>NC_081407.1:742644250-744010500 GCF_030272615.1 Cryptomeria japonica | reverse complement strand
CATCTATCCTAGTCTATTGGACTACTATAATAGGGGTCAAAATCAAACGCCGAAACATGTAACTTAGAAGATTTCAAAGCTCTCATCTAGATAAGTTTGTCTTCCTCTCTAGTTGGTGTATCAATGAATGCATTAGAATATGGCATTTTAAACTTGTCTCCTAGGGCCACCTTAATAGAATATAGAATACAACCACACAAGTACACCTCCTATTATTAGATGGCAAGTTGAAAATATAAAATGAAAGGAGATAACCCATAAAGAATACAACTACACAAGTGCATCTCCTATTACTTGACGATGCAAGAAACCCCCATAAAATTACATGATGACACTTCATAGTTAGTGCATTTACAAGTTTGTTTATAGTTTCACAGTAGTTCACAATTCCCAAAAATGACAAAATGTTGAAGTATAGGCTTATTATAGAATTAAAAGTAAAGAAACACACCACTATAAAGTACACACTTTCAGAAATATGAGACTTAAAAAAGAATCTATAAATACAAGTCATAGCATCTTAAAGTTCTCAAAATGAAAGTTCTACAAGAGAATGTTTGAAAATATTAATTTAAAAAAGCTAGGGCATTAAGTGTAGAAAAGTAGGTTACCACTATGTTTGATGAAAAAATACGAAGGCTGAAACAAATTAACCTTGTTTGGAGTTCATACAACTAAGTTATGGCTAATGATAATCTAGGTACAAATATAGTACAAACTATTGATCTAAGTTAGGTACAAATATAGTACAAACTATTAATCTTTAGTGCTTATAAATTTATCAACATATATGAAAATAAAAATAACATAGAAAAAAAATGTAATACCATAAAAAAATCAATATATGTGGAGAAAACCTTTCTAGATAAAAAATCCTCATTGCTAAGGAGAGTATAGGCATGTATTAATCACAAATGTAGAGTACATAAACACAACTTTCCACTTTAGTCCACTAACGTTCCAATAGTAAAACAATATAACCTATAAAACAATCTTACAAACTATTATCCCATGCATCCAATATATAGCCAAATGTAATCCAAGAAACCATAAAAAAATTTCAACACAAAAGAGCAAGTAGTAAACATGCAATAAACACCTCATGACATGTGTTTTGGAGTTACAAGCATCTTTCTAGAGTCTTCAAGACTCTTCTTATGAATTGGCCATCCAACTTTACTAGAGGAAAAGAGATAGCCCATTCGAGGACAAAATTAAAACTCCCTGGGCAAGTCCAAAAACAATAACAAACTTCTTAAACATCATCATAGATGTTTTCTAACACCTCTTACAACACTATTTATAATCATAGATTTCTATCCGCTTCATGTCAAGTGTCCAATGATGCGTTACAACAATTCTCCCACATTATGTGTCTTACATGCATATTAAATCACTCGGAGAATCATGATTAGTTATAAACACCTCTAACATTATGTGGATGTTCAACTTGGCCCTCTCCACGATCTTTGAGGATGTGCACACAATTAATCAACTATTAGACAAATTAAATGAAATAAATTAGTCCTAGGATTGCAAGGTGAACAACATACCTATATAGTGTTTCTCTATGCTCGTTGACTTAGTGAACTTGTAATATTTTCCAAAATAACCACCTTTTGAACCATGAGTTGTCCACCCTCTACCATTTCGGAAACAAAATGATACTCTGCACATCAACATGTTTAGTATAGGCTTCATGCATAGGGTTCTTAATCAAACACATTGCACTCTAACTACCACATCCAATACTCACACTTTTACAAGTACAACTAATATTTGAGCATAGTCTCTATAACCACATTGCCTCTTTGCAAGCATGTGTGGCAACCATATACTTTATTTTGTAGTTAACATAACAACTATATAGATTGTCTCTTACTCATCCAATTATCTCCACCAAATAAAGTGAACAAATAGCCACTTGTAAACCTCCTACTATCTAGATCTCCAACCTAATCAAGATTAGTAGACCCCTATAAATCAAGTACCTTGCCTATATCAATGGTACACATTGTGTTCAACTTGTACACACTATGAAGTGAAAAGTGGAAAGTGTGCTCATGTGCAAGAATGTATGTTGTTGACATCTAAAGTTATTGAAGTTATGTTTAAGTTGGTAGTGCTACCTAACTTCGGTTATGATAATGCTTGAGTGGCAAATTGGCGAAAGAAGACTACTGTTTTGGGACATTTAAGGATGGGTAACAAAACCCAAATGCTTGGAGAAATAGATCAGATTTAAAGACTTATCCTCTCCAACTATTCTAACTCAAATGAAAAACAGTATTCTATTCATGAATAGATTATTTGGATCATCAAATAGAGAACATGCGGATCTAGTGTACACTATTCGTGAGAATCATAGAGATTTGAAAAGCAAACAATTAAGAAAAATCATCTCCTTTCAATAGGCCAAGCAAATTGTTTATTCTAATGTAAAAATGGAGGTAATTTTCCACATGATTTCCCACCTCATTGATTGTGTATCTTTTATATTAAATTTAATCAAAATCTATTATTTCCATCAAAGTCCCAAGTCAAGGATCCTTATCGTGTCCATTGTGCTAAACATTTTGATTACCAAACATAAATTTTTGATTAAATAATTTCTTGTGTATGAAAATTGTCTTGTGAAGACATGATGAATTGTATCATAGGAATACTTGGTACTTTGGCATCCCCTCACCAACTTCCTTATAATGTTCCAAAATGATTAGTTGTACTTAGATCTGTGAGCAAATTTTTGTTGGTTTGTCAGGCATGTTGAGAGAGAGCCTTGGAATTTTTCCAAAACTACACGTTATCCTTTGAGAATACAACATTCACGTTTCCACAAAATTGAGGTACAATTAAATGAAATCTGATGTTGTAATTTCCACAAAAGTCAAATACTCAAGTGTCATCCTAAGGGGAATGTAATTAGGCATTTAATACCTTTGTGGTCTGAACCAATTTGGAATATAAACATGAAGACTTAATCGATTCCTTGTATTACAAAGATGCACAAGATACAAAAAGTTAATTGCTAGACTCAAGGCAGGCTGGTTTGATTGGAGAGGATCACCCTATTAGATCTACTATGCGCACAACTATAAGTTACAACAACACAAATTTAGTAGGGAAGTATATCAGGAGTAGTAGCAGTGACAAAATATGAAAGAGCTTTTAACAGCCATCATGTTTGTCGTTTAAGTGGGGAGAGGGCTCCATGAAAAGAACAATGTCTCAAATGTATACTTTCAAACCTAAAAGATCTTACTTTGATGTTCTAGAGGATCCAATTGTGTCACCTTCATATTTTCCTCCCACTACCATTAAAACATGGTGGCTCAACTTCTTGGTCATAGAAGCACCAATAGATCCTATGACATAAGTACAGTTGGATGTGAATATCTTGGGTGGGGTAATAGATAAGTCATCCTCTACTCCTCAAATTTCACCTTTCTTCTTTGTTTTCCAAGTTTTTCTTGGATGAATATTCCAACTAATATGCAAGCATTCATCATTATTTCAAGTTTCTCAAATCCATTGAACATAAAAAGAGCTAATTGTTAGGAAATGATGTGTTGTACAACTTGCATAATGTTATAATTTAATTCAATATTATTTGTGGGGCATCAAGGGGATTTAGGGATGTGTGTATCACATGGGGTTAACATTCTTGGGGTCACTTAATGTATTCTATATAACATTATGATAAATATTTAATATGGGTTTGCGCATTGGGAAAGATATTTAATATTGGGAAAACTAAGTACTAAAAAGTAAATGAGGGGTGAATAGTTTTGTAAGCTCATGGTATTAGTCTCATGGTTTTATGTAATACCACTTGGTGGTTTTGTGCAAGCTTATGTCTACAAAAGCTAGCACACGTGTTTTTGTCTAAGGTTGGCTATTTTGGCTAAGAGGTTAGTCTATGTGAGCAACTCTTGTAGATTGCACTTGTGAGGATTTGAAGCATGGATCTGATGTGGAATTGCATGCTTGTTCACTTGGAGTGCATGTAGACAGCTTCTTGTTTTAAAGATATTCATGGAGACTCTACATATGTATTACAATAATTTCATTGCTGAATAATACACGAGTAATGGATGCTATTAGAGGTTGGGATTTTCCCTGAGGGTTTTCTCAAGGTATATCTTGTGTCACCTTTATTGGTATGTTGTCTATTCTTTTGCATAAAAATTCCAAATACTTGTTTACATAGATGTCTGTCTTTGGATTATGTGAAAATTGTCATAGATGGTTGCAAATTTCCAAACACTAATGCCTACTTGTATAAAGGTTCAGTTAAAAAATCAAAAGATACATAATTTGTTGTAACTTATCCAAACCCTAATTCAACTTGAAATGACCATAAATATCATTATTTTCCTTAAACGAGTGGCATTCACTTCATATTTTATTGTCATCAGGTTACTTTCAGACGACCTTGCAGCCCACTTCAAGACATGACGTGCTTCCTTTTGTTATGTTATGCTCATGATAGCAGTCTATTTATTTGAATCATCCAGGTCACCTAGTAACCCTAACCTTATCTCACTATACAATTACATTATAATAGAAATTGTAATTTTCTTTCTGCATCTACAAGTTTAGGTAATATTATCTTTGGATAAAAGTTTCAAATGCATTGAAAAAGGAGAAGAGATAAAAAAACACATGAAAAGGCAATATTGAAATCAAAACCTTCACAAACCCAAACAGAGTCGGAATACATATAGAATTCCATCAAAGTACTACCATACAGCAATTCCATTAGCAATAACAATGAAATATCAACTAGCCCATAAAAACTTTCATAGTGAACAAGACTAGAGCTAGAAGTGAATACTTATCATATCAATTCCATTAGCTTGTCTTGTGGCCCTGTGGGTATCTTGAGGGTGCTCTCTTCAGTTTCTTCATCAGTAAGGTTGTCCATTTTTACTGGTCAGCAGGCAGCAATTGGTTTGATTACATGGTCTGACTGTATAGTGTCCCCAAAGTGTGGGTGTTCATGGTGGATCTGTGCGCAAATTCTTGCTGATGGGGATTGTTTGCTTTTTAGTATGACACAACTGCAAGCCAAAGTGACTGAATTCTCTCAAACCCTATGAAACCACCTGGCAAACAATAATCAACTGTTGATCACCACAAACCACCGATACACTGTTATTGTCCAGCAGCAATACTAAATAAAGACCCTGGAGACTGTTATATCACATGATTGACCTCCCATGGAGGTGGTTTTATTTCAACTTAAAGCAGACAAGATCCAAATCTAAGAGAAAGGGTCAGTGTGGTCAAATTGGGATAAATGACCCACATTCAAACCAGGGGGGCATGTTAAAGGCCAAGTGGGTCAACCCTAAATTATATGTAAACAGTGGATTCCCCCCTCCCGATGTTGAAGGAAAACAAACAAAGATTTTCAAACTCAAATAAAAATAAATTAAAAAATGTGAGTGCAAAGAATGTTGAAGAGACGCTCTACTCATTATATTCAAGCATCAGATTGATTGTAAGCTCTTAACTTACGTTTCCTGCTGGTTAAGTAGCTTTCTATTCTCCTTCAATAATTCTTGTCCTTTCACGTTCCTGGTTCTCCTGCCTCCTTGTGGAGCATTTCACTCCAGAGCTGTACAAGATTACTGAAAAGGTTTCAATGTCACAACTCCTCCGTGATATTATAACACAGACCTTCAAGAAAAGCCATATCGGTATCTAGGAAGTGATTACTAAACAATATAATTTCAACAGTCAACAGCATGGTCTAGCTCTGTAAACAGTTATAAAAATGGCTTTTAAGAAATTAAAAATAAATCCATATTCCCTCTTACCAGTCTAAATTAGACAGATTGCAATTTGCTATACTCCAAGGCTGGGCTTATTGCTTGCTTCACTTGGCATCACCAATAATCTGCAAAAGACCGTTGTCCATGTTTGAAATAGTGGAATTGCTTTGCATCTCCCTCAACAATTTTATCTTGCAACAATCTTTGAGATGAAGTTGGTTGTAAGGTAGCAGTCAAAATATATTCAAAGGAACTGTAATACATGTTCACGCAAATGTAATTGCCAACTTCTCCATATCGTAAAAGAGATAATTATTTCTCTTCCACATCATTCAATACAGATCTTAAATCTGGAATATACTCTGCTGCCTTCATCTCCCATGACAATTTCTCCAATTTTGCATAGAATTTCTGTGTTTGCAGATATAATCCGTACCATTTAAAGGATATCAATCCAGCTAGAACCAGGTATCTTTTTTAGTGATCCATCTTTCATTGATTCCCTTACCTTTTGAACATCACTCCACCTGCCCAGTTCTGCATAGATGTTTGACAGAATAACATAAGGTGCAGAATACTCCGGGTCCAGCCCGGAAAGGATTGTTGCCACAAATTCTGCTAGCCATATACTCTTATGTGATCTACAAGAACTAAGCAAACACATCCACATAACCACATCAGGTTTTATTGGCATTTTTATGATAAAATTTAGGGTTTCCTCAAGAAACCCAGCACGACCAAGAAGGTCAACAATGCATACATAATGATTCTTTATAGGAATAATACAGTAAGAGTCGCCCATGGAACTGAAGTATTTACAGCCCTCATCCACTAGGCCTGCATGGCTGCATGCAAATAAAACACAAACAAAACTTATATGGTTGGGGTTGGTTCCAGAGTGCTTCATCAGTTCAAAGAGTTCGAGCGCATCCTTCCCACTGCCATGCATTGCATATCCTGCAATCATTGCAGTCCAGGAGACCTCATTTCGATGATGCATTTTATCAAACAATCTATGTGCCTTGTGTAAACTTCCACATTTTGCATACATGTCTATTAGGGCAGTCACAACTACAACATCTGACCAATATCTACATTCAATTATTCTTTGATGGATCTCCATACCCTGTTTCACCAAACCCTTTTTACTACACACCGGGAGGATGCTAGCGAATGTTGCCCAGTTTGGCTTCATACCTGCTAACCGCATTTGCTTAAATAACTCTAAGGCCATTCCAACCTGCCCAGCTTGTGCATATCCTGCAATCATTGCAGTCCATGACACTACATTCGGTTGAGGCATTCCTTTGAAAAGCCTTATAGCTTTGTCAAGAAAGTCATTTCGTGCATACCCAGAAATGATTGCATTCCACGAGTCTGTATTTTGTTGAGGAATTTTATCAAAAATTTTATGTGCCTTATATAAGTTTCCACATTTTGCATACATGTCTATCAAGGAAGTTGCAACTACATCATGTAATGAAAAACCACTTTCAATTATTCTTTGATGTATCTCCAAACCCCAATCCAAAGCTCCGACTTTCGCACTTGCTGGGAGAATGCTGGCAAAGGTTGCCGAGTTAGGCTTTATGCCTGCCAACTGCATTTGCTTAAAAATCTGCAAGGCCTTTTCAACAAATCCATTTTGTGCATATCCCACTATCATTGCAGTCCATGAGACCACATTCCGTTGAGGCATTTCATTGAAAAGCCTTAACGCCTCATCAAGAACACCATTTTGTATATATCCAGATATCATCACATTCCATGAGATCACATCCCTTTGAGGCATTTCTTGAAAAACCCTTAATGCTTCGTCAAGAACACCATTTTGTACATATCCAACGATCATCTCATTCCACGAGACCACATTTCGTTGAGGCATTTCATTGAAAAGTCTTAAAGCTTCCTCAAAATCATCATTTTGGACATATCCAGAAATGAGTGAATTCCACGAGTCCACATCTCGTGTACGCATTACATCAAACAATTGGCGAGCCTTCTCTATGCTTCCACATTTTGCATACATGTCTATAAGCACATTTGAAACAATAACATCCGACAAAAATCCCGTTTTGACTATTCTCTGATGGTTCTCCATACCCTGTTTAAAAGCTCCCATTTTGGCACACGCTGGAACAATGCTGGCAAAGGTTATAGAGTCCGGCTTTACACCTGCTAATTGCATTTGCTTAAAAACATCCATGGCCTTTTCAAGAAACCCATGTTGCGAGTAACCCGCAATCATTGCATTCCATGAGATCACATTTCTACTAGGCATTAGGCTCAAAAGCCTTAAAGCCTCGTGGACAACACCATTTTGTGCATATCCCGCAATCATCACAGTCCATGAGAAGGCATCTCGTCGCTCCATTTTGTCAAACAATTCACGCCCCTTTTGTATGCTTCCGCATTTTGCATACATGTTTATCAGGGTGTTTGCAACCACAACATCTGACAAAAATTCTCCTTCGATTATTCTTTGATGAATCTCGATACCCTTTTCCAAAGCTCCCATTTGGGCAAACGCAGAGACAATGCTGGCAAAAGTGAATTGATCAGGTTGGACACCTGTTAATTGCATTTGCTTAAATAGTGCCAACGCCTCTTGAGGATTTCCATGCCTTACGTAAGCTGCAATTATCATATTCCATGAGAAGATGTCTGGATCTTTCATGTTATCAAAAACTTTGCGGGCATCGTCCAAACTTCCGGATCGGCTATATAAATTTATAAGTTTGTTTCTTAAAAATGTCGGTGTCACTCCTGTATATCCGCTACTTCTGACGAAAAAGTGAGTTGACTTATCCTCTAGAGGGCTACTCCCGGCAATGCAGGTCTGCAATATTTTAAGATATGGAGAAACGTCTATACGAGGGTTCTGCATAGTAAGCAGAATGTTTGCAGCCTCCTTCAACCAACCTTCTGTACAGAGTTCTCCGATGTTGGCAATGGATGACGACATTGCATGATTGAAACCTGGGGATCGCCTGTTGCTGCTTATTCTCCCATAATAAAACGTCATCTTCTTCTTCTTCCTCAAACCTGGTATTGCAATCATTTATTTGTTTCCATCAATCAGCACTTCTACTTCTCTTAGCAGATGTAATCTAGGCGGCTCCTTCTCCATTTTCCGGGTTGAACTCAACTTCACGGCTTTGGTTATATAGACTGCATTTGAGGACATTCAAGAAATGGATTCTTTTATAATTCATCATATTGGGTTGGGTGGGTTTCTCCATTTTAATATGGGTTTATAGTAATATGGGATTATCTTGTATTCTTTGGAGGTATCTAGTTGTGTCACAAACGAAATGAAACTTAATTCAAATCTTTTTTTTTTGTGCCTTTCATCTATGTGTGTTTATAAAAGAACAAATTTGAATCATTTGAAGGGTCCAAAAATTGTTATCTAATAGTTAGCACTCTACCAATATTTCTTACAAAAGAATTCGTTTTAACCATTTGTTTATCCATCTAGTTTCCACATAATCTAGCATCCTTTAAGATTTGACGTTCTTTTCCCATTGCATACAAAGATTGAGACACATTTAGTTGAAAAAAGGAAAGGGATTCATAAGATTAACAAACCATACCAAAATTTGTTCTATGGCTGCAACTCATATTGCTTTGAACATGAATGTTATAATTTAGTTGATGTATTGCTATTGTTGTTGTAATAGATTAAAAATTCTCTTATGATCTTTTGGATGTAACTAAATTGATACTTGCTAAAAATCCAAGAAGAAGTGTAATATATATTGTACGAAGAAAGTATTTTTTGACAAACTTGCACCCTTCCTGCAATGGTAAGGTACTGCTTATTCCATTTCCATAACTTTTTATCAATTTTACTTTTAACCCACTCCCACATAACTTTCAGGTTGGGCTCTACTGCAAAGGGTAAGCCAAGATATCTGATCAAATGGTTAGGCCCTTCCTAGCTGAAAGAGTATTTATTGAACTAGATTGGAGGATGCTCATCCCATCCTAGAAGAGTGGATTTAGCCATTGAGAACTTACTACCAGAAGCTTCACAGAACAACTCTAACTTAGACAAAAGTGCCATTAGAGTCTCTTCTTTCAACTTAGTTAGAATTGCAGTATCATTTGTAAATTGGAAATTAGAAAGAGTGCAACCATTGGGCAGTGTGATGCCATCCACACCCGGGGAGGTGGAGTGGTCTCTAAAGAGGTAGTAGAGAGCATCATCAACAATAATGTAGAGGGCAGGTGCAAGGGGGCATCCTTGCCTTATTGATCTTGAGAGACAAAACTTGCCATATTTTACTCCATTGATTTCTACACATGCTTTAGCATCTGTAATTAGTACACTAACTAGTCTATAGTAGTTCTCTGGAAATCCAAGGCATTCCAACATCATATTGATAAACCCCCATTTCATTCTATCATATGCTTTCTCAAAATCCAAAAGTAACATGATTGCCTCTTGTCCTAAGTCCTTAGCCCATCTGAATGCCTCCCAACAAGTGAGGAGATTTTCTAGAATGTATCTACCCTTTACAAATCTTGTCTGAGTAGGAGAAATAATCTTAGGAATAATTCTCTCTAACCTTTGTGCAAGTATCTTGGCAAGGATTTTATAAGAGACATTTAATAGGGAAATAGGCTTCCAGTTTTTGATCAATGTCTTTTCCCCTTCTTTAGGAATAATCTTTATTATCCCTGTGTTTATATATTTTCCCAGTGAGCCATTTAGCTCAACTTCTCTATAGACTTGTAGTAGATCCTCTGCTATCCAGTGTTGACATCTCTTGCAAAACTCAATTGGAATACCATCAATTCTTGGGGCCTTACCATTGCTAAGGGATGATATTGCCTTATTTATCTCATCTATAGATATTCTTGATTTAGTATGGTGGCATCTTCTTCAGAGACTTTCCTTGAGATAACAGATTTGAGTTGCCTCCTTGTCATGTCCTTATGTTGTCCAAAGTCTTTGCTAGTGAAAATATTTTGATAAAATTTAGCAAAAGACTCCAAAATGTCTACCTGATTAGAAATAACCTTACCGTCATCACAAATAGTACTAATGTTAACCCTGGCCTCTTTTGTCACCATGCTCCATCCATTGTATGTGGGCACTAGTTTTGGCCCCTTGTATCTTATCATTCTGAATCTTTCTCAAGGAATTATTGGCCTTAGACATCTTCTCACAGGCTTCCTCATTATAGGGATCATCTTGTAGAATACTTTCGGAGTTTTGCAACATAATGTGGGCTTACAATTCTTCTCTTCTAAGATCTTTGGCAATTTTCTTGCCCAGAGTTCGAAACAATACTTTCCATCTTGCAACCTTCTGGTTCTATGCTTTTATGACCCCCCTCTCTCTCAGAGTTAAGTTATTGAATTGTCTAATGATTAAAGCTGCCCACATCACCTCTTACTTATCTAACAGGCTAGTGTTTAGTGCAAACCCCACTTTGTAAGTGTTTTTGGTACACTTCATATTATTCTGAAAAATAACAGCCTGGATGGGATGATGGTCAAATAACATATAGGGGGAGACTTTGTACTGAATTCCATTATCATTCTTGCTTATATAGAAAGAGTCTTTATTGAAATAGACTCTATCTAATCTAGAGTAGATTCTTTTATTGCCCTTTTGAAAATTGCACCAAGTATACCAAATGCCTTGGTAATCTCTTTTACATCTAGTTAGGGGGTCCATCAGTCTAAGCTTACTAGTCATTCTATTCCAAAAGAATTTTTCTTCCCCTTTCCACTCAAACTTGGAACCTCTTGTTTTATCTCTAGAGTTTTCCACCATATTAAAATCACGTCCCATTATCCATGGGATGTTCTCCATTTTATACAACCATTTCCATAGTTCAATCCTCTGTCTGTAATCATTAGGATCATGCAATGAATAGATGCCAAATATTGAGTCATCAAATTTCAAGACCACCCACACTACCCTATTGCATTGAGAGTGCCCCCATCTAATGACAAATTCAACCCACTTTCTACTAAGTAGAATAGCAAGACCTTCTTTTCCTTTCAAATGATTGGTAGTGAAGTGGCTGACATCTTTCCAAATGTATTTCATATTAATATCAAGCCAAAAACCAACTGCTTTGATTTCTTGTAATAGAAGAATATCAATATTCCTGTAAAGTCTCGAAAAATCTTTTGACCACATATTTCCTATCTGGGGTTTCCAACCCTCGAACATTCCAAGAAGCAATGTTTACTTCCATAATATGTTTAAGCTCTACATCTCCATTGGAGCTCGAAAGCTGTCAAATCATTTGGGGATATTGCCACCAAAGATTACTTTAGTGGCGAATATTCGCCAATGGCGAATTTTTCACATCGAAGACCTAGGAAATGGAAAATATTTTGTACCAACTGGAGGTGGTCATGTCACCAAAACATTATCAATTTCCATCAAATTCACGGCTCGATCGCCATATGTTTTATGTAATTAAATGTTTCTATGCGAGGATTTCACCAATACAATATACGGTGGACACGGTAAATTTAATTTTTTCGCCTACACTCTCCAAGGTTGCCTTAATAGACAACCATAATTTGCCTATAGGCATGTGAATATTTGTTAGCCAGGAGGACTCAATTTGCTCAGCATTTTGCTGATGCGTGTCTCCATTCACCCCAACTTACACCAACTTGTAGCGTCCTAAAATTGCGACACTTGCAATTTCGACTGCATTTGGGTCTTCACGATGGTGACGCAACACTGAACCTGAATGGAGACCCCGAAACTTGTTCATGACATCAAAAACTGCATTTTTCAGCACCCTGGCCTGATCCTCCTTGCACCATGTTGTCCCTGGAGGTGGGACCATGGCGCCCAGCGCCCTGGTCCCTGGCCCTATTTTTGGGCCCGATCTCTTTTGGGTCTCGGGTCTTTATGTTTGCAAATTGGAAAATAATCTTCCCAGGTTGGCCTAAGGTCGGAAAAATCAGTCTATCAACCCTAATTGGCAAGTATATAAACTACATTTCCTCTCCCATTTTGGTAGATGGAAAAAAGGCGGAAACGATATTCAAGCGACATTCAAACATTCAAGCATTCAAGCATTCCTTCAAGCAATTGATCATTCTAAGTCTCCATTCAAGGCTAGGTGTTGCATTCAAGACAAGGATTCAACCATTGAAGAGGAGATCACTTACAACACATAACACATAACATACATTACACCTTCGCATGTAAGAATACAAACATTCTTACAACAAGGTATCAGTACTTGTTTACATTACAAACATTTACATTTACAACATTCTCATTTCTTGGTTAATTCCAAAACCGGGGTTTGACCTAAGGGCAAACCCCTAATCCCTAACCCCCCAATCGTCCTCGCTTTTCTGTGTGTAGGTTGCAGGTACGCGGCTGTAATTGAAGATCTGGAATCCTTGTGCAAAGACGAATAGATCCCCCTTCGTTTCGCGGATTTTTCGGAGGACCGTGTGCACGCCGGGCGCCATCGTCCCGTCAACTTTCACCCGAATTTGCAGAACAACATCATCTCGACATTTTACTGCTAATTCCAGGTCCGCAGCTTCATCCTATATTCCTATCTCCGTTTATAAGCGAATCTTTCTTGCTTCTACATACATTCCTAGTTCAATCTTCTATCTACACTCTTTACAAAAGAGGGTATCCTTGATGTCACAACCCTTGAAACTCATTTAGAATCTAGTCCTGCATTGTGTGGGATTGGATCTTGTGGGTTTCAACCCCTCTTTTGAATGTAAAGTCCCTCCTAAGTGAAAACCGTCAATCCTAGTGACCCCCTTTCTCCTTGGAGTGGGGGAGAACACCTAGGGTTCGATTTTCCGCTTTACATTTTGGTGAACCCGACGTGAACATTCTAATTCTGATTATTCATGGTTAGATCTGAGAAATTTGCTTCCTTAATTACATTTTCATGTTTGATCTTTTGCAAATTTTAGAGGTTAATTGCATAAAAAACCCTAAAATTTTCTGTTTAGTAATTGAGCTTGTGAAATGTTTAATTGTTAATGCTTGTTTCAGACCTACCCTTCTACTGCAAATTATCAAATCATATATGTGCTTTAATTTTGAAAATTAAGTGGTTAAGTGTCAAAACCCTAATTTTTAAAACCCTCTTGATTCAGCCTTTGACTGATGATTTCACTGATCAAAACACTTCCAAATCAGCTGTAACTTTGGATTCCGCAACAAAATCATAATATCTCTCATCCCTGAAAATTTGGAAAAAAGTTGCGAGGACCGTGTGCACCCTGAGCGCCATCGTCCCCGACATTTTCTCCGAAATTTCGGGAGTTAGATCTTACTGTATTTTTCTGCTAAAATCCAGAATTTTGGCTGATTCCATCAATTCTAACACTTTCAAAATTAAAGTCAAAGTTGGTCTAGCGATTGCTTGGTTTAAGGCTTCTAATCATTCAAAAATTGTTGAAACTAAAATTCATGTCAAAATTGTGTTTCTTACTGTCCTAAATCTGAAAAGTGTGTTGGCATTCATACGAAATTTCAGTGCTTTATTCAAATTTTTGCAGTTTGTGACTTTTGAAATTAAATGTTTAATTGCAACAACCTTGATTTCCACTTTCAAAATTGAAAATTGAGTCAATTTTTAATTTTCAAAACCTGCATTGCTTTTAATATTCCCTCTAAAATCATAAAATTCAAAATTTCAGTTTCCCTCTCTTTTTCAAAATTCAAATTTTGCATTTTTTCGACAATCTTGGTAGGGTTCAATTTTGAGATTGCAACTTTAATTTGGCCTATCTACAGATCATAAAATCACTCAATTTTTTCAGATTATCTCTAAAATCATCATAACTTTCATCCCTGAAAATTTTGAAAAAAGTTGCGAGGACCGTGTGCACTCCGTTCGCCACGGTCCCAGACATTTTTTCCGAAATTTCGGGAGATTGTCCTGATTGTATTTAACAGCTTAAATCTAGGAGATTGGCTGATTTTACTGAAATTTGCTACCTCTAAAATTCAAAATTTTCTCTCTCTCTTTAGTGCATGATTTTTACAACAATAAGCCCTACTTACACTATTCCCGTTAGACGAAGCCTTAGAATTAAGTCTTTCCAAGGTTTAATTACTGAGGAGATGGAACCTAATTTGAATGGCCTTTTTAACGAGGACATGTGTAATTCCTCTAATCCTCCTAATGATGAAGAAGCTCTCCATGAGGTTTCTGAAGAACAACTTTCGAAATTGGATAACCAATTTGATGATTTTCGACAATGGATGTCTCAAGAATACCCTGATAGTCAAGCTCTTCCTTTAATTGAGGGTCTAAAACGTATGCTTCAAAATGATAAGAATGGAATTGATATTTTGCGTAGTATTGCACACATTGTGGATTCAAATGTGATGCCTATGAAGAGTTGTGCCGAAACTTTGGGTTATACACAACCTCCTACTCAAGACAATCATTCTATTCCTTTGACAACTTCTATTGCTAGTATACCTACTTTCACATCAAACATAATGACTACTTCAATACAGGACATTCCTCCTATGATCACCAGTCATGGGGGCAATCCTTCTTCTTCAATCAACCCTCTGCCTTCATTTAATTCGACTTCTTCATTCATTCCTTCAATAAGTGTTCCTATTATATCTCCACAAATGAACCTGGCGCAAGGGGGCAATTCATTTAACCATTCCATTCCTCCTTGTAGTGTTCCTCCTTTCCAATCATCTCCTATGACTAACTATCATAGTGTCCCGCCACCTTACTCTCTACCTTCTTTCAATAACATAACACCTCCATCACAATCTAACTCTTCGACTGAAGCGACCATTAACAATCTTGCACAAACTGTCTCTTCTTTACAACAACAAATTGCCTCTATGAATCAATTTAAGTTTAGTGTGCCCACATTTGATGTTGCGAGCCCACTTTCTCTTGACATTGTTCGAGCTATTCCCCCTAAACATGTTGAAATTCCGCATTTGGAGCTTTATAATGGTAAGGGTGATCCTCTAACACATGTTAAGACTTTTCAAACAATATGTACTAATTTTGCTTATGACCAAAGGTTGCTTGCAAAACTGTTTACTAGAACATTAAGAGACAAAGCCCTACAATGGTATTGCTCGTTGCCTTCCTATTCTATTACTTCTTTCGAACAACTTGCAAATGCTTTCATTCAACAATTTCAAAACAATATAAGTCCTAAAGTTACTTTGATTGATTTAATGCATTGTAAACAAGGTGTTAAAGAAAAAGTGACCGATTTCATTGGTAGATATAAGCATTTGTATGCTCAAATTTCTTTTCCAGTGCCTGACAATGATATTCAAAGAATCTTTATTTCTAATTTACAAAAAGATATTAGAGAAAAACTTCTGTTTTCTGAGTTTACTTCTTTCCAACAGTTGTGTGCAATGCTTCACAATTATCAACTGACTGTGAGTCAAATGGAACAAGCAAATCCTATGGCTCCGAGTGATAAGGGTGATAGTAGTCAACAACCATTTGGGAAGTTTAAACCGAACAGAGAGTCCATTAAATTCAATGAAAACATCATCAACAATGTGAATGCAACATCAGATGTGCCTCCTATTTCTAAGTTTTTCAGGAAAGAAAGAAAGTTTACTCCTTTGAATGAATCATTGCATAGTATTATGAATAAGTTATTGGAACAAAATGTGCTTACTCTTCCTCCTATAAGGCAAATAGATCTTGCAAAGATTGATTCACCCTATTTTGATAACAAATCTTTTTGTCAATTTCATCGTCAACCTGGGCATGATATTGAAAAATGTTTTGCTTTAAAGGGTAAAATTCAAGATTTGATTGATAATAATACTATCTCTGTTTCTGGTGTGAATGATAAAGGTAATACATCTGTAGCTCCTCCTAACCAAAATCTCAAGATTTTTACTGATCCGTTACCTTCTCATACCTCTAATGCGATTGATACTAATGATTCCTCTGTCTCACCTGATGATCTTGTGTCTATGACTCCGAATGTGATTAACTTTGTAGAGCAGCAGAAAATCCCTAAAGAACCTTCCATCACCTTTGATTCTAGTGAAACTATCAGGGCACCTGATGGTCCTTTATATATAGTTGCAAAAGTCAAGAATACACCTTGCCGTGGAGTGCTTATTGATCCTTCTTGTATGGTTAATGTCATTACTGAAGAATTCCTTTTTACTTTGCAATTGAATCAAGTGATCTATGATGAAACAAATGTGGTTGTGAAATTATTTGATACATTTTCTTCTCCTGCAATTGGTTCTATTACATTACCTATTGAGGTCCATAACAAAGCCCTTGATGTGAGCTTTGCTATTATTCCATCGTCCGAACAATTTCGTGTGAAGCTAGGCTATCCTTGGCTATCTTCCATGAAAGCTATTGCTTCTCCTATTCACAAGTGTTTGAAATTTCCCCACAATGGTGAAGTTGTTACTGTCAATCATAGTCTCTTTAAACCAGCTGACAGAACTTCTAGCGTTCCTATTGATTACTTTTGGCCTAAACAATTCCAATCTCTTCCACCGCAAAGTGATCATCTTTTCAAATCTTATCAAAAGTGGAAAAAAGATATGATCCTATCTCTAAGTGAACCTAGAACACCCAAACTTGATATTCCTATCATTCTTGAGAAGGAAGTTCTTCCTTTGAAAGATAAAACTAATGTCTTTCCTCAAGAAGATTCCCAACCCATCCCTTTGGATGTGACTATGTCTATGTCTAATAAACTTTCCAAAAGTATACCTATACCTCCTCGTCATGATGGACTTGGTCTCCTTCCTAAACCAAATATTCTTCCTTTATATGGAGCAGTTCCTCCTCCTTCTTTTTATAGAGAGAAGAGACCTTCCTCTTCTCCTATTATCCAACCTAAGAGACCACAACCTAAACACCCAAGTGATAAGGATGAGAACATTCCTCCTCCTCAATCTTCTCAACTTCCTACTAAGACTAGACGAAATCGTTCTGCACGTGAACGCTGACGAAAGCGTCGTCTTAGAGCTCAAGCAACTGCTTCTCAAACTTTGCAATCCCCAAAAACACCTTCAACAAGCATTATTCCATTTTCTCCTCAACCAGAAATTGAGCCAAAATCTCCTAAACATAAGATGCATGATGGTCTTGATCCTGTGCGAGTTAAAGATCCTATTTTTATAAATCTTGATGATGATATAGATGAAAATGTTATTCATGATGAAAATGTTACTTCTTTTCATTTTGATAGTGAATATGAATTTGTTGATGTTGATAACCATTTATCTAACGAATTTTCTAAATCACTTATCATAGCTCCTAGACAAGAACAACGTGGCTTGGGACATGAACATAGCCCTTGTTTGGACCTTGTGATAGATCCATCTGCTGTGTTGGATGTTCCTCCTCTAGCGTGTTCCCTGCCTTCCCGAAACATTGATCAGCAAGATCGGGGGGTAGATGACGTGCTAAACTAGTTTCATTAGCATAGCAGATTCTTTCCTCCTCTCTTTTGTTACTTCTTCTATGTGTTATTCTCATTCTTCTATTTGTTGTCCTTAGTGTTGTCTACTTGAGGACGATGCAAAGCATTGAGATCTCTTTTGGTCTCTCTCATGTTGACTCACAAGACACATGTGTTCCCTTCTTCTAGGTGACCTTCCTTGATTGGGGAATGAAGAACAATTATGCATACATGCATATGATATACATGAATTATCATACAACATACTAACCCCAAGGAAAGCGAAGTCACCTCGTGATTCGTGTTTTGTGTCTATTATCCTTGGGTTTATCTCACACTTGGGGGCTAAATCTTTGTGATAACGTGCTCCTTTCCTTCTCATTTCCTATATGTATCACTACCTTAAAGCAATCACCCCCGATGAGGCATGTGCGATCGCTTTAACGTAGGGGGGCATACACCCTGTTCATATCTCTTCAAGATACTTGAAAATTTCTTGACAAATTTAGCTTTGCCTTGAAAATTTTTGATATCTTTCTTGCATGACTCATAGTGAGGGAACCTTACTACTGACAGTCATGGTTCTCCCTCGTGATCTTCCCTTTTACTTTGTCAATCGAAGTCGTAAGATCCTTAGTCCACTGGGGGCTTGGTATATCTTGCCTTCTTGACGTGGTGAAAGTTTTTCAATGTTGTTTCCTTGCACTTTACCGGAAGTATTGGCGTACGCTTATACTCCTGCTAAAGTGGGGGCTAAATGTAGCGTCCTAAAATTGCGACACTTGCAATTTCGACTGCATTTGGGTCTTCACGATGGCGACGCAACACTGAACCTGAATGGAGACCCCGAAACTTGTTCATGACATCAAAAACTGCATTTTTCAGCACCCTGGCCTGATCCTCCTTGCACCCTGTTGTCCCTGGAGGTGGGACCATGGCGCCCAACGCCCTGGTCCCTGGCCCTATTTTTGGGCCCGGTCTCTTTTGGGTCTCGGGTCTTTATGTTTGCAAATTGGAAAATAATCTTCCTAGGTTGGCCTAAGGTCAGAAAAATCAGTCTATCAACCCTAATTGGCAAGTATATAAACTACATTTCCTCTCCCATTTTGGTAGATGGAAAAAAGGCGGAAACGATATTCAAGCGACATTCAAACATTCAAGCATTCAAGCATTCCTTCAAGCAATTGATCATTCTAAGTCTCCATTCAAGGCTAAGTGTTGCATTCAAGACAAGGATTCAACCATTGAAGAGGAGATCACATACCACATACAACATACAACATACAACAACATTTACACCTTCGCATGTAAGAATACAAACATTCTTACAACAAGGTATCAGTACTTGTTTACATTACAAACATTTACATTTACAACATTCTCATTTCTTGGTTAATTCCAAAACTGGGGTTTGACCTAAGGGCAAACCCCTAATCCCTAACCCCCCAATCGTCCTCGCTTTTCTGTGTGTAGGTTGCAGGTACGCGGCTGTAATCGAAGATCTGGAATCCTTGTGCAGAGATGAACAGATCCCCCTTCGTTTCGTGGATTTTTCGGAGGACCGTGTGCACGTCGGGCACCATCGTCCCATCAAATTTTGCCCGAATTTGCAGAATAGCATCATCTCGACATTTTACTGCTAATTCCAGGTCCACAGCTTCATCCTATATTCCTATCTCCATTTATAAGTGAATCTTTCTTGCTTCTACATACATTCCTAGTTCAATCTTCTATCTACATTCTTTACAAAAGAGGGTATCCTTGATGTCACAACCCTTGAAACTCATTTAGAATCCAATCCTGCATTGTGTGGGATTGGATCTTGTGGGTTTCAACCCCTCTTTTGAATGTAAAGACCCTCCTAAGTGAAAACCGTCAATCCTAGTGACCCCCTTTCTCCTTGGAGTGGGGGAGAACACCTAGGGTTCGATTTTCCGCTTTACACAACTATATTGTATTTGCCAATTATTTGGATGACCCATAATCACCTCGAAAATAACATGTAGTGTTATAGTTACGCGGGATTCGCCAAATATTTGTATACCATATAAAATTCCGGCGGAATTCACCCTATAAGGATTGGTATAAATACATGCAAAGATCATATCTATCTCAACACAATCTGGTGGGTTCTAGGTTCTGAATTCTAATAAATAACAAAGTTTCAAACCAAGGAAAATCATTGTTGTTGACTGCATTGGCAACTGCTAGTGACCTAAAGGTGACGATCATATTTTTGAAGTGTTATAATATTATTCTAAATTTCTCTATATTTGTTTGCACTATTGAGTTCATTTTTATTCAATGGCAACCCGTCAGTGGCAAGTGGTCAGCCGGGACATTCAGACCTCAGACATCTAGATTGTAGGTTGTAGGGCCAATGGAACATATATTATACTTTATAGTCTATTATTGCTTCTTCAACAAATTGATATTTTTTTGGCAGCCTTTATTTTGTTGGAGATGTCAAACAGGAAGAAGGGTAGGAAACCTAAATGTGGGGAAGGCCATGAGAGGCCAACAAAAAGTAGAACGTTGTCTTCGTAAGTTTTGTCTTTGGAAAAGATTGTGGTAAAAATCAGGAAGGTATATCATCACAAGTACAAGTACAAAATTCACAACCTACACCGCATGTTGAAGATGGCGATGAACTTGATATCTCGGATCAGGATGATCTTGAAGAATATTATCTAGTAGATGCCCAAGTTAGCTGAAATGATATAATTGACTTGGGTGATAATGCCATTGATGATAATGCATGTAAGGGGAAAAGAAAAGCTAGATCAAAAAAGGATGAACCACAATCAAAAAAGGATCAAGAGTGGGATATTTTAGTGAGGAATTTTCAAATTAATTGGGCATCAAAGTATCCATTCATTGAACCAGTGGAGAATCCAATTGAAGGCGAGCCTCCAATAGAATGCAGGTGTAAGATTCGCACTTGGAAACATAACAAGGAAATTAGGTTGCAGCTAAAATTTGACACCATAGAAAAGCATATGGGTAAAGTTTATGAAAAATAAATGATAGACGGAGTTGAAAAATCAATGATAAGATAGAAAACAAAGGAGGAATCTAAGCATGTGAGGAATGTCAAAGAGTATTATTTTCATGAGAAAATACAGACGAGGCCTGTTGAAGTTAAAGGTTCTATTGAAGCTAGTTTTGGAAAAGCAATGCAAATAGAACAATTGGGAAAAGTTGTTCAGTTAAGCGTTGTTTTTTATATTTTGAGCAGAGGGTACGCTATGACAGATTTCCCATCAATTAGTGGTTTATTACACTTTTTGAAAGTTCCTAACTATCCTAATAGACACTGGTCAGTAAACAGTGGATGGGAATGGGCAAGTTGTCTTGCTGAGGTTGAAAAAGAAGATGCAAAGGAAAAAATAAGAGAGTCAAACTTTATTGCATTTTCTTTAGACTAAGTTACGGCAATAGACAATACTTCATGGGTATGCATGGATGTTTATACTATACAAAATCATGCCCGCCAACCTCATCTACTATCTGTTTCTAAAATGAAGGAGAGTGTGACAACGAAAAATTTATTTCAACTAGTAAAGAGAACTTTAATTGAATATGGAGGTATGGATGACATGACGGTTGCCAAAAAATTGGTGTGTGTTGGAGCAGATGGAGCTTCAGTAATGGAAGGTCACAGGAACGGTCTTTGTACAAAGATTGTAACTTTATTTGCACTGCACATTACTTCAATTCACTGCATGGCTCAAAGAATGAATCTAGCTTTTGGAATTGTGAGCAAGTATGCTTTGGTAAAAAAAATTAAAATTTTAATCAGAGAGCTCTACTCACACTTTTGTAGAAGTCCCAAGTGATTTATGGAATTTCAACACTTTGCTAATGGAATAACTGATGGGAACAAGCTTCTCAAGGATAATGATACTAGATGGATCTCTTTGGATGGTCCAGCACATCATTTTTTTTAGAATATCCATCCTTGATTGGACTATTTCACACAACTCGTGATGAATTAGAGCAACCAAAATTTTCTGACCTTCTTTGGAGGTTAAGTAATCTAGAGACACTCTTAACTTTAGCATCTCTTCTGCCCATGCTAGAGGAAATGAGGAATATTATGAAGGCTACCTAAAAAAGAGCTCTGTATATTGCAGAATATGCTACGCTGCGTAAGATGACATGCATGACCCTCGACAATATTTGTCGAAATCAACCAACACTATCTGATGAATTTTTTTTTAAGTGGCGGACAATCACAAATTTGAACAATCCTGATAAATTTTTTACAAATCGGTGCAAACGGGGAGGTATGTGCCAATGTACGGGGAGTTGAGATACCAATGCACTTGTATGCCATGGTCGACCCCAAGGAACCAGTAAAGCGCACCAGAAAGCAACTAGCAAGATTTACAAGGGAAGATTTCAACAAGATTGTTGAGACTGTAACTACTTCTGTGAAGAAAATTGCCTATGATCTTTCCTCACAAATTAGAAGCAGATTCCCTCCTGACAACCCACTCGAAGCCATGTCTATTGTGTTTCCTCAATATTGGAGCCTCAATAATGCAGCTGATTTTTGAAGTAAGCTATTGACTTTGATAAAACAATTTTGTATATCCAGAGAATTGAATGGAGTAACTATAAATGGAATATTAGAGGAAACTCATCTTCGAGAGCAATCATCTCATTTTGCATACATTATAAGAGAACAATATGACACAATGGAGAACCCTCACGAAGAGGGATCAATAACAAGACTTTGGAAATATATAGCTGAGAACACAATGTTGTGTGATTCAATGCCATAATATTTGAAGCTTGCTGATTTATGTCTTACCATGATATTGGGTTCGGTGGAAGATGAGAGAGTTTTTAGTGCTTTGGGGTTCCTAAAATCAAAGCTAAGAAACAAACTAGACAAAAATTTGGAAAATTGCTTGAGGCTCTATACATCTAGGTATGATGTCCACACTTTTCCTTACGATAGGGCACTACAAATCTGGAGGTCCAAATATGAAAGAAGAGATTTAGGCAACACTTCAAACCAAAGTGTCAGTGGGACTATTGACTCATGTACTGGACCTACTGGTAGCATTGAGATGCAGTTCAACGAAGGTATGCATACTCAGAGTGAATAAACCACATACAAGAATCAAGAAAGCTCTGAATTTGATGACGATGAATGGCAACTACAAGAGATTGGTATTTATTAATCTTATTACTGTATCTAATCATTCATATTACAAAAGCATATTATTAAGGTTGATAACTTGATGATATTTTATGAGTTTGTTAACTTTTTGCAATTAGAATTTAATATTGATTTGTAATTGTATTTTTCAACTTTCTATTTCCAGATTTAAAATAGCATAATAAAAGACCATAATGTGTTTATTGATACATATATGTTTATTTAGACATGTTCGAGAACTTAGATTTTCATAATTCTTTCAAAATATAGCCATATGATACAATTCATTCAATAGTAATACACCAATCTGTGTGATTCTTCATACAAAAGTCAATACAAAGTTTCAAAACCCTTTGCAAATGACCTTGAATTCTCTTTTATAGAAACAAGGGAGCAACAACAACTTTAGGTCGAATTGCAACATGTGAAGACTCAACATCAAAATCACAAACTCAACACAGATTTACATGGCCATCATAGGTCGGATTAGCAATTTAACAACTGCTACATGTCTGATGTCTCCTGTTCAAAAAATAGAGTTCAAAATTAAATATTAATTCAAGCCATGACAAATTAAATATAGATAATAGCAGTGCCCAAAACCTAGTAATCGGAAATAGAGAAATAGAGAAATGTTAAATCTTGGGAGAATTTGAGAATACAAATTTATAGGTTGTTTTTTTCCACTGTGCATCATAGATTCATAGGCTGGATTAACAATTTAGCAATAGCGAGTGCTAGTTTTTTCCTATTCATAAAACATAGTTATTTCAAGCGATGTCAAATTCCAAATAGAAAAAACATAAAACCTTGAAATTAAGAGTAAAAGAAGAAAATTGTGCAATACATACTATGATTCTTAAGATTTTTGTGCCAATTTTTGTAGGGTGCTCCACTCTTCGTTTGATGGAATGTCAATATTCTATAAACTATGGAAAGTCAACTGCAACTTCATCAACTATCCATATTTAGAAGAGTGACTTGACATCATTGTTTCACCCAATACTGCATTCAGAGTTGTAAATGGTTGGATGAATTCCATAAAGCTTTGGGGAGTTGTGTTCTTAGGAAGCAAGTCTAAATCAGACTTCATTTTTATCTCCACGTTTTTTTTGTAAGCTTCTTTTCCAATGAATTTATTTGATGTGTCAATAGTCTTAGGCAAACCAAGTTTAATCAAATTAGTTTTCTTTTCTTGCAGCTTCAATATCTTTTTGCCACATTTATCCATAACTTCTAATGTTTCCCTTAGTTTTTGGCATTTTTGAAGGATAGATGATGTCTTAACCGTGGCATCAATGCGGCCCTTAATTCCCTTGGATGCCAAGTAGTTGTCACTGGTATTGTAGACTACTTGTAGAATCTGTTTTGCCATATCCTCTTTTGAATAAACATGTATGCTCTTCTCAAAGTGCCTTATGATTTTCATATAAATTAATCTCAGACTTTCTTTCAATTCAAACCATTCACACAACTTGTCACTCCTCTGCATTATTTGCCGCCAAATGTTTTCTTGTATATACTTCATTGTATTTTTCATATTATCTTTCAATCTATCCTCCAAAGTTTTAATTTTATCATTTGCATTGTGCAAGTCTTATTTGTGCACATTTCTTTCTTTCTTCCTCTACTTCCTTTTCAAAATGTTTTTCTTTTTCCTTCTCATGATCCAATAGGTCCTGTATTTTTCTTATTTCGGTAGCAACAGACTCATAACTTTTGTATAGTTTTTAAAAACTGGCTCTTTCCTCATCAAATTTTTTACTGCTTTTAGCCATTTTTTCTCTTAGGTCCTTCAATTCTGCATCCATCTTTTCCCGCTCTGCAATTTCTACTGCAAAGCCCAAATTTTTTATCCTTTTCTGTAAATCATTGCACTTGTTATTTGCTGCTTTCCTCTTTGATTTTTCATTTGCCAGGTCTGCCTGTAACTTTTTTATATGTTTCTCTAGTTTATTTTTTTCTCTCTCCACCTTTAGCAGTGAAGTGTAGACCACTTCGTTAGTCCTTTTTGACACACTAATTTTGTCCACATTATGTACTTTGGAAAAATCCATTTGGAGGGTGATAACTTGAAATTTAGAGGGATCTATCTGACTGTGTGGTGGATTTTTATCTTTAGTTGGGGGCATAACAACCATGAAATCCCTCATATATTTGTGTGGGTCATATGTTGGAAATACCATGTTCCTTGCAAGTTGTTCGTCTAAAACTTTAGTCAAAGCAACCCTATGAAATGCTCTCTTTTTTTCTTTATTTGCATTTGTTGTGTGTTCAAATATTTCGTAGTAATCACGAAATTGAAAATCTGGGCTTGTTGAAGCAATTGAATGTTTGAAAGGTGACATAGGAATAGTAGAGGCTCCAGTTCCACTTATGCCTGTGGTTTTAACTAATGCATTACTAGGATTACCAACAACCATTCCTGATCCTGTCCCACTGACACTTTCATGTGTAGTTTTAATAATCTATTGAGGGGTGTGATTTGAAGTTACAAATGATTGATTTGTAGTGTCAGTGACACTTGATATAGGATTCTTAATAGTATGAGTATCTACCACTAGTGGCCTCTTGCGAGAGATATTTTGTTGTTGCACTTGTCCAACACCAAGACAACTAGTATCAGTAGTAGTACCCATGTCAACCCCACCAATCATAGCGACACTTGACTAAACACTAATAGGAATACTATCCCTAGATTCCCCACCAGTGGTACTTAATTCACCACCAATGGGAATACCATGATGTGGTGGTAGTTGTGGATTTGAACCTGAAAAAAATGCAGGTGGACCATAAGGGTAATGAGTAGTAGCTTTCTGTGATGAATATGAAGAATCAAGTCCAATGACTGGTTTAACATGAGCTTTTGATTTTGAATCTGATGGAAGTTGTACCTCAAGTGGATACCAAATGCTTTTTCCTCTGGGACCTAGACCACCACCTACAAAACCCATTTTTTCCACAATGTTTGCCCCTTTGCTATATTTTTCTTTCATGGACTCATTGACTCCACCTAATATTTTAGGGATTGTAGTAGTTGTTAGAGTGGACTCAACCTCATACTCATCATCATCTTCACTCCTGTCATATGTTGTTGTGGGATGCTCCATATTCCACAATTTGCTAAACTCTTCATCCTCGTCGATGGTCTCAAATTCTGCACTGGTCTTTGGTTCACTGAGATTCTTCCTCATACTCCAAAATTCATTTATTTTGGTTTGAGCCTAATAAATCTCTTTACATTCTTGCATAATTGATTTGGGAATAGATTTGTTAGATGGATTAGCAGATTTTTGGTAGAAATTGTAGGACCTCCTATTTTGGATGCCCTGGCCCTTCTCTGTTGTCCTTTGTGTGTGCAATGCCATAATTTGTGAAGACATTTCTTCTATTGAAATGTTATTGTCAGCGGAAATTTTCTTGATCTCTTTTTTTACCTCATCCCAAGAGTCCACGTTTCTAAGCTTTTATAGCAATTTTTTACTTTCATGTAGACATAACACTAAAGAGTTCCCATTTTTCTTAAGTCTTTCTTAAACTACACCGATTGGATCATACTGCCAGAGACCCTCATCACCAAAGCTAAAAACTATCAAAAAATCATGTGCCACATTGAATGCTTTTCTCTCAAATGTGAACCCTCCACATGAGAAAGGCAAGGAAGGAAATATGCTCTTCTTTTGCTGACCATGGAAGTGCCTATCTGTGCTCTCCAACTGCCGTACATATTCCAATACAAATACCCTCTCTATCACATGTATTGGAAGTCTGTATGGTTTTACTGCTGATCCGTAAAACCTTAACACAGTGTATTCTTCCATGAAGAACCCGTCAGCCAATTCTATTTGACTTTCAAGTTGAATGCAATCTCTACAAGACACATGCAATCTAGGCATTGGAGTGCTTGTAATTTCATTATACATTGGCGCCAAAAAGAAGTATACAAAATGGTTGTAGTTCTTTCTATTATCATGCATCCTTATCTTTGGTATCCATTCATATATTGGACACTTTGTTCTGTTTCGAGTCTTCTCATCAATCTTATAGTTCACAATTTGAAGATTGTTGGTCTCAAATATTGCACGATACTTGGATAGAAGGAGATAGCACAAGTAGGATGAGAACCTAAATGTCTTACAAGAACCTTTTTTGATCATTAGTAATTGTTTTTGCATGGATTGAACAACATGCTCAACAAAATTATATCTTATTGGCTGAGATACACAATGGATATTATAAATCATTTCAAGAAGGCTTGCATGCACTTCCCTATCATTTTCCAATCCCAGGCAAAACGACAACAAGGAAATAGTATCCCCAACCCATGGAACAAAAATGTTAGAATCATAAGGAGGCTTATGATTCTGATCCAATAGAGTACCATGCTTTATTAGAGCTTTGATAAATAAATCTCTGTGACTTGGATCAAGACTCTCATAATTCTCTGCCAACTTTCCTAGGTCAATTTGGACGTTTGAGTTTTGTGCTTCAAACCCTAGGTTCAACAAACGAGCGAATTCTCCCACATTTATGGATAGAATTTCCTATTTTGTATTTTTATTGACAATTGCTTTTTTATCTTCATCATAATTTTTGACACAGACCATGACAAAATTAGGGCAAGGGAATACATCAGGTAACACCTTGCTTCCCAATCCAACATCCCACGATGCGATTTTATTTGTTCTTTGTTTTAACATTGTGTTGATAACAATAAATTTTGCCCTGGTTGGATCTGCCACCTTACTAGACAATGCATATCTAATATCTATGATACACTTTTCACCATGGATAGCAGGGTCATAAATATCATGGCATTCATCAATGAAACCTGGTGTTTTAACCAGTTCGGTTAGGTACATTTTTTTTTCACTTGGCTTCCTGTTGAACTACTGCTTCTTGTTTTCCCAATCACTGTTATTGTTAATAATTCAATATAATGCTAGATACAAAACTGAAATCGCTAACCCTCAAATTGGACCACGAGATTGAAAAAAGTAAAAAAGGAGGGATGTAGGTGTTCTAGATTTTACCCGAAATTTCTTTTTCACTAGATTGGCGTAGACAGTCTCTGTTACAACTTGCATTCCTCAATCTAGTAGTTGTTTCTGAATCTCCCTAGATTTACTAGTTTGTACATGAAATGAAATGTGATTATGATTTACGAGTCGCTTATTTTGAAAACTTTGAAAAGTACAAAAGTAATACCTAAAGGGAAAAATATCTAGAATCATGTTGTAATTTTATTAATTATTATTAATATCTATTCACCGTCGAAGGACAAAACATTCATTACTTCAGTCTAAATTCTGAGGATAGTAAATGTAAAATGTTTAATTCCGGGTGAAGTTATCACAAATGTGTTCACTTCCCACATTCAGGCCGAAATCCACCCTAAGCCGTTGATCTGTCCTCATCCAATGGACGATGGTATATGTTGTCAGTTGTCATGGTCCCATGACTTTTGCCATTTTTCGGGCACGTCACTGCACTCGAGTCACTTTTCCAGACTATTTTTTAAGTGTTTTTAATCCTTCAACTTCCACCCCAAATAGAGCTTTATCGACTTAATTATATTTAATTAAATAAAAACGTTCAATTCTAGGCGAAGTTCTCACAAATGTGTTCACTTCCCACATTCGGGCTGAAATCCACCCTAAGCCGTTGATCTGTGCTCATCCAACAGACGATGGTATTTGTTGTCAGTTGTCGTGGGTCCCATGACTTTTTCCATTTTTCGGGCACGTCACCACACTTGAGTCACTTTTCTGGACTATTTTTTAAGTCTCTTTAATCCATCAACTTCAGCCCAAAATAGAGCTTTATAGACTTAATTATATTTGATTTAATGTAAAATGTTCAATTCCAGGCGAAGTTCTCACAAATGTGTTCACTTACCACATTCGGGCCGAAATCCACCCTAAGTTGTTGATCTACGCTCATCCAACGAATGATGGTATTTGTTGTCAGTTGTCATGGGTCCCATGACTTTTGTCTCTTTTTGGGCACATCACCACACTCGAGTCACTTTTCGGGACTGTTTTTTAAGCCTGTTTAATCATTTTAAACTTCCACTCGAAAAAGAGCTTTATAGACTTAATTATATTTAATTAAATGTAAAACGTTCAATTCTGGGCGAAGTTTTCACAAATGTGTTCACTTCCCACATTCGGGCCGAAATCCACCCTAAGCTGTTGATCTTTGCTCATCCAACAGACGATAGTACCTATTGTCAGATGTCGTGGGTCCCATAATAAGAGACATTTAAAGACATGCAATAGTTTGAGATAACTATTAAATATAATGTTAATATTATTTGTAAAAATATAAAATTCAAAAATAGTATAGAACATGAAACTTAGATTCTAGAATAAAAAAATAACTAAATAAAAATATAAATTTTGATATACAATTTGAAAGGTAAAAGTTTAATATAAAAAAGAAAACATTCAATATTAAATCTAAAATATTAATTTAAAGTTTAACAAAATTCTTTAAAAAAATGTTTACGATATATAATTTTAAAAAATAGTTTAAAAATATATATAAAAGTTCAACATAAATTTAGTGTAATATAAATTTTAATTTAATTTAATTTAATTTAATAAATAAATAAAGAATAAATATATATAAAAGTTCAACATAAATTTAGTTTATAAATTTTAATTTAATTTAATAAACAAATAAAGACTATAAAAAAATTATATGATTGTATTTACAACAAATTTTATAGCCTCCATGAAAAATCCACCCTAAGCTGTTGATCTAATTGAGTCTAATCCTGTTCTCTAATTGAGTCTAGAATCTTGAATTTTCTTCTAATGACCTTGGCCTTGAGTCTAATAATGTGGTGAATCTTATTGATAAACCCGCACCTCTTAAGGACCTATGCAATATGCATTACCTTTGATCCTAGTGAGACTATTGAAACACCTGATGGCCCACTATAATTCTATATATCACTGCAAAGATCAAAGACATACTCTCATGAGGGGTTCTCATTGATGATTGATCCAACATGTATGGTGAATGTAATAACTTAAGAATATCTATATACATTACAATTGCATGAAGTAACATATTGATATGATAAATTTGATTTAGTCATTAAGATCTTTGATGGTTTCTCTTGTCCTACTATAGGTTCTATTACTCTTCCTGTTAAGGTTGGTACTAAGTGCTTAGATGTCAATTTTGCTATCATTCCTAAATCCTACATCAGATCAAATTTTGTGTGAAGTTGGGACATCCTTGCCCTTGGTTCTCTTCCATGAAAGTGATCCCATCTACCCTTCATAAATGTCTTAAATTTCTTCATTATGACAAGATCTTAACTACAAATCGTAGCATGTACCCAGTACCAACCCACGCATGCACTAGTTCAAAACTTCAACAACACGTAAGTTGGACTTTTAATTCACTTGTTTTTCGCGAGATACACATCTTTTTTATATATATTTATAAAATTATAATCAACCATAATCAATGTACAAATAATTAATGGAACAAACTGATTTTTATTAAAATATATTAAATATAGAGGAAGAAGCATTACATAAAAAAGATCATAGTATTAAATTTATTTCCATTGTTTAACAAAATATTAAAATAACGCAGCTCATAGACAAAAAGCATTTGAAAAAATTTCATTAATAAAAAATGAAATAGAAAGCATTTTTATATGATATATCCATAAGAGGCAAATTGAAACAAACTGGAATTTGAAAAATTATCATTAATATTTATGCTTTGGAAATTTACAATTTTTACATGTCTGAGACTTGAGTCCCTCAAAAAATTTAAAGCCAAAATGAGTGAGCCACTGAGCCTGTGAGGTTTCGAGGACATAGGCAAAAAAAACTACTAGGGGGTCGGGGCTAGGGCACAGGTAGTGGATGCTTTACCCTAAGAATATAGCCCTCCTTCCATGTAGAATTCTTTAGAGAACATAAGCTGAGAGAATTCTTCAAGCCACCCATAGTTTGGAAAGTTGTCCAGGAGCAACCATTTCTGGAGAAAGTCCCTGCCAATCCGTGCCCATTTCCTATGACGCGTCAACTATTCCACATTCAGGTTCAGAAGAAATAGTTGCCTGGCCACTGGCACTGTTTGGTCAGGGAGGAGAAGCTTGGTTAATTCACTCGCCCAAGGGATCCCCACCCCTACTTCTGCAAGGACGACAATAGTAACATCGTCTCCAAGGAAGTCTTCCTTAAACACCTTCCTCAACAACATCAACATATCCACCTTGTCTCCTCTAAGGTCTAGAAGAGACGCCAAGAACTGAGATGTAATGTCTGTGTTAACACAGTATCTATTTTTATTTCGCATAAAGTCTCTGCCCAACACCATCTGCACAACCTCATTGGTGAACGACCCAACCTCCTTGCAGACTGATTGGAGGGCTGAGTCTTTAACGGAGCCTAGAAAGGCCCTCTGGTCCTCTGCAAAAATGCTTCTCAAGCGGATGGGAGTGTCCATCTTGAGAAATCAGATTACCAAATTAAACAACCTAAGCCTATAGACCTAAACCAGAGGTAGAATTTAAATACTGTGAGCTTCGACGATTTATCTACCAAATGGCAAAGGCTAATTGAAGATGAAAGAAGCAGAGACCGTACATAAATAGTTGAAGCTCTTGATTGTAATAATTACTTCTTTAACCGTATTTATTCCTTTAAAGTTTTTTAATTCTTTCGTATCTTTGCAAATCTTTCCCATAAATGCACTAGTGTGCGAAATTGGAAACAACTATAAACCAGTACCAAGTTGGCAAGTACCACATTGGAAGTAGTGGGGACATAGTGGATTGCAGTTAGTGACTAGATATTTATGAAATGATCAAAATTATCGATCGTGACATTTGATACGTGTCTATTGAATCCAATTCCATTTTGGGTACTTTCTGGTGAGCTATGTTCTCTTCAGAAAATTGGGTCGAAATAAAACTTCAACCATTGATCTATGATCATCGAACGGTTTAAAATTATTGATGGATTTTAGGTATGTGTCACCCTTCATGTGTCAAAGAGGCCACACTTATTGATACATTATGCAGAGTCCAGACTCAATATGATGTACCGATGTGATGTGATGTGCCTTGTCTATTAATGGCAATGAATTCATGAAATCGCCAATAAATTATATATTTTTCCATAAATAACAAAATATTAGCCAAAACAAATTAAATAATTTTCAAGCGGTGGATCACCAATACATTTAAATAATTTTTCCTTCGGAGTAAAATTTTTCGGCCATACAATTATATATTTGTTCTTTTAACAAAAATTATTCGCCTCCTACAATATATATTTTCCCCATAGAACAAGGTATTATTCGCCATAAATTTATGGAATTTTCGTACCCTAGAAAAAAATTGCCAATACAAAATAATTTTTTTTCCCTATTTTGTAAAAAAAAATTCACCATCAATATGAAAATTTCCCCAAAAAAATAATGTCTGATTCGCCAGGATTTTACACTTTTGCCCGGGGGGTGTGTTGAGCATCAAATCTGAATTAAGTAAAATATCTTGATTTGTGAAATTAAATCATAGAAGCCATCTATCTTTGGAAGAAATCATCAGTTTCATTGATACCGTAATAACCCATAAGTTATTGAACAAGTGTAATAGCATTCTATCGAAATATCCAAAATTCAAATAGTATTGATGAGACCCAGTGATGTCTCATCGATATAAAAAGGGTATCGAAGAAAAGGGAACACTGATGAACTCTAGAAAGTACTCATCGAAAGAAATGATTCCATCGACAGAGGATATTGAAGAAAGCAGAGATGGTTTTCATCGATGGGAAAAGGTTTTCGAGGAAACATTACCATCGGTGCAACATGAAGGAGACTTACCGAAAGAAACGTTCTTATCGAAAGAATGATATTGATCAGACAGAAGGAAGCTACATCGATAAAATATATCGATAAGGATATGAGCTTCGAGGAAGCTAAAAGGCATGTTACCGATACACGTGATTTTGCCGATGCAACTTTATCGATGAAAATTACTAATGAGATCATCGATGAAAGATGATAGCGGAAGCAAGTCATCAAAGTAAAGAAGGCTTCGATGAAACGATAGACCCATTCATCGACGAAGTGTAGTGATGTCGATGGAAAAGGTGTTTCGATGGAAAGATAAAGGAAATCACCGAAGCCAAGGTTTCTTCGATATGAGATCCAATGGACATCAGATATATGTCGATGAGGAGATGACTATGATAACCAAATGCAGTATTTCGATGAAAGGGGAAAATACCTAATCGAAGTAATATTCGAAACAAAAGTGTTGACGATAGAAACAAAGAGATCGATGGACTGAAAAATAAATGATCGGAAGACATATTCTCATCGAAATAATTATTGATTGTCGTGAAGATCAGAAATGAATCCTAGGGAGGTCACATCACCATTAAATTCAAACGTGTGCCCAAGTAATTGTTTTTAAAACTGCCATTACCAACTGATTAAATTCACCATAAGTGATGAATCGATACCAAAGGACACAACATTAAGGAATTCGCAGGTGATGAACTAGAAGCGGAAATTGGGCGGGTTCATAGATAAAGCTCAATAATTCCTAGTAAGTTATTCATACCTTTGTAAATCCAAATGGAATCATCATCTAAGGCTAGTAAAACCAGAAAGGGAAAGGAACCTCTTGCTGCAGAGGAAAAACCCAAGAGACAGAAAAGGGAAGGGCGTTATTTGGCCCAGGACCTGATTGACCAATGGCTATCATCCAGTTTAAGGTCCAAGAAGATTAGAGCTGACAAGGAAGGCCCGGAGGACCGGTTTGAGGACCTTGGAGACACATGGACCGAGTTGAGAGGGTATGAATTATTCATATATGGATACAATAGAAGAGTTGCCCCTCAGCCTATAAATAATCTATGGCGATTGAACTTAGGCAAGTTAGCTATGGCTAATGTCTTCGTAAATGTGGAGCTCATGAAGGCATTAGCAAACAACTATGATCCTAAAACCAAAACCCTATATAACTATATGGGTAAACCAATTCTTGCAATTATAAAAGAATTTATCGATGTTGTGTGAATTGGATTGGGGGTTCGAAGAATTGATTGACCTCAAGAAATTGACAAATGAGTATTTTAACCTAGAGCACATTTACAAAACATGGAGACTCCCCATACATAGGCCTAGAAATGCAGGGTCCTTAGTGCCATTAGGTTAGGATGACAAGGCCCCCTATGATGTCAATTCTTTCCATCCATACTTCAAATATACTTATTACTATGTTGCTTAAGTTCTAGGGATAAAAGCCCATCCTTTGATGGATATTGCAGCCATGGTCATTTGTGCCAATTTACAGTCTAAGGACCCTCGCTTTTTTGATTTTGCTGCTTATTTGGTTGAATTTTTGAATCATGGGTTAGAAAAGTTAAAAGGGGATGTCGTTAACATGCATTTCAAGCATTATTCCTTGCTTATGCATATGCTATTATATATGGGCCAAGATGACGGATTATGGCCAGAAGAGTTATGTGTCAGGACATATGACAATGTTGGGATGAGAAAACCAGTGCAGCTATGGGTTTCTTCATGGGACTAGAGGTATGTGAATAATCAATATTGGCACTTTGAGGAGTTCTTTGTCAAGCCATTATATAAATTGTTGGGTTGCCCGTGTGATCATGCCCTTGCACCAAAGATTCAAAGATTCTTGAGACCAAAAGATTTTGCTGAAAATCCTTCAATTGAGCACAATTGGGGAGATTGGTATTGTTTTTCAGACTGCACACAAGTAAGGGTATATGGGTTTGAAGGGAGACCATACTTATTGCCACTTACAGTCCCTAACATAGTGGCTTATCTAGAGATTGTGAGGCAACTGTCAATAGTGAGTACAGAACATCTGACAAGCCATGGGAAATAATCAATTGTACCTGGGTTGTTAGTCTTTTCAGATTTCATTGTGAAAAGTTCGAAGAGCTATAGCTTGCTACAGACGAAGTTGGATTATTATGGCATGGCTATGGGGGATCCAAGTCCCAATTTTGATCCTCAAGGATACATAAGGACAACCCGATCATCACAAAAGTTGAAGGCTGGAGAACATAAATCTTACTTTCTGGATGATCTCATTAAGAACATTGGCAGAGAAGAGGCCAGAGCAAAGAGAATAAAGTTTGAGAAAGTAACTCAGGCTTATAAATGGAAGCTTTTCAAAAGGAAAATGGATAAGAATGTATTACAGAAGATTGAAGACCCCTTGGAGTTGGCCATCAAACTCATGGAGCATGAATTAGAAATACTTGAAGGAGTTCCACCTCATGTCTTTGGGGAGTATATTGATACTATTAGAAATACAGAGCCTTTAGCTCATGTGTCTCCTGCTTCCACATTTGGCATTGTTCCATTCACTCCTCGAGAGGATTACCCTCCTGATTATGGAGAGGATACATAGATAGATTTGACAACAGGAAAATTGAATGTCCGAGAAGCTGTTGATATCAGATTCCTGAAACATGAGGATTTCATTGCTGATAGTGACTTTATTGCTTCTAAAGAGTTTACTGCGTTCCTCTATCAACATAAAGGATCACAAATCAGAAACAACATGAAAGATAATAATGAAGAACAAAAAGTTTAGAAGTTACAAGAGGAGATGGATCTTGTGATGAAAGAAATGACACCTGAAAAGGGGAGATAATTGATTAAGGAGGCTGGTGTGTTGTTGTACTCTGGATGGGACATGAAATCTGCCCTGTTGTTTGATGGATTCCTTAAGAAATAGGACCCAAATAAGTAGATGATGCCAGATGAGATTGATAAACTCTTCAGGGGGTCAGGATATGATCCAGATCAAAAAGCTATTCTACAGTGGGCTATTTATCCCAAAGATAAAAGACCTACATTGGTTGACACAAAAGAAGCTTTTGGGCATCGGATGGTACAACAAGTTGGGAAGACTGACCCTAGGATCACTGCCAAACTGAATTTGGATGTGGCTAAATTGAACCAGGATCAAATAGAGTTTCTTGTCAGAGAGAACTCTACGTACAAAAGTCTGTATGAAAAGGCCGATGAAGAAAAACAAAGGTTGCAAGCGAGACTACTTTAGATTGATACAGGCACTAGTCAAACAGGGATGACATACGGTATTGATAGAGACACCATGGATGCTTTGACAGATGCAATAAATTGGAGGAATAGGGCTGAAAAGACATCTTGGCAAGTAGAAAAGATACAACAAAAGATGGACAAGTTAATTCTTGAGATCATTGAACATAGATTCAGAAGTATGCTGCAGGTTGCAGAGAACTACTGGAAGACATACACTAGAACAACTAGAGCTTTGAAAGAGCACGAAAGGCTCAGGTCACGGTTGCAGGACATGATGAATGATAACAGTTTGATGAATCCAGGTGAGGGAGTTGAAGTTAAGGCTTACTTGAAATCCCATGATGAATTTGCAAATCAGTTGAGGAAAGAGCTTCAAAGTTTGGATGATGGGAATACCCCTAGGGTGCCCTCTTTTTACAGTGATGGTGAGTTCGCATCATTAGAACAGTGGAAATAGGAGTTCATTGATGAGAAGAATCGAGCAGTGGGAGAGTTGGATCAGGACAAAGACTTGTCACCTTATGTGAATCATATTCTGTCCAATTATTTCATGACGAAAAATGATATGAGAATGCTAAACAATGATATTGTAATGTATAAAGATGACAAGTACATCGAACACATAGGGGTGCTGAATTTGTTTATCTTCCAGTTTGTTAACAGAAGAGTTAGTTAATAGTTATGTGCTGAAAAGCCACAATGCTTGGTGATAATGTATACTCTCATATAAAGGAGGGAACTTTTGTAATATGGAGAATCATTAGAGAAGGAGTAGATTATAGCCTCAGGCTTACCACTGTACTATTTTGGCGAATATATAATATAATTAGTCATTTTTCCTTTGCATATGTGTTGCAGATTACTACATTTTCTGCAGGCAGTTGCTTATGATATTATCTAAAGGAGATAAGGTTATTTGTGTTCTTCCAATAAAATTATGTATTTCATATTGTAGATTTGGATAAAAAAGATTTACTTGCGAATTGTAATTGTTCCTTGTATTTCTTCCTTGGATGGTCTCTTAAAGTTAGAGTTAAATTCATTCAGGTGGTTTACAATATAGACATTGAACTAGAGCTCATAAGAAACAGTATCTGACAGACTCATTGAGAGGGGATGGGTTTAAAAACTGTCTCATAGGTTTACACAATAAGTCCTAAAGAAATATAAAGACTCTGTAGCCCAAAAAACAAAGAAAGGCACTGGTCATCTATAAAATACAAATCATTAGTTTATACTTTCACATTAAAAGTAATAGGAGTAGTTGAGTAGGAATTCTAGAATAAGTTAGAAATAGTGTGTATATATATATATATATATATATATAAATTTCAAGCACAAAGATCAAATAGCTTCTACAACAACAATATTGAGCTCATCTGCTATATCTCCATCCTAGGGACTTATGCCATTCTGAGATAGGAGGAAGTCAGATCAAGACACTAAATTTGCTATAAAAAGCATTAGTTGAAGGAACCACTAGTGAGTAGGTATACCCACCTAGGTCCTGCAGAGCCTAAAGTGAGAGAGTTAGTAACCAAACAGGTTCACTCTATATGTTGGCCAAGTCAATTGGAGGGTTTGATCATAAGAGTTGGCATTTCCTTAGAACCAATCCAATCTGTTGATTTGAGACCCAATAGGGTATTTTCTTAAAGTTATCCCCGATTGCCACTTGACTTATTCCCTACTTTGTCCTTGTTGGTAGATCCAATTGGTCTACCTCTTCTTTTCTTAACTCCAGATTCATGATCTACAGTAAGAGATGGAGGGTTATTGCTTTTCTTCTTTTTATGTTTACCAATGCACTTCTTAGACTTAGCAACCTTATCCCCATACTGTTTCATAGCCTCCTCAATTAACTATTCCCTTGTTTGTGTACCATATGGTACCACTGTCCATGTAATCCTCTTATCTTCCTCACTTGGGATGTAGGATTCATTCTCTTCCTCAAAGTCCATTGGTTGCTCACCATCAGTGATGGTGGTGATACTCTTGGAGAACCCACCCTCACCACCAGCCAAACTAATATCCACCTTTAAAGGAGGGGTAGGAGAGACATCTTCAAGAGGTTGTCTCTCAAGTAAAGATTTAAAGAAAACTTCCTTAGAGGATAAAATATCAACTCTATCAACCTGGTCGTTATCTGCATTCTCATCAGAGATGGATATTTCCTCCCTGGAGATGGGAGTGGGAGACTGCAAGGGATCACCACCATCATTGGTAGTGTCTTTTTTAGGAGAAGGGCCAAGTGAAGAATTCTCTGAGATATTGCTTTTGGAATTCCTTCTCGCATCAAGTATGTTGTGCACCATGTCACGGGTCTCATTAAGCTTTTAAAACTTATCTAGAATGATCTGTTTGGCATTCAACTTTCTAGGAGTAAAGAGGGGGACAATTGGAAGGAGACTCTCTACAGATAAGGGTAGAATGAGGAGAAAGTTGAGGGGTAGTAGAAGATCTGCTCACTTTCTTGATTTCTGCACAAAGAGCTTCAAGTTTATCCATCAGCGGGGGGGCAGGAGAGGGTTCATCTGAATCCTTGAAGGGGTTAGGGAAATCATCTCCAGAGGGAGAAACTGGGATACAAGTGGGACCATCAACAATAGGTGGCAGAGAGCTAGGTCTAGGGTTAGAAGGATCATATGGTTTAATTGACTTAGAAGATCTTCTTTTCGAAATAGGGCAGTTTCTTCTTAAATGACCTTGTTTATTACAGATAAAACAAGAGTTTATCCCTCCCATGTATTCAATTGGACAAATAACGGTTTCATCTTACATCTCAACTTTGATATCATCCAAAAATTCTTTGCCAAGCTCAAACACAATTAGCATTCTTGCATTCATGTAAGGAAGGAGCGATGTCGTGGCATCCATATGCAAAACATTTCCAAGAGGCTCAATCAATTTTGGAAAAATGCCCCAAAGAAATGAAGGATTTTTTTTAACAGTAATCCATTTAGGGCAAGACCACATGAGAATTTCCTTTGCATGACTCGCAGGGTCCCAAGACACTCCTCGAAAGCATCCAATTCCTATATTCCAAAATTTCCTCCTAACAACTTCTTTCAAATTGCTAGGGTTATTTAAAAAAATTAAAAACAATCCTTTTTGCACCATTTTGCAAAATGAAAAAGAATACCCTAGCTTTTTCTGCCAAACATTATGCAACTAGCTATTTAGATAATTTCTAGAAGACAACCTACTCATATCCAGGGTAGCTAAGAAAATGGTCGTACTCCTAAGCCTATCTTTTTCAACCAAAATCACTTTAGACATTTGAACATTAGGAGCGATAACAAGGGACATGGCATTGGGAATCTTACCTCCTTGTCCTCCATCGGTGTCGTCTGCAACAACAACCTCTTTACGCATGAAGCTCGCTTCTTCTAGAATCGCCAAGGTGTTGGATACCGCTTGCTTGAAGGTCTTTGACTTGTCTGGTTTGTCATTGCTGGCAGGGTCCGCAGTCAAGGGTTCAACACCAGGCAAATGAGAGCCCATAATGAAGTGGGAAACATGAGCAATAAAGTCTCACAAGCCACAAGGGCCAGCCACCAAACAACTTGTGCGAGGCCAGCCAAGCGCAGTGCGAAGCATTCTCCGAATATATTAATATATTGAATATTAATATATTATATATTCACATATTAATATATTAATATATTAATATATTAATATACTATAAATTAATATATTAATATATAATAACATACAAAATATTATTAATTTTACTCATAATAAAAAAATTATACAAATCGGATATCTGATTTCTCTAGCGAAAAATTGAAATCTTGGTATTTGGCTTGGGATTGCTTTGGGATTTGGCTAGGAAATGTCAAGCCTGGAAAGTCTACAGAAAAAAATTTGTTTTTTAGTATTCCTTGTTTTTCCAAACTTCGCCGTGGTGGCTGACGACCATTTTTTAGCCAAAATTGATAAAATGAAAAGGGTTTTTTAAAGACATTCTCAACTTTCCAACAATATAAGGTTTGCCTTATTTTGACTTTAATAAATAATTATTATTTATTTTCTAATTGAATTCTGACTAAAGTCCTAATTGATAGGCTGATTGAAAAACACCCATAACTTTATCACATTTTTTGAATCCAAAACATGCATCACATTCTATGCTTTGTCTACTATAGGATTTTAAAAAAAAAATTCATAAAGTTTAGACAAAGTTAAGGTGGTCAGACATACGAGTTTTTGAATTTCTGAAAAGTAGTAAAAAAATTATAATTAATTATTTACTTGAAAAAAAAGTTACAAAAAATATGTGTCCCATCTGGACATGAGTCTACTACTTATATTAAAATCTTATATTATGATTTGATTGTGGTTAGGGTGGTCAGACATACACCCACTTCTTATCTTTTTCTTGAAATTTTAGTACTACTGCATTGAAATTTCAAATTTTCGTCAAATAGATTTTTTTTTTTCTAGAAAACAACTAGTAGCTTAGAAACTACATTCAATTTACTACATATTCTCTTCTTACATATTTTTAAAATAATGTTCATAACTTATTGAAATTTTCATATCAAGTTGCATAACTCTGTTTTTCTAAAATTTCATTGCCACTTAAGGGCCTATTTTGGCCCACCATGATCCTGCACATACCCACATAACAACAAGAAAAATTACCTCTCCTAGCTTGTATACATATTCCAATAAAAAAACCTTATACCCATGACAATGATGACAACCTTAGAAACATCGACAATTTAGCAACTTTTGACATCTTTTGCATAATTGATAACATTTGGAATATTGATCTAATCAAACCCACCTCCTCTCACTAAAAGGTTAAAGACTAAGAAACTACTGCTAAGCCAAAAAAGTCTAAGCAAGACACCTACCTAAAAAGTGCGAAGTGGGGGTCCCCATTTGCAATGGGGTGATGTGTGAAAATGTCACAACAAAGTCCCTTCTCAAGCGACTATTGGGGGTGGCTTCTTGCCATTCAATGCCACTTCCACAAGTTATCTTTGAGAAAGCCTAAATAAAGTATCAAACTTCTATAGAAGGCAAGGTCCTTTATTTGAAAAATCAAATATTTTTCACAAAGTTGGCGGAAAGTGGGTCACTTTATAGCATCTATTTTAAGATGAAAGATGTAAGGAATAATCTTTCTATAGTTAAATTTTAAATATGGTTGTTTTGATAATTTGTACTTTTCCACCATTGTTTGAAAAATTCATGTGGTCTTTGCATTTGTTGGCACAAAATTATGTTCTCACCTTAAAAAAAGATAGTTCATATTTGTTTTAAAAGAAGACAAATGCAAAGGTTGGGTCTAGCTTTGGACAATTTCAAAGTGCACTTCAACATAGTATAAGGACAAAGTGAAGAAAGGTTTGACTTCTAATTCAAAATTTGAACATAATTAATGTGTAAAATGTAGACTCATACCAACTCCACATGCATGAATGCATACACCAGTGGGACAGGCATAGGTACTTGATGTTGAACCTCATAGTAAATTTATTACCTTTAGTTTTCTATCACTTTTCCTTGTTTGAGTGCACACTAATTTTTATTTACACAAAATGTTGCTTCTTGTCCTACAATGAATGGACAATGTATTGACTATTGACGAATTCTGTTAGTTACCTTTATGATTATAAAACATATTTTATGTTTATATTGGCATTCATGTCAAGTATCTCACATGAACAATAAGAGCTCAATTTTTTTCCTCATAGCTTCAATTTGTTCCTCATAACAAGAAATTATTTAAGTGTGCCACCTCACAATTCCTACATTGCTTTAGACTCACATCAACAATGGTAAGTACTATTTTGCAATGATAAAATGAAAGCTTCTTGCTCTTAATCTTGTACAAATATTTTATTATATTGTGAAAGCATTTTTACAAGGATGATTGATGTCGTAACCTAACACTAATCAAGATAAATTTCAAACTTGTAGCCATTTCCATAATTTTATTTAATAGAAAGAAAAATCTTTTGCAATTTAGGGATTACACCTAATCGCAAGAAATGACAAAAGTAAAATTCCTATTATTTTATTATTTGTGAAAAGCTAAGCAATTTTAACCTAAGTATTGCATCAAATCACACACTTTTTTATCACAGATGTGCCAAGGATAATAGCTCAAATGTTAATTCTGTGTACCTGAAAAAAGGTTATGCTAACTCAAAATTATCGGAACAACAAATTAAACTAAATCAAGTTGAGTCAAAAACCTTAAGAACACCAACTCCTCCTAACGATTTTTCCAATCTAACCTGATATTTCTCTGTCACAATCTGATGTTCTTGTTTCACTAACAACCTAAGAGCAACATATATATAAATTATAATAGACATAAAAGGTAATATTATAACATTTACAAATTACACTCTTATCAACACAAATCTACTCACATCTTTCCTCTATTCTCTTTTGTCACCACCTCCATCAAGAATTGTTGTATCATCATTGAATAGAGTTACCCATCCCCAAAATAACTAGATGAAGCTTAAACATAACAATGCTAGCAAAATATTTGTCTTACTGGGTCCACTCAAACTGTAATAATTGAAAAAGTTTTGACTCTAGACACGTAACCTCTCAAAATCCCTATAACCAATGGAAGAACTCACTACCAACCTTCTTTGTTGTACCGAATATTTCATATTCAAACTTTTCAAGTTCATACTAAATTTTTCTGTAATCATTTGCAAAGGGAAACCCGAATCATCAATTTTAAACTAATTTCAATTAATCAAATCAATAACATACATCTAACAAGGTTTATTTGATTCAATAGTCAAAAAAATTATCAAATCAATAACATACATCTAACTAGGTTTATTTGATTCAATAGTCAAAATATAAAGATATTGAAAGAACATCCTCGTATTCAATAAACAAAAGTATTATCTATGTACTTTAATTTCCAAAGAAGCTGATCGATTAACCATTACAAATTTACAATTAAATATTATTATAGACCGACCTTGACTTTTTTTCTTCTGAAAAACAAAGACCCATAAGAAACAACTTTGTCCAGGGTTACAAAGGTTTGAATATCACCACAAACCCACTCACAAAGTGCACACAAAGGAATACAAGCTAAAAAAAAAACAAGTGGGTCAGACACAAAAATTTTCAGAACTTCTGGGTTTGTAAATGACCACCAAAATGGGTTAGAACCTTGCAGAGAAACCCACAAGTATAATTCCTCAACTTTCCCTTTCACATTAAAAAATGAGAAGATGTTAATTGTTGAGGAGTTAAATCTTAGAATTATTTTGAATTTGGCAAGCCATGTATATGACTTGTATTTCACAGAGACAAATAAATGGCTATGGTACGACGTTTGAGGACGAAATCGGTGATGGTGATTGAGTGTGGTAAAAGTAGAATGAATAACAATACACATTATAAGAAGACAATATCATCCACAACCCATCTAAATCAAATGGAAATATGTAGAGAGGATCAATTGAAGGAAGCACTTTACATTCTACTTAGAAAGCACAACCCCTTGCCACATCTAGATGGGTTCACAAAATGTGGAAGCATAGTCAAGGCATGTGGATTATTGAATGAATGTCATTTGTGCTTAGAATAATAACCTTGCGACACACTGATAAATATCTAGTTTTTGGTGTGTTCTCTCATTGAGAATCAAGCAGACCTTTGCAAATTGCCAACAACCCTAATCGACAAGCACCAAGAATACTGACATCAATATTTGGCATAAACGACATGTAGCTTTAAGGGTGCACATTGGGAATGAAAAGATGTTTTTAAAAAATAGGTCTTCTGATTGGCTACTTGCAATATGATTAATTAGAAGCGAAGCCTCTGCTATAGCTCCCAATAGGAAGTAATAACTCAATAAGAGTTAAAATATTATGAAAGTGAACTTTTATAAGGGTAAGCTTCCATGTATGTATTTAGAGAATATTATGAAAATTTTCCATAATGAGAGGCCATTTAATCATTTGAACATTCGAGTTTAATGTTCAGTTGGCACCACACAACCAACCTTAAACCACACACACTAAGCAACATATTAAGTCTAGATAATGTTAGTCAACTCTGAGTGTTTAACACCTTTAAGTCTAGAAGTGTATTCTTAGTGTGACCACACACATTAAGCAACATATTAAGCCTAGAAAATGTCAATCAATTCTAAGTGTTTAACACTTTTAAGCCTAGAAGTATAAGCTTAGTGTGTGTCGTTTAAGCCATTCTGCACCACACTTGAGAGCATCTCTATCACCTTTTCCTTAGTCACTAATATAAATGAATGTCAAAATCATTTAGTTCAATTTCTTCTCTAAATTTTTGAGTAAGGTAGTAGACATAGCTTACTAATGGGGGGAATTGAATCATAACAACTAATAGGCTGCAACTTACAAGTTATTGAGGCTGATAAGATTTCACACGCGTAGAGGAAATCTACATGGAATTTCATGTGTACCTAATTTTTACGTCTAGGGTTGTTTATTACCTTTCTCCCATGCTTGCCTTCAATTTTTTTGACATGTAAAGGATGTTATTTAGTCACATCCTACTTGCTTATCCATAATATTTTGGGTGTGTTGTGTCACGAGACTACATAAATCTGACAAACCTTCTTACTATAATCTAATTCAAATACATTAATATTTTTAACTTTTTATTAAAAAATAATGATTTTATAAACATTAAACCATTTTTATATGTGTGAATAGATACATACACACATACATATGATTAATCAACATCTAATCAATTAATATAACATCATCATAAAAAATAAATATGAATATCAATAATAATATAATAATATAATCCTATCTCTAACTTGTATAACATAAATAGAAAACAATAAAACTAAAAGATGACATCTATTCTAATAATAAAACAAAATAACATCAATGTACATAACATCATATATAATCCCCATACCAAAAACAATAAACACAATAACACATGCTAACCCCACATTTATAATGTGTACATTTGAATAAGGACTACTCATGTGTGTTTCACAAATTTTAAATAACCTTCACATTTGTTCTTTATGTCACATGAGTTAAGCTTGGAAATCATAATCTTATAAATTTTAGTACTCGACTCCTCATCTATTAATACTTAGTTTAAAAAATGCATCACACCCATGATGTTACCAGACCCCATGTGTTTTAATCTATTAGTGAAGTTTAATGGTTTTCAATAAGTTTGACAAAGATTAAGTAAATTGTTAAGTGTGAGGTATTTGATATCATAAGGGATGATGTTGGAACCATAGACTCGATACTTCAATGATGGATTGAACACCCTTCACTTCTTGACTCTTAATAAAAAATACAACAATTACAATTACAATCCAAATTTAACATAAAACTCTTCATTAGAAAATTTGAAACTATATTTTTTGTCAATTTAGTAAACCATACAATTTTAAGAGAGATTATATTATCAAAAAGTTTTTGGTTTGTTAATTGTAGCGTCCTAAAATTGAGACACTTGCAATTTCGACTGCATTTCGGTCTTCACGATGGCGACGCAACACGCAACCTGAATGGAGACCCCAAAACTTGCTCACGACACTGAAAACTGCATTTTTCAAGCACCATTGGCCTGAACCTCCTTGCACCCCGCTGTCCCGGAGGTGGGACCAGAGCGCCCAGTGCCCTGGTCCCTTAGGACCAGGGCGCCCAGCGCCCTGGTCCTCTAGGACCATGGCGCCCAGCACCCTGGTCCCTGGGTCCTATTTTGGGCCCGGTTTCCTAAGTGATATCGGGTCTTTTTGATTGCAATTTGGAAATATACTTCCCTGGTCGGCCTAAGGTCGGGAAAATCAGTCTATCAACCCTAATTGACAAGTATATAAACTACATTTTCCTCTTTCATTCGATATGATGGAAAAAGGCGTGGAAACTATACTCAAGCATTCAAGCATTCAAGCATTCAAGCAATTGATCATTCCAAGTCTCCATTCAAGGCTAAGTGTTGCATTCAAGTCAAGGATTCAACCATTGAAGAGGAGATCACTTATTACATGCTACATACTACAACATACAACATCTAAACCTTCGCACATAAGGATACCAACATCCTTAGAACAAGGTATTAGTACTTGTTTTACAGTCATTTACATTTACAACACTTGCTCATTTCTTGGTTAATTCCAAAACCGGGGTTTGACCTAAAGGCAAACCCCTAATCCCTAACCCCCCAATCGTCTTCGCTTTTCTGTGTGTAGGTTGCAGGTACGCGGCTGAGATTGAAGATCTGGAATCCTTGTGCAGAGACGAACCGATCCCACTTCGTTTCGCGGATTTTTCGGAGAACCGTGGCGCCGGGTGCCATCGTCCCGACAACTTTTTCTCAAATTTACAGGACAGCGCCGTATCGACATTCTACTGCTAATTCCAGGTCCGCAGCTTCATCCTATAACCCGAACTCAGTTTATAAGCGAATCTTTATGACTTTCTATGCATGCTTAGCTTAATTTCCTTAATCAACATTCTTTACAAAAGAGGGTAGCCTTGCTTTCCTAACCCTTGAAATTCATTTAGCATCCAACCTTACATTGTGTGGGATTGGATCTTATGAGTTTCAACCCCTCTTTTGAATGTAAAGTCTTCCCCCTAAGTGAAAACCCATCGAATCCTAGCGAACCTCCCTTCTCTCTCCTCGGAGTTAGAAAAGGGGAGACCAACTAGGGTTCGACCGCGATTTTCCGCTTTACATTAATGAAGTTGAAATTTGCATCAAATTGAGATAATATGAAGTTGGATAAAGGGGAGGCACTAGTGCCTCCATATAATGATTTGAGAACAATTTATATTTTCTTCTTGATGAAGATATAAAATCTTCTAGATAAGCTACGTAGACCTATGCCCTTCATCGTAGGTAATGGTACAATGCGACATTGGCCTTGAGGTACTTCTATAGATGGTTGAGCTTAAAGAAGTCTATAGTTTTCTAATGTAAATCATTGTTGTAATATGTTGATTATCCTCGCTAACTCTTCCAACATACCTATAGGAATATGTGGCATCATTTTTTTCTTAGGAAATCTACAAAGAATTTCACGTGTACCTAGTTTTTATGTCTAGTGTTGTTTCTGTACCTTTCTTTTTTATTTTTTGACATGTAAAGGATGTTATTTTGTCACATCCCACTTGCCTAAATCCATAATCTTTTAGATGTGTCGTGTTATGAGTCTATTAAGTTTGACAAACCTTGTTACTATAATATAATTTAAACATATAAATATTTTTAACCTTTTCTTAAAAAATAATGATTATATAAGCATTAAACCACTTTTATGTATATATGTACATACATAAATACACACCTACATATGATTAACGAACATAAAATCAATTAATATAGCTTTAATATAACATCATAAAAAACAATATAAATATCAATAATAATTTAATAACATAATCATATCCTAACTTCTTATAGCATAAATAGAAAACAATAAAATTGAAAGATGACTACTGTGCTAATCTGAAAATAACATTAATATATCACACAATCATTAAGATATTAAATAGATAATCCCCATAACAAAAAGTAATAATAAAGACAATAACACATTTTAATTTCACATTAATGATGTGTACCTTTGAATCAGGATTACTCATGCATGTATTACTTTATTAATAAAATCAGATGTCACATGTCTTTCACCGATTTTAAATACTTCAGATCTGTTTTTAATGTCACAGGAGTTAAGCTTGGAAATCATAATCTTATAAATTGCAATTTAAAAACTGTATCATATTCATGATGTTGCCAGACCCTATGTGTTTTGCTTCTATTTTTTCTATATATTTTCCCCTTCAATCTCAAGGTAGATCTGATAAGCTATATTTTTAATTGAAATATAAATTGTTAATCAGATAAATCTTTAATTATCTTTTATAATTTGGGTTTGATCAGGTATGGTTTAACCATTGTTTACAATGTAGATTTCGCAAGAGAAAGTTTTAGGTTGTAATAGATTTGTTTTGATTATGGAAAATATTTTTGATAAAATTACATTTTTTAACAATCAAATAGTCAATAACAATTGTAAACCGGTTCAAGAACAAGTTGGAGGCTTGGGAAGCCAAAATGGCGGGCCTTAACAAATTTCATGTGCGGGTATCACACAGCTCCTTGCTCACCCTTGCTCACCCTCTCTCTGCTGAGGGAACGTTCTGCGGACGCTAAGGAGGACAAGTAGGACGCTAGGGACCTCTACAAGTTCTTGTCTAATGAATGAAACAATGCTATGGATGTCATTGGGGTGCGCAAGGCACCCCTCTAGTTTGTTTTTTGTTTTCTACTGTTGTTTCTGATTTCTAAAGACTTGGTTCCTTTTTGCTGTTAATTGCTGTTAATTGCTGTTATAATGTTGTTTCTGCACTATGATTTTTAATAATTTTGCTATGTAAAAGGTCAGTGCCCTTGTTCTTATTGCTTTATTAATAAAAAACAATTGTAAATTTTTATTAAAAAAGTCAAAATCATCATAATAACTTAAGTTCTAAGACTTCTTCAAGATTGGTCTGAATATTAAATCATCTTAAAAAATCATAAATGAACAAATAGGAATGCTTGAAACTGATTAGATAGAGGTTGTGGTATGAGATCTTGACATTTGGCATAGAAAGTATGAAATCATGACATTTGTCAGATCTTAAACATCTAGAAGTAGAAGTTAAAAGAAAAGTGGACCCTAATTACAGCTGATAATTCATCACAGACTAAAGCGGTAATAACAATCACATTCTTCAATCTAAATCTGATTTCATTTTGTAAACTTCATCTATAAATTTTGGCACGTAAGTCTGCTTTTGACTTCCAAAACATCTAGAATATCAAATGGTGTAATATTGAGAAAAGTTGAAAGATCAATGTAAAGAAAACTTGGTGGGTCCATGGATTTTAATAAAATACAAGTTCTAGATTCATTTGATTTTTATGGTCTAGAATAATGACGAATGTGATGTTTTATTCAATTCAAATTTATTGAAGAGTTTGAATAAGGGAAATTAAGGACTCTGAGGTGTAAATTTAAATGGATGTGAAAAATTGTGAAATTTGGTGTAAAATAGGCTAAAATCTGGACGAAAGGATTGCTTTCTTCTAAAAGTTCTCTTAACTTTTAAGAAGTGTGGTCTGGACATTCATATTTGGAATGGATTATCACTGATTTTTAGTATTCTTTTTAAAAATATTTAAGATAGAGAAAATCAAAATTAAAGAATTGAAATCGTCTTATTTTTAAATTTTTTTTTTTTTTTTTAATTTAAAAAATAGAATGATGAAAATTTAAATAAAGTTTAGTTCCGTAAGTCTTTGTGATCTTGTAGAGGAAGAAGAGAAAGAAATAACAACTTAGTTAAATGATATTTATAGATATGACGAAAATATCCTAGAGACAAATTTAGAGTCAAGTGGTTCAAGACAAGGAGTAGTTATCATTGAATTGGATAAGTGGAATCATCACCACGCTCTTAAAAATAGTTTTCATACGAAAGAGAGCTTTAAGAATAGAAACTTAAATGCAATACCTTAATTCTTGTTTACTATCCATTTTACTTGAATATTACATTTTTCAACACTCAAACAGTCAATAGCAATTTTACACATCACCTTATAAAAAATAATAATAATTTGTCTCAAATGATTAACCTTATCTTTGTTATTGTTCCATTCATTCTCTTCTCTAAAGAATTTTGTCATTATCATTCTCTTTCCTGACTCCTTTGACAGAGTTTGTCTTTTATCTTTTCTACCTGCTAGCCTTTAGGATTGGTTGCTTTCTTGTTTGTTGGGAATGCATTATTTTCCTTCACTATAGTAACATGCACCATGTTCCCAATGCTTATACTATGCATGTTTTCCTTGCCATCCTATTAATGGTGTTGGGTATTCTCTGATTCATCTCAGGCCCCATTGTCTATCACTGTTTATGACAACAATAAGGCAAAAGATAAAACAAAAGCTAAGGAATAGACTGATATATCAGCTAAAAAACCTTTGAAAATGGTTCCCCTAGAGTATATTTTGCTCATGAAAAACTGGAATTCTTTGAAGCCAATTTCAAACTCCTTGACTTGCATCATCTCAGTCACGAGGGAAATGATCTTAAATGAGCATACAGAATCCCTAATGTCCATTATTGCTAGTGTCGATGATGTAGAGTTCATATTCGGCAATCGGTGGGCCATAGATAATGATATCTCTAACCATGACCTTGTTTTCACTCCATTCTTGTTTTTATGTATTTATGCAAGTGGATATCTATGGTCTAAAGTCTTCATTCTAGAAGGGAAAAAATTAATTCTATCAAATAAAATATAATAGAATATCAAAGAGTTGTAGTTCAATTGATCGAGCACAATCAAATAAAATATAATAGAATATCAAAGAGTTGTAGTTCAATTGATTGAGCACAATGAATAAGAGTAATAGTAGGTTTCTCATCATACATCTTACAATGCAAATTAATATCTTCAAGAAATGTAGTCACAATAGGGCACCACCTTCCTTCGTTCCTTCTCTTTTCAAAGCTTTTTCATACCTTCTATCATGCTACAAAACCTAAGGATGTGTTGGTTATTGATATGCAATAGCATCCAACAATGCAAACCCTATGTGCTACCTATCTTGTCTACGTGGTGGGCCTTACTCTAGTATGCGTCTTCTTCTCCTATCTTCGAATTTTTCCTAAGCTCCTGTCACACAAGCTTCTCTCTAATTGTGCAAGTCATCAATGTGAAAAGTGATCTACTATAGTTCTTCTCAAGCTTTCTTTTACAAAATGAAGCCAAACCTCTCTTTGAAGATCTTTTAACAAAAGTCACCTCTCTTCTTGGTGATGCTGACTTTTTTCTTCATTTTGCAAAGCCTATTTGACACCTATTCAAATGATATCAATTGGGTATGGCCCTTCACACATTATGTTTAGCACATCCCTCCACTACTCTGAAATTCAATAATTATAGGTCGTCACTAGATATATGTTGTAGATAACTAAATTTTGTTCTCCATTAAATTTCACATGTAGCCTATATTATTATACATAGTTCGCACATGTATTGGTCAAAGGCCAAGATGGCTTTGGTTGTCTGTAGTCAAGTTCATAATCGCTTGAGCATGCCTCATCTTGATTATTGATTTGATTTCATATGAAAAATCATTTGGAAAAATACTATAGCTCTACTAATATTTATTTCTCTTCCCTTATTCTCCATTGCTCCAATCTTTACAAATTTTCTTGGGTCCCCTTGGTAGCAATTCCACAAAGATATCCTAGATTGGTGTATAAATATAGGCTTTTCACTCATGTAAATATATTTTAGCTTTTTAATTTAAGAAATATTTTTATTTCATATGCTAGAAAGTTAGTTGGTCACTAATCTAATGATTTGTAATTAATGTAAGTGCATTTTAGCACTTGTATTCCTTACACCTTCTTTGAAATAGTGACCCATGGTTTAATACTACAAATGTGTATGAAAGTATCTAAATTTTCGATTGGTCATAGATGTTGGCTAATGTCATTTTACATGAAGTAGGTTTGATATCACATGTAATGTAAATTGAAGTAGCCCTAGCATAAATATATGCTCATTAATAGAGAATAGTTGGTCACGTGTCAGAGAAAATTGATCGATCACTTTTCTTTCATTCTCCTTCACCTACCATTTTCTATTTCTCTAAAACTATCCTCCTTTTACCCCTTTTTTCCTTTTATCAATTAGTTAATATTAGGCTAGTTGCTAAAGTGGTTTTTGTTCTACATAATCCCATAGTGACAACATAGTTTTAGATTAGTTTATTAGTAATTGCACAATAAAAGAGTAAGTTGATCTTCTCCAAATGTTCTCATATAGATTTTTTGAAAAAAAAAGTGTTGTTGTGCAAGTTCTCAATCTATTGCAGCTTCTTAGCTACATGTAATATAATATCCATAAGTTCATTCATATTCTCATTCTATCTAGTAATTCTCAGTTGTGGCCTTAAATTTTGTATTCTTAAAAGAATTGGGTTTCACACCTATCTATCAAGGTAATGTTCCCTACCTTTCTCCGCTCTATAAGATATCTTTTCCCACTATCTATGATTGAAATTCCATCTCCAACCATATTTTTGGCACACCTAATGGGACTTGATTTAGTATTCTCATTGGTTTTAATATTTAAAATATTATGTGTATGTTTTGCTTGCACTTTCATTAAGTACAATGAAGATTTAGCGAGTTTAGATACTTCTTGGGAAGTAAGAATTCACTTGGCAACTTTGCTCCTTTGTTCTATTATAAAATGTATGTATTTTCATTATACATGTTTTAACTGCATATTAGGTGATAGAAATATCTCCAAGTAGATTTCATATAAAAGAACCTTCTCTTTTGAGCACAAATCTTAAAAACTATTACCACCTCAATTCTAATCCTCATGGTTCCTCTACCATTATAGCAAATAGAATTGTCCCAAACACATCATGAGTTCTAGATGGCACACGTGCTCCACTATCTCATTTTTTCTCTTTTGGGAAAAGACAAGAAAGGGTGAACCCGATTGATTACTCTCTTAATATAAAAGAAGAATATCATATCTATGTTTGTGTCTTAATCATTTTTAATTGGAATCACATTGTTAGATTCAATCACTTTGTAGGGAGGATGAACTAATAAAAAATCATGGTGTTTATGTGTTGGGTGGAGTTCTTATTTGATGATTGTTATTACAAGTGTTGATTAATGAAGTGTTGTTGACTCTTGCAGCGAATTGTAATTTACATTTTTAATTTCTCAAATAATATGTGTCTTATCTAGTATGTACAAGAAAGTGAATCATGATTTGACCTTGGATTTGGAATATCCTCACTATTTGGGTTCTTATTAGACTTCATTTTATTTCTTGCAAGATCTGAGCTTTCTCTAGGGCTTCCTCTTTAGTGGGAGTTTATTGAGTTAGAAAATTATCCTAAATTTCATGCAATACTAATTCAACCAATCTTCTCTTATTCCTAGACACACCAAGCATGAATGTCAAGTGGGGGAGAAAAATTGAGAGAGATATAATTAGTGTTTAATATTGTTCATTTGTTGAATTTTCTTAGTTCCTTAGTGTACGCAGGAAAATGCGGTGACCAAAATGAATAAATCGAGATCAGAAGACCCACATACCAATGAGACTCTTGGTGCAAGTATATAAACTAATTGAACTAGTTTAACTTCCCAAGGGGTGTCCCATTGTTATCTATCTCACATGATCCCTAAAGCCAATGTTTTGTTCTCAGATCATTGAGAAAATGACTTAGGAATGACAACTCCAAGAATAAGTGATATTGTGAACTACATGCATGAATGCATTCTAAGATCTATATGATGTGTTAAAACTATGATGATTAAGTTAAGATGAAGACAGACTTTGGAGGTTTTTGAGAAGTGACTTCCTTTTACTTAGGAATGTGACAATGATTAGGAGATGATTTAGGCTAAATTGTAAGTGATTAGAAGAATCTAGAAGGGGTTTAGGAGGCAAGAGGGAGATGTAGGAAAATGAAAGTGGATGAGGGAAAAGGATTTTAATTAAAATAAAATTACTTTATTTCAACCAAAATAGATGCAACTTGCATAAATACAAGTGGGAGGATTTTATAAATAAATTAGATTTATTATTTGCAAGGATCAATTTAATTAAATGTAAATTTAATTAAGGGAGAAAGGGGATTTAATTAAATAAAGTGACTTATTTAATTAAAGGCTAGAAAAGGTTTATGTGAATTTAATTAAATAAATTGAGTAATTTAATTAACCAAATAGATGAATGCGAAGAAATCAATTAAATAGAATTTAATTAATAAGGGGATATGGTTAAAAAAAATATTAAATATTTATTTAGGAAGGTGGTCAGATTTATATGCCTACACTTAGCTCATTTGATGTTTCAACATTTTTTTTTCGTTCAAAATTTTAATGCCCTATGTTGTGATCTAGGGCTTCCTTTTCCTTTATTTTATTGATATTGAATTTTTTTGTAGCTCTCATTGAGATCAAGGTCTTTCTCATCCTTTATTTTTTGTTTTTGAGTTTTAGAAGATTCCTAAATGTAGCTAATCTATATATGAATGCCAAAATTAAACTAATCTTTGTTTATGCATTTTTCCTCTACAATAGTGAGATCATCTTCCTTGATGAAAGAGTAAAAGAAAGGATATTATAGGAAAATTAGAGATTATTTGGAAGGTAAGGCAAGATTTTAATTGAAAGGATATTTTTGCTAATAAGAATCATTTCCATATTTAATCCTAATGGAAAAAAAAAGACTACAAAATAAGTATTCAAAATAAAAATTGCATAATAATAACCAAAAATACCATAAGCTAACAACAAATGTACCTTAGAAAGACCCTACCGAAAAAAAAATTAACCTTCAAAATTACTCACACACTCAATGTATTATAAAAAGATAAAAATTACAATGGAATTTTAGATTTTGCATGCAACCCTTCTAAATCATCAAGAACCATAGTTGCACTCCTCCATTTGAACAAGCGAATGAGAACCATGTAGCCATACACCCTAATCCATGCTTCCTCTACTCACATTTGCAACCTACAAGAGATGATAAATCCAACCTTAGCTAACATATCAAACGTTACATAGGGCAACTACAACTACTACTCATGTTCTTGCTTGTATACAAACAAGCTTGCACAAAACTGGACCATGTGCATTACATAAAACTTGACCCCAAATTAAACATTTCATACTAAGTTCTTACAATATTATTTTTTTCCCAATGAACCACCCACTTTAAATATTTATCCCTTTGTCACATACAACATAAAGTGTTGCCAAGAATTTATTGCTCGATGTGATTTCCACCTCTTTAAGATGTACCATAATTAATTATTTATTTATATTTTTATCATCATGCAAGGTGAAAAAACACCTTTCCCAACATGAAACTTCCAATAGAAATGAAAAATCTCATGGAGTTCTATATGACCATATAAATGATAGTTGGTATTACACCAATAGAGATATATAATATGCTATAGGGAGAATTGGATCTTATTATAATAGAAGAAAAAGATCGCAACAATGTATGACCTCCCCTTTGATGACAATGGGGTTGAAGTTCTAAATCTAGGGAATTAGGGATTTCTTACGCTCCTATTGCACAAGCTTCTCTCTAATTGTGCAAGCCATCAATGTGAAATTTGATCTAATGTAGTGCTTCTCAAGCTTTCTTTTACAAAATGAAGCCAAACCTCTTTGAAGATATTTTAACAAAAGCTACCTCCCCTCTTGGTGATCCAACATTTTTCTTCATTTTGCAAAGCCTATTTGGCACCTATTCAAATTATATCAATTGGGCATAAGGCCCTTCATACATTATATTTAACATATGCATCCACTACTCCAACATCCATTAATTATAGGGTGCCGCTAGATATATGTTGTAGATAACTAAAATTAGTTCTCCATTAAATTTCACATGTAGTCTATATTTTAATATACATAGTTGGTACATGTATTGGTCAAAGGCCAAGATGGCTTTGGTTGTTTGTAGTCAAGTTCATGATCGCTTGAGCATGCCTCATATTGATTATTAATTTGGTTTCATATGAAGATCATTCGAAAAAATACTATGGCTCTACTAAAATTTATCCATTCTCTTCTCTCATTTTCTACTCTTTATAAATTTTCTTGGGTTCCCTTGGTTGCGATTCCACAAGGATATCCTAGACTTTTATATAAATATGAGCATGTCACTCATGCAAATGTATCTTAGCTATTTAATTTAAAAAATATTTTTATTTCATATGCTAAAAAGTTAATCAGTCGCTAACCCAATGGCTTGTAATTAATGTGAGTACATTTAACACTTTTATTCCTTATACCTCCTCTCAAATAGTGACCATTGGTGTGTATGTAATTATCTAATTGCGCCTCTCAACTAAAGAAAATTATTTGTTTACAAAAATAATTATTGGCCATAAATGTTGACTAATGCCATTTTACATGAAAGTAGGTTTGATATCACATAATGTCAATTGAAGTGGCCCTAACATAAATATATGCTCATTAGTAGAGAATAGATGGCTAAATATAAAATTGATCAGTCACTTTTCTTTCATTCTCCTTCACCTAGCATTTTAATATTTCTCTAAAACTATCCTCTTTCTACCCCTTTTTCCTTTCATCAATTAGCTTATGTTAGGCTAGTTGTTAATATGGTTTTGTTACAACATCCCATAATGACAACATAGTTTTATATTAGTTTAGTAGTAATTGCATAGTAAAAAGTAAGTTTATCTCTTTCAAATGCTCTCAAATAAGTTTTTTGAAAAAAAGTGTTGATGTACAAGTTCCTAATCTATTGGAGATTCTTAGCTACATGTATAATATCCATAAGTGCATTCATTTTAGTATTCTATCTAGTAAGTGGTAGTTGTGGCCTTAAGTTTTGTAACCCTAAAAGAATTGGTTTTCACAACTATCTATGAGGGTAATTTTCCCTACCGATCTCCATTTGTGAGACATATTCCCCCAATATATCTACGATTGAAATTCCATCTCCAACCATATTTTTGTCACTCTTAATGGGACTTGATTTAGTCTTTTCAATGATTTTGATACTTGAAATATTATGTGTATGTTGTGCTTCCACTTTCATTTACATTTTTGGTGTCAATGAAGATCAAGCGAGTTTAGATACTTCTTGGGAAGTGAGAATTCACTTGGTGACTTTTTTCCTTTGTTCTATCATAAAATTTATACATTTTCATTCAACATATTTTGACCACATATTAGGTGAGAGAAAGATCTCCAAGTAGATTTAAAATAAAATAAACTGAACTCTTTTAAGAAAAAATCTTAAACTATCACCACCTCAAGTTTTAATCCTCATGGTTCCTCTACCATTATAGAAAATAGAATTTTCCCAATAACATCATGAGTTCTAGATGGTACATGTGTTCCACCCTTGCTAAGGCAACCACTAGCTCAGTTTTTTCTTTTGGGAAAAGGTAACAAACAAAGGGTAAACCTGATTAATTACTCTCTTCCTATAAAAGAAGAGTGTCATAGTGTAACATCATAAATTGAATCCCGTGCAATTCCATGTGATATAGAACCCCCGCTTTAAGCTGAATCAATGACAATGATCAAACTTCCACATCACCTAATTGCTTATCCTCCTTTGTCATCCTATTTTGTCTGACTTCGTGATTATTTAGATTGAATTGTTCATGGACATGTGCACATCATGAAGATGTCTGTACGATGTGCATTCATCTTGTGAATATTCAAACTGAAGGTGGTCATTGAGACATTAAACTTGCTAATTTTGGTAGCGTGATGCCTCCTTTTGTGTCCACCAATGTTAGGACATCTTCTAGCCCTCTTTATCTTGCCATTTGGACCTCATTTTGACTCTCTAGACAACCTTTCAAACTTTCTTGTGCTCTCTAAGGTTTTCACAGCTGGTTTATTGCATCTTTTCCACCATCTTTCACTTGTTCATTGCATCACTACCATTGTTGAAGCTTCGTCTACTAGAGATTTTTGTACTTGTCTTCATCCCATAGAGCTTCTACTTCTTGGTGTCGAAGGGGAGATCTTTCTCTCTTTCTCATTGCATTATTTATTTGATAGTCTCTTTGATAGCACATCGTTTGCACCATTTTATTTATTTTATTTTTGTTATTATCTATCAATCAATCTACCTTGGATGTCTATGGAGCTAGAAACACCAAAATGAGGGGTTAACTATGGCAAGCCTCTTATCATAGCCCCAACATTTTTGCCCTCGTTCCTTTGTGTGCACGTTTGATGAAGGAAGGTGTAATGTTGGCTAGAGGCTTTATAAATATTGGACCTCTTGTGAATCTCTTTTCCCTTCCTTATCTTTATGTGGGTTTATTTTAGTCAATCTTTAACTTCCTAATTTCATTTTTATCATGTTTAGTATCTAGAACCTGATTTCTAGTTTTTTTTGTGCCTTTTGGTACGAAACATTGTACTTCATTTGTATGTGATTCTTGTATGCCACACTATCATCCTCGACTCGCATGTACATACTAGAGAAAGAGTATACCTATTTCACCAGGTTGTCCTAGTAAGTTACACTTTCTATTCCTATAGTTAGAATATTTTTATCTCTCACAATCGTAGAGTTTCACACACTTTTTCATTCCTAGTGAGAAAACTTAGAGGTCAAAGAACCCTGGAGATTTTATTAGAGTGGAGAGAAGTTTATTGATTCCTTGAGGGGTTTGACAACCCTTTGCAATAGTTCAATTTCTTTACTTTATAATTTGGCACAAACCCAACGTGAACTTGCCTCTTTGCAAAAAAAATCTCAAGCTTAAAACAATCAATGCGTGTGTCTATTTTCTTGAGCTTACATGTTCTTGAGGTTGTTAGAGTATTGTGAGGCTCATCTACGAGCCTTACAACTCAAACTACTTCGATGATTGTGGTGAGGAGGACTTCTAGACCTAGCATTACCCTTGATCGATATAGCCCCACACAACCCAGTTCGATGTTTTTCAGGAATTTTGGATCCTAATGATCCTTTTTCTTCTCGACCTCTTATTTCAGGTCTTGGCTCAAGTGGTTCTAAGTTACATCTCATTCTCGACGTAAATCCTAAAATAGTACTCCAACAAATACTCCTTTGGGGTCTCCTCGTTGTGGATCACGAGTCTACTCTGATGGTTCCATTTGATCATATTCAATCCCTTGAGGAGAGCCTAAGTGATTTTGAAGGTTTCTTGAGTTGGGAAAATGTTATTCCCCTAGGCTGGTTCTATCATTGGTAATATGAGAGAGATGCTCATCTCAGATCATAAGGGTATGGAATTGTTGAGGGTATTGTCTATGATTGTGGGATCTCATATGCCTCTTGTTGAACTTAAGCCTCAAGACACCCAGTCTGATATCATTGGTCCTCAGATTGATGTTGCTATGCCTGGGTGTCATTTCATATGGTGGATATGGGTCCTACAATTGATCCTTTTCTAGTGGTATGATCCCAAGCGTCAATATTTGTGGTTTTGGAGCTCTTGTCATTCTATAAAATCAGCCTTTGGGTGTAGAATTTAAATGTAATCAGTTGAGTGTAGATTTTTTGGAGGAACAAAGAATGAATGAGAGGCATAAGGAGGTTGTTCACGCGTACATAGGTGTTTCTATAGTGGAGGCAAAGAAGAGAATGTAAGTGATTGTATTGTAAGTGCTTTTATTATTGATAATGCAAGCTTGTCCTCTCTTCTTGGTGAAGTTTATTTTGCAAGGGTTTATCCACTTAAATCTTGTGTTATGTGTTGATCTTATGTTGTTGATTTATGCCTTATTTCTGCTATCTTAAGATGATGTTAATCATTATTTATTGATGTTATAAGTTCACATAAGACATGTTTATTAAGCATGGTTTACAGGCTGATTTTTGACATCATTAAGAAGAATGATCCAATCTCGGTTCTCCACAATTAAGGCAACTTAATTTTTCAGATTTGCATGAGTTTTAGATTTTCATGTTGCAACTATCAAAGTCTTGTATCTCATCATTTGATTGGTTTATTGGATAGAGATTGATCTTCATAATCTTTGTATATTGAACTTGTTTATTTCCCAACTTTTAAATAAATCTTTTGTAAATGATGTGTTAGATTGTAGTTTATGTTATGAAAGGGTATATGATAGTTGGATGTCACTATTGAGATATTTTATAACTCGTTAGAGAAATTTGAAAGACTATCTTAGATTCACTAAAGTAATAAGGTTGATTATAGTGGGTTGTGTATATTAATGAAAGAGACATATAAACTGTATCCAACTCAAGCATAGGGTACAACTAAGATTTTCATGGCCAATATTTTTATGTTTGAATAAGTTTGTTATGCTACGTTATGAATAAAATTATTTCTCCTAAAATGTTTTATAATCAAAAGAATCAAAACCATCGACACACACACACACACACACACACACACACACACACACACACACACACACATATGTATATATACATATACATATACATATACATACACACACACACACACACACACACACACACACACACATGTATACATATGTATACATATATGATGTATATATGATGTATACATATATGATGTATACATATGTATACATCATATATGTATACATATATATGTATATCATATGTATACATATATGATGTATACATATATGTATATCATATGTATACATATGTATACATCATATATGTATACATATGTATACATATATATGTATACATATGTATACATATATGTATACATATACATATATGTATGTATACATATATGTAGATATATGTATGTATACATATATGTAGATATATGTATACATACATATATGTATGTATACATATATGTAGATATATGTATACATACATATATGTAGATATACATATATATATGTATACATATATATATATATATGTATACATATATATATATGTATACATATATATATGTATGTATACATACATATATATATGTATGTATACATACATATATATATGTATACATACATATATGTATGTATACATACATATATGTATGTATATATACATATATGTATGTATATATATATACATACATATATACATACATATATATATATATATATATATACATATATATATATATATATATATATATACATATATCTACATACATATATGTATGTATATATATATATATATGTATGTATATATATATATATATGTATGTATATATATATATATATATATATATATATATATATATATATATATATATATATATATATATATATATGTATGTATGTATATATATATACATACATATATGTATGTATATATATGTATGTATACATATATATATACATACATATACATATATATATATATATATTATTAATTAAACGTTTAATTGTTTTATACTATATTTTTAATTTATATTAAAATATTTTTATATTTAAAGTATTGAAAACTAATATAATAAGTGATTAAGTTATATAAAAAAAATTAATAAGATTAAAAGATGTTTCTATGGAAATGTACTTAAAATAACTCTAAATAATTAGAATAGATTTATATTATTATAATACTTTATATTATTATATTCGAAATAAATTTATAATATTGTATGGTATTATGTTATAATTGATTATATAAAAGGTGAATAAATTATATGAAAAAAATAGATAATATTAGAAGACGTTTATATTAAAAGAGAATAGACAAATATAATTTTAAATAAAATAAAATAATTTTGAAGTAAAATAATATTGAAAGATTAAAAGAGAATATTGAAATGTAGTTTAAAATGATAAGATTAAATAATACATTTCAATTCTAATTTTTAATGTTCTATTATTTTATTGCTTTATTACTTATATTTAAGTGATAGGTTCATTAATATGATTAGGTGTAATAGTTATTTATAATTTAGGGAAGGGTGATTAATAAAAGATTTAATAAGATTTATGTTAGAAATAAGTAACAGTTTACTTCAATTGTATCTTAGAGATGTGAAGAGTTTTTTTTTTGGATGGAGGGATCTTCATTCATAAAATTGTTTAAGCTATTCAATTCGGGAGCACAAGTCCTAGGCTGAAACCTCTTTGGATAAGAGAAGGACTGAGCAGTATCCATTCTACCAAATTCGTTTAAAACATGATCGTAGTCTCATCCCTTATGATGATGGAGCCTTACACTCAATAAGACTTAATCCCTGGTTCGTTCATTAAAAACTATTTAACTTCATCAATAATGAAAAATCTATTGACAAAATTCTTATTAATATAACATTCAAAACAAATTACACATCATCTATCCTTAATGAAAATAAAAAACAGGGTCTACCAACTTGTCTATTGTTTCCAGATCTCAAGAAGACAACTTTATACCATGATAATATAATTGAAATATGATAATGATAAGAGTAAATAGGAAGCTTAGAAGAGAAGGAACAGTTTTCTTGTTGGTCACTCAATCAATGAGATTTTAATGATGAATAATTGTGCACTTCCACGATGAAAGAGGGTGAATTTGGATAAGGCACCATTTATTTTGATTTGTCAAATAACATTTCTTCATGATAAGTTATGTTGCTTTCAGATTTGACAAGTTCGTTGATTTTGCAGGACAACTATATAAATTGCTGACGTCATCTCTTCTGCTAATATGTGCTTTTTCTTGACCATCACTACTATACAAACAATTCTTAACCGTAATATTTTTTAATGAACTTTTCGTTAACATGCACCAATCACCATCAAGTTATTTTAGCCTAAGGATGGTATCTCATAATTAGATAAATTTAGATATTAGTTTTTGGAAGAGTTTTATGTTAATTTTATATATTTTTTAATTTGATTTTATAGAATGCATAGATGTGAGTAGCCAGCAAAGGCATGTGATAAAGAGTAGAATAATGAATGAGATACAAAAGAAAAGAATTGACAAAGGACTGAAAAAGCACATGGATTAAGAAAAGAGAATCAGCAAGGATTTAGAGGAGTTTATTTATCTTCACATAAAAGGAGAATATGGAGAAGATAAAAAGGAGATTTGTAGTGAAGGTTGTTAGTTGAAAGAAAGAATTTGGAGAATTTAAAAGATGAAAATTTAGAAGAAAAGTGGGGTCATGATTAATGAAAGGAGATAGATTCTGTAGGAGAAATTAAAAAGGGAGACATTTTTTGTAATCATGTGTACGTACCGCTTTTGATACGGAGTTATGTATCAGTGAGGTCACAAATGAGGGGCTTCATCCCCATCGAACATTCAACAATAGCATCCCAATGGTGTTTGAGTCTTGATGGCAAGAACAACAATACTACTAGTTAACCATCACAACATGCCAATGTTCATAACTTAAGACAAATATATTTCAATATTTTCTAGGCAATGTAATGATAAAAGAAATGTTTATTTTAAGGTTGTTCCATTAAATTTGTTGTTTTATATGTGACTTTAGGTTTTATTTTGTGGTGTGATGTTTGTCTATAAGAATTAGTCAATTTTGTATGGGGTGATTTCATATGATGAGAAGTGAGTTATTTTTACTTGTAGCAATAGGGGTGAATATTTAATCAAATTAGTTCCTCCTACAAAAACTATAATGTTGGGTGCGGGCCTATAGGAATTGTGTTTAGTAGTTACAAGACCACTTGTAGCAAAGATAGTGGAGTTTATAGACTCAACAAGTAGTAGGATTGTGTAATTAACATAATATTAGAGTGGGCCACAACTTTAGGAAAGTGAGTGAATTATCCTACAACTTTAGGAAAGTGAGTGAATTATCCTTTGTGTAAGATAAGCTAGGGTCTAATGAAGACTTTACGTGGATTTAAGTGGTTTGTGCAAAGAACCTAAAATATGCATCCCTATGAAGGATTACAATGAAGAGTGAGTTGCAATGTTGGTCTGAATGTGGTATATTACCTGACTAGTTTCTTATTAAGTCATATTTGCGCTAACATACTTAAGCTTACTTAGGTCATTTTATTTTCATGTCTCGTGTCATAGGATTAAGAAACATGTTAAGATATTATTCTATCACAAGGTTGAACTTCTGTCATCATAACACAAATTTATCATTTTGTATTGTAGCATTATTCATTATTCTATATGGTATCTCTTTCCTTTGTTTATATGTCATATTTCTTAGTTTCCAAAGTATTAGAAGAACAAGATCATGACAATAAATTTTATGACAAATAAGGAGAAGTGAACCTATTTTTAGAGGGAAATTCTTTAGTAATCATTTAATTATTTTATTTTATTTTTGTTGAAACTTTTTAATAAATTAATTAAAGCTTGTATTGATTTGAGAGAAGAGGGATTTAGAGTTTCCTTTTGGTATTTGTTTAATATGTTGATAGAAGGATAGAGAGGTTGGAAGAGCATTATACAATGATAAAGAGGAAAAGGATTGAACATGATTCAAAGATAAGTCAACTTAACTCATAATATTTATCTTTATTTTAATTAAATGTACTTAAATTTCTCTAATATTTTTTTAGGGTTTAAACTATAGAGTGAAGAGATCAAAATGCTTAATTTGAGCAATTAGATTTTACTTTAATTGTTTAACCTTGTTATTATGTTTTCTTTTGTTCACATTTCATTAAATATTCTAAAACGTTAATATATTGAACCTTTTATTGTAATTTTTGGAAAAAAAGAATAAAATTAAATTAAAGATGCATTAAAAGAATTATAGCAGAAGGATTTCTAGATAATCAAAGCCACCATTAAGGCTATTATCAAGAAAATCCAAGGGAGTTTACCCCCAATACACCAATCTAGGAGAATCCAAGAAATCAAGATGTCCATGATACTTTCCTTCCCCCAAACCAAAAAAGGATAAGATCAAGTCGAATAATTCTAAAGAAGCTTGAGGAGTTGCTCAAAATTATTATGAGAGAGACCCCCACTCTATTGCATTCTAATTACTATCACAACCATAAGCCCACTTAGCCAAATAATCAACTAAAGCATTCCGTTTTCAAGGAATATGAGAGAAGAAAATAGAATCAAAATTAGGGGTAAGACAAAGAATCTCCTCAAGCAAAGAGACCATTCTCCAAGAAAAATCACTCACTACATCTTTGTTCAAAAGAGACACTAGGATCATACAATCCAACTCACATATTATGTTCTTCCCTCCTCTATAACATGTGGATTGTCAAGTGTATTAATAAGGGATCTATACCACATTTAATATTAGTGCGAATCCCCATGTAAGAGGTGAAAAAAAGATAGTAAACCATTACTACCTCACCCAATTCCTATGAGATTTGGCTAGGAGCACTAGGGTTAGTGCAGGATCATGGGGGGCCAAAAAGTGGCAATGTGAAAAAAATAGCCTTCTCTAGTCACCTAAAAACGTGAAAATTTGTGTGGACTTTTTGCTTGGTCTAGGTGTCAATACACCTTGGCATGGTAAACACCTAAGCAAATCGGATATCAGATAAAATCGGATATTCGATAATATCGGATATCCGATTTTTATAGGTAATTTTAAATTAAAAAAATAAATTATATAATAAATAATGTAATATAATAATATATTATATATTACATATTATATAATGTATAATATATTATTATATTATATTATATATTATATAATACATAATATATAATGTATAATATATTATTATATTATATTATATTATTATATTATATTATATATTATATAATACATAATATATAATATAATATTAGATTAAAAAATATTATATTATATTATATAATATAATAATATATTATATTATATAATATAATAATATATTATATTATATAATATAATAATATATTATATAATATATAATAATATAATAATATATTATATAATATAATATAATAATATATTATATAATATAATATAATAATATATTATATTATTTATTATATAATATAATGTTATTTTAAAATAATTTAAGTATAAAAATAGGATATCAGATTTTCTGAGACAATACAAAATGAACTGTGACAGCCCATGAGTTATTTTTAACCCATGGGCTGCGTGATTTTTTAGAATCCGATATCCGGTTGGACCCGATATCTGGTTGTTTGACCCAAATTTGCTAAACAATACATTAAAAGGTAGGTTTTGTATTGTTTTCAATAATTTTCATTCAATTTTTGTATTTTTTTTAATGTTAATTTGTTTTTTCATTGAAAATATGGTTTTTTTTTCATGAAAACTAGGTTTTTAAAATCAAATACAAAATTCTTCAAATTTGTTAACTAAATTCAATTGTTTACATTCAATTAGGTTAAAAATGGGGGCTATCAGTGAAAACATTGATCAACCACAACCACAACAACCAAACCCTCCTTTGCCAAACCCCCCCTCAATTCAAGATTTAATTGCACAAAATTTGAACCAATTGAGGGGGATTGCAGATGTCTATTGTAGGATCCCTCGCATGAACCCAATGTTTGATCTCCTGACATTGATCATAAAGAGTATGGAAACCATCACTGAGAAGCACAATGTCGCTCTTTTGTTGCGAGATTCTATGAGGGAACAATATGCAGACGACTTGTCCTATAAGGAGATCAAGGATATCAAGATATCCAAAGCCGCTACCACCACGTTGTTTGTGAATCCCCACACTGGTCAACCTGTAGACCCCCCAAAAAATAAAACTTTCTATTAAATGGTGCACAAATGATGGTATTGTGAAAAACTTTTGGGATCGTTGGTGGATGGTTTTCAACAAACCACCCAACAACAATCTTGATGTCCCATTCTACTTCATCAAAAAATTGTATGTTGAGTTTGTTTTAGGAAAACATGTGAACTACTTTGACATCGAACCTTTCTAGGGTGTGGGTTTAGGTATGCCCCAAAATAGACCTGGGGCAGTCAGAGTAGTCCAGGGCCCATATGTCCCCCCTCCTCCTGTTGATCCCCCACCTCCAGTGCAACATCCAGATATCATATGTGAGGCGGCACCATAGACCATATCGGCTATTCACTCTTTGAGTAGCCTTTTGGTTTCTCAGGTTGGGTCAATAGTTCAGCCTACTTTTGATGGTAGTGGTGCATTCGATGGCACTGACATGTCCTCCTTGGATCCACACATTTGTGTGCCCCATAGTTGTGTCATGTGTGGGCACCTATGCTTGGGTCCAGTTGGATAGCCTATTGATTCTCCTGTGTATAGTGTAGATTATGAGGTGCATGAGATGCACGATGGACCAGATGTTATGACACAGACTAGAGGATACCCTGGGGAGTCCTCGCATGCTAGAGGCGAGGAGGAACCTTCATCATACATTGATGATGTAGTGGTAAGATTTGTATTTTCACAGTTCATTCTATATAAATTAAATGAATATTTATAATCTAGATAATATTAAGTACTAATTTTTATTGACAAAGATCCAGGAGGGCACCTTGACGGCTATTTCATTTGGCCTTGATAGCTTGACGGTACATATATTATTGCACCTAGTCGTTTGTATTTTATTGTACATACATGCTTATCATTTATATTGGTATTAATTAGATTATGTAGTAACTTGCATGTATATCTTATTTTACTCTTGTATGGCACAAGCAACACGAGTGCAGGGCTGTGTGATTTAGGATCTGGTAGTGCAATTGTAGACAAGGGAAAGGTAATTGAATGCAAATATGATTGAATGAATAGTTTAAATAACTTATAGTGATTATACACGTCTAGATATAGATTGATAGTTTCATACTTGTTGTGTATATGTACATACAATTCTTGGCTTCACATCCTTGTTGACTACACCCACTATACCTAAAGATGATGAAGAAGAAGAGATGCCTTGAGTACATGTGTGTTTACTTTATTTTGTGTTTAGTAGATAAAATTTGTTATTATTAGTGACAATTATATGCTAACTTGTATCAATGTCATGTTTGTGAACATATGTAGGTTGTGTATGAAAATATTGAAAACATACCTCCTCTACCGAAGATATACATCAAGAGTCTTGCAAAGCCGAAGAGAAAACGTGGAGATGAGGTAAACAAGAATAGCTCAATTATAGTTCATTTTTAAGTTAACTTTTTGAATGTGAGTTATATAATATAACTAATCTTAATCGTGGTTTGTTTTTTCTTGTGCAAGCTCCTTCAGAGCTGAGTAGTGTAGCGAAGAGAATTGATTTTGATGATCCATCAACAACTTAGAATGTTATAGATAGTTTTAGGATGCTTACATGTCTATTTGGCATTTATATTTTGTATATGGACATACATTCATGTATATAGACATACATTTTGTTTGAGTTGGCATTTATACCATATTTGTGTGTGGACATACACTTGTAATCATTTGGCATTTTCATATATACAGAAGTTGATATTTGATCATATAAATTGTTTCTCTTCCGTGCATGGTGTTATCATGGAAATATTTAATCTTCAATCCAATAATTAACAATGGTTAATAATGGTTATTTAATGAACAATACAATTCATTTCATTTCATCGTAAGTGTTGTTTGTATAATGAACAATACAATTCCTTTAATGAAAAATACAATACAATTCATTATTACCCTATGCATTCTCCTATTTTTCCCCCGCCACTTAGTCAAACGCTTGGGCTCATACCCTACCGACGTCATCCCTTGAGCACCCTAAGTGCTAAAAATTGTCAAACTTTGACGAGCCCTAACTCGGGATCCGTGACACCTGCAAACAATCCGTTTAAACCTACGGGGCCATGAGAGGTGTCCCTACAAAATCTTATCTTGGTTTTTCAATTTTCCTTATGGTTTTCTTAGGCATCATTTTTTCGTATGGCAAAAAAATCATCAGTCTCATTCAATCGAATGTTGTCGCATGGCCAATTTATCGTTCTTCTCGTCATTATAATGAACCATTGGCTCTGACATGTCCAGTTAGGCATTATTACCCTATGCATACTCCTATTCCCCCCCCCACTCAATCAAACGCTCGAGGTCATACCCTACCGACGTCGTCCCTTGAGCACCCTAAGTGCTAAAAATTGTCAAACTTTGACGAGCCCTAACTCAGAATTTGTGGCACCTGCGAATGATCTGTTTGAATGTATGGGGGCATGAGAGGGGTCCCTACAAAATCCTTTCTTGGTTTTTCAAGTTTCCCTACGGTTTTATTAGGGCAACATTTTTTCGGTTGGCAAAAAAACTGTCAGTCTCATTCAATCGAATGTTGTTGCGTGGCCAATTTCGCGTTCTGCTCGTCGTGATAATGAACCGTCATATCTAACATGTCTAGTTAGGCATTATTACCCTATGCATGCTCCTATTTTCCCCCCACTCGATCGAATGCTTGGGGTCATACCCTACCGACATCATCCCTTGAGCACCCTAAGTGCTAAAAATTGTCAAACTTTGACGGGCCCTAGCTTGGAATCCATGGCACCTAAGAATGATCTGTTTGAACCTACAGGACCATGAGATGGATCCCTACAAAAGCCTATCTCAGTTTTTCAAGTTTCCCTACGGTTTTATTAGGGAAGCATTTTTTCAGTTGGCGAAAAAATCGTTAGTCTCATTCAATCGAATGTTGTCGCGTGGCAAATTTCTCGTTCTGCTTGTCGTGATAATGAACCGTTGGCTCCGACATGTCCAGTTAGGAATTATTACCCTATGCATGTTCCTATTTTGCCTCCCCACTCGATCAAACGCTCGAGGTCATACCCTACCGACATCGTCCCTTGAGCACCCTAAGTGCTAAAAATTGTCAAACTTTGACGGGCCCTAACTCAAAATCCATCTGTGAATGATCCATTTGAACCTATGAGGCCATGAGAGGGGTTCCTACAAAATCCTATCTTGGTTTTTCAAGTTTCCCTACGGTTTTATTAGGGCAGCATTTCTTCGGTTGACGAAAAAATCATTAGTTTCATTCAATCGAATGTTGTCGCGTGGCCAATTTCTCATTCTGCTCGTCATGATAACGAATTGTCAGCTCCGAAATGTCTAGTTAGGCATTATTACCCTATGCATGCTCCTATTTTTCCCCCCCCACTCGATCGAATGCTCAGGGTCATACCCTACCAGCGTCGTCCCTTGAGCACCCTAAGTGCTCAAAATTGTCAAACTTTGACGGGCCCTAACTTAGAGTTTGTGGCACTTGAAAATGATTTGTTTGAACCTACGGGGCCATGAGAGAGGTCCCTACAAAATCCTATCTCGGTTTTTCAATTTCCCTATGGTTTTATTAGGGCAGTATTTTTTCGGTTGGTGAAAAATCGTCAGTCTCATTCAATGAAAAATATAGATAAACAAGCATTACACTGTAAACACATAATGATCATCAATATTTCCATGTATTGTATAAACATAATTACCATTATACTTGCATGTGACATCCATGAAGGAATATGCAAACATGATTTTTTTTCATTATCAATACAACTACACCAATGTACTCATGTACAGATACATTGTATATCATCAATATAACTAAACCAATTTTCTCATGGACATTGTATATCATCATAAAAAAGTTACATCAATTCACATCCATATACAAATACAACATCCCACTTCATTTGCATCAGACATTCTCATGTCCTAAGAGTAAAGCTTATGTACAACAATGCCTGCATATAAATGAAGACCAAAATAAGCAACCTTTTTATGCAAAATGAATGTGCTACAAGAAACAAATTATAACACTTATACAAATTATTTTGTCAAATTATACATAGATCATTTGAAACATTTTTAAGACGTACAAGATTGTACAATTACGAAACTTACCAGTTTCTCTGCAAAGTATACAAGCATAACTTTGAAGAAAGACACATGTTGATTAAAGCCCTTCTCACTGCATTTCTCTGCATGGTTGAAGACGATGGTAGATATTGTCATTTATAAATATCAATACATTCACTTGACTTAGTGTTTATTTACAAAATTTAATCTCATTAATGCACAAAGGAATATGTCCCATCACCAAGAGTAAACTAGTCAACGGTGAATGATCTAGCATGAACCTGTATTTTTAAGAATTGTTAGTCTACACATAAAATGCATGGATGAACATAAAGGATTTATGATAATCACTTCAACTGAAATGCATGATAATAAATGAAAAGGTGGGATTATATACCATAAAAATATGTCCCTTCGAATTATATCAAGAGAACCCACTATGTTGACGCAAAAATCATAATGCGATACTGTTGTATATCATCAAAAAAGACCTACATGAGCATAAAGGTTTTGCGATAATTATATCATCAAAAATTGTAAAATAGTGTTGTCTAATAACAAAAATTGTAAAGCTCATCAAATTCATGATAATAAGTCATGTTGCAAAAATACGGCCCCTCCAATTATATCGAGTGTACCCGCTATGTGCATGCAAAAACCGTGTTGCCAAAAAAAATGTTCATCAATAGACCTGTATTTTGAACACATCCTTAATATACATGTAACAAACTTGAACATTAAGGTTTAATGATCATTGTTTGAAATGAAATGCATGATAAAAAAAATAAGGCGCCATTAAAGACCTACTACTCAAGTATGCCTGAAGGGTCATCTCTTTGCTTAAGAGTATCCAGTATTGCTTCATGATCAACAATAGTCACTGTCCATAGGTCTTTGGTCTTTGGTTTTTCTTGATGCTTCAACAACTTGAAATTTGTAGCTATAATAAGGTGTGAATACATTAGAATGGTTTCATGTCTCTCATAGTCTTCAAATGTAGGTATGCCATTCTTTCTAATCATGTATGTTCGCAACCAAGTTCCCACAACAACAACTGAACCTGTAGGATATGTGAACCCATCATCATCTGTCACTGGTTGTGTTAGCTTTTGTTTTCTCTGTACACATCATGCCAACCAATATTCTAATCTATCTTCACTCCCTTGCGGTGCAACAACTGCAAAAACATGTCCTGGTTGTACAAGATCCGATAGACAGTCATACTCAAGTGAACTTTCCATGTCATCATTTGAGAAGGATATTGTTTTGGATAAAGGAGTTAGATATTAGGGAACCCACGTATCAACCCACTCACTTGACTCGCACTGATCCCAATCACACCAAACACAACTCGAACAAAAACAAGCCAACACTCGTGTCCAAATGGTCCATGTACTTTCATCTGAGCTGAGAAATGAATGCATCTTTGAAGAATATTTAATTGTTTGACAATCCAATCTGTATCCCACTGTGCTCTCCTCAACCAACCAAAAGAATCTGGTCACTGCTCAATCAAGAGTACCTCAATGTGACAATGTTGAACTACACCAATCGACAATAGAATGTGCATCAGAGAAATTTGTACCTGAAATCCTTAATTGCTCCTTAACTAGAGCTCTCTTCAAACATGCACCTGCTCCATCATGCTCCCCCTTCCCATGCCCTGCCTAAAAAAAACACAAAATATGAGGTATACACCTCTCTACTTGCATTCTACTCAACCAATAAAACATACAGGCATTCTTGAATTGACCCGTATAGTTATTTGACCATATGGTATGTCGATCAATTACAATATCTTTGTCATGCAAGAACTCAAATTTTTTTTCGAAAGAATGTTGCACATACTCAGAGGAGTGTGATCTATCATCACTCATATAAAAATGATACTCCCTGATTATCTTCATGTCCTCTTCTGTACTATCAGGAGCATGTCTATATGTAATGTGAACAAAAACAACAATCTGGATTGAATTGTAGCATTGAGACTGTACCTCATTCCGTGGTTGCAATGTATAGTTCTCTGCAAAATCAGCCACAGATACAATATTGCCAATTGGGAAAGAGTTCTTACACATCTTGAACGGTTGATCCAACCACTGAGACCTATGGGTGTGCCTTGCATACTTGTAGAAAATATTTTCCTTAAAATCCAAAATAAAATCAGTAACACTCACTTCTCTTGAGACTAATTCGCATCTAGAACCTTCACTTCCACTCTTCAAAGTATATTTAATTGTCTTATATCTTTTTTTCTCAACATAATTCTTTCCAAACTCGCGTTCGCTACCCTCATGAAAACATGAAACAAACTTTGACAACTCACCACATTGTGAGCACTTCTCATTCAAACAATCATTTCTATAGAAATAGCAGGCATCATCTCTAAGGCATAAAAATAGATCTTGCAAGTCTCTTGATGATCTCAGAAATAGCATTGCACCACACTCTTGCAACATCTCATTAGTATGCAATGTAGAACGAATATGGCATAAAAGTTCATTTTACATTGAAAAATCCACATGGTACTTGCAACAACAAGTATTACAAATCTTAAGAGGAACACAATAAAATGGCTTCAAAGATTCAAAGGCCCTTTGTGATATTTGCAAAGTTGGATGTACTTGACAAAAAAAATTGTACAACATTGTTTGGCTTGATTCCAAGAAATTTTTGGGATGCGGTGTGCGGTCTCGGTTGCCGATTCTTAATTTCAAAACGTCCTTTACATTGGGTGATACTCTAGAATTAGAGTGCCAAAATTGTTCAATCTCCTCCTTCACATTGTCAGTCAACTTTCTATCAACACGTGGAAGCCTCCCACCAAAATCACATGTATCATGTTGAAGTGGATCATCAAGTCTTTGTGTAAGTGCAAGTGCTCTATCCAAAGTTTGATGGCTTACTAAGGAGATTGTAATCACTCTTCGAGTGACTCTCTTATCTCTTTCTTTGGTATTCTTTTCAATAGAATTGAAAGCATCAAATAGATTTTTGGAAATAATAGAATTTCCCTCCATCTTCTTGTTTATATGAATCTTCAATTTGTTTAGCAATGGTCTCATCTTTATCATCTTTAGCAATTGAACAAAGAGTTGGCATTGATCGATCAATGTCTTATTGCTAAAATTTTGGTCGAAAAGTTGTGTAGCCCACAACCGAACGGTTCTTGTTGACCTCCTTCCTTCAAGATTCACAATAATGTTCTCATCAATTTCAAGTAACCATTTTGGGGTTCTTGAAGGTCTTGGATTTGGAATTTGTCTTTCATCCATGAGAGGGTCTTCATTTCTAAAGTAATTAGGTGTTACATATTGTTCACTTGGTTGAGCAATTCCACCTTCAATGTCAAAGTTTTCCACATTTTCACCTCCAATGTCAAAAGTTTCCACATTGAAAACTCCGCATGGTACTTGCAACAACAAGTATTACAAATATTAAGAGGAACACAATAAAATGGCTTCAAAGATTCAAAGGCCCTTTGTGATATTCGCAAAGTTGGATGTACTTGACAAAAAAAACTGTACAACATTATTTGGATTGATTCCAAGAAATGTTTGGGATGCAGTGTGCGGTCTCAGTTGCCGATTCTTAATTTCAAAACGTCCTTTACATTGGGTGATACTCTAGAATTAGAGTGCCAAAATTGTTGAATCTCCTCCTTCACATTGTCAGTCAACTTTCTATCAACACATGGAAGCCTCCCACCAAAAGCCCATGTCTTCATACAAGTGCTCTATCCAAAGTCTGATGGCTTACTAAGGAGGTTGTAATCACTCTTTGAGCGGCTCTCTTATCTCTTTCTTTGGTATTCTTTCCAATAGAATTGAGCGCATCAAATAGATTTTTGGCAATAATAGAATTTCTCTCCATCTTATTGTTTATACAAATATTCAATTTGTTTAGCAATGGTCTCATCTTTATCATCTTTAGCAATGAACAAAGAGTTGGCATTGATCGGTCAATGTCTTATTGCTAAAATTTTGGTCAAAAAGTTGTGTAGCCCACAATCAAACGGTTCTTGTTGACCTCTTGCCTTCACGATTCACAATAATGTTCTCATCAATTTCAAGTAACCATTTTGGGGTTCTTGAAGGTCTTGGATTTGGAATTTGTCTTTCATCCATGAGAGGGTCTTCATTTATAAAGTAATTAGGTGTTACATATTGTTCACTTGGTTGAGCAATTCCACCGTCAATGTCAAAGTTTTCCACACTTTCACCTCCAATGTCAAAATTTTCCACATGTTCACCTCCTATGTCAAAATTTTCTACATTTTCACCTCCAATGTTAAAAAATTTCATATTTACACCAAAATTATGGACACCTTCATTGTCAACTCCCAAATTTTAACTTTCCATTCTCACGTCATGTTGAGCATTTTCATTATCACTTTCAACATATTCAAAATTTTCACTTTCAAAATCTACATTTTCATTTTCAATAACTTGTTCAACATTTTCAAATTCAATTTCCTCTTCACTTGAAGTAACATTAGCAATATTTAACATACCTTGTCTTCTCCTCCTATGACCTTCAATATCTCTTTCTCTATACACTTCAATTTGGTCATTTCAAAGTTTTCTTTTGCGTTTAGACTTCCGATGACTACTACTCCCCATTTACCTACACAAAGATGCTCCTAAATGATTGACAATGTAAGATTTGACTTTAAGAATCTCTCAAAAGCACAAATTTGTCTCAACATGTTTGAAAAACCTGTGATTGTCGATAGAAAACAAAATGTGAAGACTGTGGGCCATTGGAATCCACAAAATGGCCCACTAGGCTCTTTTTTATTTACAAAAATCGGATATCGGATTATATCGGATATCTGATTTTAATGCATAAATTTGTGGTCCCAAATTTTTTTCTCGTTGCCGCTTCTTTTTTACTATTGCCACATTAATGACAATGATAGAAATTAGATATCCGATAAAATCTGATATCTGATTTCATTACTCATATTTTAGAGAGTGAGAGAGATTATGGGAGAGAGAGAGAGAGAGAGAGAGAGAGAGAGAGAGAGAGAGAGAGAGAGAGAGAGAGAGATATTAGGGGAGGCATCATATAGTATCCCATGACCCTTTAGGACACAATATGACCCATAACGACATAATTTGGTGTCTTAAGGGGTCATATGGTGTCCTAAGGGGTCGTAGAACATAATATGACCCCTTAGGATACCATAGGACCCATAACAACACAATATGGTGTCGTAAGGGGTCATATATTGTCCTTAGGGGTCATATGGTGTCCCATGACCCCTTAGGACACAATATGACCCCTCAGGACACAATATGACCCATAACGACACATTTTGGTGTCTTAAGGGGTCATATGGTGTCCTAAGGGGTCGTAGGATACAATACGACCCCTTAGGACACCATATGACCCCTTAAGACATACAATATGACCCCTTAGGACACTATAGGACCCATAATGACCCAATATGGTGTCATAAGGGGTTGATGTTGTCTGTAGGGGTCATATGGTGTCCCATGACCTCTTAGGACACAATATGACACATAACGACACAATTTGGTGTCTTAAGGGGTCATATGGTGTCCTAAGGGATTGTAGGACATAATATGACCCCTTAGGACACCATATAACTCATAAAGACCCGATATGGTGTCATAAGGGGTCGTATGTTGTCCTTAGGGGTCATATGGTGTCTCATGACCCCTTAGGACACAATATGACCCATAACGACACAATTTGGTGTCTTAAGGGGTCATATAGTGTCCTAAGGGGTCGTAGGACACAATATGACCCCTTAGGACACCATAGGACCCACAACAACCCGATATGGTGTCATAAGGGGTCGTATGTTGTCCTTAGGGGTCATATGGTGTCCCATGACCCCTTAGGACACAATATGACCCATAACGACACAATTTGGTGGCTTAAGGGGTCATATGACCCATAACGACACCATATAAAGTCGTAAAGGGTCATATTATGTCCTAAGGGGTCATATGATGTCTTAAAGGGATAATATGACACAATATGACCCCTAACAACCCAATATGGTGTCATAAGGGGTCATATGGTGTTCCATGACCCCTTAGGACACCATATGGCCCCTAACAACACAATTTGGTGTCTTAAGGGATCATATGACCCATAACGACACCGTATAGAGTCATAAAGGGTCATACTGTGTCCTAAGGGGTCATATGATGTCTTCAAGGGGTCATATGACACAATATGACCCCTTAGGACACAATATGACCCATAACAACACAATTTGGTGTCTTAAGGGGTCATATGGTGTCCTAAGGGGTTGTAGGACATAATATGACCCCTTAGGACACCATAAGACCCATAACGACTCAATATGGTGTCGTAAGGGGTCATATATCATCCTTAGGGGTCATATGGTGTCCCATGACCCCTTAGGACACAATATGACCCATAACGACACAATTTGGTGTCTTAAGGGGTCATATGGTGTCCTAAGGGGTCATAGGACACAATATGACCCCTTAGAACACCATAGGACCCATAATGACCTAATATGGTTTTGTAAGGGGTCGTATGTTGTCCTTAGGGGTCATATGGTGTCCCATGACTCCTTAGGATAAAACATGATCCATAATGACACAATTTGTTGTCTTAAGGGGTCATATGGTGTCCTAAGGGGTCGTAGGACACAATATGACCCCTTAGGACACCATATGACTCATAATGACCTAATATGGTGTCATAAGGGATCGTATGTTGTCCTTAGGGGTCATATGGTGTCCCATGACCCCTTAGGACATGACATGACCCATAAAGACACAATTTGGTGTCTTAAGGTGTCATATGGTGTTCTAAGGGGTCGTAGGACACAATATGACCCCTTAGGACACCATAGGACCCATAACGACCCAATATGGTGTCATAAGGGGTCATATGTTGTCTTTAGGGGTCATATAGTGTTCCATGACCCATTAGGACACAATATGACCCATAATGACACAATTTTGTGTCTTAAGGGGTCATATGGTGTCTTAAGGGGCCGTAGGACACAATATGACCACTTAAGACACCATAGGACCCTTAACAACCCAATATGGTATCATAAGGGGTCACATGTTGTCCTTAGGGGTCATATGGTGTCCCATAACCCCTTAGGACACCATATGACCATAACAACATAATTTGGTGTCTTAAGGGGTCATATGGTGTCCTAAGGGGTTGTAGGACACAATATGACCCCTTAGGACAACATAGGTCCCATAACGACCCAATATGGTGTCATAAGGGGTCGTATGTTGTCTTTAGGGGTCATATGGTGTCCCATAACCCCTTAGGACACAATATGACCCATAACGACACAATTGGATATCATAATGGTCGTATGTTGTCCTTAGGGGTCATATGGTGTCCCATGACCCCTTAGGATACCATATGACCCCTAACAACACCAAAATGACACCATATGGTGTCACAAAGGGGTAATATGTTGTCCTAATGACACCATATGGTGTCCCATGACCCCTTCAGACACCATATGACCCCTAATGACACCATATGGTGTCATAAGGGGTCATATGAGCCATAACGACATCATATAGAGTTGTAAAGGGTCATATTGTGTCCTAAGGGGTCATATGGCATCTTAAAGGGGTCATATAAAACAATATGACCCCTTAGGACACAATATGACCCATAAAGACACAATTTGGTGTCTTGAGGGGTCATATGGTGTCCTAAGGGGTCATAGGACACAATATGACCCCTTAGGACACCATAGGACCCATAACGACCCAATATGGTGTCATAAGGGGTCATATGTTGTCCTTAGGGGTCATATGGTGTCCCATGACCCCTTAGGACACCATATGACCCCTAACAACACCATATGGTGCCATAAGGGGTCATATGATCCATAACGACACCGTATAGAGTCGTAAAGGGTCATATTGTGTCCTAAGGGGTCATATGGTGTCTTAAAGGGGTCATATGACACAGTATGACCCCTTAGGATACAATATGACCCATAACGACACAATTTGGTGTCTTAAGGGGTTATGTGGTGTCCTAAAGGGTCGTAGGACACAATATGACCCCTTATGACACCATAGGACCCATAATATCTCTCTCCCTCTTCCCTAATCTCTCTCTCTCTCTCTCTCTCTCTCTCTCCCCCCTAATCTCTTTATCTCTCTCTCCCTTCCCTCCCCCCCCCCTCTCTCTCTCTCTCCCCACTCCCCCCTCTCCCTCTCCCTAATATACTAATTTATTTATAAATTAATATAGTAAAATATTATATATTAATATATTAATAAACAATAGATTAATTATGTGCAAATTTAGTTAGTGAATTTACTTATTAAAATCGGATATCCGATTGTACTAGATATTCGATTTTATCATCTGATTTTTGTTGTACAAATTTCAAATTTGAAATTTTGGCTCAGGAATGCTTTGGGATTTGGCTTGGAAATGACAAGCCTGGAAAGTCAACTGAAAAAACGTGTTTTTCAGTATTCCTTGATTTTCCAGACTTTACACCGGTGGCTGACGACTTTTTTTGTAGCCAAAATTGATAAAACGAAAAAGGTTTTTTAAGGATGTTCTCAGCTTTCCAACAATATAAGGCTTGTCTTATTTCGACTTTAATAAATAATTATTATTTATTTTCTAATTGAATTTTGACAATAGTCCTTATTGATAGGCTGATTGAAAAACGCTCATAACTTTCAAATGGTATAACATATTTTGAATCTGAAACCTGCATCACACCCTATGCTTCGTCTACTATACAAAAAAATTAAAAAAATTAAATTTCATAAGGTTTTGACCAAGTTAAGGTGGTCAGACGTAGGAGTTTTTGAATTTCTGAAAAGATGTAGTAAAAAATTCATAAAAAATTATTTACTTTATAAAAAATTATAAAAAAAATGTGTCACATCTAGACATGAGTCTAATACTTATATCATAAATATTATAAAAAAATATTATGATTTGATTGTGATTATGGTGGTCAGACATACGTCTACTTCTTATCTTTTTCTTGAAATTTTAGTACCATTGCATTGAAATTTGAAATTTTCATCAAATAGGATTTTTTTTTTCAAAAACCAACTAGTAGCTTAGAAACTAAATTCAATTTTCTATAGATTCTCTTCTTAAATATTTTAAAAATAATGTTCACAACTTATTCAAATTTTCATGTCAAGTTGCATAACTCTGATTTTCTGAAATTTCATTATCACTTAAGGGCCTGTTTTGGCACACCATGATCCTGCACATACCCACTAGGCAAATAGAAACAACAAATGAGAGAGAGTTGAAAATAAATGAATATTGATGCATTGGATGATTTGGTTAGTACATTAGGAAAGAAGTTAAATATATAAAGAACACATATCCTACCTTCCACACTACCTATCTTGCCACATGGGCATAACTACCTTCCAACTAGGAAAGATGACACATAAGCAAGCCACCTAAGCATGATTATACACAAACATCCCCCTTAATCATAGATTGAGTGAGAAAAAAGAGTCGGTCCCAACACCAAATTATAATAAGGTACCCAAGTACAATGCACTTCATAAAGGAGGGGGGAAAACCTTATGGGAAGAAAAGTCCCCCTTAAACAAGGGAAATGTATGCTCTCTAATATATGAGAATAACAAAACCCTATATGAGGCAAAATCCTTCACAAAAGAGAGAAGAAGAAAGAGACCATGCATCCCCCCTCAATTTAGAGTTTCTTATAATGATAATAGATGCCTGCAGGTAATCAACATTGAAATCAATCCAATCATATCAAACAATATTCCTCCTATTAGGAAGAAACATAACCATAGAAGTATGTAAGTTATCTTACTATCCTAAAAGGAACATGCGAGAATAAAAATCAACAAAATTTAGGCCTTTGAGTTCTACTCAAGTGTCCCCATGTTGGTGTCGAAAGGTATCCCAAACAAACCAAGTGTTCTAGGCCACAATGATGAAGATGATAATCCAAAGTTTGATGAAGACCAATGCAAATTATAGTCCAAAGACAACGATGAATTCTCCAAATGTTGCTCAAACGTCTCCACACCAATGTCAAATGGTGACAAAGTATGATGTAGAGATGGAATGGGAGGATATAAAGATGCTCCCAAAATATCTAAAGAAGAAGATACACCTCCATAGGATCTATCAAGAAACAGGAGATGAATGTCCTCAATGGTCTCCTCCAAGTCTGTAATGTGGGACTCTACAAACAAAGATGAAATGTATGATAGAGTTATGTCCCAGTGAGCTATCTTTGGAAGACTAATTTAAACCTTTTGTATTGAACCAATGTAAGCCCTCAAAGAAGCATCATTAAACTCAGAAGTAATAACAATAGATGAAATGCTCTCAACTTTGGATGCAACATTATGTGGAGGAGTACTAAGAGTCAACTAATCATTTCTTAGGATTTGTTCACAAAAGTTGGGGTAGTAGGTGGCTTAGTAGTATCCAATGGAACATCAGAGTTATATAAAGATGCAAATTCTCCATCCAACTCTTGGATGATGACCCAAGCAATAAAATTTGCACTCAATGTGATCTATGTGATGAAAATATCCCTCATATAATGTAATGCCTATTAGTCTATAAACCTTTTCATTTGTGTTAACCCACTTGTTCTTCTAATATTCTTCATGGGGCTCAAGAACTAGTCCAAGAAGATAGGGTAGCAGACATTGCCCACAATGGTGATTCAATATCCCTTGTTTCTAAGACAAATAATTCTCTGAATTAAACCTAAAATTATAAGGATGAAATTACAATTTTGACATGATGGACCCCCCCCAAAGTGGAACTTTATCTCAGCTTGTGATTACATGCACAATCTGCATAATATCTTGATTAGTGTCAAACTAAAGAAATGTAATAAGGAGTGTGGAAGCATACAAGATACAAAACACGTTACATACTCCTTGAGTCAGTTGTAGAGACCCTCAATACAATAGGCACTTTATAAGTATAGTGCATAAGCATGACCAATTGGAGTGAAAAATGTAACTTTATAATGAGTGTGGAATCCTCTATTAGATCAAGCTTGAAAAAGTGACCACTTTAAAAAATGAGAACGCTCAATATTGAACTACTATTGAAAACTTTTGACAATTTTTATATTATCCTATATATGACTAATTTAACATTACAAAAAATTTACAATGTTCCTTTTCGCAAAAAAATACAAATTTGTGCTTTCACAAATATTAAGAAAGAATATGGGAAAGATGAGGAATAGTGGTAGTTTTTACCTTGTTCAAATTTGATATGATCTTTCAAATATCCAATTTAAATTACCATAAATCAAAAGTAAATGCAAATGAAACACAAAATTTTAATTCCCAACAAATATTTTACTACCCAAATAAAATTTGCCCAAATTTCAAGGTCCATTACATCAAAATGGTGCCCAAGACCATGGAGGCTGACTTAATTTTCAATGCAAATTTTCAAAGCAATTAGAAAAGTTCAACTTGCGGCCATTTTTAATAGGAAAATGGTTCCCTTTACTAATTATTTTTTATCCACAAATTATTGATAGTAGGAAAATACCAAGGGAAATTTGAAACTTTCTTTTTCCTACCAAGCAATTACGATAGCAAAATCATGCCCAGATTCGATATAAAATTTCTACCGAACATAGGTTAATACTAGTTGAATACAAATTCGACCATATTTTAAGTCATAAATTAAGAAAAATGTGAATTCAATTTATATTGAGTTGCCACAACAAATTCAACATGCAAATTCCTACCGTTACACCAATTAAAAGGGCAAGTGTATATACACCTTGAGAAAGAGCACATTGAAGCTAAACTTTCTAGAGAACAAGTCAATTTTTGCACCTCAACAAATACTACATATATGAGTCATTTAACTAAAAACAAGTTGAGATGGAGCTTGACTCATGTCACCAAAAGAAAAGTATTTGCATATATTGAAGTCAAATAATGACTTTTATGGTCAATTTTTTTACAAATTTGAGCGAGTCTATTCAAATATTTAGAAATGACTACAAATATTTTAAAATAAAGAACAAATATGTGCAATTTGTGTGCTAAAAAGTTCAAATATGTGCAAATTGACCAAATATTTGAGCTGATCACAATAAATTTGACAAATTAATTAAATTTAAACATAAATTTGGATTTGGATTTCACAAATTTGAGTTGATTTGAGCTTCAAACTTAAGAAAACTACAATTCACACCTCAAAATTGTACTTAAGAAAACTACAATTCACACCTCAAAATTGTAGATCTCTTCCTCTTATCTTCATGCTAACTTGCTTGCATATTATTTGCATTTCTATTGTACTAGCAAAGGCTCTAGTACCTTGTGAGATTTAGCCAAGAACAGTAGGCAAATAGAAACAATGACTAAAAAAATTGCAAACAAATGAAGATTAGTGGATTGGAAGAGTTAGTACATTAGGAGAGGAGTGGTAAATAAAGAACAAATATCATACCTACCACCCTACCTAACTTTCCACATGGGTGTAACTACCTGCCAACTAGGCAAGCCACTTAAGCACCTAAGCATGATTATGCACCAACAATTCCTCCAACCCTTGCAGGCCCTAGATCACCTCTTGAAAAAACATCAATTTTGAACAAGAGGGGTTGTGGTGTAACCTCTACAATTTCTAAGGTTAATTATTCACGTTAGTCAAGCTCTATTTGTCTTTGATGAAGAAATAATCCTAATTCATATTAGCTCAGTCACTTTTGTTATGCTTTTGAGTTGACCAATCATTTCCCATGATCATCAACTTAATTTGAATGAATTTATCCCTTTATGCTTCATTGTTACCAACCCCTTCTCCTAAAGTCACTTTTGTTGTCCAATTGCAAATATTAATTTGTGTTATTCCCAAGTCCCTAAGTCTAAAAGTTAATGCACCTTTTATTTATGGCCCCGACCTTTTTCCTAGCCAATTCCATATGTTTACTTATCATTTGTTGTGTGCTAGTGCAAGCCCTCTAAGATTGGATTACCTATTGGTTTTGTTGATGCATTTTGTTGACAAGTTGTTGGCCCACTTGTGGTCTGCCCAATTGATTTTTTTTTTTTTTAAAGTTGGGCCCCTCTAGTTGTGTATCATGTCTCCATAGACTTTTTCCCTATAAAGTTCTGTGTTAAATTCCAGTTAAGTGAAAAAGAACGTCTTTAAAACTCTCTGAACCATTGAACCCCCTTGAACCAGTTCAATCGGGTTCATTCAGTTCAATCAGGTTCAACCAGTTCAATTGGGTTCATTCAATTCAATCAAGTTTATTCAATTCAATCAGGTTCATTTAGTTCAATTGGGTTCATAATGGTTCAAAGTAGTTCAACAGGTTCCAAAAGTTCAAACAGTTCAGGGATGTTCAACATGTTCAATGAAGTTCAAAGGTTCAATGCACAACCAAAATGGAGAGGCAAAGCAATTAGTAGACAAATTTGGTCAACGAACAAAAGTTTGGAAGAGGAATATAGATTCACCATTTACTCAGGCAACAATTGATTATTTTTCTTAGAGGATTGTGAAAGAGTTAGCACGAAGAATGTTTATAAATTTCAATGCAACCTGTAAATACAAATTTTCTGAGATAGCAAAATCAGTCTCTGTGCAAGGGGTATATCTCTCACTTCAATCCTTGGATCAAGGTGGATTTCGGATATGTTTTATGAAACCTATTTTTACAAGTTCTCACCAAAGGAATTTTGGAAATTCAATCTGGTTTGCAAGATACACTTAACAAAATACAAGTCTAGAACAAAGAACATTTTCTGATTTTTGTGACAGAAAAACTGTCAAGTTGCGGGGGGCATATCTTTTCATTCCACTGTTGGATCTTTCTCATTTTTTTATATGTTGTGCAAAAATAAGTTGCGCACGTTTCCGCCGAAGAGATTAACCGAATTATGTCTCCTTCAAAAGATATGGGTGACTAAGTGTGGGTCTGTCCAAAGTGACCAACAACAACCAAGTTTCTTGTTTTCAAATATTAAAAAATGCAGGACTTATATTTGTAATGATGGAGCCCATAATTAATTCATAAAATCTTATGTATTTTAAGTTATAATGTTTTCAAATAAAAACATTACGACTAAAGACTACATTGAAGCCGAGAAAGTGTTGAAAGAATGAAGACATTTATTTATATCCAGCTGTCAGCGTATGATATGTCAGGATTCGGTTTTTGAAACTGAAAATGTCTCACGGAGAGGAAAAGAAGGATAAATATGCAAAAGAAAGGGGAAAAGAGGGTTCTTTTTCCAGCAGGCTGTGTGCTACAGGAAAGGGCAATAATTTCTGAGTTTTTAATTATAGCAGGGGGCATGTTTTCTTTGCCTACAATTGTAATGTATAAAACTTGAGTCTTGGGACTCATTTTGATATTGAAGGAATGGAGAAGGCATTCAGGAGTCTTTGAATTCTTTATTGCTGTCTTCAGATTTTATTGAGCTTTGTTTCATTAATATTATTTTTCAGTACCATTCTTGTCATGACAAGCTATAGATGTGATTAATTCTGGAATTTTGTTTTCAGATTGAGTTACCTCTTGGGAAGGATATGTGCTCCTACCTCTTTAGTTATTTTCTATGGGTGTTGGGAATATGAACTGTGTTTTCTTTTTCCTGCATTCACTTTATTTAGTATTCAGTCCTCTTCACATTTACTTCATGGTTATGAGTAGGTGTTAGTGCCTTTATTTGCTTTGCAGTTAAAAGCAAATGTGTGGTTTAAAACCAATTAATTTATTGAACATCTGACCGAGGAGCTGTACCCTATAAAATTCAGAGGAATATTATCAATCCCATGATAATCGATCCAACTGTTAGTGCTTTTTGTTCTTCGTTTTGGGCATCAGGAGTTAATTTGCATATTCATTTTTGAAGGACAAATCTGTTCACTAACACAAGTGTCACCTTTGTGTGTGCTCTTTGTATAGCACAAGGTGCTACCTCACTGATCCGCACTACAACATTGTTTTGCTACATGTTTTTGGTGAAGAATACCCAATGAGTGGGCCCGTATTCCAACATGTAAAGTGCCTTTTACACATGGATTCTCATAAATAGATCAAGATGTCCAATACATCATCAACATTTTTTAAACTCAATCAAGCTCACAATCACCATTTATCAATCCCACACCAAATAAGATCAATGACCAGTATTCAAACTCAAGAACGATCAACTATAGACACCCTCTTTGCTTGAATGAGTAGTAATGGTGTCTTGACTAGTATTAATCCAATTTCATCACTAGTTTAGCCAATAAATAGTGTAATGACATTACCATAATGAGTACTTTGTATTCAGAAGGAGAATTGGGTGATTTTTGAGTTGTTTTGTGTGTTTTGTGAAGAACTAGGGTTAATCAATAGGGAACAAGTAAGTGCTTTTTTCTTTCATTGACATTCAAATTTTATTCCTACTTTCATTCCTTTGCACTTATAATGTTTCTACAATATGATTACTAAAGGGGAAATATATTATAAGTTCAAATTTATGAAACCCTAGAGTCATCTAGAAACCTGACCCCTCAAAACTTATATCAAATTGAGTCAAACTAGTTCTTAGCTCTCTTCTTCCAAAAGTTCTTTAGATGAGGACCCATTAGCATGATTTATAGGCTCGGCCTATGCATGTTCATGCACCGGGAGGCCCAAATGACAAATTGTAATTCTCCATCAAGGAACCCCCAAGGATAAGAGCTAATCCACATAAGAATGCATGAAAACAATTTTCTTTAAGTAATTAAGTGCAACACATGCCTCATTCACAAGTACTTAATTTTTCAACCTCAAGATTAGGTCAACTATTTGATACACGACACTACACAAGTAGAAGACTTAACACCTAAAATTTCAACTAAACATTGGGAAAGGTTTTCAAAACCTATGAAAAAGTTAATAGGGTGATTAGAGTTACACAAGACCCTCCTAGAAGTTATAAGACATGATTCAAATAATAGGACCACTTACTAGGTCCTAAGTGTCACCAATGGGCTTCGGAAAGCACCGACTTGCACCCAAATACCTTTGACACCACTCAAATCGCCCTAAAATAATGCAAGATACCTTTGAGGGTTCCCAAACACTACTATATTTTAAATTCAACTAAAATACAGTCAAACTGAGCTCCCGAGACCCTGAAAACCCTATTAAACTCAACTCAAGGATTAGGGCACCCAAACTAGACACAATAGCCTAGAAATGACTCGTGTGTTCCTAGAGGATACTAGTATAGTGTGCTAGTGTATAAAACTCATGCATTAGTTTAGAACTCACATTATAGTCCTTAATCTACACATCGATCCTCTAACATTGGCAAACCCGCGTTGTCGCCCTTTGACCTTGCATTTGTCTTAACTAGTGAGATTCCCAGTTGGGTAGAATAGATCCCCAAAAAACCCAAACACACTAGTAAAGAAAAAATACCTTGGATACAATTAATTCAAGAGAAAATGATAAAAAAGTTGAAGACAAGGCATGTAGAAGTATCACCAAGTCACTAGGTGACACCTAAAAGAATAGTCAGGAACCTGGTGTACCCTAAATGAATTCAATCCACCCTAAAATTCCCTAAACCACTACCAACACTCCAACTGATGTTCAAAACACCTAAAACAACACCAACACTCTTTGCAAGGTCATTTGGATTGTCTAAATTAGACTTGAAACATCACTAATACACTCGAATCCTACCCATATTCACTCAAATTCAATCAAATTCGCAAGACAATAATAAGAGGGGACCATGACACCCTCAATAAACCAAATGAAACCATCTAGGTTCATTTTAAGCACCAAAAGAACTGTTCCTACGAAACACCCCAAGATTAACACAATGAACATAAAGGAGCATAAGCAATCATGTCTGATACCAACATTGGCACACATAAACCAAGCAATCCATAGCCAATATCAAATGATATACATCAAATTCCTCTTTTTACACATATCTCACAATTGACTAAAACAAGGTCCATGGCCTTGCCACCATTAAAGAACCTACAAAAAGCTTTAAAAATCCAAAATGTAATCAATACCCATTGGTTCAAATATTCAAACAACATCACATTCCAACAATAAAATTCACCATTCAAACATTCTATACAAGTTTTGACAACATAACCCTACCTAGAGTACAAATTTAATTTTTCAAATAAATCAAATCATACATTGCATCAATCCATTTGAATCAATCTATGAAATTGCTCTTAATCAAAGAAACAAACTAGAATAAGAAAGAATGAGTAAATTGGGAGAAATTAATAAAACCTTGCCTCCACTTGAGCAAAATTTAAAACTTCAAGATGAATGAACATAATCAATGGTTGAATAAATATTTTGGATAGTAGGAAGGTCTCTTCAAGAGAAATCAAACAAGCAATCACCCAAAAAATTCTTCCCATCCAATCCCACCTAACAAGCAAATCAAAATCTAAGTGTAGTGTGGCTTAGAGAGAAAAATAGGAATAAAATTGTGAAGTGTCAAAATTGATTATATTTCCCCATTATAAACTCACTTTTGAAAATGAAATAGATTAAGAATAAATTAAATCATCACTAAAAATCAATGTAAAAATCCCACAAATAGCCCAAATGCTCCAATCAAGCAATTGCCTTCATTTTAAAAATATATCAAGCATTTAACAAAATTAATTATTAAATTACCCCAAATATCATTAAAAAATATTAATATATTAAAATGTAGCAATAAATTGTAGATAAGTCAAAATACTCAAACACTCTTTATGAGATGACTACACATGATGATTGGGTTTTTCGAACACTACTAACTAAAGTTCTCGGGCTCAATTATTAAAATGAAAGGAAATCATCCTTATTAAGGAATGACATATTTTGGCCAATGTGCTATCTCATGTTAACCACCATTAGGGAAATGGGCATGCTCAAACCTATGAAACTAGGTGGAGTTGATGTCATGTACCTGCAACCATTTAGAACAACAAGGGTTCTTGTGCATGCTCATCATAGCTGAAGCGAATATATAAATATTAATATTCCCCAATAGAGGTCAACAAAACAATATAGTCAGTATATTATAATATGATCACATAAATTATCATGACCTAAACAATATCTCATCACAACATTATAAACATAGTCAGTACATCATGGTATAATCATATCATCTCGAATTAATAAATCACAAATTCTAACATGTATTTTATCACTTGCAACAAAGACATTTAATATCTTAAACTAAATAAAATAACATAAAATATCACTTGCTACATTTTAATAATTGATCAAATCATCTTTTCATTCTAACATGCATACCATCTCAATATGATATTTTTGAATCATGGCATCAATTTATCTCAACATCACCTGATACTGAGAGTGCAATTAGTCCATGAAAAACCATATCAACAACGTCAATTGATTTAATAACCTACAATCAACAACATCACATCAGCTCTCACAACTAGGCATAAGAAGAAATGTGTGCATCTTAGTGCAACAACACCATCATGATCACCATAAAGTAGTTTAACACCTCACTAGGCCATAAAGAGAACATAACATATTTAAAAGCAAGGCATACAATAAGAATCCAAAAGCAACCCAAAGCAACAAAGCCTCCATAAACAAAGTTGCATCATCACAAAATATCCACATCATAGAACTATAAATGGTACAACCACTGGCATAGAGCCAAATTCACATCAAGAAATATGCAATGAGAAACTACAAATGAGAGAGGTGTTACATAGACTATTAGATAGTGTCATAGATTATAGAGATGCAGATGTTCTCAACACAAGCTAGTCCTTACTTGATCACTAGTATAAGAAGAGGTAGTCACATGCTCCTATATCAAATGCACATAAACTTGACCTCACCAAAATAATGGTGCCCAATGTATTCATTGATGCTAATTTTATTAGAGTATAATTCAGGCATTATGATGAATAAAAATGGATGATTTGAGCATTAGAAGGGTGCAAAAAGGATCATTATTACAAAATAATAAATTTTTAAGGAATTTGGCTTGAACATGGCAGCCAAAAAATTAGTTAATTTTGAAATATTCAAGGCAAGATATCAATTGAAGAAAAACACTACTTGTAGTGTCATAAAATTGTGACCCTAGCAATTTTTAACCGCATTGGGGTCCTCATGCAGGTGAGATCGAATCCTCTAGCTTGATTGGAGATCGGAGATTACTCAAACCTCAGAAATGACTTCTTTCTTGGCCTCCGCATCACCCCATCCACACTACCTTGGAGAAAGGGGTAGGACAGGGGTGTGGCGCCACTGTCCCCCCTTGGACAGGGGCGTGACTCCCTTGTCCTCCCAGGACAGGGGCATGGTGCCCCTATCCCTGCCCAATTTTGGGGCAGGACCCTTCCTAGGGTTGCATTGTTGGTTGTGCATTGGGCAGGAAACCCCCCCGATGTCGGCCCGTGACAAAAATCAAATCCACTAACGTATTTAAGGGGACATTCATCCTCTCATTTTGAGAAGATAAGTTCATAAGGTGGAATTTTGATAAGGTTATGTTGCATAAGCGATCAAGCATTCAAGAGCATTCAAGCATTCTCAAGTCTTACTTCAAGGCTAGGTGTTGCATTCAAGTCAAGGATTCAACCATTGAACAAGAGATTGATTCCAACATTCAATTCCACACAAGCATTTCTATTAACATTACTATCACAACTTCCCTTGACATGATTTATAATTCAGTCTTTCATTTACATCTACTTGCAAGTACTTCCTTTCATTACTTGGTTAATTCCAAAACTGGAGTTTGACCTAAAGGCAAACCCCCAATCCCAACCCATTTCCCTCTCTTTTCTGTGCGTAGGTTGTAGGTGTGTAGCTATACTTTCAAATTCAGGCTCTATTTGCAGAGGCTGAAAAACCCTTTTCGTTTTGCAGATTTTTCGGAGGACAGTGTATATTCCCGCCACGGTCCAACCAAATTTTCCTCAAATTCATAGGGCGACTTCGTATCGACATTTTACTGCCAGATCCAGGTGCACATCTTCATGCCATATCCCGACCTTAAGTTATAATTAGTTCTTTGTCACTTTTTCACTACATAATTCAATCAATTCCTTTCCATTCAAACAAGGAAGAGGGGATCAACTTATCATTCTTAATTCATTCAGAATTCAGTCTTCTTCTGTGGAGGGTTGAATCTAGTGAATTTTCCTCTCCTCTTCCAAATGTAATTTGGTGAAAAGTGTTTGAAGGGTGATCAATAATGAAACTCTCATCTCTCTTTGAGGGAAAGGGTAGTTTTCCTCTTGATCCATTATTCACCATTTTCCCACCATTATATTTTGGTGAACTCGACGTCTTGCATGCTTTCCTTTGAACAAAATTGCATATTTTTCATTTACAAGTTTAAATTTTCTACAAACTTAGTGGTTAAATCATTAAAAGCCCTAGTTTTTAAAATTGAAATTGAACTTGTGATTTGTAATTGTGGTTATCTTAGATCTTAAAAAAAAATTGTTTATCAATTTCAATTTCCTCATTGTCTTGTTCAATTTGCAAATAAAATTTATAAAATTAAGAGGTTACTTGTTAAAACCCTAATTATCAAAAATCATCTTGAACTTGTGCAAAAATTGGGTTTCCATTTAATTTTCAAACTTCTGATTGTTTTTAGATTTGTCTTCAATCCTACAATTCAAATTTTCAATTTCCCCCCTTTTTCCCAAAATTCAAATTTCAAAATTAAGTGGTTAGGTCATAAAACCCTAATTTTTAAAATTAAGTGGATTTTGTGCAAATTTCAATTAAAATTTCATTCAAATTCAGATTTCTAAACATTTCCAAGGTGTCCCTATCCATTAGGTTTGAGCCTTTTCAAAATTGCAATTCAATTCCTCTTTTTCTTCAAAACCCTAATACGGTCCTAATTCGACATTTGCACCTTAATTTCGCCTATCGAGAAATCATAAAATTCGCCAATTTTTTGGGGTTAGCTTTAAAATCATCGTAATATTTAGCCTTGAAAATTTTGAAAACAGTTGGTCGAACCATGTGCGTTCCTGCCATGGTCCTTGACTTTTTTCCTGAAATTTTGGGAGACTATTATGACTATATTTAATAGTCCAAATCCAGAAGATTGGCCGATTTTGTTGATTTTGATCCCTCTAGAATCCGAAATACGTCCAAAATTCAACAAATTAAAATTTCAAGATTTTTTTTTAAAATTAAGTGGTTAATTATAGTCTGCCTTGAATTTAAAAATTCTCATTTTAAAATTAAGTGGTATTCCCTTGGCCCTAATTTTAAAATTCCAATTTCCTTTCATTTTTGGAAATTGTGTCATCCTCTTCCCCCAACAAATTTCAAATTGTGTAATCATTATTTTCTTAAATCTTGTATTAATCAATTTTGTAAGCTTTGCTCCAAATTCAAAATTCAAATTTTCCCTCTAGTGCATGAGTTTTATCACTATTAGTCCTACCTATCCTATCCCCATTAGATGAAGCATTATAATTAAGGCTTCCCAAGGATTAATTACCGAGGAGATGGAGCCTAATTTGGGTGACTTCTTTAATGAGGATCATGCTAATTCTTCCCATCCTAATCATGTTCCTATGCACCCCATTGATGAATCCCATGATGAAGAAGAAGCTTTAACTAGGGTCTCTATAGATCAACTTTCCACATTGGACAATCAATTTAATAACTTCCAACAATGGATTTCCCAAGAATACCCTAATAGTGAAGCTCTTCCATTAATTGAAGGCCTTAAATGCATGATTCAAAGTTATAAGAATGAAATTGATATATTGTGTGGCATTGCACACATTGTTGATTATAATGTCATGCCTATCAAGAGTTGTGCCGAAACCCTAGGTTATTCACAACCTTTAGCACAAGTCAATCCTTCAATTCCTTTGACTACTCTTACGACTGTTACTCCTACTTTTACCTCCAATATCATGGCTACATCAACTCAAAATGTCATTCCTACAACAATTGGTCATGGGGGCAATCCCTCTTCTTCATTTAATCCACCATCTTTACCTATGTCTTCCATGAGTGTTCTTATTATTTCTTAACCAATTAGTGTGACACAAGGGGGTAATTCCTTCAACAAATTTATTCCTCCTTTAAGTGTCCCTTTTCCTACCCAATCATCACCTATGCCTACTTATCATAATGTCCCGCCACCTTAGTCTCAGTCCATGCCTTCTTTCAATAACATCCCACCACCTTCTCAATCTCCTATGTCTAACATCAATTCTTCTACCGAAGAAACAATTAACAATCTTGCTCAAACTGTGTCTTCCTTACAACAACAAATTGCTTCTATGAGTCAATCCAATTTTAGTGTGCCCACCTTTGATGTCATGAGCCCACTTTCTCTTGATATTATTAGAGTCGTGCCACCTAAAAATGTTGAGATCCCTCAATTAGAACTCTACAATGGAAAAGGTGATCCTCTTATGCATGGCAAAACATTTCAAACCTTGTGTACTAATTTTTCTTATGAACAAAGGTTGCTTGCAAAATTGTTTACAAGAACACTAAGAGATAAGGCTTTACAATAGTATTGCTATTTGCCTTCTTATTCTATCACTTCATTTCAACAACTGGAAAATGCTTTCATCCAACAATTTCAAAACAACATTGGTCCTAAAATCACTTTGACTGATTTAATGCATTGTAAATAAGGCGTTAAAGAAAAAGTGACCGATTTCATTGGTAGATATAAGCATATGTGTGCTCAAATTTCTTTTATTGTACTTGATAATGATATTCAAATAAATTTCATTTCTAATTTACAAAAATATATCAAGGAAAAGTTTCTTTTGTCTGAGTTTGCTTCTTTTTCATAGTTGTGCGCAACACTCCATAATTATCAACTGGTTGTGAGTCAAACGGAGCAATCTACTCCTATGGCTCCAAGTGATAAGGGGGAGAGTGTTAAACAACCATTTGCGAAGTTCAAACCAGCAAAAAACTTCATCAAGTTCAATGATACAATTAACAACAACAATGTGAATGCTACAACAGGCATGCCTTCTATTTCTATTTTTTTCCACAGAGAAAGACAATTTACTTCCTTGAATGAGTCTTTACATAGTGTTGTGTGTGTGAAGTAGGGTACCTGCAGCTCCAACACTGACACTCAATAGATCATTACAAGCATGGTTAGCAAATTGAAATAAAATGAAAGATAAACCATGACAAAGTGACCTATCACCTCCTAAGAGATGCAAGTGTGGATTTGCTCCCAGATCTGGATAAGCAATCCTAGTGACTTGATTATGATGCAATTAAGCTAGAATAGAGATTGATTAAGCTACATGATTCAACAGTTATGCTATAAAATGATCAAATTAAGCTAGATCTAAGATGCAATTGCCTATGATAACAATGCTTAAATGATATACTAGAATGGATATGCCTATAATAACAATTCCAAAATGATATGAGATGGGATCCTTTGTGCTCCAAAATGAGGTATATTTATAAGAATTCCAAGGCTAGGGGTGAGGTGGCAGGAATCAACTGTCAAGATTTAATCCGAAGATATCAAGGGTGAAATTGGAGGATGTTGGAGGGAGGGACACTTGTCATCTTTGTGGTGACAAGTGTCAAGGAATCTTGCTCACAAGAGGGAAAGTGTCCAAGGGAGGAGACATGTGGCATAAGTTCCATGTGTCTTAAGTGGAGGATATCCACACCATAGGAAGTTAGGATAAGGAGGTTAGGATGTGCAAGATAGGATAGAGTTAGTTAAACCCAGGGTTAGGTGGAATGGGTTAGGTTAGAGGGTGGTTAGGTTAGGCGGTTATAAGTTAGGAAGAATGTGGGTAATTTGAATTTAAAAATTCAAATAATAGGAAAAGGCTAATTAACTTTCAACAACTCATAAATTGATTTGTTTTAATTAATTAGGAGATTAGAAGTAATGAATTAAATGGGGGGAGGATTAATTAATCAAAGGAAACTATTGAAATGAACCTATTAAATAAATCCTTAGATTTATTATTAAGTAGATGAATGAGGGAATTTAATCAAATTGCTAATGAATTAAATTAAATTGGGAAGGAGGATTAATTAAATTATTGCTTATTTAATTAATTATCTTTAGACCATTTTTTAGGTGTATACATTTTGCCCCTCTTTGAAGCAAGGTGTGATGATGCGTTGATTCAAAGAATAATCTCATTTTGATAATGTTGGTTCGAAATTGGTTCAATAGGATGCCCCAACTATTGATTGCTAAATTGTGATACGATGATGCCCCCTCGGGAGATCAATTGAGATAATTGACCTTTGGAGTTTTTGGATCTTTGCGAAATTGATTTCCTGATAGATTATTGGATAATTCCTGCAACTGTGGTTGATGAAAGTGCGAGTTCTTTGATCGCTTTGATGTGGTTTTGGATGTGATGATTGAGAAAGCTTGATTAAATTGATAAGATTGATTAGATTGATAAGATCAAGAATCAGTTTGGTTTCAGGAATGACACCTCCTGTATAAGACAAAGATGATCAAAGCGTTTGGTTTCAGAAACGATATATCCTATTTAAGACTTGATCAGAACGTCTGGTTCTAGGAAAGATACATCCTATATAAGACATGATAGAATAGATAAGTTTGATTGGATAAAGAACTAATATTTTGTTGATATCAGGTTGTAGGAAGATTCAGATATACTGATGCGAGTTCATTTGAGGGGGTAGCATAAGATAAGCATTGGGTTGACAATATTTGGAGAGAGATCAGTCATTTTTCTAATTGTGTATACACCTATAATGATACATTGGTGATTCCTGCGATAGATGTGGCCTTGGAGAAGATGAGATTTTGTGATCCCATGCAAGAATGAAATGCAAGCTAAATGCAAATGAAATGCAAAGCTACCATCTGACCAGGCACTAGGTTATTGTGTTTTGTCATCATTGAGCTTTTTTTTAAATGTAGGAAGTGAGTGCAAACATCGATGGTATAATTGAACCATGATGACTTGAGAACTACTTTCCTGGATTTTGATATTGCAAGTTAGCACAAGAATCGAGGTATAATTGAACCAAGATGACTTGAGTGTTGCTTGCGTAAACAGACAGTATTAACTATTTCTATATGCAAATAAGAAATGTCTTTGATGATACTCCAATGATCATGTCCTGAGACAAATTTGCACATATGAGTGATTAATTTACAAAAAACAAACAATAAAAATATCATGTTCCTTCCTTGTTCCTCTAGTCAAAGACATCCTGGAGTCACTCAAAAATCATGATAGTGAAAATCAAGATACAAAAGTTGAATCAAAGTGTTAAAAGTATTATCCAAAAGATATCATCCATTGAAAAGTGTGTGATGTGCTAAGACTGACATATGATAGTTTTGATGGATGAGAATTTTATCTCGTGTTCAACATTGGATGTGCCTCAGTTACGCTTGAGAAGATTTGCCTTACTATTGCTAAATTGTTCGATTAAGCTCAAAATGATAAAAAATTTGGCCCCTAGTTAGGTGTAGGATTTAGCCCCAACCCTAGAAACAAACTCATTATGATATACCCAATGATCCAAACCATGGTGAGAAATCAACTGCAATACCTGCGTATGTACAAAGGCTTATTATGGATATGAACAATGCTAATGGAAAATGAATGCAAGCGGAAAGATGGATGAACTAATAGATGGAAGAGCTAGCTGACAGATAGCGCCCGTTGCCAAGTTTTCACCATCTGTTTTTATTGCACTTTTTCTCATAATTGATTTTTTTTCTTCTTTGTTTTTCGTTGTTTTTAAATTTTTTGATTTTCCACTATTTTTTTTTCCCCTTTTTTACTGTTTTTTTTTTAAAACAAAAGTGGCAAGCTACTGATATATATATAGATAAGAAAACTAATTCAAGAGCTCAATAGGGAAATAATCAAGAAGAAAACCCTATATCATTGCTCAAATACAATGTAAAAAGGGAAAGGGGTTATGAGAAGAAGCCCCCTGAATCCGGAGAGATAGATAAGGTCTGCCCGTAGAATGAGTTGCTTAGGGGCCAAAATTGGAATAACAGGTCGGGATGAGACCAGAGGAAACCATACAAACCAACCCCCACAACTAGTTTCCATGCAAACTTAGAAGCGTGAATCTGGTTGTCGGAACACTGAAGAGCTGCCACGACCTGTTTCTGGTTATGTTGTACTGGTACTTTGATACCAGTCTGTTGACTTCATGACCGGTTCATAAAAATGAAAAGTCTCCAATACCGATGCTAGTTGATAAGCTGAGAGGACGACTCCTCTACCGGTCCTAGTATACCAGTAGAAATAAATGCAAGAGCCAACACCAGAAAGCAAGATGTAGTCAAATTTTTTTTGGATCATACAAGTTGCCATAAGATTTTCCACCCGTCCAAAAAGAGCATATTTTGATTAGCAAAAAAACAAAGTCAGAATAATTTTACTCAACCATGGCGGCGTCTTCTTGGGTCTGAATTACAGGGGCATCAAAGGCGGGCAGAGATGGGGTAGTCCATCCCATGGCTTCATCCTGCACCGGTACGTTGAGGTCTAGAACCCTATCTATCGCCCAACCCCTTTCCACAGATTGTGAAATTGGCACATAGGGGTCAACATTGTCTATTTCTAGGATCTCCATTAGAGCCCCAACTTTAATTTTGACAAAGTGCACAATGTGGTTGTCCAATTGTCTGCCGAATTGATGCAGTTCATTCTTCACATGGTGGAAGTTTTTCCATTCGAGGGCATGTTTTATTCAGTCATAGAGTACCATGTAAGCATGGCTAGATTGAATAAAGTGTCGTGGAAAGAGGCCCCCAAGGAGAGCCGACCCCTGCCATAGATCATATTTTGCCAAGGCTTCATGGAACGAGGCCAGAGCAAGCACATCTTGTCTCACCAACTTGAAGAACACTAATTCAAGCAGAGGGATAGATTGCAAGAGATCCAGAGCATTTGACAGAAAGGAACTGAGAAGTTGGTAGGGATACATAATCCTTTTGGCTTGAGGGGATAACATCTCCTCACCAATGAAGTCTTTGACAACTCTTCTCAATTGCGGATTGTGTAGAAGAAAAAGTTGGTCGAGGTCCCTATCATTAATGTGTCCATGAAAAGCCGCCGAAGGTTCTGAAATTTGCACTAAAACCTGGTCATTCCATGGCATATAGTCCCAGTGTATTTGCCTGCATCCTCTACAAGAGTCATTCTCCATATTGTAGAGCACTGAGATACTTCAAAAATTTTAAATTTTTTGAAAATTTTTGCTGAGAGCTGTGTGTATAAGATCAGGCTGGTTGCATTTATAAACAAAAATTACCATCTCAAAATGCAATAAATGATCAGACTTAAGGATCATGTTTGTGATTCTTGCATTAATTTTGTGACCATAATGTAGTAGAGGGGGTGTGTGAGAGGCCTAAATCTGTTTTGCCCCGTGTGAAGTGACGTTATGGAAATCCCCGGGTACATCTCACTAAAGTTCCATACATGCCATCTACAAAATGCATTTAAAAGCATAAATGCAAGTGTCCTATTAGCCTTCTTGTTCACAGGCACCAGTTGAATGCTTACATGTGAGTATTTAATAGGAAGTAGCTTGTGATAAGAGTGTTGTACTTTCCTTCTATACTAAATCGAGCAATTTAGGAAAAGAAGACAGTTTAGTAGGAATTGTGACCGACTCCACTGAAATACCATCGCAACCCATATTTGCTAACATGTTAGCAAAGGAGGTGTCCTCTCTTAGTGTGTGACTGACAATGTAGTCTGGGAAAGTGTTGAGAAGATCCAAGATGTGCTTCAGAACATAAGATAGTTGCCAGGTCTTGGATCTTCTCGAGGTAATGGAGTTGATAATAACTAATGAATCACCTTCTATGTGTGTATTAGATAAGCCACACTTCCTTGCTAACACCAAACCGACTAGTAAGGCATTTGCCTCCGCCAAGTTATTCATACTCGGAGGGATGGGTGAAGCTTGGAAAGCACATAATTTGCCAAATTGATCTCGAATGCAAACTCAGATTCTCGACTTCCTTGGGTTTCCATGGGAAGAGCCGTCGAAGTTGATCTTAAAGAAATTAGGTGCTAGGGGTACCCATTTTATGGATGACCTGTCTCTCACATGAATTAAGGACCAGTTCGGGGGAATCTCTATTGGAAAAATAATACTATGCCATAGTTTTGCAATTGCCTTATCCCATCGGGTAAATGACTGGATGTCCTTGGAATTAGTGAGAGAAGAATTAATGATTTCTGTAATCGAATTTTCCAATTTTATCAAAACTTGATCCAGAGATGAGGGTGTTTTTCTGAAGATTCTTTTATTCCTCTCCCACCAAATGGCCCAAATAATGTGAGCAGGAGCACATTTCCAAATGCCTGAGAAGGTTGATGTAGAAAATAAAAGAGGCCAAGAGTTAAAAATATCCCACAGTGATTTTGGAAAGGGCAACACAACTTGGAGTTTATTCATGATGAAGACCCAACATTGGGAGGCAAAGGAGCAGTGTAGAAATAAATGATCAACTGATTCTTCCTCTGAGTCACAAAATACACAATTGAAAGCTTGTGTAATGCCTAGTTTTACTAATCTCTTTGCAATTAGGATTCTTTTGTTCAAAGTTAGCCACACAAAACACCCTTCTTTTGGTAAGACAATGTCATTCCAACACAAAGAGTATGCCTGACTACTTACCTTGCTGCTGCAACCCTGCTGTAGGGCATTGTAACCTTCTTTAATTGAATATTGCCCTAATTTTGAAGCTGCCCAAAATAACACATCATCTCTGTTAGACATGATAACTATCCTATTCAATAAAATATTAGCCAATGAGGAAGATTGCTAGATGGATATTGGGAGAAGAGTGGGATCTTTCCAGATTATTTTCCCTGAAAATATTTCTACAGCAGACTATTGCTATTTACTAAGTTGTCATTAGTTTTATGCCCAAAGTCATTCTATATACTCTAGTCGGTTAATACTACCGAAAAGTCTAGTCGGTAAACACCAAGGTCACCGATGTCAGTTACAGAAGAAAGACAAGTCACCGAGTTGATACACACCAAGCTGTGAACCGAGACATATGTAGAACATCTACCGAGTAAGGTTTATATGTTTACCAAGCAGCAAAGAAGGTATATCGAGTTAATCTGAACCGAGTGAAAATGTGTTACCAGATTTAATGAACCTGGACACTCATGTGAAACATGTTACATAATTTGAGAAGATGAAACTGTTACTACATTGGAAATTGCATTTAAATATTTTGTATGATTTTGAGGAAGAATATTCAATGAAATAATTTCTACGTTTATTCATTCAATAAAACATGTTTGTATGATCAAAGCATGTACAGATCATCATCTCAAAGATCTATATAAACTGAATTATTTGAGTACATGAACATAAGGTGACATGTAAGGTCAATCAAGAGCAGAGAGATGAAGTCAAGCATGAAGGAATAAGATTGATAGAGATAATCACAGGTTACCGAGAAGGTTTCAGAGAACAGTTTAAGGAACAGAGAATACAAAAGTGGTTACTGAGTTGGTTTATCAATTACTGAGGAATTCTATGAGCAAGGTAATTTCATATTAAGCACATAGAGTCTGCTATAACATTTCAGATGTGAAGTTGTAGATATTTTGTAAAGATTTTGATTGAAATATTAAGTTGGAATAGAAACATTTAACAGGGTAAAAGACTCTAATAAAGTCTATAAATTGTAAAGCCTTTAACCAGGTACAACATTTTGTAGAAGTGTTTATAAAATCCTTTAGCAAGGTAGATCTAAAAATCTTTATACTCCTAACAGGGTAAGCTATCAGAAATGGCTAAACATGTAGCTCTAACCGAGTAATCTTGATTACTGCAGTAGTGAAGTTGTGGGTGCCATCCCCATCACAGTTTCTTTCTCTAGCCAAGAGTTTCTGCATGACCAAAAATCATTGTGTTATGGAGTGATATTTTGATGCATGTTATCTTTATGATTATGTTTCAATATTTTATATCTTTGAGATCAGCAATACATAGTTTGTGTTTATCAGTAAAACTATTTTTCAAGAAAAGTTTGAAGTACTGATTCACCCCTCCCCTCTTAGTAAATTAGCTTTCCAAGTAGGACCTAACAATTGGTATCAGAGCTATATTCTTGGTAAAGGGTCTAACAGCCTAAAGAGAAAGATCCTATCAATGGAAGGCTATAAACAATCTTGCAGGATTGTGAATCTTCAAGAAGAATTGGATTATGCTAATCAAATGATTGCAACTATGCAGAGATCACTGAAAGTTAGAAGAAGGTTGTCTGATGATTTACAAGACTCACAAGAGTTGGTGGAACAAATTGAGACATCATCTGAGAACAACATATAAGAAGAATCTGAAGAAATGATTGCAGAATTGAAAGAAAAGAACAAAGCACTTAATGAACAGCTAAAAGCAATGAGAAGGGAACATGAGTATTTTAGCACACAGATGACTGAAAATCTTGATGCATTGAGAACAATTGAAGATAATAAGTGAATTATAGAAGGAGAAAAACAATAGCTAGAAGCAATGGTGTCTGCAAAGAATGATGAAATATCAAGGATGACTGTAGTTCAACATAATCTATTTGATCATTTGGACTATGCACATCATGAAACTACTCAAAAGGAAAATGAGAACCAAGCATTGAAACTTGAAATATCAAGATTAACCGTTGAACTGGAAGTAGAAAAGAAGTCAAAAGAAACATTGAGGAAAAACCATGAAGCATCAAAAATGTTGGATGGGTAACTGAATATGAGAAAACCCAACAAGAATGGAGGACTCGGTTACAAAGGAAAAAACTCTACTGAGAAAGGGATCAACACTACCAAGAAAGGAGAATCATCCAAGCAAGCTGGAAACAAAGAGAACATCAAGGACAAGAAGCCTATTTGCAACTACTGTGGAAAACAAGGACATACTGCCAACGTTTGCCAGATCAGAAAAGGTAAGCAACCGGATGTTACTAGGTTTTATGGTTATTGTTACAATTGCAATAAGTATGGTCACACATCTAAGCAATGTAGAACAAAGTCTGTCAACAATTATGAGAAGGCAAAATACAAAGGGTTTTGGAAAAATTGCAATAGATATGGACACGATACTGAGAAATGTTGGTTTAATCAGAAAAACTATATGTGGACTCCACACCGAGCAAACACTAGAAGTTACTGAACTAACACAACTCTCAATCAAAAATATACTTCAGTACCATGGGATTACAATACAAGAATTTGGTGTGAATTCTGTGGAAGATATGGACATATAAGTGCAAACTGTATGATAAGGTTTAGAATGAACAACCAGAGATCATGGAGAACTCCAGGAATGGCATGTTTTCATTGTCACAAGGCTGGATACATAGCTAAAGACTGCAGAGACCAACCGAGAGGAGATACTGAGGAGATAAGAAGCAAATTGCAGAAATTTTGGAAAAAGAAGGAAAATGTGTCAACTAATGAAGGAATCACCTTACCTATCGATTTAGGTGCATCTACTTCGGATTAGTCAATGAAGGTATGGAGGGACTGCATTCTCAAAGGTTAGATCTTAACAATTCCTATGTATTCATGCACTTAAATTCAAAATCTGCATAGCTAAGATGCAATAGCAAGTTCAAAAAATTATCTAGTCTTTGATTTACCAGGGAAGTCGGTAAAACTAGTAAGCCTGTTTAGTCGGTAAAAAGCTAATTAGAGAGTTAGTCGGTAAAGGGAAACCAAGTGCATTTAATGCCTATTATACCTAACTGCACAAATCCCGATAAGGTCAAAAGGAGGTATTAAAAGTATTCAGCGTGGTCATTTTTCACTTATCAGTTTTCAAAGAGCAGAGCAGAGTGAATCTAAAGGCGATCAAACATTTCCAGAGTGAATTCAAGGTATTTAGCAAATCTAAAAGCACATTTTTAGCAGTTAACCAATCAAGTCAAGTTGTGAATATTTGCAAAGTATTTACTAAGTTGAAATCATTTTCTGGTTATTTGAAACCCTAAGCTATTTCGTAAGAAGAATTTCAGTTTGTAATGGCCCCCAAAGTTTAGAAACCTGTTGTAGTAGAAACCATTGAGAAGCCTACACTGAAATACACCTTACCTCCCAAAGTGGCTTCTGAACCCGATGAGAAAACTACATTCTCTCTTATTCTAGATAGGGTTCTGTTGATAGAAGATGTTAGATTTTATACCAAGTGTAGAGTTGATGAGCTAGGTCATACTGAGATTAAGGATATGTATGATAAATTGTGCACCGATGGAAATCTGGATAGCAAGTTTGAGCATATCAAAATCAAGGGATTAACCGAAGCCCTAACCTATCCTCCAGTCTTCAAACCCCAATGGGTCAAATTTATCTTGAGCTGAGTACATGATGATTTTATGTGGCTAGAGGAACAACCTTTCAAGATCACCAAGGAGATTATTCACATAATAACCGGATACCCTATATTTGACCATGCCTGAGCACAAAAGATGATTTCACAGAAGGAATTGATAACATTAATAGGTGTTGAGTCTGATAGTAGAGGTCTTAAGTTGAACAATGTGATAGATGCAGAACTTAATTTTGCTATTAGAGTTATTGGTTATTGTTTCTTCTAGTCGGCAAGAGAAAATAGTGTACCGTGTGCAGCTATAGATTTGGCCTATAAAATTGTTAAAAAGGGTATACAAATTGATTTATGTGAAGTGTTGTTGAAGAATCTTTTTGAAAATCTAAATACAATAAGGAAACCAAAGAAGAATAGTACTGCCAACACACTAAAGTTTGGGTCACTCCTAGTGTGTATGTTCTTCTATTTTCAGAAATTCTTTCCATCAGTCAGTAACGTTGTTTGGGAATTACACCGACCTATCACCCATCAAATAAATGATTTCATCGATCAACTAGGTGATAATTTCAATATGATAATGGATGACTACTTCAACAAATTCCAGGAAATGATGCATAAAAGGTACATGATTCCACCTTAGCTAGTGGAAAAATACAAGGATACTATATGTTTTGAATTGGATACAAACTATTGTGATGTCAATGCAGTAGAACCCAGGACTCAATCATTACCGCCTATGGGTGATGAGATAGATTTTGACATTTCTCAACAATAGATAGATGCCTTTTTAGCACTTCCAAGGCATGCTACCAAGAAAAGATATGGCACCTATGAAGAGGTGAAAGAAAAAGTAAATATGAGCATAGTTGTACCGAAGGCTGCTAGGAAAGCCACCAGAATGATCAAGGATTTAACTAAAAAGTTTGGAGAAGGTTCTACCTCCACTCCTACTAAGAGTGATCAACTTTCAATCGAGGAAGAATCTGAAGCTCAAGAAGCAGCAATTACACTGAGCACCGAGTTGCCAAAGGGCAAAATTTTGAAAAGAAAGAAACAGGATGCAACCAAGGTATCACCGACCCCACCAGTGAAGTGACCAAACACTAGAACATCTATTGTGTCACTCGGTAAGAAGAAAAAGAATGTAGAAATACCTAAGGTTACAAAAACTTATAGAAAGAAAAACATAAAACTAATTTTGGAAAGTGACACAGAGTCAGAAGATGTAAATAAATTTCAGATTGTAAAAAGCACAAAGGAAGATGTACATAGTGTCAACAATTTTTGTGCAAAATTGAAGGAATATAGTGGATTTGGGTCATTTAGATATGTAAAATATGATACTAGAACATATGAAGAGACTATAATTAGTACACTTCTCAAATTCTGAGTAGTTCCATTGGAAGTGATTGGTTTTCTTCCAGAAGCATTATACTCACATATTGATAATAGATGAAAGTATGATATGGAATCGAAGAAGCAAATAAGAGAAAGAGTTTTGGTACATCTCTTTCCAGATATGTCGGTAGATGAACTAAGATATCACTTGAAAAACTACCATACAAATTTTCAAGTAAAACAAAAGGCCTTAAAAATGATGAATGGACTATATCTTGAAGTTGAAAATGAAACCAAAGAGAAATGGAAGAAGATATTCAAGATTCAGACTGAAGAGCCAAAAGGTGAAGATGAAATAGTTGACATCACTGAGCAAGATCCTACTTCCACTATTCAGATAGATGAGGATGTCATAGACATTGAAGCACAAGAAGGAGAGATGATAGAAGGAAGCACCTATGCCAAACTGGTGACCAGTTAATTAGTTTTGGAACAGGTTAAGCCTTATCCTTCGATCACCCAACAAGTCTCAGCCGAGAAACCTCAGGACATAGATGAAGGCACAAAGGCTCCAGAGGGTAAACAAGATGAACCTACCTCTTAGGTCACCGGCGAGCAAACTTCACAAGTACCTTCAAGCACCGAGACAATTGCCACTGAAATTCCAAGCAAGGAAACACTGAAGGATAAAACAAAGGCTACAGGAACCAACAAAAGTGTTGCCTCTACCGAGCAACATACCGAGGAAGGACAAGTATCCAAAGCCATTGTACCCATTCAATTAGAAAAGGCATCATCAAAGGAGAAGAAAGAAAAATGACATAGTTTTAAGGTAGATCTGCCAAAGCCTATTGTGCTACCGAATGTTGACCTAACAAAATTGAAAGGGCAAGCACTGATAGAATTCGGTGAGCTTTGTAAAGCCAAAGCAGAGCAGGAAAGATAGATAGCTATTCAACAGAAGAACCGAGTACTTCAGAAGGTCAAAACATTATTGATAGATATGATACCTGAAGCTACCATCAATAAAGATGCTGTCATCCATGTGCAACTGGATGAACTACTCACTCAATTGGAGAAATTAGGAGTAGAAGCATCAGAATACCTTAGCAAATTGAAGGAAAAAGAGCTATCTACCAAGATGATTGAAGAAGTGCAGAAAGCAATTGCTATAGGTAAAATAAAGCTTATTGAATTCATTGCTAAGTTATCCCCTCAACTCAAGCATATTATTTATTTATTCCAGAAGTTATGTACATTTTAATTCTTCATCAAAGATATCAAGAATAAGACTAAAGTCATTGAAAAGGAGATCACCGATCTCTCAAATAAATTGACTACCGAGCCAAATTCTCTACAATTTTTTTATAAAAGGCTACAAACACTTATGACTCAACAGTTAGAACTTTGGAATGAAGAGCATAAAATAAGGATGGATATCATGACTCTTCAAACATTATTTATTCCCCATTTGTCATTAGTTCAAGAGCAGATCAACCGAGCTACCCAATTGTCAACTCAAGTCGAGGGAAGCACTTTAGATGGTTTGATCACACTATCAGCTGATATTACAGCTCAGATTACAATACTAGAAAGTGTCAAGGATGCCCTTAAGAAAACTCTTACAGAAGCTCGTACAAAGTATAAATCTATTTTTGATCAGTTGCCCCCACCAAATGGTAACTAGTTTTGATGTTTGTCAAAAAAGGGGGAGTGTACCGAATACATGACCAAGCATGAATATCCGAGTATACAGAGTATCTGAGTGTACAATTGAAATTGTTAGGGGGAGAATGGAACATCAAGTGCATGGAAATACAGAGCATGGAACATCAAGTTATGTACATAATATTGATAAGGGGAGTGTGTATTTGAGTATGTATTTGAACATTGTATATACTGACATTTCAGTTCATTTTGCAAGTATACAGATTTTGTATTATGACTTTGAAAGGAGTTTTGTCAAACATACCAAACTAATATCAAAAGGGGAGATTGTTTCTATTTACTAAGTTGTCATTAGTTTTATGCCCAAAGTCATTCTATATACTCTAGTTAGTTAATACTATCAAAAAGTCCAGTTGGTAAACACCAAGGTCACCAGTGTCGGTTACAGAAGAAAGACAAGTCACCGAGTTGATACACACCGAGCTGTGAACTGAGACATATGCAGAATGTCTACCGAGTAAGGTTTATATATTTACCGAGCAGCAAAGAAGGTATACCGAGTTAATCTGAATCGAGTGAAAATGTGTTACTAGATTCAATGAACCTGGACACTCATGTGAAACGTGTTACATAATTTGAGAAGATGAAACTGTTACTACATTGGAAATTGCATTTAAAGATTTTGTATGATTTTGAGGAAGAATATTCAGTGAAATAATTTCTATGTTTATTCATTCAATAAAACATGTTTGTATGATCGAAGCATGTACAGATCATTATCTCAGAGATCTATATAAACTGAATGATTTGAGTACACGAATATAAGGTGACATGTAAGGTCAATCAAGAGCAAAGAGACGAAGTCAAGCATGAAGGAATAAGATTGATAGAGATAATCACAGGTTACCAAGAAGGTTTCAGAGAACAGTTTAAGGAACAGAGAATACAGAAGTGGTTACTGAGTTGATTTATCAATTACCGAGGAATTCTATGAGCAAGATAATTTCATATTAAGCACATAGAGTCTGCTATAACATTTTAGATGTGAAGTTGTAGATATTTTGTAAAGATTTTGATTGAAATATTAAGTTGTAATATAAACCTTTAACAGGGTAAAAGACTCTAATAAAGTCTATAAATTGTAAAGCCTTTAACTAGGTACAACATTTTGTAGAAGTGTTTGTAAAATCCTTTAGCAAGGTAGATCTAAAGATCTTTATACTCCTAACAGGGTAAGCTATCAGAAATGGCTAAACATGTAGCTCTAACTGAGCAATCTTGATTAATACAGTAGTGAAGTTGTGGGTGCCATCCCCATTGCAGTTTTTCTCTTTAACCAAGAGTTTCTGCGTGACCAAAAATCATTGTGTTATGGAGTGATATTTTGATGCATGTTATCTTTATGATTATGTTTCAGTATTTTATATCTTTGAGATCAGCAATACATAATTTGTGTTTATCAGTAAAACTATTTTTCAAGAAAAGTTTTGAAGTACTGATTCACCCCTCCCCTCTCAGTACATTAGCTTTCCAAGTAGGACCTAACACAGACAAATAGTCACTCAATTTTGTACCCCAATGAGTTATAACTATGTTCATAATGTCTTCCATGTTATCCAAATGAGCAATAGGAGGATGCCCACACCATGAGTCTATCCAGAAGTTAGCACTGAGACCATTATTGATTTCCCATGAAACATACTTGGATATTAGATTCCTTGAACCCATCATGAAGTTCCAAGTAGTAGACCCCTTTGGAGGGTCTAAAATTGTCAACACTCTTGATGGTTGAGTGTTGTCCAAATATTTAGCTTGTATAATCTGACACCATTTGGAAACAGGGTTAGTGTACATTTTCCAAATTAGTTTCCCTCCAAAGGCCTTGTTGCGATGCTTCAAATTGTGAAGTCCCACTCCCCCTTGGGATTTTTGGCATGACATATTTTTCAGAGAGGTTAAGGGGATTTTCCTTTCATTTGTCATATTACTATTCCATAGGAAATCTCTAACGAGTTTCTACAATTGTTGGATGACGGATGAGGGAGCTTTGAGGACAGACATGTAATAGTTCGGTATTGTTGTTAGCATTGACTTGATAACAAGGATTATCCTGATAGTGAGAGCCACCTTCCTTTCCAAGTTGAGATTCACACCTAGATTCTACCAATGACAGGAGACCAATAAGATGGTTTGTTTGATCCCATAAAAAAGGGGATGCCAAGGTAGGAGGATAGAAATTGGTCCATTGAGAAGCCCAAGGTCTTGCATATTCTTATTGACAAGATTGAAGGTGTGTTGAAAATGAAAATCTTAGACTTGGCAACATTTATTTTCTGACCCGAAGCAGAATAATAGATATCCTGTGTTTGCTTGATGAGCTTGGCTTCTTTTAGAGAGGAATTACCAAATAACAATGTATCATCAGCAAAAAGAGAGTGAGTTACTATTATTGAAGTACCTGGAAGAGTGACACCAAGCCAAAGCCCTTTTGAAGATTGAAAATTGAAAATTGATGCATCTGCTCAAGGCATCTGCCATGAGAATGAAGAGAAAAGGTGACAAAGGGTCACCTTGTCTTATTCCCTGTGTACCCTCAAAAAACCCTGAGGGATAACCATTTATTAGAATAGAAAAATGTGCGCTTAAGATGCAAGTTTTGATCCATTTGCACCATTTGTCTGAGAAGCTGAATTTCGATAATACTTTAAAAAGAAAATCCCACTTAACTCGGTCATATGCCTTCATCATATCAAGTTTGATAAAAAAAAATTCTTGTTGGATTTCATGGACAGAGTGTAAAACCTCATGCGCTACTAGGGCTCCTTCCATAGTCTCCCTACCAGGGATAAAACCCCCTTGTTCTTATGAGATGATCTTAGGTATAAGGTAGTGCATTCTAAGGTAAATGGCCTTAGTTACAATCTTATATACTATGTTACAAAGAGAAATAGGTCTGAACTCTACGAATGATGAGGGGGAAGGGGTTTTGGGGATGAGAACAATATTTGTTGCATTAAAACTTTTTAGCATTCCTCCCCTTTTCCTGGATTCTTCCATTACCTCTAAGAGGTCAAAACCAATTACATCTGAACACTTTTGAAAAAAGAGGGTGGTGAACCCATCCAGACCTGGGGCTTTATCTGAGGAAAGGGAAAATACCACTTTGTGGACTTTCTCCATAGTGAAGGGGGCCAGTAGGGCTTTGTTATCCTGGTCGGAGATCAGAGGTGGGATAATTGCAGTAGAAGCTCAACATTATCCTTCCAAAAAGGATCTAAATTAGAGGGTGGGGGGGCTAGAAGATTCTTAAAAACTTAACTCCGTGATCTTGAATATCTGCTAAATTTTTAATCAATACCCTTGAGTCCTCATGCTTGATTGAGAATATAACATTAGAAGCTTTTCTTTGTTTTGTGGAAGCATGAAATAATTTTGTATTCTTATCTCCTTGCTTCAGCTAGAGCTCTCTTGATTTCTGTCTCCAATATTCTTCTTCTCTCTTACAGACTTCTTCCCACTCACTTTGAAGACCCTTCTGTGTAGAGTGTAGGAACTGATCCAAGCCCTTGGAAATTATGTTTTGGTTAACTTCTTCCAGTTTTTGGGTTGTTATCACTGTTTAAGAAATGGGTTTTCTGTTCCCATAATTGGCTAAGTTTTTGAAATTTTGAGTCAGACACACTATCAACTGCTTCAAGTCTGTGTTAGGTCTTAAGGGTTTAGGGTTTTAATTTTAAATCATTCAATGTTTGATCAAAAACCCTATGGTTTCTATTCCTGTAATACTTTATCCACTTAAGTAATGGGTCTTGGGGTCGTATGAGGTGTCCCCCCTTGTCATTTGCCTAGGCAGTTGTCGAATTAATCGTAAAAATTTATGCCTTATGTCTTTTCTTCCTAATGTTGTCGGGCCTAGTAAGTTGCACACAGCTCTTAAATGGATCTATGGTTTTCGCTATTTTGTTAGGCAAAGTTGCGCATGGTTTAAGACTCGCGAAATGGCGAAAAGGAAAAGCGTGTTCAATTGGTGCGCATTTGGTCTAGTTTAAAAGGGCTCCATCTCGTTCAAGATCTAACGGCTGGCGTTAGTTTGCAAAAGAAACTTGCAAGTGAAATACCTTTCACGAAATGGCAAAAAGGTTTGGCGGGACCCTGCAGCGAAGACTTTTCAAACGGCTAAAAGGTGATCAGGTTTAAGAGAGATCGATGGTTTGCGCTGTTTCGTGGCTGATAGATGCTCGAAGGTTATGCCCTGCGAAATGGCGAAAAGGTTTTTCAGCCCACGAAAAAGGAGTTTAATAAGAGCATAACAGATGCACAAGTCTCATTTGATCTAACGGTTAGCGCAGCTTTGCAGGAGGAAGATGCTCGACAGTCAGCTTTCGCGAAGTAGCGAAATGACATGGCACTCCAAGTGGGCAGTCCAGTTGGTCAAGATGGCGAGTAAAGTGATGGCATGTGGCATAAGGTCAAAATAGTCAGTAAGTCGGATCTAAGGATTAAAAAGTGGGTCCCAGAGGTGAGTCATGCCACGGGATAAGAAGTGACCTGGCAGATACAGGTGGTAAGGATGAGGTGGAATCCGATGTTTTCTCTGAGCAAATCAAAGGTTGACATGTCAGTTCGAAAGTGACTAGATGCTAGGTGGATGTAGTTTAGTCAGAGGGCCCATGTCTATCGAATTTAGTTAAGTTGTTAAGCATCAAGCAAGTTAAGTATAATCTAACGGTCCACGTGAGTTCACGAAGGTAAAGTGCTCATGTTTTAAAACCAGCAAAACAATGAAAAAGGTTTTGGGGCCCCAGGGATAGATAAAGCATGAAGTTAAAAAGAGATCAACTTCGATTCAATCCAAGGGCTCGTGTTGTTTTGTAGCTGCAAACCAACCGAGGGATATGCTTCGTGAAATGGTGAAAGGAGGAGAAGATTCATCCGGGGTAATGTTAGATGATGATGTGTCGATTGACACATCGTTTCAGAAGAAATTGAGGGCCCACCAAGGTGTAACCGGCAGCTATAAAGGAAAGACACGTGGCTGACTTTGAACTAAACTCGAAGAGTTTTCCAAAGCTAATGGTTGAATGCCACGTGGTGTTTGGTAACCAATGAAAAAGTGGCATAAGTGAAGCAAGCATAAAGGTCTCCCTTAAAGGATGGTCATCTCCGATTTGATCCAACGCTTCACATTGTTTCGTGTCCCAAAGTTGAAAGCGGTTTAAGCTATGCGAAATAGCGAAAGACCGTTAGCCGTCAAGATAGAGGCGCGGTTAATGAAGAAGCTAATAGTCCCGGTAAGAGTTAAACGCCGAGCAGTTAAAGTTCCATCTAACACCTGGTGCAGCTTCGCGAAAGAAAAGTGCTCAGAGGATAAAGCCCGCAAAATGGCAAAAAGGAGGTGGGACCCGGTGCTAAGGCAAAGCTGTTAAGTCGATGTAAAGACCAATCAAGTTTCATTTGATCTGACGGTTGGCGTGATTTCGTTTGACTAAATTGCTCGAAGGTTATGCTCTGTGAAATGGTGAAAGAGTGGAAGGAAAAAATGTGCAGACATGTTGTGACCCATTGGAGCAAAAATTTCAAATTCTCTCATGAATTCAATTATGAAGGGATGACTGAAGCATGCGGTATCAATGTCATAGTTAATAGCCTGAGTACCATATATGATTTCATATCAATCAGATGAAGGTATCATTCTAAAGAATTGTTGCAGAGAAAGTGGTTGCAGAGCTATTTTCTTCAAATACAGAGCAAATTCATTCAGTCGCAAAGCAGATTCCTTCAAGCTAAAAACAGGTTTTCTTGTACTCTTGTGTGGCAATTTCTTAGCAGTGTGTTTTAATTGAGGTCTTGATTTGTCACAGAACCAGTTGGGGTTAATAGTTAAATTACTTGCATATTTTAAGATGGCACCTAAGAGAGAATTCTCAGGAAAAGCTAATTACTAGGAAAGGGCCATTTGTGATGATTTTCTTGAATAGTTGACATTGTCAACTAATCAGGCAAGAGGCAGAGCTAACAGGTAGGGGTAAAGGGACTATTTTCCCTACGGTTACTATAACCCACCAATTTGTAATAACCAAGGGAGGTTGGAACTATTTTGAGGATTTTCTTAAACCTTATCATTTGTCAACTGCAGTGTCCAGGTGTGCCGATCCTGAAGATTTCTTCAATGGCATGTTTAGAAAGAGGGCAAAATGCAGAGGTAGACCCCATCAATTTCAGTTTCCTGAAGACCTCATTAGAAATGAGTTTGATCTAGATGAGTAGGAGCTGAGGAAGGAAAAGTGGGTGGCTTATAAAAAGGCCTTAGACTTTGTACATCAGTTTGATACCAGCTATGACCCATTATCTAGCTTTCACCCTTTTGAGGAGAAAATAAAGTTCCTAATTCTTTGCTTTGAGGATGTAATGCTGACTTTGAAAAAAAAGAGGGAGGTTGTAATAAAAAATAACCCTGAAAAGGAAAGAATGGTTCTAAGTAGGTCCTCATCCACTAGAGCAATCCCTCTTGGTGACTACATGTTGCACAAGAAGTCTAATTATAGTGTGCTGATGCCTACAACAGGGGAGCCCTGTACCTCTAAAGGAAAGAGGAAGATACAAGATGTCACTGACATCCAAGATAGCCCAAAGAAGCCGAGAGTAGGAAAATAAATACAATCTAATACACCCTTGTACTCTCCATATCAATCCCCTATTCATATAGGAGATGAACAGGCAACAGCTGAACAATTGATACAATTAGGCAGTCTGGGAGAAATAGCTTACACATATGATGAAGTAGAAGAGGGAATGCCAGAAGAGCCCCTTACTGCTAAGATGAACATCACTACCAATGAGTTCAAGGGCCAGGAGTGGGATCCTAAGATCAAGCAGGCCAGTGAGGACCTCTTGGCTAACAACAACTTTGTTGCATCAGGAGCATTCATGCAATTTGTGTGGAAGCAGAACATTGACAAATATAATGCAAGGTGTGAAAAGAGAAAAGGTGAACAACCTCTTAAAGATCCAGCTGTGGTTGAGGAGGAAATAAAGCAAGAAATGATAGATGAGTTTAAGACCATCACTCCTAAGCAAGGAAGAGATATGGTGGCACAAGCTGGAGTACTCATTCTCCCTGAGTGGGACATAGGAGATGCCTTGGTATTGGAGGCAGTGAGGAAAGAAACCAAACCCATGGAGGGAATTACTTTTAGCAAAGACAATGCTGCACTAGTCATGTGGTCTCTTAAGAGAGATGAGAATAAGAGAAATAAGGACACCCCAGGGTCAAGTTACCTTGGTGGAATGATAGTGAAAAGAGTACAGAACACAGGGGTAGTGGAAGCACCTTCTAGTTCTCAAACAGTTGAGATCACTTCCCAAGAATTGGAGAATATAAACAGGCTCAAGCCTTGTACGCAAAGAAGTATGAAGAAAGAGTAAGGGCTACCATTTCAAGTTTTGCAGACACCATGGGGGCCTCACTATTATATAACAACATAAGCAAGATTTTAGATATGTGGAATGAGCTTAATGGAGATAAGGCCTTTTTGATGCCTATTTTTGACAAGTGGAAGCCTAGAGAGTAGGATTTGGAGCTTATTTGTGTATCTTATGATGAAGCATGGGCTGATCCTATCATCAAATCCACTTGTGACACCACAAAGGATCTAATAAAATTAGTAAAAGGGATAGACAATGCTGACAGGAAGATCAACTTGGACAAAAAGGAGTACACTGATCAGGTTTTTGAATTGATTCCAGGAGTTTTCGTCAGCCCAAATCAATTGAAGGACAAACAAGTGTGGCTTAAGGAATTAGAGGCCAAATTGTCAGCTAGAATAAAAGGAATTGTTGACTTAGATGATGCTTCCTATTTTATTGTAACAATTCAAGAGATAGAGAGAATCAAATCTCATTATGGTTTTCTCAATTCAGAGGTCAACAAGATGAGAAATTCCTGGAAAAGGTTAACCAAGGCAAAGGCAAAAGTGATTAATTTCACATGGCCAACTGATGATGTGTATAATGAGTGGACAAGAAAATATGCCATTCAGGACGTAGAACAGTTAGAAGAGGTTGCAACAAGACAACAAGTAGAAGAAGCCGTAGAGGTTGAAAAAGACTTGTAACCATTTTTGTAAAAGGTTTTGTAACTTCTTCTTGAAAAGAAATGATTGTAACAAATTCTCCTAGGAAAGTCCGAAGCTATGTGCATCCATATTATTATAAATGGATACCAGGACTAGTAGAGAAATGATCGCAAAGAATTGCAAGAAAATGCTGCAGAAATATATCTGAGATTTTCCAAGTTTTAATGGAGAATATTCGAAGGTTTCTTGTAATACTTTTTTGAAGAAAATATCAATATACAGACCATTGGTTTCAAGTAAAAGCTTTGTGTTGTCTTCAAATGTGTTTGCAAGTGTTTACTATTTCATTCTAAATAATCCAAGGTTATTTCATTTGAATAGGGGCTGTAAGGCAATCTTCAGTAGATATGCTTCTTAGCTTTTCTCTTCAGGAGGGGAATTAAAGATGCAGGGATCACTTCTACCAGTAAATTCCTTGTGAGATATTTTGAATCTTGATGAGCATAGTTAGATTTGGTATGGATAAATTCTTATATTTTAGGCATATGTAGGGATCTACAGAAGCCGAACTAATGAGATATGTGTATATATTTGATTATGGGTGTATTATTTGAACTTAGATGACTCTGTGACCTTGGATATGGCATTGGTATAGATCGAGGTTGTCTATTACATGTTTTGTAGGTCAAATACTAAATATGAGTACAATTTTCATTCCTTTGTTTCAGTAAGTTTTAAGGTGATTAGATCCACTGGTTTTCTGGACTGGTTTGCTATGGATTTATGTTTTAAGAGTGTGAATTTAGTTCACAAAGGTATACCCGTCTGGACTTTGAGTAGGTCCAAAGTGTAGAAGGTTAAATCAAACCTTGTCATATGTTGTCCTAAGAGTTTCCTTCTCTTTAATATCTCTGCACACAGAGTTATCATATTATTATAAGGATGTTGAAGTGAATCAGATTTTGAAGACAACATGGGCAATGATTTTTTTTGAGAAAAAACATTCTTAAATACCTTTCTATTCCATTCCTTACCCTAGACCTTAATAAACTGAAGTTTCTTAAAAAAATTGAACATCTTTATTCCCCTACATGGAGGGGCAGATACCCACCATTGTCTTAATAAAGCCTGAAAATGTGGATGTCTAAACCACATACACTCAAACTTGAAGGAGGAACCAAAAATTGGCATGGGGTTCTGGTTTTGTCATTCAAGGACAATTTGGACTGAGAAGTGATCTGATTCAGCAATATGGAGAATGTTTGAATAATAACTGACCTGATTAAGGTGCCATTCCAAGGGAATGAAAAATCTATTGAGTCTCTCTACAATCTGGAGGAAGCTTGATCTCCTGTTAGTCCAAGTGAAGAGACCATTATTGGGGATCCCATTCAATAAGTTGTTTTCTATGGTGAAACTTAGAAAATCCTGCATAGATCATGGGGGTGGGCAGATTCCTCCTTGTTTCTCCTTATGAGACAAGATTACATTAAAGTCTCCTCCAATGATGAAATTATGTGCTTCTTGTTGTTGGAGTAACATAGTCAGTTTGTCCCATAGGTCTTTCTTTTCCTGAGTGGGGATGGGGCCATAAATATTGAATATCGTAAAGGTCATGTCATAGCATATTGCTTTCAACATTTGCCAGTTATGATCTTGTTCTAATAAGTGAAATTGAACTTTTTTAGGATTCCATAATGTAAGCAATCCTCCCGAGGCCCCAACACCTTGCATGTGGGCTGATCCAAATTGTGTCCATTTAGCCACTATTTTGTGATAGATTTCCTGTGATAGCTTCATTTCTTGGAGTAAAAAAATGTCAGCCTTTGAAGAATCAAGGTGAGATTTGATTCTCCCTCTTTTGTCAGGGGCATTAATGGCCATGACATTCCAAGAAATTATTTTCATTATGGACAAGGAGTTCCTTTTGCACTCCTTGTAATTCTTTTTGATACTTTAAATTTTCTGTCTAGAGTACTCTGCACACTTACCTCTATTTCTTCTTGGATATTCACAAAGTTTGGTTTTCTACCTCTCTTTTTTGGGGTTGTAAAGCCATTTGATTTCAAACTAGGGCTTTGTTCAACCGATAAGGATTGTGCATAGTCAAAAATAAATCTTTTTTCCTCACCATCTTGTGAAAGGGTTTCCATTTCTTCCTGCCTAATTTCCAAGGGGAGATCCCCTTTATCTGAGATGTCAGAAGTTGAACAATAGCACCTTGTTTTTCATAAGGGACACATTACATTTGTCATACTAGCACCTTCATCCTCTACAATTTCCTCAATTATAATGGTAGCAAGAGTGGACTGGATGTCATCTGCTACTTCCTAGATATGACCCTCCTTATTTGAGGCAGTTATCCCTGAAACTGATAAATTCTGCATTAAATTTTGGATATCAATCAGGGATTCATTGAACATTAGGTCCCGAACTATAGTTTCTCTATCATCAGATGTTTTGTCACATAATTGGAGAACTGGTGTGGGCGTGGGGGCAACTTTATAGCTATAAAGAATCGAGCTATACATGATGAAAAAATGTGTCAATTGATTAATCCATTGAACGTAGGATGGTTCAAAATTTAAGACATCCTGAGGTTCAGAGGGATCATTACATGATTGTATAGGATCAGAAGACAAAACTACCTCATGCTGATGGGAATTTCACTGAAGAGGGTCTAAGTAGTGATTCTTACAGACTAAAAGCTCTGAGCGCTCGTGACCACTACAAGAATTCGTGAAATGGCCTAATTGTTGCTGATATTTGTAGATGACCTCTGCATTATCCAATACAATGTCTTGATGCCAAAAACCCCATTTTGATGAGATGGTTAGGTGCTTTGGCAGAGTCTTATTTGAGGCAAGGAGAAGGCAGACCCTAACATCTCTTTGGATTATTTCAAAGGGTATAAGATCATGAGCGATAAAAATGCCTATTTGATTGGCCATGGTCTCCACAATATCCAGGTCTCTATTCCAAAGGCAAACCGGGAAAAGAGATCCAGTAAGGATAAAATCTACACAGATTAGCATATGGTTTAAAATTTGGAATCCAGGATAAGGTAAAAAGACCAGCCCCTTGACAAACCCAGGCTTTGTTTTCATGAACTGCAACTCTATCTTTTGATGAAGAAAATAGAGCTATAAAAAACTCTGAGTGGTTGTCGATGAAGAAAATATCATGAAGACCCAACCAGTGACTGCTTGCCCATGAAGGTAGGGTTTGAAGAGGGATTGTAGAATTAAACTTACCAATGAGAGCTGATTTCCAGAGAAAAGAGACCGACTAGGAGAGAACATGGTCAGGAAAGGATATCTTGATATCGGAGGTGTTCTCAACTGGAGCCCGAGTCAAAATGGGGAAATAGGAGTCCATCTCTTTACACTCTGCCAGTTTTCTTTTCCACACCAAATGTGCTGGTTTTGACTTGAGGGGATCTCCATGATCTCCATGTTGGTCTGCTCTAGTCTTCCCTTCGGCAAGGTAAACCTTGAAAGAGGGCTGATGAGGGACGAATGGAGAAGCTTTGCAGATGTCAAAAATTGGTTGTTTTTGTTGGTGTTTCGGTTGAAGATGATTCAGAAGTGGAAGCTTTTTGACAGGATTTTGAATTTTTTTTCCCGCCCGATTGATTTTTGAAAATGTGGATGGTGGCTTGGGAGACCTCTGGGGACCTTACGAGCCCCATCGTTAAGAGAAGCTCCCTGAGCAAAGGTGTTGGAGTTCAAATGATTCTGCAGGTTACCGTTTGCTTTGTGAGGATGGGAATGAAATGAATAGACCGGATGGAGTTCAAATGATTTTGCAGGTTCTTGTAGACATGCGAAATGATTCAACCATCAGTTTCCTGAGGTAAGTCTGAAATCAGTTTGATGAAAGGTTTATCCTTGAAGATTTTGACGAAGAGGTTGATGTCAAATTTTGAGTATTGGCTGAAACGATGGGCATTCTTTGACTGTCCTTGGCGAGCTTGATGGAGGACACTGGAACCTTGCCACAATCTACCATTCCCTATAGCCCTGCTTCGAGGCCTTACCATGCCTTGCCATCTTGCACTGCCATCTTCCATTCCATGGAACCCTGTTCTGAAACTGGAGAACATTCGGACCTCCTCCAATGTTTTTTCAGATTTCTAATATTTAATTAACCCTTTTTTATTGTTTTTTATTTTTCTCCATTTTCACTATTTTTGTTTTTTCTGCTTTTTCACTGTTTTTGATTTTTCAGATATAAAACTTCTTCAGATGCATTCTATTGATGGGTTCTTCGAGTTGATCTCCATCCTGTGTTGATAGTTGATATGCTCTTGATCCGAATACTGCTATGACTACTGTAGTCACATAAATCTATCCACTTAATTAAATGAATACTTAGTATTTATTTGATTATTTAACCATCAATTAATGAATTAATTAAATTAATATTTAATTAATTCATCTTAACCCTCTTCTCCTATTAATTAAATAAATTATTCAATTTATTTGATTTAATTCACTTAACCAAATTCAGACCATTAATTAAATAAATAAATCATATTTGTTTAATTAAATCTTCTCTCACATTTAAATAAATTAATATTTATTTAAATCCCCCAAAATCCCACCTCTCACATTTAAATAAATTAACATTTATTTAAATCACCTTTATCCTCTACCCACTTGTATTTTCCTACAAATGCAAGTTGCACAATTATTTTAAATAAATAATTTATTTAAAATCACCTTTATCCTCTACCCACTTGCATTTTCCTACAAATGCAAGTTGCACAATTATTTTAAATAAATAATTTATTTAAATCACATTTATCGTCTACCCACTTGCATTTTCCTACAAATGCAAGTTGCACAATTATTTTAAATAAATAATTTATTTAAATCACCTTTATCCTCCACCCACTTGTATTTTCCTACAAAAGCAAGTTGCACAACTATTTTAAATAAATTATTTATTTAAAATCCTATTTATCCTCACCCACTTGAAACCTTTAATGGTTTCCCTTAAAGTATTCAAACTTGATGGCTCTAAAGTCTTCAAACTTGATGGCTTCCTTCTATAGTCTTCTTAAGACTTTAATGGTTTTCCTTAAAGTCTTCAAGCCTTTAATGGTTTCGCTCAAAGTCTTCAAGCATTTTAATGCTTTATCTTCATTTTTCTCATTTAAATAAATTAATATTTATTTGAATATTTATCCAAATACAAATTACACCATTTAATTGAAATAAATGATTTTATTTTAATTGAAAATACCAAAATTTCTCCCACTTGCATTTTCCTACAAAATCCACTTGCATGCCTAAACCCCTTCTAGAATTTTCTAATCACTTCTAAATAACCTAACCCCTTCTCTAAACTTTGTCACATTCCTAAGCAAAAGAGAAGTCACTTCTCAAACCCTCAAAGTCTTTGATAACCATTAAAGGCTTTCAACCTTCAACCACTAAATGGCTCAAAGTCTTTGATAACCATTGAAGGCTTTCAACCTTCAACCACTTAATCCCCAAAGTCTCCAATAACCATTAATGGTTACCTCAAACCCTCCCACATGGTTAAAACATTTGTTTTGACTCAACCTCTACCCAACCCAAAGGTCTCATCAGGCCATTAATGCTTTGACCATGATTATCTCTTAAACATTTGCACAAAGGTTTATCCTTGGATTAACTCTTAATCCAGTGGGTAATCTTAATTTGGACTTGACCCTTAGCCTCTAGATAACCATGAGGTCTTCTCAGGCCTTTAATGCCTCCAACCTCTTCTCTCAACCCAATCTTATGTTGACACTTGTCACCATTTTATTGGTGCCAATTGTGCACATGGATCTCCAACTTTCAAACTTGGCCCTTGATTAAACCATTCAATCTTAACCCTTCATTTCCCCATTTCTTCTATAAATAGAACCCTTCTCCTCAAGCAAAAAGAGGAAGCATTAGAGTATTGTTGTTATACTGGCATTAGCATAGAGCTTTCTCATAGCATCACTATCTACACTTGCATAGCATTTTCTTATCATATTCAACTATCTTGAATCTCCATATGGCATCCATGGCTAGTGCTAAAAGCTGAGAGCTACACTCATTTGGGACTTGGAGAGGAGAGGAACAAGGGAGGAGCAACTATGAGCATCTTGATTAGCTATTTTATTCTATGTTTATATGCTTTCTATTTCATGCTTAATATCTCTCTTGATATGCCTGTTTAGGATAATCTTTTGTTTGCTAACACTAACGTTTGTTTCTTGTGCTTTTGTGTGTGTTGCCATCAAACAAATTTTCTAATCCTTTTTGCGGAGCATCAACTACAAATGGACTTAACCAATTTGGTTCAAACTTCCCTAGCTTTTGTTAAAGAAAGAGAAGTGTGATCTCTACTCACACTTTTGACAAAAGTGTGAGTAGAGCTCTCTGATTAAAATTTCAATTAATTTAACTGAAGGAAACTTGCTCACAATTCCAAAAGCTAGATTCATTATGTGAGTCATGCAGTGAATTGTAGTAATGTACGGTGCAAATGAAGTTTCAATCTTTGTACAAAGACCATTCCTATAACCTTGCATTATTGAAGCTCCATCTGCTCCAACACAAACCAATTGTTTGGCTACTGTCATGTCATCCATACCTCCATATTCAATTAAACTTCTCTTTACTAGTTGAAATAAATTTTTCGTTGTCACACTCTCCTTCATTTTAGCAACAGATAGTAGATGAGGTTGGCGGGTATGATTCTCTATAGTATAAACATGCAAGCATACCCATGAAGTATTGTCTACTGCCATAACTTCGTCTAAAGAAATTGCAATAAAATTTGACTCTCTTATTTTTTCCTTTACATCTTATTTTTCAACCTCAGAAGGACAACTTGCCCATTCCCATCCACTGTTTACTGACCAGTGTCTATTAGGATAGTTAGGAACTTTCAAAAAGTGTAATAAACCACTAATTGATGGGAAATCTGTCATAGCACGCCCTCTGCTCAAAATATAAAAAATAACGCTTAACTGAACAACTTTTCCTAGTTCTTCTATTTGCATTGCTTTTCCAAAAATAGCTTCAATAGAACCTTTAACTTCAGCAGGCTTCATCTGTATTTTCTCATGAAAATAATACTCTTTTGCATTCCTCACATGCTTACATTCCTTTTTTGTTTTCCATCTTATCACTGATTTTTCAACCCCATTTATCATTTGTTTTTCATAAACTTTACCCATATGCTTTTCTATGGTGTCAAATTTTAGCTGCAACCTAATTTCCTTGTTATGTTTCCAAGTGCAAATCTTACACCTGCATTCTTGGAGGCTCGCCTTCAATTGGATTCTCCACTGGTTCAATGAATGGATACTTTGATGCCCAATTAATTTGAAAATCCTCACTGACATATCCCACTCCCGATCCTTTTTTTATTGTGGTTCACCCTTTTTTGATATGGCTTTTCTTTTCCCCTTCCGTGGATTATCATCAATGGCATTATCACCCAAGTCGATTATATCATTCCGGCTAACTTGGGTATCTACCAGATAATCTTCTTCAAGATCATCCTAATCTAAGATATCAGGTTTGCCGCCCTCTTCAACATGTAGTGTAGGTGGCAAATTTTGTACTTGTACTTGTGATGATGTATCTTTCTGATTTTCACCACAATCTTTTCCAATGCCAATGTACGAAGACAACATTCTATTTTTTGTTGGCCTCTCCTAGCCTTCCCCACATTCAGGTTTCCTACCCCTCTTCCTGTTTGACATCTCCAATGAAATAAAGGCTGCCAAAAAAATATCAATTTGTTGAAGAAGCAATAATAGACTATAATGTATAATATACCACTTCAAAAATATGATCGCTCACCTTTAGGCTTTAGGTCACTAGCAGTCGCCAATGCAGTCAACAACAATGATTTTCCATGGTTTGAAACTTCGCCATTGATCAGAATTCAGAGCCTAGAACCCACCAGATTGTGTTGAGATAGATCTGATCTTTCCATGTATTTATACCAATCCTTATATGGCGAATTCCATGGGAATTTTATATGGTATACAAATATTTTGCGAATCCCGCGTAACTATAACACGACTTATGTAATTTTTGTTAGAGTAATTGGGTCTTTACTTGATTAATTAAACAATATTTGTTTAATTCTTTAAGTTCCCTATTATCTTTTTACACTTAAGCTAACATTAGGTGCATAATAATTAATTCTTTTATTAATTATTATGTGCAAGCCTAGGTTTTCCCTTTTAGGGTTTCTTGACCTATTAGAGGTTATTTTTCTTTTCTTTATATCATTATGACATTACACATTTTGGTGAATATTGAGCTCTCATCTTTTGAGCATATTTTTCTGTGTTTTTGTCTTTTAAATTATTTGCTTCCTTGTTTCTCCTTGTAACAGATTAGTCATCTTGCAGAAGATCTTCAAGCTCCTGTAGTGTTGTATTTTCTCAACTCCAACATGGTATTAGAGCCCAGATCTACAACTATATGTTCTTGTTTTTGAGAAATTTTGCATTGGAAGCAGATCTAGGGTTTCAAGAAGTTTTTTTTATACTTAGGGATAGGCCTCTTTTTTTCTGAGCACTTTGGGCCTAAACGAACCTCACCATCATTCTCAGAAGGCCCAAAATCCCCTATAGTCATATAAAATTTGTCTAGTTTTGACTCCTGAGCATCTGGGTGTGATTTTTCCTCCAACACTAGGTCGTACGACTTGGCACGCAAATCGAAAAAAAATAAAAAAAATTATTTTTGCCTTTTTACGACATGCAGGCTGAGTTTTTGATTTTTAAAAAAAATCATCACAAAATCAAAAGTAAAAAAAAAGATGAAAAAAAAAGCAAGTTTTTTTCAAAAAATAAATTTGGGTTCTAGGATTGTGCAGGGTACCAGCAATGACAGTCTGGCCATCATACGGCGACCGGCTCTACCAGTCCGGCCCGCCTGCAGGCTCCCGCCAGCCCGGCCCCGACCCCCGCCGGCCCTGCCTTGTGGCATCCACCGACCTCCGCCCTGCCAGCCCCCGCCGACCCCGCCCTGCCGACCCCCTGCTAGTCCTCCAGTCATCGTCGCCAGCGCAAACCTCCACCACTGCCACCCAGAAGCCACCACCGCCGCCCATAACTCTCCGCTGCCACCCGGCCTGGCCACCTCCTCCTGGCTCCTCCACCGGACTACCACCCTCTAGCCTTTTTGACGGGGGTTCATTTTTTGGTCATATCTTGGGCATCCGGAGTCATTTTTTTATAAAACGAATAGGCGCTAGAAAGCTGGTTCCGAGCTGGACCTCGTGATGTTGGATTTTTTTTTCCAAATCTGATTTTTTACTATACTTTTTTCCATTCAAAGTCGGGCCTCTTTTCTGCACTTCCGGGGCCGTAGAATGTGCAAACGGATTCCGTTTTTCAAACACGAATAGGCATTGGAAAGCTCTCAGCATGCTCTATTCAGATTTTTGATCTTTTTTCTCAGAATTTTTATCAGGTACATGAGATATCAGTTTGAAGTTTTTTTGCTTATGCACTACTTCCTTCTCATCAGTATGTACCAGGGTTTGGGTTTATCTATTATGGGGGAGTTTTTTTTCTCGCTTTCTGTCATTTATATCAGAAATCAAGAACACCAAAACTCTCAAAACAAACAAACCCTTTTGCATCTTTTGTCTATTCTGAAAGATCACATAATAAAAAAAAAACCAACAAGTAGGTGCAGGTGCATAGTTTTGTTCTCATGGTAGATCCTTCAGTTGAGTTGTTGACTTCCCACAACTATCACATTTGAAAGTCTTGCATCATGAGGCTTCTCAGGGCATGGGGTTTGTGGTCTTGTTTGGATGAGGTTTATCCTATATTGCAGTGTCTTTATGAGCTTCTTCAGCACAGGAACAAGATGGATGAGGTCATGGGTTTGCTCTCCTTGCATGTCTCCAACAGTCTTCTATTTCACCTTGATGAGTTGCTCACTCCTCGGGCTATGTGGTTGAAGTTTGATTCTCTCTTTGGGAGGGTTAATGAGATTCAGGCATTATAGATTGAGGTAGTATTGGTTTCTTTGTCACCTGATTCCTTTCTCACCAATAAGGATTTTTTGAACAAGTTCAAGACTACCCAATCTGTTCTTCAGGGATGTGGAAAGATCAAGACAAACACAGAGTGCATTCATTTGATTCTTTCAAAGCTTCGGGGTCATTTTCAGTTTTTTGCCTCTGCTTTCTACTCTACCATGGATGGCTTAGGTGTTCATTTCAACATGCCTACCTTTGATGTCTTTTGTGAGTGTTTGTCTCGTGATCAGTCTCATCTTTCTCAACTAGATATGCTTTCAGGATCCAAGAACAAAGCATTGGTTGCTCAGTCCTCTAAGGAGAAACAAAAGCAGAAACTGAATTCGAAGAAGCCTTCTATAGGTAGTGAGCATTCCTCCAAGCCTGCTCCTAAGTCTGAGTCTAAACCACCATTTCCTCCCAAACATGGGAAATCTTCATAGTCTGGTGAGTTTTCCTCCAAGACTAAGAAGAAATTAGGAGACACTTGCAGTTTTTGTGGCAAGGACGGACATCCTGTTTCCAGGTGTTGGAAATGTTTAGAGGCTTTAGAGGAAGCCATGCAACAACATCACATTTCCTCACCTCGGGTGTCTTCTCCTTCCACAGGGAAAGGTCATGCTCTCACTGCTCAAGATTCGACCTATGGGTTCACATGGATACTAGATTCTGGTGCTTCTCACCATATGACTCACACTCAGCAGTTGGTTACTTCTCTTGCCTCTTGTGGTACTTCACAGATTGCAGTGGGTGACTCAGTTCAACTTTCAGTCTTGGGTCCAGGCTCTGTCTCATTGGATGGGGGTACTCTGCAGGATGTTCTGGTTGTTCCTGACATCTCAACGAACCTCTTGTCCATTTATTAGATTTTCCACTCTGGCTCTGGTAAGACAGTTGAGTTCTCACCACATGACGTGGTTATTCGAGACCTCCATGATTCTAATTTAGTTGTTGCTACTGGGAGTGTTGATATTGCTTCTCATTTGTATAGATTTGATGGATTTGAGCCCTCTGAGGGTGCTGGTTCATCTCTTATAGCACATGCAGATTTAGTGAGTAAGCTTTGGCATGAGTGCTTGGGCCATGTCAATTATAGATATCTTCAGCAGATGAGTACACAGGCACTTGTTCTTGGGCTCCCATAGATTTCTTGCATTGATGGTGTTTGTCATGGTTGTGTGCTTGGAAAACATCATAGAGATCCCTTTCTAAAGGGAAGATCCCCTCATTCTTTGGCACCTTTGGAGTTGATTCATGGTGATCTCATGTCATTTCCCACTCCTTTTTCTGGGCACAAGTATGTGCTCACCTTTATTGATGACTTCTCCAGACGCACATGGGTGTACTTTCTTAAGTACAAGTTTGATGTCTTTGATTCATTTTGAATCTTCAAGACATTTGTTGAGAAGAAATCAGGTTGTTCTACTTGGTGGATATGTACAGATAATGGGGGGGAGTATGTGAATCAGGCTTTCAGAGATTTTTGCATTGAGCATGGTTTGCAACATCAGTTTACTGTTCCCTACACCCCTCAACAGAATGGTGTCATTGAGCGCAAGAACAGAACTTTACAGGAGATGGCGAATTGTATGATTCAGTCCAAGTCCATGGATTCATCTTTTTGGGCTGAGGCAATCAATTGTGCCAACTATATTCAAAATTGGATGCCTCACAAGGCTGTTCGACATATGACTCCTGAGGAGGCTTGGTCTCATGACAAGCCTGATGTTTCTTTTTTCTGAGTGTTTGGCTGTAAGGCATGGGCTTTTATTCCTGATGCTCAGAGGAAATCCATGGAGCGGAAGAGCCGATCACTCATTTTTGTTGGCTACTATGAGGATGTTAAGGCATACAAGTTGTTTGATCCTGATTCCAAAGAGGTCCTGTTTCGACGGGAGGTTCAGTTTGATGAGCGCCTTCCCACAGTGGATACCCCGACTCCAGTGTTTACTCCTCTGCCTACTCCTTCCACTGCATCTCTTTAGGATCTTTTTTAGGATAATTCTGATGATCCACCATCCCCACCTCCACCTACTCCACCTCAGATGCCCAAGTGGGCTCGCCTTACTGTTGAGGCGGCAGGTCCTCTGGTCGGTGATCCTTCAGATACTCGTCGAACCCATTTTCATAATGTGGGTTCTAGTCTTTTGAGTCATGCTATTTCAGATGATCCTCAAAAGTTTTCATAGGCTACCAGTCACCCTGAGTGGGATTGTGCTATGGAGGAGGAGTATTCTTCTTTGATGAGGAATCATACTTGGGATCTTTGTTCTCTTCCTAAGGGCAGAAAGATGGTTAGGTGCCGCTAGTTGTATCGCACTAAGTATGTTGCTGATGGTTACATTGATAAGTACAAAGCATGCCTTGTTGTGAAGAGTTTCTCATAGGTTGAGGGTATTGATTACTCCGAGACCTTTGCCCCTGTCGCCAAGATGAACTCCATTCACTTTGTACTATCTCTTGCAGCTTCTCGGGGTTGCCCTATTTTTCAGATGGATGTGAAGAGTGCCTTCTTGCATGGGGATCTATACGAGGAAATCTACATGGAGCAGCCTCAGGGATTTGTGCAGGACAATTCTTTGCTTTGCAGACTTTGGCGTTCATTGTATGGTCTCAAACAGGCCCCTTGGGCTTGGTATGAGAAGATGGATTCTTTCTTGCTCTCCACTAGATTCACCCACAGTCATTCTGATCACACAATGTACATTCAACTTTTTGACGGTGAGATCCTAATTCTTGTGCTATATGTAGATGATCTCCTCATCACTGGTAGCTCATCCTCTATGATTCGGCATACCCAGCGAGCCTTGATGGATCAGTTTGAGATGACAGATCTTGGTCTTCTGCACTATTTCCTTGGTCTTTAGGTGATTTAGTCTTCTGATGGGATCTACATTTATTACCAAAAGTATGCTCTTTACATGCTTCAGCATGCTTGATTGCAAGCCTGCTCCCACTCCATTTCAGTCAAGGGATGTTTTGATCACCACTTGTCCCACTCCTTTAGTAGATTCTACACTTTACAGGCAGTTGGTTGGCAGTTTGTTGTACCTGACTCACATCTATCCTGATATTTCCTTTGTGGTTGGCCTTGTCTCTCGATTCTCCCATGATCCTCATGAGAGTCATTGGCAAGCAGCCAAATGTATTTTGTGGTACATTCAAGGCTCTAGTTCTCATGGCATTCAATATACATCAGGGGAACATCACATTGTTGGCTACACTGACTCAGATTGGGCTGGTGATGTCACTGATTGGAAGTCTACTTCTGGCTTTGTTTTCTGTCTTGGCTCTAGTCCTATCACATGGTCTTGCTAGAAGCAGATTGCTCATGCATTATCATCTACTGAGGCTGAGTATCGAGTTGTTGTGCTTGCCAGTCAGGAGATCTTATGGCCTTCCTTCCTTCTTCTTCCTTTAGTATGTTCTTTTATCTCTTTTTGGAGAGGAGTTTTTTCCCACTGGGTTTTCTCCTTTTTCTCTGTTTCATAGAGATTTCATTGTATTTGGGTACCTGACCAAGCCTTGTTGTCAGGACCCATCTTTCTTGCTTTTAGTAGCTGTTCTAGGTTTTAGCTTCTCCCTAAGTCTAACTTAAGGGGGGTGTTATAGTAATTGGGTCATTACTTGATTAATTAAACAATATTTGTTTAATTCTTTAAGTTCTCTATTATCTTTTTACACTCAAGCTAACATTAGTTGCATAATAATTTATTAATTATTATGTGCAAGCCTAGGTTCTTCCTTTTAGGGTTTCTTGACCTATTAGAGGTTATTTTTATTTTCTTTGTATCATTATGACATTACACATTTTGGTGACTATTGAGCTCTCATCTTTTGAGCATATTTTTCTATGTTTTTTGTCTTTCAGATTATTTGCTTCCTTGTTTCTCTTTGTAACAGATTAGTCAGCTTGCAGAAGATCTTCAGGCTCCTGTGGTGTTGTATTTTCTCAACTCCAACAATTTTCAAGGCAATTATAGGTCATCCAAATAATTGGCGAATATAATATAGTTGGTGAAAGTTGGGGTGAATGGAGACACATGTCGGCAAGATGTCAGGCGAATTGGCTCCCCCTAGCTAACAAATCTTCACATGCCTATAGGCGAATTAAGGTCATCTATTAAGGCAACCTCGGAGAGTGTAGGCAAAAAAATTAACTTTACCGTGTGTCCACCATATATTGTATTGGCCAAATCATCGCATAGAAACATTTAATTGCATAAAACATATGGCGATTGGGTCATGACTTTGACAGAAATTGATAATGTTTTGGCGACATGGCTACCCCGAGTCGGTACAAAATATCCACCATTCCCCAAGTCGCCTACGTGAAAAATTTGCCATTGGTGAATATTCGCCACTAAAATAATATTTGACTGTAAATGAAGATATCTAATTGTAACATTGAGGGTTGGTTAACTAACAGATCCATCGAAGGGGGGATTTAAAAATTGTCTTTCAGAGTTATACGTAGAGTTTGCAAGTGAATGACTCTATTGCCCAAAAGAAATAAGGCACTGGTCTATTGCATACAAATTTCAATTCAAGATCAATCAAATCGTTTATCCACACTTTTTCAGTTTCATTTCTATGTTAGTGGGAGATAGAATTAGAGAGTGGGAGTAAGAAATAATTAGATTGAAACAAGAGTTAATCAGTTTTAAAAGATAATCAAGAATTAGGAGAAGTTAAAATAATCAGAATAGTAAGATAATTTATCCCAAAGGTATATGCCACTTTGAGATAAACACTAGAAGTAGAAGATACAGTGTGAAATCTTCTATAAAAAGCACCAATTTGGAGAATTGGTTGGTGAATAGGTACACCCGCCTAGGTTTTGCAAAGCCTGAAGTGAGGGAGTTAACAACCTAATTGGTTCACTCTATTAGTTGGCCAAATCAATTGGAGAGTTTCAAGATAGGAGTTGGCATTACCTTAGAACTTATCCAATCTGTTGATTTGAGATCCAACACAGCCAACCTGCGAAAGCTTTCCTGGAGGAAATTTGAGGAAGAGCCATCCCAATCCTCCCAAAATTGCCAGAGTTTTTACTCAAAATCCCAATCACCAGTAGAGAGGATGAATTTCCCAACATGAGAAAAAGAATCCCTCTTTTTGAAAAATTTCCCAAATTATAAAGCCTTTCACCCCAAAATTCTAATTTAGGGCACAATTTCATTTTTTTATGAAAAATAGAAAATCTAATTTTATTTAAAAACATTTACATTTTTCATTCAAAACATTTGCATGACAACTTAAAAATTCTATTATTCTTTTAGAAACACTAAACGTAAATAATTTAATAACTAATAAGTAAAAATCAACTTTCTTTCTCTTTTATTTTTTTTTACAACAATTACACAAGACATAATTTAATTTTCACTAATAATTCAACAATCACTTAAACTAAACAATTAAGAATAATTGATTATCCAATTAACCACAAAAGTGCTCTTAATTTAATCTATTCTTAATTCAATTTAATAAACACCACACACATTAATTATTAATAACCCTACGGTATTAATAATTAATTACTCATTAACTAACATGAGAAGAGAATAATTAAATACAAAAAATGCATAACACACAAAACTCAACTTAAACCAAATAAGGACATGACCCACATACCAACGTCAGAACGATAGCCTACTTGGCGATCCGACAGGGTTGACAAACGACTAAAGACACTCACAATCGAACAAGACTAGGGTTAACATTAAGGCCTTAGAACCATCTCCTCCACTTCCATCTGGTTAATTAGGTACGCTTAGACCTATGGAGCCAGGTGGAGTCGGTACCTTGTACCTGCAATTTCCTACATCACTGAACCACGCATACATATATATTCATAAACATGGTAAACACGTCGGTGAAGAAGAATTGTGACTTTCTATGTCTCACCGAAATGAGTGACGGGAAATCATCTCCTCGGACCCATACACTTTCCACACAAACATGATGACATATACATAGAGCAACTCACATGTAAAGTAAATGTGTTAGTCCAACGTGTTGGTATTTGATTGAAGATTGCATTGATGAACTATTATGTTGTCATTGATGTCAATTGTAACCGGTAATGATGTTGTTATGATGTTGTTTTGCAACTGATAGTTGAGCAAGTGAAGGAAACCGGTATTACTTTAGGAGCAGTGAGATCAACCGGTAACCCTACCTATTGATGTGCCAAACCCTAACCGATGGAGCTTGGTGAATCACTTATATTGATTTATGATCAAATGGTGATCGGTAATGATTATTCCACATATGCATGTTGTATGTGATAAGTTTAAAGTGGTTTTTGGCGCTTAGAGATAACGGTTTCATCTTGGGAATGAACGAATACATTGCATGAAGAGAAAAACATGTGATGAGTTATAGGATTCGATGAAGTGGTGATCAAGGAGCGATCGAGGTTGTCTTGAACAATGTGCAATGATTTCTATGTAATCTAATGGTCATACTTGAACTGATTTGTTTGTAATCTCTATGAGATCTTAGGTTTATGATGTATTACCGACCTGTTGTTTTGCATATAAGGTTGATGAGTTTTTTTGTTGTAGTGTTGGCAATTTTGGTTAAGTGTCAATGTGATTGATTGCCGAGCCAGAAGGTATACCTGCAGTATGTGTGAAGGCAAATAGGAGCATGAAAAGGATCCGATTAAGTAGAGTAGTGCTATTTACCATATCAAGAAACCCATGTTGTTCTCTAACAATTACAACAGTTAAATCCCTTAACCGGGTAAGCTTTAACATGATTAGTGCTATTTAAATCCTCTAACCAGGTGATCCATTAGCTTGGATTTTAAATCCTCTATCGACTCTATCGAGGTTACTCCTAAGAGGGTATTGCTTTTAACGGGGCATTATAGTCAATCCATTAACTAGGTGGTCCCTAACAATATATGTTCCTAACAGGGCATTTTGTAAAGCTTTAATAGGCTTGGCTCCTATCAGGGCAAACTTTAAAAGAGTTCAAAATACTTGTGGGTATTAATCCCCACCATGGTTTTTCCCATTTGGGTATCCACATTAAAAATCATTGTGTCAAGTGGTGAATGGTTTTTGTGGTTATGTTTGCTATGGTTAATTTGCTTAACTGTTAAATCCACTTAGTTATGTTAAGATGATCGACATAAATATGAAATGTGCTTTTACTATTTTTAGTAAATTATTTTTATGTTTTGGTTAAATGGTTTGGGAGTTTCAAATCTGTTATACTATTATTTTGGTATGTTAGTCAACCAGTAAAATTGTTAGTGCTATTGCGGTTTGTCACTCGGTGTTTGAACTAGTTAGTTTAGTGATTGACTTGTGAGATTGTTTTTGAGTTTGGTGAAAGTTTAGTTTGTTTTATATCTAATGATTCACCCCCCCCTCTCAGTAGTTGTCTGGATCCTTATTGATTCATCATATCATCACAACGTTAGTAACCTATAAATAAAATTAACATTTCATCATTTATAAAGTATAATGCATAAGCAGAGTTAACAACTACTCCTGAATAAGCAATAATACATAATCATATTCACCAAATCACACTCCAAAGAAACATAGTGGAATATAACATCGCAATCAAAATAAATCAACCATCCACATAGGCCACTGAAAACTCAACCATGGTCAACAAGGTAAAATAGGGTCTGAATAGGGTAGGGGTACTACAAACAACATCATTTTCTCAAATCAAGCTAGATCACACTCTTCAAAAAAAATTACCATCTTATGTAGGAATTTCAGTGCAATACCTGAGAGCCACCTACACCAGCAATTTGGAGAACATGTTGGTATTTTGATATGGTATTGTCATTGATGTCAACACCTACTAAAACTCTAGCACTTTGGAGAATCAACAACATTCATCGACCAGCAAATGACTCATGCACAGTCACCAGTATCTGGTACACCGACAAGATATAATGATCACCGACACTTGGAATGATACGAAAAACACTTGGTTATGTCGAAGAAATCATGTGGACACTTTGTCTTGGAGTTTTTTTTATTGATATATTAGCATTTGCATATATGTTGTTATCGGCAAATAGGTCCAGGTTACACTGACAAGTTTATCTTTTTTAGATCAGCATGGCACACTATGGAGATGACTTATTATTGTTGTAAATGCATTAAGCCAACATATTGAATTGGTTATTTTATCGGGTATTAATTGATATGCAAATTAATTTTATTTTAATATCTTATAGAGCCGACCTACTAAAATTGGTCTTAGGGTATGGTATAAATGTAAGATCTTATTTGTAAGATCGAATGTGGAATGCGAAAAAGGATTGTGTGAAGGTATATGCGAGAATAAGCAAAGCTATACATGCAGACATCATTTGAAGATTGAAGGAGGGTTTTTGTGAAGATAATCAGAAATACATTGGTACTGAATCCAACATTTGAAGATGCTATTTTGAGCAGTACATTCTTATTGGATTTAACCATCCAATTGTAGTCAATGTGACTCCCATTTGTGTTTGAGCAGTGAGCTCTAGGCGCTTGGCCTTTCTGCATGTGTAGACCCCATTTATGTACACTTACTATTTGCAGTAGTATCATCTGATTGAGGGTAAGGTTTCCCACCATAGTTTTTCCCCTTACAGGGTTTCCACGTACAAATATTGGTGTTATGTGTTGTGGATGACTTTATCTCTTTTTTTCATGCATTAATCCTTACCGGTATTGCAATTAATTGTTAAAAATATCTACCAACATATAAGACTAGTTTACCAGTATTAAGCAGTAAATTGGTTAAGTTGTTTTTTGTTTGAATTTATTTGACAACTGATTCACCTCCCCTCTTAGTTGTCTCTGGGACCTAACAATTGGTATCAGAGCCTAGTCCTCTTTTGTAGAAGTTTAACAGCTTGAGGAGATCCAATGTCTACTAACTATTTCAGGAAGGACAGTCCTAAACTTGATGGAGCCAACTATGGCATATGGAAAATTAGAATGGAGACGCATCTAAATTGCATTGGAAAGGACATTTGGGATGTTACAAAGAATGGCTACACTGCTCCAACTCAGAGTCAGCCCAATCCACCTAACTTGACTAAAGATGAAGAAAATGATTGCAAAGCAAGAGAAGCACTTTTGAGTGTATTATCTGATCAACAAATCATGGGCCTATTATATAGGTCTACCGCTAAAGCTATTTGGGATCATTTGGAAATACTGAATGAAGGAGATTCCACAATCAAAATTGCAAAACTTGAAAGGTTCTGGGTCGGGTATGAACATCTGAAAATGGAAGAAGATGAAAGGATTTTTGCTTTTATGGAAAGAGTAAATGAGATTGTTTTGGGTATTAAATGTTGTGGAGGAACCTTAAGTGAGGATGAAATTGTTTCAAAAGTTTTAAGAGGATTGCCACCGGCATATAAAATAAAAGTCACTGCTATAAATGAGTTAAGAACAATGCCTAATACATCAGTAACTAGGGATACACTGATTGGAAAACTTTCAGCTTTTGAAATTGAAGAATTTGGTCATGTTGCTACTATAAAGACAGATTTAGCTTTTAAAGCATCAACATCATCTGCATCATCATTTGACAAATCTGATTGGAAAGCCTTTTATGCAAGAAAACTTGAAGAAAGCAGGAAAGAAAATGAAGAACTTGAAGCACTATTTGCAAGGAAAATGTCTAAAGGTCTAGTTGGAAGTAAGTATGAAGGTAAAGCACCCTTTAAATGTTTTAACTGCAATAAGATTGGTCATATGGCTTCAAGATGCCCTGATAGACATGCTAGACTAAGAGAAGAAGCTAGAAGAACATACAAGCCTAACCCTGAATATCAGAGATATAGATTTAAGAAGAATAAAAACAAATCTTGTTACATTGCTGATGGAGTGACTAATGATTCTGATGAGGATCCGGTAGACAACGGATGGGTTTTTGTTGCTATAACAGAAAATCAACTGACACCTACTGCTCAACCAGTAGAATAGGCCTTGGCAGCTAAAGTTGAAGTAAAGGATGAGTGGATCATTGATTCAGGATGCTCACATCATATGACAGAAGACAAAGGTAAATTTTTAAACTTTAAAGAATACAATGGAGGCTTAGTGAGATTTGGAGATGACAAAGCTTGTTTGATCAAAGGTAAGGGTACAATATCTCTTGATGGTAAGCATAACACTGACAATGTTTACTATGTTGAATGATTAAAGCATAATCTTTTGAGTGTTGGTCAATTAGTTGAGAAAGGATTTCAGTTTCAATTCAAAAATGGAAAATGCAAAATCATGAATAGAACTGGTTTGGAAATTGCAATCGATAATCAGACTAGAAGTAATATCTTTCATTTGAATAACAGTGAAAAGACATGCTTAATTGCACATATTGATGAAAGTTGGCTATGGCATAAGAGACTTTTTCATGTAAACTTTGATTGCATGGTGAAAATCAGTACTATTAAGGTAATTAGAGATTTACCTAAAATTGTCAAACCTCACAATACAGTATGTAAGGAATGTCAATTTGGAAAACAAGTTAGAGCTAGTTTCAAAAGTATTCCAGAAAAATCCAATAATGCTCTTGATTTAATTCACACCAATTTATGTGGTCCAGCTAGAACTAAAAGCTTACAAGGTGATAGATATTTCATGCTAATCATTGATGACTATTCTAGAATGTGTTGGGTTACTTTTCTCAGAGAAAAATCAGAAGCACTTGGAAAGTTCAAACTATTCAAAACTATGGTAGAAAATGAAACCGGTAAGAAAATCAAATGTCTAAGATCAGATCAAGGAGGAGAATTTACATCTAAGGAATTTAATACATTCTGTGAAGTAAAAGGAATCAGAAGGCAGCTATCAGCACCTCAGACACCACAACAGAATGGAGTTGTTGAAAGGAAAAACAAAACTATCTTGGATGCAGCAAAAAGTATGTTATCAGAAGCAAACCTACCACATGTATATTGGAGAGAAGTAGTAAGTACAACGGTCTATACATTCAACAAATTTCACATCAAAGGTGAAACCGATAAGACCCCTCATGAACTATGGTTTGGTATTACTCTTACTCTTAAATATTTTAGAATTTTTGGAAGTAAATGTTATATTAGAAGAGATGAGTATATTGGCAAATTTGATCCTAGAAGTGATGAAGGAATATTTCTTGGTTATTCATCTAAGAGCAAGGCATATAGATGTTTTAACAAAAGATTGCAGAAATTTGTTGAAAGCACAAATGTAAAAATTGATGAACAATAAAGAGGAACTTCAAGGCATATAGACTCTGAATCGGCAATAGAAATCTTGACAAATGAACCTACTCTAAATCCACCGGTACAGAATGAAGATCCAGTTACCCTGGTATCATCTGAGAATTCCACTGTAACTGAGGAACAACAGCAAACAAAGACACCCTGGTATGTAAGACTGAATCATTCGAAATATCAGATAATTGGAAACAAGTATAAAGGAGTTATGACAAGAGGAAGATTGGCAAATGAAGAGGTATGTCTTATTTCTCAAATTGAACCATCATCTATTAATGAGGCATGTGAAGATAAATTTTGGATTAAAGCTATGGAAGAAGAATTAGAACAAATTGAGAAGAATAACACTTGGACATTAGTTCCCCGACCTAAAGATAAAAATGTAATTGGAACCAAATGGGTATTCAGAAACAAACTTAATGAAGATGGTAAGGTTATCAGAAATAAAGAAAGACTAGTGTGTAAGGGATATTCTCAAAAAGAAGGAATTGATTACAATGAAACCTTTGCACCGATAGCTAGAATTGAGGCAGTCAGATTATTTTTGGCTTTTGCAGCACATAAGAACTACAAAGTATATCAAATGGATATTAAATGTGCATTTTTGAATGGAGATCTTGAAGAAGAAGTTTACATTGAACAACCTGATGGATTTTCTTTGACAGATAACAAAGATATGGTTTGCAGGTTAAGAAAAGCTTTGTATGGATTGAAGCAAGCTCCAAGAGCTTGGTATGCAAGATTGGATAAGTATCTTTTGAAGATTGGTTTCTCTAAAGGTAATGTAGACAACAATTTATATCATAAAGTGACTAATGATGACATCTTGGTTATGGAAGTATTTGTTGATGATATAATCTTTGGAGGAGAAGATGGATTATGTAAAGACTTTTCTAATGAGATGCAACAAGAATTTGAAATGTCTATGATTGGAGAAATAAATTTTTTTTTAGGATTGTAGATTTCACAGACATATAAAGGTATATTCTTGATTCAGTCCAAGTACTTAAAAGAGTTACTAAAGAAATTTGGGATGGAAAACTCTAAACCGGTAAGCACACCTATGACTACAAATGACAAATTATCACTAAGGGATGAATCTACACCTGTTAATCCAACTAGATACAAATCTATGATAGGAGGTTTACTGTATTTGACAAAAACCAAACCTGATATTATGAATGCAGTATGTATTGTTTCAATATTTTAGAGTAATCCTAGAGAAAATCATGAATTAGCAGTAAAAAGGATTTTCTGGTACTTACAAGGCACTATAAATCTTGGATTATGGTATCCTAGAGATGAAAACTTTGAATTATGTGCATACACAGATGCAAATTGGGCAGGAGATGTGGATGATAGAAAAAGAACCACCGACAGAGCATTCTTTCTTGGAAACAGACTAGTTTCTTGGTTGAGTAAGAAACAAGTTGTACATCTTTATCAACAGCAGAATCAGAATATGTTGTAGCAGCAACTAACTGTACACAGGTACTATGGCTTAAACAAATGTTGAAAGACATAAAAGTAAAATGCAAGGAACCTATTACTATTTATTGTGATAACACTGCAACAATTGATATATCTAAGAATCTAGTATTACATTCTAAAACCAAACATGTCTCTATCAAAATGAATTTTCTAAGGGAACATGTTGAAGCAAAGGAGATAAAACTGGTTTATGTGAATACTAAAGAACAGATTGTAGATATTTTCACTAAATATTTGCCTAAGGACACTTTTGAATATCTCAGAGATCAGCTTTGAGTCATACCCCCACCAGTAGTGACTTAGACAATTGATGTTTGTCATCAACCGACAGAATTAACAAAGAAATCTTTTATTTCTGGCTTTGATGAGGAAGCTACTTCTCAAGGGGAGTAGTTGGTATACTGAATTGGTTGGTATTTTGTATATGAACTTGGTTTTGTTGTAACTTTGGCATTTGATGTTAAAGGGGGAGAGATTGGTATGGAAAAACACAAGAAAAATGCATGTTCATCTCAGGGGGAGAGATTGTTGTTTGGGATAAATTATTCCTCTCTATATCTGAATTTTGATTTCTTGTCATGATCTCTTTCCAGAGATTGTTGGCTTTTGGTATTTGGCATTTCTGTTTTGGCACTTTGATAGTTTTTCCATCTTGTGTTGCCATCAATGCCAAAGGGGGAGATTGTTGGTCTTTTGGTATGGTTTTGTCATTGATGTCAACACCTACTAAAACTCTAGCACTTTGGAGAATCAACAACATTCACCGGCAAGCAAATGACTCATGCACAATCACTGGTATCTGGTACACCGACAAGATATAATGATCACCGACACTTGGAATGATATGGAAAACACTTGGTTATGTCGAAGACATCATGTGGACACTTTGTCTTGGAGTTTTGTTTATTGGTATATTAGCATTTGCATATTTGTCATTGCCGACAAATAGGTCTAGGTTACATCAGCAGGTTTATCTTTTCCAGATCAGCATGGCACGCTATGGAGATAACTTATTATTGTTGTAAATGCATTAAGCCGACATATTGAATTGGTTATTGCATCAGGTATTAATTGATATGTAAATTACTTTTATTTTAATATCTTGTAGAGCTGACCTACTAAAATTGGTCTTAGGATATGGTATAAATGTAAGATCTTATTTGTAAGATCGAATGTGGAATGCGAAAAAGGATTGTGTGAAGGTATATGTGAGAATAAACAGAGCTATACATGCAGACATCATTTGAAGATTGAAGGAGGGTTTTTGTGAAGACAATCAGAACTACACCGGTACTAAATCCAGCATATGAAGATGCTATTTTGAGCAGTACATTCTTATTGGATTTAACCATCCAATTGTCGTCAGTGTGACTCCCATTTGTGTTTGAGCATTGAGCTTTAGGCACTTGGCCTTTCTGCATGTGCAGACCCCATTTATGTATACTTACTATCTGCAGTAGTATCATCTGATTGTGGGTAAGGTTTCCCACCATAGTTTTTCCCCTTACAGGGTTTCCATGTACAAATATTGGTGTTATGTGTTGTGGATGACTTTATCTTTTTGTTTCATGCATTAATCCTTACCGGTATTGCAATTAACTGTTAAAACTATCTACTGGCATATAAGACTAGTTTACCGGTATTAAACAATAAATTGGTTAAGTTGTTTTTGGTTTGAATTTATTTGACAACTGATTCACCCCCCCTCTTAGTTGTCTCTGAGACCTAATAGAACAATGGAAGCACAAATCTAGAATAGGGAGTTTGAATTTGTTTAAAGCTTTCAATTCTAGCATTTATTGTATTGTTTTGTGTTTTAAATCATACTGGATTAGTTAAGGATCTTTGATTGTCCTTATTTCCTAATTATCTTATTAAATTGATGATTTCAAGCATGGAAACAATGGTGAACCCAATGTGAACCCACAACAACTAATATATCTTTTCTAGTTTTTGTAATTTGCAGGGCCGTACAGAACAAAAAAATAGAATGTTCAATTGCTTACACAGAAATTCGCAATTGCACATATTAATGCACAGTTGATGTTATTTTGATTTTTATTTGTTGTTAGATTAATTCACAAATGCTTTAACTTTAATGCGCAATTGTAGGCTCAACCCAAAATTTAATTTTTTATTATTGCTTTGGCTTTAAATATATTTGCGAGATTAACCCATCAAACTTTTCCAATTATGAAAAGTCTAATTTTATGCATGAAATGTTTCTAACCCCATGGCAAGAAGAATAACTTTCAAAATTTTAGGTTCTAGAAAGAGGAAAGAACACATGAGACAAACAAGAGCACACAAACAATGGATACAAGCAGAAAAAAGACTTCAAAATCTTGAAGAATCAACTGCCTTGTCCCAATATTATCACATTGTGCATAAATACCTAGAAAAATTCAACATATCCGATGACATCAAGATCATGGGAAACCTGATAATGGATTTAGTCCATGTCACAATTGATTGACTTCTTTCTTCTATCTTTCTCCTCTGTTTTAAATAATTTTTCAAAGTTGCAAGTTTAAGTGATGCGCAATTGATTTGACAGTAATTCGCAAGTGCTTATACAATAATTCACAATTGTTGTTACAGTAATTCACATTTGATCAAATGTTAATTCATAATTGTCAGAGTAGATTAGATTGATTTTATTTCTATTTTTCTATCAATTTTGTCAGAATTCCATTTTGTTTCTACAAAGAGAAAGTTGTAACCGAGAAGAAAGTTAGGTTGGAGAGCCTACCATGTGTTAACTAACCTTTTCTGGTTTTCTTGTAGGGGTAGCTTAGAAACTTTCATTTTGGTGCATTTAAAATAAACCACAAACAATCTTCTTTTTTGGCTTCACAATTGCTATGAAGGATAAAATTAATACCATATTTTCATGGAGCAACATCTCCATTTAGATAAGAAAATTTTACAATTAAGGTTAAAAAGAATATTGTTTTGCATGTTTATGAGGTGATAGGTATATGCTCTCCCTTTCAATGGGTGATCAAAAATCCAGAACCATCTCTTTTATGCTCTCTTTCAATTTCATGCATTAAAACCTTTATAAGGCCTTCCCTCCCGAGTTTCCCTTAGGGTGCCATTAAGGTCGGTGAGAGGGGAACGACCTAAGTGGGTAACAACTTTATAGCCAAGTTTACCAACCCACTATAATCAAATGTGGAAGTTGATGAAAATCCCCTCTAATGACAATGTGCATTGATAGCCTTCCCCTAGTATCCTTGTGATGCGAAAATCCTTTGTTCGAAAGGTTGGAAAGCCTCTTGAGGGAGTTTATCTTTGCTAGTCTGAACGAAACCTTTACTAAGAGCCTTAGAAATAGAGATTTTTAGACGAGTCAGTAACCAAACACTTATACTATCATAGTGCAAGGGTGGGGATGAATCCACCCCCAAGACACTCACCATATATCTCTTAGGATAACGAGCCAATTGAGGAGCGATATTCATTGGTTTAATTTCTGGACAAAGGCAAAAAAATGGGTGCACCTTAGGGTGTGACATGGTTGTTTGAGCTGATGGAGTATCAAGATGTGGGATGTGGTAATATTTGTGACCTTTTGACCTCAGGAGAGTCTGCTTGATATACTATCGAATAACCAAAATTTTATCAAAAACAAAATATGGTCTTGAAAAAGATTCCAACATTCATGGGAATTCGAAAAAACTCCTTAAACAAGTATTCTTTCTATGTCATTTTTCTTCTTGATGTGTCTGTTGTGTCTTTTCTACATGATCAAACATTTCAAAGTGGAATATCAACCAAGTTTTTCAAATCAACAATCAAGAGCCAAAAACTCAAGAGAACAACCAAGTGTTTACATCCAACAAGCTCAACAAATATTGCCAACATTTAAGAGTATGGAAGAAAATGGTACTTCATGTGATCATAGGTCCTCACACATATAGGGGATGCATAATCTAAGTCTTTCATCCACATCTTGCATAAGTCTTCACAAATAGGAGATTAAAGTCTATCATTTAAATTCAACTTAGGATATAGTCCACCATTCACACTCCTCATAAAGTAGAGTGCTTACTTTGAGCATCTCATATTAAATACCCAAATCATCTTTGCATAATCTTCATTAACATTCATCATAGTCCTTTTCATTATAGAGGTCTTAAGAGCATATCATTTGCATGTGTATAAAAGGAGATGGTTAATTTCAATTCGAACAACCCAATCTTGACAAGACAATGATCAATTAGAAATAATCGATGGTTTGGATAATCTTGCTTGGGAAGTAAGAATTGATCTTCCCTGGTATGAGGAAGTCGAAGCTATCATAGATAATGAAATTTGTAAATCTATCCCCCTTGATGCAAAATTAGAAAAATAAATCAAGGAACAAAGAGAACAAGAAGAATTTCAACAATTTGCCGAAAAACTTATGGCATACAGTCCTATTCCTCACCAGTCATCTTAGTAGAGTGTCATCATTCAAAAATTGCATACATAGTTAAGTCATAAGTCTTGTATCCATTTTAATCTACCATTTGTATTTCGAAGCTCCTAGTTAGTCATAGAGTGTCAAGATCACATGACAGATACAAGGTCACAAAAGATAAAAAATCAAATGGATCCGAATAGTGACCCATACTATAACCCAACTTGGAACATGAACACAACCAGAAGCTCAAGCACTCAATCAAGAAATAGAGATTTGATACCAACATATTCCAATAGATTACCAACAATATGTTGGACACAATGGATCACTGAGAGGGGGGTTAATCAATGATTTAACCAATTTCCTTCAACAAGAAGATATCAGTAATATATAAAACAAACTGAGTGCAACTCGGTAGCTCAAACAGTGCAAACAAGGTGTGAGAAAGGACTTGATAAAACATTAACATATCACATGCATAAGAATTCATCACACAACACCGGACATATGAGGAAAACCCAATGTGGGAAAAACCTTGGTAGAATAGTTGTTGAAGATCTTCTGCTCCAATCCAGCCTCACAAAAAAATTCTGATTACAATTTTTAGGGCACCAACCCCTAATTTATGAGAACCAACTTAAAGGAGTACCAACCCCTGCACAATTTATAGGATACAACCTAAAGGAGCTACAACCCCTGCACTAAGCTTCAACTTAGTGAAAACAATATAAAACTTAGTTATACAAATGAAATCACTGTTGCAAATGAAGTTTTGCAACATTACAATATTCTGCTCTATCAGTTTCAACCTTACTGGTTTGTGTTCTCTCCACCCACTCTGCAACTTGGCTTTGCTGATCACTTTTCTAAGTCCACTCTCACAATGTCTTCACACTTCAACTCACACTTGATCACCCTTAATAAGAAACTGCTTTTGCTAGACTGTCACCTCTATGTTCTATGTTCACTCCACCAATTTTTTCCTTGTACCGATTTATCCTGATTCTCCTTACCGGTCTATTCTTCACTCTCTTTGGATCTCAAATAGAAATTCCACACTTGCCTTCACTCTGTAGCAACACAAATTACAAACCCAAGTCATCATATTTAAACTTGATCTTTCCCACCAAGAATTAATTCAAACTACAAATAGTTAGGGTTTCCTTCACCCTACCAAATCTGAATCAGATCCAATCCAATCTGCCTTGGATCAATCACCTACACTAGAGGTATGTATTTGTACACATTTTTCCTTTTTCCAATGCATACTTGCTATAGACAGCAATCTCGTCCATGATTTTCTGCCTTGAAATCTGTCGACTCATTTACAGTCCAACTATTTCCTTCTCGAGGTCATCTTGCAATCTGATTTCTTTACTTTGATCCAAGCACCAATAATTCCCTGATCTTTCTTTGTCGTCCTTTCTTCCTCAAGCCACATAAATCTGTTACCATTCCGTGATTTATGGTTGTTTCATTAATGTCAACTAGTTGTTTTAACAACCACGTGGATGGAACCTTCGCCGACCTCTGCATGCTTGCCACCTCAGCTCCACCCGGTATCACATCGGTCATGTACACAGTTCACTGACACAAGGTTGGTTTACACTTGAACATTCACCAAAATCATACCGGTACCGGCTTTTACTAGTGAGACCTTCACCTTTTCCTAACCGGTAGTGCACGCTACACTAGTAGCACATCTTCACCTCTAATGGTTTGTGATCATTTTAACATTATGTCTCTTCATCATAAATAGGCATCCAATCCTCCAAACCGGTTCAAGCTCTACCGATTATCACTCAACATGTTATCACACACATGCATCTCACCTCATACGAGTGAAGTCACTGATAGTCTCAATAACTACTTGTCTTCCACCATACTAGTTCATTCTTCTTTATACTAGATGATATTCCTCTATTGGTATTCTTCCTGCAATACCAGTTGACATCAATGAAAACTCAATGCCAACAATCTCCCCCTTTGGCATTGATGTCAATTCTTTCTCTACTAGTTTCTCTCCCCCTTTGACATAAATGGAAAAGGGAACCTTAGTTTGACACCAATAAACTCTCACTAATTGTATCCGATTAAGACACACTCTCCCCCTGTGTCCATGCTTCATGATTCAAGAGTCATATCACACTGGATTGGAATAGGATCTAGAATCTCTTCCTGTATATCTTTCAGTGTCTGCTTCATCCATAAAACTTGTGAACAACATGTAGCAGTTTCTATATACTCTGCCTCAGCAGTAGACAATGGCATTGAATCTTTCTTCTTACTATTAACTCCCCCTGAATCATGCATCCTCTTATGCATTTAAGTGCTTCCAGATGGTGGGACAACTCCCATCTTTTGTCTCAGGTACTCAAATGGGCCCAAAGGAAGTGGCTTGGTAAATATGTCAGCAATTTGTTCTCCTGTGGGAACATATTCAACTGTGACCTCCTTGTCTGCTACTTTCTCCCTCAAGAAGTGATACTTGATTGTAATTTGTTTTGTTCTTGAGTGCATTACTGGATTCTTCGAGATGTTGATTTCACTGGGATTATCACACCAGATTGTAATAGGATCCAGAATCTCCACCTATATTTCCTTCAGTGCCTGCTTCATCCATAAAACTTGCGAACAACATGTAGCAGCTGTTATATGCTCTGCCTCATCAGTAGACAATGGCATTGAATCTTTCTTCTTACTATACCATGATACTAACCGGTCTCCTAAGTATAAAGCACCTCCACTTGTACTTTTTTAGTCATCTATACTTCTTGCCCAATCTGCATTAGTATAAGCCTGCAAAGCAAAGTCTCCTTTCTTTGGATACAACAGGCCATAGCTGATAGTTCCTTGGAGGTATCTGATGATTCTTCTGACTGCATTTAGGTGAGACTATTTAGGAGAAATTTGGAAACTTTGTACCATGTAAACAACTTGAACAATATCCGGTCTAGATGTTAAATATAACAGAACACCAATCATAGACCTATACAAGGTTTGCTCAACTTTTGGTGACTCGTCTAGTTTTCTCAACTTACAACCGGTTTCCATGGGAGTACTTACCGGTTTGTTGTCCTCCATTTGAAATTTCTTCAATATGTCTTTAGCATACTTGGTTTGGGAGATGAAAATTCCTTTCTCTTGTTGTGAGATCTGCAAACCAAGAAAATAGGACAACTCACCCAGCATGGACATCTCAAATTTTTTTCTTCATCTGATCTGCAAATTCTTTGCACATGATATCCTTATCTCCACCAAAGATAATATCATCCATATATACAACAACTATAATCATATGATCTCCATTTACCTTGACATACAAGTTGTTGTTTACATTCCCTTTCCAAAATCCTTTGTCCTTCAAGTATTTGTCTAACCAGGAATTCCATGCTCTGGGAGCTTGCTTCAAACCATACAAGTCTTTCTTTAACCGGCATACAAAAATCTCATCTTCATGCAACAAGTACCCTTCTGGTTGTTCCATATACACCTCTTTTTCAAAATCTCCATTGAGAAAGGCATATTTTACATCCATCTGATACACTTTATATCCCTTTTGGCTGAGAAAGCTAAAAAAATTCTTATTGCTTCTAACCTAGCAACCGGTGCAAAAGTTTCTTCAAAATAAATACCTTCCACTTGAGCATACCCTTTGCAAACTAACCTTGCTTTATGCCAGACTATCTTACCTTCTTCATTCATCTTGTTCTGGTAGAACCACTTGGTACCTATGACATTCTTGTCTGTTGGTCTAGGAACAAGTTCCCAAGTCTAATTCTTCTCAATTTGTTTCAATTCTTTATCCATGGCATCTACCCACTTCTCACTTTTGCAAGCATCATCGAAAAAATTGGGCTCTACTTCAGTCATGAGACAAAAATTTACCTACTCACTTTCCTTGGCTAATCTCCTTCTATTTTGCACACCTTCATTCCCATCTCCTATGATTTGTTCTTACAGATGATTCTTCTGCACATGCCAATTGGGGATCTTGTTTGGTGCATTTTCTACCGGGCCATTATCATATTGATCTTCATATCCAACATCTGAATCATCAATATAAGGTGTCGGTGCAGATTTTCCTCTATGTGAGTCTTCATCTATTCTCACATTTACACTCTCAACCACCCTTCTCAATCTCTTGTAGTATTTGTAGGTTTTACTATTGGTTGAGTATCTCAAGAAGATTCCTTCATCACTCTGGGAATCAAAACTTTCTAATCCATCAGCATCTCTCTTAATGTAACACTTACTTCCAAACACTCTGAACTACTTGAGTGATGGTTTTCTTTCATACCATAACTCATAGGGAGTCATTCTATTGTTCACTCCTAACTATACTCGGTTTAATGTTTAGACTACAGTATGAACTGCTTCCTTCCAGTACATATCTAGTATATTAGCCTCATTCAACATAGTCCTAGCCATCTCCTTCACTATCCTATTTTTCCTCTCTACCACCCCATTTTGTTGAGGTGTCCTTGCAGCTGAATACTGTCTTCAAAATACTGTCTTCGGATTCCATGTCTCTCATAGTAGTCAACAAACTCATTGGAAGAAAATTCTCCACCCTAATTTGATCTTAAGTATTTTAACCGGTATCCACTTTTGTTTTCTACCATCTTCCTAAAAATATTGAATCTCTCAAATGCAAGAGACTTTTCATGCAGGAAGGTGACCCAAATCATTCTTGAATAATCATCTATAAACAACATAAAATACCATTATCCAGCCAATGCTCTTGTCCTTGTTGGCCCACATAAGTCTATATGTATCAACTCCAAAGGTCGTGAGGTGTTATATTCCTTTGTTTTAAAGCTGACCTTTGCTTGCTTACCTTTGACACATCCATCACAGAATGTGTTTCCCAGTTTTATGATCTGAGGTATGTTTCTCACACACCAGTTCTTGCTTATCTTAACTAGATTATCAAAATTCACATGGACTAATCTCCGGTGCCACAACCAAATTTCATCAACCTGTCCCATCATGCATTGGGACTCATAGCATTCCTTCAGATTGTAGACATTACCCTCGGTTCTCTTTCCTTCTTCTACCACCTGACTGGTACTCTACTTTCTTATCTGAAAATCAGTAGAATCAAATGGGAACTTGTACCCTTTGTCACACATCTGACTTATACTCAATAGATTATACTTCAGTCCTTCCACATAGTACACATCATGAGCCTTGAGCTTGCCATGAATATTCAGTGTACCTCGACCTTTGATCTTGATGGATGAATTGTCACCAAACCGGATTGAACCACCATTCCAATCATCAAGCTTGATGAACTTTTCCTTATCTCCGGTCATGTGATTCGAGAAACCACTATCAACTACCCATAGATTCCTCCTTTCAGCATGTAGAGTAGTTTGCATAATCAGACTGGACTCTATCTTGGTTTTCTGCTTCTCTACCCAAACCGGTTTCTCTTCTTTCTTTTCCTCTTCTTTTAATTTGTGTTTTGGTTTTTTTTTAACTTGTCATTCGGTATTATTTTCTTTTTCTCGTTGGTTCTCAGCTAACAATACCTCGCTATGTGACCAAAATTTTGACTTTTATAACATTTCACATTAGCACTGTAAGATGTACTCAAGGCACTCTTGTGGGACATTTTCATATTACTCCTACATTCATAACTCTTGTGACCCAACTCATTTCAATTATAATATGTGACATGTGTACTTTGTAGTGCAACAAATGAGTTTATACTCTCAAAACTAGGGTTGACATTCATTTTCCTACAAACTGCCATTCTATGACCAAACTTATTACACCAGTGACAATAACCATGAAAATTTGGAACATGTCGGTTAAGTTGTCTTAAACCTACAAACAGCTGCCTCATTCGAGGTCTTCATTTCATGCTATTAACTCTTGTGAATCCTTCATGATCAACACTTGCATTTCTCCTTGGACCTGCATATCGGTACATTGAGTATGGTCTCAGGTTCATTGATTGAGTAATACCAGTTTGTGTGAATGTCTTCCTCTCTTCACCATAATTTGAAGAGGTGAATTGTATCACCTTATCAGATGTGTCTCTGCTATTTGAAATTTGACCTTCTTGAAAACCTAAGCCACTGGTATCTTTAGATTGCTTCTGTTTTCTCAACATCTTGACCAGGGCTTCAGTGTTGCCTTCATATTTGCTTCTAACTGTTGTGTATTGGTGAAGTGTACCTGTACCTGCAACCATAATGCACTCAATAAATCATTACAAGCAATGGTTAGTAAATTGAATCAATGAAATGAAAAACTATAGCTAATCGACTTATTGCCTCCTAGTAAATGCGAGTATGAAGAATGCTCTCAAATCGGATTATGCAAAATTTAGTGACTTGACTACACTTAGATGGAGGATTTGAATGCTGAAAATTCATGATCTAGCAATAATAGCATGATTAAGCTATATGAATGCATTGATTTAGCATGATTAAGCTAAGATTTAAGCTAAAATGAGCATGATAACATTGCTAAAAAATGATAAACTATAAGCTAGATGCCTATAGTAACAATGCTTAAGCTATGAATGAGATGGGATCAAATGATATGCAAGAATGATATGAAATTGGGACCCTTTGAGCTCCAAAATGAGGTCTATTTATAGGATTTTCCAAGGCCAGGGGTGAGTTGGCATGAATCAACGATTGAGATTGATCTGAAGATATCAATGGTTAAATTGGAGGAGGCTAGCAAAGGGAGTTGGATTAAAGGGAACACTTAGTGACAAGTGTCACAAGGTTCTAGAAGATGTTGGATGAAAGGGGACATGAGGGTAGGTAGAATGGGTTAGATTTAGGAATGGTTAGGTTTAGGGGTGGTAGAAGTTAGGAGAATTTGAAAAATATTAGGAAAATGGCTAATTAATCTCAACAACTCATGATTGATTTGTTTTAATTAATTAGGATTAGAAGAAATGATTTTGATGGGGGGATTTAATTAATTAAAGGAGTGAAATGAACCTATTTAATTAATCCTTAGATTTATTAATAAGTTGATGAAAGGGAGATTTAATCAAAATTGCTTAGTGAATTCAATTAAATTGGGGAGGAGGGATTAATTAAATAATTGCTTATTTAATTAATTATCTTCAGACCATTTTTAGGTGTATACATTTTGCCCCTCTTTGAAGCGAGGTGTGATGACGCGTTGATTCAAAGAATAATCTCATTTTGATGATGGTATTAATTTGATAGGATGCCCCAGCTCTTGATTGCTAAATTATTGGTATGATGATGCCCCCTCGGGAGATCAATTGAGATAATTGATCTTTGGAGTTTTTGCGAGATTGATATCCCGATAGATTTGATTTGATTTATGCAACTGTGTTTAATGAAAATGTGAGTTCTTCGATTAGCTTGATTGCTTAGATTGGTAAGATTGAAAAATCTTGATTGATTAGATTCAGTCTGGTTTCAAGAAGGATTCATCTTGTATAAGACAACGATGATCAAAGAATCTGGTTTTAGGAAGGATTCATCCTGTATAAGACATGATCAGAACATCTAGTTTCAGGAAGGATACATCCTGTATAAGACATGAATCAGAATCAGATCATCTGGTTTCAGGAAGGATTCATCTTGTATAAGATGTGATTTAGGTTTGATTGATTGATTTGATTTGATAAGGTTGATAGATAAAGAACTGACATTTTGTTGATATCAAGTTGTAGAAATATTTTGGATATCCTGATTGTTGATTATGTTGAGAGAGATAGCATAAGATTTTTGCTAGGTTGATAATATCATGAGATATGAGTCATCATTCTAATTGTGTATACACTTGTGATGATACTTTGATGATTCCTGTGATATATTTAGCCTTGGATAAAAGGAGATTGTAGGGCCCCATGCAAGAATGCAAGCTAAAATGCAAATGAAAATGCAATGGAATGCAAAGCTATGACCGGACCAGTCACTAGATTATTTTGCATTTTTTATCATCATTGAGCTTTTGAAATGTGGGAAGTGAGTGCAAACATCGATGGTATAATTAAACCATGATGACCTGAGCACTATTTTCCTGGATTTTGATATAGCAAGTTAACACAAGCATCGAGGTATATTTCAACCGAGATGACCTGAGTGTTGTTTGCGTAAAATAGGCAGTATTAATCATTTCAATATGCAAATTGGAAATGTCTTCAATGATATTCTGATGATCATGTCCCGAGACAAATTTGCACATAATAATGATTAATTTTCAGACAGTAGACAAGAAAAATATCATGTTTCTTCCCTATTCCTCTAGTCAATGACATCCCGGAGTCACTCAAAAATCATGATAGCGAAAAGCAATATAGAAAAGTTGAACAATCATGTTACAATCAATCATTCAAAAAGATATTCTCCACTGAAAAGTGTGTGATGTTCTTAGATTGACTTTGTAATAGCTTGATAGTTGATAGTTTGATCTTGTGTTCAATGTTTGATGTGTCTCAGTTTTTGCTTGATAAGAGTTGTCTAACTATTTGGTCTACTTGTTTGATTAAACTCAAAATGGTCAAGAGTTTGCCCCCAGCTAGGTGTAGGATTTTGCCCCAAGCCTAGAAACAAAGTTGTTATGATATATCCAATGATCCAAACCATGGTAAGAAGCCACCTGGGATGTCTGCGTATGTATAAAGGCTTTATGATGGTCATGTATAGCGTTGATGGAAAATGAATGCAAGCAGAAAATGCATGAACTAATAGATGGAAGAGCTAGCGGATAGATAGCGCCTGTTTGCCAAGTTTTCACCATCTGTTTTTATTGCACTTTTTCTATTTTTTTTTTTATTTTTTTTGCTTTTTCACTTTTTAGGATTTTTCTGATTTTTCCCTGTTTTTGATTTTTTTCTTATTTTTTTGCTGTTTTTTATTTTTCTGTTTTTTCACTTTTTTTTATTTTTCTGAATTTTTAGACATAGAACTTCTTCAGGTGCATGCTATTGATAGGTTCCTCGAGTTGATCGCCGTCTTGTGTTGATAACTGATATGCTTCTGACCCAAATACTGTTGTGACCACAAACGGACCTATAGAGCAGGGTTTAGTTGGATATGCCAATCTGTCGGTGCGCGGATACTGGTACGATAAGCCCATAGAGCAGGGTTTAGTTGGATATGCCAATCTTTCCCAGCATCATTCACAATCTTTTTAAGAATTTTCAGGATAGTTTTATTAGATGCTTCTGCCTGCCCATTTCCCTAGGGATAATATGGTGTGGAGAATTTGTGTTGGATTTTGAACTTCTCACAGAGCTCTTGTACATCCTAATTCTTGAATGGTCACCCATTATCAGTGATAATGGTCATTGGTATTCCATAGCGACAGATGATATAATTCAAGATAAATGCAGCAATTTGTTTTCCTGTGATATTGATGAGAGGTACAACTTCAATCCATTTTGTGAAATATTCAGTAGCTACCAGGATGAATTTGTTTCCATTAGATGAAGAAGGATTTATCTTTCCTACTAGATCAAGTCCCCATTGAAAAAAAGGCCAAGATGTTGCTAAAGCATGTAGTTCTTGTGCTGGTGCATGAATCAAGTTCCCATGGATTTGACATTGTTTGCATATTCTTGCTATCTTAAAAGAATCTCATTCCATAGTCGACGTATAGTAGCCCAAGCGTATGAGTTTTTTCGAAAGGGTAAGACCACTTGAATGAGTGCCACAAATGTCGTTATGGACTTCATGTAAGGCCTTCTCAGATTCTTCTTGTTCAAGACATCATAAGAGAGTACCATCTAGACCTCGTTTATACAGGGTATCTACGACGAGAGTAAAATGAGAGGATTGGCGAATAAAGTTTCTCTTTTGGTTCTTGGATAGGTCAGGAGGTAGGGTGTTATCTTTCAAGTATGTGTAAGTTTGGCCATAGCGGGAGGAATTGTGTCCAATGAGTTGATAGATGGTTTGGGAATCAGGACAATTATAGGCAGGATGAAACAACTCTTCAACCAGGAATTCATAACGCTCTCGATTTTCCTATGTCTGCAATAGAGAAGCAAGTGTAGCCATGGCGTCTGCTGCTTTATTGTCATTTCTTGGAATCTGTTCAAAAGTTATTTCTACAAAGTACTTCTTGAAATCATCCACTATCTTTTTGTAAGGCCTGAGTTTGTCATCTTTGGTTTGATAGTCATCATTTATTTGATTAATGACAAGCTGAGAGTCCCCAAAGACTTGAAGTTGTTTAATATTCCATTCTACAGCCATTTTGATGAATAGAATGCCTACTTTTGATTTATGTTGTGTTCCTTTATTGATGCTTGCTCTTGATCCATGTTGTGTTCCATTATTGATGCTTGCTCTTGATCCATGATGTGTTCCATTATTGATGCTTGCTCTTGGACTGATATTTGGGTGATGTATTGTAAGATACAGATTGAACCCTGGAATATCTATATATGACCAGGTAAAGTTGATTTGCCATCTTTTGAATGGTTTCAAGTATTTTTGTCTTACTAGTTCTGATAGAGAGATTGTTGGATGTAGATCAGTTGTGCCAATGATAGTTGCCTTTGCTAGTTCTATTGGAATAGATGACTTCTCTTGATAACATTCAGGTAAGGTGTCAAATCTCCCATCTTTCAGCACCTCAAGGAGGTTTTCACCGTTAGATGCATCCTTTGTTCTTTACTTTTTCTTGATCTAATGTTGCCAATAAATGGTTTTTAACATTAGACCTGATATTGTTTTCTTGATTTTCACTTTTGCGACTAGGAGATTTGACATCCATTTGACTTGAAGATGTGCTAGTGGAATCCCTGGTGAAAGTTGTTGCGGGTTTGATTTCATCAAGATATAAGGATATGGCATGGTCATGAGATAAGGTATCAATAGTAGTATGCCCTTCATTTTCCCAGTCCATAGGTTCAGGATAGCTTAAGGATAAAGGATCTTCAGATTGAATAGTTTCAAAGATATTAGGGGTCATGATAGAGATGTCAGAGCTTTCAGTATGTATTTCAATGTCTAGAATGATACTCTCATCAGAATGACTCTCATCAGAATGACCTTGTACAAGTAGCTCCTGATCATCCTTGGTTAAGTCCATGTTAGTCGTATGTGACTCTGATTCAAGTAGGCTAGTTCCTAACGTTTGTTTTGCATACGTGTGAACTACATCGACTACTATATCTGCTTCTCCATCCCTCAATTTGAAGTTGCTCTTGTTTGTTTTTCCATGATAGAAAATATTCTCTAGTTCCTTGATCTTTTAGCTACATTTGTTCTTCCATGTTTGACAGAATTGATTCAAATGATTGTTCTTTAGATTGTGTGCTTGAAGATGCTGCGTCTTTGTTATGTGAAATTATGATCTCTTGAGCTGATTTTAGATTACTACAACACTGCAATGGATTTGAGTCTGCTGATATTGTGATTTCCTGTCCATTGTAGGGGAATTTTACACATTGATGACCTGTTGATGGAGTAGCCTGCATGTCTTGAATCCATGGTTTCCCCAAGAGTATGTTATATGGTAGGTCCAAGTCTAAAACTTGGCATGCTATGTCCTTCTACAAAGGTTCCACTGTGATGGGTAATATCACCATTCCTTTAGATGAATGTTCTTCTTTATTATGTGCTTTGATTTTGATCTTTTTCCTGGGATCAACTACATCTTCTGAATAGCCTAGAGCACAGACAAGATTCATAGAGAAAATGTTCAAGCCAGCTCCCCCATCTATTAGGACACATTTAACAAGTGTTCTATGAATGAGGAATTCAATTTGCAAGGAAGAGTTATGGGGATTTTGCAATGAGTTAATGCTTGGATATGAAGGAGATGAGCTTTGAATAGGATTCTCTGAAATAGGCTTGATGGCAATTATGGATATCCCTTGGGGAACTTTAGCTTTGGATGCATTATTTGGCAAGGATGGTATCGAAGGTTCTTGCAAGCTTTCAAGAGGTGTAGGAATAGATTCCTTTGGAGAATCAATTTGCTTGTGGATGGATGGATCATTGTTAGACATGGGTGCATGACTTTGATCTTTTTTAGCCAAATCCTTTAGGGATCTCTTTAAGAGGTGCATAAAAGAGCCACCTTTCTTTTGAGATGTATTTAAATCCTTGTGAGGTTTTAACATAGTTTGATTTCTTTGATATGCTGGTTTGTTATGTCTTCTTCTTGTGTTTTGCTTTGGTATGTCATGTTGATATGGTTTTCAGCTATTTCAAATGTTTCTATTTCCATTTCAGGGGTTTGATTGTCTAAAAGTTGTTTTGGGTAAGTGATCAATAGTCAATTTCAAGGCCATAGAGTGATATGACACTAAAAGAGGATTCAAGTGTTTAAAAGTTTGCAAGTTTTTCGATCTTCGGTTTAGGAGTGCAATGATGATGATTGATAAGAACTAGTCTAGTAGGAACAATCTATCCTACGATGTGGGACAAAGTTATCCTGACCAAACATTTTAGTTTCGTGATAAAGGATGATTGATGCTGATGAGAAACTATGTTTGAGTGATCAATTTACCAAAGAGGGTGATAATGCACTTTGAGATGTTTAGATCTTGAACTTGTTGGGGGTAAGCAATTTGAAAATCTTAAGGTGTTTATGTTCTAGAGTCTGATTTTGACGAGTGATAACTTGACCAAGCAAACCAAACAGACAATCTAAGCACAGATTGACAGATAACAGGTGTTTATGCTTACTGCAAATTGATTAGGCAGAAATGATAAGTCTAAAATAGGCATGTAAGACATAGTTCAGGAGTAACAAATGCAAAGTTTCATATGACAGATTATGCAGCTTAGGATGACACAAGATACAAGATAGAATGACAGACTAGTGACTTCATGTGAATAGCAGTTTTTTGTACGACATAGAACCTTGACTCGTACGACAGAAGATCAAGCAATACGACAGAGACTCCTGACTCGTACGACAGGTATTTGAGTAATTATAAAAAGTGCTTGCTTGTTTGAGTTTTGATCACTGAATTTTGATGTTTTACTTTGGTTTTTCAGTTTTAAGTGTCTGATTTTGCAATTTAGGGATGAATACACAACAAACACACGATGTGATAAATGACTCCAATCAAGCTAAACCCTAAGGAAGTTGGCTGAGAATGAAAACCTTTGCTTGCTGACTTAAGTACAAACCCAATAGCTAATCAAAATACGGTCACTGAGTCTCATGCAATGGATTCTCAATGCCGTATTATCCAACTCCAAATGCTAATGGGGGCACGATATGGCAAGTGTCTTGGGAGAGTTACTATCTCTCTTGCACAAAGATTATCACCCTTTCGGAGGTGAATCGGGTAGCTTCTATTTTTATAGTTCTTAGTTAGGAATTCCATTTGAAATTACTCCTTGAAGTCATGTAAGCATGATTAAGGCCTATAGCCTGACAAGGTACCGAAACAAGTTGTAGTCACGTAAACGTGATTGAGACCGCGAGGCCCTACAAAATGCTCGATATAAGAAATCTCAAAGAGAAGACTCAAATAATCCCATCCTTTGAGACTTTAATCATCAGAGACCTATTTATTATAGTGAGTTGGAATGCTCAGGTCTATTTGTACTCACTTGGGTCATTCTCACAAGGTGATTACTTTTTCCCACTGTGACAGGCCCCCTAAAGATATGCACTGTTGAAAACAAAAAGATGAGTCTAGCTTTCTGATCACCTAAGGAAGGTGAGAGCATACTCACCTATCATCACAAGCACATAAGACATGATAGTTCATTTCTTTAAGCCCAAATTGAAGTGTGCCTAAAAATCTTAAAGAATACACAAAGTTTTTGTTGAATCCTTAGGCAACCTACAAAATAGATCCATTAGTAGTCATGATTGTGTTTTGAATTTGTTTTTGACAAGCGTATCTGCAAGAAAAGAGTTAGGCTACAAACATCTCATAGACATAACAAGATTAGCATTAGTGATCCGAACTATGAAATTTTCAAAAAAACTATATGAAATTTTCAAAAAAACTATATGAAATTTTAGCCTAACTTCAAATAGGCATAACTTTCTGCTCGGGTCTCGAAATTACGAGCCGTTTACCTCGTTGGAAAGGTCTCCAAGAGTTTTAGATGCAATTTTCAAAGTGCATGGCTTTTAGCCAGGCTCCTTGGGCACTCTTAGGGGCTAAAAATGACCAGAAAGCCTTCAAAAATGAAGATTACCGACGTATAGTCAAATTTGAAATTTCCAATTTGCAGTTTTTTAAAAAAATCATAGATGCAGAAACTCGTATGACATGATTTATCAAACAGAACGAAAAATATTTAGATTTCGCACAGAGACAAAAACCAGCTCCTACGACATAATATTTTGAAGCCATAAATTCATACGACACAGAATTAGATTTCATACGACAGTGAAAATGAACTCGTACGACACAGGAATGAGCTAAAACGAATAAAGAATTTTCAATGTAAAAGCTCATACAAGTCAGGATTATACCTAGTACAAGTAAAGAATTTTCCATCTAAAACCTCGTACGACACAGATTTATACCTCGTATGAGTCAAGATGAGGTGTCGTTTGAGACTGAAAGGAAGTTTGTACGAGCCAGAAAGGCAACTCATATGACCTTCTAATTCTGATCTGGCAGAGATGAAGTTTGAGGAAGCTTGGGAGGCTGAAAATGATGATTTCTGCCCCACGGTGGGTGCCAAAATGTCGTCTATTGGTGAAGTGTACCTGTACCTGTAACCACAATGCACTCAATAAATCATTACAAGCAATGGTTAGTAAATTGAATCAATGAAATGAAAAACCATAGCTAATCGACTTATTGCCTCCTAGTAAATGTGAGTATGAAAAATGCTCTCAGATCGGATTATGCAAAATTCAGTGACTTGACTACACTTAGATGGAGGATTTGAATGCTAAAAATGCATGATCTAGCAATAATATCATGATTAAGCTATATGAATGCTTTGATTTAGCATGATTAAGCTAAGATTTAAGCTAAAATGAGCATGATAACATTGCTAAAAAATGATAAACTATAAGCTAGATGCCTATAGTAACAATGCTTAAGATATGAATGAGATGGGATCAAATGATATGCAAGAATGGTATGAAATTGGGACCCTTTGAGCTCCAAAATGAGGTCTATTTATAGGATTTTCCAAGGCTAGGGGTGAGTTGGCATGAATCAATGGTTGAGATTGATCTAAAGATATCAATGGTTAAATTGGAGGAGGTTGGCAAAGGGAGTTGGATTAAAGGGAACACTTAGTGACAAGTGTCACAAGGTTCTAGAAGATGTTGGATGAAAGGGGACATGGGGGTAGGTAGAATGGGTTAGGTTTAGGAATGGTTAGGTTTAGGAGTGGTAGAAGTTAGGAGAATTTGAAAAATATTAGGAAAATGGCTAATTAATCTCAACAACTCATGATTGATTTCTTTTAATTAATTAGGATTAGAAGAAATGAATTTGATGGGGGGAATTAATTAATTTGAATTAATTAATTAAAGGGGTGAAATGAACCTATTTAATAAATCCTTAGATTTATTAATAAGTAGATGAAAGGGAGATTAATCAAAATTGCTTAGTGAATTCAATTAAATTGGGGAGGAGGGATTAATTTAATAATTGCTTATTTAATTAATTATCTTCAAACCATTTCTAGGTGTATACACTAACTTTTATCTCTTCCTGACTTTACTCTAATTCCTTCCGGAGTTTCACTATTTTTGCTTCTAGATTCTAATGCTCCTTTTCCGTTTCACTCAAACTGGTACTAGTAACTTCACACATCCTCTTGGCCTCTTCCAATTGAAGTTTTAGATCTGCAATAGTTTTCTTGGATTCTTCAAGAGATTGCTCCAACAATTCTTATTCTTCAGTTGCAGCCCTTTTTACCTTCTTCAAGTCTCTTTTTTTCTTTAGCTCATCTAACGCACTAATAAGCTCTGCTTCAAAATCTACTTCTCCTTCTTGCTATTTCTCTTCTCCTTCTTCAAGCATCGGAACCTCTTGAGCCATGAGAAGGTTTGCTCTGACTTCATCTCCACTGCAACAGTCATCTGAGGCACTTTCGTCATTTGTGATTTCATTTTCATGTCTGTAAAGACTTATCTGCTTTCGGTAGCTTCTTCTACCATGCCGATAGACATTCTTCTTCCTATCCTTACCATATGATCTTATATCACTTGATCGATCATCTTCATTCTTATCACTATAGGGACATTTAGCAACAAAATGTCCAATCTTTCCACAGTTGAAACATTTCAAAGGAATCTTCCCTTTGTACTTCCCGGAACCTCTTTTCAGTCTTCTCACAAAGTTGGTCATGATTTCATCAAAGTCTTCACCGGTTACATCATGAGCAAACTCTTCTTTTCCTTTTCTTGAAGTTTTGAATGCAACCTCTTTCTTTACAACATCAATGCCAGCAGTGCTCATCTCATAAGCAGTTAGGGAGCCATACAACTCATCCATTGTAAAGACTTTTAGATCTTTTGCTTCTTCTATTATTGAGACCTTTGTATCATACTTAGATGTAAGAGATCTAAGTACTTTTTTCACTACCACCTCATCTTTTATTTCTTCTCCAAGTCCTCTAATGGTCTTTGTTGTTTCATCAACTCTTTGAAAATAGTCAGCAATCTTCTCTTCATCTCTCATCTTCAAACCCTCAAGTTATGCTCTCAGTGTCTGCAGCTTGGCTTCCTTGACTTTACCATCGCCTTCAAATATCTTCTGCAACTTATCTCAAGTTTCTTTAGTAGAGGAGTAGTGCATGCCTTTAACAAACTCATTATCAGATAACCCACTAAGAATGGCATTTTTAACTTTAGCATTGTTCTCATATTCCTTCTTAGCATCTGGATCAATAGGGGGATTATTATGGACTGTATACCCATTCACAACCGATATCCATACATCACAACCTAGAGAGGGTAAATAGGTTTCCATTCTTCTACTCCAAAAAGCATAGTTGACACCATCAAACATAGGGGCTTCTGAGGAGGCAGATTCATTTCTAGTTATTGTGAACACTTGACAGGATCTACCCAAGCTAGAGAACGCTTTGACAAAATAGGGTACCTAGGATCTGATACCAATTGTTGGACACAATGGATCACTGGGAGGGGGGTGAATCAGTGATTTAACCAATTTCCTTCAACAAGAAGATACCTGTAATATATAAAACAAACTAAGAGCAACCCGGTAGCTCAAATAGTGCAAACAAGGTGTGAGAAAGGACTTGCTAAAACATTAACATAACACATGCATAAGAATGCATCACACAACACTAGATATACAAGGAAAACTCAATGTGGGAAAAACCTCAATGAGAATAGTTGTTGAAGATCTTCTGCTTCAATCCAGCCTCACAAAGAAATTTTGATTACAATTTTTAGGGCACCAACCCCTACACAATTTATAGGCTACAACCTAAAGGAGCTACAACCCCTGCACTAATCTTCAACTTAGTGAAAACAATATAAAACTCAGTTATACAAATGAAATCACTGTTGCAAATGAAGTTTTGCAACCTTACAATATTTTGCTCTGTTGGTTTCAACCTTACCGGTTTGTGTTCTCTCCATCCACTCTGCAACTTGGCTTTGTTGATCACTTTTCTAAGTCCACTCTCACAATGTCTTCACACTTCAACTCACACTTGATCACCCTTTATTGGGTACATCTTTTGTTGGCATGTCACCTCTATGTTCTATGTTCACTCCACCAGTTTGTTCCTTGTACCAGTTTATCATGATTCTCCTTACCGATCTAGTCTTCACTCATCAACACTTTAAGTGTTTATCTCTTTGGCTCTTAGATAGAAATTTCGCACTTGCCTTCACTCTACAACAACACAAATTATAGACTCCATTCATCATATTTAAACTTCAGTTTTCCCACCAAGAATCAATTCAAACTAAGGGCAGTTAGGGTTTGCTTCACTTGACCAAATCTGCATCGGATCCAATCCAATTTGCCTTGGATCTATCACCTGCATTGGAGGTATGCATTTGTATGCATTTTTCCTTTATCCAATACATACTTTCTATAGATATAAATCTCGTCCATGATTTTCTTCCTTGAACTCTATGGACTCATTTATAGTCCAGTTGTTTCCTTCTCAAGGTCATCTTGCAATCTGATTTCTTTGCTTCGATCTAGGTGCCAATAATTCCTTGATCTTTCTCTGTCATCCTTTCTTCCTCGAGCCACATAAATCTATTACCATTCTCTGATTTGTGATTGTTTCATTAATGTAAACTAGTTGTTTCAACAACCACGTCGATGGAACCTTCACCGACCTTTGCATGCTTGTCACCTCAGCTCCACCTGGCATTACATCGATCATGTACATAGTTCACTGACACAAGGTCGGTTTACACTTGAACATTCACCAAACTCATACTGGTACTAGCCTTTACTGGTGAGACCTTCACCTCCTACTAACCGATAGTGCATGTTACACCAGTAGCACATCTTCACCTTTGATGGTTTGTGATCATTTTAACATTCTACCTCTTCATCATAAATAGGCAGCCAATCCTCCAAACAGATTCAATCTCTATTTATTATCACTTAAGTTGTTATCACACACATTCATCTCACCTCATACTATTGAAGTCACTGATAGTCTCAATAACTACTTGTCTTCCACCATACTGGTTCATTCTTCTTTATACCAGATGACATTCCTCTAACAGTAGTCTACCTGCAATACCAGTTGACATCAATGACAAATCAATGCCAACACAATAGAGGAGATGCAAACAAGGTTAACACAAGAGGAAATAGAGACAACTCAGCAAGACCCTCAAGTATTAATCGTAATCAATGCCCTTATCAACAACAATAGAGACAAGTATTTGTCTCTCTTGATTCAAAATGGAGAAAAGTTGCCTCCTAATTTCAACATCTCCAAAATAACATCACTAGGAGTAACATTGAATATAAATATGACACAAATGCCCAATGCATCTACAATAACAACTCCTACACAAAGTGTTGCTTGAAGCACACAAGCAATTCCAACTCAGTTAAACACAACACAAGAAGCTATAAGTTCCACACAAATGTCAGGGGCTACTTCAACAAGGTTCTAATCAATGCCCATGTTTAACTCACAAACCATTAGTACTCCACAAGTAACTACATTGGTATTAGCTAGATTTGCAACTAGTAGCCAAGGGATACAACATGGACATACCAATACCTTTGGGTTTACTCAGGCTAACATAGTGTCTTAGTTTACATACTTCACAACACCTAGTGGTAGTTTCAATACCGTGTAAAGTCAAGCATCTTCAGAAACACCAGTATACACCACCACTTCACCATATGTGGCAAACATGTATGCAGCAAGCATACCTTTGAGACAAACAAAAGTTTTGACTCAGGAAGTCCAAAACTTACAAAAGAAAATGGTGAGCATGCAAGCAAGAAAGGACAAGAAAAGCTACACAATGGAAGATCTTAGACCTTCTCCCTATGATAGGTCTCTATACATGCTACCCTTTACTCCACACTTTGAGACACATAAGTTTGATAAATACAAAGAAAAGGGTGATCCAAGGGAACATATAAGAGAGTTTTTCACATCCTGCATAGAAGTGGTACATGAAGACACTTATCTACTAAGACTATTTCCCAAAAGTCTTGGAGGGACCGCATTAGAATGGTTCTCACGTCTACCTCCTAGAATTAATTCATGGGGAGAATTAGTAGAGTTGTTTATCTTAAATTTCTCTCATAATATAAACAATCCAGTGAGCCTGATAGATTTGTGCACCACAAAGCAAAAAGAAACAGAGACCTTTGCTATGTTTTTGCAAATATGGAGGTCATTGTATAGAAGGTATCCAATCAATATACCAGAGGTAGAATAAGTGGACATATTCAGTGAAAATCTCATTCCACCAGTCAAATATCCTTTGCAAATGCAATGTTTAGATACATTCAAGGATATCACAGAAAAAGGTCTCAAATGTGAGAAGGGATTGTTGGCAGGGATAACTTTAAGAAACCCCCCCCAGGCAACTGTGTAAAATCCTGGTGAATCAAACATTATTTTCGGGGGGAAATTTTCATATCGATGGCGAAATTTTTTTTTTAAATGGGGAAAAAAATATTTTGTATTGGCGATTATTTTTCTAGGGTATGAAAAATTCCATAAATTTCTGGCGAATAATACCTTGTTCTATGGGGAAAATATTTATTGTGGGAGGTGAATATTTTTTGTTAAAAGGAACAAATATATAATTGTATGAGTGAAAAATTTTACTCCGAAGGAAAAATTATTTAAATGTATTGGCGATTTTTATCCACCACTTGAAAATTATTTAATTTGTTTTGGCGAATATTTTGTTATTTATGGAAAAATGTATAATTTATTGGCGATTTCATGAATTCATTGCCATTAATAGACAAGGCACATCACATCACATCAGTACATCACATTACATAAATTCATAATACAATGAGTTCAGATTCTACATGATGTATCAATAAGCGCGGCCTCTTTGACATGTGAAGGGTGACACATACCTAAAATCTATCAATGATTTTAAACCGTTTGATGATCGTAGATCAATGGTTGAAGTTTTATTTCAGCCTAGTTTTCTGAAGAGAACATAGCTCACCAGAAAGTGCCCGAAATGGAATTAGATTCAATAGACACGTATCAAATGTCATGAATCACAATCGATAATTTCGTTCATTTAATATATATCTATTCACTTACAACAATCCACTCTGTCCCCATGACTTCCAATGTGATACTTGCGAATTTGGTACTGGTTCATAGCTGTTTCCATTTTCACACAATAGTACATTTATGGGAAATATTTGCAGAGATACGAAAGATTTAAAATTTTTTATAGCATTTAATATGGTTAAAGAAGTAATTATTACAATCAAGAGCTTCAACAATTTATATACGATCTCTGCTTCTTTCATCTTCAATTAGCCTTTGCCATTTGGTAGATAAATCATTGGAGCTTCAGCTCACAGTATTTTAGGTTTATAGGCTCAGGTTGTTTAATTTGTTAATCTGTTTTCTCAAGATGGACACTCCCATCCGCTTGAGAAGCATTTCTGCAGAGGACCAGAGGGCCTTTCTAGGCTTCATTAGAGACCCAACCCTCCAATCAGTCTGCAATGAGGTTGGGTTGTTCACCAATGAGGTTGTGTGGATGGTGCTAGGCAGAGAGTTTCTGCAAAACAAAAATAGGTATCATGTTAACACGAACATTACATTCCGCTTCTTAGCATCTCTTCTGGACCTGGGAGGAGACAAGGTGGATATGTTGATGTTGTTGATGAAGGTTTTTAAGGAAGACTTCCTTGGAGATGACATTACTCTTGTCATCCTTGCTGAAGTAGGGGTGGGGACCCCTTGGGTGAGTGAATTATACAAGTTTCTCCTCCCTGAACCTGAATGTGGAGTAGTTGACGCGTCATAGAAAATGGGTGCAGATTGGCAGGGACTTCCTCTGGAAATGGTTTCTCCTGGACCACTTTCCAAACTACATGTGGCTTGAAGAATTCTCTCAGCTTATGCTGTCTGAAGAATTCTACATGGACGAAGGGCCAGATTCTTAGGGAAAAATTGTAAACAATTCCACTACTTGTGTCGGCTGCCCTAGCCCCCCCCCCTGTATTTTTTTTCTCCTATGTCCTTGAACCCTAACAGGCTCAGTGTCAGTGGCTCACTCATTTTGGCTTTTAAGTTTTTGGGGAACTCAAGTCTCAGACGAAAAAATTGTAAATTTCAAAAGCATAAATATTAATGATAATTTTTCAAATTCTAGTTTGTTTCAGTTTGTCTCTTACAGTTTTATAGATATAAAAATGTTTTCTATGATTCTATTTCATTTTTATTAATTAATTTCTTTCAAATGCTTTTTGTATATGAGCGACGTTATTTCAATTATTTGTTAAACAATGGAAATAAATTTAATACTGTGATCTTTTTTATGTAATGCTATAAAAAAAAAAGTCAGTTTGTTCCATTAATTATTTGTACATTGATTATGGTTGATTATAATTTTATAAATATATAGTCATTCAAAATACAAAATTTCAAAAGTTTTAAGATACAAAAGTTTATCGGTAAAGGTTTTTTCATTCTATTAATTTAAAAGTTTCAAGATACAAAATTTGAGGTTATTCATGCATAAACGCAGACAGAGAGAAAACCATACTGCCCACAGCTTATAACAAGCAGACAAAAAACCAGTTCATTGTTGATAGGCCGCTCACTTAGTCTCACTATCCCCCTAGGTCGCCTCCTCCTAGTTCCTTCCCTCCTCAGAGGTCAATGCTTTGCTTTCCCTTTTGTCGCTTCAGCTTTCATTTTTGGAATGCAGTTTAGGCACCCGAAGTCGGGGTTACCCTCCAAGCTTGCTAGTAGCTGTATGGCCCTTCCTTCTTCAGCCCTATCTCTCAATTCCCTACCAACCTCCATCCTTGCCACCACATGCAAAGCCTTCAGGACTTCATCCACCTTGGTTAATTTCACAAAGAGTTTCATCGCTTCCCACCCCACTCGGGCATGTTCACGGCACTGGTATTTGATTTCATCCTCTAGACCACAAATAAAAGGAAGTAATTCATCTTGGTCGTCCCCTTCCTTAATTTGAATGCCAACTCCGGACACCACCCACTCCAAGATTGAATCCAGGTTAATCAAAAAATCCCCATCAATCAATTTGACCAATGTGAGTTTTACCTTTTCCACCTTCGGTTTGAATTCACAGGCCCACGCTAGAATCAGAGAGTAAACCTCCATGTTAGTTCGATACCAGTGACTTATATGTGCCACCTCCTCCACAAGCATCAATCGAGCTACCACCCACAACTTCTCCTCCTTAAACTTGAACAGTCCTTGTATTCGTTTATCAAATACTTTGCCCAAAAAGGGCACCAACTTCTTGTCTGTTCGAAGTGTGAAATTAGCCTCCATGGTCACCTGCAATTTCAAAAGCACTTCCTACAAAAAATGTCTTACAGAAGCTATGATTCTATGAACTACAGATTTGTTCTGCTTCAAAGCAAAAATTGGTACACAGATCAAAAGGTAATAAATTTTGCCTCTGTCTTAACTCTCATAGGCTGGGTAATGAATGTGCACAATAAGGCATTAATGCCATGAGATCAAGAAAAATATTTCCTGCCATCCTCACCTTCCTCCGTTCGTGCGACATACCATAGACAACTCCTTCTGCAACAATTAATCGCCACCTTGGCATTTGTACTTTCCAAATTTTCTCGCCTTAACAGGTTGAGGACTACACATTTTTTTAAATTAATACACTAAATTTATGTTGAACTTTTATATATATTTTTAAACTATTTTTAAAAATTATATATCGTAAACATATTTTCAAAGAATTTTGTTAAACTTTAAATTAATATTTTAGATTTAATATTGAATGTTTTCTTTTTTATATTAAACTTTTACCTTTCAAGTTGTATATCAAAATTTCTATTTTTATTTAGTTATTTGTTTTATTCTAGAATCTAAGTTTCATGTTTTATACTATTTTTGAATTTCAAATTTTTACAAATAATATTAACATTATATTTAATAGTTATCTCAAACTATTGCAATTTGCACATCTTTAAAATTTAAATGTCTCTTATTATGGGACCGACGACATCTGACAACACTCAAGTTCTCAACAGGTATCATCATCCATCAGATGAGAAAATATCAACGGCTTAGGGTGGATTTTGGCCCAAATGTGGGTAGTGAACACATTTGTGAGAACTTTGCCCGGAATTGAACATTGTAAACTTAATTAAATATAATTAAGTCTATAGTCTATAGACCATAAATCTCTTTTTCGGGCGGAATTTTAAAATGATTAAATAGACTTTAAAAACAGACCCAAAAAGTGACACGAGTATGGTGACGTGCCAGAAAAATGGCAAAAGTCATGGGACCCACTTCATCTGAAAAACAGGTACTATTGACTGTTGGATGAACAAAGATCAATGGCTTATGGTGGATTTCGGCCCAAATGTGGGAAATGAACACCTTTCTGAGAACTTCGCCCGGAATTGGACATTTTAAATTTAATTAAATATAATTAAGTCTATAAAGCTTTTTTCGGGCGGAGGTTTAAAATGATTAAATAGACTTAAAACTCAAACCCGAAAAGTGACACGAGTATGGTGATGTGGCAGAAAAATGGCAGAAGTCATGGGACCCACTACATCTGAAAACAGCTACCATCGACCGTTGGATGAATAAAGATCAACGACTTAGGGTGGATTTCGGGGCGAATGTGGGAAGTGAACAACTTTCTGAGAACTTTGCCCAGAAAAGTGACACGAGTATGGTGACGCGCCCGAAAACTAGTAGAAGTCATGGGACCCACGACAACTGACAATAGGTACCATCATCCGTTGGATGAGAAAAGATCAACGGCTTAGGGTGGATTTCGGCCCAAATGTGGGAAGTGAACACATTTGGGAGAACTTCACCTAGAATTTAAACATTTTAAATTTAATTAAATATAATTAAGTCTATAAAGCACTTTTTCGGGTAGAAGTTTAAAATTATTAAACAGACTTAAAAAACAGACCCGTAAAGTCACAACAGGTACCTTGGTCCCTCGTCCGTTGGATGACCAAAGATCAATGGCATAGGGTGGATTTCGGCCCGAATGTGGGAAGTGAACACATTTGGGAGAACTTCGCCTGGAATTGAACGTAATGTCCTTAGAATTTATACTGAAGTAGTAAATGTTTTGTCTTTCGGTGTCGAATAGTTATTAATAATAATTAATAAAATTACAACATGATTCTTAATGTCCTCAGAATTTATACTAAAGTAATGAATGTTTTGTCCTTTGGCATTGAATAGTTATTAATAGTAATTAAAAAAATTACAACATGATTCTAGATATTTTGCCCTTTAGGTTTTACTTTTCTACTTTTCAGAGTTTTCAAAATAAGAGACTCGTAAATCATAATCGTCTTTCATTTCATGGACAAACCTATAAATCGAAGGAGATTTAGAAATAGCTACTAGACTGAGGAATGCAAGTTACAATAGAGACTGTCTGCGCCAATCTAGTGAAATAGAAATTCCAATTTTTGGGTAAAATCTAGAACACCTACATTCTGCCTTTTTTTCTTTTGGTAATCTCGTGGTCCAATTTGAGGGTTAGCATTTTTAGGTTTTTATCTAGCATTATTTTGAATTATTAACAATAATAGTGATGGGGAAAACGGGAAGCAGTAGTTCAACAAGAAGCCAAGTGAAAAACAATATGTACCTAACTAAACTGGTTAAAACACTAGGTTTCACCAATAAATACCATGGTATTTATGACCCTGCTATCCATGGTGAAAAGTGTATCATAGATATTAGATATACATTGTCTCGTAAGGTGGCAGATGCATCCAGGGCAAAATTTATTGTTTTCAACCCAATGTTAAAACTAAAAACAAATAAAATTGCATCATGGGATGTTGGATTGGGAAGCATGGTGTTACCTAAAGTATTCCCTTGCCCTGATTTTGTCATGGTTTGCACCAAAAATTATGATGAAGATAAAAAAGCAATTGTCAATAAAAATACAAAAGAGGAAACTCTATCCATAAATGAGGGAGAATTTGCTCGTTTGTTGAACCTAAGATTTGAAGCCCAAAACTCAAACGTCCAAATTGACCTTGAAAAGCTGGCAGGGAATTATGAGAGTCTCGATCCAAGTCGCAGAGATTCATTTATCAAAGCTCTAATAAAGAGTGGTACTGGTATTATGTTGGATCAGAATCATAAGCCTCCTTGTGATTCTAACATTTTTGTTCCATGGGTTGGGGATACTATTTCCTTGCTATCATTTTGCTTGGGATTGGAAAATGATAGGGAAGTGGGTGCAAGCCTTCTTGAAATGATTTATAATATCCATTGTGCAGGTCAGCCAGTAAGATATAATTTTATTGAGCACATTGTAAAATCCATGCAAAAACAATTACTAATGATCAAAAAAGGTTCCTGTAAGACATTTAGGTTCTCATCCTACTTGTGCTATCTCCTTCTATCCAAGTATCATACAATATTCAAGACCAACAAGCTTCAAATTGTGAGCTATAAGATTGATGAGAAGACTGGGAAGAGAACAAAGTGTCCAATATATGATTGGACAGCAAAGATAAGGATGCATGATAACAGAAAGAACTACAACCATTTTGTAGACTTCTTTTTGGCACCAATGTATAATGAAATTACAAGCACTCCAATGCCTAGGTTGTCTGTGTCTTGTAGAGATTGCATTCAACTCGGAAGTTAAATAGAATTGGCTGACTCATTATTCATGGAAGAATTCACTATGTTAAGGTTTTACAGATCGGCAGTAAAACAATACAGACTTCCAATACATGTGACAGAGAGGGTATTTGCATTAGAGTATGTACGGAAATTGGAGAGCACAAATAGGCATTTCCATGGTTAGCAAAAGAAGAGCATATTTCCTTCCTTTCCTTTCTCATGTGGAGGGTTCACATTTGAGAGAAAAGCATTCAATGGGGCACATGATTTTTTGATAGTTTTTAACTTTGGTGATGAGGGTCTTTGGCAGTATGATCCAATCAGTGTAGTTCAAGCAAGGCTTAAGAAAAATGGGAACTCTTCAGTGTTATGTCAACATGAAAGTAAACCACTGCTAGAAAAGCTTAGAAACATGGACTCCTGGGATGAGGTTAAAAAAGAGATGGAGAAAATTGCAGTTGACAATAACATTTCAACAGAAGAAATTTCATCACAAATTATGGCATTGCAAATGCACACACAGAGGACAACAGAGGAGGGCCAGGGCATCCAAAATAGGAGGTCCTACAATTTCTACCTTAAATCTACTAATCCATCTAAGAAATCTATTCCCAAATCAATTTTGCACAAATGGAAAGAGAATTATTGGACTCAAACCAAAATAAATGATTTTTGGACTATGAGGAAGAATATCAGTGAACCAAAGACAAGTGCAGAATTTGAGAGCATTGACGAGGATGCAGAGTTTAACAAATTGTGGGATATGGAGCATGGCAGGACTAAAGATGATGAGCATGAGGTTGTTGTTGAGCCCCCTCCAATAACTACTACAATCCCAAAAATATTAGGTGGAGTCAATGAGTCCATGAATGCAAAATATAGCAAAGGGGCAGACCTTGTGGAAAAAATGGGTTTTGAAGGTGGCGGTCTAGGTGCCAGAGAAGAGGGAATTTGGTATCCACTTCAAGTACAACTTCCATCACAGTCAAAATCAAAAGGTCATCTTAAACCAGTCATTGGACTTGATTCTTTAGATTCATCACGGATAGGTACTACTCATTACCCTCAGGGTCCACCTACATTTGTTTCAGGTTCAAATCCACAACCACCACCACATAATGGTATTCCCATTGGTGGTGAATCAAGTGCCACTGCCATTGGTGGGGAATCTGGGGATAGTATTCCTATTATTGTTCAGTCAAGTGTCGATGTGATTGGTGGGGTTGTCATGGGTACTACTATTGATATTAGTTGTATTGGTGTTGAACAAGGGAAACAACAAAATATCTCTCACAAGAGGCCACTAGAGGTAGATACTCAATCTCATACTATTGAGAATCCTATATCGAGTGCCACTGACACTACAAATCAAACATTTGCAGCTTCAGATCATACACCTCAAAAGACTATGAAAACTACACATGAAAGTGTCAGTGGGAGTGGGACAACATCAAGAATTGTTGTTGGTAATCCTAGTCAAGCATTAGTTAAAACCACATGAATAAGTGGAACTGGAGCCTATGGTATTCCTATGTCACCTTTCAAACATTCAATTGCTTCAACAAGCCCAGATTTTCAATTTCGTGATTACTATGAAAAATATGAACACACAACAAAAGAAAATAAAGAAAAAAAGAAAGCATTTCATAGGGTTTTTGTGTCTAAATTTTTAAACGAACAACCTGCAAGGAACAGGGTATTTCCAACATATGACCCATAGAAAGATATGATGGAGTTCATGGTTGTTATGCCCCTGGCCCCATCTAAAGATAAAAATCCACCACACAGTCAGATAGATCCCTCTCAATTTCAAGTTAGCACCCTCCAAATGGATTTTTCCAAAGTACATAATGTGGAGAAAATTAGTGTGTCAAAAAGGACTAACAAAGTGGTCTACACTTCACTACTAAAGGTGGAGAGAGAAAAAAATAAATTGGAGAAACAAATAGAAAATTTACAGGTAGAAAAAAATCAAGGAGGAAAGCAATAGATAGCAAGTGCAATGATTTATAGAAAAGGATAAAAAATTTGGGCTCTGCAGTAGAAATTGCAGAGCAGGAGAAGATGGTTGTAGAATTGAAGGACCTGATAGAAAAACTGGCTAAAAGCAGTAAAAAAATTGTTGAGGAAAAAGAAAGTTTTCAAAAATTATACAAAAGTTATGAGTCTGCTGCTGCCAAAATGAGAAAATTACAGGACCTATTGGATCATGGGAAGGAAAAAGAAAAACATTTGCAAGAGGAAGTAGAGGAAGAAAGAAAAAATGTGCCCAAATGAAAGAAGACCTACACAATGCAAATGATAAAATAAAAACTCTGGAGGATAGATTGAAAGATAATATGAAAAATACAACGAAGTATATACAAGAAAACATTTGGCGGCATATAATGCAGAGGAGTGAGAAGTTGTGTGAATGGTTTCAATTGACTGAAAGTATGAGACTAATTTATATAAAAATCAAAGGGCACTTTGAGAAGAGCACACATGTTTATTCAAAAGAGGATATGGAAAAAAAGATTCTGAAAGTAGTCTACAGCTCCAGTAACAGCTACTTGGCATCCAAGGGAATTAAGAGCCGCATTGATGCCACAGTTAAGACATCATCTGTCATTCAAAAATGCCAGAAGCTAAGGGAAACAACAGAAGTTATGGAAAGTTGTGGAAAAAATATATTGAAGCTACAAGAAAAGAAAAATAATTTGATTAAACTTGGTTTGCCTAAGCCTGTTCACACATCAAATAAATTCATTGCAGAAGAAGCTTTCAAAAAAAACATGGAGATAAAAATGAAGTTTGATTTAGACTTTCTTCCAAAGGACACAACTCCCCAAAGCTTTCTGGAATTCATCCAACCATTTACAACTCTAAATTCGGTATTGGATGAAATAGTGATGTCAAGTAAATCTTCTAAATATGGAATGTTGATGGAGTTGGATTTGGCTTTCCATAGTTTACAAAATTTTGACCTTCCATCAGACGAAGAGTGGAGCACCCTACAAAAAATGGCACAAAATTCTTAAGAATCATAGTATGTATTGCACAATTTTCTTCTTTTACTCTTAATTTCATGGTTTTATGTTTTTTCTATTTGCTATTTTTCTAATCCAGCCTATGAATCTATTTTATGAATAGGAAAAAAATAGCACTCGCTATTGCTATTTTGCTAATCCAGCCTATGAATCTATGATGCACAGTGCAAAACTTTAGCCAGTAAATTTATATTCTCCAATTCTCCCTTGCTCTAACATTTATGCATTTCTCTATTTCTAATTAGTAGGTTTTAGGCGCTACTATTATCTATGTTTAATTTGTCATGGCGAGAATTAATATTTAATTTTGAACTCTGTTTTTTGAACAGGAGACATAAAACAGGTAGTAGAAGTTAAATTGCTAATACGGCCTGTGATGGCCATATAAATCTGTGTTGAGTTTGTAATTTTTATGTTCAGTCTTCACATGTTGCAAACTTGCAATTCGACCTGAAGTTGTTGTTGCTCCCTTGTTTCTATAAAAGGGAATTCAAGGTCATTTGCAAAGGGTTCTGAAACTTTGTATTCACTTTTGCATGGACATTGGAGAATCATATAGGAGCTATTGTTGCTCTCTTGTTTCTATAAAAGAGAATCACACAGATTGGTGTATTACTATTGAATGAATTGTATCATATGGCTATATTTTGAAAGAATTAATGAAAATCTAAGTTCTCGACATGTGTATTACTATTGGATGAATTGTATCATATGGTTCTGAAATGTATCACCCAGATTTGAGACTCAAACATGTATAAATAAACAATAAACATCTCTGTATCAATAAACACATTATGGTTTTTTTATTCTTATGCTATTTTAAATCTGGAAATAGAAAGTTGAAAAATACAATTACAAATCAATATTAAATTCTAATTGCAAAAGTAATATGCTTTTGTAATATGAATGATGAGATACAGTAATAAGATTAATAAATACCAATCCCTTATAGTTTTCATTCATCCTCATCAAATTCAAAGCTTTCTCGATTCTTGTTTGTGGTTTGAGTTTCTTTACTCTGAGTCTGCATACCTTCGCTGAACTGCATCTCAATGCTACCAGTAGGTGACGGTCCAGTACATGGGGCAATAGTCCCATTGGGACTTTGGTTTGAAGTGTTGCCCAAACCTCTTCTTTCACATTTGAACCTCCAGATTTGCAGTGCCCTATCATAAGGAAAAGTGTGGTCATCATACCTAGATGTATAGAGGCTCAAGGAATTTTCCAAATTTTTGTCTAGTTTGTTTCTTAGCTTTAATTTTAGGAACACCAAAGCACTGAAAACTCTCTCATCTTCCACTGAACCTAATATCATGGTAAGACATAAATTAGCAAGCTTCACATATTCTGGCATTGAATCATGCAATGTTTTGTTCTCAGCTATAGTTTTCCAAAGCCTTGTTATTGATCCCTCTTCGCAGGGGTTCTCCATTTTGGCATATTGTTCTCTCATAGTGTATGCAAAACGAGATGATTTCTCTTGAAGATGAGTTTCGTCTAATATTCCATTTATAGTTACTCCATTCAATTATCTGGATATGCAAAACTATTTTATCAAAGTCAATAGCTTACTTCAAAAATTGGCTGCACTATTGAGGCTCCAATAATGAGGAAACATGATAGACATGACTTCGCATAGGTTGTCAGGAGGGAATCTACTTCTAATTTGTGAGGAAAGATCATATGCAATTTTCTTCACAGAAGTAGTTACAATCTCAACAATCTTGTCGAAATCTTCCCTTGTAACTCTTTCTAGTTGCTTCCTGGGGCACTTTCTTGGTTCCTCGAGGTCGACTGTGGCATAGAAGTGCATTGGTATCTCAACTCCCCGTACATATGCACATACCTCCCCATCTGCATTGATTTTTAAAAAGTTATCAGGATTGTTCAAATCTGTGAGTGTCCACCACTTAACAAATTTTTCATCAGATAGTGTTGGTTGATTTCAATAGAGATTGTTGAGGGTCATGCATGTCATCTTACGCAGCGTAGCATATTCAGAAATATACAGAGCTCTTTTTTGGGCAGCCTTCATAATATTCCTCATTTCCTCTAGCATGGGTAGAGGAGCTGCTAAAGTTGAGAGTGTCTCTAAATTACTTAACCTGCTAAGAAGTTCAGGAAATTTCGGTTGATCTAATTCGTAGCGAGTTGTGTGAAATAGTCCAATCAAGGATGGATATTCTGAAAACACTCGATGCATTGGACCATCCAAAGAGATCCATCTAGTATCATTATCCTTGAGAAGTTTATTCCCATCAGTTATTCCATCAACAAAGTGTTGAAATTCCATAAATCGCTTGGGACTTCAACAGAAGTGTGAGTAGAGCTCTCTGATTAAAATATCAATTTTTTTAACCGAAGGAAACTTTCTCACAATTCCAAAAGCAAGATTCATTATGTGAACCATGTAGTGAATTGCAGTAATGTACGGTGCAAATGAAGTTTCAATCTTTGTACAAAGACTGTTCCTGTGACCTTGTATTACTGAAGCTCCATCTGCTCCAACACAAACCAATTTTTTGGCTACCGTCATGTCATCCATACCTCCATATTCAATACTAGTTGAAATAAATTTTCCGTTGTCGCACTCTCCTTCATTTTAGCAATAAATAGTAGATGAGGTTGGCGGGTATGATTCTCTACAGTATAAACATGCATGCATACCCATGAAGTAATGTCTACTGTCGTAGCTTCGTCTAAAGAAAATGAAATAAAGTTTGACTCTCTTATTTTTTCCTTTACATCTTCTTTTTCAACCTCAGCAAGACAACTTGCCCATTCACATCCACTGTTTAATGACCAGTGTCTATTAGGATATTTAGGAACTTTTAAAAAGTGTAATAAACCACTAGTTGATGGGAAATCTGTCATAGCACGCCCTCTGCTCAAAATATAAAAAACAACACTTAACTGAACAACTTTTCCCAGTTGTTCTATTTGCATTGCTTTTCTAAAAATAGCTTCAATAGAACCTTTAACTTCAGCAGGCTTCATTTGTATTTTCTCATGAAAATAATACTCTTCGACATTCCTCACATGCTTACATTCCTCCTTTGTTTTCCATCTTATCACTGATTTTTCAACCCCATTTATCATTTGTTTTCATAAACTTTAGTATTTACCCATATGCTTTTCTATGGTGTTAAATTTTAGCTGCAACCTAATTTCCTTGTTATGTTTCCAAGTGCAAATCTTACACCTGCATTCTATTGGAGGCTTGCCTTCGATTGGATTCTCCACTGGTTTAGTGAATGGATACTTTGATGCCCAATTAATTTGAAAATTCCTCGTTGACATATCCCACTCCCGATCCTTTTTTGATTATGGTTCACCCTTTTTTGATATGGCTTTTCTTTTCCCCTTTTGTGCATTATCATCAATGGCATTATCACCCAAGTCGATTATATCATTCCAGCTAACTTGGGTATCTACCAGATAATCTTCTTCAAGATCATCCTAATCTGAAATATCAAGTTTGCCGCTATCTTCAACATGCAGTGCAGGTGGTGAATTTTGTACTTGTACTTGTGATGATGTACCTTCCTAATTTTCACCACAATCTTTTCCAATGCCAAAGTACAAAGACAACGTTTTTCTTTTTGTTGGCCTCTCCTGGCCTTCCCCACATTCAGGTTTCCTACCCCTCTTCCTGTTCGACATCTCGAATGAAATAAAGGCTGCCAAAAAAATATCAATTTCTTGAAGAAGCAATAATATACTATAATGTATAATATACCACTTCAAAACTATGATCACTCACCTTTAGGCTTTAGGTCACTAGCAGTCGCCAATGCAGTCAACAACAATGATTTTCCTTGGTCTGAAACTTTGCTATTGATCAGACTTCGGAGCCTAGAACCCACCAAATTGTGTTGAGATAGATCTGATATTTGCATGTATTTATACCAATCCTTATATGGTGAATTCCATGGAAATTTTATATGGTATATAAATATTTGGTGAATCCTGCGTAACTATAACATGACTTATGTAATTTTTGAGGTGATTATAGGTCATCCAAATACGACTTATGTAATTTTCAAGGCGATTATAGGTCATCCAAATAATAGGCGAATACAATATAGTTGGCGAAAGTTGGGTTTAATGGAAACACGCGTCAGCAAGATGTCGGGCAAATTGGGTCCCCCTGGCTAACAAATCTTCACATGCCTATAGGCAAATTAAGGTCATCTATTAAGGCAACCTCAGAGAGTGTAGGCAAAAAAATTAAATTTACCATGTGTCCACCATATATTATATTGGCGAAATCATCGCATAGAAACATTTTAATTGCATAAAACATATGGCGATCGGGTCGTGACTTTGACGAAAATTGATAATGTTTTGGCGACATGGCCACCCCCAGTCGATACAAAATATTCACCATTAGCGAATATTCACCACTAAAGTAAACTCTGACATTAACTCCAAAATTCCAGGTGATTTGACCACTATGTTGCCCTAGGCTATTTGCCATTTCCTTAAAAAAAAATGTGGAATTCGCCAATTGGCAGAGATTTGCCACTAAAAAACTCTTTGTTGGCATGTGAAGATGGTGGACATACAATTGTTGACAAGTTTCCCAATATAACATTATTAGGAACTCTGATGTTGCTTGTTGACTATTGTGGTATTGCTAGTGGCATGTTCACAATTACTGGAGTAGCTAATTTTTTAGACTTTTTTGTTGTGTGGCTATATCTCAACCCTTGGTATTTTTGGTTGTCTATAGGTAAGATGGGTTCTATGATGCATTAAGCATTTAGTCCCAATACTATTGTTCCATTATAGCCATGTTTTGTAACATTGTGAATCCATTCCCATATAGATTTAAGGGAAGTTTGATAACATGGTAATCTTCTTCATCCTTGTATAGCCAAGCATTAGTTTCTTCTTCTAGGGCTTCATCTTGTATGTTTCCCTATATAACAAATGAGAAAGAGTCTGAATATCTGATAATATATTTTCCTTTATCTTGCTTGGTGACAGTAGATGAGGGTCGTCCAAAAGTTATTGGAGATAGAGATACGGGTCTTGTTGATGATGATCCAGCAATAGAGTATTCCCCACACCCTTCATCCTTGATTTTTAATGGAGATGTAGTAGTAATATATGGTCTAGAATTATATGCCTCTGATAGTGTTATAGATCCCCACTGTGGAATGATTGTATATTCTTGATTGATGGGGACTTGATTGTCTATACTTTCTCTTAAGTGGTTACAGTGCTGAAAAGGATTGGGGTCTCCCTATACCTTTATTTTAATTCTATTGAATGGAAAATTGATGCACTTATGGAATGTGGAGGGTACACCCTACATGGTATGTATCCATGGACGACCCAATAGCATATTGTATCCCAGTTCTTTGTCTAATACTTGGAACATAACATTAGTAGTAATAGGTCCAACTTGTACTGGCAGTGTGAACACCCCTTTTGAAGGACATTCTTCATCATCATATGCCTTTATGTTGATCTTCTTTGTAGGGTCTATGTGTAACTAAGAATATCCTAGTGCTTGAAGCAATTTGAGGGTGCATATTTTCAACCTTGTTCATCCATTTGTTAATCTTATGAAGATACGGTTAATACTGAGAAGGAGGGTGAATCAATGTTAACAATAACTTAAACTTTGAATCCAAATCCAACTAAAATAAGATCTGAAACTTCTTAACAAATATCTTCACTTCTACTACCAGATCTAACAACCTTTTAATCAGATTTATAAAAACCATTTATCATAATTGTCAACATCTTTATCTCTTAATCAGTCATACCAATTTGATCATTCAACCAATCAATCTTATCAATCCGATCAAGTCCTTAATCATTTCATATCAGTACCAATAATCTCTAATAAAATATAAATGACATATCATAACCGATGTCTCAGAAATAATGCATGTAAACATAAACATCATAAAAAGACATTCCACACATAAACACCAAGATTTTTGACGTGGAAACCCAAATGGGAAAAACCATGGTGGGAATTGGTACCCACAATAATTTGTACTCTTTTGAAGTACACTCTGCTAGGAGCTTAGCCCGGTTAAGAGCTTACAATGCACCCAGTTAGGAGAAAACCCTGTTAAAAGTCACCCGGTTAAGGAATTTGCCTATCACTCCAGCTAGGAGCTTAATGATCTGTTAGGATCAACCAAGTTAGAGGATTTAAACACTCTTTTGTGAGCTTCCCTATTAGGGGACTTAGATGAAAAAGTCCTGTTAGGACCTACCCGGTTAAGGGATTTATGTTGTTGTAACTATTAGGGAACAACAGTGAAAGATGATATGTAACTTTTCACTTTTAGCTTGCTATATCAAATCTAGTTTTGCTTCACAATCTGCAACACTCAAGAAGATATCTATATTCTTTGGGATGGCTTAACTCATTCTCCAAATGCCACTGACACATAAAACATTAGTTGTGTCACCCTAAATAGCCATAACAACTGAGTCGACCATAAAACCTAATTATATCTTGAATTTACAATACAGATCATAAAAGATCAATATACATATCATTACAGCAAATTGTAATGCAATATCAACCATTGATTATTCATAACCCATCACAAAAATCCGATCTGTACAGAGATCAAACCCTTAGAATATTCCACTAAGCACTTTGCACATTCCCAAGAAATTCTATCATCTTCCGCACCAAAACACATTTTAAATCATTCACATGAGTTTTGTCGTGTTATCTTCTTCATGTAGATTCGCCACCAATCACCGTCAAATAAAAAATCATTATCAGTTGAGTGAATTCATCACCAGTCCTAAAACCCTACTAAAACCTTAGCACAATTCCATCAGAATTTCAACACATACCTTTTGGTAATCAACATAGGATGTGGTTTTGGTCACATACACAAGTCCATCATAAAATCTTATGTCTCAAACCACAAGTTTCCAACCATCACCGATTTACCTATTCCATCAAAAAAATTTCTTTTACCGGTTTAAGTCCTACCGGTAAACCCTGTCAAACTTACAAATTATAAATCTGGTAGATCAAACTACTTATCCAACAAGTCAAACATCAAAGTTCATCTGTAACTATCATCAAACATTAATTGACATAGGTTGCCATAAATGACAACACTAATAACTGATCATATCATCATCATTCCTTTACCGGTACAATCATCAACTCATCTGCATCAGTTATGCCAGACATGCCAACACCATCAACCAACACTCTTCTGATCCTTTTCTTATGAATGTATGCTACCAAATGTAAAGGATCATTGTGCATGATTCTATTTGTGGGGACATCCCATTTTGTGAAAGCAACTCGGGATGAAGTAGCTAAATTTCCCACCATTCCTTGAAATTTAGACTTATCCATATTTCTTGGGACAACTTAATCTTGGAGTGCTTTGTCTAAGATTTTCTTATTTCTTGGTGATATACGTAGAAATTCAAAGAGGGATATTTGTGTTGGAGTCTTCTTCAATTGATCAACAATATTAAAGTTGTTCTCTTGAGGAGGTGCATGAGAAGATACTCCTTGTAGTGTAACCTTTGATCTGCGAGTTACAATGGAACAATCTATGTTCCTAGGATTGACAGTGATAGTATCTACTACTGCATCCCCTGCACTGAGTTATTGATTGCGTAATCATAAGCAACCTTTGTGTAATTGGTCGTGTTGTCTTTCATTCTTTAATTGGAAGCTTGATTTTGATTGTGCTTAACAAATGGATCCTTGTAGATGATGTAAGCCTGATTTTTAGATCCTTTGTTGGCATCAACTTTGGCATCCCCTTGGTCTATGAGATATTGAATGAGGTGTTTTAGCTTATAATAGCTATATGTCTTGTGGTCTTTTGATTCATGGTACTGACAAAAGTCATTATCATTCCACCATGCTGGTTTGAATGGACCTGGTTCAGACTGTCGTTCCTCTGGCAATGTTATTGCATTGGTTTGCACAAGCTTCTTTAATAAAGATTCAATTGGTTCTTCCAATGGTGTGAAATTTCTTTTTGGTGCATTGTTCCTTGGACGTTTGCAAATGTTGGATTGCACTGCATTTGTATTGGTAGATGTTGTATTGTTAACTCATGATTGATTCACATTTGGTGAAGAAAAATTTGTTGGCCCTTGCAATGATACTGTTCGTTGAGCTCTATTTACCACACGAGAATCTACCACTCCATCATTTGTTACATTCTTGTTTCTAAACCAAATTTTAGGATTTTTTGCACTTGTTGTGTTGGTTGTACCACTGTCCTTGTTGTTTTTAAGGATGCCTTGCTCTAGCAATTCTTTCTCACATTTTAACCCTTTTTCAGTGATCTCCTTGAAAGTGGTCAAACATTGTATTTGTAAAGGATATTTTACTTGAGGTGTGAGGTCTTCACTAAAAATATCTACTTGCTTTATTTATAGTATATGACTTGGATACCGACAATATAGAGATCTCCACCTTTGTTAAAATGTAGTCTCACTTTCCTTTTGCTTTGCGGAACACAAGTCTATGAGGGTTATCGGGTTATCAATATTGTGAGAGAAGCTTGTAATAAACAACTTTGATATCTCTCCCTATGAAGTAACATGTGGTGGAGAATGTGAAAACCACTCTAATGCAGACCCTCCAAGACTCTTGGGAAAGAGTTGTAAAAGGTTGTTGGCATGATTGGCATAATTGATGCAGATGAGGTGATGCAGTTAAAGACTAATGACTGAACCGGTAGAGGATAGAAGACTATTTGTGATGAAGAGATTGAGATTTTGTGATTAGATAACTTGATCAGTTATTTGTGTTGTCATTGATAGCAACTGATGATTAGTGATATCATCTGATGTTTGGTTTGTCATCTAAGTAATTTATTCTACCGGAGACAGGGTTTACTGGCAATATACAGAAGACTGTGAATTAGGACTCTGACCAGTATATGTAGAGATTTTTTACTTGAAGCGGATAATTGGTGATGATTGGTAATTTGTGGTTTGGAATGTAATATTTTATCATGGTAATGAGTATCTGTTCGGAACTGCATCTTATGATGACTATCGGAAGGCATGTTTCTAATTTCTGATGATTTTTTCCAGGGTTTTAGTAGGGTTTTAGAACTGGTGAATAAATTATAAAACCGGTAATGATTTTTGGTATGGTGGTGATTGAAATCAAGTCTATATATTGATGATAACATGACACAAACCGCATAAAATATTTGAAAGATTTTTTGGTGCATTCCAAGAGAAAATTTCTTGGGAATGTGCAAAGTGCTTAGTGGAGTGAACTAGGGATTTGACTTTAAACTAGATCGACTTGTTGTCATGACTTATGATCATTCAACAGCTGACATTGATTTGTAACTGATTGTAATGATCCACATGATGATCTATAATGATTTGTAAATATCTATGATGATTGATGATGTAATTTAAGGTTTAGTGGTCAACCTAGTGGAAAGCATTATTTATTTTGGCTTAGTTGATGTTGATTGTGTCGATGATCTTAGAGAAGAGTGTGAACCCATACAAGAGAAGAGTGAGATCTATCTAAGAATTGTAGATAGTGGAGCATAACTGGATGTGACTTAGCAAGCTGAGAAGTGCAAGTAACATATCACTTTTTCACTGTTGTTCTCTAACAATTACAGCAAATTAAGTTCCTTAATCTTGTAAGTCCCCTAACAAGGTAGCTCTCAAAAAGAGTGTTAAATCATCTCACGAGGTTGATCCTAATAGGTCATTAAGCTCCTAACCGGGCTGCACATCCAAATCCCTTAACTGGGTGACTCCTAACAAGGTTTTTTCCTAACAGGGCATATTGTAAGCTCCTAACAAGGCGTACTTCAAAAGAGTACAAATATTTGTGGGTACTAACCCCCACAGTGGTTTTTCCCTATTTGGGTTTCCACCTCAAAAATATGGTGTTCATGTGTGGAATTATTTTTTGTTGGTGTAAATAAATATTCATCATGGATATTATTACACTTTACTTAAGCTTTGTAGTTTGGATTTGAGACACTTAGGGAAGTGTGCACATAGGGATATAGCTTGTAGGAGAAATTCCACCTTTTTTGGTCTTATCTTGCTATTACACTCCACATTCAGTGGGTCATCCACCTCTTGTGGAATATTATATTATTTCTCCTACCTACCCCTAGTATTTCTTACCTACCCTTGTTTCTCATTGAGCCACATGTCATGATTGTGTGCTTGTATATCCATATGGCCTTGCCTATATAAGCAGGCTCATATTCATTGTATTGGTTAATCCAGTTGATCATTGTATATTGATGAGAATATAGTTTGTTCTTGTCATTCTATTGTCTCTCTTTATACTTCTCATTGTGCCCTTGATCTTGGCAAAATCTCACAATTTTCATCTGATATTATTGATTGTATTTATTTTATTCATTATTTATGAATACACTGGTTATAGAAGTTTATCAGTGATTATCGGTACTATTTAATGAATTAGCATATGTGGTAAATGAAGTTGGATTTGTTGTAAGTTTGATTTGGGTTTAAAGTTTAAAATTGGTCTTAATATTGATTCACCCCCCCCTCTCCCCTCTCAGTATTAACCGAATCCTCATAGAATTAATAAAGGTATGTCTCCTCATGTGCTATTTCAATGCGTGATGTGAAAAATTCCCTGATATGATCTCTTGGATCACCCTTTCCTCTATATTTGTCAACCTTTGGTGTTTCAAAATGAGGAAGAAAGGTCATCATGTATAATGATCTATCAAAAGGAGAAGGTCTGAGATCCTCCTTGGTGTAACTCCTTTTATATTTGCTTGATTGAATTGTTATCATATGCTTTTGTAGATTCTCTACTTGTTGGTACTTCCCAAAAAAGGAGCGATGTTTGAATATCTTGGAGCTTGTTGGAATGTTGACTGACCATGCAGCTGTATGCCGTGAATTCCACCAGGTGGTGTAAAATATGCAAATTGTGTACTGAAATTCGAATGACTTGAGCTATTGATCATTGTTGATCCTTGATTCACATTTTGACCATTGTAGGTAGATTCCATGGCAATTGATACCGTATGTTGATATGTACTTGTAGAAATGGTATTCTAAGCCATTGTTGTTGTAGCTTGGATTGAAGCATTCAACATGCTTGACATTGGTTGAGATGTAACACTTGGTGAGTTTGAGATGTGACACTAGTCTTTGAAGATGCAACTATTGATTGAGTTGAAGTGTTTGTAGCTTAGGTTGTTGTTTCTTGAGTTTGTACAACACTAGGTGATTGAGTTACATTTTGGGTCAATGTTACTCTTGGCGATAAAATTATCAAAATGTCCACATCTGGAGGCAATTTGGCCCTATTTTGAACTAAAAGTGTGAGATATCGATCTCTATCATTATTGATGAGTGTGTTGAGAACCATGAGAAGTGTTGGGTCTTGTTGGGCTGCCTCCAATTCCTCTCATGTCATATTATGTTGGATTTTGTCTATGGAAGGCATTTTGTTGGTGTTTGTTGGTAATGTTGTAGGTCTCCTACCTTGTGGTTGTTGATATGCAGATAGATCCATATTCCAAGTGGGATTGACCAAGGGGTCATTATTCCGCTCCATCTTAGCTTTTTGTGATTTTGATAATGGCATCAATGTAGCTCCAAAGTGATCTTGACTCTCTATGACTCACCATGACTCTCTAAAATGAAAATGGTAGTCTAAGATGAATGCAAGACTTATAAGAGAACTAACTATGTATGAAATCTAAAAATGATGACACTCTAATGATGACTCTGACGAGGAATTGGATTATCTGCCATAATTTTATCAACAAATTATCAAAATTATTCTTGTTCTCTTTGTTCCTTGATTTCTTTTTCTAGTTTTATATCAAGGCAGATAGATTTTCGAATTTCATCAACTATGATAGCTTCGACTTCCTCCTATTGGGGAAGATCAATTCTCACTTCCCAAGAAAGATTATCCAGACCATCAATTTTTTCTAATTGATCATCATTTGGCCCAAGATTTAGTTGTTCAAATATGAAATCACCATCACCTTTTAAACCCATGCAAATGATATACTCTTAAGACTTCTATTAAGTGATGAACTGAAATGCAGACAATGCAAGGGTTAATCTTGAAACTAAGATGGTATATGTGGATTCTAATGCAACCTATTGTGATATGCATGACCAAAGTGGGTCCTAAGATGAACTTAGATGATGATAATGTAAATGACTAAACAGATGCAATTTTGACAAAGATTGAAACTATTTCTATGTGAAGTGAGGACTTGTGCAAGGACTTTGTGCAATATGAGGACACTAATGAGACTATGTATGGACTAAATGCCTAGGACCTAAGATCACAATAAGTATTATATTATCCACTCCTCTTGAATGTGGCAATGTTTGGTTTGATTTTGTTGATTGTGGATTCTTGGAGTTTTCTTCAAATTTTGAGATCCTTGTTGATGGTTTTGACAAAAATTGGTTGATATTCCACTTTGTTTGGGGTAATATTTTGAAAAAACTATTTGATCTCATAGAAAAGACATAGAAGAAAAGAAAGAGAACCAATCTGACATAGAGAGAGTATTGTTCAAAGGATTTTTTCAAACCCCTATGAATGTTGGAATCTTTTTCAAGGCCCCATTTTGTTTTTGATAAATTTTGGTCATTCGATCATACAATAGTAAGACTCTACTAAGATCAAAAGGTCACGAATAATAACACAACCCACATCTTGATACTTCGTCATCTCAAACAGCCCTATCACACCCTAAGGTGTGCTCATTTTTTTTCCTTTGTCCAAAAATTAAACCAAAGAGGATCTCTCCTCAATTAGCTCATTATCCTAGGATATATATGGTGAGTGTCTTGGGGGAAGATTATTCCCCACCCTTGCACTCTAATGTACTATAAGTGTCTGGTTACTAACTCATAATAGATTTTAATTTTCTAAAGATATTAATCAAGGTTCCGTTTGAGTAGTCATAATCAGCAGCATTTTTAGTTCTGTTAAGGAGGTCTCCCAGTCTGTAGAGGTTAAGTTCTATAGATTTTCTTGTACCATATAGGCACTGGGGGAAGCATGGTGTTGTTATGATAGCATGTAACACTCATTGCTTACAATTTTTATTGCAAACACATCTATTTATAGTGGCTTGGATTACTTGGCGTTATTCGTTGCCACTTAGGTCTTTCCCTCTCACTTGGCCTTATGGGCTACTTGGGAGGTAGGTCTACTAAGGGTTTTATCCTATTGCAAAAATTGACAGAAAGCATGAAAGGTGGGTCTAGCTTTTTGGTCACCCAGTTAAGGGGAGAGCATATTCCTATCACCTTGAAAACATGAAAAACAAGAGTTATTTCTTATCCCTTCATCGCAAAATTTTATAAACTATTTGGAGATGTTGCTCCAAAACGCATGGTGCTCATTTTAGCCAACAAAGAAATGATGAGATAACTAAAAGCAGGTTTGTTTTGTTCTTTTTAAAGAGCGCCAAAGTAAGTATTAGCTAAACTAAGTCCAACTATTACTATGAAAACTCATGAAAATTTTATCACATTGTGGGCTTACAAGCCTAATTTTATCTTCGGTTACAGTATTGACTTCATAGTTTGTTAAAACACAATATTATGATAGCAGAGAATTGAGAAAAGACAGAACAATGATCTTCTTTAGCCTCTAACAAATGGGAATTAGGATCAGAACAAATGTGAATTAGCATCTACACAAATGAAAATTTATATGTAGACAAATGTGAATTTATGTCTACACAAATGCGAATTGTCATCTATGCAAATGTGAATTTCCCTATGCACAAATGCGAATTAAGTATACAACAATAAAAGACAAAAGATAGAATTAATCAATTATGATATAAGATGGATCCATTATCATATTCGCCATGATCTCAATATCATCAAACATGTTGAATCTATCCAAGTATTTCTGCACAATATGATAATATCAGGATAGGGTGGCCACTTCTTTGAGATCTTGGAACCTCTTTTTACTCTTATCCACCGTCAATGTGCTCTTCTTTGTCTTGTGTGTTCTTTTCTCTGTCTAGAACTTGAAATTTTGAAGACTCTTCCTGCCATAGGGATACACACACCTTATGTATAAAAAATATTTTTTTTAGGATTGAAATTTTTTTATTAGTTAGCACTGCAAATGAATGAAAAGCAGGAACGACACCTAAAATTGAAATTTTGAGATCCCTACAAATGTGAATTATATTAGACAAATGTGAATTGTTGTGTGAACAATTGTGAACTATCATATGAACAAATGTGAACTATTGTTGGCAAATGCAAATTTTTGCACATACAAATGCATAGCACTATTTTTTGTCCATACAAAATCTGCAAATCATGAAAAAGAGCTCAGAAGATTAGTGTTCATGTCGGGTTCACCATTATTTCTTAGGTGTAGATTCAGTCATAAATAAGATAATCAAATAGGAAAGAGCGAATCTAAAGCAGTCACTGGTGAAGAGGGACCTCAAAGAGATCAATCCAGACTGGTCAGAAAGAGAAAACACAACGGAAATACACATATATGATGGAGGCAATGCATAACAGATAGTTTTATTGCATGAAATTTGATTACATTATACCGGCACACAGGTCTGGTAGAATAGGTCACAACTGGGACCTTGAATTGAAAGATCTATCTTCTAGACACCATCTATCTATCTGATGCTTTGATTGATTCTAATTGATTACATTCTAAAGCATTATTACAAATATATATATATCGATCCAAAGGATCCAGTCAGCCCAAAAGGGATCAAAACCCGAAGAACAAGACCTAACATGCAAAATGAACAAGGTCAGCCTCCGCCAAGAGATTCCTCTAGAAAATCCAAAGGATGAAACATAGAAGGTCGGTCACATGCTAGGGACCATTGAAATCAACACTCAAGGCTCTACAAGCTTCAGAATGGGTTCTGGAATATCACCAAAATAGGTCTCAGGAAACTGGTAACAAAGGAACAACCGGTAACAAGAAACTATCATGAACACCGATTAGTGATATCTTGTCGGTAAGTGGTCCAAATGAGACGCAATTTGAAAGAAAGAAAGATGATCAAGTCTTCAAGTAGAGTCCAACTCCATAGGATCGAATGAGCCAAAACTGAGACACACAGAAAGGAAAAATGAAACTGCATACATAAAACAAAACAAAAAGGAAAATGTTTTTTTGGTTGATGTGAGATTGTTGTGAACCAGGGGTGCTCCTGCATTAGACATCCAAGGTTAATGAAAAGTGATCCTCTCACTTTGCTAGGGTTAAAGGGAAACCAAGGTGGTCTACCTTTTCCTGAGAAAACCAATATTAATCTTCAACTGGTCTACTCTTCCACTTCATAATATATTCTTTGTACTGACTGTTCTGGGCACTATGCCCAATCCTACTATCCAAAATCTCTTCAATCTAATCAAGTTCCTTTCAAGGCAACTGTTTTTCAAGGTTTGTAACATTGTCCTCACTGAATTCTAGATCATGGTACTCATGAAGATCTGCAATGTTGAATATAGGTGAAATACTTAGATTATCCAGTAGCTCCACTTCATATGCATTTCTAGAACTGAACTTCCTCAAAATCTTACAGGGTCCAAACTTCTTCATCTGCATCTTGTTATAAGTTCCAACCAGGAATCTCTCTTTTCTCAATTATACCATCATTCATCACAAACTTCAAATTCCTTATGTCTCCTCTTCTCATCTGCCTTCTCCTTATATTTGTTGTTCATGTCTTCCAAATATTGTTTAACATGAAAGTGTAATGCTACCATGTGATCTACAAAATCTTTTGCTTTTGAACTCTTCTGGTCGTAACTGCTAATGTCTCTCAATTCTACTATTCCTTTAGGATGCACTCCGGTAACAATCTCAAAAGGTGTTTTTCTGATACTTCTATTCACTGAATTGTTGTAGGCAAACTGTTGGCAATTAACACTCATTTGGTTGGTTTCAATATGTTGTCATTGATGGCAACATGTTCTGGCTTTTACATTTTGGTTTGGTTGATTATCGGCAAACACTTCACCGGCACTGACAGGTATCTTCACCGGTAGAAGGAATTATTTGGTATCGGCATTGCAGGTTGACATGTCTTCATCAGAATACCAGTATAGGAGGCCGACATCATTTTGGGAGATCCAAAAATTGGCAATTGATTTTGATATTTATGTGTATTTGTAATTGGGCCGACTTTTATATTCATGTTGTAATTATCTATGTAAGCTGAAATAAGGCATGAGGATTGTAAAGGGTATATAGGTCAGTTGATTAGATCATTTTATGATATATATGTAAGGCAGATATGTGAATGATATTTGCAATGCGAGGAATGTTGATTATGTAAGAGGGTATTACAGTAAGGGTTTAGGGTTTTAGAACCAGAACAAATAGAGCTTAAATCGGAACTGTATTCAAGCATTAGAGATGCTATCTTAACAGTTCATTTCTCTTTTCCGGATTGTAGTTTGGACTTTTATGTAGTCAGTGAGACTCCTTTTTGTGATGAGCAGTGTGCTCTAGGCTGTAAGCCTTCCTGCAAATGCAAGCCCCCATATTTTGTAATATCTTTTCATATGCCCAGTGGATTGATATTGTGGGTCATAAATCCCACCTTGTTTTTTCCTCTTTGAGGTTTTCCACGTATAATTCATTATGTTATGGTATTCATTTGTGTGATTGGCTTATTGGTTTCTTTACTTCTTTCATTTATATATGTATCGTTATACCAGTTAATAAATGCATGGTTTAATAAGGTTAAAATTAATCATTCCAGTAGAACACTGATTCACCCCCCCCCCCCTCTCAGTGTTCTTGGATTCCAACACAAACTCTGCTTGTGCAAGGATCAAATCCTAACTTCTGATTTTATCTCCCACTAAACATCTCAACAAGTTTCCCAAACTCTGGTTAACTACTTTTGTCTATCCATCAGTCTGTGGATGAAAAGTAGAACTAAACTTCAAATATGTCTTCATCTTCTTCCAAAGTGTTCTCCAAAAATAGCCAACAAACTTAGTGTCTCTATCTGAAACTATGCTCTTATGTAATCCATCCAATCTTACCACTTCTTTGAAAAATAGGTTCGCTATATGTAAAGCATCAGATGTCTTCCTACAAGGTATGAAATGAGCCATCTTCTAAAATATATCCACTACCACAAATATAGAATCATTCCCTCTCAGTGTCTTAGGCTATCCAAGTACAAAATTCATGCTTATATCCTCCCAAGGTCTTACCAGTACTGTCAAAGGTTTATACAATCCCACATTCTAACTATTTGTTAGAAAGTTCAAATAACCAGAAGACAACTGAGAGGGGGGGGTGAATCAGTTGTCATAGATTACCAGAACCATTAGTAATTTTGCAGTAAGTATGTGAATTACAATTGAGGGGCCTGCACTTGAAGGAAGGCCAACAACCTAGAGTGCACTTCTCATCACAAAAGGAGCCTCACTGACTACATATAAATCCAGACTACAATCTGAAGAAGTGTTGAACTACAAAAGATAGCATCTCCTATACCTAAATATAGTTCCGGTTAAGCTCAATACCAGAGGAATAAATCCTCTTACATAAACCCAATTCGATCTCCAATGATCGACCAACTCCTCCGCTTGAATGATATTACATTCCTTGACCATGACCTCTAACCATAACCAAGATGATCTACAAAAAAGATCTAACATCTATATATACAAACCCTCGACCATAAACAATTAGGTCGTCCACTAGATAATAAACCAATTACATAATTACAAACCATGTTGGCCTTAGACCAAACAAATAATATCCAACACATAAGACATCCCCGAAATACTTCGATAGGTCCAATCCATACATTATATTAAATTTGGTCCATAACCTAGATCAACCAGGACCCAATATAGGTCCACATGCTATAGCAATGATCTCCATCAAAAGCTCTGTCGGTGAAACCCTCACCGCAACCAAAAACTAAGCTTCTAGGAAAGAAAGATAGCATCTGATCACCAAACCAAAACCAACTGACCAAATATGAGCATGAGTATCATGAACAAGACAATTCCATCACCAAACTATATCAGAGCCTACCGGATCATGTGGGATCAAAATCAACCAGAAACCACTCATCCTATCAGGACCAGAAGGGTGTTGGTAAAGCATCCAAATAGCTAGTGTTGGCATCAATGACAAAACATTAATGCAACACATAATCAATTTCACCAAATGGCCAACATTATTGCCTTTTGCAACTTGACAAACTCTACAACTTTGCACATATCTCTTAACATCCTTATGAATTTGGGGCCAAAAGTACTGCTCACTCACCAATGCAACTATTTTTTCAATGCCAAAATCTCTAGCTAAACCTCCACTATGTTTCTCTTTTATTAGGTTATCTCTCATAGAACTCTTAGGTATGCACAATTGAACTTCCCTAAACAACATCCCATCCTGAATGAAATAATCCAACCATTTGCTCCTATCAACCATAATCGATTCTCTACATTCTTTCCAAGATTCTGCAAAATCTGGGTCTTCATCATAGAATGTCTTCAAATATTCAAAACCTAATACTGTCACTCTCATCTTTGTCAGAAAATTCCTTCTCCTACTCAATGCATTAGCAACTTTGTTAGATTTCCCACTTCTATGTTTCAACACAAAGATGTAACTCTGCAAGAATTCTACCCATCTCATATGTCTCTGATTCAACTTACTCTAATTGTTCAAATATTGCAAAGCTTTATGGTCTGTATATAACACAAACTCCTTAGGCAACATGTAGTGTCTCCATTTCTTCAAGGCCTTAACTATGGCATAAAATTCCTAATCATACATTGAATATCTTCTCTAGGCATCATTCAACTTCTCACTGAAATAGGTTACTGCTCTCCCTTCTTGACTCAAAACTGCTCCTATTGTTGTTCCACTTGGATCACAATCCACTTGAAATACCTTATTGAAATCCGGTAAAGCCAACACAGGCTGCTCAGTCACTTTCTTCTTCAACAATTCAAAACTTTTGTTTTCTCTGGTGGTCCACTTAAATTCCTTCCTATCTTCTCTCATGGTCTCATTCGTAGGGTTACAAACTGAACTAAAATTCCTGATAAACTTATGGTAAAAACTAGCCAATCCATGAAATGATCTTACCTCTCCAATGCTTTCTGGTGTAGGTCACTCAATAATGGCTTTCACTTTCTCAGTGTCCATCTTCAAACCATCCTCAAATATCACAAATCCTAAATAGACTAATTCATCCTTCATGAAAGTACACTTCTTGATATTGATCAACAACTTCTCTTCTCTCAACCTCTGCAAAACTTTTCTTAACTGCAACAAATGCTCCTCTTTTGTCTTACTAAAAATTAGATTATCATTCAAATACAAAATTACAAACTTACCCAATAATTTCTTCAATACCTCATTCATCAGCCTCATGAAACTACTCGGTGCATTACTCAATCCAAAAGGCATCACCAACCATTCATATAGTCCTTCATTTGTCTTCAATGCTTTCTTCCACTCATCACCTTCTCTGATCTTGATCTAATGATATCCACTCTTCAAATCTATCTTTGTAAATTATTTTGCTCCACTCAAATAGTCCATTATGTCATCAATCCTAGGCAAAGGAAGCTTGTATTTCACTGTGATCTTGTTTATTGCTCTTGAATCGGTAAACATTCTCCATTCTCCATTCTTCTTAGGTGCTAATATTGTTGGTACTGCACAAGGGCTCAGACTCTCTCTGATCAAACCTTTCTTCAACAACTCTTGCACTCATCTATTCAGTTCTTCATTCTCTACTAGTGTCAACCAGTGTGCAACTTTGTTAGGCAAACTAGCTCTGGGAACCAAGTCCATGCAATGACTAATACTTCTAATAGGTGGCAATCCATCAGGGACATTACCTAAAATGATGTCCTCATATTTTATCAGCAAATTTCTTATCTCTTCTTGGTACTCTTCTTCCAGTTTTGGTCTCTTAGTCTTCTTAGGAATTAAGGCAAAACACACATTCTCATGTCTCAGTCCATCCATTAATTTCCTTCCATCTACTAAATAGATTATGGCATTTGTACAGACTTCATTCTTCAAAGGTTCCTCCAAAGGTAACAAGGTTTTCTTCATCCTATTGGCCACAATAGTGTATGTATTCTATCTCCCATCATGTATTGTCTTTCTATCAAACTGCCAAGGTCTTCCCAATAAAAGATGACAAATATCCATAAGCATAATATCACACAAAACTTCATCATGATAATTCCCAATTTTCAATTTTACCAAACATTGTTCACTTACTAACAACTTATGTTCAACCCGAATCCATGCTATTTGATAAGGCTTAGGTTGTTTCAATCTCTCAAATTTCAACTTATTCACCATCTCTTCTCAAACAAGATTGTCTAAAATACCACTATCAATAGAAACTTTACAACACTTACCGGATACCTTACATATAGTCTTGAACAGATTCTTCCTTTGCAAGGGTTATTCATCTCCTCCGGTATGACACAAAGTTCTCCTCATCATCAATAGTTATCCATCTTCCAGTTTATTGTCTAATCCGATGGGGTTATCTTCCACCACTATTTCCATTCTGGTAGCCTCTTTCTTCTTACATTCAAATACACAGTGTCCTTCTCCTTCACATTTAAAGCAGGTTCCTCTGAATGTCCTCTTGTCTTGTCTTCCAAAGTTCTCATTCTGGTAACCATCCAATTCTCTCCTCTGGTAGAAAATTCTATCATCCTTCCAATATGAATTACCTTCTTTGCTCACTTCCTTGTCCTTGTTCTAATCTGTACTGGTTCCTCTTCCTCTGGTATATCCTCTTTTTCCTGAAATCTTCCTCCGGTAAACTTTCCACCTCTACCTCTTTGTCTTTTCTCATGTCTTTTGTTCAATTTCTCTTCATCCTTTAGTGCATACTAGTAAGCCTCTTCAACACTCTCCAATTTGATCATACTGAATTCATCTTATATATGCACCCACAATCCATTCAAATATCTTTCAATTTATTCAACTTCATCATAAACATGTCTAGATTTGATGTTCAACTTGTAAAATGCTTCGGTGTACTCCTTCACATTAGATTCCTTCTATCTTAGATTATGCAACTTTTGGAACAAATACACTTGATAATTTGTCAGGACAAACTTTGATTTCAACTTAGCAATCATCCGATCTCATGTCTTAATATTTTCTTTACCTCTTCTTCATCTATCAACTTGAAAATGCTCCCACCAAAGAGATGCGTGACCTTTCAACTAGGTACAGGCATATTTCACCTTCCTCTCTTCTGCAGTGTTTTCAAAATCAAAATACTTTTCCATCTCTGAGATCCAATCCATCAATTCATCTAAATCTAACTTCTCATCATATTCTAGTGGGGTAAAATGATGTTTAGTTTTTGCCCTACTTAAAACCCTCAAAAACCTTTCTTCATCCGAATCAACTGTCGGTAGGTTCACTTGTTCTATTGGGGCTTCTTCTCCTTCATCTTCACTTACATCTTCAATATGTCAGCCTCTTCTTTGCGCTATCTCCACGGCTTCTAACTGGATTGCTATTCCTTGCAACATCTCCATCACAGTAGGGTCTGCATTCCCATGCACTCCACCATTCCTAGTTCCTCTTCGTGCCATTGATTCACACTAGTACTATGCAATTATAGGTCAGATCCATAATCTGCCACCTTACAACAAAATTTAATACATGCCACCTCCAGAATGAAAAATCGCTCTGATACCACTTGAAGTAGTCACCGGTAAGGAGGGACCTCAAAGAGATCAATTCGGACTGGTCAACAGGAGTAAACACAACGAAATTATGCAGATATGATGGAGGTGATGCAGAAAAGAGTTTTATTGCATGAAATTTGATTACATCCAACCGGTAACAACTGGGTTACAACATACCAACACACAGGCCTGATAGAATAGGTCACAACCGAGACCTTGAATCGAAAGATCTATCTTCTAGGCACCGTCTATCTATCTAATACTTTGATTGATTCTAATTGATTACATTCTAAAGTATGATTACAAATATATATATATATCGATCCAAAGGATCCAGTTGGCCCAAAAGGGATCAAAACCCGAAGAGAAAGACCTAATGTGCAAAATGAACAAGATCACCTTCCGCCAAGAGATTCCTTCGGAAAATCCAAAGGATGAAACATAGAAGGTTGGACACATGCCAAGGAACATCTAAATCAATGCTCAAAGCTCCACAAGCTTCATAATAGGTTCTAGAAGATCACCAGAATAGGTCATAGGCAATCGGTAACAAGAAACTATCATAAAAACTGGGTAGTGATATCTTGTCGGTAAGTGATCCAAATGAGATGCAATTTGAAAGCAAGAAAGATGATCAAGTCTTCGAGTAGAATCCAACTCCATAGGACCTGGTGAGCCAAAATCAAGACATGCAGAAAGGAAAACTGAAACTGCAAACATAAAATAAAACAGAAAGGAAAATGTTTTTTTGGTTGATGCAAGATTGTTGTGAACCGGAGGATGTTCCTGCATAAGAATCACAACTCTAAATCCAATTACAATTAACTCCTAAATGACAATGAAAATAAAGATGCAAGAATTGAATGAATAAAGCTTAATCAAACTCTTGATTTTGCGTCGTGGCTTCCATTGCTCTTCTCCAAATCGTGTGGTAGGTGGCTCTCAGGTGTTACAATGACATTCCTAAATATGATTGACACAATTGTTTTGAAGATAGTGATTATGTGATTCTAGATTGAAATTGGGAAATAAGCCTAGATTTTCAGGTGAGATGGGGGGAGAAATTGAACTGAAGTGTTTATTGATAGTTCAACTGATTTTGATTGATCAGTTCAGTGAACTGATTGATCTGTTAACATGATAGATTGATTTGTTAAATCATTTGATTGATTAGTGGACTGAATTGATTAGGGAGATTATTGAATAGATTAGCTAGTTGACTAGATTTATTGAAGAGAAGACTAAATTGATTGATTAGTTAGAAAAGGTGATTTGGAGTGAAAATGGGAGAGTTATGATTTTGAACATATGTTGTAGGAGATTGAATTGAAATTCCTTTTCATTTTGATATGAATTTGAATTTGAATTTTTGAATGTTGAAATGCACATGAGATTTAGTGAAATTCAGATTTTTTGAAATGTGAATTTGAGAAAATGAAATTAGATAGAATTAGTTGAAATTCCAATTTTTGGATTTGGAGGAATGCATTAATTAATGAAATTATTTAATCATTAGAAATAGGATTAATTAAACAATAAAGATTATTTAGTTAAGGGAATTAATTATAATTAATTAAATAATTAATTTTTAATTAATTTTTAAAAAAAGGGGATTAATGATGAATTGATTAATAAATAGAAATTGAATGATTAGTAGTGTGAAAGGTGATGATTGAGTTAGTTCAGAAGAATAATTAGCTTAATTAAATAATTAAAGAATTACTTATGTAGTGTCCTAAAATTGTGACACTTGCAATTTCGACTGCATTTGGGTCTTCACGATGGCGGCGCAACGTTGAACCTGAATGGAAACCCCGAAACCTGTTTATAACACCAAAAACTGCATTTTTCTGCACCTTGGCCTAATCCCTCCTTGCACCCTGCTGTCCCGGGAGGTGGGACCATGGCGCCCAGCGCCCTGGTCCCTGGCCCTATTTTGGGCCCGGTCTCCTTTTGGGCATCGGGTCTTGAAGTTTGCAAATTGGAAAATATTGTTTCTAGGTCGGCCTAAGGTCGGGAAAATTAGTCTCTCAGCCCTAATTGACAAGTATATAAACTACATTTCCTCTTCCAAAAAAAGGGAGGAAGACATATGTGTGCAAAAGGCGGAAGCGATATTCAAACATTCAAACATTCAAGCATTCAAGCATTCCTTCAAACAATTGAGCATTCTAAGTCTCCATTCAAGGCTAGGTGTTGCATTCAAGACAAGGATTCAACCATTGAAGAGGAGATCACATACAACATACAACATACTACATACATTACACCTTCGCATGTAAGAATACAAACATTCTTACAACAAGGTATCAGTACTTGTTTACATTACAAACATTTACATTTACAGCATTCTCATTTCTTGGTTAATTCCAAAACTGGGGTTTGACCTAAAGGCAAACCCCTAATCCCTAACCCCCCAATTGTCATCTCTTTTCTATGTGTAGGTTGTAGGTACGCGGCTGTAATTGAAGATCTGGAATCCTTGTGCAGAGACGAACAGATCCACCTTCATTTCGCAGATTTTTCGGAGGACCGTGTGCACGCCGGGCGCCATCGTCCTGTCAACTTTCGCTCAAATTTGCAGGACAGCACCGTCTCAACATTTTACTGCTAATTCCAGGTCCGCAGCTTCATCCCATATCCCTATCTCTGTTTATAAGTGAATCTTTCTTGCTTCTACATGCATTCCTAGTTCAATCTTTCTATCTACATTCTTTACAAAAGAGGGTATCCTTGCTATCACAACCCTTGAAACTCATTTAGAATCCAATCTTGCATTGTGTGGGATTGGATCTTGTGGGTCTCAACCCCTCTTTTGAATGTAAAGTCTCCCAAGTGAAAACCATCAACCCTAGTGACTCTCCCTTCTCTCTCCTTGGAGTTGGGGAGGGGAGAACAACTAGGGTTTGATTTTTCTGCTTTACAACTTAATTAATAAGATGAATAATTAGTGTGCGATTAATGAGACATTTTTAGGTGTCTACACTTTTGACTTTGAAATTGAACATTTACCAAGAAACAAGAATGTGTTTACAGATTTTATCTCTATAGAAGGACATCAACAAAATGGAAATATTCGAGTGATGTTGATGAGAGGGGAATGATGGTTTGAATAAAGTTGCCCTGAGTTCGGCAGCAATCCCTTTAATTGAAGAGATAGGCAGAATTTTTATTTAGCAAATGACTATCTCTTTGAGAGATACATAATGTTTCAGGCTAAACAAATGTTAACAATATCAGGGATCTGGAACCAAAGCGGCCTCTTCCAAATATCAGCAAGCATGGAACCCGTTGATGAACAAGTCAAGCAATATCTACTCCTTCCATAAATTCAATTCCAGATACCTATTCAGTTTTTGAATCCTCATATTCAAAGGCCAGAATGATGGCTACATCAAGAGAGAGGGATAGAGTTCACTTGAGATATATTTCAAGGACCCATATCCTTATGAAAATCATGATTTTAATTATGTTGGATATCTAGGAGTATTATGGAAGTTAACATTTGGATCTTTTTAGGATAACTTAATCAATAGATATGTTTGTCAACACTATGGTCCATATGGAAAAAAATCAATATTTCAGCATTGGACTTATGGAGCATGAATCAGACATCTATACAATAATCAACACCCTATCTAGTTACATATCAAAACTTATCATTTAGAATACGGAGATCTCAAATCTGCAACAAGAGGAATACACGAAGCATGTAAAACAAAAAACGTTGTGAATCATGTGGAAAGAACTGAATCCACTGGTACATCCATGTTCACTAAACGATCCTCATGATGACATGAACTATCCACAATGTGTTCATGGCATGACCGACAATGACTAATGAGTGGGTTTGTCACTCATCAAAGTTATCAATCTCTTTGCTTGAAAAGACTGACATGGACCACACCATGGTAAAAGGGGTAGGGTTACCACCATAATGTAACCATGGGTTATGCTTCTCATGATTAAAAATATTCCTATAGTATTTGCTTTGGATTGTAAAGAAGAACTCCACATGTAGCGGTATCACATGTTTATATGTTGATCTTTCCTTGTTCATGAGATATTAGGGTCCACCTGGATGAATCCTCATAGTGGGTATCTCATCTTGGAAAGAGTTGTTGATTTCCACATGTCAGTTTTTGGTTGGGGGATTTCAAACTTCACTATACCCTTGTTCATGAAAAAGTAGTAGGATTGGTCTATAAAAGGTGCTCACTCACTCATAACAAGCATAATGAGAGTGGCAAGTGAAAACACCAGTGTCCAAGAAGTACTAGGGAGTCTTAGCTTGTGTCAAAGTGAGTAGAGAAGTATGCTCTTCCCTTATAGGAAATCAAAAACTTAGACCTCTCATAATTCATGAGTCTAACTATCTTGAATAAACTGTATAATTTGTATGTCTAAGTGTGTTATTTAAGTAATAGAATTTGGTCTTGCTTATGTCTAACAACTTGTCAAAAATATTAGTCTTAGCTTGTGTCAATGTGATTAGATAAGTATGATCTTCCCTTATAGGGAATCATAAACTTATACCTCTCTTAAGTCATGAGTCTAATTGGATTGAATAAACTGTATAATCTACATGTCTAAGCGTGTGATTTAAGTAACAGAATTTGTGTTGGTATTATGGATGTGTTGCATTAGTTTTGTCATTGATGTCAACACTTATCCTTCTAGAGATCTTTGGTTATGTTGAACCGGCACATTGTGTTCACCGGCAAGTTCGGTGACTTATGCACAGTCACTGGTATATTGTTCACCGGCAGGTTATATTGTTCATGGGTAGGTTATATTGTTCACCGACAAGTTATATTGTTCACCAGCACTGAGGATGACTTGTTATCATCTGGAGATCACTTGTTTATGTCGAAGACATGGTTTGGAAACTTGGTTTTGGTATTTTGGTAAATGGTCTAATTGGGTTGACATATTTGTTGTTACCGGCAAATTATTCTAGGTTATGCACCGGTATGCATTATCTATTCCAGATCAGCACGACATGTTATGGAGATGATTTATTGATTGGATATTGTTGTAAATATATTGAGCCGACATGATGCATTGCATCTTAACTTGTTTGTAATTTATTTTATTGTAATATTCTTAGTAAGCTGACCTACACATTTAGTCTTAGGTTTTGGTATATATGTAAAATCTCATTTGATGAGATATAAGGTGATGGTATATGGTATGTAAGGTTATGGTATTGTAACATGGTATGTGTGAATATTGAAGATCACATGAGCAGACCATAGAGAAGGTTCAAGGAAGGTTTGAAGGTGATTATCAGAGCTTAACCAGTACTGAATCCAGTATTGGAGATGCTACTTTGAACAATACATTATCATTGGATTTAACCATCCAATTGTAGTCAATGTGACTCCTATTTTGTGATCAAGCAGTGTTCTCTAGGCAGTTGGCCTTTCTGCATGTGCAGACCCCATTTGTATACACATATTATATGTAGTAGTATCATCTGATTGTGGGTAAGGTTTCCCACCATGGTTTTTCCCCTTATGGGGTTTCCACATTAAAATCTTTGTGTCATGTGTTGTGGATGTTGTTTCTCTTTCTGTTTTATGCATTAAGTTTCACCAGTATTGATATTAACTGTTAATTTGTTAACCGGCATTAAGTTTGGTTTACCGATATTAAGTATCAAGTTTGATTAAGTTGTATTTGGGTTGAAATTCATAGTCAACTGATACACCCCCCCTCTTAGTTGCCTCCCAGGTCCTAACAATTTGGTCCTTCTTTTGTCTCACAGCTTGTCAAAAATGTGGTATCAAATCTTGTAAGGAATCTTACATTCCAACTTTTACATTAAATTGAACACAAAATTTGTCATTGCATTTCTCAATCTATTTATCTTGACATGTATCTTGAATCCATAATGGTATACAGCTCCTTGTATTGACTCTCCTTATTGCCTCTCACAAATCTTGATCTTCTTGATGTAAGTCTTAATAGAGTAAAAACCACTCTGTTTAGCCATATCAAGGCATCACTAATGGGAAGATTTAGGTAGTAAGACTTATGATTCGAGCGAGGATTTGAGTGCAAGTATGAGCATACCATAATTATGGAGTCATTCCCCAATATTCAAGACTAGACGAACGCACAAAATGCTGAGGCAAGTTTCATGCACTTTTTTGCATAATCTGAGCAATATTTTTCTTTGCAAGTTTCTTCTTCAAATGCTTTAGAAGATGATAATGGGAGATTTATTGATAAATAATTTAGAGTCCCTAGAATAAAAGCAGTTGATATTTATAAAGATATAACTAAGGGTCTCAAGGAATGTTTTGCTTATAAAAGTGAAAGTCATTGTAAAGTAGCTAAGTTACAACATGTAGTAACCAATGGGTCTGAAGGGAAATTAAAGTTATTCACTAAAACTAAAATGGGAGAGCCCCAACATCAAAAAAGAGTTGATCCCCAAAACTTTCAATACATGCATCTGTCATATGTAAGAATAGGGATCGCAGGTCATTACCAAAAGAGATTACCCATCATCATTTTAATGTTGTTTAAGGATTCTAAAATTAACAAAACCTCCCATGCACTCTTAGGAGGAGCTTGTGACTCTATGACGAATGGTCTTAATATATATTGATTGTTCTTTAGACTATTTTTTTCAGTTTAAAATATGCAAATCTGGATGATGTCCTAACCTACCATTTTAAGACCATGAACTTGTACGTGAAAAATAAATGTGTAGATCATACCCTGGTTGTCTTGGTCCATTATCGGTTATATAACAAATACCTTCCATTAATGATTAATCCCAGGAAAGATCTATCTCCTGAATAAGCCTTATCTACAATTTGGAAATCTACTAGTCCAACAACCCAGCTAAGAGCTCTGCATATGATAAAACATAAAGATATCAAGATGCCAACATCATGGGCACTTAACTATGGAGTGAGGATGTTGCAAAAGAGAAACCTTCTGGTTTACAAGAAATTAGTATACAAGAAATTGATGATAAAGTTGTCCTAAATTTATCCATTCCAGCTGTTACTTGAAGCCAGTCTATGCAAACTGAAAGAGTATTCAATTATAACCAAGATAAAGCTCCATCAACAAGAATGTCTTTTGATATTTCCACAACATATTTTTAGCCTACACCTAGCTGGGAGCATATATTTCAATTTCCAAAAGGATTAGTACATAAAGGGTTCCTGGTGGTCACAATTCTTGTGATTATAACTTCTTGCCGAAAGTCAAAAGCTCTATGCTAGGACCTAATACGTCCTCCTACACTTGTGTTCATTTATTTAAACTAAAAAATGGACTAATGAAATGTGATAATTGTAATTTCACTTTTCACTCTAGAAAAGCCCAAATGATGCCTGGAAAAGTTGTTTCTTTTCGTGCTCCTGATAATTCAAATCGGGAAGAAATGATTATTAACACTCCAGTCGGGAAATTTGTTATTCCAGGAATCATACAATCTTTCAAGGATTTCATGTAATATGATACAACTAGCAAGTATCAGATAGAATTTTGGCCTGAACATGTCTTTGTTGTTGGTGATCAATTTGTTCCCAATCAAAGCCAATTTCTTAATTGGTCTAATCTTTGTCTCCAAAAACAAATAATCCTTGCACAAGATCTTTGTTACCAACAACAAGCTCAAATTTGCTACCACTCAGGCCAATCTGTATTATATTCTTTCCCAGTTACAAACTCTTGAGGCTTGTCTTAGTGATGAATGGAAACCCTTTGTTTATGTTGAAATTGTAGACATCTAAAAATGGTCAACGCTTGTGGAGTCATACTTTAACATTTGCGCATTGCCTTATTTTAGGGTTCTTGCATCGCATTAACATTTCTTCTATGTTGCGCACTTGGTCTTTATCATTTGCAAGCATCGAGTCCTTCTTCTGCATTCCTCATTTTTCTCGCTTTTGAATTTGGTCTTGTCGATAACAATCTTCAGTCATGATTTTGGTCGATCTTATCCTGTCGCATCAATGTGCGTGCTCATTTATCATCATTTTGGACATCGTCAATCCTAATCGATGATAGAATTAAGGTTTTGTCCTCTTGTCAATCTCGTCATTTTGTGATCGGTTCGTCATTAATCCTTGTCCTTGTCAAATATCGTCATTTTGCGATTGATTTGTCATCGATCCTTGTCCTTGTCAATTTCGTCATTTTGCAATCGATTCATCATCGATCCTTGTCCTTGCCAATTTTGTCATTTTGCGATCGATTCGTCATCGATCCTTGTCCTCTTTAATCATGTCAATTGGTGCTTTTCAATTTGATCTCCTTGTCAATCTTGGTCAATTTGTCATTGATTTTTGTCACCCAATCTCAATCATTTATCAACATTGGTCCTTTGTCAATCAGAATCATGATCAAACCTGCATCAATTATCTTTTGTCAAGACCTAATTGTCATCCTTGCATTTCTAATTCATCTTCTAGGGTTTTATGATTTATTCATTTAATCTTGTTTGTCATTTTCCCTCTAGGTTAAATAATTTATTTATTTATCCTAAGTCTTCTTGTCACAATTAAATATTTATTTAATTGGCTAATTAATTCCCCCTCTTTTTGTGAATTAATTAATGAATGAAAAATTATTAATTAATTCACCTAATTTTCTAATTTCTCCTAATTTCTATTTCTATTTCAAATTTTTGTCATACATCTTGCATAGCAATTTGTCATAATTTGTCATAATAGCTTGCATAGCAATTGTCATACACTTGTCATAATTTTGCCATTCTTGATTTGAATTTCCTTTCAAATCTCTTCATGCTAATCTTTTCCTCTCTCCAATTTGTCTATAAATTGGATGAGTTCCTTTGTCAATCAATCAATCACATTTTCGAGTAACCTTATGCTACAAATTTCATCAACAAATTGCTTTCCAATTGCAAATGCACTTTGTAGGTGAGAAAAACATCAAATTGGAAGGTGAAAGAAGAACAATGGAGCCACATGAAGGAGATATCTGCATTTGGTTTGCTTTGATTTCATTTTGAATATCTCATCTTCATGTTTTCATTGATTAGATTAGGATTATTTTCATTGCAGTTTTAGGTTTTGTGATTGTCCTAATTGTTATTTGCTTTGATGCATCCTAATTTTCCTAGTCTACAGAAATAATCCATCTTTGCACTGATTACACTCTTTTCAAGAGTGAAGTAGAAGCTTAGTGGGCAAAACAACAAAAATATTAGAACCAACATGAGAAGCATGTGTTAATCTTAGTACATGTATCCCTCTAGATCCTTCTTATTCTCCTAGAGTTTATCTTAATCACCAACATATTTTGAGGCAAGATGATGTTACACATTTCATTCATGACCTATCTCCCAACATAACATTGACCAAAGATGAAGCTTTAGATGATGAGAATAGTCCAACCCAACCTTACAAAATGGACATGAATAGTGGTGATAGTTCAATGATAATCTTCCTACAAAGGATAGTCCTTGATCATCTATTCATCCCTTTGGCCCTTCAACATGTCCTTACACAACAAATCACAAAATAAGTATGTAATGAAAGTCCTCCTTCACAGTCAAAATTTTTTTATGAGGTTGGCTATGATATGATTTCTAAACAAGGCTATAGTTGACAAGGCCCTGGAAAATTAAAACAGGGAATCGAGATCCCTATAGATCCTCCCTCATAATTCACTATAGAAGGCATAAAATTTCCTCACTCATTACCTCAAACATCTATGGATGATCTCCTTAAGCTCGGCTAATCTCCCTTTATTTCACAAAAAAAAAAAAGAATTTGTAAACCTAATCAAGACAACCATACTTTTTGCACATATCATCAAATACGCCGCTATCTTACAAATCATTGTCCCTATTTCCAAAATGAGATACAAAAACTCATTGATAATGGTACTATAAAAATGATAAATGAATAGGACTTCTTGTGCCTATTATGTTGGTCCTCGTTGAGTGAAATTAGTAGCTTACCTATTGGGGAATCTCTGTCATTCGTGATGGTACAATTTCATATGAAATCATACTTGTTTAGCAACATAATAGTCTTTCTTATTTTGTCTCCATGCTTGGGGGACAAGAATAATGTTTCAATATTCTCTTTTTTCATGGATTTACTTTTCCTTTGTTAAGTTGCATCTCTCGTTACTTGATTTCCTTTCCAGAATATTATTATCCTCCATGTGAGTACATGTGTATCTCTTGGTTAGGATATATTCCTTACTTGAAACTGTACATATTTTATGAATAATCTCTCCTTGGTGAAAGTGTGCAATCCTTCACTAAGAATACACTTTTTATAGAAATAGGGAAGGTGTGTATTATTAGTTTTCTTCCCTTTTCAAAGAGATATCACCTATTTTTAGGAGGTAGATATTTTTAGGTGAAGATCTCTTCCTCATTTCTATGCATCCCTCAAAAGGATCTCTTTATACTTGTTGCAAGATATTTCTTTTACAACTATCTCCTCCTTGCTTCAAAATAGTTATGCCACTTTAGCTTGGAATATTGTACATTTTTTCTTAAAGTATATCTCCTTGGTGATGAAGGTGTCTATCCTTGTCTTTTCTTTCTACCTTAAGACATCAACATAGAGCTATTTTTACATCTTAAGGGGGGCGACATATATGTGGCCTCCTTATTGCTTCTCTTCAATTCCATGTTGCAATATTTCCTTACAAACAACATAATTTGTTTGGTTATCCTTGTCATGGTGTCCCAGTAACACCTTCTTTGTTGTTGGTTTCCTTGTGATAAGAAAGTTCTATGTGGAAAAATCTTTCCTTTCAATTTATTTTTTATGGATTTTCTTACATATGCTTTATTTTGTTATCCTATTTACGATGTCCCAATAACACCTTATGTGTGGTTATTTTCCTTGTGATAAGGAACTTCACTTGGAAACGTATTTCCTTTCAATTTGCACCAGTCAATCACCTTGAAATAAGAAAACTTTTCTTTTCACCCTTTTTTCAAGATTAGTGGAACTAACATGACACAACTTTCTAGACTATTTTTAACTCTTTCTTTCCACACAGATCACACAACATAACTCAACTTTTTGTCTTGTGAGAATTTGTGCTTGCATGGATCACCTAGCATAACACACCTTACTAGCTAGTGAAATCCATATTACCTATCTCTCTCTCTGATGGATCACTTAGCATAACACAGCTTGCTAGCCTATGGAATCGATGATTCCTTTCTCCTTTCCCATGAATACATAGAATAACATACCATGATAATCATTGGATCTTGGCTCATCACTTGATGTGTTCCCTTTATCTTGGTTCTTCCAAGCGTATGTTCATGTTTGATTTCCTTTAGGTCTCGTCATGTCATGTCATATTATTGTATCAACACTTGTGATCATATTTAATGAGCATTGCATCATCAATCTTCAGTAATTACAACAAATCTAACGTATAACATTCATCATTTTAATTAAACATTTCAATTAAATTCAAGGGTTAATTCCAAACCTAGGGTCTGACCTAGGAAAAACCCTATCCCCAACACAATTTATCTCCTTTTGTGTGTAGGCAACAATTTTGGAAGCTACAATTATAAAATCAAACAAAGTAGAAAGAGATGATCAGATCTAGCCTTTGCAACAATGAAAACTAGAGGACAAGGTTTCCCCACACACCTATGTCAATGAATTTCCAAGAAATCTTTAGGAGATAATTTTGGACTACATTTTGATCCCCAGAAAGATATCTATTTTCTGCATCTGACATTTTAAGGGTTAGGTCACTTGGAGGATCCTTGTCCCATACTTTCAGGCTGAAATTACAGATAGAGGTTCCTCTCAACTCCTTGAATCCATATCTGTGTTTATGGCTACATATAAAATTTGGACAAAACTTGTTCATGTTAATTTATGTCAACTTTACATCTTTATCCCTAGATCTAGCATTCAATTTACATCTTTCCATCACTCATTTTCAACTCAAACAAAGGGAGGAATAGAAATCAATTAGCATTCATCCTTTGGGAGTGAATCTATTGACTTTACCTCCCTTTAATGTAATTAGTTGTGGAAATAGGCTTATTCATTGTTTGCATAGTTGAACTAGCAAATCACCTATTTTCACCTCATTACAAATGCATACCTCAAAGGTATAAGCAACATTAGTAAACTCATACCAACAATATAACCAACGCATAAACTACAATCACAAGCTCCATGTATCAAACCTTTCAATGGAGAACATACACATCCAAGAACTCCCACTACATGGGTAATGCCAAATCTAAAAATATCAAGGCGTAGCACATCTACCGATGGCATCAAATAGAAGGTGTAACCTATTGAACCCAAGGCAGGACTGAGAGGGGGGTGAATCAGTCTTAAACAAAATTAATGCAACACATAAACAATTAATCTACAACATATATCCATCACATGAACACCAATATTTTCTACGTGGAAAACCCAAATAGGGAAAAACCACGATGAGCACTTGCCCACAAAAATATCGACTATGTATATCAAATTACAATGAATGAGCTCACTTCTTTAGACTTTCAAACTAAGGATAACTGCTCTTGGGGTAAGAAACAAAAGAGGACTTGTAGACCTAAAGCTAACTACAACAGGGCAAGATACAAAAATGATTTGAAAAGAAGGATCTCCTAATCATGAAGTTGTCTTTGAGCTTTTCATCAAGTGGCTAACATCAACACACACAACTCAGACCTCATTTGTCAACACTTTCTCTCATACATGTGCCTCAGACTCAAACAACTCGCATATCATTCAAACACAACTCTTCTTCTCTACTCTGAATTTCACGGATTATCTTCACATCACATACTACCTCTCATCCTCTTACTTTCATTGTGTCCATACAACTTAATCACATACATCCTTTATATACAAGATAGTGTTAGAAGTACAGTTATTGTTACACCAAAAGATTGACTTGTTAATTCCTGATACAAGCACTAGACTTATAGAATCCACATAAATCAATTAAGCCATGTCACAAACCTGAGTGTTGAACTGCACAACACAAGGAGACCAAGGGTGCACACCTTTCAACAATCCCCCTTGTGCAAGAGAGAGTGTTTGAACCTGTGAACCAGGATTTGATACCACTTTTCAAAAGTACAATTGTCATTGTACCAAAAGATCAACCTCTTAATGCCCAATACAACCACTAGACATATAATCCACAAGAGGGTGTTAATCTGTGTCATAAACCTAAGCATTATGCTGCACAATACAAGGAGACAAAGGGTGCACACCTTGAAACAAATAGATCATCAAAGCTTGAACCAAGTTATCCTTAAAAAATACACCTTCTAAAGAAAAAATATGCATGTTGATCCACTCCAAGAGAAAGAGGGGACCAAAACACATCTTCCAAAAATCAATCCATCGATCTATAATTACAGGAACAAAAACTTCAACATCCCAACACACAACACATCCATAATTAACAATAAAAAACACACTCCAATAAAAATTACTCTTATCCAAATCTCCACACACTATGGTGAGACCCATAACATATCAAATAACCTTCCAAAAATTAATCTGGGCCCAAAGATAGGTTTAACATAAAATATCAGAACCTGCTATGAAATACACCACAACTTTCGGAGGACAAAAAGATATTTTTGGACCACAAAACTAACTCATCCATAATGCCAAAGACATAACCAAAGAAGATAACAACATCAACAACACTTTCTAGACATGAACAATTCTGGAACATTTAATAGAAAAATTGTAACCCTTAGATGGAAAGATGTCTCTGCACCACAGACATTTCGGACCAACAACTATCACACTTCCATAACAACCAATAGAAAAATTGCAACCCCAACATAGGAATATATCTCTGTACCATAGACATCCCTGACCAACAATTATCCAAAACAACAATTTTGACATCAATGACAACCACAATAACATATACTTCTGACAATATCCCCCTTTGTCATTGATGGCAACACTTTACTAAACTCAACATTCGACCAACACTAACAATATACAACACAATATTGCCATCTCATAAACACTGCAAATACTGCTCTAATAAATCTCTATAAAATTTCTCAATCTCTCTCAAAACTACTCAATCTCTCCCCCTTTTCCATCAAGGACAAAGGCCATACCAACACTACACACTCCACTACTCCTGAGAGAAGCCACAACATCAATCCAGGAAAATAAATAGGCATGAAAGCTCCCCCTAGAAAGATGCACCTACATAATGCACCTAGCTTGAAGAAAGAGGGGCAATAACCCCAAGCTTATCCCAAAAATACTCAAATGTATCCTTTGCCAATGCCTTAGTGAAAATATCTGCTACTTGTTCCTTTGTAGAAATGTATTCCAATTGAACTTCCTTCTCAACAATCTTCTCCCTAAAGTAGTGATATCTGATTGAAATGTATATTGTTCTTGAATGCATAACCAGATTCTTTGAAATGTTTATTACACTTGTATTGTCGTAGATAATAGGAATTGCTTCATCATATGTTACCTTGATATCTTTATCTAGAGTCTGCCTCATCCACATTACCTAAGTACAATATGGTGTTGTTACAATATACTCTTCTTCAATAGTAGATAGGGAAATCAAATCCTATTTCTTACTGAACCAAGAGACCAATCTATCTCTTAAAAAGAAAGCACCTCCACTAGTACTCTTACGGCCATCAACACTTCCAGCCCAATCAACATCAATATAATATTTTAACATGAAATCTCCACCTTTTTTGTACGAGTCTAAAATCCACAGTTCCTGATGTAGGAGCATCCCAAGTTCTTAGCAATCTTGCATCAACCAAAAAAAAAAAAATTGTTTTTCTTTTCTATTTTGCAGTTTCAACATTTCTTTCTGTGTTTCTCGGAGTTGGCTCACTGGAACCTATGGAGTTGGATTTTTATTGAAGACTTGATCATCTTCCTTATTCCCAAACCATAGAGCATTTGGATAATTTTTTGGTAGCTTATTGCTACCGGTTTCTGAGATAGTTTTATGTTACCAATTGCCTAGACCTATTTGCATTGGTGATCTACCAGATTCTTTCCATAGATTGTGGAGCCCTGAGCATTTATTCCAATGTTCCTTGGCATGTGGCTCACCTTCCCTTTGATTCTCACTTTGTCCTTTGAATTTTCCAAAAGAATTTCTTTGGTGGAGGCTGACCTTGTTTGTTTTACACATTAGGTCTTGTTCTTCACGTTTTGATCCCTTTTTTAGCCGATTGGATCCCCTTGGATCGTATAAATTATTGTAATAGTGAAATAGAATGTAATCCAAGAAGTTAGATAGAACATAGAAGATAGATCTTGAGATTTGAGGTCCCGATTGTGACTATTTTATTTTTTAGCATGTTTTAGCAGGCCTGTGAGCCAGTTTCTATAACCTGGTTGTTACCAGTTGATTGTAATCAATTTTCATGATATAATTCAGTCTATTCTGAATTGCCTCCATCATATCCTTGTGTTTCCATTGTGTATACTCTTATTGGCCGGTCTGGACTAATCTCTTTGAGGTCCCTCCTAACCGGTGACTGCATCAAGTGGTATCAGAGCAATTATTTTATGGATATTGCGTTGTCTTGATAAAAAAATTTCTGGGGTGGGGGATTGTGGATCCGACCTACAGCTGCAAAGGACTGGTGTGAAGATGGTGTGAAGAGGAAATAGGAATGGTGTAGTGCGTGTGAATGTAGACCCTATTGTGATGGAAATGTTGTGAGGAATTGCATCTTAGTTGGAGTTCGTTGAGATAGCACAAAGAAGAGGCTGTCATATTCAAGATGTAAGTGAAGATGAAGGAGAAGAAGCCCCAACAGAACAAGTAAATGCACCGGCAATCAATGCGGATGAAGAGAGGTTTTTGAGGGTTTTGAGTAGGGTGAATACTAAACCACATTTTACCACACTGGAATATGATGGAAAGTTGGACTCACATGAATTGATGGATTGGATCTTTGGGATGGAGAAATATTTTAATTTTGAGAACACCACAGAGGAAAGGAAGGTGAAGTATGCTTGTACCCGGTTGAAAGGTCATGCATCTCTTTGGTGGGAACATTTACAAGTTGAATGATAGAGGAGAGATAAAGAGAAGATCAAAACATGGGATCGGATGGTTGCGAAGTTAAAATCAAAGTTTATGCCAATTGATTATCAAGTGAATCATTCTAGAAGTTGTAGAATTTGAAGTAGAAGGAATCTAGTGTGAATGAGTATACCAAATCATTCTACAAGTTGAATATCAGATCAAGACATTTTGATGACAAAGTTGAACAAGTTCTTTGATATTTGAATGGATTGTGGATGTCTATACAAGACAAAATTAGTTTGATCAAGTTGCAGAGTGTTGAAGAAGCTTACCAGTATGCCCTAAAAGTGGAGGAGAAGCTGAGCAAAAGACATGAGCAGCGATAGAGAGGCAGAGGTGGAAGGTTTACCAAAGAAATATTTCAAGGAGGAAGAGGTACCTGTACAGATCAGAACAAGGACAAGGAAGTAAGAAAAGATGGTAGTTCATACTGGAAGGATGATAAGAATTTCTACCGGAGAAAAGAACCTGATGGTTACCATAATGAAAATTTTAGAAAAGATGATAGAAGACAAGACAAGAGAGTGTTTAGAGGCACTTGATTTAAGTGTGGAGGAGAAACACATCATGCATTCAAATGTAAGAAGACAAAGAATACCGAAAGAGAAGCAGTAGTGGAAGAAAGCCCCATCGAATCAACTAGCAAATCGGAAGATGGAGAACTGTTGATTATGCAGAGAGTTTTTGTGTCATATCAGAGAAGATGAGGAGCCCTTGCAGAGGAGGAATTTGTTCAAGACCAAATGTAAGGTATCTAGTAAGCGTTGTAAAGTTTTTATTGATAGTGGTAGTTCAAATAACCTTATTTCAGAGGAGATGGTGAATAAGTTAAACTTGGAAAGATTGAAACACCCTAAGCCTTATTAGATAGCATGGATTTAGGATGAACATAAGTTGTTAGTAAGTGAGAAATGTTTGGTAAAATTGAAAATTGGGAATTATCATGATGAATTCTTGTGTGATATTATGCCTATGGATATTTGTCACCTTTTGTTGGGTAGACCTTAGCAGTTTGATAGACAAGCAATGCATGATGGGAGGAAGAACATATACACTATTGTGGCAAATGAGATGAAGCAAATCTTGTTACCCTTCGAGGAGCCTTTGAAGAGTGAAGTCTATACAAATGCTAGGATCTATTTGGTGGGTGGAAGGAAACTCTTGGATGGAATGAGACATGAGAATGTGTGTTTTGCCTTAGTTCCTAACTGTTTGTGTAATTAATTATTCACATTGGATATTATTACACCTTACTTAAGTTTACTTAGGATAATGCATTTCATAGTAGTTTGGGTATGAGACACTTAGGTGTTTGTGCCACATTGGGATAGTGTGTTTAAGAGAATTTCCATCTTTTATGGTGTGATCTTGTTACTACTCTATCATATCCACTTATTGTGGAGTGATAATTCCACCTTCGGTGGGTGATCCACCTCATGTGGAATATTTTATTGTTTTTCCTACCTACCACACCTATTTCCTACCTACCCTTTTTTTCTTATAGAGCCACATGTCATGTTTGTGTGCTCACATATCCATATAGCCTTGCCTACATAAGCAGGCTCGTATTCATTATGTACAGCTATTGATCATTTTATCTATTGATGAGAATACAATTTATTCTTGTCCTATGTTTTGTCTCTCTATTTTGTACTTTTCATTGATCTCTTGATCTTGGAAAAATCTCACATGGTATCAAATCCATTAGAGCATCATTGATTCATCTTTGACAAGCATTATTGCGGTGTCAAGAGGAAGATCTGAGGAGCAACATCTTTTGGAGGCATCCTAGACCAGATCCAACCTCACCATCACGTTCGAGTGGCCGTTTCCATGAATTTTGACTATAAATTCGCCTATATTGGGTGAAAGTCAATTTTGGGGCTTGGAGGAAAAAATTAGCCAATTTGGCTTATACAGTACGGATTTATTTTTATTTAAAAAAAAAAAATTAATTTTTCTGCGAAAATTATTTTTTTTCATAATTATTTTGTTTTCACTATTTTTTATTGCATTGTAAAGTTTTTGTTTTTTTAAAATCAAAATTTTATATTTCAAGGGGGTCATGTGACCACCCCCCGTACTCATCATAGCCTACATTTATTGTAGGGCGTACCATTTTCGAGGGCCCCGCCTCCCATAGCTCCCACCTCTATGTCCCATCAACAACCGTTGTAGATTAATTCTGGTCTCTGCATGTTTGTCGGCACTAGTTCGCCGGCAGCACCATCGACGACCCCCAAGTTCCTCCGGCATTTGTCTTCTAACGCCATGTTCCTTCCCGGTCGGCCTCCCGCCGCCTGCCAGCGACCCTCCCTCCCGGCCGCTGTCCTTGCTACAGCTCTTACTATCGATGCCTCTATTGTTGGCCTCCTTCAGGCCACCTCTGTCACCGTCGTTGACCTATGATCACCGAGCTTCAACTAGCCACGCGGTCCTTGCCACGTCGACACTATCAAACCAACACCAGTCAAGAGTCTCCACATCATCGGGCCACTCACCATACCTAGTCAGTAGTATGGCTTCCACATGTCCTGCCACACAAGAATCTAGTCACTTGCCATACTACCACATCACCGCACAATCAGCAAGCCTCGTCATCATTTCCATACAGTACGCAACCTATAAGGTTGTGACACGTGTCAAGTTCATACCATACGAACATCCAATCAGGAAGGGAGGTGAAGTTTTCCTAACGACTAGATGGCCATCAAATTTAACATCATTTTTTTTTTGACATCATCATTTTTGAAAATTTATCAGCCCCCTCCTATTGAGCTTTTCAATTTTGTAGTTCAACTTTGGAAGGCCATATCTCGCTCATTTTTGCTCCTTTTTTGGTGCTTTTTTTTTGAAATGGGATATGTTTTTGTGTACTTTATTGTGGTGGCATTATTTTCTGATTTTGATGGACAAATTTTTCAGAAATATCAATTTTTGGTGACTGTACATGTCCAATTCCCATTTTTGCAACTTCCAGGACTCTATTTGGGCTCATACGAACTCCTTTCCAGGTGTCATTTTTTTTTAAAGTGCATAGTTTTTCATCTACTCTCATAATATGCTATCAGTTTTCTGTGATTTTTGGTAGAAAATTACTTTCAACATATTATCCTTTTTTGCCAATTTCGCACTTGTATTGCATAGATCTATCTTTCTAGTCTTTTTGCATTGTAGTTCTTAGCCTATTGGGGCAGTTGTAAAACAAAATCAGAATTCCACCTTACCATTGTTTTCAAGTGACCTATTATACACGCACTACCTATAAAGTGCCAAAATCATCGTTTTTTGTTTTGTTTTTTTTTGGGGGGGGGGGGGTACTTTGATTGAGTAAATTTTGGGGGGTGTCTCTTGTGCTTTTGTGCTCTTGTGTTCCTTCCTTTTTTCTACTATGGGTTCTCCTAATTTTCCTTTCTTAACTCCTCTTAATTATGCTCCTTGGAAAATTGATGCATGGAGTAAAGTTATGGAAAAAGGACTAACTCGTTATATTGGTTGTTGATTCTAAGGTTGATCTTGTTTCTCACTTAGATTGACTCACTAAGAATAGCATGGCAATTGGTACCTTAAGAAAGTATGTATCAAAGGATCTCATCTTTCATATTGAGAAATATACTCTAATCAAGGATGCTTGGCAAAATTTTCAAGACTTGTATGGTCAAGTTGATGAGATTAGGGGATATCAAATTGATAGTGATCTCACCATGTTATGATCCCATGAACTTAGATACAATACAAGATTATGTCACTAAGGAAAAATAGTTGAGGGCACAACTCAAGGATTGTGGCATTGATAAGAAGGATACTCAATTGATCCTCAATTTGATGGGCAAGTTTCCACAAGAATATGCAGCATTTGTTTCTAGTTTCCAAACCCATAGGATGATAATGGGTTCAAGCTACACAATGCCTACATTTGATGCTTTCGTCGAAATGTTGATGATGGAACAAACTAAGTTGATAAGCATGGGCATTCTTAAGACTTCTAAATCTCAAGAATTAGTGGAAAATCGATGGAACAAAGGAAATCAAGGAAAGGACAACTCAAACAAGAAGAAATGGCAATCAAATCCTAAGGATAACCTTCTCCACAACAAGGAGACTCATCCTCTTTCAAGAGGGACAATTCACCAAAGAGGAAGAGACCTACTTATGCCTATTGTAAAAAGGTTGGTCATGAGGAGCATCGTTGCCACTCTAAGAAGATTGATGAGCTCACACACATCCTCAAAAAGCACAACATTGATTTGCCTAATGCCTACAAGAAGGATGATTCATCAACTTCCACTTCCTCTCATTCAAAAGAAAAAGGGAAAGCATTCATGGCTTCTACAAGTGGGAAGACTCACTCTTTTTGGACAAGAAAAGGAAAATCTCTTTGTGCTACTACAATTCATGATTTAGGAAGATGGCTTCTAGATACAGGCGCTTCTCATAATATGGCATCTTCACAGTCTATGTACTCTTCATTTCAGCCTTGCACCATGCCACAAATTTTGATGGGCAATCATACATACATGGATTTGATTGGGAAACGAACTATTTCCATTGGGGATAACTCCTTCAATGATGTGTTGTGTACACCCCATTTGACAAACAATCTCCTTTCCATCTATCAAATCACACATGGGACAACTAAGAGAATTGTGGAGTTCACACCTGAGTCAATTTTCATTAGAGACTTGGAGACTAGAGCTATCATTGTGACTGAGGTGGTTGATCATGCATCTCGGTTATACTCCTTTTTAGATTTTGTTGATGAGAATGATTTCACATATGATTATTCTACACATGATGATCACACTTCTTGTGATGATTCAGAATTTGAGAGCTATGGTACTTGAACTTGGGGATTCTCACATTTGACCCCATTCTTGAGCCTTGTGTTTCATCTCCTCATATTGATATCACATCACCTATTGCACCTGATGATGTAGATAGTGCGATAGTGTTGCCTTCTTGTGATTCAGTGCAACAGGATATTTCATGTCTTCTAGATTTAGTTTCATGGGATGAGTAATTGACAAACATTGCAGGTTTGTTTGTGGAGTCCTACATTGCAGATTTGGGAGACATCATTGATGATATTCATCTTCTCTTTGATGAAGATGATCCTTCTTTGATTATTGTGAGGGAACACTCTAACCCTCTTGTTCATTCTCTACATGATCATTCTTTCGAGGTTGAAATGATTCTAGATTCTTATGTACAGCAGTTGGAGGAGGTTTCTTTATCCTTTGACGAGACAGGTGAGTCTTTGGGACTTTTTCTATATTCATCTCCACTAGATCTTGGAGTACCTTTTTCAGCAGTTCACCACATTTGGAGGGGGTAGCCTTCAACATTGACATTGGGACACTTGAGAAGCTTTCAAAGACTCCATTCATCATGAGTATTTTTCCTACTTCTTCCCTTCATGATTGGGGAGACTTCAAGGATACACCTTTGGTTTTGTTTCTTCCTAAGGGGAGGAATGGTGTTCGGTGTTCGTGGAGCAGTTTCTTCATTCATTCTCGAGCTTCTATCTTTGGTGTAGATTCTACATTAAGGGGGGGATACCTAGCTTCTCTTCTTCTCTCATATGAGGAGGACTTTTTCCTCACATGGGGTTTTGTTCCTCACATGCTTCTATGAGAGTTCTCTTGTATAGTTTTCATCTCTCTTTTGGGGGAAGTTTATTTCCCATTGGGTTTTTTTCTCTTTCCCCACCTTATGAGAGATTTAATTGCATTGGTTTGCATGCATTTGCATTTGTACATGGGTACCTAACATGGCCTCGTAATGGGGACCCATCTTACATTACCTAGGTTCATTGTAGACTTAAGTGCATTCCCCTAAGTTGTACTTAAGGGAGGGTGTTGGTTTAATTAATTATTCCCATCTAATATTATTACACCTTACTTAAGTTTACTTAGGATAATGCATTTCTTATTAGTTTGGGTATGCGACACTTGGGTATTTGTGACACATTGGGATAGTATGTGTAGGAGAATTTCCACCTTTTATGGTGTGATCTTTTTACTACTCTATCATATCCACTTATTGTGGAGTGATAATTCCACCTTTGGTGGGTGATCCACCTCATGTTAAATATTTTATTGTTTCTCCTACCTACAACACCTATTTCCTACCTACCCTTGTTTCTTATTGAGCCACATGTCATGTTGGTGTGCTCGCATATCCATATAGCCTTGCCTATATAAGCAGGCTTGTATTCATTGTATGTACAACTATTGATCATCTTATCTATTGATGAGAATACAGTTTATTCTTGTCCTATGTTTTTTTCTCTCTATTTTGTACTTTTCATTGAGCTCTTTATCTTGGCAAAATATCACACTAAGAAAACTAAGAACCCGGAACCTAAAGAAGAGCAACCGGAAGAGAAAAAGGAGTTGCTAATAGAATATGAAGACATGATTTCAGATCATGTGCCTGATGGATTACCACCGGTAATAAGTATCAGTCTGATGGTATGATGAAAGAATAAGTATCTGGTAGATTACTGAGAGGGGGGGTGAATCAGTAAACTAAAAAACTAATACAAACTCCCAAACTCAAAATAAACTTATCAACAAATAACTCTTATCAAGATAATATCTCAAAGATTACCAACATCAACTAATATCAACATCAATACCAACCGGTTTGACTGTTATGACAATTTAACAGTAAACAACTTCAACCTTGTAAACATCAAAATGCTTAATCAAATGTCAACATATTCATCTTCAATGCTTCCAATATCATGCCGTATTAGAATAGTTAAGTAGTTAATCAAATCAACAAATAAGACCATAACCACAAAGCATTCACTACTTGACACAAATATTTATACGTGGAAAACCCAAATAGGTAAAAAACCATGGTGAGTGGAGACTCACAAGGATAGCTATCTGAACTCTTCTGAAGTTCACCCTATTAGGAGCCAAGCCTGTTAAAGCTTTTACAATAAATCCTGTTAAGAACTAATTCCGGTTAGGAATCACCTGGTTAGAGGATTTTACAAATATGACTTGATGAAAAGTACAATACCATGTTAGGAGTAACCTCGCTGGAGGATTTGAGAATCCAAACTAATGGACCACCTTGTAAGAGGATTTAGAAAGTAACCAATCTTGTTAGAGCTTACCCAGTTAGGGTATTTCAATTTTTGTTGTAATTGTTAGAAAACAACATGTTTTCTTGATCTATCTGAATAGCACTACATCTGCTTGATCAGATCCTTCTTAATCTTCAATCTGCCTTTACTCAAACTGCAGATCCATCCACCGGTTTGGCAACCACACACTCAACTGGTTTCTCCAATCTTGCCAACTTTGCCAACTCTTAACAAAACAATATCATCGACCTTAAATACAAAATCAACTAGGTCGGTAACACAACAAAAACTTAATTCACATCATCGAGATTACAAACAAGTCGATACAATCTTGACTGTTAGAAATCATAACAATCTCTTCACATTCTTCAAGAAAATTCCAACCGCTCCATGATCACCACTTCATCTGACTTTGTAACTCATCACGCGCTATGCATTTGAAGCAATCCACTTTGCTCCTTTCCAAGATAACAAACAAACACTCCAAAACAATCTGAACTTATCTTCATACAATGATCACACGTGTCTCCATCATTACTGCTCAACATTAGATCTTAAACCAACAATGTGATCGAGGAGGGTTTATTAAAAACAAACGGTAGGGTTTATCGATTACAAAAACATAGAAAGGTTTAACCCTTTACACCGGTTCAACTTACAAATTACCATATACCGGTTTACAACATCTTCTACAAAGTTAATCATATCGGTTACAAGACAATAGTAATAACAACAATAACATCAGCAATATCATGAATACAATTCACTGGTTCAATTGACATCAATGACAACGTATCATTAATGCAATCTATATGCAAAATGCCAACATAGTCATTGTATGGACTTGATTCCTGGAGCTAGTTTGCCTAAAAAAGCTACACATTGGATGACACCAGCAGAGAATGAAGAATTGAATAGAGAAGTGCAGTAGTTGTTGAAAACAGGTTTGATCGGGGAAAGTTTGAGCCCATGTGCATTACTAGTAGTGTTAGCACCTAAGAAGAATGGAGAAGGGAGGATGTGTACCAATTCCAGATCAATAAACAAGATCACAATGAAACATCGGTTTCCTTTTCCTAGGATGGATGACATAATGGACTATTTGAGTGGAGCCAAATACTTTATAAAAATAGATTTGAAGAGTGGATATCATCAGATCAGGATCAGAGAAGGAGATGAGTGGAAGATAGCATTCAAGACAAATGAAGGATTGTATGAATGGTTGGTGATGTCTTTTGGGTTAACTAATGCACCGAGTACTTTCATAAGGTTAATGAATGAGGTATTGAAGAAATTCTTGGGTAAATTTGTTATTGTTTATTTGGATAACATTTTGATTTTTGAATAGGACAAAAGAAGAGCATTTGTTGCATTTGAGTCAAGTTCTACAGAGATTGAGAGAAAGAATTTGTTGATAAACCTAAAGAAGTGCACTTTCATGAAGGAAGGGTTATTCTATTTAGGATTTTTGATAGTTGTCAATGGAATGATGATGGACCTTGAGAAGGTGAAAGAAATTGTTGGATGACCTACACCGGAAAGCATTGGAGAGGTAAGATCATTTCATGGATTGGCTAGTTTCTACCAGAAGTTTATCAGAAATTTCAAATTTGTTTGTAGCCCTATGACTGTGACAATGAGAGGGGATAAGAAGGAATTCAAGTGGACCACTAGAGAAAACAAAAATTTTGAGAAGCCTCTGTTAGCTTTACCAGATTTCAACAAAGTATTACAAGTTGATTGTGATGCAAGTGGAAATTGGAGCAGTCTTGAGTCAAGAAGGTAGAGCAGTAGCTTATTTTAGTGAGAAGTTGAATGATGTCAGGAGGAGATATTTAGTGTATGATCAAGAATTATATGCCATATTTAAATCCTTGAAGAAGTAGAGACATTACTTGTTGCCTAAGGAGTTTGTATTGTACATGGATCATCAAACCTTGCAGTATTTCAATAGTCAGAGTAAGTTGAATCAAAGACACATGAGATGGGTAGAATTTTTGCAGAGTTGCACCTTTGTGTTGAAGCATAGAAGTGGGAAATCTAACAAAGTTACTGATGCATTTAGTAGAAGAAGAAATTTGTTGATAGAGATGAGAGTGACAATATTAGGATTTGAGGAGTTGAAGACCTTGTATGATGATGACCCAGATTTGGCAGAACCTTGGAAAGCATGTAGAGAACCGGTTATGGCATATAGGAGTAAATGGTTGAATTATTTCATTCAGGATGGGACATTATTCAGAGGAGTTTAGTTCTGTATACCTAGGAGTTCTATGAGGGAAAATTTGATAAAGGAGAAACATATTGGAGGATTAGCTAGACACTTCGATGTTGACAAAATAGTACCATTGTTGAGTGAGCATTACTTTTGGTCCCAGATTCATAAGGATGTTAGGAATTTTTTCCTGAATTGTAGAGTTTGTCAAGTTGCAAAAGGGAGTAGTCAGAATGTGGGATTGTATAAGCCTTTGACAGTACCCGTAAGACCTTGGGAGGATATAAGCATGGATTGCATACTTGGATTACCTAAAACATAGATGGGAAATGATTCTATATTTGTGGTGGTGGATAGATTCTTGAAGATGGCTCATTTCATACCTTGTAGGAAGACATCAGATGCACTACATGTAGCAGACCTATTTTTTAAGGAAGTAGTGAGATTGCATGGATTACCTAGAAGCATAGTTTTAGACAAAGATACTAAGTTTATTGGTTGTTTTTGGAGAGCACTTTGGAAGAAGATGAAGATAGATTATGAATTAATTTATGTTTTTCACCCACAGACTGATGGACAGACAGAGGTAGTAAACTAAAGCTTGGGAAATTTACTGAAATGTTTAGTTGGAGACAAAACCGAAAGTTGGGATTTGATTTTAGCACAAGCAGAATTTGCCTACAATAATTTGGTGAACAAGAGTATTGGAAGGACACCTTTTGAGATAGTTACCAGAGCACACTCAAGAGGTATATTAGAATTGAGAGATATCAGCAGTGCAAACCAGAGATGTTTAGAAGCAGAAGACTTTGCAAATCACATGGAAGCCTTGCATATTGAAGTTAAGCATAATTTAGAGGACATGAACAACAAGTATAAGGAGAAAGGAGATGAGAAGAGAAGACATAAGAAATTTGAAGTTGGTGATAAAGTGATGATGTATCTAAGAAAAGAGAGATTCCTGGTTGGAACCTATAACAAGTTACAGATAAGGAATTTTGGACCTTGTAAGATCTTGAGGAAGTTTAGTTCCAGAAATGCATATGAAGTGGAGTTGCTAGATGATTTGAGTATTTCACCTATATTCAATATTGCAGACCTACATCAGTATCATGAACTAGAATTTAGTGAAGACAGTATTGTAGATTTGGAGAAACACTTTCCCCGGAAGGAACCAAATCAGATTGAAGACATTTCGAATAGTAGGATTGGGTGTAGTACGCGGAGCAGACAATATAAGGAATATCTTGTGAAGTGGAAAGGCAAACTAGTTGAAGATTCATCTTGGATTTCTCAGGTAGAGGTAGACCACTTTGGTTTTCCTCTGACCCCAGCAAAGTGAGAGACTCACTTTTTCAACAACTCTGGATGTCTGATGCAAGAGCATCCCCCGTTCTTGGCAATCTTGCATCAACCAAAAAAAATATTTCTTTCTATTTTCCTTTTTTGTTTTGCAGTTTCAGCATTTCTTTATGTGTTTCCCGGATTTGGCTCACCAGAACCTGTGGAGTTGGATTTTTCTTGAAGACTTGATCATCTTCCTTATTCCCAAACCGCAGAGAATTTGGATCATTTTTCAACAAGTTATCGCTACCAATTTTGGAGACAGTTTTCTGTTATTGGTTGTCTGGACCTATTTGCATTGGTGACCTATCGGATTTTATCTGTAGCTTGCAAAGCCTTGAGTATTTATTTTAATTATCATTGGCATGTGGCTAACCTTCCCTACAATTCTCAATTCGTCCTTTGAATTTTTCAAAAAAAAATCATTGGTGGAGACCGACCTTGTTGGTTTTACACGTTAGGTCTTGTTCTTCAGGTTTTGATCCCTTTTTGAGCCAACCAGATCCACTTGGATCATATAAATTGGAATAGAATGTAATCCAATAAGTTAGACAAAACATAGAAGATATATCTTGAGATCTGAGGTCCCAATTGTGACCTATTTTTTTTCTAACATGTTTTAGCAGACCTATGAGCCAGTTTTCATAATTTTGTTGTTACCGGTTGATTGTAATCAATTTTCATGATATAATTCAGTCGGTTATGCATTTCCTCTATCATATCCTTGTGTTTCAGTTGTCTATACTCTTGCTGACCAGTCTAGACTAATCTCTTTGAGGTCCCTCCTAACCGATGACTGCATCAATACCTTTCAAATGTCTAAAAATCCTTTTCACAGCTTTCTCATGTGTAACCTTGGATTTCCCTAAAACCTAGCCACCAAACACATAGCCTACATGATATCTGGTGTGGAAGTAGTCAAATACAACAATTCATCAACCATCAATCTATACTTCTTCTAATCAACCTCTGAAGACTCATCATCCTTGCTCATTTTGTATCCAAGGGTTAAAGGAGTTGTAAAATGGTTTACAATCATCAAAGCCAAATTTATTAGACATCTCTTTCACATACTTGCTTTGTGACATAAAAAATCCACTTTCAGATTGAATAACTCGTAACCCAAGAAAGAAAGATAACTCACCAATCATTGACATTTCAAACTCTTTTTGCCTCGCTTTAGCAAAATCTTTGCATAAGCTATCATTTCTTTTGAATATAATGTCATGAACATAAACTATAACAATCAATAACTTATCACCATCAATCTTGAACTAAAGATTATTGTCTATTGTACCTTTCCTGAAATTCTATCATAACAAATACATGTCTTGTTGAACACCTGGAATAATGAGAGGGGAGGGGTGAATCAATATTTCCTTAAACTTATTAAAACTTTTAAACAACCAACCACATAACATTACTTAGCTAAAGAAATAACAAGAGAGAAAACAAAAGAGTACACCACATAACACATGGATTTATATGTAGAAAACCCAAGATGGGAAAAACCACAGAGGGTTAACTCTCAGTGATATGTAACGGGTTATTGTAATACAAAACAAGTGGCTCACTGTCAGATGGACTCACTATCTAGAAAATGATGGCTCGCTATCAAAATGTGGCTTATAGCCAATAATACAAAATTGAACTATTGTGATTGGATCTATCATATGCATGAGATACGATTCCAATTAAGTTCATATGTATTAAAGCTTCTATCTTATTACAAATATTGTCTATTTCCATTCCCTTATTTTGAAAAACCCTTTTGTTCCTCTCCTTCCAAATTTCCCATACTAAGATGGAGGGGGCAATCTTCTAGATATCCTTGAAAAGACTTTTTTTGAATAGCAGGCCAACTCTTCATATTGATCATTACATCACTTGATAGGACCGAACTCCACTGTAACTTCTTGTAATAGCTAATCCCAACATTCTGATGTGTAAGAACACCCCATAAGGAGATGATTCATTGTTTCCTCATCTGAATCACATATAACACATCTGGAAGGTCCTACAAATCCTATTTTCTTGAACCAGTCCATAGTTAAAATTTGTTTTTACAATGTTGCCCACAAAAACATACCATCTTTTGGTAAACAAACTTTATCCCAACAAAGTTGAATAGGGATGTCTAGCTTTCACCAGTGTTATGATTTAGTCAATTCCTCGTATCCTTCTTTTACCCTATAATCACCTGATTTTGATCATGTCCAAACTATCCTATCTACTCCTTCCTTTATAGTAATTTTCCTTCCTGTTAAAATATTCATAAGCTTTAATTTTTCTGCTTCTGAAAGAGGGTTTGATCTAATGACTTCCAATTCCAGCCTAATATTAGATTCCCACTAGGAATCTAGGTATAATCTTTCAAGTAATCCCCCCAAGGATTACTTAAAATTTCCTTTATTCTAGGACTAGTTAGGATGTTGTCTAAAGATGCATGTCCTCCCCATAAATCACTCCAAAATTTGACTTTATTGCCATCTGCAATATCTCAAGAGATATTCTCTAAAATTAATTTCCTGCAATATAGAAGGAAATTCCATACCCTAGAACCCTTATGAGGATTTTGTGTTCTGAATATATTACTAGGGTTCGAGCTAGTCAAATATTTCTTCTGCAAAATCTTAGCCCACTTTTGATCCGGCTCCGTGTATATTTTCCATACTGATTTTTCCCCTAGAGCCCTACTCTGCCAACTAAGGTTCTTAAGTCTAATGCCTCCTACATCCTAAGGTCTACAAATCTTATCCCATTTTATTAAAGCTAATTTCTTTTGTTAGCAGTGACCAAGAAGGAAAACTAAGAGGGGGGGTTGAATCAGTTTTCACTAGATCATTCAATTTAAGCACAATCTCATATCTAAACAACCGCAGCAATAATAAAGATAAACACAATAGCACCAATACACATAAACACCAAGATTTTGACGTAGAAAACCCAGCTAAGGGAAAAACCATGGTCAGAACCTACCCACAATAAAATAATACTCTACAGTAGTATGTGTAAATACTACAATGGGGAATGCACATGCATTCAAGCACACTGCCTAGAGCTCACTACTCAAAGGGAAGACTAACTACCTTACAATAAGATTCAGACTACAATCCAGATTACATGAACTATAAATATAGCATCTCCTTATGCCTGATGATAGTTTTGGTTAAGCACATTTGTTTTCCCTACAGCAATCTCTGCTCATTACACCACACTAAAGGATAAATTTTCCTAAGCACCACATATACCACTCTCTGATAATAAAGACACAACATGAATACCCAAATTAAGTTTGTATACCTCCTATATATACAATTCATCAACCTTGATGACAAGGTCGGCCAAACCCTCAACTCTTAATTACAAAATTACATCACACAATACATATGTGAACCACTGGACCAATATAATGATATACATGACATAGCATGTGTTGGTCCTCACAAATGGAATGACAACTAGGTAATAAAACACAATTCAGAGATTGGGTATCTTTGAATAGCTAGTTTTCCTGTAGCAAAGGCTCATTTACTTATCAACCAGGGACTTAAACTTAAATTGCGCCAGCATTGTATGTGCACCAAGTTCATATCACAACCATTCTATATTACTATAGGAAAGGAAATTCTTTAAAGTAAACATGCAAAATCTTAATGAACTAATACTTAATCCAAATTCACAACTAGAAATCACTCAAACAATTACTACTAAATGATAACGTTTTGGCAAGCAGATAGGAACTACTCTATCGTTGTGGCTGCAGGAACAAACAATTGTCGAAACAACTACTACTGAATAATGGAAACTAACTAAAAAGCACAAAGGATTACTCACCAAGTGGGTCCCATTGAGTGAGCATATCCAGGACTTCAGATTACAATTGTTTAGCTTTTAAAAATCACATAGATCTCTTTATTCCATTTTGACTATGAAAATACATAAAATACCACAAGTCTGAGTATTACAAATATAATGGTCGTTCCCTACTACTCTGGGAAGAGAGAGAGACCCATTTATTTATAAGGAAGCTTATAGAATATTCCTCTGATTGACCACATTCCTATAGAATAGGTGAACATGATTCATTAAACAAAAAGAAGAAGAAGAAGTGAGCACAGGAAAACAGAACAACATTTGTCGTGCGGCTGAGAAAATATAGCATGACATGCTTCCTAGATCTAAGCTCCACTAAGAGTAGTTATAAATGTTTCATAAATCATTTTTCTGAAGAACCGGTCAAGTGGCTTTGATCTCCCTTATTACTATTTTCTTTTGACTGGGTCTATATTGTGGCTATATACCTGGTACTTCTTTAAATCGCCACTTAGTCTTTCATTCTCCTTTGTCAACCCTGCATCATGATATTAATGCGCACAACAAACATGTGTATATACTAATGCTAACATGATATAATTTAAACCATACTTAAGATTGATTTTAGATATTTGCATAGATAAATCATTTAAAAACCATAATATGACAACCTTAAGTATAGGTCAAATCAGCTTCAGAAACACTTAAAAGGTATCAACTTAGGAGAGAATTCTGATCCAAATGTCATGTAATCATAAGACTAGGCAGGAGTATTCTAAAAAAAATCTATCAAAATAGAGCCATTATTTAGACTCATCATCTCCCCCTAACCTAAATTCTTGTTGATCCTCCAGCAACAGTAAAATTTTGAATTCGAGCACTGATTCTAAAGTTGCCAAGAGTGACCTGCCCAGAACCTCCTGCAGCTAAACTCCAATAGAATCCTTTCATTTTCTCCAATATCGTCCACCTGGTACATTCTGCTGCTTCACTGTATGGTGGATCATTATCCCTACATCCCATCAGTGACCATAGGAGGATTGGAGGCTAAAAACTCAAAGGCAACCAATGTCTTCCCTTTGTTCTTCCCAAGTGTATATATTTGGGTGCCCTCTTTAGGGTCGCATGGTAGTTTTGAACAGAGTGCAACTCAAATTGCCTTAGGTCATCTGGCAGGCTATTCCATCGTTGGATCAAATGTCCTGTTGCTACTTGTCCTTCTCTTCGATCCATTTGTTCATATTCTTTATACACTTCCTATCTTAAGGGTAGAATATCTTTTGCAAAATCTGGCTCATATAAAATCTTTTGCCAGTCAAAATAGAGTATTCTAGGCTCTCTTGATTCAACCCTTAATGGAAATGAAAGGTCAAGTTCTTCCTTTTTGTGAACCTGAAATTGCTCTCCACTTGCTATTTCATTCTGCATCCATGACATGAGAGCTCTCAATTGGATATCTCCAATGTAGAGGAGAGGGTTCCAATCAACATCATCTGGTACAACATAGTTATGTAAATAAAATTCACAGAGTAGGTTCTTAATGGTTGTAGGAGATGTTTGATAAACATTATAGAATTTCTCGAGTATCTATAATGAGGGACTTAAATCCTTGATAATTCTCATCATTTGGAAACTGATATGCTGCTCTTTTAAATATAGAGAGTAAACACAAGGAGGTGCTTAGCATTGCATTAGTTGTGGTGCCATAGTGGCTATTGTTTCCACCCTAGTTTTAAGCTGAGCAATTTCCTCATCCTTTTGTTCAATAATTTTCTTTTGTCAGTCGATTATCATCTACATTTTTACCTTTTCCAATTCCCACTCTTGATAAAGGGCAAGTGCCACTGCATGACTGGTAAGGGAAGTAGGTGGTTTATGAATAGGTGCCCTAGGTTTCATCTTTTCAAATTTGCTCCTTGCTTCAATAACCTGTTCTGCAGCAGATGCTAAGCTATCTAGCCTTTCAAAACCTACTTCTCCCTGCAGCTGCTCAATGTTTTGTAGTTCTTCCTCTTCATGCAATTGTGGTTCTTGTTCCCTTTGGAGTTCCCTAGGTGGAGAAGGAGGAGCATCATTGTGAGGCAGAGTGTGTGGCTCTTATTCTGGAGAATCAACCAGAATGGTAATATTTGGCTCCGCTGATTGATCTTGATTTTTAAACTTTTTCTTAAGCCTACCACTTCTTATCCAAGATTTCCCTTTAGCGACTGTAGGACAACTTCTTGTAGCTAACTCCTCAACCACCTCAGTAGCTATAGGAGAAATTGTTTCTATATCTTTCCTTTTCTTTGCCACAAGGGAGGGTATATTCTCACTTTCATTTTTCCCCTCCTTTTCTATGTCAACTTGTTTTTCTTTTCCTTTTTCCTTTTGAATGGCAGCCCTAATTTTTATCAGGTGAGAAGGAACCCCTATTATAGCTTTTTCTTGTAAGGGTTCCTCTACTATAGGAACATTTTTTCTGGTGATATTCTGGAGGATGAGGGTTCAATAGGGGAACCAAGATTTTCAAGATTTTCTAAATTTTCCGGTTCTTGAGATGGAAGTGGCTCCTCTGAACCCACATTTTCTACCCTAAACCTTCTAACTTCAACAAATTTGTACCAAGACATTGGAGAGACATCTCTTAAAGACCTTTCAACCAATATCTTAATTAGGAAATGATGAGAAACAGAGTGAGGCCTATCTTTCTGGGTTTCAGTTGCGCTTATAGAAAGAAGGTTGTACAATATGTTTGGAACATTCATCCTTTTCTTGTGGCATAGATGACTCAGAAGCTCGAAATGATGGGAATGCAGACATGACAACCTTCCTTCATAGGTTAAATACTTCAAAACATATAATGTTGTAGCTCTCCATTCAAGCAAAAGAGAATCTCGCCTAGTTTCTTGTCTATCTATTACTAAAGGTGGGTCTCCTTGTTGTATAAACTCCGCTCTTGCACTACGTGCATCCTTAGATTCTGGGTACTTTTCTCTATCTACTGGCAACTCAGTTACTTCTATAATATGTTCCTCTATCACCACAACTCTCAAACCCTTTACCTGGGCTTCTCCATTTGAAAGTGTGTGGGTAAATTCCCTTGCAATTTCCTCATTAAACTCAATCAGCTTCAGAAAATAATCCAGCCACCCACTATTGTGGAATATTGGCTCACAATCTTGGTCCTACAGAAGGACTTCATGAACTATTGGCTCATGACTAATAGGTGGACCTCCCATTGCAGTGATAATACTTTCTACTCTCTAATGGCGTAAATTTGTCCAATTTCTGCAACTGAAATATACTCAATGTACTCTTACTTGGTCGGAACCTAACTGCAATCTAAAATATCTCTAGGCAGACAGAAGGATAGAATACAAAACATCACCTCAAAAATTGAAAAATTAAAATGTAATCTGGGATGATATGGGAATTATCTGCTAGAGTAATGATTAGCGTACTTTCCCCCAACCTAAGGTTTAACAGGTGTCCACACATGCGGAGGAGGACTAAAAAAGGAGACTATGAAAAATATCATAATGATAGTTAATATGGTTTAATTATATACATGCAACAAAAATAAATACACATGAGCGTACATGACATCGCGCGATAATGACTGTAAATGAAAAAATGAGCCCTCGTGCATGGAAAATGAGACGGAATCGGATGAAGTGAGTGGAAATAAATGAGTGTACGAAATGGAATATTTATTGCATAGAAATGTACTTCCTATAGATAGGGAAGTATTTATTATGAGCATGCAGCAAAGATTTAGGATGGAGAGGTAATGACAAAGCCATCACCAATTGCTGCAAGAATCTTGGCATTTTCAGCTATTGAGAACTGTTTTAGAAATTCGTCCTTGCTAAGTGGTTTGTGGTACAAGCACAAACGATGACCATTGACTAACAATTTAAACTGCATAGGATCAATTATGGATAATCAGACAACACCATTAGAGAATATTTCAACTATCTCATAAGGTCCTAGCCATCATGTCTATAATTTTCCCAAGTTATCTTTATACCTTGGATCATAGAGAAGGGCCCAATCACTTGGCTTGAATGATTTATCTTTGATATAGCGATCATGCCACTTCATGCGTTGGTTTTGAACTTATTTGGTACGTTGTAGGGCTGACTTTCTTATCTCATCCAAGGCATTAAGTTGCAGGAGCCTTTCCTCTTGTGTTGCAGAAAGTGTCATATCTAAGGCAATGGACATTCTCAAGGTTTTATGCTCAAATTCCACAAGCATCATTGCTTTTGTCCCATAGACCATTTCAAATGGTGTAAACCCCGTTGTTGTTTTCCAAGTGGTTCTATAAGCCCATACTGCTTGAAATAACCTACTAGACCAATCCTTGTGGTTAAGAGCTACTATTTTGGTCAATATTTATTCAAGTTCCCTGTTAGTGATCTTTGTTTGCACATTAGCCTGAGGATGATAGGGGGTGGATTTTATATGCCTTACATTGTATTCATTAACCAGAGCGGTAATCAAAGTGGAAGTGAATTGTGCCCCTTGATCTGTTACAATTTCTCTAGGAACTCCATACTGAGTGAAGATTTCCTCATATAAAAATTCTACTACCTTATTATCCCTAGCATGCTTAAATGCTTTGACCTCTACCCACTTTGTAACATAGTCAGTACAAACAAGAATGTATGACCAACCATTTGATGATGGAACAATTGGCCCAACAAAGTCTAAGCCCCATTTGTCAAATGGTGTAACAACCACTTGGGGATGTAAAGGCATTTCATTAGACTGAGTTGGTCTTCCCATTCTCTGACATTTATCACATTTCCTGGTATACTTGACTGCATCCTTGTGCAAGGTTGGCCAATAATACCTTGTAGTCAATATCTTGAGAGTTGTTCTTTTTGTAGCAAAGTGACCTCCACAAGACTCATCATGACAGGCGTGAAGTATATCATATGTCTCATCTTCTCTAACACAGTGCCTCATAACTTGATCTAGTCCTTCATAAAATAAGCAATCTTCTATCCATGAGAAGTTGAAACTTTTTTCTACCAGCAACCTTCTTTCTTTTGGTGAGAAATGAGGAGGTATCTTGTTAGCTACTAAGTAGTTAGCTATGTTAGCATACCATGGACTTTTCAAATTAATTGAAAACAAATGCTCATCTAGAAAAGAATCATCAATGGCTTCAGGATTGTCTAGTGTTTAAATTCTTGATAGAAAATATGCCACTACATTTTCTCTACCTAGCTTACCTATGATAGTAATGTCAAATTATTGCATTGACAACAACCATCTTGCCAATCTACCTATAATGGAGCTTTTGTTTGTGAGGTACCTGATGGCTGCATGATCAATATGCACAAAGATTTGATAACCAATTATATAGTGCCTAAACTTATTGAGGGCATAGATGACAGCTAACATTTCCTTTTCAGTGACAGTATAATTCATCTTTGGTCCTTGCAAATTTTTACTGATATAATAAATGCATTTTCTACAACTCCTTGCTTCTTCCCCAAAACTGCTCCTATTACAAAATCAGATGCATCTGTATGAATGTGAAAAGGAATTGACCAATCAGGTCCTTTAAGCACAAGGGCATGAGTTAAGGCTCCCTTTAATTTAGAAAATGCCTCTTTATGTGTAACTGTCCATTCAAACTCAGCATCTTTTTTTAATAGAGAATACAAAGGTCTGACTATTTTACTAAAGTCCTTGATAAATCTCCTGTAGTACCCTGCATGACCTAAAAAACTTCTTACATCCTTTTGTTTTGCAAGGGTAGGAAGAGCAAGTATTACCTCAATTTTGGTTGGATCTACTAGAATACTTGATTGAGAAATACGATGTCCCAACACTATACCTTCTTGCATCATCATAAAACATTTTTCACTGTTTAGGGATAAATTGAGATCCTTACACTGCTACAACACTTTGGCCAAATTTTGTAATGCTTCCTTAAACGTGGCCCCATAAGTAGTAAAATCATCCATGTAAATTTCCATACAATCATGGGATATATCTGAAAATATACTGAGAACAGCACTTTGAAAGGTTGCAGGAGCATTACATAAACCAAAAGGGAGAATTGAATAGGCATATGTGCCCCAGGGGAAGGTAAAGCTAGTCTTTTCCTGATCTTGCAGAGCTAATTTTATCTTATTATAACCACTAAACCCATCCAAGAATGAAAAGTATTACTTACCTACTAGAGTTTCTAACACTTGATCTATGAATGGAAGTGGAAAATGATCCTTTTTGGTAGCAGTGTTGAGCTCCCTATAGTCCACACAAACTCTCCATAACCCTCCTTTCTTTGGAACTATTACCAGGGGGAAACCCATTGACTGTCTGAAATAGGGTAAATGAATCCTGCATTAAGCAACTTTTGTAGTTCCTATTTAACTATTTCCCTTAGGGTAGGATTAATCTTTCATTGGGGTTGTCTAATTGGCTTACAATCTTCTTTGATATAAATCCTATGGGTACACAATGTAGGATTTAATCCCTTCATGTCATGATAATCCCATGCGAAGGCTTGTTGTTGGACTTTGAGTAATTTTATTAATGACAATTTGATTTGTTGCTAATTGACTATTGACATTCAGATTTCTTTCTGCGGCAACCTCTATTTGAGTGACTGACTCAACATTAGATATTTCAGACAGACAAGAGGTTTGAATCTCTTGTGGCAGTAATGTATGAACTATGTTTGTGGTTGCGGGAGAATCTAAAGAGCTTGCAAATAGAAGAAAAGTATGCAAAGGACTTGCTAGTATACCTGTGGATTGTTGAGCTGCTCCATAATGATTTCTTATGATGTTAGAGAGTATTGTATCATCCTCTTAAAGTGCTATGAATGGTTCTCTTTTTAACATCATCAGTTGTTGAATATAATTAATTTCCTCTGCTTCTTCTCCTATATCTGGCCATACTACTTGTTTGTGATCAAGTTGTGGTTGTGCTGGAGAATAGAGTGCAAGAGTTTTAGTAGTAATATCATCTAAAATGGTCATGTCCCCTGACTTGCAACCTATGTATGCATCAGTTGTAGCAAGCCAAGGTCTTCCCAAAATGATTGGATATCCCCCCAATGTTTCCTTAGGAGAGAGTATTATAAAATCAGCCAGGTATTCCCAAAAGTCTAATGCGACAACAATATCTTCAACCATCCCTTTAGGCCAGACGGTAGAGCTATCAGCAAAGTTGCAGGACCGTTGAGGTTGATCTAAGACTAGTAATGTTGAGTTGTTGCATGACATCTTTAGTCATCACATTTATGGCTGCTCCTAAGTCTATCAAGGCATTTTTAATTTGAGTTCCATTAATAACTACCTTCACAATGGGGCTACCTGGGTCAGAACATTTAGGGACAAGAATTTTTCCTAACATAATTGTTATGCCTTGCATACCTAACCCCCATTAGTTTCCTTGTGTTGAAAATATGGGTCTCCTTTTCAATTTATTCTACTTTGTTTCTTTTTGTTTTTCTCCTTCTACCTCGGAACCCTAGAGTCCCGAAGTCCCGAGGTCTCTCTTTCTTTTGTTTCTCTACCCCAGAACCCCAGAGTCTCGAGGTTGGTCTTTTTTTCTTGTTGGTGCCCTCACCCCGGAACCTTGAAGTCTCGAGGTGGTGCCTTGTCTTGTTCATTTTGTTCATCTACCTCAGAACTCTGGAGTCCCAATGTGTCTTCTGTGTTGTCTGCCTCAAAACTCGGTAGTCCCGGAGTCCTGAGGTATGTTGTGTTTTTATCCATCAACCCCGAAACTTTGGACCCCCAGAGTCTCGAGGTTGATTGTTTGTTTGCTTGTTCTCCCTCACCCTGGAACCTCGGAGTCCCAAGGTGAGGTGTTTGTTCTTTGGTTTTATGTTGTCGACCTCGAAAATCTAGAACCCTAGAGGCCTGAGGTCCTGTTTAAGGCACTCGTATGAACGAGGTTCGAGGGGGGGGTATAAATATGAATAGTGAACTTTTTTAAGCTCATTTGCGCATTTAACCTTCCAGAGCTCTTATTTTCTAGCCTCTTTCTTTGTCCCTTTGGCCTTCTGAGTTCCTTTCATCTTCTTGGGTGATTCTTCTCACCAGGCTAGTGATTTTTCTTGCCCTCCTCATTATTTGTAGTTTGGATCTTCCTTTTTGTCATGGGTTTTTCTTGTTTTTCATTTTTCATGTTTTCTTTTTCCCAAATGCCCTAGTTCTACCCCCAGAACCCCGGAGTTTTGGGTTGCTTGCTTTTCCCAACCTTGGAACCTCAAAGTTCTGAGGTTATTGTTGAGCTTAACACTTGATGAACTCAGAACCCCAGGATCTCGGAGTTCTGGATTACCCCTTTTGAAGAAGTAATACCACCTACCCCAGAACTTCAGAACCCCTAGTTCCATTCTTATGAGCTCTTCTTTAAAATCCTTTTGGGTATCTTTGTATCTAGTCTGGGACCCTAGAGTCTCAAGATGAGCCTGAACTACCTATCTTCAAGTCCAAAACCCTAGAGTTCCTGACTTCGTTCACGCCTACCCAACCCAGAACCCCGGAGTTTCAAACTTTCTTAAAGTTTGCCTATCCCAGAACCCCGGAGTTCCAAGGTCCTTGTTTTTAAAGAGAAAATTACTCACCCCAGAATTCTGGAACCCCGGAGTCCCGAGGTGAATGAAGTTTTCCATGTTTTGTATAATGTACTAACACTTGTTTCCTTATGGCAGATTCAAGCAATTAGATTGACCCATCTTCCAGCAAGAGAGGCAAGGATATTGATCGACTTCCGGCAACCATGAAGTACCACTACCAAGGGTAGGTTTACACTTCAAAGTTGGATGATAAAATTAAATGGGTTACTAATTACGAGATCGGGCACATCGAAATCGAGGACATCAAAACCCAGTTGGACAAGTCAAGGTTGGAAGCCCCACAAAGGAGAATAAAGAGATCAGGCCTAGTAGAGGCTACCATCTTTCCACAGTCGGTGTAGACTCCCTAATTTATAATGACAATTTCCCAATTTTATGACCTTGACACCAAGAAGTGCATAGACACACAGGGTAAAACAGTGATAGATTTGTCCCCTGATATGTTGGGATTTGTGTTCAGCATCCCAACCAGAGATGAGATATTCCTCTCAACTGAAGAGGAAGCCTTGAAGGTATGGAACGATAATGTGACCTCAAACAAGAGGCACATGAATGAAAATTGGTTGGAGGAAGAAAGGAAAATAGGTCTAAAGGCTATAGAGATACTAAGAGCATACTTTAAGGAGCCTCAGAGAGACCTAATCATCATGTTAAGCAAGGCCTTTAGCAAGCTCGACTGTAAACACTTTCAACTATGGATGTTCTAATTCATGACAACCATCCTAGTAGGAAATCAGTATTTCGGCTGGCCTCAAATCCTTTCGAACAACATATGCAAACAAATGAAAGAGGTCCACCAGACCAAGAATTTTTTCTTTACATCTTATGTCATCAAGCTTGCTGCAAGAGATGGCAAATTCCCAGGCCTACAAGTGGAATATCAATTAGGGGATGAAGAAGGTCATAAAAAGGTATGGGAATATTATTCCCAACTCCCCCTCATCAATACAAAGGCCCATTTTAAGTGGATCAAGGATGCCTTCATTTTTCTTGTAATAATTAAACTGACGGGAGATACAGGATACAGGATTAGCTCGGAAGCCATGGCTATCATCCGAGAGTGGGCGTGTTGGTTTATTCAAAACCCACGCTCCACCTACATTAGGGTCAATGGATTCATAGGAAACCCAATGTTGCTCCCAAGGTACTATAATGACAGGATTATTTTATCAGAATATGCCAGGCAGCTGCTAGGCCTCCAATCTCTCTTGTCATCCAAACACAAAATAGGGATTGACTTTTCAGTGTCTATTGGGTATTTCTCTTGCTCCAAGATATAGGTGGCAAAGTTGGCGGAGCCAAAGCTCCAAGATTTCAATCTTAAAGAATTTGATTATGCTAGGGAATTCTATGATCCTTGTGGGAAGCTAAAGCAAACTATGCCTAAGGCATATGAGGGGCATAAGCCTAGATTGGAGGATTTTTGGGCGAACCTCCAAGACAGTTTTGAAGTGAGAGAAAAATTACAAGAGGTTGTCAGTGCTTCAAATAAGGGATTTCAAAATTCAAACCAATCTCCCTAAAGACCCAAGGGATGATGGAGACTTGCTTGATGTTGCCTACAAAGAACAAGAAGTCGATAAAAGGCCCCTCTCCCCAATTAGGTGGTCTGCAAATGAGGATATGAATATAGAAAAGATCTCCCAAGCAGTCATCAATAGGACCAAACAATGGCTAAGTCAAAGGGTCAGGCCGAGAGCCTCAAAGGGAAAGCAAAAAGAGTCTACCTCAGGGGTTCCCTAGTCAAGGGGTTATAAGGAGTATGCACGGAAAACAAGATCGAGCTCACGAAAGAATACATCTACTAACCCTAATGAAGAAGTGGGGCCCCAAGATAGCACCGAAGATCTAATGAGAAAGCTTAAGGAAAAGATGAGGACATTAGAGTTATTGAAGAAGGCTACAAACCTAGGGATAATGGATGGATTAGGAAAGGTGCCACTCACTGAAGTCCTTCCACCAAGGACAGCTATAGCGCAGGCTGTAGGAGAGGGTGCTCGGGAGCAAAAAGAAGGAATAGAAATAGATGAAGATGTACCCACTCAACATCCTCCAATAGCTACAGTACAGGTTCCAGTTACCAACACCCCTGTACCACCATCAACTGATACAACCATATGGCAGCCTGGGATACAGGGATTTAGGTCTGCAACTGAGGAGGTAATCATCAGGAATGTCGAATCAAACTCAGAATAGGAAGAGGAACATCCCAAGGAACAGAAGTCACTTCGAGAGGAGAAAGAACAAGATGAGGTGGAAGATCTATTAAATGAAAGATTAGTCTTAACCCCTCAGGATCAAGAAGACCTCTTTAAGGATATAGTTGTCGGGCAAGGTGGAACAGAAGCAGATGAGGAAGAGAGGATGTTCAATGAAGAGGTCAATGATAAGTTGGGAGAGTTACATAAGCAACAACAACTGAATGTTAATAGTGCTCTCCAAACTAATCTGGCTCATCAAGTTGCTTCGCCTCAAAATCTTAAACAAACAAATGTAGAAGAGAGGGATGAAGCAGAGGAACAGGCAGATGTTCATATTGTAACTATCAAGATAGTGTCACATCAAGGTGAAAAAGATAAAGATATACCACAGTGGCTTGAATTTACTTTTGAGAAGAAGAAGAAGAGAAAGGTAGAGCTTCCTAAAGTGACATTGCAGCAGGTAATCACGGAGGATCCCCAAAAGGTCAAGAAACCAAAGATTGTGCATCATTCGTCAAGAACAGGTTCTGGGAAGTGGTTGCAGATGTGGCAGTTCTGCTCCAAACTAAAGGATGAGCCTTTCCCAAATACCAAGTATCCCAAGTAAACTTGGGTAGGCAAACAAAATGGGGAGAGTTAGACACTTTACAACTAGCCACCAGTGTTGTCAGGGGGCGCGTGGAAAAGTAGCATACCTCCAACATAGAGCTTAAAGCATAGCTGGGGAAATATAAGCAATTGCTAGTAGAGATGAGTAAACCTATAGACTCTTGTAGGACTGAACACCTACCTTCAACCTCATCACTGCCAAAGGGAGAATTAAAAGCATTAATGGAATTGAGATGGGTGGCTGCTGCAGCCAAATCATGGGCTCAGATAAATGCTGCCAAGATTAGGTTATTTTTGTAGGATACCATGGGGGTATACCGGGAGGCAGTACAGGCAGGTAGAGCATTAGCTTCTTGTTTGATGCAATGGGAATGGAAACTAAGCATTTTTGATAAGCAGTTTCAAATTTTGAATAAAGTTTTTCATTTAGGGGAAGAGGTAATAATGGAGGAGGATCTCTTAGGAGGAGATAGTTGTAAGAACTTGCAATCTTACGCATACATTTTGCAACTGAAGATTGAAATGCTTCAACAGTATGTGAAGGATGTGGTGGAGATCCGAGTCCATCTCCTTAGAGAAATTTTGAAATATAAAATTTTTGTAAAGCATTTTCTCGGAGCTTTTGGGTTGGGATTAACCAATACAGGGATCGTGGATGAAGAACAAGTATTGAATCAGTGGGACGCATATGAGGCCCAGTATTTAGGACCTCTAGCTTAGTTCGATGTCACATTGATGGACAGATACACGTACCTGATTATCCAATGTCAAGAAGTGGTTGAAACAATAGGGGAGTTAGAGAAGGGAAAGAAGCATGCGGATGAATTTTTGAGGAAGTATAAATTTAGAATTAAGCATGTAGCTAACCCTCTTGTTCAAGTAGTTGCATGCATTATTAATAATTATAAATCTTATAAAAAGAAGTAGAAGATGAACCTATAGTTACTAAAGATAGAAGGATTTATAAGAAGAGATTTTGCATGGCATCTCTACTAGCACTCTGACGGCAACTCCAGCTCATGTTCCAGTTTTCAGAAAAAATTTGCATGACTACGAAAGCTTGGCTCACATAGCATGGTCTTCGTAGTGCTCATGCAACCTCTATTTCGTAGTAGTTAACTAGAGTATAAAGGTAGAAACTTGCAAGTTAACCGTGAATCCTAGTTTTGAGTTCTTAATTTAGGTTAGATTTATTTCCTAGATAGTAGGGCAGAAAACTCTATAAATTGAGAATTTGGATTCATTTGTAAGGGTCCCCAATTTGATGATTTGTGGCCCACTTAGCTATTTTTAGATTATTTTGTAGATTGTTAAGAATTTGAGTCATTTTTGTTACACATTCTTTGAAATTAATACAAGAAGCAACTTCTCGATTGCCTGATCTACGTCTATATTCTACGAAATTGTTCTGTGTAATCTGGTAATGTCTGTTATTTGGAATTAGAAACGTGGTTTAATCTTCTATTTATTGCTTTATGAATCATATTGCACACATGCGTGGTTTATGAGAATTATTGTGGTAGGTGATATTATTGATGATTTTATTTCCATAAGTCTGTGAAGTTGATGATTTTGCAGGTTTACTCGAAGTCCATTGTTGAATGCTAATTTGAATAATATTTGATAATTTCTTGGATTGCAGGGGACTAAATGAGTAGTTTGTTAAGTTGTTATTGAATTGGTTTCATTGTTGTTTTCTTGTTTCCTTTACTCTTCGTAGTTTATTTTCTAGAGAATCTTAAATCATAAAAAATACAAAAAAAAAGAGGAAGTTAAGCCATTAACGATCAACGGGATTTAGTTTCAACCAATAGCCCCTTAACAGTACAACCACATCAACCATTAGGTTGCCCATCACCGTCATGACCTGACTATAGAGACCTTGGAGTAGTGAGTTTTCCTAAACTCATTTCTTTTCAGGAGAGTTGGTGAGTGTTCACATTGGCTACCTGATTGTTGGCGGGTGTGTCAAAAATAGTTGTCAACTAATATCAGTCAGTTGTCCTACTATATGCACTATTTTTGGGTTCTTTTTCTTTCTCCTAGGTTTCTTCAAACATACTTCCTTAATAGCTTTTCCATATATGATAATATCCTTAATATCTTGAAACAGTGGAATCTTTACACATATATATTTTAACTGATCAATAAGATCAAAAGCTATATCATCTGGTTGCCTAGATATTTCTACCTGCAATCTTTGAGGAAATGGGGAAGTTCTTACATGTGTGTCTGAAGTCTTAGACTGATGAACCTACTCAGGGTTTCTAGGTTGATTAGGTGTAGTTTCCTGAGCAATCTCCTCAGATGGTAATTCCATTATGACTGGAAGAGATGGAGTAGGCAGTGTTGTTCCTGACCGTAAGTGAATATCACTTATATTGAGAGAATATGCAGGATAGTTATTAGGATCAGTTGAAAACACTTGTTGTTGTTGTTTTTGTTGTTGTTGATGTTTGTTATTTGGATTTGGCATAGGCTATGTTGGCAGTTGGGTTGGCTTGGGTGGAGTAGCATTAGGAGTTGGTGGCATTAAAGCTGGTTGTTGGGACTGTTGTTGTGGTTGGAGGAAACCTGATGATTGGTTTGCCCATTGCTGTCCTCCTCTCCATTGCGGTGACTATTGCCAATTACCTTGGGGAGGTGACCAATTCCCTTGTGGTTTCTGCCATTGAGAGGAAGGACTCTGATAACTAGGCCAAGGGTTTTGAGAGTTATTCCAAGACTGGGGAGTATAATTTCCAAAACTTTGGGAGTATGGAGGTTGCCACTGATTGCTCTATGCATTGAAGTTCATATAAGGATTTGAAAATGACAATGGATCTTGTGGCATACCTTGTCTTTGAGGCCAAGGCCTTTGTTGTGCAACATAAAAGAGTTGTTCATCATCTCCATAGACAGGTTTGAAATCTAGGGAAGTCTGGTGGCTATCAATTTTAGCTAGCAGTTTACATTTACAGTCCTTCTTATTTTTTTGATAGTGAGGACAAAATTCAATAAGCATAGCCTCAGCCTCCTCATACTTCTTTCTTGCCTGAAGTGTATCCAATTGAGTAGCCATATTATTAATTATATCCTCCTTAAAGTCCTTTAACAAATGAGTTATTTCCATTCTTGAAATTGTTGTGGATGACTTTGCAATCAAAGAACCAAGCCTATAGCGTCTTCCCCTCTTGGTTGCAGCTCTAGAATACTTTTGACATATTTGTCTGATTTCATCCCATTGAACTTGAGTAATATCTCCCCCTCCCATAAGGTCTAAGGAGTCAACACAATCTTTATTGATTCCCCTTAGAAATATTAACTTCATGGAATCTTCACTCAAAGTACTATGCTTGGATTTTCTAACACTAAACAGAAACCTCTCCAAGTAATGTTCCAGGCTTTCATCTTTTTTTTGTGTCATCCTGAAGATATCATAACCATGTTGGTCCATTCCCCTGCAATAGTCTTTATACTTATCCAAGAAGTTTGTCTTCATCTCCTCCCAAGTAGTGATTACATCTCTTCCTAGACTCATAAACCATCTCAGGATAGCTTCTTTCAAAGTAGCAGGGAATAACTTGAGTTTATGGGCATCGGTGGTATAATCATAACTTCTACAAAGGATATCAAATTCAAACAAAAATTTATCTGGATCTTCTATTACCAAACCATGAAATTTTGGAAGAGAAGAAGCTGGTATATTATTCAAATTTGCATTATCATGTAGGTCAGGAATCGGAAACTCAAAGGTTGGGTTTACAGGCGAAGGGTGGAGGATTTGCTTCCATTGGTCCCTGATAAAGGACTAAAGGTAAAAAAAAATTCTCAAGGGGTTCGTTTAGGAAGTCTAGGTCTCCTTCTGACAGATTAAAAACACCTCTATTTTGCATAAGAATTTTTGCAAAACGGTTTACTTCAGGTTCTTGATCTAATCTTATATCTTGAGTGGGATGTGAGGGAAGAAATATTCTTAACATCTCTTCTCCTCCAATGCATGCAGATTAATGAAGAAATTCAAAAAGCTAACTAAAAACTTAAAACTAATGGTTACAATAGGTTCTTAGTTTGGCACCATCCCCGGCAACGGCGCCAAAAATGTTGGTCCACACAACTGGAATGACAACTAGGTAATAAAACACAATTACAAGATTGGATATCTTTGAATAGCTAGTTTTCTTGTAGCAAAGGCTCATTTACTTATCGACCAGGGACGTAAACTTAAAATGGGCCAGCATTGTATGGGTACCAAGTTCATATCACAACCATTCTATGTTACTGCAAGAAAGGAAATTCTTTAAAGTAAACATGTAAAATCTTAATGAACTAATACTTAATCCAAATTCACAACTGGAAATCACTCATACAATTACTACTAAATGATAACGTTCTGGCAAGCGACTAGGAACTACTCTGCTGTTGTGGCTGCAGGAACAGACACAGGAACTGTTTCCAGTGGTTGCAGGCAATCGCTGAAACAACTACTATTGAAGAATGGAAACTAACTAAAAAACACAAAGGATTACTCACCAAGTGGGCCCCCTTGAGTGAGCATATCCAGAATTTCAGATTACATTTGTTTAGTTTTTTAAAATCACATAGATCTCTTTATTCCATTTTGACTATGAAAATACATAAAATACCAGAAGTCTGAGTATTACAAATATAATGGTCATTCCCTAGTACTTCAAGAAGAGAGAGAGACCCCTTTATTCATAAGGAAGCTTATAACAGATTCCTGATTGATCAACCACATTTCTACAGAATAGGAAAATAACATTCATTAAACAAAAAGAAGAAGAAGAAGTCAGCGCAGAAAAACATAACATCTGTCCTGCGGCTAAGAAAATATAGCATGACATGCTTCCTAGATCTAAGCTCCACTAAGAGTAGTTATAAATGTTTCATAAATCATTTTTCTGAAGAACCGGTCAAGTGGCTTTGATCTCCCTTATTACTATTTTCTTTTGACTGGGTCTATATTGTGGCTATATACCTGGTACTTCTTTAAACCACCACTTAGTCTTTCATTCTCCTTTGTCAACCCTGCATCATGATATTAATGCGCACAACAAACATGTGTATATACTAATGCTAACATGATATAATTTAAACCATACTTAAGATTGATTTTATATATTTGCATAGATAAATCATTTAAAAACCATTATATGACAACCTTAAGTATAAGTCAAATCAACTTCAGAAACACTTACAAGGTATCAACTTAGGAGAGAATTCTGATCCAAATATCATGTAATCATAAGACCTAGGCAGGAGTATTATAACAAAAATCTATCAAAATAGAGCCATTATTTAGGCTCATTATCTCCCCCTAGCCTAACTTCCTGTTGATCCTCCAACAACAAGAAAATTCTGAAATCGGACATTGATTCTAAAGTTGCCAGGAGTGACTTGCCCAGAACCTCCTGCAGATAAACTCCAATAGAATCTTTTCATTTTCTCCAATCTCCTCCACCTAGTACATTTTGTTGCTTCACTATATGGTGGATTAGTATCCCTACATCCCATCAATGGCCATAGGAGGATTGGAGGCTGAAAACTCAGAGGTAACCAATGTCTTCCCTTTATTCTTCCCAAGTGCATATATTTGGGTGCCCTCTTCAGTGTTGCATGGTAGTTTTGAATGAAGTGGGGTTCACATTGCCTTAGGTCATCTGGCAGGCTATTCCATCGTTGGATCAAATATCTTGTTGCTACTTGTCCTTCCCTTTGGGCCATTTGTTCATATTCTTTATACACTTCCTCTCTTAAGGGTAGAATATCTTTTGCAAAATCTAGCTCATATACAATCTTTTGCCAATCAAAATAGAGTCTTCTAGGCTCTCTTGATTCAACCCTTAATAGCAATGAAAGGTCAAGTTCTTCCTTTCTATGAACCTGAAACTTCTCTCCTCTTGCTATTTCATTTTGCATCCATGACATGAGAGCTCTCGATTGGATATCTCCAATGTAGAGGAGAGGGTTCCAATAGACATCAACTGGTACAGCATAGTTATATAAATAAAATTCAAAGAGTAGGTTCTTAATGGTTGTAGGAGAGGTCTGATAAACATTGTAGAATTCTTCAGGTGTCTGTAATGAGGGACTTAAATCCCTAACAATTCTCATCATCTGGAAATTGATATGTTGCTCTTTTAAATATAGAGAGTAAACATGAGGAGGTGCTTGGCATTGCATTAGTTGTGGTACTATAGCAGCTACCGTTTTCATCCTAGTTTTAAGTTAAGCAATTTCCTTGTCCTTTTGTTCAATAATTTTCTTCTATCGGTCGATTATCATCTGCATTTTTACCTTTTCCAATTCCCACTCCTGACAAAGGGCAAGTGCCACTGCATGACTGGTAAGTGAAGTAGGTGGTTTATGAATAGGTACCCTAGGTTTCATCTTTTCAACTTTGCTCCCTGCTTCAATAACCTGTTCTGCAATGGATGCTAAGCTATCCAACCTTTCAAAACCTACTTCTCCCTCTAGCTGCTCAATGTTTTGTAGTTCTTCCTCTTCATGTAATTGTGGTTCTTGTTCCCTTTAGAGTTCTCTTGGTGGAGAAGGAGGACTATCATTGTGAGGTGGACTGTGTGGCTCTTGTTCTGGAGAATCAAGCAGAATGGTAATATTTGGCTCTGCTGATTGATCTTGACTTTTAAACTTTTTCCGGAGCCTACCACTACTTCTGCGAGATTTCCCTTTAGTGGTTGCAGGACTACTTCCTATAGATAAATCCTCAACCACCTCAGTGGCTATAGGAGAAACGATTTTTATAACTTTCCTTTTATTGGCCATAGGAGAGGGTATATTCTCACTTTCATTTTTCCCCTCCATTTCTATGTCAACTTTTTTTTCTTTTCCTTTTTCCTTTCAAATGGTAGCTCTAGTTTTTATCAGGTGAGAAGGAACTGTTGTTGTAGCTTTTTCTTGTAAGGGTTCCTCTACTGCAGGAACATTTTGTTCTGGTGATATTCTAGAGGATGAGGGTTCAACAGGGGAACCGGGTTTTTCAATATTTTCATTTTCTACACTAAACCTTCTAACTTCAACAAATTCATACCAAGACATTGGAGAGACATCACTTAAAGACCTTTCAACCAATAACTTAATTAGGCAATAATGAGAAATAGAGTGAGGCCTACCTTTTTGGGTTTCAGCTGCGCTTATAGAAAGAAGGTTGTACAATATGTTTGGAACATTCATCCTTTTCTCGTGGCATAGATGACTCAGAAGCTTGAAATGATGGGAATGCAGACATGAGAACCTTCCTTCATAGGTTAAATACTTCAAAACATATAATGTTGCAGCTCTCCATTCAGGTAGAAGAGATTCTCACCTAGTTCCCTATCTATTTATTACTAAAGGTGGGTCTCCTTGTTGTGTAAACTCTGCTCTTGCACTGTGTGCATCCTTAGATTCTGGATACTTTTCTCTATCTGATGGAAGCCTAGTTACTTCTACAATTTGTTCCTCTGTCACCACAACTCTCAAACCCTTTACCTAGGCTTGTCCATTTGAAAGTGTGCGGGTAAATTCCATTGCAATTTTGTTATTAAACTCAGTCAGCTTTAGAAAATAATCCAGCCACCCACTATTGCGGAATATTGGCTCACAATCTTGGTCCTGCAAAAGGACTTCATTAAGTATTGGCTCATGACAAATAGGTGGACCTCCCATTGTGGTGATAACACTTTCTACTCTCTGATGGCCTAAATTTCTCCAATTTCTGCAATTGAAATATACTCAATGTACTCTTACTTGGTTGAAACCGGGTTGCAATCTAAAATAACTCTAGGCAAACAAAAGGACAAAACACAAAATTTCACCTCAAAAATTCAAAAATTAAAACGCAATCTGGGATGATATAGGAATTATTTGCTAGAGTAATGATTAGCATACTTTCCCCCCCAACCTAAGGTTTAACAAGTGTCCACACATGCGGAGGAGGACTAAAAAAGGACACTATGAAAAATATCATAATGATAGTTAATATGGTTTAATTATATACATGCAACAAAAATAAATACACATGAGCGTACCTGACATCACACAATAATGACTATAGTTGAAGACATTGAGCCATCATGCATGGAAAACGATGTGGAATTGGATGAAGTGAGTGGAAAGAAATGAGTGAATACGAAATGGAATACTTATTCCGCAGAAATGTACTTCCTGTAGATAGGGAAGTATTTATTATGAGCATGCAGCGAAGATTTAGGATGGAGAGGTAACGGCAAAGCTGTCGCCAGTTGCTACAGGAATCTCGACATTTTCAGCTGTGGAGAACTGTTGTAGAAATTCATCCTTGCTAAGAGTTTTTTGGTACAGGCATAAACGATGACCATTGACTAACAATTTAAATTGGATAGGATCAATTGTGGATAATCGGACGGCACCATTAGAGAATGTTTCAACTATCTCATAAGGTCCTAGCCATCGTGTCTATAATTTTCCAAGTTATCTTTATACCTTGAATCATAGAGAAGGGCCCAATCACCTGGCTTGAATGATTTATCTTTGATATAGCGATCATGCCACTTCATACTCTAGTTTTAAACTGATTCGGTATGCTGCAGGGTTGACTTTCTTATCTCATCCAAGGCATTAAGCTGCAAGAGCCATTCCTCTTATGTTGCAAAAAGTATCATATCCAAGGCAATGGTCGATCTCAAATTTTTATGCTCAAATTCCACAGGCATCATTACTTTTGTCCCATAGATCATTTCAAATGGTGTAAACCTCATTGTTGTTTTCCAAGTGGTTCTATAAGCCCATACTGCTTCAAATAACCTACTAGACCAATCCTTGCAGATAAGAGCTATTATTTTGATCAATATTGATTCAAGTTCCCTGTTAGTGATCTATGCTTGCTTATTAGCCTAAGAATGATAGAGGGTGGATTTTCTATGCCTTACATTGTATTCATTAACCAGAGCGGTAATCAAAGTGGAAGTGAATTGTGCCCCTTGTTCTGTTACAATTTCTCTGGGAACTCCATACCAAGTGAAGATTTCCTCATATAAAAAAATTTCTACCTTGTTATCCCTAGCATGCTTGAATGCTTTGACCTCTACCCACTTTCTAACATAGTCAGTACAAACAAGAATGTATGACCGTCCATTTGATGATGGATCAATTGGCCCCACAAATTCTAAGCCCCATTTGTCAAATGGTGTAACAACCACCTGGGGATGTAAAGGCATTTCATCATAATGAGTTGGTCTTCCCATTCTCTGACATATGTCACATTTCTTGGTATACTTGACTAAATCCTTGTGCAAGGTTTGCCAATAATACCCTGTAGTCAATATCTTGAGAGTTGTTCTTTTGGCAGCAAAGTGACCTCCACAAGGCTCATCATGACAGGCGTATTCCAGCATCATTGAAACCAATAAGGAATGAAGTATTCCAGCATCCCAAATAGACAAACCATCATATCATCTCAATGTGATCACTAGAATACCAAAAAAGCTCTCAATAGCACCAAAATATAGGAATATGTTGACATCAATGACAACAACATATCCTAGCAGCAGTAATATCCAACATCTTCTCATCTAAAGCCCCTTGCCAGAAAAACCTTCTCAATATTTTCTCTAATTTTTCTTTTTCATCTTGAGATAATGGGACACATGACATTTGATATGGTTGGATAGCTATAAGGACTGATTTTAGCATCATGGCTCACCCCGTATTAGAAAGCCATTTCCCTTTTCAAGAATTTTTTCTATGATCTATCTTTGTCAGAATCAGATCCCACAAATTTTGTACTCTGTTTCCTTTATCCAACAAAACCCCTAGGTACTTACAAGGCAAATTGCCTTTCTTATATCCTAAGATATTATGAATTTCAAGTTTCATCCTTTCATTGGTATTCAAAAACAATATTTCTCACTTAGTCACATTGACAACTTGTCTTGATGTTTTAGTATATTTTTTAACTAGTATTCTGAATTCCTTTTCTTTAGATTTATTAACAACTCCAAAAAGCATTGTGTCATATGTGAACTGTTGATGAGTAATGTTGCCAATCCCCTCAGTTACTTTAATTCCTTTAATTTTGCCTTGAAATTGTGTCATACCAAATGCCCTGCCAAAGACCTCTTCCATTATGATAAACAAAAAAGGAGATAATGGATCCCCTTATCTTAGACCCCTGGATATGTCAAAGTAACCTTTGGGGGACCCATTTGTTAATAAAGACATTTTAGGGTTGGATATACAATTGAAGATTAAATTTATATATTGGCTAGCAAATCTGAAGGCTTCCATGTATTTACAAAGAAACCTCCAATCCACCTTGTCATAAGCTTTTTTAATATCCAATTTTATCAGCATACTAGGTTCCAAATTTTTCTGAACAGAGTGTATAGCTTCTTGGGCTATTATAACCCCATCTAAGATAGATCTACCTGGCACAAACCCAATCTACTCTTCTAAAATGATTGAGGGAAAAATTGATTTTAATCATATTGGCTAAAGCTTTAGATAGAACTTTATATATTGTATTACATAATGAGATAGGTCTAAAATCATCCATCTCTTCAGTGTTTTCTTTTTTGGGAATCGGTGTGATGAAGGTGTTGTTGATCTCCCTATGAAGCCTACTTGAGTTTCTCATATTTTCTACTGCTTCCCACATTTTTATACCTATGATAGGCTAGAATTTTTGGAAGAAACCTGTAGGGAAATGATCAAGTCCTGGGGCCTTCTCAAGGTGAAGCTGAATAACCGCTTCTTTTATTTCCTCTAATGAAGCTATTGTTGTTGAGAGCTTAAATTTGAACTTCCCTAGTTATTCAAAATGTTTTTGAAAAAAGAGACTAGCTCTAGGGCTATTTCCCTTGGATCTTCAATTAGGTTTCCATTATTACCTTTAATTCTCAAAATTATATTTATGATCCTCCTTTTCTTAGTGTTGTTATGGAAAAATTTAGTGTTTTTATCTCCATCACTCAACCAGTTTTCTCTAGATTTTTGTTTCCAGAAGATCTATTCTTTGGTTAAGATATCTTCATACTTTTGAAATAATTATTTTTCTTTAAAATATTTTTCATTATCCATCCCATCTCTAATTAATTTTTCATTAATCTTATCCATCTCTACCTCAATTAATTCCTTTTCTGTAAATATGTTCTTGAATTGTTCCTTATTCCATTTTAGTATTTTTTGTTTTAATTTCTGCAGTTTGGTAATAAAGCAATACATTTTGGAGCCTAGAATTTGTTCTTCCTTCCACCATTCCTCAACCAACCCTAAAAACTTTTGGTCCTAAAACCACATCTGTTCAAATTTAAAAGCACAATTTCTAGGTTGATTCTCTTCCTCTATAAGTAAAGACATTAGAAAATGACCAGATCCTGCTATAGTTAGAATGTTTGAGATTAAAGAGTAACTAAACTCTACAAGGTCTGCTTTAATAAAGAACCTATCTAATTTTTCTGCTATAAAATTATTGCCTAACCTTCTATTGTTCCATGTAAATTTCCCATTAGTCATTATGATATCAAGGAAACTATTTTCTCAGACCCAGGTTTTGAATTCCTTTTGTGTTGTAGATCCAAATTGATCGCCTCCTACTTTTTTTGTTGGATTCAGAATTACATTAAAGTCTCCACCTAAATGTAGCGTCGTAAATTGTACGCACTTGCTAGGGTGGTACAATTTCACACCTAGTTTAGCACCCGCCTTGGCGCATTTTGCATTTTGCATTGCATTTCCCCTTTAGCACTTAATTAATTAAATTAATTAGGTCTAAGGTTCTATTTTATCATCTCCCATATCATAAAGTTGGGCCCTTTCATTAAAGTGTGCCCCTTTCATTTTATTCCTCCAATACATCATTTAATCAAAAACCCTAATTAGGTCCTATTTTGAACTTGGGGGCTTGATTTCGGGGGTCAAAACATCTCGAAATTAGCTGTAACTTTGGGATTCGCTCTAAAATCATCATATCCGACGGCCCTAAAAATTTGGTGAAAATTTGTCGGGACCATGGCGCCCGGCGTGCACATGGTCCCGGACATTTTTCCCGAAATTTTAGGAGCACGGTCCAATCATAAAATAAAGCTTAACCCCAAGAAATTGGCGGGAGATTCAATCTCTAGGTCGGCCAAAAGTTGAAATTAAGACCTAGGGTTTCATATATAAGAGCTCTCTTTCTTCATTTGAAAGGATCCAGGATTTTTGGTTTCAAGGACCTTCTATGCAACGAAAGAGCAGATCTTTGAAGACTTCAACAACATTTAACATCCATCCATCAAGCATCTATCAATTTCATTCATCCATTTAGGGCTTTGAAGGCATTGAAGAACAATAAGGGATCACCGACTGAAGATTGGCTTGTACCCCTCCCTTGGGGTTGGGTATGATTTCATGTTGTTTTCATGTCTTTGCATAAGCCTCATTATATCACTTGTATTCATGCTTTAGATCTCTTTACATCTTGATTTGGAGCATTTACATTATCATTTACAAGCAATTAGGGTTTACTTTCTAGGTTGCTCTAGTTTGCTTACTTGCATTTTAGGATCTTGCACACACATTACTTTTACAATACTACTTGGCTATTCGTGGAGGTGGAAATCACCAAAGCGGGGGTTTGACTAAGGCAAAACCCTATATAGCCGCCCACCACACCTTTTCAGATATAAGTGCAGGTTTTGGAATTCAGACGACGCCGCAAGTTGTAGATCCGGAAGAAGCAGACCGAGATAGAACTTCACACCAAATTTCAGGGAAAAAGACCAGGACAGGGGCGTGGGGCGTCCTGGTCCTGCCAGGACAGGGGCGCTAGGCACCCTAGTCCCTGGGACAGGGGCGCTGGGTGCCCTGGTCCTCCTGACAGATAGCAGTTTTCAGCATTTTTGACAGCTTTCCAGGTTGCAAAACAGCAGTTTCCGGAGCAGTTTCAGGGGCAGAATCAGGACAGTGGTGCCCGTGCCCCTGTCCCGAACATTTCCACTCAGATTTTAACACCAGGTACACATCTGCATTCTTATCTTGTCCTTGTGTTTACAGCTTTCCATTGTTTAAGTTCAATTCTGCAATCTTGTTATTAGTTCATACTTGCACTTTGGGGTTAGGAATTGAACTTGCATCATCTTATCTTTCAATTACAACAAAGGAATAGAAATCCTAATAGGTAGCCCATGGCTCTCTCTTCCACAAAAAGAAGTAGCCAATTGTGTGATACCTCTAGGCTCTTTCGTATTCCACAAGTGTGTGAATGAAAGTGAGATTAGGGCATGTTTGCTTTGTGTCACTTTTTCCCCCACACACTAAAATATAATTATTAGTTGCATTATGTGACATAAATGTTTCCACTTCTTCCCACACTGCTCTTTGCCCTAATGTTCTTATAGGGCCATAGATATTAATAAGGAAAAATCTTAAAGAATTTATGATACTTCTTACCCAACCCCCTTGTCAATTATCTTTTAGGATAATCTCTTCAAAACTTATCTTCCTAAGATCCCATAAAATATCTAAACCACCTGTCGCTCCAGAATTTTTTGTAAAAGAGGCTTGCCATACTCCTAGAGACATTTGCTTGATCCTTTAGGTCATTAATGAAACATCAGTAGCATTCAGGTTCTTCTTCAAGGTACAGATCTCATTTCTAGCTGCATCAAGATCCTCAAGTGCCACATTGAGTTGTCTCTGTAAACCGGAATCCATTGAAGAAGAACCAATTTGCCTTAGGGGAGGAAAATTCTTGCAAATCTTGTAGTACCCCTAGGAAAGATCTGTATTCAATGGATTGCAGATGGCAGGAATTTAATTTTAGTTGATACTTGGAACTTTGATGGCTGATTTTGGCATCGGGTAGCTAAACAGGGCATCCGGTTGGATATCTGATGCGCATTTACTTCAAAGTGAAATTAGGGTTTTTCAAGGATAAAAGGGCAAATACGAGAATCATTTATTAATTTTTGATCAGTGTTTTCGGGCTGCAAAATGAGGTGAACAAAATCTTCAGGTGATTAGAAAGCAAGAAGTGACTCGACAGAAGGGTTAGGGCATCCAACAAGAAGTTAAGGTATTTTTCAAAGTACATATCTGAGTTTAAATTTCTGAAAATTTGAAATGGAATCCTCTTCTTCTATTGCTACACCATTAGTTGTTGAAGTTAAGGACATGACTCATCCCAAATTTAAAAGTAATCCATATAAATCTATGGTGGACAACCCCATTGGTGTATTTTCTTCTGTTCCACACAAAGTATTGCACGTATATGATGTACGAGTGTACATTCATGTTTGGCACTCTTCTTCTTGAACTAGATTCCTGGAACCAATAGACTACAATGGCCATTTGACATACCAGTGGCCCAATAGATCAAATAAGGTCTAGATAGACTTGGAAGCAGAGAAAATTAGAATGCTGCTTTATGAGCATTTTTCAAAATATTATAGGAGAAGATGAAGTAGAGAGTAAGAATTACAAAGGAAATTGTTAGCAAATATAAAGGCACAATCTTCTTTATGGTAAATAAGGATCAATGACTTATAGAGGTAGTCGAACCCTAGTTTGTATGGATTATGCCGATGGGTTATGAAGTAGATGCATGAACCCTTAATGCATATGCACAACACCTGTTGAATACTCTGATGGACACAAAGGAAGAGATGTTCGGTACATGCAAATAAAATTCTATGGAACTTCACACCAAATTCATTGAACCAGAGAGGAAAAGGAAAGTTGCTAAGATGGTGGAAGAAATCCTTATGGAGGAAGGTCACCTGAGAGAGAGAGTTAGGGTTGCAAGAGTTGTAAGGGATGTTGAGGAGAAAGCAAAGAAGCAGAGGACAACTCTAGCACCTTCATAGGCCAAATCCAAGGTAACGAGGTCTTCTCCCACCCTAGTGAAGAGACCTACAATACAGACTAAACCATATAGCTTATCAGCCAAAGGCAAAGGTGTTCTAAGGCTCATCAGTCATTTGTTCTTAACTTAGTTTACTACAGCATAACTATTTATGATTCGAAAGTGGATAGACAATGTTTAATCAAACATTGCTTGTTAGGGGCATTCGAGCCCCTAACATTCCATGATGTGACCTTTATTTTTCCTTGGGAAGGCCCTTCCCCTTCCCAGCTTCAAACAAAGCAGTGATCTTAGTCTAGTCTTCTGCAGCCCCAGCAATTTCTCTGAGTTCATTGAGAGATTTCCTTCCCCTTCACTTGGTTGATTTCCCACAATCTAGGGTCTCTTTATTTGAGCAATCTAAATCCAAATCCTAATTATTTCTATTATTTTTCTCCTCCTCTTGATCTAAAGATTCAATATTTCCCAAGTCCATCTTTTTCGCATCCTCTAACCTCAAAATTTATGAAATCATCCTTTGTTTTTCCTGAGCAACTTCAATACTGTACTCTTCTTCTAAGTTTGATCCAACTTCTGCATCATGATTTAATCACATTAGGTTGTATACTACTTCTATCTCTATGGGAAATAGATCTTCCTCCCCATTCTTAATTTTTCTTATCTCTTGGTTGAAAACTCGGGTTGCTTCTTCTAAGCCTCTTTTGTTATTAATGTCTGAATTAGGTTGGTAATTGGCAACCATCTTAGCCTCTACCTGATTTACTTCTAGATCCTCATTCTTCTTTGACATATCCTTGTTCTCACTCTCTTTATCCTAATTATTGAGGTAAATATTTGTAACTGAATTGACATTTTCAATACTGAATCCCCCTACCTCTTGACTGATGTTTATACCTTTGCCTTGGTTAATGCTTGGATTAATAACCTTACTCCTTATAGATTTTATATGCATAATTAAATTATCTGACATGAGGCCATCATGGAATTCTTCCCTAATAAAATATACCTCCTTAGATGTTATGAGCTACAAGGGTTTTGGAAATTTTGTATTACTATCGAAGTCCACCAAGATTTTAACTCTATGGAATTAAGATAGTTTCCCTCTAATACTATAAACGAACCTAGAGCATTACCAATTTCTGCAAGAGCTTCAAAATTTAATAATTCTATCGGAACATAAGAAATTTTAATCCATCTAGGAATGTTTTTAAACTTGATAGATTTTGGGTCAAAATTCTTTTGCCAATCAAAGAACTAAAAATTATACCCTTTAAAGATGATCAAATAACCAGACATAAACTCTTCTTTCAAAGCCTCATTTATACATGTTATATATAAAAAAATCCTCTGGCAGGGTAGAGATACTTACCTGGTTGAAGAATGTGTTATTCCACCAATTCACAATGTTTTGGCTCGATTGACCAGAACCCTTCCATTTTGCGAATAATCTAAATTTTTTACAATGTTCCCATCGAGCTTCCATAATATTATTATGTATTATGAATGCATTAGAATCTCCTCTCTTCTCCTAATAGTTTTGGTCCTTCTTCTGATAATTAGGGTTTGGGTTTGGATGATCACTAAATCCATTTCGAGGGTGATTGTCACTGGATTTAGCATTGCTTCTCTATGTCGATGGAGTGTATTTTTTGTTTTCCTTAAATTTCTCTCGCTGATGATTAGTAGTATGAAATCTATTAGAGCCAACATCTATAGTATTTGTTGTTGGGTTATCCTAGGGCCACCAAACCATGGACCTAGTCGAGAGAAAACCTTCACCTTTTTGTGATTTTGTGCTGAAATTGGAATATATTTTTGTTGCCTCTCCAATTTTTTAGCTCTTTTTAACTTAACTGTCTGCCATTCATCTAGCAGAGGCTGAGTTGTGGCATTGGTTTTAGTAGGAAAGGATATCTGCCCTAATTCATTTATGCATTTATCCACCTAGGTTCCATTCTCAAAGACCCATTAGGGTCAATATTCAGACTGATTCTTTAAACCATTTTGTTGATTGGTAAAGTCTTGCAAGTGCCACTTTCCAATAAGGAATTGAGTCATGTCGAGGGGGAGCTACAGTATTACAGAACCCTTGTGACTCTTTCTTATTCAAATTCCATATAGGCACCCATCAAATATTTTTAATTTTATTTGGTGGGCCTACATTATTTGTATTTTTAAAACCTTGCATTTTTCGCCAATTACAAAGCAGAGCATTATTTCCTATATTAGTAATGAATTTCTTTACAAATACTAAAGTAAATTATTTTCTTTATAACAATTTATGTTTAAAATTAAATGTTAAATTATTTATTATAACTTATTATGTTTCAAAATCAAATGTTTTATTTAGATATATAAAATAAAAAATAAAAAGAACAATAATAATAAAGTGTATATATTATATTCATATAATCACGCATAAATGCATGAAGGGAATAATCATGCATAAAATATATGAAGGGAATAATCATAAAATGCATGAAGGGAATTATCTTGAAATGCATGAAGGGAATAATCACAAAATGCATGAAGGGTATAATCATGCATAAAATGCATGAAGGGAATAATCATAAAATACGTGAAGGGAATAATCACGCATAAAATGCATGAAGGGAATAATTATGAAATGCATGAAGGTAGGATTTATTATTTAAAATGGGGAGTTTTCCAAATCGTGGGAGGGAGATAACATTTCATTATTTTTGTGACATTATTTTACCAACAAAAGAACTTAACCAAATTTTGGAGAGAAAAGCCCTCTTCTTGATTCATTTTTGGATTTTGAAGAATGAATTAGTTTGTGGGTGGATTTGAATGGGGTTTACTGTGCATTAGAGTAGGAATTGGCAGGTCTTCAATGATATCCAAGAATTGTACAAATTTGTTTGGTATGTTGGGAGTTCTTTGCATTTTCATTTTGAAGAAAAATGAGGTAGGGCTTCTCATATCTTCTTCATTTCTTCATATTTTGAATTAAAATTTGTTGCAAATTGATTGTAGTGTTAATTTAAGCATTCTCCCTCCTTAAATATTTTCATTTGAATGAGTATATTATTTGTATGTTTCATATTTGGATAAGCATGGGTTTATATGGGGAAATGTTGCTAAACTTTCATTGGATTATGAGAAGGAAATTTTGAATGCATTTTTTTGTTGTTGGCTGCATGGAGACCAATGGATTCTCTCAAATTTTGGTTTTGAAGTATTTTGGATTTTTGAGATTTTTAAGGCCCGTCAATGGAGGATGGCCTCTTGGATTGGTTTTTATTCAAAAAGTGAATTTTGAGTGTCATGATGTCATAGTTTAACATGGATTTATATTATAAATTATTTTATTTGGTTCGATTTGAATTTGTCTTCATACGATTATGGTCATGCTAAGATAAACTTATAATCAAGTGAAAGGGGTTAATCAAGTTTAGTTAAATGATGTGTAATTCATGTACTTTAAGTATATAGTTTCAATTTGAATGCAATTAAATAAGTCATTATAGATGCTTTAATCTATCTAAAAATTTATGGAAAAAGGATTAATGTCAATCTAAGAGATTAGCTTCAATTTCATCTATACAATTATTAACATGAAATAGTTGATATAGGCAACTATATAATATCTTCATTTGGAACCCTACTTGTAGTGTGGACATTGAGAACAAAGATAGATAAGTATAAGAGTACTTATGCCAAAGTTTTTCTTCTAGCATTTGATTTAAGAGTACCTCGTGACAGTTAATGATGAACAAATCATTTAGAATTTAAGGTGGGGGACATATATTAATGTGTAATTTCAAGGGAAAATTATAACACCATGATTTATGATCTCGGTCATTATCATATATATGTTGATATCTTTATCTTATTTAGTAGTTTTCTATTATTGACCCATGAGGAGTTGAGAATTAATTAGTATTGTCCCAAGTTATTTTTTAAATATTAATGCTTACCTATGGTTTTATATGCTTATACCTGCTTCCTCAAGATTTTATACTCTCTCTCTCATGCATGTCTGGAATATGAATATTGTATTGGATGATTAAACTCAAAGAAGAATGTAAAATTGGCATGTTCTAGAGTTAGTTTGATATTTTTTTAAATACTTGACTTATATTGATTTGGATGCCTGATCCATGCCTTCTTGGGTGATCAAGGAATTGATGTTTCTATTGTGAGAAATTGAGACAAATGCAAATATGTGTAATGGAAATCAAATTTGATTGATGCCTTGTGTGTAATCATGTGATTACATTTGATCTCTTTGCATATGATTACTAATTGAATCACTATGTTTCACACTCTCTTCCATGTCATAGTGTCTATACAATCTTAGAATGTAGATTCACTATGTCACACTAAATTCCATCACCCTGCCAGTTTTGAGTTATTAGATGACCTCATGCAAGGTCGTAGATTCTTTGTGTCATGAGGAACTATGGGGAAGCATAATTGCTTCATGGTTGGGCGGAAAAGTGCTCTGGCAATGTTCTCACATGTGGTGTGCTTCTGGGAGATAGATGTTAGAATCTCCTATTAGGATTATTATCAACTATTTATGTTATGCATTATTGGAACAAACCTTATAAATGAAATAACTTCCTTATGTTCTCCTATCTCTTTACTCATGTATATAAACCTTGTGTCGAGTTGTAACTTCTTGCATCTATTCAGTGTAATTAAGCAAGTTGTATTAATTAATGTTTGACTATGTGTAATATGTGTATTTTATAATGTTAATAATATGGAGGTCCTTACATTTTATTTTGAGTAAAATGGCATATTTTTCTTACTACTCTCATTTGTGGAAGGTGTTCTATTTTTTTATTTTATCTTGTAGGCTTGTGTTGCATTTAATTCAACATGGTATCAAAACACGGATTCAGAAAACCCCTTCTTAGGCTTTGAGGATTTATTTGCTTAGAAGCATTACAAGGTCAAAAAAAAAAAAATTATGTGGTTCTATACTAGGGCATGTTCTTTGAGGTGGGTTTTAGAGGTCACCAACATTTTTGGTCATTTTGGAGCGAAAAGGACCTCGCCATTGCATCTAGAGCGACAAAAAATCTAAGAAATGCCTATTGTTTCATCGAAATTGACACAATAAAAAAAATGTATATTTTTATAGGTCGTGAATTTTTGTACCACACCATACAAATTCATTCAATTCATACCCTATACCATGCCTACGCAAGGGGCTTCACATATTTGCTAGTCAAAAAATTTCCTACCGCCTCTTTTTTTGTTTAAAAAAAATTTATTACATTTGTATGAGGGAGTTGATTTTTTTGTAAAAAGCCTTGGGTTGACTTATTTTCACAAAATTCAAATAAAATACCACCATAAGTAATGGTCTTTCCCATGTGCATGCGTCAACAATTTGTCAGCGATTTTCTTGTCCTATGCGTGTGTGTATTCGTTGCATACCCTTTTTCAATTGCAAGTACTTTCTTGTGCAAATTCAAATGTTTATTCTCCTTCATACACTTCACGATAACACATAATTTTAGTAGACCTGTCATCTCTCTCCATTGTCAGGATTATGGGGGGTTTCTACAATTAGTTTTAATGCTTCCTTGGTTTTACTTTGGATTTAGACACTCTTGCATTCTAGTTTTGTAGAGGAAACTTATCTTTTGTTGATCATGTTCTTCAAACTATTGACACCTATATTTTTTACCAGCAATTTGCTCTTGCAAGGTTGAGTAGTGTCATTGGGGTCACTCATGCAGATTCATGTGCCATCAAAATCTTTGATTGCCAGATGTTTGGCTTTTTCTACCACCTGATTGTTTGAGTAGTGTCATTGGGGGCACTCATGTAGATTCTTGTCTTCTCCATCCTGATCATCATCTTGATTTCAAAGGAGTTTCTTCAATCAACACTATAGCAATCTATTTTTTTGACAACTATCTATAAATTCTTTATGCTCTAAAGATGTTCTTCATGTTCCTATTCTTTTGGGATATTTTATTGGAGAGTTCTTAGTCTTTCATTCTCTTTTTCTCTCTTTTGGAGAGGATTTTTCTCCCACTAGATTTTTCTCCTCTTTTTCATTTGTGAGATATTGCATTGCCTCATTTTTGTACATGGATACCTAATCAGGCCTTTAGTTGTCGGGACCCATCTTGCATTCATGCATTTAGAGATTTTTTATGTCACCCTTGTAATGCCCACCAAAATACCCTAGAGAAACTGACCAACTAATAAGGAAAACAAAGATAATTGTTTTTAAAAAAAGATCTAATGCTACACATGTACAAATAACCTAATATTCATTAAATGCATACATCAACTATCAATATAACAATATAATTACGCTTGAGCAAAAAAAAAACTATCTTCACATAGATTATATTTCCCTAGGGTATTCCAATGTCGTCACTTAACATAACAACATGATATAAACCACATCAAATAATACAAATGCTTAAATCCTCCTGTAATCCTATCATTCATTTCTACTAGATCATGAGTTGAGACATTAGTATATTTTTATCCCTAGAACTCTTAATTTTTTCTCATATTTTGATTTACATGATAGTAATGATGTATCAAAAGAATATATGTATTTTAGATGTTTACCTGAACCTATTAAAACATGTTTTGCCTTTGCCAGTTTATTCCTACAACCATGTTATTCATTCATGTTGCCATGCGTATTGTCTTAGGCAATATCATGTGTGAAATTAATAGATGTTTTGATTAATTAAAATAGATGTGTATGTTCTTGTATGTTCTTTCTTTTGAATTGCAGGAATAAAATGATGTTGTGGTGGAAGCTTTCCTGTCATGCCAATTGTAGAAAGAGATATTCAAGGAGGTAACTGAAAGATTGAATCGGCAGAAATGTTGATGAGCGTAAGGAACGGCAGAGGAAAAGTAGGCGCGCAATACTTACTGATCTCTTACTCAAGTGGGCACTAGTGTTGTAGATACCGCCATGATATGTTATGACTATGGTTCGGTTTAGATCCACATTATCAGTGACTTAACTTCGGTTGTTTCCTTTCTTGAATAATTATCCGCCTCTTCTCATCGGTGTGATCTGTGTTGTAGGAAGTAGTTGTTTTCTTTTAAATAAAGGTCTTTATCTCTTTTCATAGGTTAGAAAGAAAAGAGAAGAAACAAAGAAGAGGATTTTTAGAAATAAAGTTACAAGTGTTTTGGGTTTCTTTTGATTCTAAATCATGTAATGACTTTTGATGAACCATGAATAAAGATATGTTATTCTGAGCACTTAGAATTGTTTTGGAAGCCTGGAAGCACTCATCCAAAGGGGCCTACTTGGTGAGTGTTCTTATGCCTTTGTTAAAATTAGTTTTCTTCTTTACCTGTAGTAGACGTGCTTGCATTGATTGTTCCTGCAGCCATTGGAAACATATCCATTGATTGTTCCTGCAGCTAAACCAAAATAGAGTAATTCATGTTTGGCAGCATTGAACTTAGCCAGTATTTCTTGAATGAATTTATGTTCATGCAGAATTTTTCTTGAGCCTTTCAATAGTTTCAATTCTTGCTTACCCTTTTCTGCATAGATGTTAGTTGATGCAGTAATGCAGGGTAGCTATCACAGGAACTTAGTACATATATAGTGCAGACACATTTCAAGTACTACGTCCCTGGGTTAACAATCAAATAAACACTAGCCATGGAAATAGTAACTTCACAAAGTGAATGTCCAAACTTCAGGTTGAAACTTCAACTAGAGTTATTATTCTTATTATTGGGTTGAACATTTTTGGCATCGTTGTCGGGGATGGTGTCAAACTAAGAACCTGTTATGGTTATTACCTCTTTAGTTTTCAATTAGTTGTTTTTTTTACATACCTGATTGTTCAAAAAGATTTATGAACCTACATGCATAGGCGAAGAAGAGATGTTCTAGGTAGATTTCTACCCAGTCATCCTAATCATGCAGAGATTGATTCCCCAAATATAAATCCTTTTGTTGAACTTTATCAAACCCCAGAGAACTTGAACCACCCTGAATCTGAATTTCCTAAAGGCAGCCTTCATTTCCTTTTTGGACCACTAGAAGAAGAATTTCATTTAGTAACTCCCCCTACAAGTCCAATCCAAGGAAACCCACCCCCTGGTGGGAATAATCCACCCCCACCTTTGGACCCAACATTTGAGTTTCCCATCTCTAATCAGCATGATAATGTTAATCTCAAGAACATTCTAGCTTCTTCCCTCCCTAAATTATATGGATTAGTGACAGAGGATCTAGACACATTTCTGTTTGAGTTTGATGTTCTCTGTAGGATTTTTTATTATACTACAAATGCCCATAGACTCAAAATATTTCCTACCACCTTGAAAGAATCATCTTTAAGATGCTTTATGAGCTTGGGTAGTAGCACAATCAATACATGGGACGAGATGAAATGATTATTTCTTGCAAAGTACAAGGATTATTGTAGAGGCACTGATCATCGTGGGGATGACATTTTTAGAATGACACAGAAAGAAGATGAGAGTCTTGAAGATTATCTGGAAATGTTTTTGTTTAGTGTCAAAAAGTCCAAGCATAGTACTTTAAATGAAGATTCCCTCAAGCTGATATTTTTAAGGGGAATCAGTGAAGAATGCACTGATACTTTGGATCTTATGGGAGGAGGTGACATTACACAATCCACATGGAATAACACAGGACAAATTTGTAAGAAGTATTCCAGATCTGCTTCTAAAAAAAATAGTCGTTTCAAGCCAGGAGTTCCTTCATCAACATCTAGTACTAGAATTTCTAGAATGGAACTTAGCCATTTGTTGAAGGACTTTAAGGAGGATATCATAAACAATATGGCTACTCAGTTGGATACACTCTCAGCTAAGAAGAAGCATGAAGAAGCTGATGCATTTCTTGCAAAATTTTGCCCTCATTGTAGACAAAGGAAAAAAGACTGTAGATGTAAAATGGTTGCAAATCTTGAAGTTCCTGACTTCAAGCTAATACAAGGTGATGATGAACAAGTTTTCTATGTTGCTCAAAGAAGGCCAAATTTCTAAAGGCAAGGTATGCCACCTGATCCATTTTCTTTTTCTAGTTATAGTGGAAATTCTTATGTACCAAATAATTAATGGCAATCACCATATGCTCAAAATTTTGGTAGTTATCCAAACTGGTATGGTCCTCAAGGCCAAGGGTAGCATTTTGCTAGTCAAACTCCACAGTGGTAGTAGCCAGAAGTAAATTGGTCTCCACCTCAGGCATAATGGCAGCAATTTCAAGGGAATTGGCAACCTACTCCTCAATGGAGGGGAAGTCGACCATGGACTAATCAGTCTTTTGGATATCAACAGCCTAGTCAATAGCCACAACTACCTGCAATAATGCCTCCCCCAGCAGCCACTACTGTTCCACTTAAACCTACACAGTTGCCCACTCAGCCAATGTCGAATCCTAATATTAAATATCAGCAACAAAAACAAGTTTATTCAGCTGATCCTAATCAATACCCAACCTATTCCTTATCTATAAGTGATATTCATCTCAGATTCGGGACAACTCTGCCTAATCCATCTCCTCCAGTTATAACTAAAATGCCTGAAGAACAATAAATCTATATCTCAATAGCCACAATACCTCAGAAACAGAGACTACCCCCATTTCCCCATAGGTTGCAAGAAAAAGACTAGTCTCACAGACTTTCAGAAGCAATTTGGGCATATAGAACAACTTGGAAGACACCAATTGTTTTTACACATTTTGAGATGGTGTATGGAAAAGAAGCAATGATGCCTATTGAGTTTGAGCATAAAACTCTAAGGACAGCTTTGCAATTAAATATGACACTTTCTGAAGCACAAAGAGACCGTATTCAGCAATTGAATATTTTGGATGAATGGAGAAAAATGGAGGTCCAATAGATAGAACTGATTCAAAATCATAGAGCCAAGTGGCATGATAAATACATCAAGGAGAAGAAGTTCAAAGTAGGTGACTGGGTACTATTGTATGACACAAGATATAAAGATACTATGGGAAAGCTACAAACTAGATGGTGAGGTCCACATGAGATAGAGGAAGTTTTCAACAATGGAGTTGTTTGTTTGACCACAATTGACCCAGTTTGGTTCAAGCTTTTAGTAAATGGTCATAGATTGTGACTTTATCATAAGCCTGTCACCAAGGAGGATTTCCTACAGCAATTCGCCAAGAAGGATCAAACACAGGTTCCTGCAGCAACTAGGCAAGTTCCTACTACAATAGAAGAATGTATTAGGGGTAAGGTTCTTGTAGCCTCTACAGCGAACATACCTGCCACTTCATAATTCTCCAAGCATCATTTCATAATGATATTTCCATGTCTTATGGAAATATTATTCTCCATAAATAAATTTTTCCATCCACGTCATCCCATCTCATTTCTTTATCTTTCATTTCATTAATGTCAAATCATTTCATTTCACCATTCTTTTCACATGATTGTAGGTATGTACATATTTTATTTTATTTTAATTAGGCATTTATGATTTCATTATGATTATTGCCTTTACTAAATCCATGTACACTTCCCTAAATCCTTTCAGCATGTGTGGACACGTGCCAAAATAAGTTGGGGGGTGTTTTATGGTCCGATTTCCAAAATTAGTAATTATTCATCCTTTTCGATACCTTGATTTTATTGCTTGTCATCATTCTTTTAATGAGATATTTTTGGCATAAGAAGAGTAATGAATTCTGCCACCAAAACTGGAAGTGGGTAAGGAAGTTTCAATTTTTAGTTGTAGAGTATGATGGTTCTTCGTTTCTCAACTGCAGAGATTGCTACATTAACAGATTAAGACATGGGTAGAGATCCTATCTTCCATGAACCAATAATCCATGATGCATTGCTATAGGATGCTCTTTGTGAGAATTATTTCTGGTTGCATGGTTGGATTATCTACTTTCTGAAAATAACATTATAATGAAGAAATTGCCTCTGAGTTTATGCATTCATTCAATGAAGGGGAGGCTACTGTTAAAGGATTAAGGGTCATTGCTATAGAGAAGCAGATAGCTGAGGTTACAGGGTTGTTGTAGGAAGGAGAGTTGTTTCCTGAATCGAAGGATGCTAGAAGCGCCAAAGAAGAATTTACACACCCCATAGATGGACCTCTAATAGTGGACAAGCAAGGAACCAGAAGGGTATCCCTTCCAACAGAATGGCCCCAGGTGGCCTTGTATGTAATGAAGTACATTACTTGCGAAGGGAGGTATTCAAATTTATATTCACCCCATTTCAAATTGCTTAGTCATTTACGGCATGGCCGGAGAGTGAATGTTCCAAAAAAATTATATCACCTCATTTCCACAAGTGCCAAAGAAATACAGAAGAATGGAAATCATTCTATCAACCATCATGGTTTGATAAAATTGCTGGTAGAACGTTCTCTTTGGGATGTTCCACAGATGGAATGGGGGGTATTTGAAGACATATTGCAGTTTAGGGTTGAAGATGCTCCTGTTGCAAATGAGTTAGTAGTTGAAAAGGAGGATATGGGAGAACCCTCTTCTCCTATAATTTCTACAGAGAATGAATCTCTTATCGCTGAAGGAGCTTTGACTATTACGGAGGAAGAGATGGTTGAGACAAGCATTGAGAAACCCTTTACTTCTTTTCTAAGAGAAGTGGCATCTTCTAAAAGAAAAGGGAAGGAATTATAAGTAATTAATGTAGATGATGAACCTACGGTTTAGCTGCAGGCATCTCAAGTTTCCCCTGCAACCAAGAGGTGTAGACCGAAGAAAAACACCCCTGCAGTAAAGCCACAAGAAGAAACCATTCTTGCAACCACTCCAAAGGTTTATGCAAGAAGAACTCAGAGTAGTACCCAAAAAGTCCATCCAACAGGTGATGCAACAGAGGTTATTTCAGTGGAAGCATCAGAAGAAGAGAGCCCAGTAGAGATTGAAATTCAAAGGGAGGATGATGTTGACAAACTTTCAAATCTAGCATATGTGGCAGAATAGCTTGAGGAACCTATTGAAGAAATTCTACATCCTAAGGTAACAGCTACTAGACCTCCATCATCCCTCAATAGTTTATCTATTGCATTAACATTTTATAGGCAGTGGGAGATAGAGAGGGCTAGATTACAGGGGATTATTGACAAACAAAAAAGGAAATTGAAAAAAGGGCTAATAAAATTGAAGAATTAGAAGTCAAAGTTGGTACAATCACTAGTATGGTCCCTGAGTTAATGCAATGTAGGGCACCGCCAAGAGTTTATGCTCTGCATTTGAAAGAGCGGTATTTAAATTTTAAATTAAGCCACATTGTCAGGGACCTTAGCCCTTCTTTAGAAACCCCTAAGGAATTTTATGATGCTTATCAAACTTCCCCAGTAGCTATGAAAAAAATATTGTGTGAACTTTACTTGCATAACTATGTTGTAACTTCTGATAGTGAGTGGAATCCCTTGTTATACATTGGTGATATCCACATAAAAGCCTTAATGTCATGGATTCGAAATGAGATCAGCATGGGAGCACATGCCAGAACACATAGGGATATTGAATTTGATTGTCCATGGCCACTGAGGAAGGAAGAAAAAGAGCCAAGAGTTCTTTATTATATATGGCAGAAGCAATTAGTAAGGCCAGATGTAAGGAATCAAGTGTTGCTAATGAGGGAAGAAATATTCCAAGCATATGAACATTTAATTCAGAATGAAAGTGCAGCTGCAATTGATGGCCTAACTCAGCACTGGAATAATTTGCCAAAATAATTTAAATAAGGGGAACCTCATTCACTGCCAAATTTTCATGCAGTTATGCAAAGAGCCCCTAAATATATCCAACTGGGCAGGATGAAAACCAATAACTGGTTACCTTTGATCTTTCAGCCCCCTATACTTATGTGGCCATTGTTGGGATGTAAGGTTATAGATAAGCCCTATGAAGTAGTTATAGAGGAGGCCAGATGGTCCAGGCTAGAAAAGATGAAGGGGTTTTATTGGAATTTAGCTTCAGGAGGAACAGGTCAAGGAACCGTTGGTGACTTAAGAGTTAGTGCCAGAATCAAGAATTTTCCTCTTGCTGGAGGATCAGCAAGACCTTAAGTTTGGGGGCATGATGAATTGAGACATTAGCATAATTTTATCCCTGGAACTCTTAAGTTTTTCTCATATTTTGATTTACATGATAGTAATGATGTATCAAAAGTTGACTATATGTATTTCAGATGTTAACCTGAGCCTATTAAAACATGTTTTGCCTTTACTAGTTTATTCCTGCAACCATGTTATTCATTCATGCTGCCATGTGAATTGTCTTAGGCAATATCATATGTGAAATTAATAGATGTTTTGATTAATTAAAATAGATGTGTATGTTCTTGTATGTTCTTTCTTTTGAATTGTGGGAATAAAATGATGTTACGGTGGAAGCTTTCCTATCATGCCAATTGTAGAAAGAGATATTCAAGGAGGTGACTGAAAGATTGAATCGGCGGAAATGTTAATGAGCGTAAGGAACGACAGAGGAAAAGAAGGCATGCAATACTTATTGATCTTTTACTCAAGTGGGCACTAGTGTTGTAGATATATCCACGATATGTTATGACTGTGGTTCGGTTTATATCCACATTATCAATGACTTAACTCCAGTTGTTTTCTTTCTTGAATAATTATCCACCTCTTCTCATCGACGTGATCTGTGTTGTAGGAAGTAGTTTTTTTCTTTTAAATAAAGGTCTTTATCTCTTTTCGTAGGTTAGAAAGAAAAGAGAAGAAACAAAGAAGAGGATTTTTAGAAATAAAGTTACAAGTGTTTTGAGTTTCTTTTGATTCTGAATCATGTAATGACTTTTGATGAACCATGAATAAAGATATGTTATTCTGAGCACTTAGAATTGTTTTGGAAGCCTCGAAGCACTCATCCAAAGGGGCCCACTTGGTGAGTGTTCCTATGCCTTTGTTAAAATTAGTTTTCTTCTTTAGCTGCAGTAGACGTTCTTGCATTGATTGTTCCTACAGCCAAACCAAAATAGAGTAATTCTTGTTTGGCACAATTGAACTTAGCCAGTATTTATTGAATGAATTTATGTTCAAGCAGAATTTTTCCTGTAGCCTTTCAATAGTTTCAATTCTTTCTTACCCTTTTCCGCATATATGTTAGTCATTGTAGTAATGCAGGGTAGTTATCATAGGAACTTAGTGCATATATAGTGTAGACCCATTTCAAGTATTCAAGTATTGCATCCCTAGGTTGACAATCAAATGAACACTATCTATGGAAATAGTAACTTCACAAAGTAACTTCGGGTTGAAACTTCAACTAGATTTATTATTCTTATTGTTGGGTTGAACACTAGATACACAAGAAAGATACCATTAATCTAATCCATTATGCATGCATGAATCATAACCTAATAACAATATCCATTGCCCACACTATCATTTACTCATAGAACACATCTAATATGAAAGGTTCATTTTAAATCTCCAAACCCAAATATTCCTACCAAATAATCCTACCATAAGATAATTCATAACATCTCTAAAATATTAACATTATTCATTTCCTACTAGAGAAACCCCATAGATCCTTAACACTATACACTACACACATTATAATTATTACATATCCATCATTTCCTTCAATAAGAACCTTAATCTCAAATTACAAGAATAAAAATCATTTAGGATGCAAATTCTATATGTTGGCAACAACAATGAAGGAAAAATGAGAGGGGGGTTGAATCAGTTTTCACTAGATTATACCATTTAAGCACAATCTCAGATCTCAATCTACTGCAGCAAGAATAAAGATAAATACAATAATAGCAACACATATAACACCAAGATTTTTTACATGGGAAACTTGGTTAAGGGAAAAACCACGGTGGGAACCTACCCACAATAACATGATACTTTGTAGTAATATGTGTAAATATTACAATAGGGAATGCACATGCATTCAAGCACACTACTTACAGCTCACTGCTCAAAATACAATGACCTATAAGGTTCCAACCCTTAGGTAAGGTTCACTACCTTACAATAATGTTTGGACTACAATCCGGATTACATGAATTGCAAAGATCGCATATGCTAATGCCTGATGACAGTTCTGGTTAAGCATATTTGTCTACCCTGCAACAATATTTGCTCACTACAATATACCAAAGGATAAATTTGCTTATGCGCACATAAACCACTCTCTGATAATGTAGACACCACATTGACACCCAAATTACATTAATATAACACCTATTTATACAATTCATCAACCTTGACTACAAGGTTGGCCAAACCCTCAACCCTTAATTACAAAATTACATCACATGATACATAAATCAACCACTAGACCAATACAATTCCATAGATGACATAGAATGTACCTAAATCAAATCTCCAAACATGCATCACCACCAAAAATACCGCATAACATGAAGAATATCACTGAATCAACAAAATCACCAATACCGTGCACAAGGATCAATGCGGACCACCAAAACAAATAGGAACTAATCAGGAAATTACTAACAATCATGTTAAAACCATCTACAATAGTTGTACCAACACCACTTAGTCAAATCTTCATTGATCAACACGCTAACACTCAAGAACACTTATCAATAGAAATTTGGACTGGAAAAATAGCTTGCAAAGTACCAAATCATGAAATATCTTAAATGTAGGTACACATGAACATCAAAATTATTTTCCTAAATCTACATCCAAAGATATGATTATATCGGAGTACAACAGATCAAATACCAGACTCTGCCAACTACAGAGCACAAAAGAACAGTCTTCGTATCAAAATTTGCAACTCAACCAAAGCACCACATAGAATCATGGAATCCATAAAGAATGAGGTATCTCTAGTTGATTCAGCATCCCAAAAAAATAAACCAACCAAATCAATTCAATGCAATCACCGAAATATGTTGACATCAATGACAACAACATATCCTAGCAGCAACAATATCCAACAATCTCCCCCTTTGGTATTGATGGAAACTGTAGTCACACAAATCTATCTAGCTTAATTAAATAAATATTCGCTATTTATTTGATTAAAAATCCACTAGCCATCAGTTAATTAAATTAATATTTAATTAATTCATCTCCAAACATTCTCCTATTAATTAAATAAATTATTCAATTTATTTTAATTCATTCATTAAATCAAATTCCAATCAATTAAATAAATAAAATCTATTTATTTAATTAAATCCCCCTATTCCTCTTTTAAATAAATTAAATAAAAACATTTATTTAAATCATTATCCCCCCCCCCACTTGCATTTTCCTACAAATGCAACTTGCACACATTTATTGGAATAAATGAATTTTTATTTTAATAAAATCCTATTTTCCCTCACCCACCAAATCCAATTGCATTCCTAAATCCCCTTCTAGATTCTTCTAACCCCTTCCTAATTAGCCTAATCCATCCCCTAATTATTGTCACATTCCTAAGCAAAATGAAGTCACTTCTCAAAGACTCCAAAAGTCTTTGAAAAGCATTTAATGATTTGTGTGTTCAACAAATTAACCCCCAAAGTCTTCCAAGACCACTAATGGCTCTTACATGACCATTTATGGCTCTTACATAACCATTTATGGTTATTTCAAACTTGTCTCTCCAAGCATTTATTGCTTTGACCATATTTATCCTTCTTGCATTTGCACAAGAGTTTATCCATTGGATAAAAGCTTTATTCTTTGAATAAAGAGTTTATTCATTCAACTAACCTTGACTTTAACTCCCTAAGTCATGTCAAGCATTTAATGCTTATTCCCTCCCCTCTCAACCTATCTCACATTGACACTTGTCATCTTGGGATTGGGTTGAAAGCCCTCACATGGATTTGAAATCATTCAATCCTGACCCTTGTTGAGATTGCTCAATCTCAACCATCTGTTGCTCCATTTTCCCTATAAATAGAGCCCATTTCTTCATAATCCAGATCCTGAAAACTTGTATGCATTTAACCTATAGGCATTTTAGAGAGCATTTAGCATAGCAAACTAAAATATCTTTGTTATTTTAGTTAAAATCAATCATTTCAATAGCATCTAGTATTTAGCTTTTTATTTTACATTTGGAGCAAAATACCCAAATCTCAATCCTCCATAAGCATCCATAGTGCAAAAAGCTGCTGAGAGCTACACTATTTTGGAACTTGGAGAGGAGAGGAACAAGGGAGAAGGAGCTAAAAGCATGTTAGGAGGTATTTGGAGATGCCTCATCATATTTGCTTCTTTAGTTAAATATGCTTTCATGTTTTTAGTATCTCTTTTGATATGCCTGTTTAGATTAGTTTTTGATTGACTAACACTAACGATTTTCTTGCATCTTGTGTTGTTTGTCATTTACTAACCTTGTCCATTTAGCAGAGCATCAGAAACATATGACTATGAAAAAAAATCAATGCAAAGGAATGAATCAAGACCAACAATCTCCAACAAACTCCCCCTAAGATCATGCACACAAGGCTCCAAAGATAAAATAGTTTTTCACATGCTTATCTCCCCCTTTGACAGCAATGCCAAAGACATAATAAAATCATGCTTCTCTCCCCAAAACTCATCCTCTAAGAAGGAAAATATCTCCCCCTTAGGATAAACTCACAACTCTAATCATCTGAACCACACACTGACTACTCTAGCTGAGTAGTAGCACCAAGTCACCAACTTAGATAAGGAGATAAGAATTTGAAATCCATCGGATTGATGCATCTCTATGCATCTAGTTCTCATTAGGAGGGGCAAAGACCCCTAACTTGTCTTTCAAATCAAAAAATGTATTTGTAGGAAAAGGCGTAGTGAAAATATCTACAATCTGATCCTTTGTAAATACATATTCCAATCTGACTTCTTCATCACTAATTTTCTCCCTCAAGAAATGATACTTTATTTGCACATGCTTTGTTTCATAATGCAGTACCAAATTCTTTGAAATATTAATAGAACTTGAATTATCACAATATATAATATTTTAAATATTTTCTTCATCCAAACTACCTGAGTACAGTTGCTAGCAGCAGCAATGTATTCAGCTTTAGTAGTAGATAGAGATATAGCATCTTGCTTCTTACTGGACCATGAAATCAACTTCTTTCCCAAAAATAAAGATTCACCAGTAGTTCTCTTTTGGGCATCAACATCACCTTCCCAATCAGCATTAGTATAGGCACATAGAAAGAAATCATCATTCCTCGGATACCACAAGTCATAGTCAGTAGTCCCCTTCAAGTATCTGAAAAACCCTTTTCACAATAGTAACATGAATCTCTTTAGGATCAACTTGAAATCTAGCACAAAGATAAATAGCATGCATAATTTTAGGTCTAGTATGAGTTAAGTATAACAATCCACCAACCATAGATCTATACAAAGTCTTCAATTAACTTTCTGAGATTCATCATTCTTAGACAACTTGCATTCAGTCACCATAGGAGTTTCAATAGGTTTGGAATCATCTAACCCAAAATTCTTCAATAATTCCTTCACATAATTAGATTGAGAAATGAAAATGCCTTTGTCAATTTGTGTAATCTACAATCCTAAGAAAAATTTCATTTAACTTATCATAGAAATTTCAAATTCCTTTTGCATATCATCAACAAATTTCATACTCAAATCATCATCTCCTCCAAAAATGATATCATCAAAAAAGACTTCAACAATCAAAATATTATCATTATCAACCTTAAAGTATAGATTACTATCAGAAGTACCTTTACAGAATCCCAACTTCAACAAATACTTATCCAATCTAGCATACCAGATTGTAGGGGCTTTCTTAAGTCCATATAGTGCTTTCTTTAATTTTCATACCATATCTCCTTCATCTGATAAATAAAATCTATTTGGTTGCTCAATATGGACTTCCTCTTCCAAATCACCTTTCAAAAAGGATAACTTGACATCCATCTGATACACCTTGAAATTCTTGTAAGCAACATATGCAAGCAACAATCTAACAACTTCAATTCTAGCTACCAAAGAAAATGTCTCCTCATAATCAATACCTTTCATCTGAGAACACCCTTTACATACCAATCTTGCTTTGTTTCTAACAACTTCATTGGCTTCATTTAGTTTATTTTAGAACACCCATTTAGTGACAATCACATTCTTATCTTTAGGTCTTAGAATAATCTCCCAAGTGTTATTCTTCTCAATCTATTTCAGCTCTTCTTCCATTGCTTTTATACACAATTCTCATATTTGCATGCTTCTGCAAAATCTTTAGGTTCAATCTTTGAAATCAAACATATCTCTTCAACAACAATCCTTCTCCTAGTCATCACACCTTTATTCTTATCACCAATAATTTGATTTTCTAAATGATTCAATCTTACATACCTCAGAGTCTTTTGATTGTTCGTATTGTCTGGCTCTTGAACTTCTTCATTGACAGTAGCAATATCTGGATTACCTTTCTCTACCGAATCATTCTTCTTTAAGATCTCAGCTTGCACGGGATTTGAAATAACATCTTCATCATCAAATTCATATCTGCATGCTCTGATTTGTTTTCCAAGACATTCATCAACCTTTACATTTGCACTCTCTATTATTTTCTTTAGTCTCTTGTTGTTACACCGGTAGGCCTTGCACTTAGTAGAAGATCCCAAGAAGATTCCTTCATCACATCTCGCATCAAACTTTCCTATATCCTCATCTCTCTTGATATAAAATTTACTTTCAAAAACTCTAAAATCTCTAACTATAGGAACATGACCAAACCATAGCTCATAAGGAGTCTTAATGGAATCACCTTTTATATGCACCTAGTTGAATGTGTAAACAGCAGTACTAATATCTTCTCTCCAAAAGGTTTGTACAACATTTCCTTCTATCAACATAGTCTTGGCAGCATCCAAAATGGTTTGGTTCTTCCTTTCAACAACTCCATTTTGTTGAGGGGTTCTAAGAGTAGATAATTGTCTTATAATTCCATTCCTCTCATGAAATGTATCAAACTCTCCTGATGTAAATTTTCCTCCTCTGTCAGATCTTAGGCACTTCAGCTTCAACCTTGTCTCAATCTCCATTCTATCTTTGAATATCTTGAATTTCTCCAATGCTTCTAATTTCTCCCTTAGAAAGGTAACCCACATCATCCTAGAATAATCATCAATCAACAACATGAAATATATGTCACCCTGCATGCTTCTCACTCTAGTAACACCACATAAGTCAGTATGAACTAGATATAACAATCTATTAGATGAATATAGCTTACTCTTGAATGTAGTTCTTGTTTGCTTTCCCAACTGAAATTCCTTACATACCAAATTAGATGGCTTCACAATTTTAGGAAAATCTCTAACAACTTGAGTAGAACTTATCCTTATCAAGCAGTCAAAATTAACATGACACGTCCTTCTATGCAACAAACAACTTTCATCAATCTTAGGAATCAAACAACTTTTCTCACCATAATTTAAATGAAATATATTACCTTTAGTTTTAGTCCCTGATGCAATCTCTATACCAAAGGCATTTAGGATCTTGCATTTACCATTCTTGAATTGCAGATCATATCCCTTGTCAACCATTTGTCCAACACTCAAAAGATTATGCTTCAATCCTTCAACATACAAGACATCATCAGTATTATGCTTACCATTTGAAGATATAGAACCTCTACCACAAATCACACAAACTTTATTGACTCCAAATCTTACTATACCACCATCATACCTCTCTGTAAAGTGGAAAATTGGATCCTAGTGACTCCCCACCTAGGAGAGAGAAAGGAAGCCACTAGGATGATTTTTACTCAGAAGGACTTTACAAAAAAAAGAGGGGATTGAATCTACTAGATCCAAATCCAAAGGAAACAATGATGTTAATTCCAAGTGGATTGCAAGGGTTGAAGTGTGATTTACCCTCTTTTGTAAATAAGAAAGTTGACTTGTTGACTATGTAGGAAAGAGAGATGAAATAAGTGAAATGAGGGGCTGCCAGTTTAGGATCATGTTGTAACTTCAGATCTGAGATATCTAGATTGGTACGGATCTTCCCTACAAATTTGAGTAGAAGTTGTTGGGACTATGTTGAAAGTGTCCAAGGTCCTCCAAAAAATCCGTGAAACGAAAAGGGTTTCTCCTTCTCTACAAATGAAGCCCAAACCTGCAATTACACTTGCGCACCTGCAACCTACACACAAAAAAGAGGGGAAGAAGGTTTGTGGATAGGGGTTTGCCTCAATCAAACCCCAATTGAGGAATCAACCTTGAAAGAAAGTGATAGCAAATGCTTGAATGTAAACAATGGAAATGTATACCTTGTAGATCTACAAATTTATTGATAATGGTTGCTTTGCTTCTTGAATGTAATCATAAATTATGTATGAAATGACATGTAACATGACAAAACCCTAACACACACATATGCTTGCCAATGAATGTTGTAAATGTTGCTCCAATGGATGAATGAGGAAGACACATGAAGAAGAAGACTTGATGAATGCTTGAACTTTGTCTATTGTGTATATTTCATCATTTATCTCTTTTGTATCGCCCATTCATGTATCTGCAAATGAGAGGACCAACTGCCTTTTATACATGCCTCAGAGGATCAATTCACTAAAGGTCAACAGCGGGGAAGTTTGGAATCCTAAAATGCAGATAGGATCGAAGGGACCTATCTTGGGACCACCCTAAGAGGGGGGATAGGGGCACAACGCCCCTGTCCTATGGGGGACAAAGGCACCATACCCTTGTCCTACCCTATATTGGGGTCCGAACAGGGTCCTAAGACCATCTCAGGGCTTAAACAAGGAGAGGTTCAAGGTGAAAATGCATAGAGAAGTTTATGTTGGCATGGAAGATGTTGTCGCCAAGGTGAGGACCTCAAATATGGTTAAAATTGCTAGGGTCACAATTTTATGACACTACACTCTCCATACTCACAAATTTACTTTTATCACCTGTCATATGATTTGAATAATCATTTTCAATCACCCATTCATCTTTCTCTTCAATCTTAGCAACTAAAGCTTTCTCCTCAACAATGCAGCTTGTAGGATTCACTAATACCGGATCATCTTCCTTGATAGCAATAAATACAAACTCATCTTCTGAATTTCCATTTTCTGATTCTTCATCTATCACACCTTCATTAGCAGCATAATAACATCTCTTCTGATATCTAAACTTTTGGTTAGGCTTATAGGGCTTATCATTCTTTTTATGCTTCTCATATCTATCATACTTATTAGATCTATCGTGCCTTTTAAATTTATCATGCTTATCATATATATGCATTCTCTCAGGGAACCTAGAAGAAAAATTTCATATCTTATTACAAGAGAAACATTTCAAAGGTAACTTTCCATCATACTTACTGGCTTCCTTAGGCAATCTCTGAGTGATAAGGGATTCAATCTCATCCAACTCCCTTTATTGCTCTTCCATATCTCTCTTTTCTCTTTCATATCTAGATTCCCAACATGAACTTTCTCCTAGATCATACTTCTGCTTCCCAGATACAAAAGCTCTAAATGCAGTTTTAGATTTACCATGTGATTCTCCAAATTCACTCAACTCAAATGCAAAAAGCTTACCAACTAAAATGTCTCTGATCACAGTAGTCACACTCTGTATTTCATCAATAGTAGATACTCTATGCTTGTAAGAAGAGGGTAATGATCTCACCACCTTACCAACGATCTCATATTCTTCAAGAGTTCCACTGGCACATTTGATGTTCATGACAAGCTCATTCACCTTAGCCATAAAGGATGTTATGTTTTCATCTTCTCCCATCCTCAATGCCTCATACTTCCCTTTCAAGCTCTACAACTTAGCTACTTTGACTTGTTCATCTCCTTCATACAAGGTCTCTAACTTCTTCCAGATCTCATGTGCAGTCTTCAAACCCATCACATTAGTCATCTTTGTATCAGTCAAGACACTCAGTAATGCTTCCTTAGCTCTAATGTTATGTTCTTTATCCTTGATTTCAGCAACAGTAATCGGTCCATTCTGAGGAACATTGTAGACATTCTTTGTAATCTTACATTACTCATCTCCAAGACACTTCAGGTGAACTTCCATTCAGTCCTTCTAAACAGTATAATTTTTTCCATCAAATCTTAGACTCTGCTTCTTGAACACATAAGTTGCAATCTCTTATCTCTTCAAGTGGTCAAGCTTCTTCCAGAGGATCTATCTTTGATACCAATTATTGGCAACAACCATGAAGGAAAAATGAGAGGGGGGTGAATCAGTTTTCACCAAATTATACAATTTAAGCACAATCTCAGATCTCAAACAATTGTAACAAGAGTAAAGATAAAGACAATAACAACAATGCACATAACACTAATATTTTTGACGTGGAAAACCCGGTTAAGGAAAAAACCATGGTGGGAACCTACCCACAATAAGATGATACTCTATAGTAGTATGTGTAAATATTACAATGGGGAATGAACATGCATTTAGGCACACTACCTAGAGATCACTTCTCAAATTACTATGACCCAGAAGGCTCCAACCCTCGGCGAAGGTTCACTACCTTACAATAATGTTCGGACTACAATTAAGATTACATGAATTGCAAAGATAGCATCTGCTAATGCCTGATGACAGTTCTGGTTAAGCACATTTGTCTACCCTGCAACAATCTCTGCTCAATACAATATAATGAAGGATAAATTCTCTTATGCACACATACACCACTCTCTGATAATGCAAACACCATATTGACACCCAAATTACATGAATTTAACACCTATTTAACAATTCATCAACCTTGACTACAAGGTCGGCCAAACCCTCAACCCTTAATTACAAAATTCCATCACACGATACATAAATCAACCACCGGACCAATACAATACCATAGATGACATAGAATGTACCTAAATCAAATCTCCAAACATGCATCACCACTGAAAATCTCACCAAGATCAACCATAACACGTTACACCACCAAAAATACCTTATAACACGAAAAACGTCACCAAATCAACAAAATCACCAATACCACACATAAGGATCAATGTAGACCACCAAAAGAAATAGGACCTAATCGGGTAACACCAACAAGCATGTTAAAACCATCTACAATAGCTACACCAATACCACTTAATCAAATCTTCATTAATCAACAAATTAACGCTCAAGAACACTTATCAGCAGCAATTCGGACTAGAAAGATAACTTGCGGAGCACCAAATCATGAACCATCTAACATGTAGATACACATGAACATCCAAAACATTCTCCTAAATCTGCAACTAAAGATATGATCATACCGAAGCACAACGGATCAAATACTAGACTCTGCCAACTATAGAGCACAGAAAAACAGTCTTCATATCAGAATCTGCAACTCAACCAAAGCACCACATAGCATCATGGAATCAATAAAGAATGAGGTATATCTAGTTGATTCAGCATCCCAAATAGATAAACAACCATATCAACTCAATGCAATCACTAGAACACCAAACACAGGAATATGTTGACATCAATGACAACAACATATCCTCACACCAGCAATATCCAACACTATATTACAAGAATACCTTCACTGATATACAACTTGATATATCATAGTTACAATCTACAATATCAATGTCCCATTTTCATATCATATTCTACACATGAGGATCATCACTACTCTACCATATTTATTATTACAACAATGAATCATAGATCATGATTACAATTACAATTATCCAAAGTAAATGATTACAATAATATATCTAACCACAAGAATACATAATAATTTACCCACAAGAATCCAAGCTCAAGATGGAGAGATAAATAATCCACTCCATTCACACATACATCTTGACAAAGAGAAAATCCCAATGGAAGAAGGCATCAAACCACCCAGCCATGTGGAACCAATAAGGTCCAACCCCCGTGCTCTAGAGAATGACATGAGGTCCCACGCACACACTCTAAACCTAGGTTGATACCTAAAAACCAAGGACATAACCAACTCACAATACAAGGCTCACAAAATAACAAGATAGCAAGACTCCAGAGGCTACCAAATAAATCCAATCATAAGAAACTAGGACTTGTGTAGGGAAGAGTGTCATCGCATGTTATCACCTCAAAAAGTGATTATCCTAGTGGTCTATTGCTCTGACACCCATGATACCCATGCAGAAACATCTCAATATTTGAGAGAATCAAGGGAGTTTGGTTGCCTCTCCAAGGCCTTCCGAAAGCTCATCTCGAGTCTGTACTAGCACTCCAGGGCCATGAGTGGGGCACCACAAATCAATTCATTGTCTTATTAATGTGATAACCCTATTACTCTTCACATCTAGGTTAATTTATTATTCAAAGTTATCACTTATTTATACATAAGATACATTCAATGAGATCTCCTAGTAGTCTAGTCCACGTATCTCAAGTCATCTCCTAGCAACCTATCTCTCATGACCCGAGCACTCACTTAAAAGCCACTCTCCCTATCATGTTCCTAAACTTAGGGTATAACATATCATATAAATTCAACATGTCTCTTACAAGGTTTCACATAGTATCCATATAAACACATCTAAATTATAATGCCAAATTCCATAATCTTATATTAATTAATTCCAACCAAGAGCCAATACCCTCAAGCATAATTTGATGCCAAAAATGAATTTTAATGATTCACTGTCGGATAAAACATTATCCCAAAATCACATAAAATTGATCACAGATCAAATAAAACAAAATATGCCACAATAAGAGATTCACAGTAAACACAACAGAACCAAGAAAGCCTCTGGTCCGACAAAAATTAAGTCTCAGACGACAAAATGACTCATAAAACCAAATTACAACAAAATGACATATATACAAATTCGACTAGTGTATACAAAGAATGATTTAGTTCCTTCATTAACCAATGTAGCGCATTCATCTAATACTATAGCGCATAGGATAAATATATCAGTGTATATACCTGATAGTATAGTGCACAGGACACAAAGAACAACGCATCTACTTGAAAGTATAGCACATACATAAATAGGGTATCACATATGGCCCACGATATAGAGCATTCATACAAATAGACAATGTATACAACATAAACTTTAGCACATATGTTCACCAAAATAGCACTTTCACAACAAAGAAATAAAAATCGACACGGACACTATTAAATTTAAACAATTAAGTCCTAAAAATGAATCCAAGGCAAATTACGACACCAAAAAAAGATTAAAAGGGGCGAAATATACCCTGAACATGAGTACAAATTGAAATTACAAGGTTAAAGCGCCTGATCAAGGCATATAGCTTCCTGATGGTATACAAAACATTACATTCCCGAGTATCATACAACTCTTATTCCTTAGTAATACCAAACATAGGAAAGCCATAAAACACAGTACTCACAACAATGACACATGCTAGGAATGGAGATAAACAATCCATCCTTATAGAAATAACAAGAGGGAAGGACACTACCCAACATAGCCACAACATCAAAACCAAAATATTTGAATCATCAAAATAACCCAAGAGAAATATCACAACCATGCATATAGTACAGATCATTTTAACCACATAGCAAACCAAGTTCTTTTCTACAAACACGGTGAAGACAATCTTTTCAAAATCAAAAGCATAAGAAGGTTTAAATCCTCCAACATGGACAATAGAAGAATGGTCTTTGAAATTTGCAAAAGAGCGAGCAATCCACAACCAAGTCAAACACAGCTTCAAGCCAAATCCTAACTTGAATCCAACTTCAATCTTCACACCAATCACCAAAATCCAAACCCAACCAAAGTCTCAGAAATACAATAATAATTTCCAGCCTAAAGGAATAAAATTTCGATAAATTCTTCAACCAAGCAACCCCCCAAAAATATTAGAACTCCAAATAAATAAAAATCAACCAAAAACTATAGCTCTTGCCAACCAATCAAAAATATAATAAACTCTACCAACCACCACGACAATCAAAATAAAATATAAAAAAACAATAATAATCTTCAAAACCAATTCCCTCAGCCAATAGAAAATGAGGGTAAGTAAAACAAACAATAAATCAAATGAGTAAAAGATTAAACAATAAATAAATAAACCAATAACCACTAAATAAATAATTCAACTAAATCAAATGAATCAATAATAAAAATAACCAATAAATTAAATAAATTAAAAGCATAAATAAATACAAATACTCAATTAAATATTAATCTACAAATATAATGTAACAAATTGGGGGGAGCAAATGGCACGAAATAGTGAGATTTTGAACTACACATAGGCGCGAGCAATCGAAAGCAGTGTGGAACTCAGCAATTGGCATGGAGTGGCAAGAAGAGGTGCAGGAATCTAGGCTTGAAAGGCAAAAGAGGCCTTTCCTATGGAGGTCATATGTGACCACGCTACCAAGGAGAAGTGGTGGATCCCGAATTTTGATGGATAGCAATTTCCTACTGCACGCAATGGAAGATTTCAATCTGATCAAAAACCTAATCATTTTCACCAAACAACACATATTGAACAATGGGTTTTTGAGGGTGGTAGGTAGGTCGACAAATGCCTCCCCCACTATCAAAATCATCCATAAGTTGACCCACAAATAGGAAATGGACAATTTAATACACTACAAATGAAAAAGAGATTGGTTCCTCCATGGATCTAACAATAGGGTAACTCTCAACACAGGCCCAGAATGGAAGGCAAGCTTCCTACAACAACTGTTGCAGAGCATCTTCAAAAAAATGGATTCAAGAAAGGAAGAAGTGGGTGGTTCAGGCAAACATAAATATCAAGAGCATATTAGGCTAGTAATTGGAGATCCAATAGTCATGTTGTTGGATACAATTGTTTAATTGTGTATTGTCTTTGATGTTACACAAATGTCATATCAGTCTACCGAGCTCAGAATGTTCGGCAAGGCAATTAGACAGAGTCTACCGAGTTCAGACGGTAAGAGAAGCAAGTTACAGAGTCTACCTAGCACTCCAGAATGCTATACCGAGTTCGCAGTCTTTACCGAGTTCAGTCGGTCTTCGAAGAATATGTGAAGGAAAGTCAATCTTTACCGAGTTCAGTCGGTTACCGAAGAATCAGCAATGTTCACCGAGCATCAGTGAAATGTTTATGCAGCCGACCGAAGCAATATTTATTAATTGAAACTTGTATATGTAGTCGACCTATGTAATATTTATTGTAACTTGTAATTGGGCTGACTTGGTAACCTGAATGGTATATATGAGAGATCAAGTTGCGATTTCGAAGTGTGAGGAAGTGTGAGAAGTATGGAAATGTGAAGGAGCAGAAATGTGCGAATTCTGATATCCTTGAGGTGCAGAAAAGATATATGTGATCAGTAAGGATCTATTGGCGCAGAACAGAGATCTGTATCAGCAAGATAAGTTGTATTTAATTCAGATCACTTCATTGTTGCTTTCTAACCATTGTAGCAGTGATACCGAAATCTCTTAACAGAGTTGGTCTAACAACCATTTTTGTAAATCCTCTGACAAGGTGACAATTCGGTTGAATTGTTCTTAAGACCTTTCACAAGGCCACTCCTAGCAGGGTGATTAAATCCTCTAACAGGGTCACACCTAACAGTGTGTTTTGTAACCTTTAACAGGGTTGGCTCCTAACAGGGCTCACTTCAGAAGAGTGAAAATCAGTAACTAGTTAAATTGGTGGTTTTCCCAGAATTGGGTTTCCACGTTATATCTGGTGTTACTTGTGTTATTGTTATTTGTTTTATGCATGTTAATGTTTAATGAACAATGATAAGTTAATTTACCGAGTTTCAGTAGTTTATATTTAAGACATCTAAGGGACTTGTGGATTTATTTTTGTGGTAACTGATTCACCCCTCCCCTCTCAGTTACTCCATCCATATTTCCAACAATTGGTATCAGAGCTTTCGGTGCTTGTAGGAAGGATTTCAAGGATCTAAGCTAAAGATCAAGATGTCTTACAAGAGGCAAATTCCAAGGCTAAACAGAAATAACTTTTCAGCATGGCAAGGTCTCATGAGACTCCATTTGGCTTCCATTGGAGATACAGGATTGACACATCTTGACATAGAATATGTGACACCCACTGGTACACTAACTGTTGCTGATATTGCTGCAAAGAAGACTCATAACACCATGATGATAGACATTGCATCTGCCCTAAGCTATGAAGAGTTTGATGATGTCAAAGACTGCAAAAGTGCATTTGAAATGTGGAACAAGCTGAAAGATATCTATGGTGGTGATGACAATGTGAGAAGAGCCAAAGCAGAAAGCTTGAGAGGACAGTTTGATCAATTAAAAATGAGTGAGGATGAAAATATTGCAAAATATGTTGAAAGAGTCAAAGCCAGTGTCAGTGCAATCAAAGCTTCTGGAGGTGATATCTCAGAGGAAACAGTCATAAGCAAAGTTCTCAGAACATTACTACCCATTTATGCAATCAGAGTTTCTGCAATTCAGGAAAGAAGATGTGAAGCAAATCATAAGATAAATTTAGAGGCCATAGTTGGAAGATTAACTGCATTTGAGTTAGACAACTATGACAACTATGTTCCAGCTTCCAAAAACATGGAATCAGCATTTGAAGCTAAGGTTTCACTCAAGGAGAAAGGCAAAAAGAAAAAAGAATCTCGGTCAGAAAGTGAAGATGAATCAGAACCAAGTTCAGACAGTGATCTTGAAATAATTGAAGCTCTTCTAGCAAGGAAATATTCCAAAGGCAGAGGAAAATACAGAGGCAAAGTTCCTCTAATATGTTTTTCATGTGATGAAGTCGGTCATATTGCTGCTAGATGCCCAAATAAGCAGAGCAAAGATGAGAAGAAAGATCACAAATGGAATGGCAAAAAGGACTACAAATCATTCAAAGGTAAGAAAACATGCTTTATGGCTAAGGATTCTGATAATAGTGAAGATGAAATTGTTTATATTGCTATAAGAGATGATTCTGATAATGATGAGGAAGATAAGATGGCACTTATTTCTCATATAAGCAAAAATTATATTTGGATCATAGACAGTGGTTGCTCTCATCATATGACTGGTGATAAAACCAAGTTTGAACATTTTATAGACTATGATGGAGGTAGTGTAAGGTTTGGTAATAATGAACCTCGCTACATAAAAGGAAGAGGTAGAATCCCTATAACCAAAGAACTTGTATTTGATGATGCCTACTGGGTTGAAGGTCTCAATCACAACTTGATGAGTGTGGCACAGCTACTTAATAGTGGACTCAAGGTGGAATTCATGCATGGAAAGGCCAAACTGCTAAATAATCAAGGAAAGCTGATTGGATCAGGCACTCAAACAAAAGATAATTTGTTCCGACTTGAAACAAGTGAAAATTCATGTTTTATTGCTCAAGTTGAAGAAAGTTGGTTATGGCACAAAAGGTTATGTCATGTAAATTTTGATAACCTAGTGAAAATAAGTAAATTCAGAAAAGTAAGAGGTATTCCAGATATAAAGAAACCTGAGGTCGGTCTATGTAAGAATTGTCAAATTGGAAAGATGGGAAAGACTAGTTTCAAAAGCAAAAACTATCAATCTGAAGATATATTAGAAATTGTGCATACTGATTTATGTGGACCCATAGGAACTGAAAGTTATACTGGAGAAAATTTCTTCATTCTTTTTGTTGATGATTACTCAAGAATGATGATTGTCATGTATTTAAGGAACAAATCAGAAGCATTTGAAAAGTTCAAATGGTATTTGGCCAGAGTAGAAAAAGAAACAGGTAAAAGACTTAAATGTCTAAGGTCAGACAGAGGTGGTGAATTCATCTCTCATGAATTCAATAACTTTTGCATTGAAAGAGGAATCAAAAGACAAGCATCAGCCCCTAGAACTCCTGAGCAAAATGGAATAGCTGAAAGAAGGAACAGATCTATCATGGATTGTGCAAGAACCTTAATGATTGAAAAGAATATTGCTATCAAATACTGGAAGGAAGCTATCAGCACTGCTGTTCATACCTTGAACTGAGTATAGCTGAAGAAGGACTCATTCAAAACCCCCTATGAATTATGGTATGGCTACAAACCTAATGTAAGTTACCTAAAAGTATTTGGAAGTAAATGTTACATTTTGAAAGAATCTAGAAAAGGAAAATTTGATGTGAAAGGTGATGAAGGCATATTCCTCGGATATTCTTGCAAGAGTAAAGCATATAGATGTTTGAACTTGTCTACTCATAAAGTTATAGAAAGTGCACATGTGAAAGTTGATAAGTTTGCAGAAAGATCTGAAGAAGAAAGCAAAAGAGAACCAGAAAATTATAGAAGATTTGTGTCTATTGAACCTGATACAATACCAGATACATCTGCTAATCAGGAATCTTCTACTCCCGAGTCATCAGTAACCAAGTTACAGAAAGAGCAAACCGAGCCAGTATCTACCGAGTCTGATGAACCAGAACCAGTGTCTACCGAGTCTGAAGAAACTGAGCCAATATTTACCGAGTCGGACCAGCCAGTTGAAGAACAAGAGGACAATGATGAAATTCATTCTAAAGGCAAGAAACCTGTATTAGCCGAGTATGTCAGACGACATCACTCAGCAGATCAGATCATTGGAGACAAATCTGAAGGAACCATGACAAGAGGTAAGTTGAAAAGCACTTGTTTACTTGCTGATTTTGAACCTAGAAATGTCAAAGATGCATTGGGAAATGATAGTTGGACAGAGGCTATGAAAGAAGAGATAGAACAGATAGAGAAAAACAAGACATGGACTCTTGTACCCAGACCTAAGGATAAAAATGTGATTGGAACTAAGTGGGTATTCAGAAATAAACTGAATGAAGATGGCAAAGTTTCAAGAAACAAAGCAAGACTAGTATGCAAAGGATATGCTCAACAAGAAGGAATAGACTATGGAGAAACTTTTGCTCCTGTTGCAAGATTGGAAGGAGTTAGAACCTTACTTGCATATGCCGCCTACAAATGATTCAAAGTTTATCAGATGGATGTTAAATCTGCATTTCTTAATGGTATATTGGATGAAGAGGTTTATATTGAACAACCTGAAGGTTTTGTTGATCCACAAAAGAAGGACATGGTCTGCAAATTACATAAAGCATTGTATGGTCTGAAACAAGCCCCTAGAGCATGGTATGAAAGATTGCATAACTATCTTATTCAGATTGGATTTCAAAGAACTAATGATAACAGTAGCTTGTATATCAAGGAAGGATCAGATAACAAAATTGTCTTAGCAGAAATATTTGTAGATGATACTATTTTCACAGGAAATGATGATCTTTGCAAAGAATTTTCAGTACAAATGAATAAGGAATTTGAAATGTCTATGTTTGATGAGATCAAATTCTTTGTTGGTCTTCAAATTCAACAGAACAAAAATGGTATCTACATTACACAATCAAAATACATCAAAGAGATACTGAAAAAGTTCGGTATGGAAGATTGTAAACCAGTTGGAACTCCTATGTGTACTGGATTGAAGCTTACCAAGGAAGATGAATCACAAGAAGTAGATCAAACACTGTATAGATCTATGATTGGAAAGCTGCAGTATGTTGTTCATACTAAGCCAGATATTGCTCTTGCAGTTGGTATTGTTGCAAGATTCTCAGTAAAACCAAGAGAAAGTCACATGACGGCAATCAAAAGAATAATGAGATATTTGAAAGGAACTGAAGAGTATGGATTATGGTACAAATTTGGAGGAAATTTTGATTTGAAAGTATTAACTGATGCTGATTGGGCAGGAAACATTGATGACAGAAAAAGTACAAGCGGAGGAGCATTCTTTCTAGGAAAGAGATTGGTTTCCTGGACAAGCAAAAAGCAGAACTGTATATCCCAATCTACAGCAGAGGCAGAATATGTTGCTGCAGCAGTAAATTGTTCAAATGTTGTTTGGTTTAAACAGCTATTGGCAGGCATGAAAATGGAAATCAAAGAACCAATTGTTATGTTCTGTGATAATCAAGTGCAATTGACATGTCCAAGAATCTAGTGATGCATCCCAAAACCAAGCACATTGCAATAAAATATCATTTTGTCTGAGAATTGGTGCAGGACAAGGAGATCAGATTGGAATATATTCACACAAAGGAACAAATTGCTGACATATTACAAAACCATTGGCTAAGGATGCATTCTTGTATCTAAGAGGTAAGTTAGGGGTCACTCCCCTATTTGAAATTCACTAAAGAAAAGTTTTAGTGATGCATCAACTCATCCTAAGTGAAAAATCTACTAGTTGATGCAGTATAATCAGGAAAATATTGCATATGAATCAGTACAAAAGGTACATTATAACTCAGATGAAGTCTTATTGTCTTTGGCATGTGTTGTCAAAGAGGGAGAGTTTTATCATCATATCTTACTAAAATTTGAAAGAAAGTTCATTAAGATAAAGAGGGAGAGTTGTTTGATAAAGAGGGAGAGTTTTACCGTCCAAAGATGAAGTTACTTCACAGAGGGAGATTATTGAAAGAAGGAGTGTTCTCTATCCAAAGGGAAAGTTATGTTGGCATGTTGCTGTCATAAAAGAAAAGACCTGTTTTCAAATTTCATTCTGCTATGACATGTTGTGTTGCCATCAATGTCAAAGAGGGAGATTGTTGGATACAATTGTTTAATTGTGTATTGTCTTTGATGTTACACAAATGTCATATCAGTCTACCGAGCTCAGAATGTTCGGCAAGGTAGTTAGACAGAGTCTACCGAGTTCAGACGGTAAGAGAAGCAAGTTACAGAGTCTACCTAGCACTCCAGAATGCTATACCGAGTTCGCAGTCTTTACCGAGTTCAGTCGGTCTTCGAAGAATATGTGAAGGAAAGTCAGTCTTTACCGAGTTCAGTCGGTTACCGAAGAATCAGTAGTGTTCACCGAGCATCAGTGAAATGTTTATGCAGCCGACCGAAGCAATATTTATTAATTGAAACTTGTATATGTAGCCGACCTATGTAATATTTATTGTAACTTGTAATTGGGCCGACTTGGTAACCTGAATGGTATATATGAGAGATCAAGTTGCGATTTCGAAGTGTGAGGAAGTGTGAGAAGTATGGAAATGTGAAGGAGCAGAAATGTGCGAATTCTGATATCCTTGAGGTGCAGAAAAGATATATGTGATCAGTAAGGATCTATTGGCGCAGAACAGAGATCTGTATCAGCAAGATAAGTTGTATTTAATTCAGATCACTTCATTGTTGCTTTCTAACCATTGTAGCAGTGATACCGAAATCTCTTAACAGAGTTGGTCTAACAACCATTTTTGTAAATCCTCTGACAAGGTGACAATTCGGTTGAATTGTTCTTAAGACCTTTCACAAGGCCACTCCTAGCAGGGTGATTAAATCCTCTAACAGGGTCACACCTAACAGTGTGTTTTGTAACCTTTAACAGGGTTGGCTCCTAACAGGGCTCACTTCAGAAGAGTGAAAATCGGTAACTAGTTACATTGGTGGTTTTCCCAGAATTGGGTTTCCACGTTATATCTGGTGTTACTTGTGTTCATGTTATTTGTTTTATGCATGTTAATGTTTAATGAACAATGATAAGTTAATTTACCGAGTTTCAGCAGTTTATATTTAAGACATCTAAGGGACTTGTGGATTTATTTTTGTGGTAACTGATTCACCCCTCCCCTCTCAGTTACTCCATCCATATTTCCAACACATGTACACTTACCCCAATCCAGCAAAGAATGGAAAAGGAAAGCGAGCTTCAAGGAGGATGGTGACCTAGCAAGAAAACCTACAAGACTCCAAGATGAGGTATGTGAAACACCCCTCATTTCAGTTCATTTGGAAGATGATAAAATCAAAAAGGTTAGGGATAGTCTTCAAAGCAAAGGAGTATTTGTCAAATGGGGGGGGAGGTTCCTAGGGTAGAGAAAGCTTTGCAAACTAGTTTAGGGATCAATGGAGACATGAAATTAAGATCAATTCTCTCCCAAATAGCTACTACTTGATTGAATTCCCCAATGAAAAGGAGAAATGGAAAGCCCTAAATAGTGGTCCTTATATTTGGGATGGAGTTGGAGTCCATTTGATCAAGTGGAGTCCCAAAACCCTAGAACCCACACTCTACCTGAGAGTCCAACATGGGTGAGGATGTACAATATTCCAACAGGATATTGGAATATAGATATGCTAAAAGAAATTAGCAAAATTATTGGGTTGTTCATCTCAGCAAGTGACATATTGGAAGACAAAATTTGGGGAATTTTTGCAAGAGTGTGTGTCAATGTTCATTAGGTTTCAACCTTGCCAACCAAAGTTAAGATACTTGAAGTAGGGGAGGTTTGGACACAGAGGATTGGTAAAGAGGATCAAATGTTATTATGTCCTAAATTTTTCTCTAGAGAACACATAGGTCTGAAATGTGAGCTAACTGCAACAGTCTCGAGGGTATATGGATGCACTCAAAGAAAGATTTCAAGCCATGTGGATATAATAGAAGAGACAAGTGAGGGTGGCTAGGTCAAAGATCCACTTATTGAATGTGTGGAATCAGCATGTAGAGATGAGGTCTGGATTAGGAATGGCTCACAGACAAGATTGTCAATGGATGAAATCATGGGGGCTCTTCCAGCAGAACCTTCTCACACTTCGAGTCTAAATCTAGAAACACTAGAACCAAACAACTCAGAGAAAGTATGCGCATGAGAAAGAACTGGAGACAATGCAAAAGACCTCCAAATATTTTTAAGGGAAGCAAAGAATTTGCAATCTGAGATAGAAATTCAGATCAAGGACCTCCCATATTCATAAGGGGATGGTTTGGGAATCATGGTTGTGGAGGAGCAGAGAGACTCTGCCAACAATAGGGAAGTAAAGCATGCAGATCAGATGATTCAGGGAGTAGATCAAAACCAATCACAAGAGAAACCATTGGAAGCATGTGATGAGGATCAAAACATACTTGAGAACATGGAAAAAGTAGCCAAGGAAGTTCTTGTCACTCCAATGGAAACCGATGAAAATGATGAAGTGGAAGTAGAATGGGATGATGTTGATGAGAGTGAAGATGAAGAACTTGGAGACTATAGAACAAAAGGATTTAAATTATTTATTTCTAGAATTGGAAGACCTGATATCAAACCCAAGGGGAGGAGAGGGCTCAAATCGAACAAAGTCAAACTAGAAATGGTAGCTATGGCCGCAGGCCAAACCAAACTTACAATATGGAAGGGTGCATCCCTTCTCTAGAAGCAATCAAGATCAAATCCTAAAATGTCAAGGGATTAAATGCCCCTAAAAAATGGTGCTTAGTTAAGCGTCAAATAGATGATGCAAAAGGGGACATGTGGCTATTACAAGAAACCAAGTGGAGAAGGGCTAAAATCAACAAGAAGACGAGGGTGTGGAGATAGTGGGCAAGACAATTTGTTGAAGTTGAAGGTGCTTCAAGGGGTATTGATATCATCTGGAACCCGCTAACAATGAAAGGAGTAGTGTTGGGTGAAGGTAGAAATTGGCAACATATTAAGATATCACTTTTGAGCAATTATGAAAGCTTTTTTGTAATTAATGTGTATGGACCAACGACAATTTCAGAAGAAAAAAAAAGAGAGCTTTCACAACTTATAACTAGGATATTGTATGCTAGCAACAATGATAAGTACATTTTTGTTGGAGATCTTAATGGTACTATAAATGATCAAGAGAAGATGGTGGAATCTAGAGGCCTAATGCAATTCAAATAGATTTTTAGTATTTTGTGGACAAGAATCAACTTATGGACATAATTCTTAAGAATGGTCTTTATACCTGGACGAATAGAAGGATGGGCTTCACACATATTATGAAAAGGATAGACATATTTTTGTTGTATGGTGATTGGATGCAGCAAGAGCCCCTTGTGGAAACCACCATTCTCCCACTTTTTGGATCAGACCACTATCTTGTTCAGCTCATAGCTTCACCATTTCATGTTGGGGGAGGCATCTCGTTTAAATTTGAAAAAATGTGGACCAGAGACTCTAGGTTGTCAGACTTGATTGCTTCTTGGTGGAAAGAAATAGATGTGGGAAATGTTAGCAGCAATCAAGAAGGAAGACTAAGAGGGGGGGTGAATCCATCTTCACCGGAATACAAAACTTAACCACAAAACACAGATCTGATAAACTACAACAATAAGACAGATAAGCGAATTAACAACACAACACACAACACCAAGATTTTGATGTAGAAAACTCGGTTAAGGGAAAAACCATAGTGGGAACCTACCCACAGTAGTAGTATGTGAAAATATTACAATGGGGAATGCACATGCATTTAGGCACACTACCTAGAGCTCACTTCTCAAATAATAATGGCTCAGAAGGCTACAACCCTCAAGGAAGTCTCATTGACTTACAATAAGATTCGGACTACAATTCAAAAGAAATTAACTGAAAGAATAACATCTCCAAATGTCTAATTACAGTTACGGTTAAGCACAGATGTCTGCCATGCACACCAATATCACCTCAAACTCAAAACCAAAGGATAGATCACTTTTTTGCACACAAACCTCTCTCTAATAATGTAGACACAACATTGACACCAAAACTACATGACTACATCACCTATATATACAATTTATCAACCTTAACAACAAGGTCAACTAAACCCTCAACCCTCAATTACAAATTCACATCACATGATACAATGATCGACCACGGGAACAATATAATAATTTACATAGAATAGCATGGTCCTAAATCAAATTCCCAAATGATCACATCCACCGGAAATCATGCCAAGATCAACAGCAACATGCTACACCACCATAAATACTGCATAACACGCAAATCATCACTCGTTGATATAAACCACCAAAAAATTGCACTACGATCAATGCAGATCACCCAAATAGGACACAACTAGGAAACACCAACAAGCACATTAGAACCATCTGGAACAGTGCACCAACACCACTTATAAAATCATCATCGATCAACATCTGAAAGCTCAAGAACACAACCAATCAGAAACTGTCGCGAAGAAAGATAACTTGTGGAGAACCAAATCATGATCCATCTAAAATGAAGATACACAATATAATCCCAAACAATATCCCAAAAGCTCAGCACTAGATCTGATCATACCAAAACATACTGGAGGAAATATCAACCTCTGCAAAACAGTGATCAACAAAACCAAACTACAAAAGAGGATCAGAAAAACTTCCCAATCACACCAGAATAAATCCTAGGAATATGTTGACATCAATGACAACAACATATCCTAGTAGCAGCAATGACCATCCATATCCAATAGGAAATAACTCATATTTTTACAAATTCAGTAGGAGGCTGAAATATGTCAAGACAAAACTCAAGATCAATTCAAGAATATTTTTGCAAAGAAAAGAAGAGTGGAAGAAGATCTAGAATCAATCGATGAAACTATGATATGGAGAGGTATGAATAGTTCATATTTCTAGAGAGAGAAAATGTTAAAGGAATAATTTAATGAGATGCTAAAAAGAGAAGAGATTCACTAGCGACAGAAATCTAGGGAGATTTGGCTTAAAGATTTCAACAAAAATACCAGATTCTTTCATAGATCTGCAATTGCTAATAGGAATAGGAAAAGGATCTCTGAAATTAGGAAAATGGAAGGTGGTATGGCTCACAATATAGAACATTTCAGTAGAGGGATTGTGAATTATTTTGAATCAATTTTGAATAAAGATAATCAGGTGAACAAAAATATCAGACATAAGATCCTAAATTTCATCCCACCTTTAATATCAGAAGAACAGAACAAGATCCTCTTCCAAAATATTGATGTGGATGAAGTTAAGAAAGCTACCTTTTAGCTCAACCCGGACAAGGCCCCGGGGCTGGATGGATTTCCTATAACTTTCTTCCAAGTTTATTGGGACATTGTTGGTAAGGATCTACACTTGGTCATGGAAGAATCTAGGAGAAGGATGACAATATTGGGATCAATCAATCACACTTTCCTAGCCTTAATTTCAAAGAAGAATTGTCCTCAGGATATGGGTGACTTTAGGCCCATAACCCTATGCAACACAATCTATAAGATTGTTACAAAGGTCATTGCAAATAGATTAAAATTGATCCTCAACCACATTATCTTAGATGAGCAGAGTGGATTTTCCCCTAGGAGATCAATTATGGAAGGTATCATCATTGCCCATGAAACTATGCACTTTGCCAGGAAAATCAAAAATGCATGTATCATTCTCAAATTGGACATCCTCAAAGCCTATGATTTGGTAGATAGGCAGTTCCTATTTGAGGTATTGGAGAAATTTGGTTTTGGAAGTTGTTGGATTAAGTGCGTGAAGAGTTGTCTAGTAACCCCAAATTCTTTGTGCTAATCAATGGGGCTGCACATGTTTTCTTCTCTTCCAATAGAGGTATTAGTCACAGAGACCCAATCTCCCCATTTATATTTATCATAATGACAGAGGCTCATGGTAGATCCATTGTCAAACCCTATCAAGATGGGCTATGGCATGGGGTAAATGTGACAACTGGTGTGGAGCTAACCATCCACCTCTAATTTGTGGATGATACAATACTCTTTGGAGTATCTAGCAAGTGTGAGGCTAGAACAATTAAAACCTATCTGGATGAATATTGCAAGGCTTCAAGTCAGAGCATTAATTGGCTCAAATTTGAAGTACTATTTCTCAATACTCAACCTAGACTGCAAAGAGTGCTCTCCAGAGTACTAAATCTCAAAGTAGCCAACTTTCTGGGAAGATTTTTGGGAACCCCTTTGTTTGTGGGACTAAAGTTTATCAACTATTGGGATAAACTAATTTGAGAAATGTAAAAGAAAACTAGAATGTTGGAAAGGTAAGTGGCTTTCTTCAGTTGGGAAACTTACTATGACTAAATCGATCTTGTTAGCCATGATAGTATTTTCAATGGCATACCTGAAAATTCCTGATGGCTATTGAAGGAGAGATCATTCAGATCATGTGAAACTTCCTTTGGAATGGGAATGGGGATCAAAATAAAATTGGTTTGGTAGCTTGGAAGAAATTCAGTCAGCCAAAGTTTGTTGGGGGTGCAGGCATTCGTTAGTTGTCAATCATGAACCTGTCTATGGGAGCCAAACTAGTATGCGCCATTTGTAGTGGTGGGAATCAAAAGTAGATCAGGATACTCAAGCACAAGTATCTTGATTTGACTGAGCCTAAAAGGATTCTCACAACACTCAACCCTCCCAAAGGATCAACTATAGGGAATTATGTGGTGGAATGTAGGGATATCATCAGCAAACATTTATCTTGAGAAATTGGGAATGGACAAAACACTTCTTTTGGGAATGATTCATGGGGGGGCGGGGATATTCTGAGTTTACATCGCAATCTGGATGAGATCAAGGAAGCTACTAGTAGTCAATGGGATAGAAAAGTCAGTGATTATGGAGAAATAGTCCACCAAAATCGAGTAACTAAGTGGGTATGGGGATCTCTAGATAACCTTGTTGGCAATATTGCATTATAATAGACAATGAAAGATTGTGGGCATTTCATAAGGATATTGAGAAGGTTGTTGATGATTATGGATATAACTGATTAAAGATGTTTACTGTCTTGATATTATTATTTTGTCATTGATGTCAAGCAATTGATTTTCTAATTCAGTATGACGTTGCCATATCTTGAGAAGTATGATATGAAGATTATAAAGATGTTGGTAAAAGACACAGGAAAGAATATGATGAATAAGGGGATGAATAAGGTATTCAATGGGCAACTAGTATTGAGTCAGACAATGATGAGATCATGATGTTTAGATTGTTTTAACATCATACATATGTTGTAAAATGTAAAGGTTGATACTATACTATGTTATCAAGAAAATAACCTAGTCGGTAAACCCTAAGGTTATCTCTATCGGTTAATGAAGGCAGAATGTCTACCAAGTGAAGTTTAGTATTCACCGAGTTGTAACCGAGCTATAATAGAATGCATTAAATGTTTACATGTGTTATTTAATGAAGGAAGCTGATGAGCTGGAACTGATCAATGATTGGTGAGCTATGAATGAAGTTTGTTAATGAATCTAAGGCAATGAAAAGTCGGCATGAAGATCTACAGCTCAGATTGAACTGCAATACCCTGGCACAAGTTCCAAGACTAATATGTAAGTTCCAACATGGGGTAAAATATTTCAGATCGAAAGATGCATTGAACCTAGACAAGATTGAAGATCTGATGGCTATGATTGATCATGGGAAATGTGATCAAGGAGATTAAGCGGTTACCTAATTGTTTATAAATAGGAAACTATTGATAAACAATGTATACGGGCAAGTGTATGCACAGGGATGCTACATAGTGATTACTAAGCACAGAAGCTTGAAGACCTGTTTGAATAATAGAGTATAGAAGCCTAACAGATAGACAAGATTAGTTCTATGTCTAGATTGTATTGAACAAATAAGAATCTGCTTTAGCATTTTAGATGTAAAGTTGCAGACAGATTTTATTACTGTTATTTTGTGAAAGTGATAGAAAATCTCTTAACCGAGTAGATTTAACAGTCTTATTTGTAAAACCCTCTAGCAAGGTTACATTCTGATTGAGTGTTTGAAATCCTTTAACAAGGTCACTTCTAACAAGTTGAAGATCCTAACAGATCTCAAGGAAACCCCTTAACCGGGTTACATCTAGCAATGTGTTTGTAATCTTTAACAGGATTTGCTTTTAACCGAGCATACTCTAGAAGAGTATATTTCTTAGTGGGTCCGAAATCCCTCAGTGGTTTTTCCCTATTTGGGTTTCCACATTAAATCTGGTGTTATGAGGTTTATGATGTTCATATGATTTTGAGTTTGCATGTTTAACAGTTTTGGTTATATTACTGAAATATATGTTACCGAGGTTGAATCTGATGTTTTTATGGAAGATTAAGTTTGTATGATTCACCCCCCCCCCCCTCATCTTGTTGGCTATTGGATCTATACTTATATTAAGTATCAGAACTATCAAACCTAAATATTGACCAACAACAAAAGGATGCTTTGAGTAATATCCTACAAGATCGTATAATCATTCCAACTGGAGATTAGGATTATATTCGATGGTGTGGGTCTAAGGATGGAAAGTATAAAGTCATCTTGGGCTATAAAATCAAGGAAGTAGCCATAGATAGCCAAAATTGGCCAACAAAGTTACTTTGGAACATGCATTGTCTACCAAAGGTGGGGTTATTTGCTTGAATGGAATTGCAGAAGAAAATTATAAAAAGTGAAAGGCTTTTATGAATTGGCATTCAGGGACCTAGTAGATGTGTCCTTTGTGGGCAAGATGCAAAATCAGTGGACCATTTGCTTCTAGCCTGTGATTATGCAAGGAATTGTTGGTGGTATTTTATGAGCAATCTAAATTTTATCTATTTGCTTCCCTTGGGGATTGATTATTAGTTTAAAATGTGACCTCAAAACCCTGCAAGAGCATTTTTTGGTGATCTATGATAGATCTTTCCCTCATTTCTAATCTAGGAAGCTTGGAAGGAGCAAAATCAGAGAATTTTACAAGACAAAAATATGGACGTTGATAGACTTTGTTATAAGATTGAAACCCAACTAGTGGATCTTGTCAACGAAGTAGCCAAATTGGAAACTCTAAAGTAGAATTCATACACTTATTGGGACTACAAAATCAAACTCACCTTTGCAAGCCTAACTATTCCAACCATGTTTGGCAGTGACTGCAGTAAGCATTTGATGGATCCTAGATCTCTGGTCCAATGGGGTGCTCCTGAGCCTGGGTGGATTAAGGTTAATTTTGATGGAGCCTCATTAGGAAATCATGGCTCCAGTGGTATTGGTTGCGTTATCAAGGATGAGTATGGAAACTCTTTGGCTGAAGTGTCTGAGCATATTCATGCTTCTAACAATGTGGTGGAGTTTTGTGTTGTCATGTGAGGACTCTAGGCTAGAATTGAATGTGGGGCACATAAAATCCACCTTGAGGGTGATTCACTAAATGTGATTAATGCGATCATATTAATGTGACCCCAAGCTGGGTCCTTAATCAAATGCTTCACCCAATCAAAGCAATGTTGAACAACTTGGAGGGTTTTCGTATAAGCTACATATAAAGAGAAGGCAATCAGGTGGTGGATGTTAGCATTATACACTTAGATGAGAATGGTTGATGTTGTCATTGATGGCAACCAACTAGTAACAGGGTTTCATGGGTTATACCAAAAACAGACTTCACTTACCAGCACCGGTAGTCACTACAAGGTTTATTCATACCGGCATCCAGTTACACCGGCAGCAGATCATACCGGCACTCTAAACCGACTTGGAAATAATATTGTTTATACGAAATGTATTGTAATGTAAAATATATTTGTATAGCCGACATGATGTATTGTAAGGACTCATATATGTATGAGATCTTGTAGGTCATTTGAATATATGGAATGTAATGTAAGGAAATGGTAATATGTGATAGGTTATAATAGCGAATAACTGTATATGCATTTTAATGTGTTTATCTTGTGAGCGAATAAGAAGTAGAGCAGAGCGAAGACTATTCTGTGTAAGTAGAATCATTTACCAGCAAGGTTTTGGCAGAGGTATCATACAGAGCTTAAACCTGTACTGAATCCAGCATTACAGATGCTATTTTGAGCAGTACATTGCTATTGGATTTAACCATCCAATTGTAGTTAGTGGGACTCCATTTTGTTGTTGAGAAGTGAGCTCTAGGAAGTTGGCCTTCCTGCATGTGCAAACCCCAATTGTCCTGAGTAATGTTTATTCATATTGACCAGTGAGTAAATATTATGGGTCACAAATCCCACTGAGGTTTTTCCCTTACCAAGTTTCCTCACCAAAAATATATGTGTTATGGTGTGCATTGATGCTTATTCTTTTGTTTCTCTTTACTGCATTATTATATGCTTACCGGTATATTAATTTGGGTTGTAAAGTTTCAAATAAGTTTAAATATTTCATCTACTGGTTAGACATTGACTCACCCCCACCCCCCCCCCCCCTTAGTGTCTTTGGGATTAACCAAATATCTGACAATGTCTTCTATTTACAGAAGCATAACAGCTTGAGGAAGATTTTGAAACTAGTACCGATGGAAAGTTTGAGACAACAATTGGAAGGAGTTCTTGAAGATTTTGATGCAAAAAAATTGAAGAATATCAAACTGGAAGATGAACTCAGATCTACTCGGGAATTCATCAAAGCACTTCAAGAAAACCTTGTCGTAGCAAAAATAAGAGAAAAGAATTACATGTGCAACTGCAAAACCAAGATGATGAATAAAAAGAAACTCTCAGAGATATTGTAGAGAGACAAGAGAACAGTAACATGAAGAATGAGATGAAAGACTTAACCATGAGACTATGCAAGGATATTGAAGATAGAAAGAAGAATGAGGAAGATTTGGCTAGAAGACTTAATGAAAGATCAGATGAATCTCTAAGGCTTAGTTATGAAATGATATGCTTAAAACAGATTTGATTCACATGAAACATGACAAAAAGGAACTTATGAGACAAGTTAGCACTCTGGAAGGTGAGGTGGTTGCTGCAAATGAATACAAAGACAAATTCAAAAAGAGTTCAGATAAGCTTGATGATATGCTAAAAAGTCAAAAACCTGATGGAGAAATAGTTGGACTTGGATTTGAACTTGGAGAAAGTTCAAGAACTGAAAACAATCATGATCATAGCAAACCAGTAAGGTAACCTAATGCTTATAAATTCAATGGAAAATGTTTTAATTACAACAAATTTGATCATAAAGAAAATCAATGCAGATTTAGGAATAATCAGAATACAAACTCATCCACCGGTCAATGTTCCAAATGCAATAAAAATGGTCATAACTCAGACAATTGTAGAATGAATGTGAAATGCTATGTTTGTGGTAGATTTGGACATTTATCTAATCAATGCAGAACTCAAACCAGTCAAGTTTATGGAAAAGATGTTCAGAGAAACAAAGTAACTTGTTATGCATGCAACAAGATTGGGCATATTGCAAGATTCTGCAGAAGTAAGACTGTACCGGTGAACAACAAAGGATCTAATGACAAAGGCAAAGAAAAGGTGAATGAAATCAAGTAAGAATTCACTAAAAAATGGGTCAAGAAGAGAGATAAGAGAAATGATGAATCTGTCTCTGCACCGATAGAAGATTCTTCATCTAACTATGGAATAATCCTTAGGGGTAAGGAAACTAATTGAAGATCATGTATTTACCCTCAGATGGTGGTAAGAAGTCATATTTCTTCTCTACCGGCACATATGTTGAGTATTCACTTCATTGGCGAAGCATTTATTGTGGTTGTAAGTTAAATTTTTAGTTATAAAGCGCTTGAATTTCTCATTTCGACTTACCAAAGCATTCAAGAATTCGAAGAGCGCAAAATTTGAGCACCAACATTCTAGAGGCGAAGCAGCAAAGGTTTTTCAGGGCATCCAAGGTTTTTACTTGCATTCGATAGTAAAAGGTATTTATCTGACGAAATGGCTTCCTCATCTTTCATTCCTGAATTCATTGCAAACCCTACTATTATGGAAAATATGAAGCGTCCTAGACCAGTCTTTAAGATAATCCCTAAGATAGCTAAGATGGATGACTCCATTGGTTCATTTTTAAAAATTCCAAAGGGAGTTGCATTTGCTGAAGACCCTAAGGCATACATTCATTGTAACATTGAATATTTAGGGTCCGAGGATTTAAAGAATATGTTCATGAATGTTATCACTAACAAACAAGGTATGGTTAAATCGGAACACAAGGTTGTTAAAAATTTAAGGTTTATTGACATCCTTCACATGCCTAAATTTTCAGATGATATTGTCTGTTATGTTCTTAGCAGAGTTCATGGTGAATTTTTGTGGTTAGATTCAGTTTTGAAAATCACTAAGGAAGCAATTAGGGCTCTTACAGGTTTACCTTCTACTGGCACTACGTCTGAGAAGAAAAATAAAATTCCAAACAAAGAGGTTATGAACCTAACTGACACAACATCAGATAACAGATCACTTAGGGTAAGCGATATAACCGATAACAATGTCAAATATGCAAGTATGGTTATTGGATACAAAGTTGCTCATATTAATAGGTTGAATTATGTTTCCAGTCTATGCATTCACAGTGCCTATGAGATGATAATGAACAATGCTAAAATTGACATCTATGAATGGCTGAAAGATGAACTGATAGAAAATTTGGACAAGATCAAAGGTGACAAAAAGGGAACTTTCAATTTTAGGAATTTGATTGTATGCTTAATGCTATATTTCTCAAAGGAGATTCCCGGTATTGGACACAAGGACTTTGTCTATGATATTTCTGTTGGAAAACAAATTAAGGAGGTAATTACAGGCATGGGTTCGGATGGTGATAAATAGGTAAAAAAATACTTCAAGGACTTTCAAGCTAAAATGAAGCAAAGGGAAATAACTCCCCAAAGAATTGTTGACAAATATGACAAACAGATATGCTTTGTTGTGAAAAGAGATGAAATATGGATGGAGGCAGTTACGCCTAGAATTGTCTGGATAACAGAGATGGGTTATGAAGTGGATTCACGCATTCTGGAATCTTATGCAAAGATACTTCTAGATGCTCCATGGGAACCCACTAAGAAGATCTTTGGCAATGCTGAAACTATTGAAAAAGGTGTTGAAGTTCAAAAGCAAAGAAAGAAAAGAGACAAAGTAATAAAAGATGCTTCGAAGTTTGTTGAAGTTGTTAAAAAGGGCTTGTTGAAACTTGATCCAATGAGGGGTGTTGCTGCATAAGAAAGAAAATCAGAACAGCAACCGATAGCACATATTTCTCTTGTGGCTACCTCATTTGATTCTGATTGTGATAAGGTTGTTGAATTCAAAAGGGTGGACAGAAAGAAAAGAAAACCCTCACCGGCACTTGCTCCATCACCGAAGAAATCAAGAACACTTGGAAAGAAACAACAGGCTATGAGAGAGCCCATTGGTCCCAAGAAGAAAGTCACACCAAAGAAAAAACTGAAACAAAAGGAACCTGACACTCTTTCACCGGAAGAGCTAATCAATGAAATAACTCGGGAAGGAAATCTTGGTAATGTTAGTAAGTTTTATCATTATTTTAAGGATTCAGATAAGGATACTATTGAAGAGAGTATAATTTTGTATCTAGATATATGTAAGAAGGTTCTTATTGAGGTTATAGATGTTCTTCCCAATGATTTATATTTGAGACTAAAAGCAAAGAGAATGTCCATTATGGAGTTAGATAAGAAACTGAAGGTAGAGGCTCTGTTAGTAGTTCATCCTGTAAAGTCTAAGCAAGAAATAGATGTTCTGATTGAATGAAAAATAGGTTTTACGGACCCAAAACCATTACAACATAGTTAAAATAAAAAGCTGAGAAAATAGAGTCCTCATACAAAGTGACTGGTCCAAAAAACCAACGAACAGAAAAAATAGCTAAACAACAAAAAACAACTAAGAACCCAAGGAGACACTACATAGTAATTTTCTTCAGCAAATCCTTTGCCTTAGTCACCAACTCGTCATAGGTCGCCCCAACTACTTTTAGCTCCTCCAGGTCCTTATTCACTTTCTTTTCCTTCCTCTTTCCATGGGTGCGAGTTCTGGGACCTTGGGCTTCCCCGGTTCCTTCTGCATCCAAGTCAATTTCCTGGGTTTCCTTTTCATCATCGAGCTTGCTGATGAGGGTATAGGTGTTGTTGGCTAAGATTTTCAGAATGCTGAGACTCTGCTCCGCAATGTTCTTGAGGCACTCCTCTATCTTGTCCACTTTGGCAACTATATCCGAGAGCATTTTTTCGTTAGTTTCCTCCAGGGTTTTTCTATCCTGTATCTCCTTTTCAATTTTCTCAAACAGGGGATTAAAGGCATCTCTGATGTCTTTCGCTTTGGCAATTGTGTTCTTCAAATCTTCAATATAATTGGCCATAGTGTTCCCCTCTCCAATGTTAATGGTCTCCAGGATCATGACTCTATTGCAGAGTTTTTTGTATTCATCCACAGTATTCTTATTCCCGTCAATAAGCCATTCAATGGTTTTCATAAAACCCTTCAAGGCCTTGGGGTGAGGACTAGGAGAAGGAGTAACTTTACCAGGGGTTATCTGTTCATCTTTAGCAATATGGAGGGTAGAAATAGTGTTAGCGGCCCTAAGGGTCTCCTCCATAGTCTCCATCTCCAGGCTTTGTTCAGCTTCCATGGTTCTTGTTTGCTTGTCCTCTTCCGATTCCTTGCCTGTGTCCTTCGGATCTTTGCCAATCTCCTCTATTTTCTTTTGCTTCTTCCTGGGTTGGGCTTGGATTTTACTTTTTTCCTTCAGCACTCCCTTAGGGTTCTTCTTCTCCTCAAGGAAATTAGAGTCCTCTTCTTCCGAAGAAATACTAATCAAGGGTTTGCTTTGGGGTTTTTTACTCTTAGATGAAGAGGGTCTTGATTTCCTCTTCTTGCTCCTCTCATACTCTGAGTCGTCAGAGCTTTCCTCATTTTCAGTCGAGGAATCATTATCTGAATCCTCCTCCTCTGAGAAATCAGAATCAGACATTTCTTCTTCTGAATCCACAGAGAGCTGCATTCGATTGATTTTACTGGCCTTTAGATGATCATAAATGAGGACCATAAGTCCCTGGTGCATTGCAGTTTCACCCCAAGGATTTTCTTTATATGCTTTTACGGATGCATTCAAAGAACAGAGCAAGAAATAAGGGAAATTCACCTTATCGTTATGCCTAAAATGATTTAAGAGGACAAAGTGATATCCATATACTTTCGTAAACCTGCCATCTAGAGTTATATACCTCATTAAAACAAAGAGAATTTCCCGCCAGGGCTTTGCAAAAGCCCTAGGCAGGTAATAGGTTTTGCTCAACTTTACTAGTCTTTTCTTCTCTTTCTCTGTGACCGGGTACCTTTCAATGGCTTCCCTACTGACCTTCCTGTCTCTGTAGAAATTGCAGCCCTCCCTTTTGAGTCCCGTAGCTTTAGCTATTAACTCTTCGTCAATTTCCACCAGTTGGTTGCCCATTTTAAGCTTGCCCTTCTTCTAATTTTTGCAGAAGAAGTTGGTTATCTTTCCATCATGGCCATGGAGTCTCTCAAGGAAGCTTGAAAGACCACCCTTCTACAAAATTTCCCACACCTCTTCTTTCTGTTTCCACTCCTTGCAACTTCATGGCTCATATCTTCTCCTATTTCTGCCCATGGTGTCGTTTCTCACAGTCAAGTTCAGGTTGCAGAGCTGGTGAAACAGAAAGCTTTTCGAAGCTAAAACAAAAGCCCAGAAAGCGTGCGTAGCATTATTGATTTGACAAGTTATAATGCACGTTCTGCTAAATTTGATGTTATAATGAGTAATTCCCTCATTATCGAAGTAACTCGAAGAGCTTACTTCAGTACATATAATAATTGCTTTGTCAATCAAGATTCTTTGGGGTACTTCGATATCTTTCATTTATTATGATTTTTCTTACATCTCCAGGAAGACCGCTCTCACCTGTCCACGTGGTTATTGTATCATTCTTCACCGCCACATTTGCAGCCCAATCAGCAAAATAGTTGGCCTCCCGATATATATGGGATATGTGGCATTTTTTGAAGGTTCTGATGATGTCAATGGCAGAAAAAATTATATTATGGATCGACCAAGAGGGCTAAGAGGTCCCATTGAGACACTTAATAATATTGTTAGCAAGAAATAGATGTTACTACTTATTATAGTTGCCATTAGTTTTATATCCAAAGCAATTCTATATACTCTAGTCGGTTACTACTACCGAAACATTCAGTCGGTATGCATAGAACAGTCGGTTATAGAAGTAAGTAGTCATAGAACCTAGTATTCATCGAGATCAGATAGAGACATATAGAGGTGTATGAAGCAAGACATGTGTGATACATAAGAAAGCACTAAGTGTTATGACTGTTACAGAGACACAGAGGTCACCGAGAAGGATTTCAGAGAACAGTCAAAGAACAGAGTAAACAGAAGGGTTTATTGAGTTATTCTATGGGTTACCGAGGTATGCTATAAGCAAGGTAATCTCATTTTGAGCACATAGAATCTGCTATAACATTCCAGATGTAAAGTTGCAGATATTTGTAAAGATTTTATTGTAATATTTTGAAGTTGTAAGAGAAACCTTTAATAGGGTAAAAGACTCTAACAAAGTCTATAAATTGTAAAGCCTTTAACCAAGTGCAGCATTTAGAATAAGTGTTGTAAAATCCTTTAGCAAGGTAGATCTAATGATCTTGATACTCCTAACAGGGTAAGCTATCAGAAATAGTTGAACATGTAGCTCTAACCGAGCAACCTTTATTATTGTAGTAGTGAAGTTGTGGGTGCCATCCCCACCGTAGTTTTTCTCTCTAACCAAGAGTTTTTGCGTAACCAAAATATATGTGTTATGGAGTGAATCATGTATGATTGTTATTTATTTGTTTTAGCTTTATGTTATGTTACAGCAGTTTGTGGTTTATGCATAGCAGTAAAGATATTATTGATAAAAGGATTTGAAGTACTGATTCACCCCTCCCCTCTCAGTACATTAGCTTTTCATATTGGGCCTAACAATTGGTATCAGAGCTTGAATCTTGAAAAAAAAAAGTTTTAACAGCCTAAAGAGAAAGATCTTATCAATGGAAGGCTATAAACAATCTCGGAAAATTGTGTATCTGCAAGAAGAGTTGGATCATGCTAATCAAGTGATTGTAGACATGCAAAGACAAATGCAAAAATCATTGAAAGTTAGAACAAAATTATCTAATGATTTGCAGGACTCTCAAGAGTTAGTGGAACAAATTGAAACATCATCTGAGAACAATATATCTGAAGAGATTGAAGAGATGATTGAAGAACTAAAGGAGAAGAACAAAGCACTGACTAATCAGCTAAAAGCAATGAAAAGAGGACATGAACATTTTAGCACACAGATGACTGAGAATCTTGATGCATTAAGAACAGTTGAAGATAAAGTAAGAGATCTAGAAAGAGAAAAACAACAGCTTGAAGCATTAGTATCTGAAAAGAATGATGAAATCACAAGGTTGACTGGGATTCAACAAAATCTATTAGATCAATTAGGCTATGCACATCATGAAGCAAATCTAAAAGATGATGAGAATCAAACATTGAAACTTGAAGTATCAAGGTTGGCCAATGAACTTGAAACAAAAAAGAAATCCAAGGAAACACTGAAAAAGAGTTATGAAGCATCAAAGATGTTGGATGAGCAACTGAATACAAGAAGACCCAACAAAGAAGCAGGACTCGGTTACAAAGGAAAAGATTCTACCGAGAAGAGAATTCATACAACCGAGAAAGGAGAATCATCAAAGCAAGTTGGAAATAAGAAGAATATCAAAGGAAAGAATCCTGTATGCAACTACTGTGGAAAACAAGGTCACGCTGCTAACATATACCAAATCAGAAAAGGTAAGCAACCGAATGTCACTAGGTCTAATGGTTATTGTCACAATTGCAAAAAATATGGTCACACATCTAACCAATGTAGGACAAAGTCTACTAGCAATTATCAGAAGGCAAAATTCAAAGGGTTTTGTAAAAACTGCAATAGATATGGACATAGTACCGAGGAGTGTTGGTTTCAGCAGAAAAACTATATGTGGTCTACACACCGAGCAAATACTAGAGACTATCGAACTTACACAGATCCTTACCGACAATATTATGCAGTACCATGGGATTACAATACAAGGATATGGTGTGAATGTTGTGGAAGATATGGACATATAAGTGCCAACTGCTTTATAAGGTTTAGAATGAACAACCGAAGATCATGGAGAAATCTTGGTTTGGCATGTTTTCATTGTCACAAAGTTGGACGCTTGGCTAGAGATTGCAGAGATCAACCAAGAGGAGACACTGAGGAAATAAAAGGCAAATTACAAATGATTTGGAAAAAGAAGGAAATTGTGTCAAATGAAGAAAGCACCTTACCTACCGAGTTAGGTGCACCTATTCCAAATTAATCAGTAAAGGTATGAAGGGACTGCATTATCTCAAAGGTCAAATCTTAACAGTTCCTATTTCATTTTGTACTTAATTAAAAATCTACATAATTAAAGATGTATTAGAAAATTTGAAATTTTATCAAAGCCTTTTGGAAGCCTATCAAGTCGATAAATGCAGGAAGTCTGGCTACTCAGCAAAAAGCATAAAAAGGAAGTAGTGGTACCAAGTGCATTTAATGTTTTCTGACTTAACTGCATGAAGCCCAATGAGGTATAATGAATACTTAAAGCTATTGCACGGTCATTTTTCACTCACCAAGTTTTCAAGAAAGCAGAGCAAAGCAAATCAAAGGCGATCAAACCTCCTCCGAAGCAAATTCAAAGGTATTTACATCAATCACAATGCATTATCAAGATAGTTTATCGATCATACCAAGTTATTATTTGCTAAATAGAAAGCGTATGTTGTTTGAAAGTCTTCAAACCCTAAGGATCTTTTCTTAGTATTTATTTGAAATCTGCAATGGCGCCTAAGATCCAGAATCCCGTTGTTGTTGAGAACATCAAAAAGCCCTCATTGAAATACTCTTTAACTCCCAAAATTGCATCTGATCTGGATGACAAAACTGCATTTTCACTCATTCTGGATAGATTTTTATTAGTCGAGGATGTGAGATTCTTTACTAAGTGTCTAGTTGAAGAACTAGGTCATGTTGAAATCAAAGACACATATGATGAATTGTGTACCGATGGTAAAATGGATAGAAAATATGAACACATCAAAATCAAGGGATTGACCGAAGCCCTAACCTATCCCCGTGTCTTCAAACCCCAATGGGTCAAGTTTGTTCTGAGCAGAGTTCATGATGACTTCATGTGGCTAGAGGAGCAACTGTTTAAGATTACCAAGGAAATCATTCATTTGATCACCGATTACCCTATTTATGATCATGCTCGAGCTCAAAAAATGATATCATAGAAGGAATTGATCAGTTTAACCAGAGTAGAATCTGATTGCAGGGGACTGAAATTGAACAATGTCACTGATGTAGAGCTAAAGTTTGCCATTACAGTAATAGGTTATTGTTTCTTCCAATCAGCAAGGGAAAACAGTGTACCCTGTGCAGCAGTCGACTTAGCATATAAAATTGTGAAGAAAGGCATGAAAATTGATTTATGTGAGGTATTATTGAAAAACCTGTTTAAGAATCTCAATATCATAAGGAAGCCAAAGAAAAAAAATTCAGCTAATACACTAAAATTTGGATCACTTCTGGTATGCATGTTTTTCTATTTTGAAAAACTCTTTCCGTCAATCGGTAAAGTTGTTTGGGAACTACACCGACCAATCACCCATCAAATCAATGACTTCATCAAGAAGCTAGGTGATAATTTTAATGATATTATGGATGATTATTTCAGCAATTTTCAAGAGAAGATGCATAACAGATATAGAATTCCACCCAAGTTAGTGGAGAAATACAAGGATGACATATGTTTTGAAGTGGACACTGATTACTGCTATGTTAATGTTGTGGAACCGAGAACTCAATCTTTGCCACCTATGGGTTACAAGATTGATTTTGACATCACACAACAGCAGATAGATGCTTTTCTTACATTACCAAGCCATGCTACCGAGCTGAGGTATGGAATATATGAAGAAGTGAAGGAAAAAGTAAAATTGAGCATTGTAGTACCCAAAGCTACAAGGAAGGCAACAAAAATGATCAAGGCATTAACAAAATTTGGAGAAGGTTCTTCCTCCACACCTGTCGAGGGCACTATAGCCATCACCGAAGAGGAATCTGAAGCCCAAGAGGCAGCTATAACACTGAGCACCGAATTGCCAAAAGGGAAAGTTTTGAAAAGAAATAAACAAGATACATCCAAAGTGTCACTGACTCCTCCAGCAAAGCGACCAAACACAAGAGCATCTGCAGCATCACCGAGTAAGAAACCAAAGAATGTTGTCACACCCAAGGTAACAAAAACTTACAAGAAATCTACTCGGAGCCTCATTTTGACCAGAGAGTCTAGTGATACTGAATCCGAAGACAAAAACAAATTTCAGATTGTCAAGAGTACAAAGGTAAATGTACATAGTGTTGAAAATTTTTGTGCTAATCTAAAGCAATATGGTGGATTTGGATCATTCAGATATGTAAAATATGAATCCGGATCTGATGATGAAAAGAGACAAATAGAAGAAGTTGTCATCTGCACACTATTGAAATTCTGATTGGTCCCATTGGAAGTATGTAAATCTCTTCCAAATGAATTATATTTGCATATTGACAACAGGTGGAAGTATGCAATGGACTTAGAGAAATAGATGAGAGAAAGAAGTCTGGTACATCTTTTCCCAGACATGTTGGTAGATGAGATCATCGAACATCTGAAAAACTGCCACACAAAATTCCTAGTCAAGCAAAGAGCCTTGAAATTGATGAATGGCCTTTACTTGGATGTAGAGAATGAGACCAAAGAAAAATGGCAGGAAATATTTTGAATCAAGAATGTTGGTGAGCAAGCTGAAGTTGAAATAGTTGATGTCACCGAGCAAGATCTTGATATCACCGAGAAAGACCCCACTGACACCATACAAGTTGATGAGGATATCATGGACACCGAGGCACCTGAACAAGAAATTATAGAAGGGAATGCTTATGCCCAACTTGTATCTAGTGAATCAGTTTTGGAACAAGTTCAGCCCTATCCTTTGGTCAATCAGCCTATTTCAACCGAGGTCCCTCAGGATACGGAACAAGGCACCGAAGGTCACAAGTCAACAGCAGGAGAAGGTACTTCTCAAGAACAAACCTCTCAAGCTCCCTCTAGCACTGCAAATGTTACAACCGAGACACCAAGCTCAAAGACACCAAAGGACACTACAGAGGCTAAAGAAACCGACCAAAGTGTTGCCTCTACCGAGCAACCTACTGAGGGTCAACAAGCCTCCCAAGCCATTGTTTTAGTTCAATCGATGAAAGGTAAAGAAAAGAAAATGAAAAAGCATAGTTTCAAATTAGATTTGTCAAAACCAATAGTGTTTCCCAATGTTGATATATCCAAATTAAAAGGGCAAGCACTCATTGAATTCGGTGAACTATGCAAAGCCAAAGCTAAACAGGAGAAGCAAATGGCTATTCAAAAGAAAAATAAAGTACTTCAGAAGGTGAAAGCACTCTTAACCGATATGCTATCTGAAGCAACCGTGACAAAAGATGCCACCATCCACATTCAACTGGATGAACTCCTAACCAAGATAGAGACATATGGAGTAGATGCATCTGAATATTTGAGCAAGATAAAGGACAAGGAGCTCACTGCTAAAATGATTGAAGAGGTACAGAAAGTTATTGCTATTGGCAAAGTTAAACTTGTCAAATTTATTGCTGAGTTGACCCCTCAACTCAAGCACATTCTTTATTTATTTTAGAAACTCTGTACATTTTCTTTATTTTTTAAAGATATCAAAAATAAAACTGAAGTGATTGAGAAAGAGATCACCGATCTCTCAAATAAGTTGACCACTGAGCCAAATTCCATTCAGCATTTTTATACAAAGTTACAAAAGCTCATGGCTCAACAATTGGAACTCAGGAATGAAGAACACAAGGTAAGGATGGACATAATGACACTTCAAACATTATTCATTCCTCATCTTTCCTCCGTCCAAGAACAAATCAACAAAGCTACCTCCCTATCCACTCAACAAGAGGGAAGCACCTTAGATGGACTAATTTCACTGTTAGCTGACATTACCACTCAAAATTCACTTATGGATAGTGTTAAGGATGCCCTCTCTGTCGCTCTCACCGATGCCCGAACAAAGTACAAATCCATCTTTGACCAGTTGCCACCACCGAATGGTAACTAAGTTTTGATGTTTGTCAAAAAGGGGGAGTGAGTATCATATCAAAGTATTGTATCTAAGTATGCAGGGGAATGTAGTAGACAAGGGGAGTACACCGAGCAGTGATCACCAAACAGAACCAAGTATAGAATATTGATCACCGAGCATGCAAAATCAGAATTTTGTACAGTATATTGATAAGGGGAGTATATCTGAATATATTATTTAATTGACAAAAGTATATGCTATCAGTTTTGTCAAAATTTTGTAAGTATATAGATTTTTGAGTTATGACTTTGAAAGTAGTTTTGTCAAACATCTCAACTAATGTCAAAAGGGGAGATTGTTACTACTTATTATAGTTTCCATTAGTTTTATATCCAAAGTCATTCTATATACTCTAGTCAGTTACTACTACCGAAACATTTAGTCGGTATGCACAGAACAGTCGGTTATAGAAGTAAGTAGTCACGGAGCCTAGTATTCACCGAGCTGTCTACCGAGTAACATTCCATGTCTACTGAGCAGAAATAATGATACACCGAGTTGATATACACCAAGTGAAATGTGTTACCAGATTCATTGAATCTAGACACACATGGGAAAACGTGTTACAAGATCGAGGAAACTGTTATCACATTGGAAATTACACTTAAAGATTGTGTGTGATTTTGAGGTCATCTAACCAATGAAGTATTTTGTATAGTTATTCATTTGATAAATCGTGTTTGTAAGATCGAAGCAATGAACCTGATCACCGACATAAGAGATATATTTATACAACATGGATTGAGATCAGATAGAGACATATAGAGGTGTATGAAGCAAGACATGTGTGATACATAAGAAAGCACTAAGTGTTATGACTGTTACAGAGACATAGAGGTCACCGAGAAGGATTTCAGAGAACAGTCAAAGAACAGAGTAAACAGAAGGGTTTATTGAGTTATTCTATGGGTTACCGAGGTATGCTATAAGCAAGGTAATCTCATTTTGAGCACATAGAATCTGCTATAACATTCCAGATGTAAAGTTGCAGATATTTGTAAAGATTTTATTGTAATATTTTGAAGTTGTAAGAGAAACCTTTAACAGGGTAAAAGAATCTAACAAAGTCTATAAATTGTAAAGCCTTTAACCAGGTGCAGCATTTAGAATAAGTGTTGTAAAATCCTTTAGAAAGGTAGATCTAATGATCTTGATACTCCTAACAGGTTAGGCTATCAGAAATAGCTGAACATGTAGCTCTAACCGAGCAACCTTTATTATTGCAGTAGTGAAGTTGTGGGTGCCATCCCCACCGTAGTTTTTCTCTCTAACCAAGAGTTTCTGCGTAACCAAAATATATGTGTTATGGAGTGAATCATGTATGATTGTTATTTATTTGTTTTAGCTTTATGTTATGTTACAGCAGTTTGTGGTTTATGCATAACAGTAAAGATATTGTTGATAAAAGGATTTAAAGTACTGATTCACCCCTCCCCTCTCAGTACATTAGCTTTCCATATTGGGCTTAACAATAGATGATTTAATATCTGAAGCTAACAGGACTATTTTTGTGAGTGGTCACCGGCAAGTTAGTCTTATGGCCGACAGAGTAAAAGAGATTGCAAATGAAACAACTGATAAGTGGGATATATTTTTTGTTGATAAAGAGAAGCAGAAAAAGATCAAGAACAGACACAATCAGAACCAGCAAAAAATAAGAATGAGAATAAGAGTGAAAATAAGGAAGAGAAAGTGGATAAAGAAGAGGTTAAGGCAACTAAACAAGTATCTAGAGAAGAAAAGAAACTTAATGCAGAACCTAGCACTCCTCCCAATACTTCTACTATGGATTACAGACCGACAAATGTCACTAATGTATTATTATATTCCATTAAGAAGATAACAAAATGCAACGCCTTAGCATTTAAGGCTATTGATGATTCTTTACCAATTTTGCAAATGATTGCACCGGCGTGCAAGGTGGATCACATTGTTGGTTCAATAGGTAAATTGGACACATTGTCCAAATTCATTTCTTCTAACACTCAAACTGTAGATAAGATAAATGGAGAGACCATTCAGGAAAGGGTAAATAAAGAGAAGGATGAATTCTTTAACAAAACAATAAAGGACTGTATAGAACATATTGATTCATTGTTACCGGCACTGATTTCCACCATTTTGGAATACAAGGAATTGTACAGGGAAGCATGCAAACCTCGCCATCTAATAGAAGATATTGATGAACAAATAAGGAAAATACAGAAAGAGATTGATGACATTGCTGATAATATGATTGGTTATTCGGAACTAACATCGGTTTTGGATCAAGAGATGGCTATTTATGAAGACATGATTGAGAAATTAGAAAGAGAGAAAGTAAGGTTGAAGATGAAAACCCGGGAATTAAAGAACAAACTTGGTCCTAGATTGGATAATTTGTTAACACACCGAAATGAGCTATCTAAGGTAACTATTCAAGGGGAAAGATCACCAGAGCAATAGATGCATTATCTCACCGGGATGATCCAATAGACAGAGACTATAATTTCTGACAGTACAAAGTTTTTGCAAGGTCTTAACTTGGTTTTGGCGGAGATTTTTCAGATTGTACATAACCGGCTACAAGTTTCTAGGTAAATTTTGAATTTTTTATTCTTTTGACATCCTTTGTCATTGATGTCAAAGGGGGAGTGGTGTAATGAGAAAAATGTACAGAAGGAGATCATTTGCTCAGGGGGAGCACTCTTAGTTTTTGGACTTCATTTGGATATCATTTTTTGGATTTTTCTCATGAGTGTTGCCATCAATATCAAAGGGGGAGATTGTTGGCATTATACACTTAGATGAGAATGGTTGATGTTGTCATTGATGGAAACCAACTAGTAACAGGGTTTCACAAGTTATATCGGCAAAAGACTTCACTTACCGGCACTAGCAGTCACTACAAGGTTTATTCACACCGACATCCAACTACACTGGCAGCAGATCATACCGGCACTCTAAGCCGACTTGGAAATAATATTGTTTATGCGAAATGTATTGTAATGTAAAATATATTTGTATAGCCGACATGATGTATTGTAAAGACTCATATATGTATGAGATCTTGTAGGTCATTTGAATATATGGAATGTAATGTAAGGAAACAGTAATATGTGATAGGTTATGATAGCGAATAACTGTATATGCATTTTGATGTGTTTATCTTGTGATCGAATAAGAAGCAGAGTAGAGTGAAGACTATTCTGTGTAAGCAAAATCATTTACCAGCAAGGTTTTGGTAGAGGTATCAGATAGAGCTTAAACTGGTACTGAATCTAGCATTGCAGATGCTATTTTGAGCAGTACATTGTTATTGGATTTAACTATCCAATTGTAGTCAGTGGGAGTCCATTTTGTTGTTGAGCAGTGAGCTCTAGGCAGTTGGCCTTCCTGCATGTGCAGGCCCCTATTGTGCTGAATAATATTTATTCATATTGGCTAGTAAGTAAATATTGTGGGTCAAAAATCCCACCAAGGTTTTTCCCTTACCAGGTTTCCTTGCCAAAAATATATGTGTTATGATGTGCATTGATGCTTATTCTTTTGTTTCTCTTTACTGCATTATTATTTTCTTACCGGTATATTAATTTGGGTTGTAAAGTTGCAAATAAGTTTAAATCTTTCATCTATCAGTTAGACACTGATTCACCCCCCCCCCCTCCCTCTCAGTGTCTTTGGGATTAACCAAATATCTAACAGTGGATAGGCTGGCAAAAATGGCGGTGCTGGCAGGTAATCCATAACTTTATTGTACTAACAGCCATATCATTAAGACACTTGAAGGGACTTTGGAGTGGGTTTCAATTATGAGTCCTTATGGTAATATCCCAACCTCTATATGTGGTATGCTTGTTGGATAATAGCATTTATTATTGCATGAACCTTGGCGAGGAGAGATTTGATTTGATTTTAAAATGACTAGACATACATGATTGTTTCACATTGCAAATTTCTTTAAATCTTAAGAAGCATGGTAATCTTGAGGGAGAATAGATGGCTCGCTAAAGATTAGCCATCATGATTTTTCAAGGAAGGATTTTATTTAAAGGCCTTTCTTTTCTTCATTCTCACACTACTTTTGGCCTTTATGTGGAAGCGTGAAGTGGAGAGGCTACGAGAATGTTTGCATGTAGAGATGGACATGTCAATCATGTTGGAAGCAATGAAATGCTAGATAGAATTTATGGGGGAGATCATTGAGAAGTGGTTGGTAGTAGGTGATGGTTTCTAAACACCCCCTCATCTTGCATGTAGTTAAAAGGGTGTTGGGTGGGGAATTTCTCAGAGCCTACCACCACTGTCGAGTTAATTCGACTATGTTTGTAGCTATGTTGATCTACATAGGGGTCAGTAAGCTACGAATTAAGAAGATTATGCAAATGGTGTTCAATCACTACTTCTTGGGCAAAAATGACGTTGTTTTGGATAATATCGATGATAATTTGTGCACCTCTCTTTCGCAAAATTACTATGTGTCCTTTGGTGCTGGTGTTGAGGTGAAGAAGTTTGTGGTTGTTCAAACCCTTGAGCAGCAAAGCCTGGATTCATAGTGGGAGGCTAAGGACCACAACATTTCTTTCCTATTGCATACTACTGGCATTCTTCCTGGCTTTGGTAAATCCTAGAAGAAGCAATATGTTGATGCAAAGGGCTTGAGTGGGCAGCATGACATTGGAATTCTATAAAATGGGGAAGAAGATCCAAAGAATGAGTGGGGTCTCGACCGCGGAGAGGAATGGAACCCGGAGGACTACAAGTTGTCGGAAGAAATGGTGGACTCATAGGTGCATGTTGATTGTGGCATGGAGTGCCCGGTAGTGCTAAGAGAAGTTATGGCTAGAAAAGTGATGGAGTGGAAGGAAGACTCTAAGGAGGAGGAGGTCGGCAACCTAGATGCCCTTGAGCCAAAGGATGGAGATGTACGTGTGGTCTGATAATGCCTCTATGTTTATACTTGAGTCATGATGGATTGACAATTTTGTATCATGGTTGTGTGTTGATTTTTGTTGTGAATTTGTATTTTGCAAATTTGATGTATAGACAGGCATGTGTAGTTAGTTGTGGTTGCTAGATAGTAGTTGCTAGATTTTGTTAGTACTACCTCTTAAATAGTCTATGAATATAACCCATTTTGTATTTCATAGGGTTGTTTAGATATTAGGAGATGGTGGTGGAGCTTAGTATTGATAGTAGCTGGCAGATAATTTTATCATGTAAACTCTTTATTATATCAATATAAATGGGTGCTACCCCTTGCAGCTATTTACCTATCAAAAAAATATTAATCCACAAATAATATTAAAATATAACAAACCCTCAATATTTAAATACACATTTATTTAATATTAAGATCAACTATTGATTTAATTTAATATTAATAAACTATGTGAATCAATCAATCAATTAATAATTTAACAACCACAACTCCACAAGGCATCCCAACACAAAGATCACATGAAATACCACACAACACCTAACAAGGCAACTCTAGCTACTACAACAAAGCTAACGAGGTACCAATTAAGCCTAGAGTGTGTGATAAGGTCTCATCCCACCTCCGATCAACTTGTCATTGGGATTAGAGACACACTCAGACCTGTGAAACCGGGTGGAGTCGATGTCTAGTACCTGCATTCCTACACAACAGCAATGTCTATACAATAACATATATATTGCATATACCATAAAATAGTCAGACAAGTGAAAGAGATTTGCGACACAACTAGCTCATAAATGAGTGGTATAATATCATCCCTTTCACTATCACAGTAGAAGAACAATCAAGACAACATAACATCATCAATAGCCTCATCATACCAATATAAGCATGGAATAAGATTAGCACATAGAACCATAATCTCATGCGTATATACATAAACCTCAACATGCATATAGAGAGTGCATATAGATATCCAACATATGTCCATCATCATAATAGGCTTTATTATATCATCATCCATAATAACCATAATATGTCCACTGTCAATATGAAGTGTTAAGCATCAACTATAAGAATCCAAAATATAAATAGATCCATAATCATCCATCAAAATCATCATAAAGGAGTCTAAGCGAGGTCCACAAAGTCTATCAATGCATAAAAGAAAAGATGAACCGGCGAGGGACACTACAACCCTAAGTTTCACTTAAGGGGGGGTGTTAGAGTATTTTAACAATTAGTTATGCTTCTTTTTACTTAAGTTCACTTAGTTGTGCTTTTATGCTTCTATTTGCTTTAGTTTCGCTTCTAGTTTAGCTAGAGTTGAGATATTTTTAGCTCCTCATGCTTGCACTTTAGTTCTCCTAAATTTAGCTCAGGGCATCTTTGTGCTTTCTTTATGAGCACCTTATTGTATAATTATAATTCATTCTATAATATTTGCTTTTGAGGAATATGGCATATTTTTCTTTCTACTCCCATTTATGGAAGGTTTTCTAGTTTCTTATTTGATCTAGCAGGATTATGTTGCAAAATTCAACTGTTAATATAAAATTCCTTGATGGTACTTATTTTACTATCTTCTAATTTGAAATGTGTTGAAATGGGATCCTACTCTAGAGATATTGTAAAGCGGAAAAATCGAACCCTAGTCGTTCTCCCCTCCCCAACTCCAAGGAGAGAGAAGGGAGAGTCACTAGGGTTGATGGTTTTCACTTAGGAGAGACTTTACATTCAAAAGAGGGGTTGAAACCCACAAGATCCAATCCCACGCAATGCAAGATTGGATTCTAAATGGGTTTCAAGGGTTAAGACATCAAGGATACCCTCTTTTGTAAAGAATGTAGATAGAAAGATTGAACTAGGAATGCATGTAAAGTAGGAAAGATTCACTTATAAATAGAGATAGGGATATGGGATGAAGCTGCGGACCTGGAATTAGCATTAAAACGTCGAGACGGTGCTGTTCTACAAATTTGAGCAAAAGTTGATGGGACGATGGCGCCCGGCGTGCACACGGTCCTCCGAAAAATCCGTGAAACGAAGGGGGATCTATTCGTCTCTGCACAAGGATTCCAGATCTTCAATTACAGCCACGTACCTGCAACCTACACATAGAAAAGAGAGGACGATTGGGGGGTTAGGGATGAGGGGTTTGCCTTTAGGTCAAACCCCAGTTTTGGAATTAACCAAGAAATGAGAATGCTGTAAATGTAAATGTTTGTAATGTAAACAAGTACTGATACCTTGTTGTAAGAATGTTTGTATCCTTACATGCAAAGGTGTAATGTATGTAGTATGTTGTATGTTGTATGTGATCTCCTCTTCAATGGTTGAATCCTTGTCTTGAATGCAACACCTAGCCTTGAATGGAGACTTAGAATGCTCAATTGCTTGAAGGAATGCTTGAATGCTTGAATGTTCGAATATCGCTTCCGTGTCTTGTTCTTGCTTATTTTCTTCCCCTTTCTTTAGGAGAGGAAAAGTAGTTTATATACTTGTCAATTAGGGTTGATAGACTGATTTTCTTGACCTTAGGCCGACTAGGAAACATTATTTCCCGAATTGCAAACTTAAAGACCCGATGCCCAAAAGAGACCGGGCCCAAAATAGGGCCAGGGACCAGGGCGCTGGGCACCATGGTCCTGGGGGACCAGGGCGCTGGGCTCCCTAGTCCTGAAGGACCAGGGCATTGGGCGCCATGGTCCCACCTCCCGGGACAGCAGGGTGCAAGGAGGGATCAGGCCAGGGTGCAGAAAAATGCAGTTTTTGGTGTCGTAAACAAGTTTCGGGGCCTCCATTCAGGTTCAACGTTGCGCCGTCATCGTGAAGACCCAAATGCAGTCGAAATTGCAAGTGTCACAATTTTAGGACGCTACAGATATAAACTAAGATCCAAATCATTATCATTCATTCTAGAGGAAATAGTCAACAAGATCCAAGTTCAATTCTAAAGGAGAGAGATAATTTGTTTGTTTTTTTCTTTTTTATTTTATTTGATTTGATTTAATGTGAATGTATAACAAATAGGTAAAATGATGCAAAATTGACAATAATCAACATAAACAAACAGATACAAAATTGAAAAATCAACTCAATGGAATGGATCTACAAATGAGATCCATAAAAGAACCTATAATTAAAATATGGAGTTGAAAGTGTCAATCTATGGAGCTAAGCACCCTAGTCCTGAAGATCTTTTCATCAACTAAGGCTTTAGATTCCAAATCAAGAGACTTTGTCGATCATTCGCTACAAAATTTAGCCTAAAATTATCATACTATGGTGCTAATCGACATGGTTGAGGGGCTTTCACCCATTTTAAGTTTGGAACTGTGTATCTTAATCTAATCTATGCAAGTTTGCAACTCTACATTATCAAAATTATAAATTGCACATACAAAAAAGGCAAAAATGGTTGTGTTATACAAGGGATTTCCTAAGTCAAACCCCATGTTGGTGTTTCTACCTTCACAAAATCTATGATGATGAAAAAGAGAGCTTACCCTTGGTAGGTTAGAGGCTAAATAAAAATTGAAATGTTGAATTGACAAGAGTATACCTTAGGAATGATTGTGGTGGTGATGCAATGTTGTTTAGATAAGCCCTCCAATTGTTGATGCAATAAAATGGAAAATTATAATAAAATTCATCATGAAAAAATACTCGAAGATAAGTTTACAATGTTCCTTGTACTCAGATTTTCTCTCAAATGAAGGAATTGGGACTCTTGAATGTAATTTGTGGATTGTAAATTAGGATTTTTGAATGATAAATGATTACCTTGTATATGTTTCATAAGTTATTTTAACATTTAGGCTGAATTTAAATGGCCATATCAAAATATCGATATCAAATCACAAATAGTAGGAACCGACACTCACAAATGTCCAAATTTGGGCCCTTTTAGAGGGACTAAGGCACTAGGCTGCATATTCCACTAAGAATAGGGTGTCAGGGACTATAGTCTAGCCAAAAAGGGACAAAAGAAAGGTGGTTGTAGAGTGCATAGGTCTAGTAAATAAGATCAGGTCACCTCATAAGCATGTGATGATAATTTGAATGTGATAAGGCCAAAAAAAGGCTTGAAATTGAAAGGAAGTTAAGGTTGCAGAACAACTTCCTACACTAATATTAAGAGGAGGGTAATGCAAAAAAAAAAAGATCTTTATAACAATTAAACAAAAATTAAATAGAAATAACATAATAGTATTCATACCATAGCATGATGATTACGTGGGGAAAACCCTTTTGAGAGAAAACCCCACACACCAAAAGTCACCCAATATACCATTCAAAAATCAATAACATATTATAGTATACATGCAAGGTAAGCTTCTCCTATGAGTGTCACCATCCAGACATCTAGAGGTAACTCAATATCTAAAAGACTCTTACACACAACCTTTATCTCATACACATTATATATAGGAGATACAATACATGAAACTATCAAATGGTATTACAAAACCATAAGCTAAAACCACCCAATAAAGTGGCATCCATCTCATCTCCAGTCCAAGATGCCCTATGATGTGTTCAAACATACATCAACACTTGTGCCTCCCTTTTACATCTCATTCATATGTCCAACACATATTTACATTTCCCATTTCAAGAGACCCAACTTTTAGAGGCCACAATTTTTGAACCAGGTGTCTAATTGATGAACTGTTTGAAGCGTCGAAAATCTTGTGACATGCTCCATCAAGATATAACCCACTTTTCTAGTTACAAACAATATAGTAATATTTAAAAGCCTCTAAGGCCTTCAAATTTGACTTCAAAACTTTGGTTTACAATTTTTGAAAACAAATACTTTAATTTCTTCAAATATAGACATGATTTTGCAACAAAGATTTATTGGCATGCTTATCTAGCCAATCCAAAGCTTGGGGAAATTTTTTGTACCAATTCATGCTCAAATGAAAACTTAATATAAATAGAAACCTTATATAAATTCAAGGTTAAGATACTATTTTCCTAACATTCTCCCACTTTTCAAACACCTTGCAAGAGCAAAGGGAGTATATGTAGTGAGTTCCATAGACTTCAAACACCATCTAAAATTATTTGTGCTCACAACCTTAGTTAAATAATTTGCAACATTCATCAAATTCTCTACCTTAACTAACTTCACCCTGTCATCCTCGGCCATATCTTTGATAAGATGATATCGAATATCAATGTGCTTAGTCCTAGCATAAAAAGTCGGGTTCTTAGCTAGGCAGATCACACTTTGATTGTCACAATAAATTGTCATTACACCTTATTTTATTCTAATATCAGAATATAATCTCTTAAGCCAAATGGATTCATTACAACCTTGAGTAATTTCCATGTACTCAAATTCAATAGTGGACAGTGAAACCACAACCTGTTGCTTACTCATCTAGCTAATTGCACCACCAAAAAAAGTGAACACATAAGCATTGGTGGATCTTCTACTATCAACGTCACTTTCCTAGTATGAATCCACATAACCATGAATGTCAAAGAAAATTTTGTCTCCTATCAAATTACCATTATATGAAAAATAATACTCTAAGGTACCCTTCAATATCTAAATACTCTTTTAATTGCATCCCAATGAACTCTACCAGGGTTAGATACATACCTAGAAAGAATTCCTATTGCTTGAGAAATGTTTGGTCTAGTGTAGGCCATAACATACATCAAACTTTCAACTGCACTATGGTAAGGCATTTTTCTTATGTCTTCCATCTCTAATAGGGATGTAGGAATATCTTAAGCAAATAATTTCATTCCAACTGTAAAGGTAACACATAATGGTCTACAATCATACATGTTAAATCTTTGTAAAACTAGATTCACATACTTACTTTGGCCTAGTCTAAGCTTTTTGTTCACTTTATCTCTTCTAATTTCCATCCTAAGAATGTGTTTTGTTGCACCAAGACCTTTCATTTCAAATTTAATAGCAAGATAAGACTTTAGTTCTGAAATTATAAATTTCCCTTTTCCAATGAATAATGTACATCATCAACATATAATGCAATGTACAGGAAATGACCACCATCATATTTATAATAAACACAATGATTTGATTTAGAACACTCAAATCTCAAACTCAATGCATATGTATCAAATTTTTGGTACAACATCTTAGGACTCTATTTGAGGCCATACAAAGATTTTTTCAGTTTACAAACCAAAATACTTTTACCTTTTACCACATAGTTCTTTGGCTATGTCATATAAATATCATCCTTGAAATCACCATGAAGGAAAGTAGCTTTCACATCCATTTTCTCAACCTCTAAATCATAAGCAACGACAATAGAAAGCAAAAATATAATAGAATTCATTTTTTCTATAGGAGAAAATATCTCACCATAATCAACATCGTCAACTTGAGAGTAGCCTTTCAAAACCAACCTTTCTTTATACTTCTTAGTACCTCCATCTGAACTAATCTTTTTCTTGAACACCCATTTGCATCCAATACATTTTCACCCTTCAAGAAATGGTACATTATGTTTCAAATATGTGTTCCTTTTGTCATTGATGTCAAACTTGTTGGTCCAAATGAGCAACTTGGTTACAGTCTATGGTATGGTATAGTGCAGTTACAGTGGGACCGCAATGTGATCATGTGAATGTGTGGAGTCTACTTGGTGTTGTTCTACAAGGATTTTAATGATATATTTTGATGTTTCTAAAGCTTTGGTGTTGGTTTATAGGATTCACAATTGGTTTCTAGATAAGTGTGGCTATTCTGGTGTTAGTGTATAATAATGTGTTGCATTCCTATACCTACTAGTATTCTGGTGTTTTGGTTTGGTTATTCAATGTTAGTAGTATTTTTAATGCTATCTTGGGCATCTAAAAATACTCTTGGTGGTCCACATTGAAGATTGTGTAAATTTGTGGTGGTGTGCTTTGATTTTATCTTTTGCACCTAACCTATAATGTTTTGGTCCATACGGTTGTGTGTGGATCTAAGGCCGATGATTTAGGATGGACTGGAAAGTGTGCCAACTTGGTGTGAAGCCTCACGTGTCTCATTTTCCCTTTCGAATTTTCTTTGGAGTTTGTTTTTGGTCAACAACTTTGTATTTACATGTTACACCTAATTAGGCCAATCTAATTGGTGTTCCTAAGGTTGTGGTGGATATATAAAGAGTGGAATCAGTATAGAGAGTGTGTGACAAGGTGTATGTATTGTGTAAAGTATATGTACCGAAGTAGTATAGTGGTCCAGAAATGTTACAAAGAAATGATGAAGATAGTTTTTGATATGTTTTGAATTGTGAACTGTGATCAGCATTTCAATAGATGTGATTCCTTACAATTCAACTCTATTGATGTATCTTTATTAGATGTGTTGTATCTTGCCCTAAAGAAGTGATTTCTTAGTGTTTACAAGTCTCTTTTTGTATCTTTCCCTAAGGTTGTGCACCTTAGCTTTGCAAGGCAGTGAAGTGTTTTATGTCATGCTTAGTGATCAAAAGCAAAACAAAGATAAAGGTGGACTTGGATTTGAAAACGGTGAAAGTTATAAGAGGTTAAGTTAAGGAGACAAAGGAAAGGAATATGTCGAGGATGAATTGAAAGACTCTAATAAAGATCAACAAGGTTTCAGTATGATCTAAAACAAGAAGATTGGCAGAAGTACTCCTACTCAATCCAAATATTCATCAAACTTTAATAGTAACTATTTTTCATGCAATAAATTTGGACATGGAGCTAGTGAAAGTAGAACTCAAATTAGGTTTCATTCATTCAAAGGTCAATGCTACACCTACAATAAGTTTGGACACTAGGCAAATGAATGCAAAAGTAGGATGGTATGGAATGGATATGTGAATACAAGCTATGGTAGAAATATTCAATCATTCAATAGATATTGTTATGCATGCAATAAATTTGAGCACAAGGCTATTAAGTGTTGGTCAAACATCAAAAGGAATGGAAATGGTCCGGAACAAGGTTTGACTCATTATAATTGCAATAAATTTGGACACATTGCTAGGTTTTGTAGAGGAAATGATGAGAAGTCTACTAGTCTGGTACAGAAGATTGATGTTAATGAAGAAAAGGAGAAGATAAAGATGACATGGGTCAAGAAATCAAAAGAGAAGGTGGAAGAAAAGAGTGAGGATGGCTCTAAACCCTCTGTTGGTGCATATTTCTCTTTTAGTAACTAGACAATACACACTATCTAAGGGGGAGAGAAAAATGAAGATCTTATGATCCCCTTGCAATTTGGATGTTGAGTTGTTTTTCGCATGGCAGAGGTTATGAAGGTATTTTCAGATGGTTTTGTTGATCTACAACATTGTTTGTGAAAAGTGTTAAAACAAAGTATCCACTTTATGGGTTGTAACGATAAAATGCATTAATAATTACTTAAAAATAAGTAGGTGCATTCACTAGATAAATTGGCTTTTTGAATTCATTTTTTATCACTTGTGATCTTTCTATCTTGAGATTTCTTGCATGTGAACAAGTTGCTTGTGTGATTAGTGTGTTTGAAGTGTTTTTGCTACAAATCCTAAGTTCTTTATGATTCTTGTGAAAAGGTGAAATAGTGACTTTGATTGTTGTAGACCCTGGGCTAAATCCATGACCCCTGTTCAAGCGGTATCCATATGTGGCAATGGTGAAAGATAAGAAGGTGTATTCTTGATGGTTCCAATTGACTTCGTTTACATTGAATATTTAGGGGCATAAAGTCATGTCAAGCTAAAAGAGGTTAAATTCATTTAAAGTTTCATGATATTTGGGATAACTTGACATAATCCAATTTTACTGCATTCAAGGAGCAATATAAGAACACTCCAACAATGGGGTTGAATGTGTGGAAGGATTTTCCAAATTTTAGCTACAAAGAAGAGTGGATTGTTATTATTTTGATTCAGATTCATGAGGACATGATGTATTTGGACAAACCCTACAAGATAACCAAGGATGTTGTTAGGGAATTGGTTGGTATATACTCCACTGGTATGGTGCTAAAGAAGAAGACGATGAAGAATGACATTGTTGTAGAGTTTAGTGGTGCTAAGTTGAATGGAAGGGCTATGACAATAGAAGATATTGTTTATCTGGGAGTTCGATATGTGATGAATATTATGGCATACAAGTTTTACTATTAGAACTAGGAGGGTTCTACCACCACTATAGCCATTTACATTGCATAGTAGATGAAGGTTGTCATTCAGAGATATTCGATCTATGTGAGTTATTGAGGGAATAGTTGTTGGAAAACCTAGAAAGAATGAATTAAAGTAAGTACCAATTCAAATATGGATCTTTGATTATAAGTTTGGCATTCATGTTTAGGAATGATCTTCTAAGTGCTAAGAATCATGTTTGGGATAAGTTTTCTCCCATAGTAGTACAAATTAGACAACATATTAGGAGTTTTAGAACTGATAATAAGGCATACAATACATTATATTATAGTTGGTTTAAGAATTCTCAAGACACTATGCAAGAAAGTGAAAGGTTTCCTCCATATGTGGTTCAAAATTATAGGGATGTGTTCAATTTTTGTGTGGGTAGAGATAATTGTTATATTGAGGTTGTTGAGCCAAGGACTACATGGATTCCAGAGCTATCCTATGAGGTATCTATTGAATATATTGAGAGACAAATCGCTACAATAATACAAATTTTGATTGACCCAAATGAACCTACATTTGGTACAATCGAAGAAATTGAAGATAAGTTGAGGGGAGAGAGGGTGGAGAAAGGACGTTACAAGAAGATGCAAAATTTGTACAAGGATATTGGTCTACCTTTGAAAGTAGAATATTTTGGTGTGGCTCCTATTGAGGGGTTGCCTAGATAGAGACATAAGAGGATGAGGTTTATGTCTACCTCCCCTCTGATAAAGATATATTCCTCCAAAACCCTAGCTAGGTCAATTACAAGTCAGAAGAAGGCATAAAGGTGAAAACAAAAGGCTACAAGAAAGAAGGATGATCTAGAGCCTGAGGTAGAAGAAGTAGAAAGAAGCAAATTAGATGAAGAAGTGCAGGAGTAATTCTATATTCAAACAAGGTCCAAGGGGACTAAGGTTGAAGAAGTGGTAGAAGAAGAAGAGGAAGAGGACATAGTGCCTCTAGCCAAAAGAAAGAGATCGTTGGTCACTTTGGAAGTGACCCCTAGCAAGAAAGGGAAAGAAGTAAAGAAGAAAGTGTTTTCAAAGACTAAGGAGAAGTATCAAAATATTAAAGTTGATCCAAATTATCAGTCTTTAGATCTTAACAATTTGGTAAATGCAATATGTGAGTATAATTAATTGGAATTCTCTATTAGGATGTAATAGGATGCACCTCTGACAGATAAAGAGATGATTGAGAAAGCAATAATAAGGTACATGATCACTTTTAACAAATCTATAGATGAAATTGAGGCTAAGTTACCTAAGGAACTTTTGGAAGTGTTAACAAAGAAGACAAAGGACACGGTAATGAAGGAGACAAACATAAAAATGCAAGCACTTGATATTATTGAATGTTCTTATGCACAAGACAACTGAGAGGGGGAAGAGTTAAATCAGTTGTACATATAACCCTAAAATTATTTCCTTATATTAAATCCTCATAAACTTAACTTTGTCACATAAACTACATAAATATGTGAACATGAAAAGCAGAACATGCCATACACAATGAAACACCATATTTTATGTGGAAAACTGTGTTAAAAGAAAAACCACAGAGAATTCTATTCTCAGTATATGAACACATGTTAGGGTGACACTGATTAAGGTGAAAGGCTCACTACCATAGGCTCACTTCCAAAGGGCTCACTAGTCGAAAGAAAGAAAGAAAGGCAAACTTCCCATTGGAAGAAGAATAAAAGAGAAAGAATCCACCACTAATATACCTCTACAACTGTAAGATCTGTAGATACCTTCTACTCACTACTTTTGGTAGCTATTTCACATGAAAGTCCACACTTCTTGACACTTTTCACCAACTCAAAAAACACTTATCAAATGATCAAGGAGATAAATCCTCTTTCACACACCTTCATCGTATACACTTATGCCACAACTCACTTTATTTCTATTTCATGTTCCAAATACATCACATATCACCCATTCTCTCATATCACATACCCATTCTCTCATCACACATCACCCATTCTCTCATCACACATATCATCCTCAATAAATTATCCTTTATGTATATCATCCCCACATATGCAAAATCTCCCAAAGTCAACTAAACATCACAATTGAAATTAGGTCGGTACTAAAATTTCCCACAATGGAAAAGAATGTAAAGTGGACCACAACAAGTCTTAACTAAGACCAAAATAATCACCATACATGTTATACAATGATCCATAATCATCAAAGTAATAATGTGAAGTGTAAACACATGAGGTTAGCCAAACTTAGAGTAAACACCATCGAACTTGAAACCATGCTTCTGAAGCCCAAGAATACATGCCAATTGAATAAAATGAAGCAAAGGACATTATTAACTTATATCAAAAACCACAATACCAAAAAACCATGACACGAAGAAATGTAGAGCATGCATTTCACATGAAAACACTGTCAAACATTATCACACATTAGTGAATGTAACTTCATTAGCACTACAATTTGGAACACCAAATCCTAAATCTAGCATCTCTAAACACTTATTAACAACATATCCAAATCATATGAATAGATGTACAATATAGAAGATATGCGAAGAAAATTTCTCAACACAAATGCACAGGAAACACAATATCAACTATACCAACTAGTCACTAATGACATTTAAAGCATGTCAACTGACATTAATGATAATGCATCAACAAATCATTCTACCAAAACTTGCAACAATCTCCCCTTTGTCATTGATGGCAACACACCGACAACAACAACAATATCAACAACTTCATACCAAATTTTTAATATTTTCCAATACATTATTTTCCCTGTTTGCCATTTACTTTGTTATTCACATTTTTCCAATATTTTCATTCTCTCCCAAATTCTCATTCTCTCCCCCTTTACCATCAAGGATAAAGGCCCAAACACAAAAACTGTTAGCTCATTTTGTTCAGCTCCTCAAAAAAACTCACAAATACACTTAGCTCCTCCAAAGAGGAAGCCCCAATCAATAGTCCAGAATAATAATATCCATGAAGTTCAGTGGACTAATGGACCTCTATATGCATATAGTTCAGAAAAAGAGGGTAAATAACCCCCAATTTCTCTCAAGAATACTCAAAAGTATGCTTAGAGAGAACTTTACTATTTAAATATCAGCAATATATTCTTTTGTAGGTATATAATCAAGCTTCACCTTGTTCTCCAAAACTTTCTCCCTCAAGAAGTGATATCGGATTGAAATGTGTTTCATTTTTGAATGAAATACCAAATTATTAGAAATATTTATTGCGTTACTATTGTCACAAAAGATAGAAAGTGGCTCATTAAAGAATATTCCAATATCCTTCAGAGTTTGTTTCATAAATAATACCTGTGTACAACAAGTTTTAGTAGCAATATATTTAGCTTCAGCAATACACAAATATACTGAATCTTGTTTCTTACTCAACCAAGCAACCAATTGGAGTCCAAGTAAAAATGCACCTACAATTGTACTTTTTATGTCATCCACACAAGCAACCCAATATGCATTGGTATCAGCAATAAGAGTGAAGCAGTCACCGGTTAGGAAGAACCTCAAAGAGATCAATCTAGGTCAGTCAGCAATAGTAAACACAATGGAAACACAAATACATGATGGAGGCAATGTAGAACAGATTGAATTACAACATGAAAATTGATTACAATCAACCGGTAATAACAGGGTTACAGAAATCGGCTCACATGCCTGCTAAAACATACTCGAAATACATAATAGGTCACAACCAGGACCTCAAATCTTCAGATCTATCTACTATTATCAGTCTAAAATATTCATTGTCTCATTCTAATTATCTATTACAATGATTTATACGATCCAAGAGGATCTATTTGGCCCAAAAAGGGATCAAAACCCGAAGAACGAGACCTAACGTGTAAAACCAACAAGGTCAGCCTCCACTAAGAGATTCCTCTGGAAAATCCAAAGGATGAAGTGTAGATCATGGGAAAAGGCTAGCCACGTGCCAAGAAACATTGGAATCAATGCTCAGGGCTCCACAAGCTACGGAAGAGATCTGGTAGATTACAAATGCAAATAGGTCCAAGCAACCGGTAAAAGGAAATTGTCAATCGGTAACAGGAAACTGTCATGGAAACCGGTAGCAATAACTTGCTGGAAAATAATTCAAATGATCCATGATTTGGGAATAAGGAAGATGATAAAGTATTCAAGCAAAATCCAACTTCACAAGATCCGGTGATCCAAATCCGGCACACACATAAATAAATGTTGAAACTATAAACAGAAAGGAAAAATAGAAAGGAAAATATTTTTGGTTGTGTAGTGTTGTAAAATTGCAACCCTAGAAATTTTTGACTACATTAGGGTCCTCATGCATGAGAATTTGAATCCTCTATCCTGATCAAGACCAGAGAGCGCTCAACTTGCGGAAACAACTTATTCATTGGCCTCTGCATCACCCCGACCGCACTCTGCCCTGGAGAAGGGGGTAGGACAGGGGTGTGGCACCACTGTCCCCCCTTGGATAGGGGTGTGGTGCCCTTTTCCTCCAAGGAAAGGGGTGTGGCTCCCTTTTCCTCCAAGGATAGGGGAATGGCGCCCATGTCCCTGCCCTATTTTAGGGTAGGACCCTTCCTAGAGCATGCATTGTGGGTTGTGCCTCGGGTGGGAAATGTCCCTGATGTCGGCCCGTGACAAAATTCAAATCCACCAACATGTATTTAAGGGGAATTCATCCTCTCATTTGCATAAGTTGGATAGGTCAAATTTGGAGAGATCCAAGCTGCATAAGTGATCAAGCATTCAAGCATTCTTTTCCAGCATTGAGCATTCTCAAGTCTCCCTTCAAGTGTTGCATTCAAGTCAAGGATTCAACCATTAAAGAGGTGATTGATTCCAACATACAATTCCACAAAATCATTTCTATCAACATTGCTACTACAACCTCCCTTGAGGTGATTTACAAATCATTCTTTCATTTACATCTACTTGCAAGTACTTTCTTTCATTACTTGGTTAATTCAAATAAAACTGGGGTTTGACCTAAAGGAAAACCCCCAATCCCAACCCATTTTCCTCTATTTTATGTGTTTAGGTTGCAAGTACACAACTTTACTTTCGGATTCAGGCTTCATTTGTAGAGGCAGAAAAACCCTTTTCATTTCGTGGATTTTTCGGAGGATCGTGTACATTCCCACCACAGTCCAGACAACTTTTCCTCAAATTTGTAGGACAACTTCATCTCGATATTTTACTGCCAGATCCAGGTGCACAACTTCATCCCATATTCCAATCTCAAGTTATAATCAATTCTTTATCACTTTTGCACTACATAACATAATCAATTTCCTTTTCAAATCAAACAAGGAAGAGGGGATCAACTTAACATTCTCAATTCATTCAAAATTCAATGTACTATATTCATGTGGAGAGATTGAATCTAGTGAATTATCCTCCCCCTTCCTAATGTAATGGTGAAAATTACTTGAATGGTAATCGATAGAGAAATTGTCATCTCTCTTTGAGGGAAAGGGTAGTTTCCTTCTTGATTTATCATTCATCATTTTCCCACCATTATAGGTTGATGCAAGATTTCTATGAACCAAGGATGCTCCTGCATCAGACATCCGAAGTTATTGAAAAAAAGTGAGTCTCTCACTTTGTTGGGATCAGAGGAAAACCAAGGCGGTCTACCTCTTCCTGAGAAATCCAAGATGAATATTCAACTGGTCTGTCCTTCCACTTTACAAGATACTCCTTACATTGACTGCTCTGGGTACTACGCCCTATCCTACTGTCCAAAATTTCTTCAATCTGGTCCAATTCCTTCTGAAGCAAGTGTTTCTCCAAGTCTGCAATATTGTCCTCACTGAATTCTAGTTCATGATACTCATGAAGATCTACAATGTTAAACACCTGTGAGATACTCAGACTATCCAGTAACTCCACTTCATATGCATTACCAGAATTGAACTTTCTCAAAATCCTACAAGGTCCAAAAAATTTCATCTGCAATTTGTTATAAGTTCCAACCAGGAATCTCTCTTTTCTCAGATACACCATCACTTCATTTCCAACTTAAAATTCCTTATGTCTCCTCTTCTCATATGCCTTCTCTTTATATTTTCCATTCATGTCCTCCAAATGTTGCTTAACTTGAATATGTAAGTCCTTCATGTGATCTGAAAATTTTTTTGCTTCTGAACTTCTCCAATCTTCACTGCTAATATCCCTTAATTTGGATATACCTCTAGGATGCACTCCGGTAACAATCTCAAAAGGTGTTCTTCCAGTACTCTTATTTATTGAATTGTTGAAGGCAAACTCTACTTATGCAAGGATCAATTCCCAACTTCCGGTTTTATCTCCAACTAAACATCTTAACAAATTTCCCAAGCTTCAGTTAACTACTTTTGTATATCCATCAAACTGTGGATGAAAAGTAGAACTGAAATTCAAATTTGTTTTCATCTTCTTCCAAAGTATTCTCCAAAAATAGCCAACAAACTTAGTGTCTCTATCTAAAACTATGCTCATAGGTAATCCATGCAATCTCACTACTTCCTTGAAAAATAGGTCTTCTATATGTAATGCATCTGATGTCTTCTTACAAGGTATGAATGAGCCATCTTCGAGAATCTATCCACTACCACAAATATAGAATCATTTCCTCTCATTGTTTTAGGAAATTCAAGTATGAAATCCATCCTTATATCCTCCCAAGGTCTTACCAATATTGTCAAAGGTTTATACAATCCTACAATCTGACTACTACCCTTTGCAACTTGACAAACTCTACAACTTTGCACATATTTCCTAACATCCTTATGAATCTGGGGCCAAAAGTACTGCTCACTCACCAATGCTACTATTTTATCAATACCAAAATGTTCGGCTAATCCTCCACTATGTTTCTCCTTTATCATATTCTCCCTCATAGAAATCTTAGGTATGCACAATTGAACTCAGAATAACATCCCATTCTAAATGAAGTAAGCCAACCACTTGCTTCTATCTACCGTAACTAGTTCTCTACATGCTCTCCAAGGTTCTACAAAATTTGGGTCATCATCATACAAAGTATTCAATTCCTCAAATCCTAATACTGTCACTCTCATCTCTATCAAGAAATTCCTTCTCCTACACAATGCATCAACAACTTTGTTAGATTTCCCACTTCTATGATTCAACACAAAGTTGTAACTCTACAAAAACTCTACCCATCTCATATGTATCTAATTCAACTTACTCTGACTGTTCAAATACTGCAAGGCTTGATGATCCATATACAACACAAACTCCTTAGGTAACAAGTAATGTCTCCACTTCTTCAAGGCTTGAACTATGGCATAAAACTCCTAATCGTACACTGAATATCTCCTCTGGATATCATTTAATTTCTCACTGAAATAAGCTATTGCTCTCCCTTCCTGACTCAAGACTGCTACTATTGTTGTTCCACTTGCATCACAATCCACTTGAAATACTTTATTGAAATCTGGTAAAGCTAACACAGATTGCTCATTTACTTTCTGCTTCAACAGTTCAAAACTTTTGTTTGCTCTAGTGGTCCACTTGAATTCCTTTCAATCTCCCCTCATGGTCTCAGTCATAGGTTTACAAACTGAACTGAAATTTCTGATGAACTTCCAGTAGAAACTAACCAATCCATGAAATGATCTTACCTCTCCAATGCTTTTTGGTGTAGGCCACTCAATAATTGCTTTTACTTTCTTGGGATACATCTTCAAACCATCCTTAGATATCACAAATACCAAATAGACTAACTCATCCTTCATGAAAGTATACTTCTTAATATTTATCAATAACTTTTATTCTCTCAACCTCTTCAAAACTTGTCTCAACTGTAACAAATGCTCCTTTTTTGTCTTACTGAAAATCAGAATGTCATCCAAATATATAATAACAAACTAACCCAAGAATTTATTCAATACCTCATTCATTAGCCTCATAAAAGTACTCGGTGCATTAGTTAATCCAAAACGCATTACCAACCATTCATGTAGTCCTTCATTTATCTTGAATGTTGTCTTCCACTCATCTCCTTCTTTGATCCTAATCTGATGATATCCACTCTTCAAATATATCTTTGTAAATTATTTAGCTCCTCTCAAACAATCCATTATGTTTGTGTGCGAAAAATGTGGTTAGCAGAAACAAAAATCAGTTTTAAAAGATCCACACACCAATGAGTCTCTTGGTGCAAGTTATGGAGCTATATTGAATAGCTCAACTTTCCAAGGTTTGTCTCATTGTTCTCTATCTCACAGGATTCCCAAGGTCTCACACTTGCTCTTGGATCATTGAGCAAGGTGGCTTAGGAATGACAACTCCAAGAATGAGTGATGTTTTATTAATAACATGAATGCATTCCTACAATATGTATGATATTTGAAACTAGAATGATTTAAACTAGTATGAATATGATGCTATGATAAAGATTAGTAATCCTATCCTAACAGAATATAATAGTCTAACATGGATATGCTATGATATTGAAATGCTTCTAAATGCTTAGTATGTTTTTAAGCTAAGAGAGGTTAAATGCTTAGTAAAATGACTACATGCTTGATGCATAAAACTTCTATTCACTAGTAAAATGACTATAAGTTAGATACACAAAGATTTATATCCCGAAATGAGAGAAAGAGTAGGGCAATGGAGGGTTAAGATTGAGCAATCTTAACAAGGGCCAGGATTAAAAGTTAATCAATCTATGTTCACAATTCTCACCAATGAAATGGTGACAATTGTCAACAAGAGGTTGCTTGAGAGGGGATGTAAGAAGCATTAAATGCTTGAGAAGACATGAAGGTTACCTTAGGAGGTAAGGTTAAGGTTAGATTAGAGTCATCCATTGGATAAAGCTTTTATCCAAGGGGTAAACTCTTGTGCAAAGATTAAAGGGATAACCAAGGGTAAAGCCATGACTGCTTGATTGAAACCCTTGGGTTAGATGAAGGTTGAGTTAGGGAAAACGTCTCTAACCATGCCAAAAGGGTGAGTTAACCATTAATGGTTTGGAAGACTTTGGGGACAAATTTGTAAGAGTCCTTCCAAATTTGGGGGAACTCAACAAGTTAGCTTGTTGAAGACATAAAAGCTTTAATGCTTTTGGAAGGCTTTCCTCCAAATTTGAGAAGTGACATCCTCAAATTTAGGGAAAGTGAATGATTGAAGGGATTAGACTAATTGATTAGGGTTAGATGGGTTCTAGAAGAATGCTTTAGGAGGCAAGTGGGAGATGTAGGAAAATGCAAATGGATGGAGGGGAATTTTATTTAAAATAAATTACTTTATTTCAACAAAATAGAAGCAACTTGCATAAATACAAGTGGGGGGATTTAAATAAATAAGATTTATTTACTTACAAGGATCAATTTAATTAAATGTAAATTTAATTAAAAGGGGAGAAAGGGGAATTAATTAAATAAAGTGATTTATTTAATTAAAGGCTAGAAAAGGCTTAGGTGAACTTAATTAAATAAATTGAGTAATTCATTTAATTAAATAGATGAATGGGGAGAAATCAGAAATTAATTAAATAGAATTTAATTAAAATAGAGGAATGGGGTTAAAATGAATATTAAATATTCATTTAGGAAAGTGGTCATTTTTATACGTCAACATTTTGCCCCTCTTTGAAGTGACGTGTGTGCACATGTTGATTCAAAGAAAATTTTGTCGGATATGATGTTTGTGTCAAAATGTGGATATGATGTTGTGTGTCGAACTGTCGATATGATGCCCTAGATTTGATGAACGATATTGATGATGCCCCCTCGAGAGATGAATCAAGGATTTTGAAAAATTTGTTGATGAGCATTTTCAATATTGATTGCAATATAAGAATATTGACTGCATTAAATTTAGTTTAATTGATTCATCTCTCAAAAATGATGTTGTTGATAAGATGAAAAATGAAAAAGGGGGGAAAATACATGCCCCACTTATTAGCCTTGTTGACTTTTACCCTATAAAAAGGTAAAAAGTGATTTTATTCTTATCATTTGCACATTTGTCTCCTTGTGATTGTGACATTTTAGCTTTGATCAAGATGTCGGTTCAATATGCTTCGCACCGATTTGAGCGCGTCCGTCGATATCAGAGGCCCGCTGCGTATGGCCCACCTATAAGTGATCTAAAAATTTCCACGTTTTTATTGATTTTTCATGTTGTGATCACGTTTTTTATTTTTTTGTTTAAAATTTGTCATTTTACACATAGGGGTATTTTCATAGTGCATGCGATAGATAAGATAGCGTGTAGGGTTAAACTAGGTAGGTTAGCGTCCAAGTAGTTTCCTTCAGTGTGTCATTAGGTTAGGTTAGTGTGTATATTGTTTTAGCACATATAGTTAGCTTTGTAGTGCAATGGCGAAACCAGTTAGCGTGTCAAGGGATTTAGCTCATAGGGTAAAGTTTATAGCGCTTTGGAGAAAAATAATAGTGCATAAGTAGTAGCTTAGCGCATAGGAGCCCTGGTTTAGCGCGTAGGGTCCATAATGTTGATGTGTGGTGACTGATCAGCAAAGTATTGTACACTCAGCACATATTCTCGCTGGGGTTTGGGGTCAGGCCAAGCCCCAGAAAAGTGGGCAAAGCCCGCTGTGGGGTTTCAGGGGCGGCAGCCCCCGAGAAAAAAAACTTTGTCATTTTTGTTGATGAAAACTGACATTGTAATAAAACCCTAAAAACGATGACTTTGTTAGTTGCCCTAAAAACACATGTTATAAGCGGCTAGGATGCTTAAGGCATTGTAAGGTTGATGTATTGTTTTTGCTGGATAATAAGACAGATTGGACGATTGTGTATGGTGGACGTAACCCATTCTGGGTGAACCACGTTAAATCCCTGTGTTATATGTGTCATGTTTTATTTCTTTATCTTTTGTATTTAAATCTGCATATGATTGTTAGTTCATATTTGCTTCGGATCTGCTTGAAACCCTAACAATTGGTATCAGAGTGAGGTTTTCTGTAAATTGGCAGGACTCTCAGATTTGAGTGGGAGCAATGGAGGATTCCAAATTCAAGGTCGAAAATTTTAATGGCCAGAATTATCAGTTATGGAAAATGCAGATGGAGGATTACCTGTATCAAAAGGATTTGTGGTAGCCATTGGAAGGAAAGGCAAAGAAAGTGACCGCAATGTCAGATGAAGAGTGGGACATTTTAGATAGAAAGGCACTGGGATCCATTCGATTGTGCCTTGTACGGTCTATAGCATTCAATATAACAAAAGCAAAAATGAATGTAGATTTGATGGCGACACTAGCTAAGTTGTATGAGAAACCCTCAGCTTCGAATAAGGTATTTCTTATGAAGCGTTTGTTTAATTTGAAAATGAGTGAGGGAGGATCTGTAGCGGAGCACTTAAATAAATTTAATACAATTACCAATCAATTGTCTTTGGTAAAAATTACCTTTGCAGAAGAGGTTAGGGCTCTTTTGATTTTATGTTCTTTGCCAGAAAGTTGGAATAGCTTGGTTATGGTTGTAAGTAACTCTGTCTCTGGTAAAAATACTTTGGTATTTGATGATATTGTTGGTGTTATCCTAAGCGAGGAAATGCGAAGGAAAAGCATAGGTGAGACTCCAACATCATCAAGTAGTGTTTTTAATGTGGAGAACAAAAGAAGCTCAAAGGAAAGAGGAAAAGGCCCTTGGAATAAGAAGTCATGAGGGAAGTCAAAGAAAGGACGCTCTCAATCTAGAGGAAAGAAAGATTGTTGGTACTGCGGAAAGCCTAGTCATCTAAAGAAAGACTGTTGGTCTTGGAAAAACAAAGAAGGAGACAAAAATGAAAATGACAGTAAGGAAGCTAATATTGCAAGTAATACTTTACAAGATGCTTTAATCTTATGTTTGGATAATGTTAATGATTCCTGGGTAATAGATTTTGGGGCTTCATTTCATGCTACACCCCATAGAAAATATTTTCTAGATTATGTTCAAGATGATTTTGGACAAGTATATTTGGGTGATGATGAGCCCTGTCAAATTGTTGGAAAAGGAAAGATAAAGATAAAGTTGCAAAATGGAAATGACTGGTTTCTGCAGGAGGTAAGACATGTTCCTAACTTAAGAAGAAATTTAATTTCTGCAAGGCAACTAGGTAGTGAAGGTTGCATAGTTACCTTCTCAGACAGTATCTGGAAGGTCACTAAAGGATCATTAGTAGTAGCTAAAGGTGCAAAGGTAGGCACATTATATCTGTGTACTGGTAACACTTACTCTACCTTAGCTGCTACAAATAAAGTTACTGCAGGGACAGCAACAATAGATGTTGCAAGAACAGATTCGATAATGTGGCACCATAGGCTTGGGCACATGAGTGAGAAAGGGATGAAAATATTTCACTCCAAAAATCTATTGCCAGGACTAAAGAAGATTGATTTAGAGTTCTGTGAAAATTGTACTTATGGCAAAGAGAAAAGAGTCAGATTTCTCAAGGTTGGGAAAGAGAAGAAGAGTGAGAAGTTAGAGCTTGTGTATTCAGATGTATGGGGACTGGCTCAGGTATCATCTCTTGGTGGCGCTTGCTATTATGTTATTTTTATTGATGACTCAACCAGAAAAACATGGGTATATTTCCTAAAACAAAAATCAGATGTTTTTGAAACTTTTAAGAAATGGAAAGCTTTGGTTGAGAATGAGACAAGAAAAAAGTTGAAGTGTCTCAGATCAGATAATGGAGGTGAGTATTGTAGCAAAGCATTTGAATATTATTGCTCCTTAAATGGGATTCGATAGCAGAAGACAATTCCAGGAACTCCATAGGAAAATGGTGTGTCAGATAGAATGAATAGGACTATCATGGAACGCGCGAGGAGCATGAGATTGTATGTTGGATTGCCCTTACATTTTTAGGAAGATGTTGTACATACTGTTGTCTATTTGATAAATAGAGGACCTTCAACCCCTTTGGATGGTGGTATTCCAGAGGAGGCATGGACTGGTAAAAAGGTAAATTATTCTTTTCTGAAAACCTTTGGTTATGAAGCTTTTGTCCATGTTGATAAAGAATACAGAGCCAAGCTTGATGCTAAATCTCAAAAATGTATCTTCATTGGATATGGGATAGATGAATATGGCTATTGGTTATGGGATTTTGAAAATAAGAAAATAATTAGAAGTAGAGATGTTATATTCAATGAGAAGGACATGTATAAAGAACAGATGCAGGAAAAGAAGCATGAACAGGACAAACAAGAATATGTGGTGTTGGATGAGATTCCTGAAAATGAAATGCCATAGGTACCTGATGCTCAGCAACAACAGAATATCCCACAAACTCCTGCAAGTGTTAGACATTCTACAAGGTCAAGTAGACCCCCTGAAAGATTTTCTCCTTCTTTGTATTCTATATTATTAACTGATTCTGGTGAACCAGAAGAATATGAAGAAGCAATGCAGGTGGATGCCAAACAACAGTGGGAGCTAGGCATGAAAGAGGATATGGACTCCTTGATGAAAAATAAGACTTGGGACTTAGTCCCTTTACCTGCAGAAAAAAGATCTTTGCCTAACAAATGGGTTTATCGGCTGAAGGAGGAGGAAGGAGGTCAGAAAAGATATAAGGCCAGACTTGTGGTAAAAGGTTATTTTTTTGCCATTTTTTGTTGATGAAAACCGACATTGTAATAAAACCCTAAAAAGACCGACTTTGTTAGTTGCCCTAAAAATGCATGTTATAAGCGGCTGGGATGCTTAAGGCATTGTAAGGTTGATGTACTATTTTTGCTGGATAATAAGAAAGATTGGACGACTGTGTATGGTGGATGTAACCCTTTATGAGTGAACCACGTTAAATCCCTGTGTTATCTATGTCCTGTTTTATTTCTTTATCTTTTGTATTTAAATCTGCATATGATTGTTAGTTCATATTTGCTTCGGATTTGCTTGAAACCCTAACACATAATGGGTGAAAAAGGCTTGGAAGAATGCGGTTTGCGGTGAGATAGATGAGATAGATGGCTTAGGAGTTGATAAGCACCTGCTAATTGTTCTGAGATGAGTCTTGAGCCAATGTTTTGCCTATTGTGATGATGTCCGATTCTGATATGATGATTTTTGAGCCTGCTATTGGAATTGCTTTCGATATGAAGTGCCAAGGTGTTTGATTTTTTTGATGAGGGTCCTGATTTTCTTTTGATGTGGATCTGTGATTGTTTGCCTTGCGATATGAATTTGATGTCTGATATGAGTCCCAATTCTTGATTTTTGATATCATTCCCGATGTGATGCTTGTGATATGGATTTTTAATTTGCTTTCTCAATATGGGTCTTGATTTGATACTTCATTTTTTGATATGGGTCTTGATTTTCGATATGGTTCAGATTTTTCAATATGGGTCTTAATATTCGATATGGGTCTTTTGATTTCTCGATATGGTGCTTTGATTGATTTCTCAATATGGGTTAGATTTTTTATATGGGTTCTTTGATTTCTCGATATGGTGCTTTGATTGATTTCTCGATATGGTGCTTTTGATTGATTTCTTGATATGGGTCAGATTTTTGATATGGGTTCTTTGATTGATTTCTCGATATGGTGCTTTGATTTCTTGATATGGTGCTTGATTTGATGCTTCATTATTTCAAGTTGATTTTATTTTCATTGGATATATCGAATAGATGTGGGAACTGGTAATGCACATTTGTTGTTTTGCAGGCACAACTTGGCGTACTTCAGTCACGAGAGCAATTTCCAATACCATGGTCATTGATTTTGCGCTTATCACAGGCTGATAGAGATGTGATTGAGAGATGTGGGTTATCATCATTACTAGACATGCCTTGGTATATCATTAACCGGGGTTTATTGACATCTTTAGCAGAGAGGTGGCACAGTGACACGAACACCTTCCACTTGGCTACAGGCGAGATGATAGTCACACCAGAGGACTGTTACCAGATTTTATGAATTCCTGTGATTGGGGCCTTGTTGCCATATGAGCAGACTGAGGAGGGTGGGACAAAGGCTCTATGTCGCATCTTCTAGGATGATCAGATTAGTGGATATGAGATCCCTTGGCCAGAGTTTGTGGATTTTGATTATGCTCCATTACCCTCGGTACTAGCAGGTTTCATTGGTGGATTTTTGTGTCCCGACCGTAGGTCAAAGGGACTAGTCATGGGATGGGGGTTGGTATTAGAGGATATGGTCATGCAAGGACACAGGTTCACATGGGGGTCATGTATGTTATCCTACCTTTACAGAGAGCTTCACCAGGTGGTGTATATAGGATACAATAGTTTATCAGCGGGGGTGGCATTACTACAGGTGTGGGCATGGGAGCACATTCCTGCAGCGAGGCCACTTGCAGATAAGGATAGGCCAGTTGGTTGGGCTTATGTTTATGGTTACACAAGTATAGTTGTCCAGCATAAGCTGGGAAAACTAGAGCATTGGTGGAGGGTACTAGATGAAATAGATACAGTCATTTGGAGACCATACATGGATTGTGAGGTGTGGGTTGAGGACATGCTAGAGATGCCCTATTTTTATATGTCGAGATATCTGATCAGGCGAATGTCCTTTATCATTGAACAATTTTTGCATAGTTGTGTTTAGTGGCAGTATGGTAGATAGTAGGGGATGCCATAGGGAGCTTATTTATATGCTCGGTGGTGATAGGATGTGCCAGAGTGGGGACCCACTATAGATAGCGCAGCAGTGGTGGAGGAGTCTATGTTGTTGGCAGGCCAAATTTGGGATTATGGGGTCGGGGTTGTGGATGCGAGTATGACAGAGGAGTTCTCAACATACTTTGTGGCACATGTAGTGGCACGTATATATGATCCGACAGAGATGCTACCTGCCTTTGATGATGATGAGGATGAGGATCCGCAGAGGCAAGGGGGAGTCAGACAGAGAGATGAGGAGGGAGAGGAGGTAGCAGAGGGTGGTGGAGGAGATGATGGAGGAGGAGGAGGAGGAGGAGGAGGTGTTGGTAGAGGAGCTGAATATAGGGGGAGAGGAGGTGGATTAGATAGAGGGAGGGGATCAAATAGAGGGAGGGGAGGTGGTGAAGTAGGTGGTTTGGATAGAGGAGGTAGACTCCTTCTAGGTACTGGTGGGGTTGGCAGGGTAGAGGCTTTGCTAGCTGTAATGGTGGGATGGAGGAGGATGAGAGGCGAGAGGAGATCTGATGTTTTACCTCCACCAGTGCCTTGGACAAGGACAGGTGCAGGTGGGGTTACCACATAGGTACCTATTCAGATTAGGGTACCTACACATCGGCAGGATGCACAAATCATAGCAGTACAAGTCACAGTGCAGGAGCTGCAGACATAGGTACTAGTGCAGCAGGGCCAGATTACACAAATTATGAATGAGCGGGATGCAGAGAGAGAGAGATGGGGTTGGGCAAAGGATCTTGTGGATATATTGGAGAGAGCAACGGCTGGTGCCCCGATGTGGGATACGTTGAGGGAGATACATTACTCGACCAAAGAGGTTGAGTATTATAGGTGTTTATACGAGGAGGTGGTCCCTAGAGATCACATAGCTCCTAGCTATGTTGCAATGGCATCCAGTTGATCTATCCGCAGTCATTCGAGGATAGAGAGAAGAGGGGTTACGGGGCCTGCCCGACGTGATCCACCTGGTAGAGATCCAGGAGCTGGGCCATCAACTGTGAGACTGTCAGCCTCGGGAGATAGTCATACCTGAGAGACTTGTCTCTATTGTATTTTGATCATTTGTTGTATTTTGACAGACATGATATCCCTTGTACATTCCGACCATTTTGGAGATATATATATATATACATGACACTGATTTCTCTAATCCACATGTGATGTGTTATTGATAATGATGCTTTATGCTATGCTTTGATATGATGATTCTATGATGATGATGTATGATAGATAAATGCTCTTGATTTGTTTATGATGCAAATGTATGATTTATGATGAGATGAGCAAAAATGTGAGGATGCTTTGCGTTGATGTATCTTGAAAATGAGATGTATGATAATGATAATGATGTGAGATGTATGATAATGATAATGATGTGCAACTAAATGCAAGATTTAAATGATATGCAACTAAATTCAAGATAAAAATGATATGCAACTAAATGCATTATTTAAAATGATATGCAACTAAATGTAGGATTAAAATGAGATGCAACTAAAATGCATGAGTAAAATGATATGCAACTAAGTGCAAGTTTTTGTTGTTGTCATTCCTCTGTAGCCACCTGTTTGTGCTTTGTTTTGTTTGTCATCATTGAGCATTTGATATGTTGGAAGTTAATACAAGCATAATGGTATAATTGAACCATAATGACCTAAGTAACACTTACATGGATTTTGATATTGCAAGATGACACAAGTGTCAAGGTATAATTGAACCAAGACGACCCGAGTGTTGCTTGTGTTAAACAGACAAGAGTTAACCATTTGTATGTGCAAAGTGGAAAATTTCTTCAATGATATGTTTCCAATCATGTCTCGAGACACATTTGTACCGTACGAATGATTGTGTCGCAAACAGAAAATTAAAGAAAATATCAGATTCCTTCATTGCTTCTCTAGCTGAATGCATCCTTAAGTATCTCAGGAGATCTAAAGTTCAAAAAAAATAGATTTAAAATGGTCAAAACCTCATTCTATATGTAAATAAATTATAATCTAGAAAATCATCCATCATGTGTGTGTTAAAGTTTTCAGTTGGACAATTGTCTTGTTTTCTAGCCTGATGAGCAGTTGTTGACATTGTTTTCTTAGCATGTTGCGATCCTTGTTGTTTGTTGTTGCAATGGTTAACTTGAGAGGAACGTTGCCCCTAGCTATGGATATCTATCTATGTGGATATACATATTTGATCACCAATCCATGGTGGGATATGGAGAACTGATCTTCAGATAATCAAGGACAGTGACTACGCTAAGTATGTCTGAGATGATGTTGCGTGAATAAGTGTTAGGCGATGGCCATTAGCTAAGACTTAGATGGATCAAAAGATATGAGTACTTGATAGATAGAGGAGTCATTCTCTCACAAATAGCACCTATTGCCAGGTTTTCACTACTTATTTTTATTGCACTTTTTTATTTTTTTTATTTTTTTGTATATTTCGCTTTTTTTATTTTTTTGTATTTTTTGCTTTTTCCGTGCATTAGACGACTCAAGTGTAGAATTTATTTAGATGGATGTTGTTGGTTGGCTCGTCGAGAACATCTCATTTTGAAGTTATTAGCTTATAAGTGCATGATTTGTAGGCTGATATGATGACAAAGGGACCTAACCAATTAGGCTCAAACTTCCCCTTCTTTTCTCGATATTGTTGATTTCTTGGATTTTCCTTTAGTATGAGATCACTGACTTTGAAATCCCTAGGAATGACTTTGTGATTGTAGCTTTGGCACATTCACTATTGATATGCCTTGAGATGGTCATAGTGATGGTATGATGAAAGAATAAGTATCTGGTAGATTACTGAGAGGGGGGGTGAATCAGTAAACTGAAAAACTGATACAAACTTCCCAAACTCAAACTCAATCACACAAAGTAAACTAATCAATAAAATATCATTGTCAAGATCAATACTAATAAGAATACCGGTTGACTGTTATAGCAACTTAATAGTAAACAACTTTAATCTTGTAAACATCCAAATTCTTAATCATATATCAGCATACTTCATCTCTCAATGCTTCCAGTTATCATGCCTTATCAGAAGTTAATCAAATCAACAAATAAGATCATAACCACAAAAACATTCACCACATGACACAAATGTTTATACGTGGAAAAACCAAATAGGTAAAAACCACGGTGAGATGAGACTCACAAGATAGCTATCTGAACTCTTCTGAAGTTCTCCCTGTTAGGAGCCAAGCCTATTAAAGCTTTTACAATAAGTCTTGTTAAGAACCGATCCTATTAGGAATCACCAGGTTAAGGGATTTACAAATGCCTTGATAAAAAGAAAATACCATGTTAGGAGTAACCTCGGTAGAGGATTTAAGAATCCAAGCTAATGGAGCACCTTGTTAGAGGATTTAAGAAGTAACCAAGCTTGTTAGAGCTTACCCGATTAGGGGATTTCAATTTTGCTGTAATTGTTAGAAGACAACAGGTTTTTCTTGATCTGTCTGAATAGCACTACATTTGCTTGATCAAATCCTTTTAAGCTTCAATCTACCTTTACACAAACTGCAGATCCATTCTCTGATTAGGCAACCACACACTCAATTGATTTATGCCAACACCTTTTACAAAACAACTTCATTGACCTTAAATACAAATCAATTAGTTCGGTAACACAACAAAAACCTAATTCTCTCATAGAGATTACAAACAAATGGGTTCAAGTGTGACCATTGGATTTACATAGCAATCTGTACACATTCTTCAAGAAAATTCCAACTGCTCCATGATCACCACTTCATTGGACTCGTAACTCATCACGCGCTTTCCATTAGATGCAATCCACTTTTCTCATTCCCTGGAAAATAAAACAAATGTGCCAAAACAATCTGAACTTATCTTCATACAATGACCACACGTGTCACCATCATTACTGCTCAACATCAGATAATAAACCAACATAACCATTTTAGCAAACTTAATTGGTTAGGTTTTAACAAAAACAACTTGGTAGGGTTTACCGGTTAGATAGCATAGAAAGGGTTTAACCTTATACACCAGTTCACGATTCAACTCACATACTTACATATCGGTTTACAATATCTTCCACAAAGCTCTTCCTACCGGTTCTAAGACAATATCAATAATAATAACAATATAATAAATACCATTACCGGTTCTATTGACATCAATGACAACATAACATATCATTAATGCAATCTTCATGAAAATGCCAACACATAGGCATGTTGTCTTTATCATCCAGAAGTTCTAGTTCATGCAACCTATTGACTTGATACTCTTCATCTGGTATGATGCCTTTCAAAGATACTCGGAGAGATGGGATTTCTACCTTAAGAGGTAAAATTGCATCTAATCCATACACCAAAGAATATGGCGTAGCCCCTGTAGGTGTCCAAATAGTAGTCCTGTATGCCCAAAGTGTCAAACTGAGTTGTACATGCCAATCCTTGCCTGCATTGTTTACCATTTTCTCAAGGATTTTAAGAATAGTTTTATTTGATGCTTCTTCTTGATCATTCCCCTGTGGGTAGTAAGGTGTAGAGAAATGATGTTGGATTTTGAATTGTTCACATAGCTCTTGTACATCTTGATTTTTGAAAGGACGCTCATTTTCAATGATGATGGAACTGGGAATGTCATATCTGCAAATGAGATAATTGAGAATAAATGAGGTGATTTGTTTTCCAGTTGTCATGGTCATCGGGACTACTTCAATCCACTTTGTGCAATACTCTGTTGCAGTGATAATGAACTTGTGTCCATTTGAACAAGAAGGATGAATTTTCCCTACTAAATCAAGTCCCCACTGACAGAAATGCCAAGATGTAGTGAACGGTTGTAGCTCCTGTGTTGGTGCAAGAAATAATTTTGGCATGAATTTGTCACTTTGGACATTTCTTTGCAAATTGACAGTATTCTTTTTCCATTGTTGTCCAGTAATATCCCATTCTCATAATTTTCTTGGCGAGAGTAGGACCACTTGAATGCATACCGCAGATACCTTCATGAAGCTCATGCAAGGTAGAGTTAGATTCATTACGATCGAGGCAACGAAGAAGAGTACCATCTAGACCTCGACAATAAAGTGTGTCAGTGGTTAAAGTATAGCAGGCGGCTTGCCGAATGAAGCTATGTTTTTAGTTGCGGGATAAGTCAAGTGGAAGGGTATTGTTCTTAAGATATTCGTCAATTGTCCCATATAACGGAGAGTCCAAATCAGTTAGGGCATAAATGACTTGGGATGCGGAATTATCATATGTCGGGGAAAACAATAGCTCTACCAGGAACTCGTAACGACTCTATTTCTCTAGAATTTGCAGTAGTGAAGCAATAGTGGCCATTGCATCGGCACTCTATTGTCCAACCTTGGTATCTGTTTGAAGGTGATGTGTATAAAGTATTGTTTGAAATCGTCCACCATTATTTTGTACGGCAACAACTTATCATCCTTTATTTGATATTCATTATTGATCTAATTGATAACTAGTTGGGAATCTCCATAGACTTTTAACTCCATGATTTTCCATTCCACGCTCATTTTAATTCCTATCACTAGTGCTTCATATCCAATGATATTTTTGGTGCGTGGAAACATGAATCTATAAGATCTTGGAATAGTGTGTCCTTCGGGAGTGATGAACAGGATGTCGGCACCTAATCCATGTTGGGTATAGGACTCGTCAAAGTATAAGGTTCATTGCTAGAGTGTAATAGTAAGGACATACATGTCTGGAAATTCCACTTGCATTGGTTGTTTATCAAGTAATGATGCTTCAGCTAATTGATCTACAATTACATGTCCCTTGATAGCCCATCATTCTGTGTACTAGATGTCAAACTCACTGAGAATCATGACCCATTTAGCTAATTGGCCTGTAAGAGCTGCTTTGTTGAGTAAATACTTGAGAGGATCAATTTTTGGCACCAACTTGATTGTATGTGCTAGCATGTAGTGATGAAACTTTTGAGAGGTGAATACCAATGCTAGGAAAGCCTTCTCAATGAACGTATAGTTTATCTCATATCCATTTAATGTTCTATTAATGTAATATATAGCTCGTTCCCTGCCTTCTTGATCTTCTTGTGCCAGCAATGCCCCTAATGATACTTCAGTTGTTGAGATGTAGAGGATGAGCGGCTTCCCTACTATTGGTGGTACTAAAACTGGCAGATTCATTAAATATTGCTTGAGTTGGTAAAATGATTGTGCACACTTGTCTTCCCATCTGAAAGGTATATTCTTGTGGAGCAGATGATTGAATGGGAGACATTTATCTGCTAGTTGGGTTATAAATTGCCTGATAGATTACAGTCATCCTTGTAGAGATCTAAGTTGGCTAATGTTCTTGGGAGGTGGCATCTCCATGATGGCCTGTACCTTCATTGGATCTACTTCAATGCCCTTTTCTGACACAATGTAGCCTAATAGTTTGCCTGATGTGACCCCGAAGACATACTTCTTAGGGTTTAGCCTGACCTTGAACTGTTCCAATCTTTGAAAGATTTTATCTAATATGCCCAGATGTTCTGCTTGGGTGAATGATTTAGCCAGTATATCATCCACATAATCCTCCATGAAGGTATGCATGATATCATGAAAGATTGTTTTCATGGCTCTTTGATAAGTTGCTCTAGCATTTTTCAAGCCGAAAGGCATGACGTTCCAACAATACGCTCCCCACAAACAGGTGAATGTAGTTTTATCTTGATCCTCCGGAGCTATCTGGATTTGATTATAGCTTGAGAAACCATCCGTTAAAGATAGCATTGCATGGCCTGTTGTTAGATCCACAATTATGTCAATGCTCAGTAAAGGAAAGTCATCCTTTGGGCATGATTTGTTGACATCTCTAAAATTTGTACATATTCTAATGTTTTTGTCAATTTTTGATATTTGTACAATGTTTGAAATCCATTCAGCATAGTCTATAGGTCGACTAAATCCGATGTCTAATAGCTTCTTTAGTTCTACTTTGACCAACAATACTACATGCAGATTCATTTTTCTTAATTTCTGCTTTACTGGCTTAGCTCCTGGAGCGATGGATAAATGATGGAGGATCAGGTTCGGGTGTATTTCAGGCATATCACCATATGACCAAGCAAAATTGATTTTCTTTTCTATGAAGAATTTGATGAAATCTGGTTGTTCCTCCTCTGTGAGTGATTCTGCTAGGTATATGATCTTGATTGTTCTCTCAGTGTCGATGTTTATTGATTGAGTTGGCTCAATCAATATTGGGGATCTTTCTTGATAATGTTTCGGAAGAATGTCAAGTCTCCCATCCTTAGGTGCCTCAGAAAGCTTTTCACCCTCAGATGTGTCTTTTATTTTTACTTTTTTGGGATCTAACACTGCCATTGACTGGTTTTCACCGTTAGATCCTTTGTTTTTCTCATTTTTGTGACTAAGAGACTTGGCACTCCCTAGATTGTAGATACCATTACTTTGTTCACTGGTAGAGCATGTTTTAGGATTGATGGAACAGAGGTACTGGACAATGGATTCATTGTCTGGGAATATTGGTAGATCATGGTGTCCAGGTTCTTCCTAGTCTATGAGGTCAGGAAATATGAGCGGTAAGGAGTCATTCGATGGGTTGAGATCAGCCATGGTGAGTGTCATGATAGCGTTATTGTAATTGTTTGGGATATTAGTTAGATATATGATATTGTCAAGGCCTTTGATGGTATTATCTTCAATGTAGCCTTGTTTGTATTGCCAATGCTCATTTTCGCTAGCCTCGTAGATATGTTGTGGTCCAAATTCAAGTGGTCGTGATTCTGAGCCTTGTCCCTCCTGAGAAAGGGATGTGTATCAGTGGATGGTATCCACCTTAATATATTCATTAACATCTGAATAGGTACCCCACTCATATTCATTAGAATCTATTTCAGAATCACTGTCACGGATTATCTTGTTGCTTCTAACAGGTATGTTGTATAGTGAGAAAAGATCTCTAACAATTGATACCAATTTTGTGGTTTTTTCTGATTCGGAATCGGAACCTGCTTGTACTCTTTGAATTTGTTCATATATTGTCTCTCATTGGTGGGTAGTAATTTCCTTGGGTGATGGCTCCACCTCAGTTTGCTCGAGTTCCTGCACATGATGCACTTTTTTATAAGAAGCTTCTTCCTTTTGAATGGCTAGCTCTTCTTATCGTCTCTCATGGTCTTGATATTCTTGCTTATTTCTTATTGTTCCTTCTGCTTGGTGTAGTGCTTCTTGCCATGAGTTTTCATTATATTTCTTCTTTGGTCTCCACTGAGGTTTTTGATAGTTATTTTGTTCTTGTCGAGGTGATACCTATTACACATATCCCAGTCTTGTCTTATCTTTTACAAATTGTAAAGGAGGTTACAAGGGTTCTATAATGCCTTCTTGGTGCTTGCCAATAGGTCCTTTGCCATTATATCCCATATGTTGCATGATCAGGAATCCGTTTCCATATTGTTTTGTTGGTACAGCCATTTCTATGGTAGCAGCTCTGACTTCTTCTTCATCCATGTATAGCCAACTAAGGATGTCTTTATCTTTTGATTCATTGGCTAGTGTGCCCAACTGGATAAATTTACCATCATACTTGGTGATAGACTGTGTTGCTTCACGTGTTGATGCAGAAGGTTGCCCAAAATATTTTGGTGATGTTGGCAATTTTGATAGACATAAAGGTTCAAAAGAATACTCTCCCATTCCTTGGTCCTTGATTTTCATTTTTTGCTTGAAGTTTATAGATAAATACTTGAGTTCTTCTTAACAATTGGGTACCGAGGAAGCTTGGGCTTCCATGTTGTGTGGAACTAGGTTGTCTTGAGCTGCCCCCATAGCATTGCAATGCCGAAAAGGGTTATTCTCTGCTGATATAGAAATTTCTTGTCCATTGTACGGGAACTTGATACATTGGTGATATGTTGAAGGCACTACTTGCATTTCATGTATCCAAGGTCGACCCAATAGAATATTGTATGTTAATTCTACGTCCAAGACTTGGAACATAGTGTCCTTTTGTATGGGACCTACCTGGATAGGCAATATTATTGTTCCTTTGGATGACCTTTCTTCATCATCATATGCTTTGATGGTGATATTTCTGCTTGGGTCAATAGACTGCTTAGAGAAGCTCAATGCATGGATAAGCTTTAAAGTATAGATATTAAGACCAACTCCTCCATCTATTAACATTCTTTTCACTCGATGTTTATAGACTAAGACTTTGATATGGAGCGGGGTGTTATGCGGATGATTCAAGGAGACATCATCATGTTCAGAAAAGGATAGGTTATGTGATTCTGTCATATGAGCCACCATGGCTTGGAATCGATTAATGTCTAGATCTTTAGGAACGTTTGTCTCGACAAGCACTTGCTCCAAGATATTTTTGTGTTTTGGAGATAGTTTGAGCAACTCAAGTATAGATATCTGAGCAGGAGTTCTTTGCAGTTAATCAACTAGGTTGTATTGAGTCTTGGGGAGAGTTGTTGATGTTGATGTGTTCCATCTTAACACATATTTTTGAGGTCTAGTTATCACATTGATGACTCATGTTCTTGTTTGTCCTTGATTTTAATGGCATTCACCTGGTTGTCATCTGTCGAGATTTGATTGATGGTGTTGTCGTATATGTGATTTATATGAGCTCTGCTGGTATCCTTTGCCAATAGTTCTCGAATCATTGATTCTAAGGTTTGACCTAAGGGTGTGTAAATGCGTTGAGATGGGAAGGTGTTGATGTTGCCTCTTTGGTTTGTATTATTTCCTCAGTTAGTGTTGTTGCCTTGGTTATTATTGTTACCTTGGTAGTTTTTGTTGGTATTTGATGTTGAGGCTCCTTGATTGGTATTCTGCAGATAAGTGTTAGTGCCTAGGTTAACACTTTTTTGATCTTTGTTGGATGGTGGGTTGCCTGATAAAGCCAAACTGGTTGTTTAGACTTCACATTGTTAGCATCCACTATTCCATCATTAACAACATTTTTGTTCCTTGTCCAAAATCTAGATTTGTCCAAAGTGTTGTTGTTGTTTTTATTGTTAAAGGAATTAGTGTTTGATGAACCAACACCTTCCTTAAAGAACTTTAAGGTTCCTTTCTTGACGCAGGCTTCATCTACTTGGATTTTTTTTTCTATCAACTTGGCAAAAGATGGTATGCATTGGAGTTTGAGTTGAAAACTCATCTCACTATTCAGATTAACAATGATGATTTCCATCTTTTATTTTTCAGGCACATCTTGAGGATATCTTGAAACCATGTGTCTCCACTACTGAAGAAACATCATGAATGTCTCGTTGTTCTTTTGTTTGGTGTTACATACATTCAACATGGTGATTGCGTGTTGAATGTTATAGGAGTATTGTGTGATAAATTTGATTACCAAATCATCAAATGATTTGATGGGAGGTGTAATTTTAGATAACCACTCCATTGTTTTCCCTCCCAAACTTTGTGGGAATAATTTCATTAAGTATCATCATGGGAAAATTTGAGACTCATTGTACAAAATTCCCGAACATGATCACGGGGATCACTTTTACCATTGTATTTATCATACTTTGGTATATCTGAATTTGGGGGGAAATGTATCATGTTCAACCTCTTGTCAAAAGGATAAGGACAGATTTTGTCCAAGGAGTAGTGTACTATAGTTCCTTGTTGCATGTCCTGCATTTGTCTTTGCAGCATTTGGATTTGTTGTATTAGAGCGACCATGGGCTCATGTGTATTACGAGGAAGAACTTCCTCTCTTTCATTAAGATTGTCCCGATTGTGAGCATGGTTTTGTTCTTGAGTGTTGTCTTGCTCGTGTATATTTTTTGGATCATGTGTTTCTTCTTCCCTTTGTTGGCCTTGATAGGAATAATTTCTGGACCTTGTTCTTGAAATTCTTTCATCTACATTCTTTAAGTTTTCGGTATTGAAATCTTCAGGAAGTTTAACTTCTTTGCTAGTTAGCATGAGCATATATTTCTCTTTGTCTGCCTCGATAAGTTTTTCCTTGAGTTTTTGGAAGGCTGTGTTTTCTTGGCACTCTTGGAGAAGTTCTTTTGTTATCTCTGTTTCACTCAAATTAGCATACTCGTCAAAAGGATTGGATAATCTTCTACCCATACTTGATTCTAGTTGTGATTCCTTTTGCTTGTTTCTTTGAGATCGGGTGACAATGGGCATATAGTAAAATTCTACCAAGACGAACTCTTCCTCTTCTATTGGAGTTCTTGGCGGTGTTGGTGGTTCGGGTCGAGATTCATTATAAGTGATACAGAACTATGGGAACAAAGTTGGATTGATCCTTCCTCCATGATTTAGGTCTTGGTTGAATGCCACTTTTTGAATATAGGCTTTGTTTCTCAAAGGTTCTTTGTCAAACTCATTTGTTTTGCCTTGGATATACAATCGCATCTGACGCAAGAATGTGCGATGTGATTTAAATAGTTGGCGATTGATGTAGATAAACTTATTCCTTTTTGCAAGTGCCTTAGAAATAGGTCGTCTCTTCTTCAACTTAGTTTTGTGCTGGAGACTTGTTCTTCTCAAAATATGAGGAGTGATCATATACAAAATGATCAAAGGTTGACGTTGATGTGGGATTTGGATACTTCATTTGAAAAACTCAAGCTTACTTTATCAAGTAGAGGTTTAGTTTGATTTGCCTCCATGACAAAGTATGTCAAATGATATGGATAAAAGTTTCCGGATATGGAAACTCGATTTCACAACTTAAGATTTAAACTGTATGTTGTTTTTGATAGAAAATTCGTTAGATGGTGAAACCTTGATCACTGTTATGATACTACCTGATTTTGTTGGATGAAGTCTTATCTCGAGCTAGTTGAAGATTCAAAAAACTTGTCCTAAAAGCGCCTTGTTGATTTTGGAATCATTTTCTCTGATAATTGGATTCAAATTTTGAATGTTGAGTTTGATAGAAGACCTAAAAGGGTATTCAAGACCGTTGATAAATTTTTCTCGAAATGCCTGGTTCGCTATTGGTTTTTCTTGGTTTTTACCATGCGCTAAAACAAAGACTGGATGTGCTAACAAATGTTCCAAATGCGCCACAGAAAGTTCTTCTATGGGCTAAGCTACCTCTTCTGCATGCCAGAGTGTTTGAAATTGACTTGGTTGGAAGAGTTATGCGCTAATATGTCCTTGACACGCACTATTGTTTAAGTTGAAAGCGCTAAGATATGCCTCTTATGCGCTACACTGATGTTTAAATGCGCTAGGCTAGTGCCGAAAAGAACCACTAGAAGTTTTACCAATGCGATACTAGTTATGCACTAATGTGACTGTTGAATGCACTATGATTTGGTTGAGATGCGCTACAGGATGGTTGCGATGTGCTAGGAAGTTGCTCGTATGCGCTAAGCTGCCCTGATTTCTTGGACTCTGTCATTTTTGAATTTTTAACACTTGTGTTTTGGATGGATGATTTTCTAAAAAATAAATTGCAAACATGGCATAAAAGGGAACAATTTTTTCCTATGTTAGGCAAGTAGTGTATGTTCTATGAGGATGTGTTCAAATCCCCGATGTTTAGATTGGTTTAGATAACAAGTAAGACAGATCAAGCAGACTCTTTATTCAAGGGTCATTAACAACATCATAGCCCACTAGTCTCGATACTCCATCAGCTCAAACAGTTGTGTCACCCCCTAGAGGGTGCCTGTTTTTTTGCCTTTTGCCAGAAATTAACTCTAAGTGAATTGCTTCGCAATTGAGTCGTTATATTGGAAGATATATGGTGAGTAATCTTGGGGGGAGATTCTTCCCCACCCTTGTACTATAATGTTGAAAATGTCTGGATACTGACTCAGTTCAAATTTTCTAGTGCTAAGGTTCGTAATCAGGATTTTGTTCGGTCTTCAATGATAAACTCCCTCGGGAGGCTTCCCAACCTTTAGAACAAAAGTTTTACGTATCTTAAAGATACTGGGGGAAGGCTAATCACTAAGAAAAATCATTGAAGGGGACTTTCGTCAGCCTCCACATTTGATTATAGTGGGTTGGAACACTTGGCGATAAAGTCATTTCCCACTTAGGTCGTTCCCCTCTCACCGACCATTAATGGCGCTCTAAGAGCAACTCGGGAGGGCAGGCCTGCTAAAGGATGTAAATGCTTGAAGTAAAGAAAGCATAAGAGTGATTTGGCTTTTTGGTCACCCATTTAAGGGGAGATTATATACCATCCACTTTCGAGACAAAGCAAACAAGGTTCTTTTTATCCTTCAAAGCAATGATTTGCTAACTTCTACTTGGAGATGTTGCTCCAACAAACATGGTGTTCTTTTTAGTTCCTCATAGCAATTTGTTTGTTAATCTAGGAAATGAAATCTTGGTCAACATAAAATAATGCATGTTTGCTTGAAAGTGAATTCCTTTGCAAGAAATGGACAAGTTGATGGTTCTTTTTAATCTTGCAAGAAAATGTTTTTACTTTTTGCAAGAAGATTGAAAATTTGTGGTTCTTTTTAAAGCCCAAAATGAAGTGTTTCCCCTAATCTTGCAAGAAAGTAAATGTGAATTTTGTTGTTCTTTTTAATCATTTGCAAAATGAAAATGAGGTTTTGTTTTAAGCACCAAAGGATAAATGAGGTTCTTTTTAAGCAACACCAAAAGAAAATGGGATTATTTTTAACCTTTGCAAAACTTTGAAAGTTTGTTTGTAGTTCTTTTTAATCCTTTTGCAAAATTAAATGAGTTTGTAGTTATTTTTAACTAATAGGAAAATGAACTATTTTTAAGACTAACTTGAAAAAGTTAGAAACAAAATAATTAAATGCCTAAAATAAAACTCCTCCAATCTGCAAACAAAGATTAGTAACCTGCAGCAAAAATAACAGTTACTGAAAAATTTAAATCTGAGGTGAGCTTATACAAGCCTAACTTTTTACTTATGCCAGAATCACGCACTGGACTTCTGTACAGAAAGCTACAAAAAGCTACAGAAAGCTATAGAATGACTCCTATGCACTACGCTATTTTTTTCAAAGCATAGAATAAAACTGGAATGTTATGCGTTATCTAAAAGTCTATATGCGCCAAGGGATGAGTTTTACGCCCTAAAAAGTGTACCAGAAGCGCTAACAAAAAGTTTGTATGCATTAAAGAAAGGGTCCAATGCGCTAAAACAACTTTTCCGTCTGCTTGTAATCTTGTTTCTGCATCAAAAACGATGAGATTAATGGGGTTATGCCCCACGATGGGTGCTAGAAATGTGGTTAGCAGAAACAAAAAAATTGATTTCAAAATATTCACACACCAATGAGATGCTCAGTGCAAGTTATGGAGCTATATTGAATAGCTCAACTTCCCAAGGTGTGTCCCATTGTTCTCTATCTCACAAGATTCCCAGGGTCTCACTCTTGCTCTCAGATCATTGAGCAAGGTGGCTTAGGAATGACAACTCCAAGAACGAGTGATGATTTATTAATAACATGAATGCATTCCTACAATATGTATGATATTTGAAACTAGAATGATTTAAACTACTATGAATATGATGCTATGATAAAGACTAGTAATCCTATCCTAACAAAATATACTAGTCTAACATGGATATGTTATGATATTGAAATGCTTCTAAATGCTTAGTATGTTTTTAAACAAAGAGAGGCTAAATGCTTAGTAAAATTACTACAAGCTTGATGCATAAAAATTCTATTCACTAGTAAAATTACTATAAGTTAGATACAAAAATATTTATATCCCCAAATGAGAGAAAGAGAGCTCTATTTATAGAACAAATAGGGAAATGGAGGATTAAGATTGAGCAATTTTAACAAGGGTCAGGATTGAAAGTTAATCAATCCATGTTCACAATTCTCACCAATGAAATGGTGACAACTGTCAACAAGAGGTTGATTGAGAGGGGATGTAAGAAGCATTAAATGATTGAGAAGACATGAAGGTTACCTTAGGAGGTAAGGTTAAGGTTAGATTAGAGTCATCCATTGGATAAAGCTTTTATCCAAGGGGTAAACTCTTGTGCAAAGGTTAAAGGGATAACCAAGGGTAAAGCCATGACTGCTTGATTGAGACCCTTGGGTTAGATGAGGGTTGAGTTAGGGAAAAAGTCTCTAACCGTGCCAAAAGGGTGAGTTAACCATTAATGGTTTGGAAGACTTTGGGGACAAATTTGTAAGAGTCCTTCCAAATTTGGGGGAACTCAACAAGTTAGCTTGTTGAAGACATAAAGGTTTTAATATTTTTGGAAGACTTTCCTCCAAATTTGAGAAGTGACATCCTCAAATTTAGGGAAAGTGAATGATTGAAGGGATTAGGCTAATTGATTAGGATTAGATGGGTTCTATAAGATTGCTTTAGGAGGCAATTGGGAGATGTAGGAAAATGCAAGTGGATGGAGGGGAACATAAATACAAGTGGGGGGGTATAAATAAATAGATTAGATTTATTTACTTGCAAGGATCAATTTAATTAAAAAGGAAGAAAGGGGAATTAATTAAATAAAGTGATTTATTTAATTAAAGGCTAGAAAGGCTTAGGTGAACTTAATTAAATAAATTGAGTAATTCATTTAATTAAATATATGAATGGGGAGAAATTAATTAAATATAATTTAATTAAAATAGAGGAATGGGGTTAAAATAAATATTAAATATTCATTTAGGAAAGTGGTCATTTTTATACGTCTACAATGTCATCCATCCTAGGCAAAGGAAACTGATATTTCACTGTGATTTTGTTTATTTCTCTAGAATCGGTACACATTCTCCACTCTCCATTCTTCTTAGGTGCTAATACTGTCAGTAATGCACAAGGTCTCAGACTTTCTCTGATCAAACCTTTCTTCAACAGTTCCTACACTTGTCTATTCAGTTCTTCATTCTCTTCCGGTGTCATCCGATGTGCAGCTTTGTTAGGCAAACTAGCTCTGGGAATCAGGTCCATGCAATAACTGATACTTCTCATTGTTGGTATTAAGCATAACTAATGTAGATCAGGTAATGCAGTTGAAGTTGGATGACTGTACCAGTAAAGGATAGAAGTCTATTTGTGATGAAGAGATTGAGATTCTATGAATGGATGACATGATCAATTATTTGTGTTGTCATTGCTGGCAACTGATGTTCCTGATGTTTTGTTTTGTCATCTAATTGATTTGGTTTACCAGAAGACAGTATTTACTGACAGAGACCTAAAGTCTATGAATTAGGACTTTAACCAATAAATAAGAGTTATTTTAATTGGATCGTTTGATCGGCGATGATTGGTGATTTGCAGTTTGGATGGTGAACTTGTATCATGGAAACATCTATGTGTCTGGAACCAGAACTTGTGATGATTACCGGAAGGCATGTTTTGAATTTATGATGAATATGTCCTAAGGTTTTAGTAGGGTTTTAGAACTGGTGAAGAAATCATCAAACCAGTAATGATTTTTGATATGACGATGATCAAGGATGAGTCTACATGAAGTTGGTAACACGGCACAACCCGCGTGAATGATTTAATTATTGTTTTTGGCGCAATTCAAGGAATATTTTCTTGGGAATCATCGAAACGCTTAGTAGAGTGTTTTGAGGATACATATCAGATTTTTGTGATGGGTTATGATCAACCAATGATTGATATTGCATTGTGATTTGGTGTAATGATATGTATAGCGATCTATGATGATCTCTTCTGATTTGATTGTAAATTCAAGATGTAATTAGGTTTTGTGGCCAACCTAGTTGAGATGGCTATTTAGGGTGACACAACTGATGTTTATTGTGTCGGAGGCATTAGGAGAGTGAATTAAGTCATCCTAGAGAAGATAGAGATCTGCCTGAGTGTTGCAAAATGTGAAGCACAACTGAATCTAATTTAGCAAGCTAAAAGTATAAAGCAACAAATCATTTTTTTATTGTTGTTCCCTAATAGTTACAGTAGCTTAAATCCCTTAACCGGGTTAGTCCTAACAGGCCTTTTCCATCTAAGTCCCCTAATAGGGAAACTCACAAAAGAGTGTTTAAATCCTCTAACCAGGTTGATCCTAACATATCATTAAGCTCCTAGAGGGATTGATAGGCAAATCCCTTAACTGAGTGACTCCTAACAGGGTCTACTCTTAACCGGGTATATTGTAAGCTCCTAATTGGGTTAAGCTCTTAACAGGGCATACTTTGAAAGAGTACAAATTATTGTGGGTACCAACCCCCACTGTGGTTTTTCCCATTTGGGTTTCCACATCAAAAATCTTGGTGTTCATGTGTGGAATGACTTTTCATAGTGTTTATGTTTTCATGCATTATTTCTGATTACCGGTTATGATAAGTTTACTACTGTTTATCAGAAATTTGTAAGTGGTTACCGGTAATGTTAATGAATTGATAGATGAAGTATTTTGATGTAATAATATGTCAGTTTGGGTATGTGTTGATCTGATATCTAGTTGGTGAATATTCTGATTAATAAGATTGAATAAGTGGATAACAATTTTATGAGATCTGTTAAAGGGATAGATTCGTGTATTGAATGATTTCAGATCTATTGTAAATGGTATTTGGATTTGAAGTTAGAAATTATGCTAATACTGATTCACCCCCCCCCTCTCAGTATTAACCGAATCTTTATAGGATTAACACTCACAGGTGGCAATCCATCAGGTACATTATCCGAAATGATGTCTTTGTATTCTATTAGAAAATATTTTATCTCTTCTAGTTGTTCCTCTTCATGCTTTGGATTCTCAATCTTCCTAGGGATTAAGGCAAAGCACACATTCTCATGTCTCAATCCATCCAGAAATTTCCTTCCATCTACCAAACAGATTCTATCATTTGTACAGACTTCAATCTTCAAAGGTTCCTCCAATGGCAACAAGGTTTGCTCCATCCCATTGCCAACGATAGTGTATGTTTTCATCCTCCCATCATGGATTGTCTGTCAGTCAAACTGCCAAGGTCTACCCAACAAAAGATGGTAAATATCCATAGGCATAATATCACACAAGACTTCATCATGATAATTCCCAATTTTCAATTTCACCAAACATTGCTCACTTACTAACAACTTATGTTCATCCTAAATCCATGTTATTTGATAAGGTTTGGGGTGTTTCAATCTCTCCAAATTCAACTTATTCACTGTCTCTTCTGAAATAATATTATTTGAACTACCAATAACAACTTTACAACACTTACCAGATACCTTACATCTGGTCTTGATTAAATTCTTCCTCTGCAAGAGCTCTTCATCTCGCTCGGTATGACACAATTCTCTCCTCATCATCAACAGTTTTGTATCTTCAGGTTTATTGTCTTATTCGGTGGGGTTTTCTTCCACCACTGCATGTTCCTCTAAACACTCATGTCTTGTCTTCCAAAATTCTCATTCTGATAGCCATCTGGTTCTCTCTTCTGGTAGAAGTTTTTATCATCTTTTCGGTATTAATTACCTTCTTTTCTTATTTCCTTGTCCTCTTTTTGATCTGTACAGGTTCCTCTACCTCTAGTATATCCTCTTCCTCCTTGAAATCTTCCTCTGGAAAACCTTCCACCTCTGCCTTTGTGCCTCTGCTCATGTCTTTTGTTTAGCTTTTCTTCTGCCTTTAGGGCATACTATCAAGATTCTTCAACACTCTGTAATTTGATCAAACTAAGTTCATCTTGTATAAACACCCGCATTCCATTCAAATATCTTACAAATTGTTCAACTTCATCATCAATATGTCTGGATCTGATATTCAACTTGTAATATGCTTTAGTGTACTTCACACTAGATTCCTTTTGTCTCAAATTCTGCAACTTCCAGAATAGATTCACTTGATAATAAGATGGCATAAATTTTGATTTCAACTTAGCAATCATCTGATCCCATTTCTTGATCTTCTCTTTACCTCTTCTTTGTCTATCAGTCTGCAAATATTCCCACCAAAGAGATGCATGACCTTTCAACCAGGTACAAGCATATTTCACCTTCCTTTCTTCTTTATTGTTTTCAAAATAAAAATATTTCTCCATCTCCGAGATCCATTCCATCAATTCATCTGAATCCAACTTTCCATCATATTCTGGTGGGCTAAAATGAGGTTTAGTAATCGCCCTACTCAAAACCCTCAAAAACCTTTCCTCATCCGGATCAACTACCTGGGGATTTACTTGTTATGTTGGGGCTTCTTCTCCTATATCTTCACTTACATCTTTGATGTGTCGGCCTCTTCTATGGTTTGTCTCCATGGCTTCCAACCAGGCTACTATTCCTCGCAACATTTCCATCACAACAGGGTCTACATTTCCACGCACTCCACCATTCTTAGTTCCTCTTCTCGACATCATTTATGCTAGTCCTCTGCAACTATAGGTCGGATCCATAGTCCACCACCCTACAACAAAATTCTCGAGACAACACAATCCCTGAAACAAAAACTCACTCTGATACCACTTGAAGAAGTCATCGGTTACGAGGGACCTCAAATAGATCATTCCAAGCTGGTTAACAAGAGTAAACACAAATATATGATGGAGGTAATGCATAACAAATTGAATTACAACATAAAAATTGATTAAAACCAACCAGTAATAACCAGGTTACAGAAACCGACTCACAGGCTTGCTAAAACATACTCAAAATACATAATAGGTCACAACCGAGACCTCAAATATTGAGACCTATCTACTATGCTCAATCTAGCTTCTTCATTGTCTCATTCTAATGCTCTATTATAATGATTTATACAATCCAAGAGGATCCGCTCAGCCCAAAAAGGGATCAAAACCCGAAGAACAAGACCTAACGTGTATAACCAACAAGGTCGTCCTCTGCCAAGAGATTCCTCCAAAAAATCCAAAGGATGAAGTGTAGATCATGGGAAAAGGTCAGCCACATGCCAAGAAACATCAGAATCAATGCTCAGGGCTCCGCAAGCTATAGAAAGGATCCAGTAGATTACAAATGCAAATAGGTCCAGGCAACCAGTAACAGGAAACTATCAACTAGCAACAAGAAACTATCATGAAAACCGGTACGGATAACTTGCTAGGAAACGATCCAAATGCTCCATGGTTTGGGAATAAGGAAGATGATCAAGTCTTAAAGAAAAATCCAACTTCACAGGATCCGACTGAACCAAATCTGGGACATGCAGAAAGAAATATTAAAACTGCAAAGAGAAAGCAAAAATAGAAAGGAAATTATTTTTGGTTGATGCAAGATTGCTATGAATCGGGGATGCTCTTACATAAAAGAGTGAAGTTAGATCTTATGGGATAGCACAATCCATAGTCTTATGTTCCTTTTAAGTATCTGAAAACTATTTTCACAGTAGCAACATGTGTCTCTTTGGGATCTTGTTGGAATCTAGCTGCAAGATAGACAACATGCATGATAACCGGTCTAGTAGCAGTCAGGTACAATAATCCTCTACTCATTGATCTATATTTTATCCCATCAGTATTTGAAGATTCAACATCTTTGCTCAACTTACAACAAGTAGCAATAGGAGCACATACATGTTTAGCATTTTCCATTCCAAACTTCTTCAACATTTCTTTAACATGTGTAGATTGTGAAATAAAGATACATTTCTTTAACATACATGTTTAGCATTTTCTGACTAACTTGAAAACCAAGAAAGAAATTCCTTTCCCCAATCATAGATATTTCAAACTCTTCTTTCATCTTATCAAAAAACTACTTGCACATACCATCATTTCCTCTAAAGATTATATCATCCACATAAACAACTACAATCAAGATATCATTTTACTCAACCTTAAAATGAAGAATATTGTCAGTAGTACCTTTTTGAAATTTTTGCTTCAACAAATACATGTCACGCCTTGCACACCAAGCTCTAAGAGCTTGCTTTAATTCATTAAACACCTTTTTCAATTTGCAAACCATATCTGAAGTGTTAGATAGCTTGAATCCTTTGGATTATTCTATATACACTTCTTCTTTTAGTTCTTCATTCAGGATTGCAGACTTCACATACATCTGATAAACCTTGAAATCCTTGTGTACTGAAAAAGCCAGAAACATTATGATAGCCTCCATTCTTTCCACAGGAGCATAAGTTTCCTAAAATTATATTCCTTCTACCCATGAGTAGCCTCTACAAACAAGTCTTTCCTTATTCCTTACTATGTGTCCATCTTCATCCAATTTGTTCTGAAATACTCATTTAATTCCTATCGTAATTTTGTCAACTAGTCTTGGGACAAGTTCCCAAGTCGGATTCTTCTCAATCTATTCCAATTTTTCTTCCCTAGCTTTCATCCAATGTTGATTGTTGCAAGCTTCTTTTACTGTCTTCAGCTCTATCTCTTAAATTAAGCACAAGTTCACCTATTCTTCAGCAACTTTACTTCTTGTAATAACACCTTTATTTTTGTCTCTAATAATCTATTTCTCTGAATGATTCTTTTGTACATACCTCAAAGTCTTAGGAGCTTCAGAGCATCTTCCTTATCATTTTGCACTTCTATTTCTTTGGCCTTTTCTTCTTCTGGTTTACCGGTAGACTCATTTGATTCTTATGCCATCTCTACAACTATATTCTTCGAAATGCCTTCAACTTTCACATTTGTTCTTTCAACAATTCTTCTCAGTCTTTTGTAGAATAGCCAAGGAATATACCTTCATCAGTTTTTGTATCAAACTTTCCCAAATTCTCTTCATCTCTTTTGATATAATAGTCACTTCCAAATACTGTGAAATATTTCACATACAAAGTCCTTCCATACCATAGTTCATAAGATGTCTTTTCATAGTTTCTTCTAATCTGTACTCTATTAAGTATGTATACAACAGTATGTATTGCTTCTTTCCAGTATATTTTCGATACACTTGCTTCATTCTTCATTATTCTACTATCCTCTTGAATTGTTCTATTCATCCTATCAATCACACTGTTTTGTTGTGGTGTCCTGGGGGCAAATAAATGTCTTTTTCTATCTATCTCATTTTCAACCATAGCCTTCACTTTCTTGAACTTTTCTAGAGATTCATATTTTTCTGGTAAGAAAGTAACCCAAGTCATTCTAGAGTAATCATCAATTAAGAGCATTAAATACTTGTCACCTTGTTGACTTCTTGTTTTGGTCAGATCACAAAGATCAGTGTGCACTAAATCCAACTGTCCAATAGAAGATTGTTTCTCAATTCTCCTTGTTTATTTTCCAACTTGGCATTCTTTGCAGATAGCATTAGTAAGCTTTATAGACTTCAAAAAATCTCTCACAACTTGAATTGAACTAATCTTACCAAATTATCAAAATTAATATGACACTGCCATCAGGCAATATCTATCAACTGTCCTCTACTGATAAACATTTCCATATGTTCTCTTTCTTGCTGCAATCACAATCCTAGACCTTTTTCTGATCTCACACCCATCATCCTAAAAAATAAGATTGTATCTATAGACACCTAAAATTGTCCAGTCTAATTAAATAAATATCTTTATTTAATTAATTATTTAAGCCTAATTCTTCTATTAATTAAATAAATCTTTTTTTATTTAATTAATTCATTTATCCTCTTCTAGCCTTATTTCTCATTTAAATAAATACCTTTATTTATTTAAATTATCCTTTTTCCTAAATTAAATAAATACTCTTATTTATTTAATTGAACCCACTTCTTCTATTAATTAAACAATCTTTATTTATTTAATTAATTAATTAACCTTTTCTACCCATGACACATGTCATTCATCTCTTAATTCATACACTACCTACCCTCTCATTATTTTATTATTTCTTTTACCTACCCACTAATCATAGCCGACCATTTATCTTTTACACCTCTCAATCTTATCCCTCCATTTCATATAGTGTCTTCTATATAAGGAGATGCTTCCTTCATTATCAAGCCCCTGGACATATACATTCTAATCAAGCATCCTAGCATTTGATCTTTCCTATGCGATCCTACTTGCAACCACATTTTTGTTCTTTGTTGAGCTCTTGTGCACACAAAATCTGAGAGCAAATATATCAAGTAAGATCAATGGAGATAGGAAGAATGGAGATTCAAACCCTATTGGACATGTGATGGTATAATCTTTGTGATTTCATTTGATTTGCATTGTCTTAGGTAATCTTCATATGTTATGGTGGATCTTTGTTGTTGTTAGGCTAGGGTTTTGTGGTTGAATTCATTTAGTCTTTCAATATTGTTGTTATCCATTTTCACCATATACATTTTGGCACGCCCGGTGGGACGCTTGTCCCTTTTGCATTTAACATCTTTTGTGCAGATTTTGTGTTTTTGAAGTTGCAGATCTGACATTTCCGACAACATTTCGACATTTTTGCGTCTGTGTACCTTTGGATCGCGTTTTTTTATTTTATGTCACGTTTGTGACTTTTGGAATCACGTTTGCATCTTTGAAATTATTCTTTTTTTGCAGATTGCAGGAATCACGTCTATGTTCCCTAATCGCATCTGTGAGTCCTCCAGACGCGTCTATGTTCGAGAACCGTGTCTATGTTCAAGAACCGCATCTGCATTTAGGAACCATGTTTGCGTCAGATCTAGCGGCGTTTGCGTATTTGTATAGCGTTTGTGTTATTGATAATCATGTCTGTGTTCAGTTTTTGCATGTTGGTTTCTTTGATTCGGTTTTTTGTCATTCAGATTTTAGATCTGGTTTATATTGAGCTAACATCTTCAGATCTAGCTAACAAAATTGGTGCAGCTTGTCTTGAAAGCAAAATCATTTTTTTGAAGGCCCCTATTTCACAAAGTCTTTTGGATCTAAAATTTACCTAACTTGTGTGCTTGCAGAAAGGGGTGATCATTTGAAACAATCCAAACTACTAACAAATCTTTGTTGCAGGATCTTGGCAAGGGTTTTTGATCTTTATTGTGTGTCTTGTTTTCATAGACTAGCAAACACTTCAATTGGTGCACTAAAATTGAACCAGTGTCTTTTGTGTCTTGGGCAATAGGCTCTTTTTGTTTAATCTCTAGAGGGCCTGTCTCCTTGTGTGGTCATTAGGACTACTAGTGAGGAGAGAACGAACCAAGTGGTAGCGAGGAAAACCCACCTCTTCCGAACCACTATAAACAACTGTATTCATGGTGAAAGCTATGGATAACGTGTGCTGATTAGTTCATACCGACACTATGTCTCCCCATAAACCCATTTGATCAAATTTATTTGATCAGTTGTAGGGCGTAACCCCTACCAGCTGGGAGCCTTCTGTATTTACAGAGCTGAAAGTGTCGCATGTATGGCCACACGAGCGGATGCCCTTACTAGCACCTTTTTGTTTTAGAAGCCAAAATCCTTCTAGTTGTTGGGTCAAGAGGTCGGACCTCTAGAGCGACCCACACACATATGGTTCTTAGTAGAGATACAAAGTTCGCCACGAGGAGTTTTCATGGGGACTGATGCTTGGCTGCCCTAAGAAGTGAGTACCGAGGGTGGAGCCAGTGGGGTCAAGCATCTAAGTATCCACTCTGAATAGTGTAGCCTCGGGGGAAACCCCATGTGGGATCAACAACTATTGTCCTGGCCAGCCATAAGAATTGTACTTGTCTTATTTTGAACAGTCAAACATTCAAGACCAAACATCAAAACATTGTGTCTTTTGTGTCTTTAAGTGTATGCAAAACAATTTTACATCAAACAACACACTTTTCTTTGAGTCACTTTGAGTCTAAACACTTGCAAACATTGAGTCCTCATCAACACTATGTCCTCTTGTCATGAAAAATAGTCAAACATTCAAATTTGGTCACAACAAGTCACTTCACATAAACAAAAAAAAAAATTGCACTAAGTTTTCGGAAACATGTCTGTGTCTGACAGAATAGCGTCGGTGTCATATAACCACATCTATGAAGGGCAGAAACGTGTCTGTGTCCTTTTGAGCAACATTGCATTTATAAAATCTCAGAAACACGTCTGTGTCTGACAGAACCACGTCTATGTCATTTAAGTGCGTCTGTGAAGTATACAGGCACGTATGTGTTCAGAATTGAAAAAAAAAACTTTTACAGTCCAACAAACAAGAACAGTCAGTTTCAGACTTATTGAGCTTCCTAGGTTATCTCTCTGGGTTTCCATCTAGCATTCAACCTACTTTTGGGTCTCACAAAGTCCATCATTGCTTTACACCTTATATTACACTCACATTTGTCTAAACTTGAGTCAAAAGGTCACTTGCTTGTCCTCATCATACTTTATCAACACATTACATACAACAACATTTTGCTAAGTGGTCCCTCATCAAGATCTATCACCTTTGGGTCTCATTTGGTCTTACTTAGAGTCAAGGTCAACTTACCTCATCAAGAGAAACTATCATCTCTTTGGAAGTCACACCTACTCTACTACATACATACTTGGTCTTACACTTTGGACATTGTAAGTACACCTCATATTCATTTACATTCCATCCAACTCTTAGTCTTCCATACTCTTTCCATTTTCATCTAGTCTCAAACATCTTGGTCAATACCTAGTTCATGGTTGAAACCCATTCCCAAAAATCTAGGAGAGAAACTAAAGAGGCTCAAGAGTCTGCAAACATGAGTTCCTATGAGTATGACAATGATATCTTTTTCAATTCTGATCATACTACATTACCTAACATGAGTGCCAACAGAAACATTCCAAATATTGAGAACATGGACACTACAACAACAATGATACACACAATGACAATATGGACAACATTTCAGTACATTCAGCAGAAGTGGAAGACTCCATTATGGATCCCCGTTTCAATCGATTGGTTGAGGAAATAATAAGGAGAGATAGACAATATTTCTTACAAGTGATGGCATACAGTGGAGCTAAGATACCTCATGATTTTGATATGTCTCAAATAATGGAAAATTGACCTTTCCAACAACCTCACCTCAACATGGATCAAAGAAGGCCTAATAGTGGAGGCAATAGGGGACCACATCTTGTGCCTGAATCACCATCATCTTTGTTTCAAAAACCAGAGGTCTGATACACACATGGTCAAGCATATGATACTCACCTTTGTAGACCATTATGGAAGTCTTATGTAGAAAAATATACTCAACCACATACCAATGCTAAGGATTAACCACCAAAGAAATTGGATATTCAAAGGCATGTTCAAAATTTGGACACAAGGAAACCCCGTGTCAAATTTGGTGGCAACACACTAGAAGAAACTCATGACATGCCTATAGAGTATGGTATACATGCACAAAATAGATATTCCATTCCTCATCATGACTCTATACCAATTGGTCCATATACGTAGCATCATTATAGACCTCCCCCATATGAACATGTGTATGATCAATATCATCCATATATGCAACATGCTCCTCCTCCACCCGGTGGTTCAGGCCTGGGGTATGCTCCATGAAGTCGGTCTCCACCTAAGAACAATTTGGAACAACAAATCAAGGACTTACAAAAGAAAATGGAGGATATAAATGCACCGAAGCCAACATACACAATGAGAGACATATGTCCCTATCCATTTGACAAAAGCATTCCAATGCCTCCATTTCCTACACACTTTGTGACACCTAAGTTTGATAAGTACAGAGGAAAAGGGGAAACTAAGGCACATATAAGACAATTTTTCACAGCTTGCATTGAGGTAGCAGCAGAAGAGACATATTTGATGAGATTATTCCCACAAAGCTTAGGTGATCAAGCTATGGAATGGTTCTCCCAACTCCCACCTGGAATTAAATCATGGGGTGACTTAGCAGAGGCATTTATCCAACATTTCTCATACAACATAGAGACAGACATATCAGTCACTACTTTGTGCAACACCAAACAAAAGGATGGAGAATCTTTTTCATCATTTTTACAAAGATGGAGAAATCTAGCCAGCAGATGCTCTTGTGAAATTCCACAAAAACAAATGGTAGAGATGTTCACCCATAATGTTAACAAAGACATTGGTTATGATTTAAGAAAAGCTTGTTTGTCCACCTTCAAGGATGTCATTGAAAAAGGCTTAGCAATAGAGAAGGTCCTAATTGAACAAGGAGTCGTCAAAATATTCAGAGAAAATAAAGAGGACTTTAAAGGAAAAGACAAGCCAAGATTTTGGAACAAAAACAAGAACGCAGTCAATGATGGTGTTGTTGATGCCAATACAGTGCGACCCAAAATCATTTTTTCGAGATCAAGCTCTACACAATCATGTGAATACTCAAACAAATTCCAAATCATGAAGGAAGTACACCCCATTGGGAGAACCACTAGAGTCAGTTTTCAAAAAGCCAGTGGCAAACAAGATAATCACAATTCCAGATCTACCTCCATATGAGCCAAAAGTCAAACCAAATTGGTGGAATGATGATGAATATTGTGAATTTCATAAAAGCAAGGGACATAAAACAAGAAATTGTCACCGACTGAAGAACATCATACAAGATCTCATTGATAGAGGTGACATTGAGATTGAAGGACACTCATCCAATTAAGAACATGAAATGTTTAAAATCCATTCCCAAAACATGACAAGGGAAAAGCTAAAGCCACAAATGACCAAACCAACTATACCAAAGCATCCTATAACTATGATTCAACTATCAATCACATCTTGATGGATAATTATGTCTCTACCATTATCATCAAGGACAAAATGCCTGAGAATTCTACCCAAAGACCCAAAATCAATTCTAAAAGAAATTGGATCTTCTTCCGAACCTACCTCTGAATGTAATGTTACAACTCATCGAGGTAAATTCACTTTGCAAGGTGCTCCAGCTAAAAACACTACTTCCTCATCGACCAAGCTTGAGTATGATCTTGTAGAACAATTGGGGAAGACACCTGCACTTATCTCAATCCTTGAGCTCTTACGCATATCCCCTGCACATAAATCCATTCTTGACAAAATCTTGAGAGACACTTCCATCCCTACTGATATGAATGTGGACCAATTTCAAGCCATGGTGGGATACCTTTCCATTCCACACTCCCTTACATTTACAGAAGCTGACGACGCCTCCGTGAGCCAGCCACATAATGCACCTTTACACATTGAAGCCTTCCTACACAAACATCGAATAAAATGAGTCCTAGTAGATGGAGGAGCAGGTCTAAACATTTGCAGATTGAGCACTATTAAACAATTGGGATATTTAGATAAAGCTGTGAATTCTACAAACAAAATTACCATCAAGGCATATGATGATGAAGAGCGTTCATCCAAAGGCACACTCACCTTGCCTCTCAGAGTTGGGCCAGTTACAAAGGATGTGGTTTGTCAAGTCCTAGACCTAGCTCTCACATACAACATATTACTAAGATGTCCTTGGATTCATGAAATGAGGGAAGTCCCATCTACATATCACCAATGCATTAAGTTTCCTCACAATGGAGTTGAAATAACAGTTAATGGTGATCCTAATCCATTCATATACTGCAATAACTTGAGACCAAAAACTAAGACGATCATTCCAAGTAATAGGGAAGTTGTCCCTTCTTCTGCATACATTGATCCTGAATCATTAAAACCTTCGACATCAAAACAAGGTGAGCTTAAAGGGAAATATCAGGACAAGGGCATGGGTGAATACACTTTGAATCAAACCATGTGCTTACAACAAGTTATGAGTTCACCAAAAGAATATGGGCGACCACATCCTACTAAGCGGGTATCTATCATTACACTCAAATGGGATCCTACAATCTTCCAAAAGTGGGGTGAAATGGAAGAAGAAGACTTATACAAAATGCTTTACAAAGACCCTGAAAATGGTATAGAAGATCACATCAGCATACCATGTGAAAAATATGGCAAAGGGTTCAAGATCCTACAAAAATTTGGGTATGATGGCAAAAGTCCTCTTGGCTTAAGAATGGAAGGCATCATTGAACCTTTAAAACCTGAATTGACATTCAAAAAGGAATGTTCGAAAAGACTTGGTTTCATGTCTTCCAAGCTAAATACTCAAAAGACAGGAGAAGCATTACAAATCAAAGCTGCCAAAATTCAACAAGGGAATCGCTATTCCACAGACTCCAATGAATGGGAATGGGATTCAGACAAATCCTCTAGTGACTATGAACTGACCGAGACATTTAGGGAACCGGGTGAACACACAGAAGAAGAGGAATTTTATAGAAAATTCAAAGTTGATCAAGAAACAAACCCTGAGGATCCCACACAGTCCTTAACTCTAGGTTCTAGGTCGAAATCATGAAGAATGAGAGCACCTGTCCCGGAATGTGCTACTAGTGATGACAATTTGGATTCATTCACAATCGAGACAGATGAGGAGAGTGTCGATGATGACCTTGACAACTACCTCGACATACCTGAATATAACTGCATCTTCACCCTTAGTCTCGCTAACTTCAAAGACATCAAAGGCCTTCCCCTTGTTCACCACCAACTTATTGACTGGGACCATGAAGGACCTGCACAGTTTGACACATTCCAAAATGATGAAGCCTTTATTGACTATCTAGGCATATGAGATGATCTTCCCCCTGGGGACCATAAGGCAGGATACACTATAAAACTCAATAGCGTGGCATATTTTGGTGAGGGTGTCGGGCCTTCCAGTCGCAAAAACATAAAAATAAAAACAAATCAAAGGTCTTATGGTGAAAACCACATTGTGGTGTTGTCTGACCCAAAAAAAGTAAAAAGAAAGGATGTATCTGAGGGCGAAAACCTCTCTGAGGCACCCGAGGATGGAAGGCTCGACATTCTCCCAGCATCATATGAAGAAAAATCATCCATGTTGGTAGAGGAGACCATCAAAACAAACATTGGTATAGAAGAAATTCCACATAACATATTCCTAGCTCAATCCCTGACGGAGACAGAAAGATCAAAGTTCATAAGTTTCTTCACAGAGCGATAAATTAATTTTGCATGGTCATACGTTGATATGCCTAGATTGGATCCAGATTTGGTAATGCATCATTTGATGGTTAAACCAGGGCAAAACCAGTGAAACAGAAATTAAGAAAGATGCATCCACAAGTGGCATTATTAGTCAAAGCAGAGCTTGAAAAATTATTGGATGTCAAATTCATACGCCCAATTGATTATCCTGAATGGATCTCCAACTTAGTGCTTGTCAGTAAACTAGATTGTAGCATCAGAATATGTATAGATTTCAGAGGTATGAACAAGGCTTGTCCTAAGGATGATTTTCCATTGACAAATATTGACTTGATCGTAGATCTCACAGCAAGTCATGCGATGTTATCTTTGATGGATGGATTCTCTGGTTATAATCAAATAAAAATCACATCCAAGGATCAGCACAAAATAGCATTCACTTGTCCCTTGGGAACTTTCTGTTGGAATGTCATGCCCTTCGGCCTAAAAAATGCAGGTGCTACATATCAAAGAGCCATGACTACTATCTTTCATGATCTCATGCATGTTACTATGGAAGATTATGTTGACGACCTCTTGGGCAAATCAATAGACAGAGATACACATTTGGACATACTTTCAGTCATTTTTGATCGATTGGAAAAATACAAAGTAAGATTAAACCCCAAGAAATGTGTCTTTGGAGTAACCTCCGGGAAGCTCATGGGATTCATTGTCTCAAAAAGAGGAATTGAAGCCAATCCATGAAAAGTCAAGGCCATCCTAGAGATGCAACCACCAAGAAATATCAGTCAACTTTGATCTTTGCAAGGGAGACTCCAGTCCATACGAAGATTTATAGCACAACTTGCAAATAAATGTAATCCTTTTCAGCACTTGCTACATAAAAACATCAAATTCAAATGGGATGATAACTGTCAACAAGCTTTCTAGACACTCAAAGATTATCTTCTGAATCTGCCAGTATTGATGCCACCAGTTCCAGATCAACCTCTATTACTATACATATCAGCTACTTCAACAGCACTGGGGGCACTCTTGGCACAACAGGTTGCTGAGGGCAAAGAAAAGGCAGTCTACTACATCAGTCGCACATTGGTGGGATATGAGCTAAACTACACACCAATTGAGTGTGCATGTCTCGTTGTGGTCTTTGCTTCGCAGAAATTATGACATTACATGCTAACTCATAAAACTAAGTTGGTCGCAAGGATCGATCCATTGAAATACCTTCTCAATAAAGCAACGCTTACTGGGCAGCTAGCCAAATGGGTGATGCTCCTGAGTGAATTTGACATTGAATATGTGGACAGAAAAGTAATAAAAGGAAAAGCTATCACAAATCAATTAGCAGATGCTCCCATGATAGATGATGTTCCTCTAACTTCAGAATTTCTAGATGAATCCATCTTAACAGTGTCACACGCAAAGCCTTGGCAACTATACTTTGACGGCTCATACACACAACATGGTGCAGGAGTTGGCATCCTCTTCGTAACTCCTCAAGGGGATTCCATACCAAAATCATACCTATTATCATTTCCTTGCACTAATAACATAGCAGAATACGAGGCATTAACAACTGGATTACGGATTGTCGTTTAGTAGAAGATCCAGGAACTTCATGTTTTGGGGGACTCTTAACTTGTAATTCGTTAAGCAACTAATGACTACCAACAAAGGATGAGAAATTAATGCCTTACAAAAGAATGGTGGATGACCTGAAACAACATTTCATGAAGTTAGACTTTGAGTAGATACCAAGAGAGCAGAATTGAGTCGCGAATGCCATGGCTACAATTGCTTCACTAATCGATCTACCACAGAATGAAACCCACTATGAGTTCTTGGTGGATAACCTTTTGGTTCCCTCATATGAGATCACTCCTACTGAAATGATATGTGTCGTCGGTCCTAATTCCCCGTTATATGGCTCCATTTTTACATACCTTAGTGACAATACGCTTCCCCCTGACTTATCCAATAACCAACATCACACTTTCATTCACCAATCTTCTCGATACGTCATTTTAGCCGATATCCTATACCATCGAGGTCTAGATGGCACTCTTCTTAGATGTTTAGAAAGGGACGAAGCTCAGATTGCATTACGTGAAGTTCATGAAGGGATATGTGGTCCACATTCTAGTGGTCCTATCTTAGCCAAGAAACTCATCAGGACTGGATATTACTGGCCCAATATGGAAAAAGACTCATATCAGTTTGTCAAGCAATGTAAGCAGTGTCAACTTTATGGAGACCTCATTCATGCGCTAGCACAAGAACTTCAACCAATTACGACTCCTTGGACCTTTTGTCAATGGGGACTCGATCTCATAGGCAAGATTCACCCTCCTTCATCCAATGGTCATAAATTCATCATCACTGCCACAGAGTATTTCACAAAATGGATCGAAGTCATGCCTCTTACACAAGTCACTGGAAAACAAATTGCTACATTCATTCTCAACTATATCATTTGTCGATACGGCATTCCTGTTTCCATCATCACTGACAACGGGCGTCCCTTCAAAAATCAAGATGTTCGTGAACTCTGTGATCGCTTCCATATTACTCATCATTTTTCCACACCTTATTACCCCCAAGGTAATGGTCAAGTTGAGGCATCTAATAAAACAATCCTTAAAATCCTAAAAAAGATAGTCGACAACGCTAGCCGCAATTGGCATATCCAACTTAATCCTGCACTTTAGGCTTACCACACAAGCATCCGCACACCTACAGGAGCTACCCATTTTTCACTTGTCTACGGCATTGAAGCTATCTTTCCTATTGAGGTCAAGTTACCCTCTTTGCGAGTCTCTTTGCAAAACTTTATCAGTGATGAAGACTACAGGGTCTCTCGCTTACAAGAACTTAAACTATTGGATGAATGAAGACAAACTGCTTTTAATCATCTTAAGGCTTATCAACAATGAATGAGTCACAATTACAATCATAAAGTCAAGCCTCGTACATTTGAGGTAGGTGACTTAGTTCTCAGAGAAAATCCTAAAAAAAAAGCAAGACAGAGAGAAGAGGGGCAAGTTTGAACCAAATTGGCTTGGTCCTTACATCATCACAGCAGCCTATGGATCCGGTGCATATCAGCTCTCAACCACAAAGGGTGAACCTTTGGAGGACCCTATCAAAAATACAAAAAAATACAAAAATACAAAAATACAAAAAAATCATAAAACATAAAAAATCGTTACTTGGTGAAAACCTGGCAAACAGGCACCTTGTGACACAAAAAAAAATTGATTGAAAAATAGAAAAATATTTTGTCCAATAGTGAAAACCACTTTGGTGGCGCCTTGAGCAAGTACCATGGTGAAAACCAGGTCATTGGCACATGTGTAGAGACATTGCTCCTCCCTCCTTCAGCATCCACTTTCATCCTTTCACTTTGCACGCACTCACAACCTCTTCATCCATAATAAACTTACCCATTCCCGTTATGGCTTGTTATTGATCTACCCAAGATTGGTTAGCTATTCCTAATAATCCAACCTTTCCATCCATAATAAATCAGCTCCTATCTGTGGCTAAGGCAAATCCTATGTCTAGTGATGGGTGTGGAACTAAGAGCATCACACGTTCTGGGGAGTACAGTTTCTTCTAGTTTTCTTCAGTCTATCCATGCACAATGCATAATAAAGAAACATTTGCATCACAAATCTGCAATAAATTTTCATCTTCTCCGCAATAAAGTATCAGTTGCATGGATTTAGTTAGTTTCAAATGAGACACAGCAGCAACAATGAGCTTCAACAAATCAAATCTTTTAACAGACTCAGACAACATTATGGTTCAGTGCTATCTATCCTTTTGTGAAAGTAAACATTGTGACCACAATCAAATAAGACTTATACAAGTGACAAGAGACACTAAACTTGAGGACTACAGTGGATGTTGGTGTTGAGTCTTGGTTTTCTTTTGATATTATCTTTCTAGTGACATGTCTTTTAGCTTTTCTAGGATGTCTCTAACTAGAGATTCTATCTCAAGGATGTCTTTGACTAGAAAGGCGAGGATGGGGTATCGTCACCTATTTTTCTTTGCTGTCAATGGATTGTCTCTTAGTAATTCTATGACTTGTCCAAGGATATGAGGACACTGTGAGTCTAGTATGAACAGGGGCATTCCTTGTTTGTGACTATCTTATCTCCATGCAAACAGGTACAATGACTTTCTGGGTCAAACATATGCCTCGATTGTCATAACCTACTTGCCATAATAAAGCTCAATAATTATAACACACAAGAAACTCTTTCACTTTCATATCTTCTATCTTCCATCCCCCTTTCTTGATTGACTTCCATAGTCCTTCCCGAGTTCGTGTAGCCCGCTATCACATGACTGAGTATAATGACACACCAAAAACATTTGCATTTCATATAATTTGTACTTGCATTACCACATATTAAGCATTTCATACATACATATAGATATCACAATTGCACCATATCGTGCACACAACACATATTAGCACATTTTACATCCCCCATCATGTAAATAGTCATTTGCATTATCATATTCATCTGTATTTCATACATTCACATTTGCATTTGCATAAACATATAAAACATAAAAGAACAAAAATATTTCATTTCATCATGTACATATTTGCATCCATATCATAAGCATCACATAGATACATAAAACATATAGAAATATCACATAGGTACACATGCATATAGTTGTTGCAAGGATGAATCTCATATATTATAATCATAAGTGTCATGATACAATGATGTCAAAATCATATGGCTACAATCACCTGAAGGTGTCTACATCATCATACAAAATGGTACAGAACTGATACATAGGGAGCCCTCTAGGCTATGATGAACTCCCTCCCTCGAAGCCGCCTGGCCTCGATGGAGTCTGAGCCCTGGAAGGACCTGCCCCAGGATCATCTTTCTTATCCCCTCTATCTGGTGGTGGTGGAGGACCCATGACCCCACCACTCAATGTATGTCTCTTATCCCTCCCTCCAGTGGTCATCGTTGTCCACAATGGTCTACAGAAGCTCCTAGCCCGCTGCTCTGGTGGCACTGCTCCATAGTATAGGTCTCTCCAATAGCCTATCTCCTCCCTGGCTTGCAAAACATAAGCATATCCAGCTCCTGTGTCCTCTGTCGCCTACCTCCCTACCTATCTCCTCCCTGGCTCGTAGAACATAAGCATATCTAGCTCCTGTGTCCCTATCCCTGTCCTTGTCCCTATCCCTATCCCTGTACCTGTCTGGGACCCTGTGCTGCTAGTACCTATAAAGGAAATCCACCTCTTCCTCTCACCATGTGAGCCTGTCTCTCCTCTCCACCCTCTCTCTGTGGAGCCACTCTCCTCTCTCCTATCACCCATCGCCTCCTCCGTCGACCTCTACTTCCACCATCTCCATCATCATCCTCATCACCCCCGCCATCTCCATCTATCTACTCCCTTGGGTCTGTCAGTTGTGGAAATGGATGCTCAGCCCAATAAGCAGTATACTCTACATCCATCCCTACATCCTCTATCTCTAGCCACATATCCCAAGGCAAGGGCACCATCTCTACCAGCTGCATCACTACCTGATCATTTGACAATAATGGCCCGAAGTGTGCCTGATCCCTCACTGTCCGAGCATACATCCTGGAACCTCGTGGCATCCACTGAATCCTACTGAACTGCCTACCAACCCTATCAACCAACTGCCTCTCCAGTACATAGGGCATCTACCCAATCAGATACTTGCTCCTGAATGTGTATGCCAGCTCCACAGCATCATCCTCCCACTCCTTGCACTCTTGGTATGGTCTCCATACCACAGTGTCAATCTCATTGATGACCCGATGCCAGTACTCCAATCTCTTGATTTGTGACTGAGATGTAATCATATCATATAAATGCACAAAATTGCGCCCATGGCCCCTGCCTCTGAAATGAATCAGTCAGGTAACCAGTAGATGCTCATAAGCCCATACCTGCAATAATGTCACTCCACAGCCCAATCCTATGAATCCATGGTATACAAACTGATGAAGCTCATAGTACAAATGTGCCAGCACACAGGTCCCCAGGCATATCTGGTATGTTGTGTCACTAGTGTCTCCAATGTGCTCCCCCAACCCACAGCCAATCCTTGTGTCGCCCTATACAGATAGAGAAACCCACTGATCACTCCTGCCAGTACTGATGGTAGTGCCAATCATGTTTGTTTCATGGTATCCCAAGCCACGTGTCCTGCCCTCATTGGATCCTGAAACACTCGTCTCAGGGCATCCCTATCTCCGTCTCAATCATAGGGTATCAACTCCCCATTTATCGATATCCTCAATATCCTATAAACATCCTCTAAGGTGATTGTCATCTCACCCATCGGCAAATGGAATGTGCAAGTCTCTGAGTGCCATCTCTCAGCCAGCGCAGTTAGCAACCCCATGTTTGCCCAAAACTTAGACACGTACAGAATAAATTGCAAGCCAATAACCTCAATAGATGCTCTATCCTCAAATGTCAGCTCTAGTCGTAAGCTCTGAGTCAATGGGAATCTCTCTCGTGACTCCAGCATAGGTAGATACTCCTGCAGTCAAGCAAATCAACTCTTTTAGTCAAAGTGGCATTCACTGTTCATCACAAAATGTTGTTTTTTATCCTAGTGCTTATATCTATCATATGGCGCTCTATCCTAGTGACACTCACTGTTCATCACAAAGTGTTGTTGTTTATCCTAGTGGTACTCCCTGTTCATCACAAAGTACTACGTGTTTTTGCACTCCCTGTTCATCACAAAGTGCTGCTCATATTTGCACTCATTGTTCATCACAAAGTGTTGCTCATATTAGTACTCCCTGTTCATCACAAAGTACTATGTCTTGGTACTCCCTGTTCATCACAAAATGCCTCGATCTATCCTATCCTAGGGCCTCTGCTTGAGTGTATCCTCTTGAGTAGTTTCCTAATTGGCAACGTATGTTCTATCACAAAATTGTCAATCCTAGCCCTATCTGCTATCCTAGTCTTCCTTAGAGGACCTGCTTGAGTGTATCCTCTCAGCAGCTTATGCAATCGACAGCATATGTTTATCATAGAACTGTCGATTCGACCTAGAAAACATCAACGCACCTTTTTGACATAAACATGCTTGCATACTGCACGTACGTGCTTGAAATACATAGACGTGCCTATGCTCTTCACAGATGCGCCCATATAGCATAAATGCACATGAAATACACAGACACGCTCGCATTTGACATAAACTCTATTTCATTCATAGACGCACCTAGCACAAACACAGACGCACCTGGCACCAGCATAGACACGACTTAGCATTTTTTGACCTTGTTTGACATATTCTAAAATGCATTAATTGCGCTACCTAACATGCATTTATGACAACATTTATTGCGATAAAGTACAAGGAGGTTTTGTCGTACTTACCGGCTCTCCTGCATCTGCTGGCCTTTGAAATCAGCGAACGCGATCAAATCTGTGAACCAATGCCATCACTTCTGACTGCTCTCTACTATCTCTGCACTCTAATCTCTTGGATGTGTGGATGACAATGAGGATGTTTTCCCTTGTAGTCTATCTTATAGACTACCCTAGCCCTAGTCTCCCGAGTCAGTCTTCTTTATCTCGTGACTATGTCACTCTATCCTATTCGGTCAATACTTTCTAGCCTTTCTTTCTTATCGAGAGATTGTATATGATATTTTCAGACATTTTCATCTAATCTCTCGAGGGGGCACATCATTCCCATCTTGCAGCAACTTTGTATCAGTTCATATTATCTTCTTTGAAACAACACGACAAGCTACATTGTCTCAAAGAGGAGAAAAATGTAAACACCTAAAATTGTCCAGTCTAATTATTTATTTAATTATTTAAGCCTAATTCTTCTATTAATTAAATAAATCTTTATTTATTTAATTAATTCATTTATCCTCTTCTAGCTTTATTTCTCATTTAAATAAATACCTTTATTTATTTAAATTATCCTTTTTCCTAAATTAAATAAATACTCTTATTTATTTAATTGATCCCACTTCTTCTCTTAATTAAATAAATCTTTATTTATTTAATTAATTCATTAGCCTTTTCTACCCATGACACATGTCATTCATCTCTTAATTCATACACTACCTACCCTCTCATTATTTTATTATTTCTTTTACCTACCCTCTAATCATAGCTGACCATTTATCTTTTACACCTCTCAATCTTATCCCTCCATTTCATATAGTGTCTTCTATATAAGGAGATGTTTCCTTCATCATCAAGCCCCTGGGCATATACATTATAATCAAGCATCCTAGCATTCGATCTTTCATATGCGATCCTACTTGCAACCACATTTTTGTTCTTTGTTGAGCTCTTGTGCACACAAAATCTGAGAGCAAATATATCAAGCAAGATCAATGGAGATAGGAAGAATGGAGATCCAAACCCTATTGGACATGTGATGGTATAATCTTTGTGATTTCATTTGATTTGCATTGTCTTAGGTAATCTTCATATGTTATGGTGGATCTTTGTTGTTGTTAGGCTAGGGTTTTGTGGTTGAATTCATTTAGTCTTTCAATATTGTTGTTATCCATTTTCACCATATACAGTATCCATTTTCACACATTTGAACAACACTTAAAAGATTATGGTTTAAGCCTTTAACGTAGACAATATTGTCAATATTATGTTTGCCATCAAAACTAGTAGAATCAATTCCAACTATCCTAGTCATCTGATCATCTCAAAATCTAACAACACCTCCACCAAATATTTCAAGTTTTATAAACTTACTCTTGTTGTCAGTCATATGATTTGAACATCCACTATCAATAATCCATTAATCTCTATCTCTTCTAGCATGACAAGCAAATACAATAGTACCTTCTATTTTAGTAGCATCTTTCAGAGATTTTTCCTTCACAATTTTGCCAGGGTTAGTAGAACAAGATTCTTCCTTTACTGCCAAGAACAAACATTCATGGTCATCTTCTTCATAATCAGATTCATCATTAGAAATATTTTCATCTTCTCTAACATAATAAGCCTTCCCATTGAAATTTCATTTGATTTCCTTATTCTTTTGATTTGCAATTCTATCAGGACATCTAGAAGCATAATGACCTATCTTTCCACAACTGAAACATTTAAAGGGAAATTACCTTTGTACTTTTTGGTTCCTTTCTTCATTCTTCTCACTAAGTTCACCTCAATCTCATCAAAGTTTTCTTCATCAGATTCCTTGTCTTTTGTTGATTTAGTAGCCTTAAATGCAATTTATGTTCTTGCACTAGTAGTACCAAATTCTCTCATCTCAAAAGCAAGTAATGATCCATACAAGTATTCTCTAGTATACTTAGTCTTATTTTCTGATTCTTCTATTATTGAAGCCTTAGAGCTATAGGGTTTAGTAAGAGTTATGAGTACCTTTTTCACAACTTCATCTTCCAGCAAGTTACCACCAAGACCTCTAATCTCAATTTACAACATCATCTATCTTTTGGAGGTAGCTAGTTATATTGTCTTCTTCATCCATTCACAAGAATTCATATTTAGTTTTAGAATTCTAGAACTTAGCTTGTTTGACTATATCATCTCCTTCACAAGTATTTTCTGATTTATTCCAAACCTCTTGAGAAGATTCCAAAGATACAACTTTTGTTGATTCAGCCTTACAAAGAGCACTAAAGATAGCAAACTTTGTCTTTTCATTATCTTCAAATTCCTTGATCTCACCCGCAGTATTCACCTCAGACAACGGTTTGGTGTACTTTTGTGTCACAGACTTCCAAATTTCATGGCCAAGAGAAATTGCGTAACCTTGCATCTTCACTTTCAAGAAAGCATAGTCAAATCCATCAAACATAGGGATAGCCAATTTTTGTGCCATCAAGATCTCCTCAAGTAATTAACCTCTTTTCCAAGGAACCAAATCTCTGATACTAATTGTTGAATGTTCTTACACATAAGGTAACTGAGAGGGGGGTGATTCAATTGTACATATAACCTTGATATCTTTTTCTTAAATCAAATCCATGTAAACTTAAATTTGTCTCATAAACTACAGAAAGATATGGACATGAAAAATAGAACACACCATAAACAACGAAACACCAGATATTACATGAAAAACCCTGTTAAGGGAAAAACCATAGAGAATGATATTTTCAATATATGAACACCTATTAGGGTGACATCAGTTAAGGTTATTTTTACAAATAAAGGCTCACTACCAAAGGGATCATTGCCCAAAAGAAAGAAAGAAAGAAAGAAAGGATCACTGCCCAGATGAAGAAGAATAGAAGAGAAAGAATACACCACTGATATACCTCTACAACCGTAAGATCTATAGATACCTTTGGCTCGCTACTTCCAGTAGCTAACACATGAAAGTCAACACTACTCAACACATTTCCCCAACTCAAACAACACTTATCAAATGATCGGGGAGATAAATCCTCTTTCACACACCTTCATCTCATACACTTATGCCACAACTCACTTCCTTTCTATTTTATATTCCACATAAATCACATATCAACCATTCTCTCATCACACATACCCATTCTCTCATCACACATCACCCATTCTCTCATCACACATATCATCCTTAACATATTGTCCTTTATTTATATCATCCTCACATATGCAAAATCTCCCAAGGTCAGTTAAGCATCACAATTCATAGTAGGTCGGCAGTAAACATTCCTGCAATGAAAAAGAATGTAAAGTGAACCAAAACATGTCTTAACTGAGACCAAAATAAACATCATACATGTTATACAATGATCCATAATCATCAGAGTAATAATGTGAAGTGTAAACACCCGTGGTCAGACAAACCTAGAGTAAACACCATCGAACTTGAAACCGTGCTTCTAAAGCCCAAGAACACGTGTCGATTGAATAGAATGAAGCTAAGGATATTATCAACTTATCTCAAAAATTGCAATACCAAAAACCATAACATGGAGAAATGCAAAGCATGCATTTCACATTAAAACACTGTTAAACATCACCACACATTGGTGAATGCAACTTTCTTAGCACTACAATTCATAGCACCAAATCCCAAATCTAGCATCTCTAAACACTTCTTAACAACATATCCAAACTATATGAATAGATGTACAATATAGAAGATATGCAGAGAAAATCTCTCAGCACAAATACAGAGAAAACTCAATATCAACTATACCAACCAATCACTAACAATAACCAAAGAATGTTGACATCAATGACAACACATAAACAACTCATTCTGCCCAAACTTGTAGTAGATATGGTTATCAGTCTGTTGTTAGAAGAAGAAAGTGCTAGGATAAATTAGATTTTAAATGCAATATTTTGGACAAAAGAAAAAGTCAATCTAATCATGGGAAGAGATTTAGAAGACTTTGAGAGAATAACAAAGAAAATATAGGATGAAACAATGGAGGCCATGGAAATACTAAAGGTTACTTTATGTTTTGCTTCAAAGAATACAAACATTGAAAGTGGAGAAACAAGTAGTATGGTTGTTCTGACAAACAAAATAGAAGAGTAGAAAAAGAGGAATGTTGGTCTAAAGACCATTCTAAATGATCAATTAAATATAGAATTTAACATGATGAATGTTGTTGAGTTGATTCTAGATATTTCTAAAGAAGAAAAGGAGAAAGAGGATCTAGAGAAAGAAAGGTAGAATGAGGAGATTGGAAAAGAAAAGATAGAGAAGCCCGAGGAGAAAAAGAGAAAAGCAAAAAGGCAATACAGAAAATGAGTCTAATAAAAGAGGAGGAAAATATAATTAGAAGAATGTCATTTGGGGAATCTTTCAAACTATCTAGAGATTCTACATCAAAACTATCACATTTATTGTAGTGTCATAAATTGTACACCCTTGCTAGGGTGGTACAATTTCACACTTAGGTTAGCACCCGCTTTAGTGTGTTTGTATTTTGCATTATTATTTCCCTTTAAGAATTTAATTAATTAATTTAATTAAATCAAAAGTCATATTTCATCACTTCATACATCATAAAATTGTGCCCTTTACCCTAAGTGTGCCCCTTTTTATTTTATTCCTCCAATAAATCATTTAATCATTAACCCTAATTATGTCCTATTTTGACCTTTAAGGCCCAATTCCACATATCAAAACACCTCAAAATTAGCTGCAACTTTGGGACTCTCTCTAATATCATCATATCTAACGACCCTGAAAATTTGGTGAAAAGTTGGTCGAATCGTGGTGAGAGTGCACATGGTCCTCAGTTTTTTTCTTAAAATTTTGGGAGCACAATTCTATGATATTATAATACTTAACCCCAAAACATTGGCATTAAATTCAATTCCTAGGTCATCCTAAAGGCGGAATTAAGTCGAAATTAAGATTTAGGGTTTCATACATAAGAGTTATCTTTCTTCATTTGGAGGCAACTAAGGACTAAGATCTATCTAATCTAAGGGAGTCTTCAAACAAGCAAGCATAAGGAGCCTTCTATGTAGTGAAAGAGAAGCCTGTGTGGAATCTTAAAAAACATTCAACAACATTTTATCAAGCATTCATCATCAATTAGGAGCCTTGAAGACATTGAAGAGTAATAGGAGATCTAGTGGCAATATCTCTCCCTTGGGGATTGGTATGATTTCATGTTATTTTCATGTATTTGTATGAGCTTCTTTACATCAACTTGCATATTTACATTCATGCTTTAGATCACTTTGCATCATTGATTTAGAGAATTTACTTTGTCAATTATAAGCAATTAGAGTTTACTCTTTAGGGTTGCTCTAGATTGTTAGCATTCATTTTAGGATCTTGCATACACACAAGGTTCTAGCACACACATTTTCAATATATTATCGGCTACTTGTGGATATGGAAATCACCAACATAGGGGTTTGACTAAGGAAAAACCCTATATATCCACCCAAACCTTCCCTTTTTAGTTGCAAGTACAAGAACAAGTACTCGGAGGCAATTTTGGACCAAGAAAAGGCATCAATGCCACCCAAAAGTCTCAAAAGTGCTGAAAATTGTCAAGGGCAGGGGCGTGGTGCCCTAGTCCCTCCACTTTATAGTGAAATTTAACAGGTTGCATCTTCAGGATCTCAGATGTGCACTTTCTTAGTTACAACTCTCTGTCAGTCCATCAGGGACAGTGGCATGGCACCTTGGTCCTAGTCAGTTTTGTTCAGTTTACAGCATTAGGTACACATCCAAAATCCTCCCCCTTTCATGCTTTTAGTATCTCAGTTTCAGATCTGCAAGTTTGTTCAATTCTGAGTTCATTTATGCTTCATTCTTTATCTTCTAATCTAGTTGATCGTTCAAACCCTAGTTTTTCTCATCATTTGCAACAAGAGGAATAGAAACCCTAAGAGATAATCCTTGAATCTCTCTTTCTCACAAGAAGTAGCCAAAGTGAGATACCCCCCTACGCTCTCTCGTATTCCCAATGTGTTGGCAAAAGTGGGATTAAGTCCTAGTCACTCGATCTTGCTTTTCCTGCCTCCACATTTTGGTGAACCCGACATGAATCTAACCTTCTTTAATTTCAATTTATGTTCTCAAATATGAGAATTTTTTCTATTTAAAATTCAAATTTAAATTTACAAGTTTTAAATCCTTGCAAATTTCAAAATTTAGAGGTTAATTTTGTTGAAACCCTAATTTTTCAATTCAAAATTGAACTTGTGGATAGCTTAATTTGGATCATTAATTTCAGATCTAATTTAGGAACTCATTTCACTTATAAATTTCATTTTATAAATCAGCATTTAGAGTTCTTGCATTGGTTAAAATTGAACATTTCCCTCTATTTTGCATATGTTATCATTTGAAAGAGGAAATTTTTTTGTCATGATGCATTCATTTCGTAAATGTGATAATGGGTTAGCTTCCCTTGTTCCAATTTTTCCATCTCTTAGAGAACCACCTCCCATCTATGACAATATTTTAGTGCCTAAAAGGGTCCTAACCAATCCCTTCAAAGCTCTCCTATGCTATAAGGATGATTATTTGAAGAGTGATCTTGGAAATTCTCCTAAAATGTGCCCTTCTCATCTAGCCATCTTAGAGGAAGAGGATGATATCATAAACACCTTTCTTAATGTTACCTTACCTTCCCTACATGATTCCTCTCTAAGTGAAAAGGTATTGATGTACATTGACTTATCTTCACCTAAATTTGTTCCTACCAATGGGGGCATGTTAGTACAACAAGAGGTTATGAGAACTTCTCCAAAGATCTCCTTCCTAATCATGAACCTTTGGATAAAGATGTCCATCTCCCTCCTAAAGAATACTCCCCTCATGAGGATAAATTTTTGCAAGAAGATGGTATTCTCCCTACTTTTCCTAGTGATGGCATTTCTTCTTTTTATTCCAATAAAATTCCCACTAGAGATGATGCATTAATGAGATATGCTTGCCCTTCTCCTAAAGTTTGTCTTACCCTTGAAGATGCCTTAGAGAAAGAAGATGAAATCATATTAAATTTCCTTAATTCTCTCTCCCCTAAAGATACTATTGAACACATTTCGAGGAAAGAGGATGATTTAAATACATGTAGTGATTCTCTCCTTCCTAAGGATGAAGAATTAATGAACAATGTTATCCCTTCTTCCAAAATTGGCAATAACAATCAGGACATCTTTGTGCAAGATATTCCTTTCAATGACCTCACTATTTTGGATGAACCATTAGAAGAAGGTGTTGATTATTTTCTACCCCATGATAGAACCCTAGCCAAATAGGATTAAGTCATGATTGAAAACTCCCTTGATAGCTTCTTGCCTTCCATGAATCTCAATTATTCTCCCTCTAAAAATAAAGCATCTCCCTCTCCTCAACTTGGTTCTACTTATAAGGATGTCCTAGTTCAAGGTAAGATTGTTGACATCTCTTTCAAAGATCTCCCTTGCAAAGGTGATACTTTAGAGAGCAATGTTGATCCTTTCCCTAGAGAGTCTATTCCCCATGTATATCCTTTAATGATAGAGGATGATATGACCTTTCCTAAAACTTCAATGCCTACTTCTAATCTCCCTCCTAAAATTGGTCTTATCCATGATAACATTTTAGTGAAAGGAGAGACTATCAACAATTCTTCCAACAATCTTGTTCATTCTTATTCTAAGGACACCTTTGATATTCCTAAACCATTCTCAATCAATTTGATACATGTGAATGAAACACCTAATAAACCCCTCTTCACAGTTCAAGGTGCTTCTTCTTCTCAAATTCCCCACATAAGCCTATCTTAGTGGTTCAACGTGGGTATGATAATGATTCTTTTTGCACTCCTAAGAAACCTATTATTACTGTGCAAGGAGGTTATCCTACTAAGAGCCCTTAGAAGTATGCTAAGAAAATTACTTGAGAGAGTTATAATGTGATTGCTCATACCTACAACACAAGAAACAATAGGCAACCTAGTCCTCCTATGGTTATCCCAACTTCACTTCCTCCCTCTCAACCTACTCTTCCACATGTACATCATATATCATAGCCTCCTAGTAAGGAGTATGATCTCATTGAACAACTTAAAGCTACTCCTACCAAGATTTCTATTTGGGATTTTGTTCAAACTTCACCTGCTTATCATGGGATGTTACAAGATGCTTTGAAAAACTTAGATGTCCCACCTGAAGTGACACCTAATAACATGACTTCTTTGATTGATCCTACAAACAAATCCAAAGCTCAAATTGTATTCACACAAGATAAGTTACCTTCTCCTGAAATCCAACATCAATATGATCCTCTTATGATTGTGGTTATTATCCATGATAGTTCTATAAGATGAACCCTTGCAGACAATGGATTTGGCCTTAATATTTGTGGTGTGGACTTATTAGATAAGATTAATGTGGATCGTTCTCTCATCGAACCTTCTTCTCTTACTATTCGAGGCTTTGATAATGTTGCTAAACAATGTCTAGGTGTTATAACCTTGCCTGTTAGGGTAGGTCATGTTGTGTTACCTACACCTATTCATGTTATGCCTAGTAATTTTACATATAACCTTCTATTAGGGAGACCTTGGATTCATAGCATGCGAGTTGTCCCCTCAACTTTGCATAGGCAAGTCAAATTCATTTATAACAATATGACGTACACCTTGTTTTCTGCCAAACCTCAAGAACCATTAAAATATGGATCTTCTTGTTCAACTACTTCCCATTCTTCTTCCAGTCCTTCTAATTCTTCAAATACGTCTACTTCCCTTAATGATATTGTTCCTTCTAGTACTCCTATTTCTTCTACTCAATCAAAATCTCCTACCAATGATATCTTTTCTCTTGAAGGAATGCTTTTAGATGATTATTGGGGATCTCTAGACCTCACCCCTACTTTTATAGGAGAGTATAGAGTATCTTGGAAGGGATCTAAGACTAAGAAGGAGATGTCTAAGGAGAAACCTAAAGAGCAACCCACTTTGTCTAAACAACTAAGTAACAACTTTGTGGTTGCTTCTAATTCAAATGATTCTTCAAATCCTTCCTCTAATTAATATAGTATTGAGACCTATGGGGCATCACCATCTCTTTCTGATTTGGCATCCCTTCATGGTCTTGGTTTTCACATTTTTGCTAAGAGTGGCTATGATGGCAATGGTTGTGGCACAAATGAACAAGGAATTAAAGTTCCTTTAGAACATAATACACATGAAGCTTCATTTGGATTTAGATATAATCCTTCTAGGCCCACCAAAGCATCTAAAAGACCATCTCTCAATGTGAATGATATATTTAGTAGTGATGATGACCTCACCTTAATTAAATCATCTTCTACTTCTTCCAACATTCATCCCCCTCATAAGGAAATCTTGGTGATTAATAAATCTCTTTATGAATCTCCTCGAGAGATTTCTAATCCCACATATGAGAATTTATCTTCTACTCATTCTAAAATCCCTTCTTCTAGGAATAAGACTCTAATGAATTACACTCATCCCTCTCCTAATTTTTCCTGTGTGCAAGAGAAGTATGACTTAGTAGCCTATTCTTCTCCTATAAAATTTTCTCTTTCTAAAGACCCTTTAAGATTCATCATCTTGTACATGTTTTTAATCTCGCTTATAGTATAGCATTTAACATGTCATATCCAAATACCTCATAAAATCTACCATGTCTTTAAATAACATTAATGGCTATTATGTTGTTCATCATTATGTGACATTGGTAGCTCACTTACTGGGGGCTCATTGTCATTCATGATGGCACAATTTTACATGCAATCTTACTTTTGGAAGCAACATGATATCCTATTTCTATCTCACCTCTTATCCCTATATATAGGGGGCAAGAGTGATTTCAAACATCTCTCCTTCTTAAGATTAAAATATCCCCTTTGTGAAGTAGTGTCTTCTATAAGGATTTCTTATTTGATTGTAGAGGTGTATTCATATTTGAATTCCTTCTCTCATATTGGAACAAGCATCCCTAATTGGGATCTTTGTTGCCATTGCATGAAGATTTGATTGAAGAATTATATTAGGAAGTGTTGTCATTGATGTCAATAGCAATCGGTAATGAAGTAGTGAAGCAACCGGTAATGAAGCAGTGAAGATCAACTGGTAATCCTATCCAGTTGAGAAGCAGAACCCTAACGATTGTGATGATTTGTGATCGGATGATGATCGGTGATGAAGATGCCATGAAAGCATGTTGCACGTGATGAGTTTCTAAAAGGATTTGGCACATAAAGATAACAGTTTATCTTGGGAATGATCAAATGCATAGTATGAAATGACAAACGTGTGATGTGTTACAAGATTCAAAGTGTGGTGATCCAGAAGCGGTTGTAGATACCTAGAAGAATGTAAATTTGATTGCAATGTAATCTAACGGTCAAGATTGAACCGATGTGTTTGTAATCTCTATGAGAATTTTAGGGTTTGTGTTGTGTTACCGACCTAATGTATTTGTTTATAATGTCGATGGATTGATTGAATGAGAGGTTGGCAAATTTGGTTAATGTGAAAGTGATTGTTGTCGAACCAGGAGGTGTGTCTGTAGAATGATGTGAAGGAAAATAGGAGCGATAAAGGATCTGATTCAGCAAGGAAGTGTTATTTCCAGATCGGTCAAAGAACTTGTTGTTCTCTAACCATTACAATAGTTTGAAATCCCCTCACAAGGTAATCTCTAAAACACTTGTTATTGAAATCCTCTAACCATGTGATCTATTAGCTTGGATTTGAAATCCTCCACTAAGGTTACCTTTAACAAGGTATTTGTAGTCAATCCCTTAACCAGGTGGTCCTTAACTGGATCTGTTCCTAACATAATATTCTTGTATAGGTTTCTAACCAGGCTTGGCTCCTAACAGGGTGAACTTCATAAGAGTTCAAAAATACTTGTGGGTATTCATCCCCACCGTGGTTTTTCCCATTTGGGTTTCCATGTGAAAAATCATTGTGTCAAGTGGTGAATGATTTTGTGGATGTGTTTTTGGTATGGTTGATATGAATGATTGGTAAATCTGCATAGATATATTTAAATGATTGTAAATAATCTGAAATATGTTATTATTAGTATTAGTGAAGTGGTTTAAGGTTTCGATCAAAGGATATTTAAGTTCCAGTCCTGTTGCATTATATCACTGAAGTATTAGGTCAACCGGTAAGGTTTAACAGAGCAGCTGCAGATTTGTTAAAGTGACTAAACCGGTAAACTTTGTGAGTTGATTCTAAGTTGAAAATAAGTTTGGTGAAAATTCAATTAATTTTCCAACTACTGATTCATCTCCCCTCTCAGTAGTTTATTGGATCTTTATAGTTTCATCATATTATCAATCTTAAGTACATATCCTTAATTGCTACCTCCTCCTTGGTGACTGGAAGTCTTTGATCATTCATCAATTTATTTTCTTCATTGAGTAGTATCTTTTATAATACACCCTTCTATTTTGTGCACATACATATTCTTGATGAGGATCTCTTGCCTTCTTTTAGAAGAGTGTTGTTATAAATAATCTCTCTTTGATATCATCTCAATCCTCTACTCTTTTCAAATCTCTTGCATTCATTTGTTCTAGAAGATGTTATATTTGTCTAAGACAAATCCTCTTGAAGGTATATTTATTTTGGGCAAAGATCTCTTCTCCTCCAAGGATCCCCTTTACACTTATATAGCAAGATATCTCTTTTCAACTATCTTATCCTTGCTTGAAGAGTATTCCCTCTCTTGATTGGATTTATGACATTGTTGGACGATAGATATCTTCTTTGTGTCGAAGGTATGTATCCTTGTTCTACTTGCACATGTATGCACGAGGTTGAGTGGAACTAACAGTGTTCTCTCTCCTCCCTTACATGGATCACCCATAAAGACTCTGGGGGCTAGTTTTCCATGTCCTTCTCTCCATGGATCACCTAGTTTTAGGGGCGAGATGTCCATGGTTCATTTTCTCTTCTAATGGATCACTAAAGTGTGTATTCATGTTTTCTATCTCTTCTTCCTTTTCTTTGTATTTCTCCATTTAGATCTTTCATCTTGTGTTAGAGAGCTCTCAAATCCTCACACTCTTTGTTGTGTTGGAATTGAGGCTTAATCACTTTCATACCAAATGATTCTCCATTAGTTTTTGATCTTGTATCAAATCTTCTTGTGATCATGTGTCATCAATATTCTTTCACAATTCGATGTGGTAAACATGATACCCTATTTTAACTCACTAAAATTAGCAAGCCAAAATAGGGGGGGCATATAGCTACCCTCGAATTTTCATCACCTTCCTTACTAAGAATTTAGATGATTTTGTGATTTTATCTAACATTTGGTTTTGTAGAGTGTCGATCCTAACTGTGTACTACAGATACCATTGGGGGCTTCATCCAACAACTTGTGGATATATCCTTTTTCATGAATGTTTACTTTTCTTTATTTTAGCTTGCATATGCATGTAGTGTCATATGACCGCTAAAGTGGGGGCTAAATGTAGTGTCGTAAATTGTACACCCTTGCTAGGGTGGTACGATTTCACACTTAGGTTAGCACCCACCTTAGTGTGTTTGCATCTTGCATTATTATTTCCCTTTAAGCATTTAATTAATTAATTTAATTAAATATAAAGTCATATTTCATCACTTCATACATCATAAAATTGTGCACTTTACCCTAAGTGTGCCCTTTTTTATTTTATTCCTCCAATAAATCATTTAATCATAAACCTTAATTATGTCCTATTTTGACCTTTAAGGCTCGATTTCACATATCAAAACACCTCAAAATCAGTTGTAACTTTGGGATTCGCTTTAATATCATCATATCTAATGACCCTGAAAATTTGGTGAAAAGTTGGTCGGACCGTGGCGGGAGTGCACATGGTCCTCAGATTTTTTCTCGAAATTTTGAGAGCACAATTCTATGATATTATAATGCTTAACCCCAAAAGATTGGTGGTAAATTCAATTCCTAGGTCATTCTAAAGGCATAATTAAGTCAAAATTAAGATCTAGGGTTTTATACATAAGAGCTCTCTTTCTTCATTTGGAGGCAACTAAGAACTAAGATCTATCTATAATAAGGGAGTTTTCAACAAATCAATCATAAGGAGCCTTATATGTAGTGAAAGAGAAGCCTATGTGGACTCTTCAACAACATTTTATCAAGCATTCATCATCAATTAGGATCCTTGAAGACATTGAAGAGTAATAGGAGATCTCATGGAAATATCTCTCCCTTGGGGATTCGTATGATTTCATGTTATTTTCATGTCTTTGTATGAGCTTCTTTACATCAACTTTCATATTTACATTCATGCTTTAGATCACTTTGCATCATTTATTTAGAGCATTTACTTTATCAATTATAAGAAATTAGGGTTTACTCTTTAGGGTTGCTTTAGATTGTTGGCATTCATTTTAGGATCTTGCATACACACAAGATTCTAGCACACACATTTTTAGTACATTATCAGCTATTTGTGGAGGTGGAAATAACCAACACAGGGGTTTGACTAAGGCAAAAACCTATATAGCCACCCAAACCTTCCCTTTTTAGTTGCAGGTGTAGGAACAGGTACCCGGAGATAGTTTTGGACCAAGAAAAGGCATCAACACCACCCAAAAGTATCAAAAGTATAGAAAAATATCAAGGACAAGGGCGTGGAGCCTTGGTCCCTCCACTTTGCAGTGAAATTTGACAGTTTGTAGCTTCAGAACCTTAGATTTGCAGTTTCTCAGTTACAGCTCTCTGTCAGTCCATCAAGGACAGTGGCATGGCACCCTGATCCTAGTTAGTTTTGTTCATTTTGTAGCATCAGGTACACATCTAGAATCCTCCCTATTTCATGCTTTTAGTATCTTAGTTTCAGATCTGCAAGTTTGTTCAATTCCGAGTTCGTTTATGCTTCATTCTTTATCTCCTAATCTAGTTTATCATTGAAACCCTATTTTTTCTAATCATTTGCAACAAGAGAAATAAAAATCCTAGGAGATAATCCTTAGATCTCACTTTCTCACAATAAGTAGCCAAAGTGAGCTATCTCCCTAGGCTCCTTCGTATTCCCAATGGGTTGGCAAAAGTGGGATTAGGTCCTAGTCACCCGGTCTCACTTTTCCCACCTCAACAATTACAAATGAAATTTAAACCTATTGTTACATCCAACGTATTGCAGGTTCTAGTAACACAAGGTAAGATGGATTTAGACAAGTTATCACCCCTTCATATGCTACATTTGGGTGATGTTATCCTTTATACAACTAGGAAGAAATAAATTATTTATAAGTTGGATTGTACAAAATTAATAAATAACATAGTGAAGTTTCTCCATGAGAAACTTTTGGAAGTGAAGGTCAAGATGAGCCTCTAAGTGAAGAGGAGAAGTTCTAGGCTATATTGAGTGGACTAAAGTATTATTCTTCTAACTTCGAAGCAACTTATAAGAAGAAGATAACAGAGAAGAGGCTAAATGATCTAGTGAATAAGTGTGTAGATGCATATAACTGACTACAAGAGAGCATAACCATTTTTTAGAAGAGTGGAGATAATGTGGTAGAGGTATACAAATTTATCATAAGTGGCCAGAGTCAACTCGAGAAGTACAAGATCAAATAAATATTTTTCAGAACCAAATTGTAGAAGTATTTAAGTCAATAAACTTCAAGGAAGATGGAGATGGAAAAGGGAGAGTTCAATCAAAAAACTTGTACATAAAGCTCAATTTGTTTATAAATTAAAAAGAACATATTAAGGAGTACTTCTATCGGTTGAGAGATATTACATATGTGCATCTCAACACTATGGTGAAGATCCTTAAAGACTCTCAGGAATTTGACAAGATAGTAAAGGCACCAAAAAGTTGTTAAGAGCTAGAGGATATTCTATTGAAGATGAAGATTCAGTGAAATCTTTTGGTCTCTACAGGAGCTTATTGGAGTACTTATTGGCCTCAATTGAAGTTTGCTTGTCAAAGTATCATATATCAAAGGTATTGTAGGTTCTAGTAAGATGATCATTCTGGCAAGAAAATTTTGACTATATATATCTATAGACGTGTTGGTAATATAATTTTGAGTTCCAAATGCGAGGAAGTGTTGTAATTAAGGGGAGTTATATGTAGATTGTTCAACTTTGTTTCAAGAAGACACCCTTTGTCTTTGATATCAAAGGGGGAGTGATTTTTTGAGTTGGCACAAGTATTGCCATCAATTACAAAGGGGGAGATTATTGCAAATATGTGTTCATGTTGTCAATGATGTAAAACTTGTTGGTTCAGATAAGCAACTCGGTTACGGTTTGTGTACCAGATGTGGTATGGTATAGTGTAGTTACAATGGGATTGCAATGTGATCATGCAAATGTGTGGAGTTTATTTGTTATTTCATAAGGCTTTTAATGATGTATCCTAATATTTTTGGAGCTTTGGTGCTAGTTTATAGGTTTCATAAATGGTGTTTAGATAAGTGTGATTGTTTCGATGTTAATGTACAAGAATGTGTTGCATTCTTATACCTACTAATATTTTGGTGATGCGGTTTAGTTATTTAGTATTAGTAGTGTTTTTTTATGCTATCTTGGGCATTCACAAATACTCTTGGTGGTCCGCATTGAAGATTGTGTAAAGTTATGGCAGTGCTTTGGAAGTTTTATCTTTTGCACCTGACCTATAATGTTTTGTTATGTGTGATTGTGCGTGGATCTATGGGTGATGGTTTAGGATGGACTAGAAGGTGTGCCAACTTGGTGTGAAGCCTCACACATCTCATTTTCCTTTTCAAATATGTTTTGGAGTTTATTTATGGTCAACCGCTTTGTATTTACATGTTACACCTAATTAGGCCGACCTAATTGGTGTTCTTAAGGTTGCAACTGGTATATAAAGGGTGGAATTATTGTGTAGAGTGTGTGACAAGGTGTATGTATTGTGTAAAGTATATGTGAAACAATACAATGGCCTGAAATTATTACAAAGCAATGGTGAAGACAATTTCTGATATGTTTTGAATTGTGAATTGTGATTAGAATTTTAGTAGATGTGATTCCTTACAATTCAACTCAATTGATGTATATTTATCAAATGTATTGTATTGTGTCCTAGAGAAGTGATCTTTAGTGTTTACAAGACTCTCTTTGTATCTTTCCCTAAGGTTGTGTGCCTTAGATTCGCAAGTCATCTCAGGGGTAGTGAGCTCCTTGGCCTCTAGCGTAAACATTGTAATTATTTTGCCATGTAGTGAGATAGTTCTCATCGTTGTTTTTCTCAATTTGGGTTTTCCACGTAAAAAACTTGGTGTTCTTGTGTGGTTGCTTTTCTGGTTTTAGTTATTTACTTCCATGCATATGTTAAATGGAATGAATATTCAATAAAAGATTAAATTTGGTTAAGTTTTAGTGTATTTTTATCCTCCACCCTCCTCTCAACATCTGATGGTGTTCAACACAAGACCCCATGTATCATTCTTTTTGAAAGATTTCATTTCTTCATTCATAATAATTTTCCAAGATTCTACAACTTTCATACCTAATGCCTCTTCTACTGATCTAGGTTCATTGAGATTAGTAGTCAAAGAAAAATAGAACTCCAATCATCAGTTAAATACCTTTCAAGTGATTATCTATGTCTTGTAGACCTTTGAACAAGTTCAGTTGGATTTTATTATCCCTCTTCTAAAGATTCAGAGCTAGACAATCTCTCCTCTACTTCTTGCCTATATAGGGGTCTTGAATCAACCCTTTTAGGTGTAGAAGGAAGTTGAATCACTTCTTCCTATTTAGTTCTGCTATGGTTGCAATTTAACAAAAGGAGGGTTAGTTTCTCTAAAAATAACACTTGTACTGTGTATCACCTTTTGTGCAACATGGTCACAAATCTTGTATCCTTTCACACCATAATTATATTCGATGAAGATAAATTTTATAGCCTTATTATCTATCTTTGTTCACTTCTCCCTCAACACACCTGCATATGCCTTGTAACAAAAAATTTTAAGATCTCTCAATTAAGGCCTATGACCTAACCATGCCTCCATAGGTATTTTCTCAACAAGAGCTAATGTATGAGACTTGTTATCTAGGTAGAAAGTAGTGGCAATAGCTTTAGCCCAAAAAAAATTCTCTAGACCAGCACCACTCAACATACTCTTGATGTTTTCCATCATCTTATTCACTCTTTCTACAACTCCATTCTGTTGCAGGGAATATAGAGTTGTCTTCTATATGTGAATGTCGCAATATTTACAGAATCATTAGAGAAAAATTCACTGCCATTATCAATCCTCAAACATTTTATTTTCTTCCAAGTCTACAACTCAACCATTGCTTTAACTTATTTAAATCGACTGACAACTTTAGATTTACTCTTTAGAAAATATGTACCCATTTCCTTTTTCTATAATCCTCAATAAATGAAACATAATGTGTGGATTTTGCAATGGAATGAATATATACGAGACCAAACACATCAAAATGAATAAGACGTGAATAAGATCTAGCACACCACAATATTTATGAGAGCTTGAGTAAAATTGAACGCAATTTTATTTTTCATAAATGCAATGCTCACAAAAATCAAAATTAAGATTACAATCATTCAAACCTTCAACAAGTTTTTTATTTTTCAAGGTCCTTAGACCCTTTTCTTTAAAGTATCCAAGTCTTTTGTGCCATAACACTCCTCATGTACCCCCCCAATTCGAGATAGAAAATTTCTTGAGATCTTAGGATCTTTAGAAATTTGAAGCCTCGCATGCCCGAGAAGTGTGTGTCATGGAGTGGAGACAATGTTGCCAAGATTCTATCTATCTGGTTGGATGTGGTATTTTGGGCTAGGGGACTCAACAAGTATTGTCCTTTGACTATCCTAAGAAGTGCATGACTATTTTATTGCATTCTATCATTCGTATGTGCTTGCTATATTTGTGTCACAATGATCTTTTGCCAAAATTGGTATTAGTCATCAAACACATCACATTTCATACAATCCTAGTTGTCATTGTCCTACAGTGGGTTGGCTTCCTGGTATAGCATGAATGCCTATGCCTTGAGTTACATTAGCATACTTAGCATAGTCACTATCATTTTAACTCTCATGAGTTTTCTATGAAAACTCATGGGTTCTCTATTTACTCTAGCGGGTTCACTTTTGTTAGTTCTCTTAGTCTTTGATACTATAGTGGGTTTGCACCTAGGTTTAGCAGGTTTGCACCCTGGTCCAGTGGGTTTGCCTCTTCCTTTAGTGAGTTTGATCCTTATTGTCTTGTTATGTTGCCATAATTTGTCCAGTGAGTTTTCTTTGTAGTCTGGCGAGCTTACCTTATTACCAAGGTTTAATTTGCATTTGCTTGAGTCATCTTTGTCATCCATCTTACTTTATGTTTGCATTTTTCAATATCCCCATTGCTTGCATAGTTGCATCATTGTCATCACTTCTAGCTTACATCATTATTATCGTCCACTAGGGTCTCAACTTTCATGGTCAATTTTATCATCTTAGTTGGTAGTCGTCACCTTAGTTATCATCATCTTGGTTCTTGCCTCATCACTATTGTCCTTTATCACCTATCGTCTCCCAATGTGTGTCATCATTGCCTTCTTCTTGTTGGAAATATGTTGGATTTGGTTAAGTGTTGTCATTTAATTCAACAATGTATCCTGGTTGGAGACTATCTCGGTTGGATCTATCCCAGTTAGTCTTCGTGATCTTTTTGGTTATGGTTGTGATTTTTATCCGGTATGATCAGACCTTTGGAATCAATTTTGGATGCTTATTTTGATGGTTATATCTATATTTTGGTGGTTTCATGACTTGGTTATCGCTTTTGGTATTTCTGGTTACTGGTTGGTTTATGCCTTTACCAGCTAGATTTTGGCTTTACTGGCTTCTAGCATTCCCAGTTAGCTTTACCAGTAATGTTGTTTTGGTGACTTGGTCAATGGATTTTGGGTTTGGCTTATGGAATCGGTTTCTTTCATGTTGAAGGTGTTTCTTGATCATATCCCGAGTTTTTGGTGACTTTGCATTGGATGGTGTGCTATTATGGTGGTCCTATTTGGATCTGGTTAAACTTTCACTGAGGATTTCTACTGGCAAGCAAAGCATGTTGGATTTTGGTCTTAGCGGAATTCCCGACGGATATAATTGTTTGGTTACTTGATTTAGGCCCATGCTATATAATATAAATCATAATATTGGTCTGGAGGTATCATATGATGTATTTTTTATAATTATGGGTTTAGGGTTTAGCCAACCTTGTCAATAAGGTTGATGATCTGTATTTATAGGTGACTTATTCATGTAATTTTCATATGGATAGATCGATGGTTGTGGTTGGTTAAGTCTACATTATCAGAGAAAGGATTATGTGCGAATAAGGTCATATCATTCCAGAGAAGGTTGGAAAGGTTTTGTATTGCAGAGAAAACATCAGTGCTTAACCGAAACTGTATCAGGCATTAGTAGATGCTACTTTCACAGTTCATTGTTTTTCGGATTGTAGTCTGATGATTTTGTAAGTCAGTGAGACTTCCCTTTGTGATGAGCAGTGTGCTCTAAGTTGTTGGCCTTTCTACATGTGCATACCCCTTTGTAATTATTTAATATACCACTATAGAGTATTCATCGGATTGTGGGTAGGGTTTCCCACTATGGTTTTTCCCTTTCCGGGTTTTCCATGTCAAATATTGGTGTTATGTGTGTTGTGATTTCATGTTATATTATTCATTGGGTTGTGCTTTGGTTTAAGGTTTGTAATTGAATTGATTGTTGTTATTGTTAGTAAATTGATTACCCCCCCTCTTAGTTTACTATCGGTATCAGTGCATTCCAACAATTGGTATCAGAGCGAGGTCCTCTCTGCAGAAGCTTAACTGCTTGAGGAGAACCGATGGAAATTGCATCTAGTTCTATATTCAATCCTTACCAGAAGGAGAGTCCCATATTTGATGGTACAAATTACAAGATATGGAATGAGTGAATGAAGATTCATCTTAGATGTCTTGGAGCTGAAGTTTGGGAGATAGTGGAGAAAGGGTATATACCTCATGATCCTAATTCTGGAACATCGGCACTTGTTGATGAATAAAAGAGAGGTGAAAATGATGTAAGAGCAAAATAAGCATTGTCAAGAACCTTATCTGATGAAAAGATATTGAATGTCATAGAGTTGGAGAACGCTAAGCTGATCTGAACAAAGCTTGAAACTCTTTATGAAGGTGACCAGGATGTGAAGATTGCTAAACTTGAAGGTTTCCCGGTAGGATATGAAACTTTAAAGATGGAAGAAGATGGGAAGATAAGTTCTTTCGTGGATAGAGTCAATGAGATTGTCATGGGTATCAAATGTTGTGATGGATCTGTTAGTGTCAAAAGTTCTAATAATTCTACCTCTATCTTACAAAATGAAGGCTACTACTATCCATTAACTCCAGACAATGTTAAGTACCCCTATGACAAGAGATACACTACATGGGAAATTGACTGCTTTTAGAGCATCTGCATCTAATAAATAGAAGATAGATTGGAAAGAGATGTATGCTAAGGATGTGGAGGAAATTGATAAAGAAGAAAGAGAACTGGAAGAGTTGGAAGCCTTGACTACTAGAAGAATTCCTAAAGGACTAGCTAGAAGTAAGTATGAAGGTAGAGTTCCTTTTAAATATTTTTCATGTAATAAGATTGGTCATTTTGCATCTAGACGTCCTGAAAGAGCTGCTAGGAATCATGAAATATTTGTGAGGAATTATAAGCCTAATCATGAATATCAAAGCAGACCTAGATTCAAAACGAATAAAGATAAATCATGTTATCATGCTGGTGATGATGATGGTATTTCTGATGATGGTGGTGAACCTATGAGTGGATTCGGTAATGGTGCCTCATCCGACAAAGATTGGGTCTTTATTGCTATCAAGGATGATTCTCCGGAATCTGTCATTGAACCCACACATACTGAGGAAAAAGCCTTGGCTGCTAAAATTGAAGAGAAGGATGAATGGGTTATAGACAGTGGATGCTCACATCACATGACTGGTGACAAAAGAAAGTTCTTCTCGCTACAAGAATTTGATGGTGGATTGGTCAAATTTGGAGACAACAAGGCATGTAGGATCAAAGGCAAAGGAACAATATCATTGGATGGTAAGACTAATACTAATAATGTTTGTTATGTTGAAGTCTTAAATCATAATCTTTTAAGTGTAGGTTAGATGGTGGATAGAGGATTTAATTTGCAATTCAATGATGGAAAATGTAAGATCATTAATAAATCTAGATTGGAGATTGCTTCTGGAACTCAAACTAATGGAAATATCTTTCATTTGAACTCCAGTGAGAAGGCTTGCTTGATTGCTCAGATTGATGAAAGTTGGTTATGATATAAGAGGATGTGTCATGTTAATTTTGACTACATTGTAAATATTATTTCAATACTAGTTGTCAAAGATTTTCCTAAGATTGTTAAACCTCATAATCTGGTATGTAGAGAATGTCAAATGGGTAAGCAAGTTAGAACTTCTTTCAGAAGTGTACATGATAAATCTAATGAAATTCTTGATCTTATTCATACCGATTTGTGTGGACCGGCAAGGACTAAAACATTTCAAGGTGATAGATATTTTATGTTACTTATTGATGACTATTCTAGAATGATCTGGGTGGCATTTTTGAAAGAGAAATCTGAAGCTTTTGAGAAAATCAAAATCTTTAAGGCTATGGTTGAGACTAAGATAGGACTGAAGATAAAGTGCTCAATATCAAATCATGGCGGTGAGTTTACATCTGGTGAGTTCAACAACTTTTTTGAAAGGAATGGTATTAGGGGACAACTTTTTGCACCTAGAACCCCACAAATAGAATAGATTAGCGAAAAGGAAGAACATAACAATTTTGGATGCTGCAAGGACTATGATGACTGAAGATAAATTACCTGATATCTATTGGAGAGAGACTATCAATAACATTGTATACACTTTCAACAAAGTACACATAAAAGGTGATACCGGTAAGACTCCTTATGAATTATGGTTTGGTCATACTCCTACAGTTAGATATTCAAAAAATTTGGAAGCAAATGTTACATGAGAAGAGATGGTGTGTTAGGAAATTTTGATCCTAGAAGTGATGAAGGAATAATTTTGGGACTAAGAGAAAAGCATATAAATGTTATAACAAATGATTGAATAGGATATTGGAAAGCATAAATGTCAATATGGATGAGCATGGCAGTAATCAGATCAGAGCATATGATAATGAACAAGAAGATGAATTTATCAGACCTGAACCAGTAATGCAAGAATCAGTTTAGAACAGTGAAGCAATGACTTCAGTAGCATCAAAAAATTCAACAGTGACAGAGGAACAACAAAATGAGTCAGCAAATCAAGAAAATTCAAAGACTCCCAGGTATGTAAAGCTAAATCATTCCAAAGATCAAATTATTGGAGATAAAAGGAAAGGTGTGATGACTAGGAGAAGGTTAGTTGTTGAAGAGTTATGTTTAATTTCTCAAATTGAACCAAAATCATTTATTGAAGCAAGTAAGGATGAAAATTGGATAAAAGCAATGGGAGAAGGAATTGATTATGGGGAAACTTATGCCTTGGTTGCTAGAATTGAAGCGGTAAGACTTTTTCTTGCTTATGTTGCACATAAGAACTACAAAGTATATCAAATGGATGTCAAATGTGCCTTTCTAAATGGAGATCTTGAAGAGGAAGTTTACATTGAACAACCTAATGGATTCTCCTTATCAAAAGACAAGGACATGGTTTGTAGATTGAAGAAAGCTTTATATGGACTAAAATAGGCCCCTAGAGCATGGTATGCTAGATTAGATAAGTATCTTTCAAAAAGAAATTTCAGTAAAGCTAATGCTAATAGTAACTTATATTATAAAATTGAGCATGATGACATATTGATTATTGAATTCTTTGTGGATGATATCATTTTTGGAGGAGAAGAAAGGTCTATGAATGAAATTTGCTAATGATACGAAGAATGAATTTGAAATGTCTATGATTGGTGAGATGAAATTTTTCTTAGGTTTGTAGGTTACTCAGATTGATAAAGGTATTTTCATTTCTCAAACTAAGTATGTGAAGGAGTTACTTAAGAAATTTGGACTTGAGAATTCTAAACCTGTCGACACTCCTATGATAACCGGTTGCAAATTGTCAAAGGATGATGAATCACCTAAGGTGAACTCGAGTAGATTCAAATCAATGATTGGTAGTTTGTTGTACCTAACTTAGACAAGGCTTGATATAATGAATGTTGTTTCTATTGTTTCTGGATTTTAGTTAGATCCTAGAGAAACTCATGATATTATTGTCAAGAAGTTATTCAGATATTTGGTAGGTACAATAGACTTTGGGCTATGGCATCGAAAGAACACAATGACTTCACATTATGTGCATATACAGATTCTAATTGGGAAGGAGATGTGGATGACCGAAAGAGCACTACTAGTGGTGCATTCTTTCTTGGGAAGAAGCTAGTTTCATGGCTTAGTAAGAAACAATCATGCACTTCATTGTCTAGAGTTGAATCGAAATATGTTGCAGCTGCTACCAACTGTACTCAAATTTTATGGATGAAAAAGATGTTAAAGGATATAAGCGTAAGTTATGATGAGCCTATTGTTATTCACTATGATAATACTATTGCTATAAATATGTCAAAGAATCCAGTATTTCATTCCAAATCAAAACACACTTCTATAAGGTATAATTTCTTGAAGGAAAAGGTTGAAGCAAGGGAAGTCATATTGGTTTATGTGCCTACTAAGGACTAGATTGCAGATATTCTAACAAAACCATTGCCTAAAGACCTTTTGAATGTCTCAAAGATCAGTTGGGGGTTACCAACCCTCCAGAAGAGACTTAGAGATGCATCAATCCGGTGAGCTTATCAAACATACTTTTCCGATTCGGGTTGATGAAGATGGTGCTACTACTTAGGGGGATTAGTCGGGTGTTTGGTTTAGTATCCGTCCTATGTCATTGATTTCAAAGGGGGAGAAGGTATTCATGTGAAAACTGCTAGATCTTTTGATGGTTTTGGAGTTTGTTGGCATTCCTTGGGACTTGGATGTTTTTCACATTTAGTGTTGCCATCAATGCCAAAGGGGGAGATTGTTGGCAATATGATGGATTTGGTTAAGTGTTGTCATTGGTGTCAACACTATATCTTGGTTGGAGACTATCCCAATTGGATCTATCCCGGTTAGTCTTCGTGATCTTTTTGGTTCTAGCTGTGATTCTGATCCGGTATGATCAAACCTTTGGAATTGGTTTTGGATGCTTATTTTGATGGTTATATGCTTTCTATATTCTGGTGGTTCCATGACTTGGTTATCACTTTTGGTATTTCCGGTTACCGGTTGGTTTATGACTTTATCGGCTAGCTTTTAGCTTTACTTACTTCTGGCATTCCCAGTTAGCTTTACAGGTATGCTATTTTGGTGACTTGGTCAGTGGATTTTGGGTCCGGCTTATGGAATTAGTTTCTTTCATGCTGAATGTGTTTCTTGATCATATCCTGAGTGTTTGGTGACTTTAGATTGGATAGTGTGCTATCATGGTGGTCCTATTTAGATCCAGTTAAACTTTCACTGAGGGTTTCTACCATCAAGTGAAGTGTGTTGGATTTTGGTCTTAGCGAAATCCTTGACAGATATAATTGTTTGGTTACTTGATTTAGGTCCATGCTATATAATGTAAGTCATAATATTGGTTTGGTGGTATCATGTGATGTAATTTTTGTAATTATGGGTTTATGGGTTTAGGGTTTGGCTGACCTTATCAATAAGGTTGATGATCTGTATTTATAGGTGACTTATTCATGTAATTTGCATATGGATAGATCGATGATTATGGTTGGTTAAGTTTGCATTATCAGAGAAAGGATTATGTGTGAATAAGGTTATATCATTCCAAATAAGGTTGGAAAGGTTTTGTATTGCAGAGCAGACATCAGTGCTTAACCCGAACTGTATCGGGCATTAGTAGATGCTACTTTCACATTTCATTATTTTCTGGATTTTAGTCTAATGATTTTGTAAGTCAGTGAGACTTTCCTTTGTGATGAGTAGTGCGCTCTAGGCTGTTGGCCTTTTTGCATGTGCAGACCCCTTTGTAATTATTCACTATACCACTACAAAGTATTCATCTGATTGTGGGTAGTGTTTCCCACTGTGATTTTTCCCTTTCTGGGTTTTCCACATCAAATATTGGTGTTATGTATGTTGTGCTTTCATGTTATATTGTTCATTGGTTTGTGCTTTGGTTTAAGGTTTATAATTGAATTGATTGTTGTTATTGTTAGTAAATCGATTCCCCCCTCTCAATTCATTGTCGGTATCAATGCATTCCAACACATCCTAGGTCATCAATCCAAATATCAAACATCAAAAATTGAATGTCAAAGTTCATCCTCTTTCAAACTTCTTCAAAGTTAGTCCCCATCTCATCATGAGATTTAGTCTATTGTCCTCTTTCATCTTTCATCTTTTATCTATCCAACTCATCAACTAATTGTCATGTCACAATTTTATTATGATGAGTTTGGTTGTCCTTCATTTTCTCCCACTTCATCCTATCCTGATGATGATGAGGGTATGGTTGATCAAGATGAAATCTATCCTGATGATTAGGAGGGTATGGTTGGTGCAGGAGCACCTGAGCACCTGAGCACCTGAATGCTCAAATCCTAGCAGGTATAACATTTTATTGCAAATTAAGCATGTGTGTTTACTTTATGCTTCTAATAGGTTTAATAGGTTTGTTTTGTGGTGTAATAAGGTTTGGAACTCATTTGTGTTTAAGAGTTTCCAATATTTTTGTTTTTTTCTCAATGGGCCAAAAACTGTCAATTTTGGGTCCAAATGAGCATTTTTGAATTTTTGATGTTGTAAAGCCTTGAAAGGCATTGGAGCATGTTTATTTAGCGTTTCCAATGATTTTGATTCATTGGTTTGAGTGCCAAGTCACCGGGAGTCAAAATGCAACTTTTTGAGCAACAAAAGTTGTCAAAAGTTGTCAAAAAGTTGTCAAAAAGTTGTCAAAAAGTGCAAAAAAGTGACTTTTGGTGGTTTTGGTTAGTTCCAGCCTATACCTGTCCATTCAAAGGCTTCAATAAGTTGGCACATGTTTAAAAACCATGTTCCCATTATTGTATGCATAGTTCATGTTGGAAAAATAAGAGAAATACTTGTTTGTGCTTGTATTTTGTGAGTTTTAAACTAGTTTTCTGCACTTTTGAGAGTACAGTCCGTACCATGGCTCCATGAGTCCATACTACTCCTATTTTTAATTGGTTTTATCTCCTTTGATGTTTGAGTAGTGATTTAGAACAGGTTTTGTTTGAAGTGCTCTTAAGAGAAGCATTGTTTTGTGGTTCCAATGGAAGATCATTCATGGTCCAACTGATTTCTTCAAAGTCTCTTCATCCATGGCTTTGAGGAAGTTTGTTGGATCCTTTGTACATACTGTAACATACATCTATCTTCCTTTTCTAGCAATGCACAAGTGTTTGTAAACCCATGGCAAGTATGTGAAGTGATCAACTTGGCTTGGGTATTCTTAATGTTGTGTGAATGGTACTTTGTTGTGCATAGCACTGTACTTTGAAATTTTGAAGTAGAATTAAGTTGGCAAGAGTTATTATTGCACTTTACCATCCTTGTCTCTCTCATGACTTGGTTGGATGCAAGAAGCAAAGGTGTAATCAGATTGTAAAATAGTGTGTCACTGTTTCATTGTTGAAATCTCAGTGTCAACCTCCCTCAAGGACAGCATGGAATGATGGATTCCTTTTTTTTTTATCATGGAATGTATTTAACAGTGTTTTCAATGTTAAGAAGATAAGATACACCATTTGATTGTAAAGGACCTAAATAAGGATCCTAGAAAAAGTGTATTTCTTTGTCACAGTCTTATAAGGCTGTCATGTTTTGTGGCATCCCTTGAGTGTTCAACTTTTAAGATCTTTAAGAGGCTATATGTATTGTTTTTGCCTTGCCATTAACACCCCTTTGCAGGCCAGGGACAGATTGAAGAAATAAATTAAAACAAAGAAAGAAAGTGCAAACAGTTTTAAGACTGTTAAAAGTGCAATGATGGCGGTGTATGACCAACAGTCATAAAAAACTCCTTTCCTACTTGTTTGCAGGTTGCTCCAACTTCTGTCAAGTCTTTATTGCATCTATATTTGACAGTATTACATTGTATTTGGTTTACAAATGTTGAAATGTATGCAAAAACATTAAAATCATTGTTGTCCCAGTCCTCTAGACTGTTTTTTTCTGTGTAAGGGCAGCAGTATGGCATTTGTTTGACATAATGATAACATCCTAAGTTGGATTTTGGATCCTTGGAAGTGTTTTTTAGATGTCATAGCAATGTTTGAACATCCAATTTGGGTCTAGTATCATGGAGAAGACTTTTAATTTACAAACCCTCACTAAAACCTTCAAAAACCCTTGAAAAGTGCCTATTTTGTGGGATAGTCCTCAAACAGTCCATACAGTACTTGCCATAGAAAAAATCCTTGATTCTTCATCATCAATAGACCACATCTCCAAGGGTTTGTCATGAAGTTTAACAGATTGAGCAGGGTGAACAATTTTCACTAAAAACTAGGGCTAATTCTAGTAGCCTTTTTGGAGCAAATTTGACAATTTCATGAAATCGGTAAGGAAGGAGGAGTAAGTGATGGTTTCAAATCATCAAAACTAATAAGTTAAGCCCTAAGACACCCTACTACAAACTCCATAACATTTCATTAAGTCATTTGATCAAAATGACCATTTGAACCTAGAAGTTGCCTTGAGTAACCCAACGTTCTTTGCATCCAATTTAGAAATTTTCATTCTTGAAAGGTGAAGGACAGTCATCATACTTTGCAGACCTATCCAGATGCTCAATCAAAAGATTGATATGATTGAAATCCTTAAAGGTGCAATTAAGATTAGGTAAACCATGGTTCTCCAACAGTTGCCCATTCCTGGAAGAGAGGAGATTCAGCCAATTGGACAACCAAACTTGTTCATTTTTGGAGACACTCAAGAGGACCTCATTTCAGACTTGAATGCCTTAGCATGGAAGGTAAGGAGGAGTGATGTCCAATACAATAGGGTGCAAGCAGTGTTGAATAGAGAGGAGGAGATAGGAGAAAGGTTTAGAAGAATCCCATTTGTGCCTAGGGATTGATTTGGGAAGCACATTGAGAACAAAAGCCCACCAACCTCAAAGAAGACCATCTTCTATTTTTCCTCCTCATCAATGGTTGATCAAGACGGATATGAAATTGAAAATCTTGATGACCTCATCCTTAGCAAGCTTGCACCAAGTGTCAGATACCAAAATATAGTTGTTCATCCTAGCTAATATACCACTCCTCCATGCACATCCACTCATAATCCTTATCATGCCTTTAACAAGGTAAATCCATCATGTCTTCTGCCCACAACTCCCTCTTATACCACCTCCACGTATCCCTCATATGCAATGTCCATACCTCTGTCTTCTCCTATGGTCCTATCTCAATCTCCATCTTTTCCTCACAATAATACCACTTACATCCATAATCCAAATCCATCATCTCATTATCCCCAAATCTATTACAAAATCCTTAATGTGAATCCCACATCCTATCTCACTCCTCCATCCAATACGAATCCCCCATCCTATCTCACTCCTCCATCTAATATGAATCCCCTATCCTATCTCAACCAACCATCCACTTTACCCTACCGCAATCCTTCACCGTCTACTTCATCCGATCTCAATCCACCATCTTCCACTCCATCATGCACCGAAAGATCTTCATCTACACCATCCTACCTTAGTCCACCTTCATCCACCTCATCCTACCTCAATCCACCACCATCCACTTCATCCTACCACAATCCTCCACCATCCATTCCCTCCTCTAATCCACCAACTTCACTTCCAACTCCCACATCTATCATTCCTCTCCCACTTCTTAACACCATCGAAAACCTTAAATCCATTGAGATTATTCCATCACAACCCCCATCACCTACTCCTACCATCATTCAAACTCAATCCAAGGAACCTCTCATCCTTCCATGATCCACTCCATCTCCCCCAGCTGAAGAACCTCTCGTCCTTCCATCCACTCCAACTATCCTAACTGAAGAACCTCTCATCCTTCCATCCACTCCATCTACCCAAGTCAATGAACCTCCCATCATTCCATCCAGTCCATCTAAAGAGTCTACCCACTCACCTCTTGTCACACCATCCACACCAATCTCCTCATGCCAAGATCTTGTTCCAGATCATGTTGAAAATTTTATTGATCCAAGTCAAGATCCTACCATTCCATCCCCTTCATCTCAAGATCCCCTATCATCCCCTCTTCCAAGTCAAGATCCTCTTATCACATATACTCCACCTCTTGATCCTCCATTTCCTCCTATCCAAACCATCCCACCACCATCACTTTATCCCCTTGGTTCGCTTACATTTATCCATGGAAATTCGCTCACAATAGAAGATCATCTCATATATACCACCCATTCTCCTCCATCTGATAAAGGACTTGCATGTTGTTACCCAGAGAACAAGTATCCTACTTTAGATAAAATGCTCAAAAAAATGAACTATCAAGGAAAAGGCATAGGCCTACATGAGAAAGGTACTTTGGAGCCCATCCATGTCAAAGCACATCCAAGATCGCATGGTCTTGGTTACATATCCCAAGGCACTTCATCCAAAAATGTTGGTACAACTAATGCAAAATCCAAGTATGCTTCCAAATGCACCATTGCATCTCCATATCGTTCCTCTAAATCATTTATCGCCATCCCCCCTCCTCCATCATATAAATCTAAAACAACCATCCATCTTCCTCCTTCATCCTCTAAATCCATTTTGGGTCCCTATATCCCAAAACCTACCTTCATACATCCCCCACATGAAAAATCCATTTTGGGTCATTATATCCCAAAATCCCATCCTCCATCTTTTCGTACTCACTGCTCCATAAACAAATCCACTATCTCCATCACCCATTATAAACATCCTATTCCATTCATTCCTAGTCAGGATCAACAAAGGAACATGTCCTCACATTCCATCCACCATCCTACCTACATCACTTCACCCATATTCCCTCCATCTCCTCAATGTTCACACACTCCTTCCAAAGGTACTAGCAACAATTTGGATGCCAAATCAAAAATGCATAAAGCTATACATCCACAAAAATATAAAGATGACCATGTACACTCAAAGACACATTCTCCCACAAAGCATAAGCTAATACAAAAAGGCAATGAATCCTAATGGTTGCAAAGGCCCACCAAAGCAAAAGTAAAAACAATGTGGATCCCAAAACAAAAAGAAGCAATGCATCCAAAATAAAAATCTCCAATGGCATCCAAAGTTGTTACTACATCAGCTAAACATTCTCCCCCTCCATCTCCTAATTCTATTTCGGGTCCTTATGTCCCATATCTACCTATCATAATTCCTACATCATATTCACGTGCTACATCCATCTCTCCTCCACTTATCCCACATCCCCCACAATATGTGCCAATGTTGGTCCTGACAGCATCCCCCCATCACTATCACTTTCCCTCATTCCATCCAAATACTTGCCACTACCATATCCCTTACACCAATTATATTCCCCATCAAAACCATCTAATCCAAGCCTTTGCATAATTTGTTTAGTCCCAATAAAGTTGTACCAACACCAATGATCACTGCAAATGGGCTCCTATTACCTTGATATGGAACTAGATTCTTGAGTCCTCCATCTATCTATCCTCCAATTCTATTTATCCTCATCCATCTCCATCCATGAATTTTTTCTCAAAAATCCGAAAATTCTAAACAAATTGAAAAAATCAGAAATTTTTTTTAAAAAAAAAGTAAAGAGAAAAATTCACTCACTGGTGAAAACTTGGCAAACGGGTGCCTTGGACAAGTACCATGATGAAAACCTGGCAAAAAGGCCTCATACATAATTCCCCTCATCCTTTTTCTCTCTGCACTTGGGGGCGAGTTCTTCAGGCCATCTAGCCATTTCCTCCTCCATCTCCATCTCCCTACCATACCCATCATCTCCTATCCAATTCACTTCATCTATCCTCCTTGGGATCTTGATAAAAAGAAAAGGCCACCATGTATACATACTTTGGACACCTCTTGGCCTACATTTCCCAGCACACTTTTCCTCCATTCTCCTTCATATCCACCCATCCTTCCTTGATTCCATGGAATCCTTTTGCCTATCTTCGTGATCCCCATCCACCTATCACCTTGTCTTCCATCCACTTTCCTCAACTTCCTATCCTCCTATCAGTCATCTTATCATATTCATCCATCCACTTATCCTTGCCTCCCAGTTCCTCCATCCCTTCATCCATATCCATTCATCCACCAATCCTTGGATATTCCAGTTCCTCCATCACTTCATCCATAACCTGTTCCATCCACCTATCCTTATCTCCCCATTCCTCCATCCCTTCATCCCTTGTCCTTTCATCTCCTAGCCACATCCACAATGATTCCATCTCCAAATACTTTTCATCCTAACTTCCATCCTTTCATCCCTCCTCTCATATCATTCCATCGCCTCTTGCATCCCTTTTCATTGGTATCTAGATCTAGGCTACCCCCACGCTATCCCATACCATCCATCCGATCAATCCATCTGCTCCTCGCAATCCACCAATCGCATGCCAATCTTATCCATCTTTCTCAGCTATCCAAGGTCAAATGCTAATCGAATCTTCCTATTGTATCCTTGGTCTTGTTCCCAGTCTTAATGCAAGACTTGATCCAACCCATCAATCTCTCATGATTTTTCATCTTGACTGGGGCAACATCGTGACTATCCTGGGTTTTCTTTCATCATCCATAGCTCTTGTACATCTTGTAAATAGTGTTTTGTACATAGAGTCAGTTGTGTGTCTCCATCTAGGCTCACTTGTATTTATATCCTTAGGTCTCATTCTTTGTGTCGGTCATGTCCTTCAAGATCATATCCTATCGACTGGTTCTTCAACAATCATCTTTGAGTATCTCTATCATCATGATCATATCATGTACCTTTTATGTCTAATCCATATCGTTGTCATCAATCATTTGTCTTTTACATGATTTATCCTTCATGAAACCAGACTTTTTGATCTATCTTAATCTTATACATGATGTATCATTCTTGAAACTAGACGTCATGATCATCTTTGTCTTATATGGGATGTATCCTTCCTGAAACTAGACATCATCAAATCCTCATGCAATCAGTTATCCTTTAGGCAAAAGATATTTGAGGCCCTTGTGTTGGCTTTGCTTCTTTTTATCTTTGTTTATATTTTTAAGCTCCTCAGGTCCTATTTCGTCTTGGTCGCTACAATCCTTTGTATCATGTTGCGCTAGGAATAACAAGGCTCGGGATGTGATCTTGTTTCTTTTTCTTTTCGCTTGGCATGTCTTCTGGATGTGTTCTTTGTTGTACCCTCACAAGGTCTTTGTTATCTCATGTTACATTGGGGCATATCTTTTCCTTGGGGTTCTTCTAGCACTGTTGCCTGTAGGGTCTTTGTAACCCTGTGTGGTGCTAGATTAGCTTGTGTGTCTGTTTTTGTGTCAGTCCATGCATTGGTTGTGAAATTCCACCCTCGTTCCTTATACCTTAGTGACTCACAAATATTGCTAAATCAAAATAAGTGCTCACTACATGGTGTCTTATTTCACGGGTGCTCATGCTCCATGATCAGTTCATCCATATCATTCATTGCATTTGCATTTTTCACCCCTTCATGTTCTACTTCTTTCCTTTTGTCATGTCCCCTAGGGTAATGTTTCTTTTGAGATGCCCCTCGAGCCCTTTTTCCCTATACACCCTCTCAAGGGGGCATCCCTAACCATTCCTTCATCCGCATGGGGCATTTTCTTGCTCCCCTTTTTTCTTCCCTCGCAAGTGTCTTATTGTCTTCGCACCGACGCTATTCTAGCACCACCGCGAAGAGGGGCAAAATGTAGACACTTAAATTTGGTTAATCAATTTAATCAAAGTTCTTTCTCTTAGCCATCTAATTAATTAAATATCATGATTAATTATCCCATTCCTTGAATTAATTAATCTAATTAAATAATTATGCTATTCCAATCCCTTTAATTAATTAATCCAGTTAATTAATTATCCCCTTCCAATCCCTTTGAATTAATTAATTAATCCCCTTTTCATCCTATCCCATTAATTAATAATCCCTTTTCCATCCCCTTAATTAATTAATTACCCTCTCCCCATTTAAACAATTAAATAATTGTTTAAATTAGTCACATATCTCCTACATTCTAACCAACTAACCTAACCCCCATCCAACCATCCCCTTATCCTTACCCTTGGGTTCTAACTACCCTATCCTCCCTAACCAACCTTATCCTATCTATTCTAACCTCCCCTCTCACATGTGTGCATATTTCCTATTTTCCAAATATTGGAAAATATCCTATATTTGGGTGGTTATTCCCCAAATAGACATGCGTCCTTGAGGACACATGTCATTCCTTGCCAAGACGTGTCCCTCCTTTGTGACACTTGTCTTCCCTCTTGATCCACTTGTTTGGAATCTTCTTCCACTTAGTTCTCTTTGGAGTGCCACTTGTCTTTCTTAAGGACAAGTGTTGCATTCTCTCATCCCCCATCCTTCCTCTCATCTCCTATTTAATCCCTCCTTTTTCTACCTGTTGACGACTGTTTTTGACACACCCACCAACAGTCAGGTAGCCAATGTGAACACTCACCACCTCTCCTAAAAAGCAATAAGTTTAGGAAAACTCACTACTCCAAGGTCTCTATAGTCGGGTCACAATGGTGATGGGCAATCCAATGGTTGATGTGGTTGTGCCTGTTAAGGGGTCTACTGGTTGAAGCTAAATCTCGTTGATCGTTGATGGCTTAACTTCCTCTTTTTTTGTATTTTTATGATTTAAGATTCTCTGGAAAATAAACTGCGAAGAGTAAAGGAAACAAGAAAACAACAATGAAACCAATTCAATAACAACTTAACAAACTACTCAATTAGCTCCTTGCAATCCAAGAAATTATCAAATTAGCATTCAACAATGAAACTCCACTAAACCTGCAAAATCATCAATTTCACAAACTTATGGAAATAAAATCATCAATAATATCGCCTACCACAATAATTCTCATACACCACTCACGTGCACAATATGATTCACAAAGCAATAAATAGAAGATCAAACCATGCTGCTAATTCCAAATAACAAACATTACCAGATTACACATAACAATTTCGTAGAGTATAGACGTGGATCAGGCAATCTACAAGCTGCTTCTTGTATTAATTTCAATGTGTAACAAAAATTACTCAAATTATTAACAATCTACAAAATAATCTAAAAATATCTAAGTGGGACACAAATCATCAATTTGGGGACCCTTACAAATGAATCCAACTCCTCAATTTATAGATTTTTCTGCCCTACTATCTAGGAAATAAATCTAACCTAAATTAAGAACTCAAAACTGGGAGTTGCAGTTAACTTGCAAGTTTCTGCCTTTATACTCTAGTTAACTACTACGAAATGGAGGTTGCATGAGCACTACGAAGACCATGTAGTGTGAGCCAAGCTTTCGTAGTCATGCAAAATTTTGCTCAAGACTGGAACATGAGCTAGAGCTGCCGTCAAAGTGCTAGTGGAGTTGTCATGAAAAATCTCTTCTTATAAATCCTTCTATCTTTAGTAACTACAGGTTCATCTTCTACTTCTTTTTATAAGATTTATAATTATTAATAATGCATGCAACTGCTTGAACAGGAGGGTCAACTGCATGCTTAATTCTAAATTTGTACTTCCTCAAAACTTCATCTACATGCTTCTTTCCCTTCTCTAACTCCCCTATTGTTTCAGCCACTTCTTGACATTGGGTAATCAGGTATGTGTATTTGTCCATCAGTGTGACATCGAACTGAGCTGGAGGTCCTAGATGCTGGACCTCATATGCGTCCCACCGATTCAATACTTGTTCTTCCTACATGATCCTCATATTGGTTAACCCCAACCCAAAAATCTCTAAGCAAATGCTTTACAAAATTCTCATATTTCAAAATTTCCCTAAGGAGAGGGACTCAGGTATCTGCCACATCCTTCACATACTATTGAAACATTTCAATCTTCAATTCCAAAATGTATGTGTAAGATTGCAAGTTCTTACAACTATCTCCTCCTAAGAGGTCCTCCTCCATTATTACCTCTTCTCCTAAATGCAAAACTTTATTTAAAATTCAGAAATGCTTAGTTTTCATTCCCATTGCGTAGAACAAGAAGCTAATGCTCTGCCTACTTGTACTACCTCTTGGTATACCCCCACGGTATCCTGCAAAAATAACCTAATCTTAGCAGCATTTATCTGAGCCCATGATTTAGCTGCAACAACCACCTGTCTCACCTCAATTAATGCTTTTACTTCTCCCTCTGGCAGTGATGAGGTTGAAGGTAGGTTGTCAGTCCTACAAGAGTCTAGAGGTTTACTCATCATCTCTATTAGAAACTGCTTATGTTGCCCCAGCTGTGCTTTAAGCTCTATGTTGGAGGTATGCTCCTTTTCCACGTGCCCCCCGACAACACTGGTGGCTAGTTCTAAAGTGTATAACTCTCCCTGTTTTGTTTACTTACCCAAGTTTACTTGCGATACTTGGTATTTGGGAGAGGATTGACCTTCAGTCTGGAGTGGAACTGCCACATCTGCAATCACTTCACTGGAACCTATTCTTGACAAATGATGCACAATCCTTGGTTTCTTGACCTTTTGGGGCTCCTCCGTGATTACCTACTGCAATGTCACCTTAGGCAGCTCTACCTTTCTCTTCTTCTTCTCAAAAGTAAATTCAAGCCACTGTGGTATATCTTCATCTTTGTCACCTTGATGTGACACTATGTTGGCAGTTACAATATGAACATCTACCTGTTCCTCTGCTTCATCCCTCTCCTCTACATCTGTTTATTAAGGATTTTGAGGTGAAGCAACTTGACGAGCCAAATTAGTTTGGAGAGCAATTTTAACATTCAGCTGTTGTTGCTTATGCAACTCTCCCAACTTATCACTGACCTCTTCGTTGAATGTTGTCTCTTCCTCATCTACCTTTGTTCCACCTTTACCGACAACTATGTCCTTAAAGAGGTCTTCTTGATCCTGAGGGGTAAAGACTAATCTTTCACTTAGCAAATCTTTTGCCTCATCTCGTTATTTCTCCCCCTAAGTGACTGATGTTCCATGGGTTGTTCCTCTTCTTGGTCTGAGTCTGATTCAACATTTCTAATAGTCACCTCCTCAGTGTTAGACTTGAATCCCTGTGTCCCAGGCTACCCTATGATTGGATTAATTAAAGGTGGTACAGGGGTGTTGGTAACTGGAACCTGCACTGTAGCTATTGGAGGAGGTTGAGTGGGTACATCTTTATCTATTTGTATTCCTTCCTCTTGCTCCTGAGCACCTTCTCCTACTGCCTGCCCTATAGTTGTCCTTGGTGGAAGGACTTTGATGAGTGGTACCACTCCTAATCCATCTGTTACTCCCAGGTCCGCAACCCTCTTTAATAACTCAAACTCCCTCATCTTCTCTTGGAGTTTCCTCATCAGGTCCTCGATGTTGTCTTGGGGCCCCACCTCTTCATCAAGGTTAGTAGATGCATTCTTTCTAAAGCTCAATCTTGTTTTTCGAGCATACTCCTTATAACCCCTTGATTGAGGTACCCCTGAGGTAGACTCCTTTTGTTTTCCCTTTGAGGCACTCGGTCTGACCCTTTGACTTAGCCATTGTTTGGTCCTATTGATGACCACTTGGGAAATATTTTCTATATTCACATCCTCATTTGCAAACCATCTTATTGGGGAGAGGGTTTTTTTATCAATTTTTAGCCCTTTGTAAGCAGCATCAAGTAAGTCCCCATCATCCCTCAGGTCTTTAGGGAGATTGGTTTCAATTTCAAAATCCCTTATTTGGGGTACTCATAACCTATTATAATTTTTCTCTCTCACTTCAAAACTGTCTTGGAGGTTGGCCCAAAAATCCTCTAGTCTAGGCTTATGCCCCTCATATGCCTTAGGCATAGTTTGCTTTAGCTTCCCATAGGGATCATATAATTCCCTAGTGTAATCAAATTCTTTAAGGTTCAACTCTTGGAGCTCGGGCTCTGCCAACTTTGCTACATGTATCTTGGACCAAGAAAAATACCCAATAGACATTGAAAAGTCAATCCCCGTTTTGTGTTTGGATGACAGGAAGATTGGAGGCCTAACAACTGCCTGACATATTCTAATAAAATAATCATGTCATTACAGTACCTTGGGAGCAGAATTGGGTTTCCTGTGAATCCATTGACCCTAAAGTAGGTGGAGCGTGACTTTTGGATAAACCAACATGCCCACTCTTGGATGATAGCCATGGCCTCTGGGCTAATCCTGTATCTGGTATCTCCTGTCAGTTTAATTATTACAGGAAAAATGAAGGCATCATTGATCCTTTTAAAATGGGCCTTTGCATTGACAAGGGGGAGTTGGGAATAATATTCCCATACCTTCTTTTGACCTTCTTCATCCCCTAGTTGACCTTCAACATGTAGGCCTGGGAATTTTCCAGCTCTTGCGACCACCCAAATGACATAAGATGTGAAGAAAAATTTCTAGGTTTGGTGGACCTCTTTCATTTGCCTGTAGATGTTGTCTGAAAGGATTTGAGGCCAGTCAAAGTACTGCTTCCCTACTAAGATGGTGGTCATAAATTGAAACATCCATGGGTGAAAGTGTTTGCAATCGGGCTTGCCAAAGGTCCTACTTAACATGATGATTAGGTCTCTTTGAGGCTCCTTAAAGTCTTCTCTCAGTATTTTTGTTGCCTTCAGACCTATTTTCCTCTCTTCCTCCAACCAATTCTCATTCATGTGCCTTTTGTTTGAGGTCACATTGTCGTTCCATACCTTCAAGGCTTCCTCTTTAGTTGAGAGGAATATCTCATCTCTGGTTGGGATGCTGAACACAAATCCCAACATATCAGGGGACAGATCTATCATTGTTTTACCCTATGCGTCCATGCACTTCCTAGTGTTAGGGTCATACAATTGGGCAATTGTCATTATAAATTCGGGAGCCTGCACCGACTGTGGAAAAATGGTAGCCTCTACTAGGCTTGATATTTTTATTCTCCTTTGTGGGGCTTCCAACCTCGGCTTGTCCAACTGGGTTCTAATATCTTCAATTTCAATGTTCCTAATCTCAGTATCAGTAACCCATTTAACTTGATCATCCAACTTTGAAGCGTAAACTTGCACTTAGTAGTGGTACTTCATGGTTGTCAGAAGTTGATCAATATCCATGCCTCTTGCTAGAAGATGGGTCCATCTAATTGCTTGAATTTGAAAGAAGGAAACAAGTGTCAGTATATTATACCAAAAACATGAAAAACTTCATTCACCTCGAGACTCTGGGGTTCCGGGGTGAGTAATTTTCTCTTTAAAATAAGGACCTCAGAACTTTGGGGTTTCGGGGGTGGGTGAACTTAAACAAGGACCTCGGAACTCTGGGGTTCTGGGTTGGGTAGGCGCGAACGAAGTCCGGAACTTTGGGGTTCCGGGCTTGATGGATTGCAAAAAAGGGCCTGGAACTCCAGGGTAAGTAATTCAAGCCCATCTCGGGATTTCAGGGTTCCGGACCAAATACAAAGATACCCAAAAATATCTAAAGAAGAAGAACATGTGAGAATGGACCTTGGAACTCTGGGGTTCCAGTATTTCTTCTTCAAAGGGGTAATCCAAAACTTTGGGATTCTGGGGTTCCGGGTTCATTAAGCGTTAGGTTCAATGAAAACCTTGGAACTTCGAGGTTCTAGGGTGGGTAAAGCAATTAACCTGGAACTCTGAGGGTCCAGGGTAGGAACTAGGACACGCGGGAACACAAAAAATGAAAAAAAGAAAAGAAAAGAAAAGTAAAAAAAATTCGTGACAAAAACAAAGATCTAAACTATGAACGACGAGGAGGGCAAGAAGAATCACCAACCTAGTGAGAAAAATCGCCCAAGAACGTGACAGGAGCTTGGAAGTTCGGAGGCACGAAGTCAAGAGGCAAGAAAGCAAGAGCTCTGGAAAGTTGAATGAACAAATGAGCTTTAAAAAGTTCACTATACATATTTATACCCCCCCAAACCTTGTCTGTACAAATGCCTTAAACCAAACCTCGGGACTTCGAGGTCTCGGGGTTTCGGGCTCGACAATAAAAAAAACAAAACACCTCACCTCGAGACTCTGGGGTTAAGGAGAACAAGCAAATGAACAATCAACCTCGCGACTCCGAGGGTTCAAAGTTTCGGGGTTGATGCATAAAAACACAACCTACCTTAGGACTCCGAAGTTCCGAGACAGACAACACATAACGCACCTCGAGACTCTGGAGTTCCTAGGTAGACGAACAAAACGAACAAGACAAGGCACCACCTTGGGACTCCGGGGTTCTAGGGTAGGTGCACCAACAAGCAAAAAAGACCAACCTCGGGACTCTGGGGTTGGTAAAGAGAAACAAAAGAAAGAGAGACCTCGGGACTCCGGGGTTCTGAGGTAGAAGGAGCAAAACAAAAAGAAACAAAGCAGCATAAAGCAGAAAAAAGGGGACCCATATTTTCAACACAAGGAAACTAATGGGGGTTAGGTATGCAGGGCATAACACTACCCACTTGATCCACTTTTTCATAATCATATCGTCATAATGCCAAAAATAATCCACTTTCATTTAACCATATCATCACTTTGCTAAAATCATTACTCAACCCACACTTTATCTTTATCATCCATCATCCATTACCATTGCATCAATTAATCATGGAGCATAATTGAGCATCCGAAGACGTCATCGAGTACACATAAAATCGAGGAATAATCAAATCGAAGCGGACATTTGGTTTGCATTTTATGTTATCATTTTATGCTTATTTTTATTTTATAATTCTAATCTTGAGGTGTATGATGTCTTGTGTTTGCTTGATTCATTAGCTTGCTTTTAGTCCTTAGTATTCACACATATATTTTTCATTGCACAATATGTTAGTAACTTTGATTCCAAATAAAAAGCACCCTTAGGTTTCCAAGAGCCATGACCATATATTAAAGGTGAAACTTTAACCTCTTCCAACAAAGTACTCACATATTTACTTTTTATAGAAGTACTATTACACTCAATGGTGTGTGCATGTAGGTTATATAGTGTAACAAATTTGACATGTGTAGTAATCCTAATAACACCTCTCACCATTTTGTATCTTGTATTAGAAAAGACTACTTGCACACCTGCATCTATTAGTTTTCTCATAGATAATAGATTTTGAGCTAGTATAAGGATATGCAACACACCCCTAATCCTTTTTATTCTACCACAAGGAAACTTGATTCTAACTTTACCATGACCAACAATATCTAAATGAGAATCATCACCCAATCCCAAGTACACCTTACCTCCATTAAATTATTCATATTCATAAAACCAATCTCTATTGGGAATCAATTAACCATGCATCATTACCTTTATGATTGGCTAAAGCTACAATGAATGCATCACCATCTTCCTTCTTAGACTCAAACTCGTAATCAAAATTCTTATTTTTCTTCTTCTTTTCTTCTTTGAAGTCATTATGGAAAGTCCAGATTCACCTCAATCCCAACACATGACTTTGGACTATTTGGGAGATTTAAAGATCCCCTTGGACTTGTATTTATCACACTTCTCATTCTTCTTGTCTTTTCCTTGGATCTTCCCCGAATAATTATGGATTCCTTCAAACTAATGGATACCTTCCTCTCCATCTCTTCACCAAAAAAGACACCCACCACATCTTCAAACTTCAAAACAATAGAAGTACTACCGATAGCCATAAAAAAAGAATCAAACTATAAATCAAGCGAATAACAAATCAAGATCTAACATTTCTCCTATTCATCCATCTTGACACCAATATATGCGAATTGAGCCACCAACATATTGAATGCTTCCAAGTGGTCTATAATCTATCCACCCTCTTCCATTATCAAGGAATATAATTTCTTCCTCAAAAAAATATGTTTCAATAAAGATTTGGTTTGATACATCTCACCAAGCTTGTTCTTTAACTTATTTATAGATAGCTCTTAATGGAAATTAATAAAAAATAGAGTTTGTGATGCAACCATAATCGGTAAAACCCTCAAAGAGAATCATCCGACTTATGCAACAAGAGCAACACAACGAAAGCAACAAGAAAACATAAAAAGATTGCATAAACAGATCATATTATTTCTTTAGAACTTCCGACAATCATCCAACTATCATCATATAATCATCAAAGAACATCTGATAATTAACCGGTTACATGTAGGCTCTCAGCTAGATACAATCCAATTCGGGACTCTAAGAATCAACCGAATCACAAAATGCAAATCTCAATCCTTATTATTAATTTTACTTCCTCTGCCCCTACAAATGATTACTTAACATCATATTTATACCCACTGGAACATATTCGGGTCGACCTCATAAGATTACATTTACCAATGCAGGAAAATGAAACATGCAACTAGGTCGGCCCTAATAATTAAAAAAATCTTTCCGAAAAATAACAACCAAGAGGTGCGGTTCAACAGAAAGGTTGGCCACATGCCAAAGAACATCGGACAAGACTTGAAAAATATCCACATGCCAAGAATCACGCCGGTAATGAAGGAAGACTAATCGGTAAGCACAAGAACTATCCTGGAACCCAGAAACAGTCAATCGGAAGCGATAACTAACTGGAAAAGTACCCAAATGAACTGAAAAATCTAGAATTAAGCACATGAACTAGCTTGGAAACTAAAAATAAGATCTACCACGAAAAATAAAATTACTACCGGTACCAGCCGGTAAGAACTCAAAAAACTGCATAAAGAACTAGACAAGAAAAAAATTTAAAGGAAAATTTTTTGGTTGATGCAAGATTGCTCATCGACCAAGGATTCTCTTGCATCAGATAACCCAGGTAGAAAAATATGTTCCATGAGAGGCAACTCGTGAACATCTAAAAGGATTCAGAATAAAGAGCCCATGCTCATTTATGATCCAAACATCTTTTTTATCTGTCAACCTCTGCTTTAGCTCCTCCGGTGCCTCAACCAACTTCTCTAACCCCTGACCCTCTTTGCTTCATATTTGTACATTGTCTCTATTTACTGCCCTCTTTCTTCTGTAAGTCTAATTTGTTTCTACCACAAGACTTCATCTGGTTTGTCACCATAAAATCTCTGTCATCCAGTTCCATTAGGTTCATTTGTCTGATCCTTCTGCAAACTCATGTCACCCTCCGGTATAACCTTTGAAACTGGTTCTGTCATATCTTTCTGCAAACCATCTAGTATAACCTCTACCACTGATTTCTCAGTATTGCAACTTTTCTTAGGACTCAGATTCTTCACCTCCTTCTCTTTCTCATTCAAAGAAATCAATGTGAACTTTTGTCCTTCCTTCTCAATAGTGACTAAGTTTCTTCTACGGTCATAAATAGCTCCTCTATCAAATTGCCAAGGTTTTCCCAACAAGACATGACAAGCACTCATAGATATGACGTCACACAAAACCTCATCTCTAAAAGGCCTAATGTTGAAATTCACCAAACACTGCTCCTTTATCTCTGTCTTTTGATCATCGTGCAACCAACTTACCTCATAAGGACAAGGATGTTCAAGCCTCTTCAATGCAAGCTCTACAACCATCTCCTCAGATACCAATTTGTCAATACTTCCACTATCTACAATAACCTTGTAACACTTACCACCTGATTTACACACAGTCTGAAAAAGACTATTCCTCTGAGTAGATCCGACATCCTTTCTTCTGAACATAAGGGATTCTCCTTGCTTTGGTGCGCAGTCAAACTCGGTACCTTCACCTTTCAATTCTTCATTTACTGCACAACTTCTTGCCCTTCCCTGTTTACATTCATACCACACTTGAAACATTTGCCATGAAACTCTCTGCTAGTTGCTAGTGCATTTCCTCTGTGCTTTTTGTTTTGGTTCTTTACTCCACTTAGGTTTTGATTCATCTTCCTCGACCAGTTTCTTCATGCTATCACTCATCTTTCCTTTGAATTTCTCCTTCCCTCTATTCAATTGTCTTCTTCTCATCTTCTCCTCAGCCTTCAAAGCATATTGGTAAGCTTCCTCGGCTGTGGAAACCCTCAACATACTCATTTTCATCCTAAATGTTAAAACAAAGTCCATTTATGTACCTCGCTACTTTTTCTCTGTCCATCTCTCTATGTCCAAATCTAATCACCACCTTGTAGAATTCCTCAGTATATTTCGTCATAGTCACGTTTCTCTGTTTCAAGTTCTGCAACTTCTTGAACAACTCCATTCACAGTCTCCTGATATGAATTTCGCCTTCAATCTTGCAACCATCTGTCTCCACTAGGTGATCTTCAATTCACCATTCTCCACTCTGTCTTTCTACAATTCTTTTCACCACAAGGCAACATGTCGTTTCAACTTAGTCTGTGCCAACCAGACTCTCTGTGGGTCCTTGACATCCTCAAACTCAAAGTAATCCTCCAACTCTTTGATCCAATCGATCAAATCCTCTGAGTTCAGCATTTCAGAATAGGTGGAAACTTCAACTTTATGAACTTTACTCACTTGCGCCATAGCTCTTAGGAATCTTTCCTCTCTTTCATCTTCTGGTCCTTCAGCTTCTTCAAGCTCTTCACCCGCTTCCTCATATTCATCCTCAGAATCAGGGTTTCTTTGCAAACAAGCCAAAGCGTTTTAGATTTTGTTCCTCATTTCATTCTTAAAGTCTTCCATCGTCTGCTCCACCCTCTCAGGGTTTGTCCTTCTAAGTGACATCTCCTCTTCCACTCTGGTGAACTACCTCAACTTTATGATCTGACTACCGATTTCAATTGCCTCTCCTCGTCGATCTATTGAACACATGCACAATCTGCCTCCAATCAATGATCTACCCACCCAAAGGAATGCTTCAATGTTCACAAATAATTCTTCCACCAACTAGTCCATAACCAACTTTGATACCACTTGATGCAGCCAAAATCGATAAAACCCTCAAAGAGAATCAAACAGCTTATGCAACAAGAGTAACACAATGAAAGCAACAAGAAAACATAACAAGATTGCATAAACAATTCATATTATTTATTTATAACTTTCGGTAATCATCCAACTATCATCATATAATCATCAAAGAACATCTGATAGTTAACCAGTTACATGCAGGCTATTAGCCAGATACAATCCAATTTGGGACTCTAAGAATCAACCAAATCACAAAATGCGAATCTCAATCCTTATTCTTAATTCTCCTTCCTTTTCCCCTACAAATGATTACATAACATCATATTTATACCCACCAGATCATATCTGGGTCGGCCTCATAAAATTCCATTTACCAATGCAGATAAATGAAATGTGTAACTAGGTCGGCCCTAAGAATTAAAGAAATCTTTCCAGAAAATAACAACCAAGAATTGCGGTTCAGCAAGAAGGTCGACCACACACCAAAGAACATCGAACAAGACCCGAAAAAGATCCATATGCCAAGAGTCACGCCGGTAATGAAGGAAGACCAACTGGTAAGCACAAGAACTGTCCTGGAACCTAGAAACAGTCAACTGAATGCGATAACTGACCAGGAAAGTACCCAAATGAACTAAAAATTTGGAATTAAACACATGAACTAGCTTGGAAACCAAAAATATTGATCTGCCATGAAAAGAAAGCAACTACCGGTAAGAACACAAAAAACTGCATAAAGAACTGGACAAGAACAAAAATGAAAGGAAATATTTTTGGTTGATGCAAGATTTCTCATCGACCGGGGATGCTCCTGCATTAGTTTGCCAAGCATAATCTAATCAGGCCATTAGATTTTTGATCCATAACATCATAATGAGCAGTTGTATTAGGATATATAGGGCTTGAGACAATCACATTGACAACATCTCATATATCTCGATCTATTAGTAGATCCTCCATCTTCAATTTCCACATCTCAAATTTACTTCTAAAAAATTTCCCCATCTTTATTCTCCCTAACAAACTTGCCATCTAAATTTTTTGCAAGAAGATCAAAAAACATCTTCTGCACAAGCTCCCACTTAAATCTGGATTAGTATAAAAAACTATCAACCCACAACTGAAACCAAAGGTGATTAGGCTTTGATACCCTTTGTAGGGAAGTTAAGGTTGTGGAACAACTTCCTACACTAATCTTGAGAGGAGGGTAATGTAAAAAGTCTTAAGAACTTTACAAAAATTAAATAAAAATAACACAGTAGCATTCATACCACAACATAGTGATTTATGTAAAGCCACTCAATATATTATTCAATATACTTGCAAAATAAACTTCTCACATGAGCATCACCAATCAGAGATCTGGAGGTACTCAATAGCTAAAAGAAACTTACACACAACCTCCATCTCATGCATCTCATATATAGGAGACAATGCATGAAACTGTCAAATGACATTACAAAACCATGGGTTAAAACCACCCAAAAATTTGGCGCCCATCTTATCTCCAATCCAAGATGCCTTTATAATGTGTCAAAACACACATCAACATGTGTACCTCCCTTTTTACAACTTAGTCATTTGTCAATCACATTTTTACATTTCCCATTTTGGGAGACCCAACTTTTGGAGGCCATGACTTTTGAATCGAATGTCTGATTGACAAACCATTTGAAGCACCAGAAAGCTCACAATATTCTCTATCAAGATATGATGCACTATTCTAGTTACAAACACTTTTGGACCAATTTACAGCCTCTGAGGCCTTCAAAATTGATTTCAAATATTTTGTTTGCTATTTGATGGTATGATTACTTTTTTTAATGCTCCCTACAAAATATCCCTATATATGAGAAGTATGTGCATTAAATCCTGGAGAGGTTTTTTGTTGGAGATTCTCAATTTGATCAATACTATCATGTTCTTTAGGTACCTTGGTTGCTAATGTAGCTACAAGAGGAACCCCAACCTTTATGGTAGAAAGGGACCTATTATATAAAGGGGGGAGATCCCTACCCTCACTAGCTAGTCCAAGGCCACTCTACGATAGATAAAACACTAATTATACCACTATAATGACACTATCAAGGCCATACAAACACTACAAAGACAATAGAAATAGGAAGGGATAGAGACGTCGAGAGGTCTATAATAGAAAATTGATCTACGAACAAGTGGAATGACTCATATTGGTGAACATAATTTGTTTGCACTTTCTTCTTTAATATTTTGGTTAGTTTTAATTTTTTATGTAGGTGGGATTAATCCTGCAAAGATAAACTAGAGGCCATAACTCGTTTATAATATGAACATTTCCTATTCTCTCAATCCTTACTCTATATTAAGTGTAGGTTTAAGGTTGTTAAGATGATTAGGTGACAAAACTGACCGATGAGATATAACTGCCTATCCTTCAGACACCCACTTATAAATATGATTTACTATGTGACAATTTAGTGAACTAGGTGCCTCTTGTAATACAAGTGTACATTAGAGTGGAAGGGAATTGGGTGTACCCCAAAAAGTAACCTTATGTCTTATAAGAGTATAACAAAGACAACCCACATGAATATCAATAGAAGAGGTTGGATAAATATAAATATATAAGGCTGAGACCAAGACATTTCTAAACTATCATCAAGCATTATAAGTCAAGAAAATATATAATAAATTATTTTCCTAAATAACAATGAAACATTAAAGGCAAATCTAATTTGTATAATGCTATGCCATTTATGTAAATCTAGATTCACCCATTAGTAAAATGTCATCATACAAGTCTCATTTATAGGACCTCCAATTCAACCCACTCTTTGATTAATCAATCACAAGTCAAATGGTCCCAATTGTTGGAACCCTAAATTTTTCAAATTTTAGAGTTCCAGATTCATGCCAAAAAGCAGATTTCTATGTTCAATCGCGTGTAACTTCTATAATCAAGTAGGTTCGTTCAATTCTAACTTTCAGAGACTAGGTCTGATGCATCCATCAAGAGGTCAACTTGAGGTATGTATATGTTTCACAAATTTCAAAATCAAGCCAGGTATACCTTTTCGAACCATAATTCTTTTTCATCTCAACACTATCAGGCCAAATTAATTATTCCTTTGTATTTCATGTATATCTGAGGACCTACGTTTCAAATTTCGGATTCATGTGAGGTTATTTGATATATTTTCTAAAGGCAAATCTAAATACAACTTATCTGAATTTACAATATGCAATTCTAAATTCAGATATTAGTAAATCATTTTGCAGGAGCATTACTGAAGAAAATGGAGTTGTCCAAAAGAGGGAAAGCCTTTATCCCACATTGTTTGTGGGATAGACTCTTTTAACGTTTAAGTCCAAAGCAACTCGCATGATAACTGTCGAAAGACAAATGGCTTTTGGCGTGAAGGAGGTTGAACCCAATGGACCCCACGCATGCGGACATGCATCTCAAGGCAACCAAAGTTTTACGACAGACTGGCGAGGATGGAGGCTAAAGATCGAGCAAGTCGAGCAGATCTGACGGTGGGGCTGATGATCCAATGATGGTCACTATATTGCAATGGGAAAGTGCACGACAGATACCTATCATGGATCAATGACAAAGCATGTGCAGAAAAGGTGAGTTAACGATCAAGCAGGTTGAAGGTGGATCAATGACCGTCGCTATACTACAAGATGAAGATGCTCACTAGTTACCCATCGTGACTTGGCAACAAGGCGGGCCCAGGTCAAATGGCAGGTCTAGGTGGTGAACAGGTGGATCCGCGAGCAAATCAGAGGCTGACACATGGCACAAATGAACAAAGAGATAAAGAGTGAGCAAGTTGAAAGAGATCCAATGGTTGTTGCAATTTCGCTATGGAAATTTGCACGATCAATACCTATTGCGGATCAGTGACAAAGAGGAAACAAAGTGAAACGGTGGGTCCACCGGTGCTAAGGTGGTAGACCGACGGTGATGAGCTAGTAGTTAGGTGGCACATCATCAAATTCATAAAGTGACATCGAACAAACCTTGGTTGTGTTAGATCTCTAAAAGGATTCACCGAAAGCATTAGTTTCATCGACATAAAGCACATCAAAGAAATCAGAAATGGTCCCACTGATAAAATAAAAAGTATCGATGAAACTACAAAATCGATAAGACCTGTGAACAGCTCGCCGAGGGAGGAAGTTTGGTTGAAAGACTAATTCTGATTTACAGATATCATTATAAAGGGAAGTATTTTCTTTTATCTTATTTGGTATAACAATCTTTTTAGGGTAAATTATTATCGTGTGTCAATGAATGTTATATTTGCACATTATTTTCTTAAAAGAAAGAAAATACTTTGGTTTTATTGAATTATTTTAAACAAGTACTTGTATAAAGATTATCGACTTTTCAAACTAAAATCTAAGGTGGGATATGTTTAATTTTCCAATCAAGGAATTTGATTGGCTTATCTTGTGTGCAGGAGATATTGAGAATATGATGAATATTTGTCGAGGAATTTTATCAAGGCGGAGAATAAAAGACACATTATTAAAGCATCATTTAGTATTTTTTAGGGTTCTCATTTGTAATTGTTTATTAAACCAGAGGGTGTGTCCTTTGGAATGCAACTATCTGTAACTCCCTTCTGTGTATGAAAGGGTGTGCCCTTTCATATATGTCTTTTGATTCACATACTTATGGGGAGTCATAAGAATAACATATTGTTGTAAGGATTGAATATCGTTTTGCGTTAGAGAAGTCTATAGGAAGAAGTAGTATCATTTTGTGCAAGCAATCTATAATAGAGTATCTGCAAGTGCAGCTTATGTATGTAATTATTTCCCGAAGATTAATATACAAGGTTCGTTGTTTCTTTTTCCAAATATTGTGTATACTTTTGTGTTGATGATTATCTTTGTCCTCTTGATAAATCTGTTTATAGATTTGTTATGATGTGAATCATATGTCATTGCATTAAGTGAAAGATTGAGTTCTTATTGTTTGTGTAACGCGTACTAAACCTTCATGGTTGATGAGAAATTATCTCTTGAGTTGATAAGATATTTGGTCCACAAAGTGTCATATATATCCATGGATAGAGGCACTGGTCTGTTATTGATCTTTTAAGGTTTTGATCTGTATGCATTCAAGGTCCTTGATAGAGAAACGTTCTTCCCAAATCCTATATGAACTGATCTATGTAGATCTCATTTAAGTCCTGAAAGAAATCTCATTTTCAATATACATTCACAATAATTTATTTTCAAAGCATTCAGTTAAAGCACATAATAAAGCATAGTTGTAGAACAATAATTTTCTAGTTTTGTAAACTTGCTAAAAGGTTTAAATCCACTATAAATAACCTCTTTTGTGCTTGAGAGGAAGAGGCACACCCACCTAGGTTTAGTGGAGCCTTAAGTGTAGAGGGATTTGGTCTTTGACCATCCCTGTTCGTTGGCCAAGGCTGATTGGACTACTTGAGGATTTGGCAAGTCTTTTGGTTTTCCAATATGTGGTTTTGGGAACCAACAGATTGGCGACTCTGCTGGGGAGTTGTCATACAAAGTTTTTAGAATCTTTGATAGTTTATTTCAGACTCTACTGGAGGGAGGATCCCAGAAGATTAGTTAAGTTGGTAATATTTCCTCTTAAGAGGTGGCGATCTACATTTCAATACATGAATAATAGTTGGTATTTTGAGAAAATAAGAGAAACCGCTAAAGATTTATCAATAAAATTGATGCAGGGGAGAAGGTTTTTGCATAAAGGGCAGGATAATCTTGTTGAGTTGAGTCCCAAGGAAATATATGAAGAAAATAAATCAACAACAAGTATGGCATCTTGGGGTTATAAAAAGTTTCCTAGCAGAGAGGATGGTTCTTCATCCGATGATAAGTCTGAAAATCTAGATGAAAATCCATTTTATGCCTTAAATGCAAAAGATAATAATGGTGGCCATGATGAAATCTTGATTGAGGAGGACAAACAATTGGATGAAATCATACTTAAAATGGCAGTCTTGAATGAAGATGAATCCAAAATGGCAAAAGATTTTAGGAGACAACCAGATTGGGTATTGCAAAAACTAGGGATACAAAGGGATACAATTCAAACCCTTAGGTCAGGAGGGATAGAAAACGGTGAGGGAGGTAGGCCAACAATACCTAAATATAGTCCCCCTCATATGAGAAGAATAGAGAATCATTTTATAACCTTTGATAACCCGTTATTAAATGGAAGCAAAAGATGGAGGGATGTGCATAGGGATCAAAGTGAAGAAAGGAATAGAAACAACCAAGATAATGGAGGAAACAATGGAAATAATGGAAACAATGATGATAATTATGGAAATGGTAATGGTGGAGGTAGAAACAACAATAATGGCAATTGAGGTAATCATGGAAATAACGACAATAATAATGGTGGTGGAAACAATGGGAACAATGGTAATTATGGCAGAAATGGTGGATTCAACAAAAGAAATGTTAACAATCAAAATAACAATCAGGGTGGCAAACGACCTATGATCATTGAAAGATATAGGCAATTGGATTTCACTGGCACTGTTGGTTATCCAAATCAGATCATTAATAATTTAAGATCAGCAATCCCCAAATTCTCAGGAAATGGAACTAATTCAGTAGAACAACATGTAGTTAATGTAAAAAATATCATTGAAGAATTTGAGTTTCCTCATGAGGATGTATTCATGAAGTTGTTTGTTCAATCTTGACAGAAGATGCAGGAGAATGGCATAGGAACCTTCCTGATGGATGTATTAGTAGTTGGGATGAGTTTATAACATTGTTATTGGAAGAATTTGGAGATCACAATGATCCTTCATTTGCATCCCATGAATTAACAAGTATAAAGAAAAATCAGAATGAATCAGTTGTTGAGTTTAATAAAAGATTTAATAAAGTATTAAATAGAATACCCAGAGATGTTAGACCTGTTGATTCATTTTTTATTAACTTGTATTTGAGTGCTTTTGACAGCAAAACCCATTATGAGATTTTGTCTCATAGACGTGATACTCTACAACAAGCTTTCAAGATTGGTGCTACCATTGAGAGCAATAGGAAGGTTGCTGGGAAAATTGCTAAGAGAGATGATCCAAAGTTATACAATCCTAGGGTTCCCAAGAAAGATGACCTTACTTAGATCATGGACGTGCTTAAGGATATAAAAGGTAAACAAAATCTTAATGAAAAACCACCATACAAAAATAATAAGCAAATGAATTTCAATAGGCCCAAACTCCATGATATGCCTTATAACACCAACTGGAAGGATGGGAAGCTAGTAAAACCAAATCCAAGTAAAGAAACTCTAGATCCACTAAAGAGAGCAAATAAATTTGTGGGAGATCTCCCATGGTGTGAGGTCTGCAATATTCCCCATGATGAAGATCAATGCATGATTGCACAGGGCCTGATGGAGGATTGGCATCAAGAAGAGGAATATGAGCCTACAATTAATATTCTATCATTAGATCCTATGTGGGGTAGATACGAGGATTCATCTAAGGAAGAGCAACATTCAGATATGCAAATGATGAGAAACCATCAACAATATAGCATACAACAGGTTTTTTCTGATGATGATGAAGATATCCCTGCCTTGAGAAAATTATTTCAAGAGGAAGCAGTGCCTTCTTTGAGAAACTTGACTGAAGAGGAGAAGAGAGCATTCACAGTGGCTGTTGTTGCCTAGGCCAAGAGTAATTACTAGTTGAGAAACAAAATAGTGAATCCTGAACAAGGGAGGCCTGCAGGAATATTCGCAAAAGTCTCAAAACAAAATGTGAACAAGGAGGCAAATGACAATAAAGGAAAAGAGGCTCCAAGTGAACCAGCAAAGCAGATTGACGCCCCAAAGTTGGTCAAGCCTATGGAAAAAAAACAAATCAGTAAGCCTCTTTCAAATTGTGGAACTTTTATGTCTCAAGTGTTGTCTCGGGTGAAAATTTCTATGCCTTTGCTTGAAGTGATGAAATTTCTAGATTACAAGAATGAGACTTTGAAAATCATATCAAATGTGGGTGATGGCAATAAAGAAAATCCAAAATCAAAAGAAGATCCTCCTGTGGTATATCTAGGCATGTCCATTAACAAAAACTTCGCACAAGTGGATCCTTTTTATTTAACACTACTTATAAACAATAAGATGGTAAGAAATTGCATGATAGACTCAAGAGCAATAGTAAATATTATGCTAGAGGATGTCATGAAAGAGCTAGGAATGAAGGTAGATACCCCTTATGGAAAATGTTATGCAATGGATAATAGGTCGGTCCCAATGGTTGGGATCATGAAGGATATTGAGTTCAGGTTTTCAGCTTGTCCAGACATTACCTATAAAACAAATGTAACAGTTGTGCAAGTGCCTGCGAACTATGGAATGCTGCTATCCAGACTATGGTCGAACTTGGTAGGTGGATATGTGCAATTAGATCTATCACATGCTACCATCCCGGTCAAAGGAGCAGAGGTAAGAATCAACAGAGAACCAAGATCTCCCTACCTCATAGAGGAAGTGGATCCAGATCAAGTAACTTGCTTTTGCCATTCCGATATGGACAACTTTTAGGTAAGTATTTCTAAACCTTTAGAAATTGAAAAAATTGCAAAGGCTGTTAAACACAATGAAAGTTTAATTTGGAAATTGTATTTTGATGGTGCTTGCAGTAAGGATGGAAATGGATCAGGAGTTGTGTTTATTTCACCTAATGGAAAATATTTTAAATACTCTTTCTCATTGGCTTTTGAATGTACTAATAATATTGTTGAATATGAAGCTCTCTTATTAGGACTTAAATTAGCAAATAGGCATGGCATTAAGTTACTAACAGTCTATGGTGATTCAGAATTAGTTGTTTCACAAGTTAGAGGCAAATTTGCTGCAAAAAATACAAAATTAAGAAGTTATAGGAATGAGGTTTGGGATTATATTGAACTTTTTGATATTTTTTCCATTAATTGGACTGAAAGGTCCAATAATATTTTGGCGGACTTTATGGCTAACCTGGCAATTAAACATAATGATATCCCTTTTGATGATATTACACAAGCTGAAATTAAAACAAGACCATTTGTTCCTGATAATGTTAAGAGTTGGCAAGTGTTTGATGATGATGGGGATCTGCTAAGATTTCTCTTTTGTGAAGATCAATATGCAGACCAATAGATTGATTGGAATGGACTTGTAGAAGACAAGGATGGCACAAAGACAATGCTCGGGTAGGAGGTGTTGCAACCGAAGACAAATAAAATCTCGAAGGGATTGGTAGAGCTGGAAAGAATGTTTGATGATAAAGACATGACTAGTTTTAGAACTAGTTCAGGAGGGTGTGAAGGTGTTGAAAAATTAAACTTGGGAAGTGAGAGTAATCCAAGAGAAGTGTATATTGGAAAAAAGCTCACACCAAAGATTAGAACAACATTGATAAAAAAATTGAGGAAGTATAGGCATGTCTTTGCCTAGTCATATGATGACCTTAAAGCATACATAGAAGACCTTTTTCAGCATGAGGTACCATTAAAACTAGATGCTAAACCTTTCAAGAAAAAGAAAAGGCCTATAAACCCTACCTTGGCTCCTAAGATGAAGGAGGAGTTAATGAAAATGAGAAATGCAAGGATTATTTAGCCTATAAGGCACTTAACATGGGTGTCTAACTTAGTACCAGTACGAAAGAAAAATGGTGATATTAGGTTATGTGTAGATTTTATAAATCTAAATGTTTCATCTTTGAAGGATAATTGTGCTTTACCTAACATGGAAGCTCTATTGCAGAAGGTTACAAGAAATGAATTGTTGTCTATGATGGATGGGTTTTCAGGCTATAACCAAGTTAAGGTTAAGGAGTTGGAGAAATACAAGACAACCTTTACTACACCATGGGGCACTTATGTGTATGCAAGGATGCCTTTCGGGTTAAGAAATGTAGGAGCTACATTCCAGAGGGCTATGGATGTAGCCTTTGAAGGGTTAATTGATCATATTTTAGCAGTGTACCAAGATGATCTGACTGCTTATTCTAAAAATGCAGAAGATCATTGTAACCGCTTAGAATTTATTTTTTATTAGAGCATTAGAATATGGCATATCTTTGAATCCTAAAAAATGTCATTTTGGGGTTACTGAAGGAAAGTTGTTAGGTCATATTGTTTCAAAAGATGGTGTGAAAATTGATCCAGAAAGGATTGCTGCTATTGATAAAATTCAAATCCCAAAAACAGTTAAAGCAATTCAATCTTTTTTCGGTCAAATTAACTTTGTAAGAAGATTTGTTTCAAACTTCTCTGAAATCATAAAGCCTATTGCTAAAATGTTGAAAAAGGGTCCTGAAATAAAATGGACTAGTGAAGCTCTTGAAGCTTTTGTAAATATCAAAAGAGCCATCAAGGAAGCCCCCGTATTAAAATCACCTGATTTCTCTAAACCCTTCTAAGTGTTTTCATTTGCTTCATTCCATACCATTACTGTTGTCATGTTACAAAAGAATGATGAGGGCCATGAACAGCCAGTGGCATTTTTTAACAAAACCTTACAAGCATTTGAATTGAACTACGATTTGAATGAAAAACAAGCTTATGCTCTTATGAAAGCTATAAAATCTTTCAGACCCTACTTGGTTGGTGCCACTGTCATTGCATATGTGCCAAATGTTGTTGTTAAAGACATCTTCAAACAATCAGAAACTACTGGAAAGAGATGCAAATGGATAAATTAGATGCAAGAATTTAATATTGATCTACAAACCACAAAGTTGGTAAGGGGTCAGGGTTTGACAAAGTTAATGGCATAATCCAATTTTGAAGTAGCATGGGTGAATCAGGTAGAGTTGGAAGATGTACAAATTAGCATTGAGAGATGTCCTTGGTATACAAATATTGTATATTACTTAAAATACATGAAATGTCCGGATAGTTTAAATGATAGTCAGAAGAGAATTTTAAAGCTTCAGACATCTAAGTATGTGTTACTTAATGGAGATTTATATTGGAAAAATAGAGACGATGTTCTCTTATTGTGTTTAGATGAGTGTCAAGCATTTGCTATTTTAAAAGATTTACATGAAGGCGTATGTGGAGGTCATTTTTCAGCCAAAACCACTGCTCATAAAATTCTGAATGTTAGTTATTATTGGCCCCAAATTTTCAGAGATAGTCATGCTTATATTAGAAAATGTGAAGCATGTCAAAATTTCTCAAGAAAACTTAAGTATAACCATTCCTCTCAGACCCATGCATACAGAGGAACCATTCCAGATGTGGGGTATTGACTTCATAGGAGAGGTAGCAAACAAATCTAGTGGTGGGAATAAATGGATTTTGTTGGCTACTAATTATTTTACTAAGTGGGTTCAAGCCATTCCCACAAGACAGGCTACTAGCAAAGTTGTGATAAAGTTTCTTTTGGAAAACATTCTGACTAGATTTGGGGTACCCCAAAAGATTGTGATAGATAATGGGATGTGTTTCAAATCCAATGAGTTCTTTGATTTCTATGAAAATTATGGCATCACTTTGTCCTATTCATCACCTTACCATCCCCAAGGAAATGGGCAAGCAGAATCTAACAATAAAAACTTGTTGAAGATTATCAAAAGGATGTTAGGTGATAATAAAAGAGCTTGGGATTCGAAATCGATATTAGCAGTATGGGCTGATAGAGTGAAAGTTAAGAAGTCCATAGGATTCACTCCATACGAGCTTGTATATGGCAAAGAAGCAAGATTACCCTTGAGTAATTTGCTCCCAGTTTATAAATTTGTTACAGAAGAGTTTTCAGAAGAAGTGAACTTTATGGGGGACATATTGATGGCATTGGCTGAGTTGGATGAATGTAGAAAAGAGGCTTAGGAAAGAAACATCCAGAGGCAATAGATGGTTAAGTCTTTACGTGATAAAAGGGCTCGTGACAAAACTTTTGAGGAGGGAGAATGGGTACTCAAATGGAATGCCAAAGACCAAGACAAAGGAAAACATGGAAAATTTGATGCACTCTGGTTAGGACCTTATATCATCTTTGAAAAGGGTGGAGAAAACTCATATTACTTGTAGGGTACTGATGGCGAATTGTTGGAATTTCCAGTCCATGCTCAATACCTCAAGCATTTCTTCTCTTGATGATCAGGGAGTATTTCTTATATTATAGTAATATAGTTTTTCTCTTGTTTTCTGTTATATGTTTTCAATTTTCATTTTGGTCTGCTTATCCAGAGATAGCTGAGATCTCGCTATGCTCCCATGGAGCATACGTCCCCAGAAAGAGCCACTGTTGGAACCCTAAAATTTTCAAATTTCAGAGTTCCATATTCATGCCAAAAAGCAGATTTCTATGTTCAATCATGTGTAACATCTATAATCAAGTAGGTTTGTTCAATTCTAACTTTCAGAGACCAGGTTTGATGCATCCATCAAGAGGTCAGCTTGAGGTATGTATATGTTTCACAAATTCTGAAATCAAGCCAGGTATACCTTTTCAAACCATAATTCTTTTTAATCTCAATACTATCATATCAAATTAATTATTCCTTTGTATTTCTTGTATATCTAAGGACCTACGTTTCAAATTTTGGATTCATATGAGGTTATTTGATATGTTTTCTAAAGGCAAATCTAAATACAACTTATCCAAATTTACAATATGCAATTCTAAATTAAGATCTTTCCAGTCGGATATTAGTAAATTATTTTGCAGGAGCATTACTAAAGAAAATGGAGCTGTCCAAAAGAGGGAAAGCATTTATCCCACATTGTTTGTGGGATAGGCTCTTTTAACGTTTAAGTCCAAAGCGACTTGCATGATAACTGTCGAAAGACAAATGGCTTTTGGTGTGAAGAAGGCTGAACCCAGTGGACCCCATGCATGTAGACACACATCTCGAGGCAACCAAAGTTTTACGATAGACTGGAGAGGATGGAGGCTAAAGATCGAGCAAGTCAGGTAGATCTAACGATCAGGCGGATGATCCAATGGTGGTCGCTGTACCGTAATGGGAAAGTGCATGACAGATACCTATCGTAGATCAACGACAAAGCACGTGCAGAAAAGGCAAGTTAACGATCGAGCAGGTTGAAGGTGGATCAACGGTCATCGCTATACCGCAAGATGAAGATGCTCGCTAGCTACCCATCGTGACTTGACGACTTGGCGGCCCCAGGTCAAATGGCAGGTCTAGGTGGCGAACAGGTGGATCCGTGAGCAAACCAGAGGCTAACACATGGCACAGATGGACAGAGAGATAAAGAGTGAGCAAGTTGAAAGAGATCCAACAGTTGTCGCTATTCCGCTATGGAAAGTTGCACGATCAATACCTATTGCGGATCAACGACAAAGAAAAAACAAAGTGAAACGGTGGGTCCGATGGTGCTGAGGTGGTAGATCGGCAGTGATAAGCTGGTAGTCAGGTGACACGTCATCAAATTCATAAAGTGACTTATCGAACAAACCTTGGTTGCATTAGATCTCTAAAAGGATTCACCGAAAGCATCAGTTTCATCGACATAAAGCACATTGAAGAAATCAAAAGTGGTCCCGTCGATAAAATAAAAAGTATCGATGAAACTACATAATCGATAAGACCTGTGAACAGCTCGTCGAGGGAGGAATTTTGGCCGAAAGAATAATTCTGATTCATGGATATCATTATAAAGGGAAGTATTTTCTTTTATCTTATTTGATATAACAATCTTTTTAGGGTAAATTATTATCTTGTGTCAATGAATGTTATATTTGCACATTATTTTCTTAAAAGAAAGAAAATACTTTGGTTTTATTGAATTATTTTAAAAAGTACTTGTATAAATATTATTGACTTTTCAAACTAAAATCTAAGGTGGGATATATTTAATTTTCAAATCAAGGAATTTGATTGGCTTATCTTGTGTGCAGGAGATATTGAGAAGATGATGGATATTTGTCGAGGAATTTTATCAAGGCGGAGAATAAAAGACACATTATTAAAGCATCATTTAGTATTTTTTAGGGTTCTCATTTGTAATTGTTTATTAAACCAGAGGGTGTGTCCTTTGGAATGCAACTATCTGTAACTCCCTTCTGTGTATGAAAGGGTGTGTCCTTTCATATATGTCTTTTGATTCACATACTTATGAGGAGTCATAAGAACAACATACTGCTGTAAGGATTGGATATCATTTTGTATTAGAGAACTTTATAGGAAGAAGTACCATTTTGTGCAAGCAATCTATAATGGAGTATCTGCAAGTGCAGCTTATATATGTAATTATTTCCTTAAGATTAATAGACAAGGTTCATTGTTTCTTTTTCCAAATATTGTGTATACTTTTGTGTTGATGATTATCTTTGCCCTGTTGATAAATCTATGTATAGATTTGCTATGATGTGAATCACATGTCATTGCATTAAGTGAAAGATTGAGTTCTTATTATTTGTGTAATGCGTACTTAACCTTCATAGTTGATGAGAAATTGTCTCTTTAGTTGATAAGATATTTTGTCCACAAAGTGTTATATATATCACTGGATAGAGGCACTGGTCTGTTATTGATCTTTTAAGGTTTTGATCTACATGCATTCAAGGTTCTTGACAGAGAAACGTTCTTCCCAAATCCTATATGAACTGATCTATGCAGATTTCTTTTAAGTCCTGAAAGCAATCTCATTTTCAATATACATTCACAATCATTTCTTTTCAAAGCATTCAGTTAAAGCACATAATAAAGCATATTTGCAGAACAATAATTTGTCAGTTGTGTAAACTTGCTCAAAAGTTTAAATCCACTATAAATAACCTCTTTTGTGCTTGAGAGGAACGGGCACACCCACCAAGGTTCAGTGGAGCCTTAAGTGCAGAGGGATTTGGTCTTTGACCATCCCTATTTGTTGGCCAAGGCTGATTGGACTACTTGAGGATTTGGCAAGTCTTTTGGTTTTCCAATCTGTGGTTTTGGGCACCAACACCAACCTCAACATGACATGTTGAATTAAACTTCGATTGTGCATCTTGAGGTAATTTATTACCTTCAAGCATCAAATGTGTCAACTATGATTCATTTGTTAAGGTGTTAGAAGTGATGATATAGAAACTTCGTTCTAGAACTAATAATGAAGTGGAGGTCAAGGTTCTGCTTCTTGGTCTTTAGTTGATTGAAGCATGCAACCTAAATAAAATTATTATTGAAGGTGACTCAATGGTAGTCACCATCTACTTGAGAAATCAAATCTCATCAAATTAAAAAAATAACAAATATCTCAAAGGAGGCTTGGGCCATCTTGGATAGCATTTTAATTTTTTTTATCCAATATTATTATGCAAAGGAAAACACGTTGGAAAACTCTCTCTCTAATAGAGGTATTGATCAACATCAAGAGTTAATGATGGCTGAATAATCATCAAGGTATTTGGAGTTGTTACCCACAATTAAGAATGAGACCACTCTTGATTGTCTTTAATCTCAAATGTAGCATTAGCAAAGTATGTTTGGACAATAATTTCTTGGCGAGTATTGGTATTTATTTTCATTCACATATATTGAGACTATCTTTATGATGAATACTAAGAGGGGGGGGGGGGGGGGGGGGGGTGAATTAGTATGCCAAAAATCAATGTACTTAAACACTTTACTAGTCTCGCAGTAAACCGGTAAAACAATTTAGCAAACAAATTGGTGTACACACATGCAAACCAAATAGCAAATAATGCATTCACCCACAGAAGCACAATCACCATAACACAAGAGATTTTGACGTGGAAACCCAAATGGCAAAAACCACGATGAGATGAAACTCACAAGTAACTATCTGCAGAATAGGAACCAGACCGGTTAAGGTCATACAATGTTCTTTACCAGAATAGATCCTGTTAGGAATCTCAATCTCTGTTAGGAGATAAGTCTGATTAAAGACTACCTTGCTAGAGGATTTTAGATCCACAGATGTGAACCACCTTGTTAGAGGATTTACAAAAGGCTTTTTGGGCCTACTCGGTTAGGGGCTTCAGACTTGTCGAAGATGCGAGAATCAACAAGTGAGTGATCTAGCAAATAACACAAATTGCTTGGTTAGATCCTTGATAGCTCATTCCTAATGCATTCCAGCATTACTTCAGTCTTCAACACATTCACACTCTACCTTTTCTCACAGACATGAACTTCTCTTCTATAATCTCACTTACAAAAACTCATCAACCACCTTAAACCCTAGCAACAACCTAAAACCCTAGACATGACATCCTTTTAAAGGAATCTGATTTCATGTCAGTCCAATAGGATTACAATACAATTTCCTAGGTTCAATGCATCTAGACATAATCAGTAACACGACACAAAAAGCACCGCCGGAGTGTCGGCACCGCAAAACAATCGGTGGATGGTGACTCATCACAAAATGTCGGTTGGTAACTCATCACAGAGTATTACTGGTTCAAACAAAATACCGGTTGCCGGTTTGACAAAATGAAGACTAGGAAATATGAGTTGTGCCACTTCGTTCCTTCGTACTGCTTGAGATCCTCGAACCGCTTGGGGTCTTCATACCACTTCAAACTGGTAAACACTTTCTGCAAACACTGATAGTCTAAAGACTATAATACATCATACCGGTTGGAACAAAATATCGGTTGAGCTTTAACTCATACATACAAAAAGTGATCTCAAATCAAGTGTGTGTCCATCAATGATAATCACAGCATCAATCATCAAAAATGCCAACAATCTCCCCCTTTGGCATTGATGGCAACACTTAGGAAAATTTTGACATCTAAGTGTTTTACAATAAAAAAATATGCCATAATCAAAATTACTCCCCCTGAGCATATACACTATCCCTTTTGCAGAAAATACAATGTATACTACTCCTTAACAGAAATAACATGAAAGTATACATCAAAGCATCAAAATTTATATACTTCTCCCCCTTTGCCAACAATGACAAAAATATTGCAGACTAAACCCTGTTTCATTAGTATTAAAATAATAAGTGTTTATGACAGTAAAGAGTAAAACTTGTCATAAACTGATTTAAAATCCTACAAAAATTGCTTCATGGATAAGGACCATGACTCAAGTAGGGATGTAGCCACCTCTTTCTCTGTCTACATCTGGGAGACATGTTCTTCCATGGCATCTATCGTGCTCATTTCTTGAGTGACTGTTAGGGCATCAAGATTTAGATAGCATTTCTGGAGAATTTGCAGTCGTGGCAGTAGGATTAGTTGAAGTTGCTGCAAATTACATGTTCGGTTGCTTATCTCTGCCTCTATTCTTGTAGATTGGATTTGAAGCCGGTGAACAGTTTGACCATATGTGGAGAAGGAGTCATATGGCATCTTGAAGGTGCTAATAAATGACTGCATATTAGTTTGCAGTTTGTCCTTTTGAGTGAGCACATCATCACAGAATAAATGAGGTTGACAAATATTGTTGAGTAGTAGATTTCCCTCATTCATTCCATCTCTAATGTCCTTTTGTGCCTTCTGGAGATCAGACCGGAGCTCTGTTAACTTTCTCACCGAGGCAGTGTCCAGAGCCTTTTGATGTTCCTTCTTGGCATTTGCTTCTGCAACCTCTTCCAGGCTTTGCACCTGGTCTTCTACAACTATGCATAGGAGCTTCAATTGTGCAAGTGAGGAATCGGTACTGGAAAGGTTCGTACCGGGTATCAAATTGGTAAGTGTTTCCACCGCAGTTTGGATAACATCTTCCTCCTTTTTCCTCCTTAGAGCATCCAATCGCTCTTGAGCAAGCTTAATGCTCTGTAGCAGCCCCGATTCATTTGCACACTGGAGGTCAATAGGACTGGTAATGTCAGCCGGTTTAGCCTGACTACCGGTTGCCATTAGGGTCTCCACCTGTGTGCTCTTTGTTGCTGCTTTCTTGTCCTTGTCTCTTTGCTTATCTTCTTGAGCCTTCCTCTGCTCCTCTTCTTCTTTCTTTCTTTTCTCTTCTTCTTGTCTCTTCTCTTCATCTTTTCGCTTCTTCTCTTCTTCATCCTTCTTCTTCTCCTCTTCCTTCTTTCTCTTCTCCTCATCCTATTTCTTCTCTTCCTCTTGTCTCTTATTTTCCTCTTCTCTTCTCTTCTTCTCCTCTTCGTTCTTTTCCTCTTCCTTCTTCTTCTTCTCTTCCTCTTGTTTCTTATTTTCATGTTCTCTTCTCTTATTCTCCTCTTCTTTCTTGTCCTCTTCATTCTTCTTCTTCTCTTCTTCTTTTCTCTTATCCTTTTCATCTTTCTTCTTTTTCTCCTCTTTTCTCTTATCTTCTTCATCTGCATGTTTCTTCTTTTTTGCTTCCTGTTGCTTCTTTTCTTCTTCTGTCTGCTTCTCTTGTCCTGTTCCTTCTGATGGTGTACCATGAGTAACTTTTTCACCATCTAAGGAGTCAACGTCAATGGGTTCCATTTGTTCAGTGACCGGTTCCCCTTCACTGTCATATACTTCATTTGGTTTGCCAGTTTCTGGTTCTTGCTCAGCTTTCCTGTTGGCTTCAGCCACTTGATGCATCTTTAGAGCTTCTCGAGCATGAGTATGTGTATCTTTTATCACTTCATGAACCTTTCCTTTCAGTAACAAGAGTCTTCTTCTTCTCATGAAGAAGAGGCCTTTGTATTTATTCATAACTTCGAAAAGTTATGAATTTGATACATCAGGAAAATATTGAGCAAATATTTCCTCCCTCATTTCCTGTTCCTTTTCTATGGCAATGCGCCATTTGTTGTCTAAAGAATTATACAAATAATCCGGTGTCTTAGATCTAATTTCTGAAGGCGACCGGTCATTAACACACAAATACTTAATGATTTCCTGTTCAACTTCTTCCTTTTCATTATCACTAAAGTCATCAAAACAATCAATTAAATCATTCAACAATTTTCTCCTAATATTCTTTATAGTTCTTTGACAATGTGTCAAAGGTTTGTAAGAAGAAATATCAATATTTACCGGTGCATATGTTGCCGGTTCATTCTTTGTCTTTTTCTTCGTTTGCCTAGTCTTCTTAGGTGGTTCTTTTGACACAATTTCTTTTGAGTCCGGTGTATTGCTTTTCATCTTCCGCTTCCTCTCAAAGACTTTGGTAGGTGCAGCTTTCGGTTTCTTCTTAGCTGGTGACTGCTTGGTCACTTTGGGACTGGCTGCAGTAATCGGTGCCGATGCTGAAGGCACTACCTTTCCTTTCTTTTCTGAGGGTTCTTCAACCGGTGTAACCCTTTCCAAATAGGTGTCGGTTCTCTTTGCCTTAGGATCAAGGGGTGAGGCGATTAGGGTAGAAGCATACCCATCCAACATATCATACATTACCTCGTAGCCCATAGGCTCCACTTCTTCCTATCTGGGCTCAAGGGCCTCCATTATGCATTCATCCACTTTGATGGTGAAGCAGATGTCTTCCTCGTAATTTTTTACTATATCACCAGATATTCTTACCCTTTGGTTCATTTTGCATCTGAACTCATCAAAGTATTTGTTCAGTGCTTTCGGATAGCCGATTCCAACCGCTTGTAGACTTTCCTTGATTTGCTTTGTCACCAGTTGGTCAGCAGACCATTGAATGTCACCTACTCCTGGAAAGTAGCCTTGGAAGTAAAAGAACAACCCAACCAGTAGTTGTCTGAACTTAAATCTCAGTGCATTGTCCTGTTTGATCGAATTAAGATTCAACAGAAGTTATTTTTGCATACAAGTGCACAGATCAAATGATGCATCTTCCTTGATCATCCTATAAGCGACATTTACCACTATAGCAGAGACAAAATTAATTCTGCTAGTAGAGAACGTCCGGTAACCTATCACCATGCAGGCATACTTGACCAAATCGTCCTTGATTGAGTTAACGGTCATTCCACGTGAGTCGCTCATTGAACTGGTGAGCTTGGACATTACAGTCTTGCTGACCTTCCTAAGGGCTGGCACTTCCCCTGTGTTATAGAAACCGACGATGACATGAATCACTTCCAGTGTGATATCATGCGTCCGTTCCAAGTACATCTTATCACCGTGTACCCTGCTTAAAATAATGCGAATGTGATCATCCGAAAATTCTTCAAGAAAGTAAACTGCATTGTGAAGTTTCTTCTTTTTCAGAATGCTGAATTCTGGTTTAATCTTCTTATCCTTTCCGCATAACAAGCTCAGCTGGGAATGGATCACAAGAGACCCTAGGTCTTCGATTTTGCAGTCTATGTAATCGGAAATGCCTTCTTCCACTATAACTCCAGTAGGTACTTGAGACAGGGCATTGTATTTCGACTTTCATTAAATGAAGTCCATAGAATCAATGGGTGCACTATAGCTATCATGTGATGCGGAAGCCATGATAAACAAAGAATTATGAAAAATACCTTCGTAGATCAAAATTTAGGGCTTCACAATTTGAACTACGCTTCACACTCCTTCGGTTATTGAAATACCGCTTTGCGTTCTACACTCCTTCAACAGATGATAGCTTCAGATTCTTCTCTAGGTTTTTGATAGATTCCTTGAATCGCAATGTAGCTCGCTTTTCTTCACTCTGCACTTGAAAAACTTCTTTGCTCAAAAAATGATAAGTGAGAAATGATTTAAAAATTCCTATTAAACAGGTTCTTCACCTACCATAATAAATTCTCCACTATTAGGGCGTAAACCCTAATTTGCCTTTTACCATTTCCGATCTTCTGCCGACTGACAGGTATCTCATACCGGTTAAGGTCTTTTACTGGTGTCAACCGGGGGTTCAAGATATTTCACCGTTTGCTCCCCCTAAGCTTTTTGTAGCTTAGTTTGTCGGTTCCAAAATTTCCACACTGGGTGCAGAAACCGGTTCTTCTTGCAACACTCCTGGTTTCTTTTTCCAGGTTTTGTTCATATCTGCTTGAACAGTTTCAATATCAATCTTTCCTTCCGGAGTGACCGATATGTCATCCGATATGTTCTTTCTTGTTCTGCAGAATCTGGTAATGTGACCCAGTTTGTTGCAATGATAGCAGACCATTCCAGGTGCTCTCCATGGTCCATTATTCATGTTACCATTCTTCGTCTTGCATGTTGCAACAGTGTGACCATGACAATGACAGATCAAACAGTTTGCTCTCCATCCGATTGTCGCTTGATAGCCACCGCTTCCTGACTGATGATTAAAGGTATTAAATCGGTTGGGATTCCAGTTCACAAAAGGTTCCAGACCAACTCCTTGAGTCCTCTGAGGATATCTTCCAGTGTTGTTCATAACAGACCTGCATTTAGATGCTCTATGCCCAAACTTGTTGCATGCATAACAATTACCATTGAACTTATTGGATCTAGGTACATTGTTTATAAAGTAAGGAAAATTATTGTAGGCTTTGCTCCTACACACATTAGCAGTATGTCCTTCTTTAAGACAGTTAAAGCAAACAGGTTTGAACTTTTGCTTACCTTTACCTTTGAATGCCAGTTGCTTCTTCGATGCTTTAGCATTTGCACCAGAGGTCTCACCTTTCTCATGACCGGAGTAACCAAGTCCATCAGTATTCTTGACAGGTTTGGTCGATTCAAGCTTTTGCTCTAGCTTAACAGTACTCTTGTTGAACTTAGCAAGTATTTCCTTTGACTCAGAGAGTTCTTTGGAAATAGCAACATTTGTTTCCATCAAGTTTGCATTCTCGGAGATGGCTATGTTCAGTTCTCCTTGCATGTCTTCCTTTTCCACTTTGCTCGCATGGAGTTGAGCGGTTAGGGCACTGATTTCTTGTTTTAACTTGGAGATCTCATGATCTCTGTCTTTTACAAGATCTTCAACTTTCCTTCGGTTCTCAAGCTCTCGACACATTCAGATAGTCAGTCCTTCCAACTCCTTTCTTAGGTTGGAATTGGAGTCATTCAACTTTTCTACTTCTTGAATTAAGGCTTCCATGTCCACTTCATCAGAGGAACTATTTTTAGTTAGCTCCATCAATTTTTCAGCATGTTCTCTCCTTTTTGCCTAAGAGGCCTTGTATTTGACCATAAGTTCATCATAGGCTTGCTCAGACTGAGTGAGACGATGAGTAAGTTCCCTCACAGTGTATTCCCCCATATCTCTTTCCAAGTGGTTAAACTTATAGAAAGGTTGGCTTTGATACCAATTGATGAATACTAAGAGGGGGGGGGGGTGAATTAGTATGCCAAAAATCAATGTACTTAAACACTTTACTAGTCTAGCAGTAAACTGGTAAAACAGTTTAGCAAACAAATCGGTTAGCACACATGTAAACCAAATAGCAAATAATGCATTCGCCCAGAAGCACAATCACCATAACACAAGAGATTTTGATGTGGAAACCCAAATGGGAAAAACCACGGTGAGATGAAACTCACGAGTAACTATCTGCAGAATAGGAACCAGACTGGTTAAGGTTGGACCAGTTAAGGTCATACAATGTTCTTTACCAAAACAGATCCTGTTAGGAATCTCAATCTCTGTTAGGAGATAAGTCCGATTAAAGACTACCTTGCTAGAGGATTTTAGATCCATAGATGTGAACCACCTTGTTAGAGGATTTACAAAAGGCTTTTTGGGCCTACCCGGTTAGGGGCTTCAGACTTGTCGAATATGCGAGTAATCAACGAGTGAGTGATCTAGTAAATAGCACAGATTGCTTGGTTAGATCCTTGATAGCTCGTTCCTAATGCATTCTAGCATTACTTCAGTCTTCAACACATTCACACTCTACCTTTTCTCACAGACATGAACTTCTCTTCTATAATCTCATTTACAAAAACTCATCAACCACCTTAAACCATAGCAACAACCTAAAACCCTAGACATGATGTCCTTTTAAAGGAATTTGATTTCATGTCGGTCCAATAGGATTACAATACAATTTTCTAGGTTCAATGCATCTAGACATAATACACGACACAAAAAGCACTGCCAGAGTGTCGGCATCGCAAAACAATCGGTGGATGGTAACTCATCGCAAAATGTCGGTTGGTAACTCATCATAGAGTATTACCGGTTCAAACAAAATACCGGTTTAAGAAAAATACCGGTTGCCTGTTTGACAAAATGAAGACTGGGAAATATGAGTTGTGCCGCTTCGTTCCTTCGTACCGCTTGAGATCCTCAAACCGCTTGGGGTCTTCATACCGCTTCAGACCGGTAAACACTTTCTGCAAAACACCGATAATCTAAAGACTATAATACATCATACCGGTTGGAACAAAATACTGGTTGAGCTTTAACTCATACATACAAAAAGTGATCTCAAATCAAGTGTGTGTCCATCAATGACAATCACAACATCAATCATAAAAAATGCCAACACTTTATTATAGTGTTCAACATGTCATGGAGCCCTTATTACAACCATACTCACTATTAGACAAATGACCTTTCATGAAGGATATATCATAATTATTTAGATTTCTTTTTTTTTCTTTTTTTTAAGGAGGATAAAATGATGGAGGTGATTGTGGGTCTTAGGGAATGATTTCCTAAAGGGGCTACTAGACATCGGGCACTTTAAAAGTTCTTCATTTCTTGTTAAATTTTTTTTGTCATCGATTGGTGATAATGAAATCTCTAACAATTTTAAAAAATATTACATTTGAGATAACTTACAATGTGGATGAGGAGGTTTATAAATATTTAGTAAAGGGATTTGGTTCTCTTCTTGTCATAGGATATGATTTTCATGGTCTAACATCAATTAGCTCAATTAGGATCATTAAAAAACGAATGGAGGAGCTAGAATGAGAGGTGGTTGCTCTTCAAAAGTTTCTCAACTCTACTAAGAAGAAATTGATCTATAGTTCTAATCTCAATATGATCCAACTTCTCAAGATAGTGAAATTCTTGTCCTATGTAGAAGAGATTTAATGTTGCTAAGGCATAAAAGTTGTTAAAATCATAGAATAACATGTTGTGTAACTAGTAAAATTGAAACATAGGTTCTACAAATTTAATTGTTATGATTTTCTCGAAGCTTTCCTCTATTCTTGGATGCAAGTCATTTTGGTGGTTAATTAAAGTAGGTCCTTGCAGTAGTTTTGTAAATTATTTGTAATTAGGTAGCCAAATTATATGTTATTATTTTACAGATTGTATATTCTATATTATGTTTGCCCTACTATTGAAAGCTACAAAATCTTATATTTTGTCTATGTTTGTTTTAAACTCCAAGCTAGGCCCTTCTTTTGGTATATGATGTTTCCTAGAACTTGCGTTTTTGAAATAGTGTTTTTTTATTTTTTTTGATACATATGAGGTAAGGGACCTAACCCCCAACTTGATTGATAAAACAATATCATCATCCAATAATTAATAATTTCTAAGTAAAAACGACTTGACATGTAAGGATGCATTGTTATTACCACAAAATTCATTAAGCAATAACTCCTCATCAAGAGTAATAATATCATCATTTAGTGTACTAAAAGATGATGAATCATTAGAGTATCATGAGAAGATAACAAACTATTGACAATGTATGCCATCATTATGTAAAATACCACAAACTCTTCCATCATTGTAAACATAAGATACAAAAGAAGTGCTATTAAAAAGACTGATTAGCACGATGTATGTAAAAGTTAGCTCACATAATTCACCATCCATTTTCTCTTCACAAGACATAGTATCGAAGATACACAAATCTAAGAGTATAAAAATAAGACTATCATGATATGTAGGAAGAATAACATCACAAGGATCAATGACATCATGAGTAACTACAAAAGGTTTAAATTTACCACATACACTATCATATCTTGATGAATCAAAGTAAGGTAGGGTGACATCATCACCTTCCCTCACACAAGGGGTTTAATCATCATAGACCATGCATACGAATAAAGTAAAATCATCTAAGATGGATGGAAAAGTTCTAAAAATTTTTATGAAAGATGAAAAGCGAGATACATAAGAAGCCAATGTATGCATGAAGCATGGAGAAACCTCCATTTGATATAAAGATACAACACCCTTAAGGATTAATGAGTATGATTAGATAAAGATAGAAAACATATGATCATCCTTATGAATGCAAGTAAGGTTAAATGTCGAATATAAGTTATATGGAAATGATCTAACAATAGAGCATAATTAAAGGGTGTGTGGGTAAGCATAAATAGATATCCAACAATGAAATCTCAAACCCAAATCAACATATAACAATAAAAATAACAAAGAGTAGGTTTGACCCTTATCAAATTTGAAATGAGATGTACAAAATCATAAATATTAGATCTTTGAAACCATAATGTAAAAGTATATACTACAGGGAGGAAACCTTAAGGGGTGTAAAACAAAGTAAACTCACATTATTATATGTTTAATTATTTTTCATACATAAATCAATACAACCTAGTTATTTATTAGATTCAATACTAACAATGCTACTAAAATATGTTAGTAAGTGGTCACCAAAATTAATAAAATAAAAAGACAACTCTATATTTAACTGTTAGATATTGCTCTTGGTTTTGATTGTGTGTGATTTTCTTGCATCAACGTTTCAGATCACACTATGTGATCCATCATCAGGATGAAAGAATGCTCAAGAAGTAGAAAGATGGACTATTGTTGATCAACTCTATATTTGACATTGAGTTGATTGTAGCAATGATATAGGAAAATTCTTCCTTATGCTATAACTCTGTAAACTTGTTAGATGACCACTTTTGAACATGTATATTTGTTGTCTTATGTCTTGGATTATTTTTATATACACACAATGATATTTGTGCATGCATGTTTAAATTTTGTGCTATAAATTGAATTTTGTGCACAAATTCAATCTTTTGCTATAAACTTTAGATTCTTATTCATCTTAATATTTAACCATGTGATAAATGACTAACACTTTTTAGGAACATCTTTTAGAGTTTACAAGATAAAGTTCTTCTCCTTTTGTCAAACCCTAGATTTTGATTCAATAGTTTTAATACAATCAAATACATACCAAGTGATCATGCAATATGCTTAGTTCAAAAAACACAAGAATGTGCAATTTAATTTTTTTTACTTAAATAGGTTCATTACAGATAATCAAAATGAATTTAGTTTGAGTCCACTCTTAAATTTTCAAATTTCCTATTTTTTAAGTTTAAAACTATGCCTAAAAATCAACATAAAACACCAAATAGATAACAACAAAAACAAAATTCTAAATCTTTAGAACGAATGAAAGTAAATTCATATTACTTTACCAACTTCCATATAATGACAACATTACTTACTAATCATTCCCCTAAAGACAACTATGTTGAAAAGAAATAATAAATAGAAATTATGCATTTTCAAATTAACAAATTATTCACATTATCAAATTTCCCAATCTCTTCTAATTTTTATTATTTTTTTTCAATCCATCGGAAGGCTACTTTTTTTGAAACAGGACATAAGAACCACTAGATATATTCTACGCCAACCGCAATTGAACCACCAAAAGGTTATATTTCTCGAAATCACAGTAAAATGTCGAAAAAAGCTCAAACAACAATTCAAAAATAAGCCGACAATCTCTCTCTTCCACTCTCTCCGAAACCCCTTAGCAGCTCCTCCTAAACAATTATTTAAAAAACAAGCCACACGTATGGATCTGTTTTTCATATTTTCATCTTCAATTTTTTGGTTTTAAATTTCCATTCTCCCTCTGGCCTCCTTCCCATTATTTCCCCTCCCTCCTTTTTGTATGTATTCAGAAGAGTCGAGGACCAACAAAAAAAAGGAAAAACTGGGGAAAGATTTCGAGGGTTTGGAAACCCGACCAGGGCCTTCGATTCCCTAGCCCTTCCTGCATCTCAAGGCTCTGGTTGTAACAAATAACGTGTTTGACTTGGAATCAGTCTCGGATCGGTGTTTTTTCGGTCGATTTTGGTGCAGATATAGCTTTGATTCAGGTAGGGCAGTGTTTTTTCGTCGCCTGTAACGAATCTGGTTTTTGATAGCGGTTTTGAAGATCCATTGCGATGCAGAAAATCAGGGCTGTTGGGATCGGGATCTAAGTAGAAGTATCTTATAGTTTTAGGGTTTGAGGGTTTCCGGTTGGGGTGGAGTTTGTGGGGGGAATCTGCGAGGCGTAGGGTTCGATCTGTGGCAGATCCAAGGAAGGGGAATTCTAGTGAAATGGAGGCGATGGAGAATTTAATTCAACTTTCGGAGTCTATGCAGCAGGCTGCCGCTCTGCTGAATGATGAAGACACGGAGGAATCCTCGAGCCAGACGTCGACTTTTCTTAACGTTGTGGCCCTCGGAAATGTTGTGAGTATTCTTCGTCTATTCCTTTGTTTTTTTGGTAATTCCTTTATCCATGATATGTTTCTGTGTGATGGTACTGTAGGAAAATTGAATTGTGGTCTGGGTGTATATAATTAAAAGATCTTGTGCTTTGTCTTATTGCTTGTTGGGAGATCTCGTGTTTAAAAATTGATCTGGTATAACTTATCTGATATGGGCATGATGGGCTTATTTGTGACGTTGGTTGATTTTAGGTGGTTGTGTTTTTCGTGGCAATTGATATGGATGATTTCTTTGATGTTTTCATTTCGACAAGATGTTGTAAACCTCTTCTGATGCAAAACAACCACGAATGAATTATGAATTTTCTGCTCAGTACATGTTTCCACAGAAGGAAGCAGATGTGCTGGGCAGTAGGTGCGCCTTTAAATTTCCATTATTAGACCATTCATTCTTTCAAATGGCACCTGGGATTGGGTGTTGTGGACAGGCTTTGATTTTGACTGATGATCTTTGTTTTGATGACCAATTGGAAGGGCAAACTCTCTTTCTGCTAAAGTAGATTGAGTTTAATTTGGCTTTCCACCATTTGCTTGGTTTTTGTTGATCATACCTCTGATTAGGAATTTTCTGTTCAGTACATGTTTCCATGGAAGGAAGCAGATGTGCTGGGCAGTAGGTGCGTCTTTAAATTTCCATTATTAGACCATTCATTCTTTCAAATCGCACATGGGATTGGGTGTCGTGGACATGCTTTAATTTTGACTGATGATCTTTGTTTTGATGACCAATTGGAAGGGCAAACTCTCTTTCTGCTAAAGTAGATTGAGACAATTGGGCTTTCCACCATTTGCTTGGTTTGGTTTGGTTGATCATACCACTGATTAGTTGTAATTCCAAAGTCATTTATGTCTAAGCTGTGTTGAATGGTGTATATCCTCTGATGGAGATGTTCTCTGCAGATGAGAATAAAATGTGGCATCTAAAGGAGTTTGGGTTAGTGCTTGAGCTCTGAGTGTCCCAAGCCCAAATTTGACCCAGATGGTGGAGCTTATCACGATTTTGAACATTATAATTAGCATGCCATTTTCCTCTATCGTTACAGATTAGTGGTCTGTATTGTTTGTGTAAAACTTCCAATATGGTGCTGTTATCATGTGCTACTATCATTCCGAATCATATAATATCTTTGTATTAAGTTGAAACATTTTGTGGCTTCCACAGAGTCACTGCTAAGTTTAAACAAATTGGGCGTTACTGAATCAATCAACTAGCAAATGGCTTAATTCCACAGGATTGTCTGTTTTATCTGAAGTGCAAAAGTGCAAACAGATCAACATCTTTGATTTGTTTTCATTCCTGTAATCTAACCATAGCACCATAGTAAATGCTCTGTCAAATAACAACATTTTTTGTTGATAAATGAGGGATTTTAGCAGATTTCAAAACCATTGGAACACAAAAGGGGGGATCAGTACTCGTGTTTTGGAACACATGCTACTGAAGGTCCAAGGGGAGTGAATTATTTTGTTTATAAATTTGAAATTTTCTTGGACACCAGTATGCAACATTTCCTTGGGTAGAAATTAAGAATAAATCTTAGGGCAGAGCTAAGAGTATGTGGGGTGGACTGTGGTCCACAATACAAGAGCGTCCGATGTGGTTCACAGTTATAAGTTTGACTCATACTGCTGGGTGCACGGCCTCTTCGAACTAACTAGGGGCTTGTGGGAATGGAACCTTGGTTGAGGCTGTGAAACTCATTGGTCCTTACCACCCAAACCCATTGGTTGATATAACAATATTTTTAAAATTTTTGATAACTTCATTTATGATTTAATTAATAGATTTTTTTCTGGTCATAAATTTTTCATTGTCAAAGAACTTGAGAGCCATTATCAGATGCTATTATTAGTGTCCATTGGAGACACTTGCTTGGGGCTTTTCATATCTACATTCCTCAGTTGACAGGCCAAGCATTCTGCTGTTGAATCAAATCTAGAGTGTTATGTGCCAATTTCCATCTTTGGTATTCTTGACGTTGTTGTTTTCCTGCAATTTATTTGAGATCCAAGGTTGAGAAATATGCACATTTCTTTTTAATCAATTAATTTCAGGATGTAGGCTAGTCCTGTTCAGCAGTTTTTATTGTTATGGCCATTCAGACTAATTCTGCATTCTTACTTTTATATGTCTATTTTATTACAATTGGTTGCAAGCATAGTTATTCAGTTGACCACTGTTTTCTACAGGGCGCTGGAAAATCAGCAGTATTGAACAGTCTGATTGGACATCCTTTGCTGGTACACTCTTCCTTTTTCTCGTCACTTGGAAATGAGTGTGACACTAGATTTAAACGAGAAAGTATTAGTTTTTCACCCAATCTGATGAATTTTTGTGGCCTTACCACATTTCATTTATCTATATGTGGCAGCCAACAGGAGAAAATGGAGCAACTCGTGCACCTATTATTATTGATTTACAGCGAGATAGCAGTGTCAACAGCAGGGCTATATTCCTCCAAATTGAGAACAAGACCCAGCCAGTTTCTGCCAGTGAGTAGTTTTACCTCACTATATAATTAGATTGTAAAAATAATTATCAATATCTGCTATCTTTGATACAGAATATCTCTGGTAACATTCTCTAATAATTGAATACGTTAATAAATGTTATGGGTACATCTACATGTGGAGTGTTTTAATGCCCGCCGCATGGTTAGCTTGAATTAACATATGATCTTTTGCATTTTGTATTGAATAATTGGCGGCATTATATGTTTTTTACGTGCTTGTGATTGTCTAGTCAATTTTTGTTTAAAGGAAACAGAAATTTTGGGATCTGCTTGCTTGCTACTTTTTGTTAGGGAATTCCTTTTCTTTCCTCAGTTGATCTTTATATAAATGGTGATCTTGTAGTTGTTTATCCTTTTTCATCTGTTGAACTTAAGACGAAAATTATGTGTTGTCTCACCACAAGTACTCAGTTCTAAGAAATTGGCTGTTTCTTTATTTTGTCAGGTGCACTTCGACATTCGCTTCAAGACAAGCTGAGTAAAGGGCTAGGGATACCACCAATGAAGCTTCGCACAAGCACATGTATGTTACTTATTATGATGTGCATTTCTATATGGAAGTTGAGGGAAACATTCTATTGAGGGTTTAACTCTCTTTGTGATTTCAGTTTCAACACTGTTCAGCTGTACCATGTGAGGTTGATTAAGATTTGTTAGTGTTAGACAGAGTGTGAACATGCAATGTTTTTGATATCTGGCTCATTTCCCATTGATTTTGAAAGAAGCTGTTAATATTTTGCCAGCTGAAGGTGATTGTACTTGTTACAAGTTGTCACTCGTATTTATCTGCTAGTTAAAAGATGAATGCGAGAAACTAGAAACTGGAGTTGAATTTCTATCCTAGTCATCATGATCAAATAATTCTTATTTGAAATGTGATTGTTTTACATGTCTGTAAGTTTTGACTTCAAACTGTAGTCTTCAATGTGATGCTCAGATATTTTGAATTACTTCTATAATCTGAGATTTTGTAATCTGTGTTCAAATGGTAAAAGTGGCTACAAATGTTGCACTAAGACATTCATGTATTGAGATTAACATCCAAGCACTGTGTGGCAGTGTGAATTTCGAAACAACATAAACTAGTAGGTGGGGTTTTAAGACAATTCACCCACCAACCCACCCACCAAAAACTATTTAAGTGTGGTTTTTAAAGTAGTAACAAGTTTGCAATGTACTGCTAGTGAAATTTTAGCTGAAAATATTAACAAAAATGTTATTGAAATGATTTTACTCGATACTTATAGAAAGACTACAAAAAGAACAGCTGGAATAGATAATATTGGTTTTATGATTTGTAGCAGTCTAATGGGACAAATCTGACTTCTCTAGGCAGTTCATAATCTTCAGTCATCTTTTTATTTTATTTCTTTGGTAACTCAGGGTACCCCTGTGACCCAAGGCCAGCACCCAACCTGCCTTACCTTGGGCTTACTTGTTGCCAAGTTGGGGTTCAGGAAGGGGTGAGCTTGATAGGAGACTAATCCCTGGGGATGTACCAAGCCACTCGTAAGCCAGGTGCATCGGGTGATTCCAGGCCTCGGAGTTGAACCTGAGACCAATGGGGAGCAAACCCATGGTCCAAGCCAACTCTGCTACCTGTCCGGGCTTTAGTCATCTTTTTATTGTTACATGTCCAAACTTGGATCCCAATGACACCAGTAAGAAGACTATAAAGTATAATCATCTCATAGTCTTATACTCATTATTATTATAAATGTCATAGCCAAAGCTATTTAGCATTATAGAAATGATAGAATGCTCCCATCTGTAATCCTTCATGCCTTGTTGGGTACTCAGCAAATATGACAGAATGATTAGACACTAGTAAAACTATAATTTGATTATTTTCAAGTATTTGTTAGTGCTGAAATGAAAATGGTCACTTGTGTTAATTACAGAAATAGAAAAGATTAGCTTATTTCTTCTTGTTTGGAATTTTTGATAACATTTTAGGAGCTTCCTAGAGTCTTAATATTGTAGATTGTTGATGGGTAACAGCATAAAATATCATAATAAGATTAATTACTCTCTAGGGGTAAGCAAACATTTAACATAATAGCTGCTGCTGTAATCATACGGTATATTGACATGCAATCATTATCCTGTTGAGCACACATGTAATCCAATCAGTTGTTGGTGGAGGATCTTTTATTACCTATTGCTATGGAGGCACCACTCTGCATATGGCTGATTAACCACCTATTAATCGACACTATCATCTGGTGGCTGTCTCCATCATAATAGCCAAGAGAGTTGAGGAATTGTTGGTAGAATGGGAGTTGGTGGTGAGGATGATACAATGCCCATGATTATTATCAAATGGTGGGGGTGATCCTATGCCTTTGTCGATTATGCCTAGTTAATTCTGATCCAATTTTTATGTCTAAGCTGTATCCTATACTCTAAGTTACCGGTACGTCTAGGTTTTCCCCCAAATCCGGATACGATTCGTCTTGGATTCGGATTCGGATACGATTCATCTTGGATTCGTCTAGGTTGACTTTCACGGAAGGAAAATGGGTTATTTAAACCCTAAAACAAAAACAAAAGACGTATTTACGATTTCTCTTCGGCGACGGCAGCAGACAGAAAACGCATTTCGGATTTGTCTTCGGCAACGCTTGTCTTCGTTTGTCCTCGGCTCACGTCTCACAGCTCATGGCTCACAACAACGCTCAGGCAACAGCTCACGGCAATGCTCAGGCGACGGCAATAGTTTCTTCATTTGTTCGAGTTGAACAAAAATGTTTTAGACAAATGTAGTTTGTGCGAATGGTAATAACCATGACGGAATCCATGGATGCTGTCGCAAACCTTCATCGTTAATAATGGAATATACAAAATAGATTTTTAAAAAGTATTATACATTATCTTAATATATTGTCCCGTAACCTATATATTAGTAGTTATATAATTAGATTACAAATTTAAAATAATATAAATTTTATAAGATATATTTAATATTAATTTATAATTAATATGTTTAATTTTTAATAATGAAATATATAAAATAGTTTATTTTAAAATTATTATACATTATATTAGTATATTGTTCGTAAAACTATATCTTAATAGTTATATAATAAAATTATAAGTTTAAAATAATATTAAATTTATAAAGTATATATTTAATATATGTAATTTTTAATATATATCAATATTTTTTTAATTTAGAATTAATATATTTAAATTTTAATATACATATTTATGATTTTTATATGTTTTTTATACCAACGTACCCAAAACGTACCCAGCTCCCTCAAATTTTTTTTGCCGTACCTGCGTACCGTACCCACGTACCTGATTCCGATTCGGTAACTTAGCCTATACTGGCTCTGCAACTAACACTATTCTGTCTTTTGTACGCTGTTGTTTTTTGATAGGTTCAATATTTCCTTATATTATGACCTTTGGTTTAGATGCCATGTTTGAAGGGCCTAACCTCTATCAAATTCTCCCTAGACTTGCACCAGGCCTTCTCGGATTTGGAAATTGATGTGGTTGTTTGTCTGATTCAACATTTAACTTCAACATTTGTATGTTTCAAGCTTCAAAAAAACGGTCTTGGGATTCAAATACAGTCCCCATTTAAAAAGCCCCAATGGTTTACCATTTGATCCCAACTCATTTGACTTGTGTTATGTGTCATTGCTGCAAATCTTAAAAGTTTTACAAATTTATAGATGTTAAGTATCAGGCACAAAATGTTATTTCAAAGAACATAATGTTTGGTGTTGACCAGCTATTGTAAAATACACCTGAAGTTCAATGTCTTTGCTACAGATGTTATGTCCAAGGGATATCTACTCTGTTAAATTGCAGCTATGCTCTGCACTTGGCCTTGGGTGGATATGCTGTGTGTGTGGGCCATCAAGGTTGGCTGGGTTTTTGTCTTGTCTTAAGAGTATTTAACTCCTGCAGTATGTAGTTTGCAGACATGTTTTTCAGAATTTAAACGTGTTTTACTTCATAACCACTTAATATTCATTAGCATCATCATTTGACTGCAACCCTTTTGGCATCTGAGGTCTATCATTCATGCAAAATCTGTTTTAATCAATACAAATATAGTTTGGATGAAATACCTTATTATATTAATAATGAAGTCATCATTAAAATAGCCTGACTGTGGTGATTAGTAGTATTAATTTTGATGTTAGTTAAATTTATAATCAAAGTAAACAGAACCCATAATTATTATTTATGTTTGTTTAAATGGTTTAAGACTTAAGATGGTTTGTGTTTTGATTTGTATTGTGCAGCACCACCATTGAAGCTAATTGATTTGCCAGGTCTTGATCAACGTGTTGCAGATGATTCCATGGTTTGTTACATTAGTTCTTTGGTGTTCATTGATTTTTTACTTGGTCAAAATTAGCAGCAAGGATGCTTTCTCCTATGATTAGTCTTTGACCTCTATTTCAATTATTAGATGATGTTATTTGGTGCATTTTGCTTAATTAATGTTTTTGAAACAATCCTCTTGGATGCAGATAAGTAATGTTGCTGAACACAATGATGCGATTCTATTGGTGGTTGTTCCTGCATCACAGGCACCAGAAATTTCTTCATCGCGAGCTCTTAAAATGGCTCTTGAATTTGATCCTGACGGTCTGTAGTGCCACTTTTATACTTAAGAGTTGAAATGGAAGATGCAGCTGCAGAATATGTTTGTGCTATTCTTATTTACTTACTTTTGCCTTAATCATTTTAATTTTCAGGTACACGAACCATTGGTGTTATCAGTAAGATTGATCAAGCATCTTCTGACCAGAAAAGCCTTGCTGCTGTTCAAGCACTGCTGTTGGGCCAGGGGCCACGCACTACTCAAGATATACCCTGGGTAGCTTTAATTGGACAATCTGTAGCTATTGCTTCAGCACAAGGGTCTGTAGGGGGTGAAAGTTCACTGGAAACTGCTTGGAGGGCAGAGAGTGAGAGTTTGAAGGCAATTTTGACTGGGGCTCCACAAACAAAGCTTGGCAGGATAGCTTTGGTTGAAACACTTGCTCGGCAGATTCGTAAGAGAATGAAATTAAGACTGCCTAGCATTCTCTCAGGGTGTGTTTGTGATACTGATTCTTTTGATGCTAGCTTTGTTTAAAATGTATTTTTCAAGTGTAGTATGGCACTTAAATGTATTTTTGATCTTATTAATTGTTCTTAATTATTTTGCAAGTATTACTTACTGCTATTTTGGTTGCATATAGATACAAGGGTAGCTTTTAATGGGGAGATATATTAGTCAATATGTGATATTGGTCAGTGGCAAATTTGTTTTTCGTGTATCTTTCAACAAGACTCCTAACCTTATTGTTGTGTCATGGATGCCAATGTCAAGTGAGCCTTCGTATTAGTGGGGCACAATGTAATATTTGATAGTGAATTTGTATTAGTACTGTAGTTGATTTCCAATGCAAGATGAATCTGGTTGCATCTCTGAATGATTTCACTTCTATTAATCCTGGAGGTTGAAACTGGTGATGAAGAATTAATTAATTGCTGGTCAACATTCCTGAATGTTCCCCAACTACATTAGACATTTTATTTGTTTGCCATAGTACGTGAGCTCAAAATCCTTAGGGAGTTACAGATTTCTTCTTACCAAGCATTTTGATAGGTTTATAAATAATTGATGCTATTAGTTGTTACCTGATGGTTCTCGGTCATTGAATTTGTGCTACATTGTACATATTCTTGGTTTTTTTGATGTGGTTCACATTGAATTAGATATTATCAAAGTTCACAGAGATATTGTGGCTAGAGGATTATAAGAAAAAATAATATTTTAGTTGGGAAGTTGTGGCATGAAGTTTATTAAAGGTATTGAAAATTTATTTGGTCAGAGTCAACTACATGTCATTTGAAATAAACTTGACAAATGTGATCATAAACTGTGTAGGTTGGAGGGTAGATCACAAGTTGTTGAAGATGAATTAGTAAGGCTTGGCGAGCAATTGGTTCAATCTGCTGAAGGAACTCGAGCTATTGCACTAGAACTATGTCGAGAATTTGAAGATAAATTTCTTCAACACATTGCCACAGGAGAGGTACATGAACATTTAAAGTAGAAAGATAACTCTTAGAATTTGCCCCCCCTCTAAAAATTAGGTATGGTTTTGATCTTATGTCACTATTTGCCCTTCTAACAATCCTGGTCAATGGAGAATCATAAATTCTTTTCAAGACACATCATTTGGGTTTTTGTGTGGTTATCCTAAACCTTTTTGTTTTCTTTTTGACCTGTGGCTTCATGTTACTTATCTTGAATCTTATTGTTTGTTTTTTGTGTTCTGGGCTTTTGGCTCCTTTGTTCTTTCCTAACCGTATTACTAGCTAACAATTTTCTCTTTCTTCTGTCAACTTTTTTTATTGGATTAAAGAGTATGCAACTCTCAGTCTATTTTTATTGTATAAAGGGAATTCACTGTATGTGCCTTCACATTTCTTTTTATAATTTGTGTATAGGTTTGCAAATTATGTGAATAATAAGCTATAAGTCAGAAGAGACCATTCTGTATGGTTTCCAAGAAATAAAAAAGAGTAATTTTTTTGTACCTGGATGCCTCCAAGTTGGCATCAAATAATTAAAGTTGTTAACAGTGTTTGTTCAGCTAGATGATTACTTGTTTTGAAGGAACTTAAAATATACTCTTACATAACCACTATGTTCTATACTGTGAATAGTTATCTTTGTGACACAAAAATGAGTTGCCCATCTAAATACTAGTTGTGGAGCAAGATCAATATCTTGGAATTTGAGATTTTTTGTGTGAATTAGGACTTTAAATGGTTTAGCTGAGTTTGCTTGGGATTAGATGCTTTCTCTATGTGCGAAAATCTTACTGTAGAAATCTTGATTTTAAAAAGGCTGGTAAGTTGTAAATCACTGATATCAATTAAACCTAGTGATCTTGGCTCATTTATTTTGGCACAGAAATTGCCTCCTGATTCTAATGGCCATCTGACAAAATTCATGCTAATGCTAATCCTTCCTTTAATAATATCAATAGACTGATCACTAGGTTTAAACTGATCAAACTTGGCAGATATTTTTCTCTCTCTTGTTATTGGATAATCCTGTTCATCTTTAACGTTTAATCAGTTTTTTAATTTTTTTATGAAAAAAAGGATTATAAGTATAAGAGCAATGGACATTATCACAGTTTAAACTTTGCCATTTATTATAAGTGATAAAAGATGTGTACACTTGACAAGTTGAAGTTTACTTTGTTATTTTTAGGGTAAACAATAAATCTATTGCACAAAAGAGGAAGGTTTTGGGTTTGGTCAATTTAAGAAAATTGTTGTAATGAAAAATGTTCCAAGGAAGAGAATATTACAGAAACCACCTTCCTTGGGGAAGTTTTTTGAAATCTTTTGTAATTTGTATACGTTTTGATTTTGAAAGCTATTAATTGATATCATTAACCATCTTGATTTTTTTCTTTTAATGTTCTGTTTTACAGGGTGGGGGTTGGAAAGTGGTAGCATGTTTTGAGGGAAATTTTCCAAACAGGATCAAACAACTACCTTTAGATAGACATTTTGATATCGTAAATGTGAAAAAGGTAATGCATGTTTTTGGGTAGTTTACAACATTTGTTAAGAAAATTAACACTTTTTTGAAATAAGTTTGCATGAAAATCTAAAAAAATGACATTTAGTCCTTCTATATGTATTAGGTTGTTTTAGAAGCAGATGGTTACCAACCATATCTTATATCCCCTGAAAAAGGATTAAGGGCCCTTATAAAGGGAGTTCTGGAGCTAGCAAAGGAACCTGCACGAATGTGTGTTGATGAGGTATCTTTCCAGTCGCAGACACTACTTAATCTCAGTTGGCTTTATTTATGCTGAATTTGAGAGCAAATCTATCAATGCTGCATGGAAGCTAAGTTGAAATTAATTTAGGAAATCCAAAAACTTAATTTTCTTTCTGAAATATTTTTTAGAAGAGTATCAGGTGGGTTGTAGACTGTTGTTTTAATAATTGATCTGAAAGGCTTGTAGATTTTTGAGTTACTTTGGTATTTTAATGATTGCATTTTTTGATTGTCTGCATTCCGGGATGTCTTGATGACCTTTATCTTTTTTAATCCCATTTAAAAGGTCGATTCTAAATCATTTGTTGGAATTTCTTTTGAAATAGGTGCATCGTGTACTCATTGACATAGTGTCTACAGCGGCATCATCAACTCCAGGCCTTGGAAGATATCCACCATTCAAGCGAGAGGTAAAAGAAACTATAATGCAAGATTTTGGATTGTGCTATTTTCATCTGGGCATACATGGTAATGGACGTGGACTGTTATAGTTGATTTAATGAAAAATGATTTGTTTGGTTATGATAGAATTTTCAGCATTTGCTCTGGATGAATTTTTCCAAAGTAGTTTTACAGATTTAGTTAAAATTATGATCCACTTCCTTTATTTCTTCACCTTTGTGCTATTGTTTTTTGAAGCAGGTGGTGGTTCATGTTAATTGAAGTATCTTATTAGAGTTTATGATGAAGAATATCTGGAAAACTTTGTTTATTGTGTTAATTTGTGGATTGTTGAGTAAACTTTTTTAAGCAAGATTAATTTTTTTATATATTTATTGAAATGAAGTGGGGCAACTGGAAATTCTGTCTGGAAACAGTTTGGAAAAGAATATTTAGATCCTCCTAAAAAATATTAAGTGTGGAATGTTTTTGTTTGTTTGGTTGATTTTTGTAACTCCTGCTATCAGGTTTATAAGATATTTAAACTTTTCACATGATTTTATAACTAAAATAACTTTTTAGCACCAGCTCTTAACTTATTTTTGTGACGATTTTCTGGTTTTGAAGTTTTTTCTTTTTATATTACAAAAAGTTTACAAAAAAGGAGTTATAATATGGTAGCAAAAGCTATACCCAGTTATTATGGACTAGATTAGCAAAGCAGACTACGAGATCAAACATCATCTGAATCAAACCCTCAAAGTAACTGTTTATGCTATCAAGGACTCCTGTGACAACATATTATAAAGTTATGTTAACAGAGGCCAAACGATTAATTATTTTTAATAATATTAACGGTTGGGTCAGTCACAGTTTTGGAATCAGATCAAAAGTTAGAGTCGCCTTGTCCAGAGAGACATCTTCAGCAAGGGAAAGTCCAGTCTGGTGGTCAATAAACTTCCTTTGAAACCATTCTTTTATCTTTTTAGCAGTCTGATTTTCAGATCTATTAAGGGACATTTTCAGCATTATCATTATAAGTTTATAACTACCAGGAATAACATAGTTATTCTGAGTATCATTCTTGTCATCATCTGAATCAAATTCAGGACACCACTTGGCATGAATGACATCCTTTTTGTTAAGTTTTATGAATCCTATATTCATCTGTTTGGAGAACTCCTCTTTTGAAATATGGAAAGTCATTGTTACCTGTGAAAGAATAAGGAGTAGGACAACTTCATGTATGAAATCGGTAAAGCTTTCTTACTCCACCTTGAAAAATTTCATTGTTCCTAGCTTTCCATACGAACCATAAAATTTCTATGGATAAGACAACTCAGGCTTTATTTAACCATGGACATAATCAAAGACAATACTCGCAAGCAATAGAAATATCTTTATCCCAACTATCTCTAATCCCAATAAATAAGTTCCAAACCTTATTTGTATAAGGATGGTAAAAATAATGGGTGTTTGTAAGACTCGTTAACATTATAAATATTGCATTATATAGAGACAAAACCAGTAAGGCTTCTGAAGTTGCCAAAACAAGTTTTTGAGCAGCAACAACAGTCTGAGACAGGCTTTTATTGGTTATACCATTTAGAATCACTAAATTCCTCATCGCATCTAACACTGAGGTGAGTCAATAATATCTCCCGAGTATCATTTAACTTGTCATAAGCGATCTTACTAGAAATCTTGGGTAGAGTAGTACCATTATACCAATAAATCTTATTCAAGAATTTAAGTATTAAAATGCATATGAGTTTTGTTGTAACAATCCTCTACTGGTCTAGTGAAAATGAATAAAAATCTTTTTGGCGAGTCAGGAATATTAATTTCCTTTTAAGATTCATTCTAAGATACCATTTTGTTATTTTTAGCTATATCATCAAAATTTTGTATACCCTTAGAGAACCATTCCCCTGAAGAGCATCTTTTGATTAATGGCTAAAGGTTTATTTTTATATCGAAGAGACCACCATATACACCCAAACACATATGCCTTAATTTCCAATTTTTATGAAAGGATCCTAACCCCATAAAACCACTTGATAGATTTGCAGGTCCTCAGGATGCTGTGAAAACAGTAGACCTTGAAGGTTTAACTTGAAAATTAACAAAACAAAATATCATGTGGATGCAAAATCCATTACAGGATTTTTTGAAGGTTTAACTTGAAAATTAACAAAACAAAATATCATGTGGATGCAAAATCCATTACAGGATTTTTTTGATTTTGAGACTGAATTACTAATATTATTTCGGGTAAGAACTTTCCATGGTTCATGACAGTCAAAAAGATTTAATAATCAATTTAGTTTTTTACAGGCAATACCATCCACCTTTAGGTTTTTACACTCCATTCCACCCTCCGTGACTCAGTATGCTCTTCCTATTTTCTTCCCCATCGGACCAGAGATCTTCCCCATACTAGAGAAAATCGCTTATCAATTTATGAATCTTATCCACTTGATAGCTTCCAATTAACCATTCCAAAGCATGGTAGAGATTGAATGAAAAATAAACTTTCCGACATTTTTAAAATCTGCCTACAGTAGACAGCATATGTCCTTGACATTTGTCAAATTTCTTCTCAATTTCCATAACCGCCCAATTTAATGTCTTTTAGAGAGTGAGCCACATTAAAAGGTATAGCCAAATATCTTTCAACCTTATTAGGTTCATGCCAGGCTCATCCAATATTTGTAAAACAATCAGGAGGAAGGTTGTTATTGTTGATGACCATAGATTTTTTATCCGATAGTTTAGAATCAGAAGCCTTGTAGTACAAGTTCAACTTGCTCTTCAATTTTGAAACATTATTTTCATGAATTAATAGAAAGATGGATGTCTTGTGAGCAAATTGAATGTCAATCAAATCTTTGCTAGGTAAAAAAATAAAATTCTAAAACCTTTCATGGGGGTGGGGAGGGCAAATGAAGATTCCTTGAGAAGAAACTGTAGAGCTTCTTTAGCCAATAGCAGACATTGAGCAAGTTCGGAGGTCTGTAGTTTTTATGCATCTTTAGGAAGGAGTTTTGTAATTCCTTTATGAATATCCTCACCAAGAAAACCTTTCTGAAAAGCATTATCATATACATCAGAAAGGTATTCCTGCGGAGTTCCTAATATTAGATTTAAAGATTTTTTTTTCATTTGTAAACAAAGCACATCAGGAAATTCAATATGCACATCTAGTGACATTTAAAAAGCTACCATTCATGTGGGCAAGAATATACTCTATTTCCTCAACTTGTATCAACTCCCTGGGATGTTTTAGAGCACAACCTTCAGTAGACATCACAATTGGGGAGGACATTAGCTATTACAACCAAATTATGTTCAAATTTGAGAGCAACTTCTTTTGGCTCAATATCGGCCTTCCTTGTTTTAAAGTTTTGATAGTGTTGACATAATTTTTATAACTTCAGAATAAGTTTTCTGATATGAGCTATTGTCATTTTATCTGGGTTTTTGAGCAGGTTGTTGCAATTGCTTCTACTGCGTTGGATAACTTCAGAGTAGAAGCTAAAAAAATGGTGGTATCCCTTGTTGATATGGAACGGGCATTTGTTCCCCCTCAACACTTCATTCGGCTTGTTCAAAGAAGGTAATTTTCTATGCCAACGTGAGAAGCCTTAGATATTTAAGGCAATTGGATAATGCATTTTGTCCTAAGAATATGTCTGGCATTGTCAGCAGGTGTGAACTTCATTTTGAATATTTATAAACGTGTTAGGTGTATGCATTTTATCATCATTTATGTTATTGTTTTTTTTATATGATGGGGAATGCGAGTTGGTGTACAAACAATTTTTGGGATTTTGTAGTTTCCTATTCAACCAAGCTATTTCCAGTGTAAATCATCAAAAAAAAAATGCATGCAAATTCTGTAGTGTTATTTTCCTGTACTACTTTATTCTATTTTCATTTTTTTTTCTAAGGGGCTGTGCTGAATTGGTTACATCACTGTGTCCTTATGGGGCAACTCTTGGACTTATGTGATTGACTTGTAGTGTGATATACATCATGTTGCTATAGGAGCTAATTATTTGTCTCATTTGTTAACATTATTTCTAATTATCTATGATAATTTTTCTTCTTCTTACATGAAATACGACTAATTAACATTTTAAAATTATTTTTGGAATGACAATTAGGCTAGATAGGCAACGCAGGGAAGACGAGATGAAAAATCGAGCTTCCAAAAAAGGCCATGATGCAGAGCAATCTTTGCTTAATAGGGTCAGTATTTTTTTGGTATCATATATTGCATGTGTAGGTATGTGCTATTTTATCTGATACCTAAAACTAATCCATGTTTTTTCTATAGGCAACAAGTCCTCAACCTGGTAACCAACAGACAGGTGGGACCTTAAAATCAATGAAAGATAAGTCCAATCAGGCAGATAAAGATAATAAGGAAACATCTGTATTGCAGACTGCTGGTCCTGATGGAGAGCTTACAGCAGGTATTTAACTATGTGTCTATTGTTAAGTAGGAGGTACTTTCCATTGGTGTGTAAAATTATTATATTTATCAGGGTTCAATTGTGTAGTTTTTGAGTCAAACTTATCGACAAGGTGTCATGAATAGTGGTTCACATTAACCTATCTCGTATGAGATTGAATAGTCCACTTAGCACTCTAGATCTGCATCTAGGTGATTCTCATAGGGATGAAGCATTGAGACTTCTCGGGATATCAACCTTACCAATACAAGATCAAGTGTGCTTAACCATGGAGTGTACCCCAAGAATAAGCCCACTTAGCTCCCCTCCCATCTGCAAAACCTTCAGCAAGCAAGAGATTAAAAGTGTAGTTTTTCTTGAATAGTTTTTATTGGATATCTAAGAAAGAGATAAGTTCTATTAATGTCCATGGATGACCAAAAGTAGCTTAATGGGACTCAAGAGGACAGCAGTTTACCTTTTTTTTCTACTCCAAAAGTAGGTTATAGGGATACAAGTCTAGTTTTTCTATGATGATTTTTAGTGGATATGCTAAGAAAGAAACAAAGAAATTATATTAATGTCCATGTATGACCAAAAGTAGGTTAACTGGACTCAAGAGTACAGCAGTTCACAATAGGAAGAGAAACTTAGAAAGACCCCACAAAGGGGAAGAGCAGAAATAAAGAAAATACTAGACAATAGGGGACTACCAACACGTGGTCAAGAAACTAGTACAAATAGACAAGGGGCAACAAGAACCCCAAAGAGCAAATGCTTTGGAAAACTAGATCTGCATACAAAGTATTCGAGTTCTGATATTTTTCTCTCATTTTAAAAAATTTCCCTTAGTAATCTAGTTCTGGTAGGTTGGGGGCTTGTTTATCCCATTCTTTATAGAAGTGTGTATTTGTGTACAACTGTATGAATCAAAATAAATTCTCCATCACTCTTCTAATCTGCATTTAGTTTCTTGTTATACACTTGAATTTTATTTAAGATTTCTAAATAAGAATGGTGATTTCAGGTTATTTGCTGAAGAAAAGTGCAAAAACAAATGGTTGGAGTCGGCGGTGGTTTGTCCTGAATGAGAAATCTGGAAAGGTTTGTTGCATTATATATATGCAATAAAATTATCAATTGTTAAAATGGAAGTCATATATCATATGTGAATTGATTTTAACTTTTTATTTGCAGCTTGGTTACACCAGAAAGCCAGAAGAAAGGCATTTTAGAGGAGTCATTAATTTGGAGGTACAAAATTGCGAAGGAATCTTTTATTGTTAAATAAGAATTTTGCTTTAAAATTTATCAATTTCTGAATGCATTACCAATCGAAAGGCCAAAATATTATATGCATTCAAGTAGTTTTCTATTTAGGGCATTGGAAGAACAGTATAATTTATACAAAATGTGTCTGTAAAGCTCCCAAATTAAATTTGTTTTCATTCTAGTGGCGGTTGATAATTTTCATCTTTGAAAGCATTGTCAAATTTTTGCTAATTAGTAGTTATAGTTACCTTTAAGTAGGATTTCCTGGTTATGCCAACATGAAGGGAACAATTGGATTTGGAATTGTAGAGTCAAACTACCGGGATCAGTTTTGTGCAAGTGTATACTCATATTAGCTCTATTGATCACAGGTGCACTATGATTGTGTGCATGATCAGTCACTACAGCTATGCCACTCTGTTTCTATTTTTAATTGATTGTTGTGTGCTGTACATTTAAACAATTCCTGCCATGTATTTCACAGTTTACTTGTTTGAATGCAAATATGAGTGCACCATTAAATTCCAGGAAAATCCATTATGCAGATCTATATTAACATTTAAGTCTACCACGTTTTAATTTCTTGTGATTGTAAGGACTTTTGGTTCTTTCCTGAAGTTCCTCCTGGGATACAAAGATTGTTCTGTAATTGGAACCTTTAATCTTCCTAATCAAATAAGTGTAAAAATTAGACAGGTTGACTCTTTTTCAATAATATTTTTGGCTGTTTATGTATTGCGTAAACTGTCTCAAGTATTAGTTTTTCCTGATTGTCTAGGATGCACTGTTTACTTTTTTAATGATTTAACGTCTTTCCTAAGTTTTGCTGGCAATTGTTACTGAATGAACATTTTCACTTTACAGGAATGTATTATCGAGGAGGTAACAGAAGATGGTACTTCTGATTCTCCAGCTCCAGCCCCAGCCAAATCAAGTTCTAAAGACTCAAAGAAGGCAAATGGTGCTGATGCTGTAGCTGTAAGTCTGGCATTCAAAATCACCAACAAGGTTTCATACAAAACAGTACTAAAAGGTGTGTTTCTTTTTGGGGTTCATGTTGCAAACAGGAGATGCACATACATGTAAATTCAATTGGCACCTTCTATTCTTAAATGGTCATTGATTGGTTTCATGGCATTCTTGTTCCAGCACATAGTGCATTGCTGCTGAAAGCAGAAAGTATAGCTGATAAAACAGAGTGGGTTAGCAAAATCAGGAATATTATTCAGCCATCAAAAAACGTATCGACAAAAGGACTGTCACCCTCTGATTCTGGTTCAACAATGCGCTCAAGTCATTCAGATGGTTCACTTGTAAGTAACTGGTGTTTTAAATTTGAGAGATCGGGTTGGAGGGAATTAATTAGTAGATACCATAATTGTGTCATTGTCAGGCATGATAATTCAGAATTTTTATCTTTGTTTTATTTCTGTTTGGCTGCATAGGTTGAATTATAGGATTCTTATCGTATTCAAAGTTAATTCAGGAAATATTCCATAAATGTTTGTTATTGGATGTTTGAATATCTCTACTGCATATCATCCATTTATTCTTATGTGGATCCCATTGCTTGTTAATCCGAGTTTTCTTATTTCCTGAGTTGTGTCTGTGCATGATTTATACTTGCATTGTATTTTGGCTTTCATAAATGTTTTAAATTTTTTTTTAAGTTGGTAAGTCCCTGCAGCATACACTTGAGTTTAAGTGACATTTATTTAATAGTATATTTGTTAATACTTACACCTTAAAAACTGATGTCGATGGAAAATCAAGTTGCATGACACAAGCCCTAATATTTGTAGTAGTAAATTATGTCAAGTGGATTGCTATTGTGTTTTTGATCGGTCAAGTGGATTGCTATTCTTAATAGACTGGATCATTAATTATTTATACAAGTGTTGATTGTTTATCTATATTACCTAAAGATGGATGAAATGCACTTCTCAGAGGCAATAACAATTTCTGATTCAAATCTTGATAATTCCTGTGCTCTGTTTTTTAGTATTGTTTGAGCCTTGGCAACATAGAACAAATAAATCCATCTTGATATCTAATAATTTGACACCTTTTAATGTTTAAAGAAAAATGACTCTTATGTAATAAATAGAATTCTGATTTTCATTTGAGGTAAGTTCACCATGTTCTGGTGACAGGCATTATCTGAGTCTTAATAAACCTTTTTGGTATAAATCTTTCTACTATGGTTTGATATCGAGCCCTCCCATAACTGCCTCCCCTCATCACATTTTCTATGGGCATATCTCATATCTAAATGATATATATAAAACTGGGAATTCCCTCGTCTACCTAAGAATGATGTTAAAGGAATGCAGCTATTTGCTCCAAAAAATGATGAGCTTTTATATTTCATCAGTTCTTTTGATGTCAACTGGAACACAGTTTTCACTGCAAATAACATAGGTATTTAAGATAATTATAGGATAGCTCACTATAAGCATATATCCGAATTAATTGCAGTTTTACTTGTGCTGTTTATATTGTACAATTCCTTGTGTAAATAAAATACAAACAAAATCATTTATATCTGTTGGATCTTCAACTTTACTTAAGGATTCAAGATTTTAATATGTCCAAATAGAGTTGCTATTCTTTTATCCTTTCCAGGACAAACCTCTGAATTTGATTCAGGTGTAAGGTGGCTTTCTTTTAACTGTTTTATTTTCTTTTAAGTGTTTTATTTAAGTTTATAAATTTTGTAATGGACTAGATACCTAGACTACGATCCCTGCAACTTTATGATGGCGATGCTTAGCCAAAGTAATAAACAGAAACCATCAAAGTGGATCCAGCACCTAGTTTGAACAGGAGATGGACATACAAATTCACCTATTAATAGGGTTTTCCTTTTATATTTCTTGAAGATTGCATGTGCTCTATTTTCAACCATTAAAAATTTATATTTCATAGTTGCTACATCTTAGAAGCACTACAAGATAGGTAATGAACAAGTTCGGCTATGAAGTTCACTGAGTTTGAATGCGAGATGAGCACACAGATTAATGTACTATTCGGGATATCCATTTATATTTGTTGATGACTGCATCTGTTGTATGGAACTTGCATCAATTCTCAGCCATATAACAATTTATTTATTTCATAGCTGCTATATAATAAAACTGCAGCACCTCTACAAAGTTTGATGTCCAGAGACCTTATTTTCAGTTAACAGTCTGCATTTTTTAAACTTACTCTGTGTAGTGCAGTAGAAGAGATTTGTGCTGGGTCCCTATTAGGTATTTAGTGAAAAGTTAGGAATGTCTGTTTTGTTTTGTCTGATTAGCAGAGTTGATTATGATGGGTTTAAGTGTATCTAACAAGACATAAATTACAAATTGAGGCAAAGGTAATATTCAGTTTATTCTTATTCCTTGTAATTAGGATACAATGGCCAGGCGTCCAGTTGATCCAGAGGAGGAGCTGAGAATGATGGCTCAGGAAGTACGTGGTTATGTGGAAGCTGTTTTAAATAGTCTTGCTGCAAATGTTCCCAAAGTAAGAACATTCTTTCATTAATGTACTTAAGAAAACAAGAACTCTTCTTACAGTTCTCATGTTTATTAACTTTCCCTTCGATGATTGGCAGTGTGTGGTACTCTGCCAAGTTGAGAAAGCCAAGGAGGAAATGCTGACCCAACTTTATAGCTCTATCAGGTGAAGGTTAATTGCATGTGGCTTATATGATAATGGTATTAGTTATATCATATACCTTTCTCTGCATTCCTCATTTATGATTTTTCAATTCTATTTCAATCAGCTCTCAGAGTTCAGTAAAGATTGAAGAACTTCTCCAAGAAGATCAGAATGCGAAAAGGAAACGTGAGAGATTCAAAAAACAGGCATCTTTATTGTCGAGGCTTACTCGTCAATTAAGTGTCCATGATGTTCGAGCATCAAGTGATAATTTTTCTGCAAATGGAGGTATGAGGATTACGGATTTAATTCTCATTGTATTAAATCTTTGGGAAGTGGATCTAATGTATTAGTTTTGGTAAGCGGCATGTTTCTTTTCATCGTATTAGAATTACAGATTTAATTTTCTTATATTGTTTATGTCCATATACAGCTTCGGGAAGTGGACCTAGCACACCAGTTTCAACAAATGAGGACTGGAGAGTTGCATTTGATACCGCTGCAAATGGGCCCAGTGATTATTCAAATTCTGTTGCAGATTCACCAAGTATTAATTCTTCAAGGATGAATGGTCACAGTAGAAGGCTAAGTGACCCGGCACAAAATGGTGAAATAAATTCTAGTCGACGAACTCCGAACAGACTCCCTCCACCGCCACCATCTTCTACCAGTTCCATGTATAGATACTAGACATTTTTGGGATTTGTGATTCATTTAGATAACCCTAAGCATTGAGTGGGTTTTCCACAGTAATACCCCTAGTCTCGAACATTTGAATATAACATCAGAGCTTTCCTGTGTGAAATTAATCCAAGATAGCGGTACTTAGGGTTTCATCTGTTATAGCACTACAGATTTCAAGGTTCCTTGAAATCTTATCAGGTTGGCTGTTATTTAGCAGGTCTTTTGTCCTCCTGCATTTGTTATTCAATCCATCCAATTTTTTACTACTTGAATTTTTATAGATGTATTTAGTGTATGTATGGTATATCAAGGAATATCAATTTGCATGCTCTTTATCTGCATAGATAGCATTAATTGCATTGAGTGGTTTTTTTTAAATCCTAAACAATTCTAATTTGTCAAGTGATAACAATTTTTTGAGTGCAGTATACAAAGCTGACATATCCCTGACTTTAGTTGCACTCTACAAGACTCGATACAATTTCTTTTTGCTTTTTTTTTTTGTTGTCTCAAGCTATCTCATTTTTGAACAAGATGTTTATTCTTGAATCACATATTCTTAATGTTTTTGACAGTTTGACAAAGTAGTCTTTGATGCTTTTTATCACTACGATGTTGAATCAACGGAAGGATTGTCACATGTTTGCAACTTATGGGTCGCAGGATGGCCCTTTTTACGCAATAAGTGATTTTTGTGTTGTAGACATTATTGGAGCCTTTTTAACTGAAATTTACATCATTAAAATTTCTCTGTTATGCTGATTTTATGTACATAATAATATTTGTTTTTTTAGTACGGTGTTATGCTAGAATCTGATATGCTAGCGAGCTATGCTGTCATTTCCTATTTGTTGAAACTTGATAATATTTCACGTTTGCTATCTTCAATTTTTTGTAAAATATGCTCTTTACCAAACATGATGTAATCCAGTGTGGTTATATTATGCTCTTGATAACAGTTGTCGGATATATGTACATTTCAAAAAACAGTTGAAGTGTTTTACGTTTCAAGTGTTGCTGCTTGAATCCAATGTAGAAGTGATAAGATCTTTCATGCATTGGGTGAGGATAATGGGTTTAAGTCATGGAGTTGGGACGTCATCAGTGTATACTTTGTCACGCATTATATTCTACTTTTAAATTGAGAATGTAGAAAAAAGTGAATGGCGAAGCACAATAAAAGCTCTTGCATATTCGAAAGTTTGTGAAGGAAGTTAGGTGAATTACTAATCAAACTCTCTTTTAGAACTTGTTGCATATGTTATGTTTACTAATCAAACTCGCTTTCAGAACTTGGGGAATTACTAATTAGCAACATGAATGTGAAAAAAAATGAGAAAACAGCATATTATTTAATGTCATAAAAATTTCAGTTTTTATAGTTGTTGGCTCAGAACCCTGCTAAAATACATAACCATAGAAGTAACCTGCTAACATGGTTAGAAGTTTTTTAAGCAGCAGCGTCAACAGTATGCAAGGAATCTGCTAACATGGTTAGAAGTTTTTTAAGCAGCAGTGTCAACAGTATGCAAGGAATGAGAATTGCAAGACTCTAAATCCTATGAGTAGAATTTATTCAATTATGAGTATTCATGAATTAACACTAGCAATTTTAAAGTCACAACTTATTAGTGCGACACATTAAGAAAGTGTTGGATGTAAGGAATCTGCTAACATGGTTAGAAGTTTTTTAAGCAGCAGTGTCAACAGTATGCAAGGAATGAGAATTGCAAGAGCAAGACTCTAAAAGGAATGAGAATTGCAAGAGCAAGACTCTAAATCCTATGAGTAAATTTTATTCAATTATGAGTATTCATGAATTAACACTAGCAATTTTAAAGTTACAACTTATTAGTGCGACACATTAAGAAGTGTTGGATGTAAGATTAATGAATGTTATTACAACTATGTGAACATGCTTAAGTATTAGAACCTGCTTAACTATTCTGCCCCCTTAAACCATCATGAATGAAAAATTGATAATTAAAAAAAGGAAAAAATCACAAGCACTTTAAGATGTGAATAACTATTTATAAGATGTTTGTGAGTAGTAGTTTAAGATCATCAAACAAAGTTTTGGAAAGGTATATTTTTGATACCCAAAGAAACTTCATAATGAAGCTCTTATCTTGAGGTCTTCATAGTTTTACGTCTTATTTAGGGTCAAATCACTTTTTGGGTTCTTAGTAGTCAATTTTCATTGTTTTGTTCTTTCTATTTTGTTTCTTCCTTCCTCACCCCACAATTTATATATATGTTTTTCACCTTTCTCTTTCTTCCCTTTTCCAATATTTGATCCTCACTTCATTGATTTTCCTTTTCCAATATTTTATTACTTATCCTCATTTCCCTTTCTACCTTGCTTTTTGTCTCTCTTGTGCTAGTTATTATCTTTCTACTGACATTTGAACCACTCAACACCATATCGTAAAACTATTTTTTATGATATTCCAAGTCAAATATACCATTTGATCTCCTTAGCTTCTTGAACAACCATTTGAAGTCATGAGTATTGTAAAGGTGAAATTAAATATTTTGATTTTCACATTTGGAAATTTGTGATTTATGCTAAGTTTTTTGTAGTTCGAAACATGTGGTTGTGGAAGTTGCTCAAGTGCATCTCATGTTCAATGTTCAACAAGAGAATGCTTATTATTTTGTAAATAGAATATTTTTTAAAGTTATGAAGTTAACACCAAGAGTGGTTTTATGTGTGAGATAATTTGAGTTATGTGAGACAAGTTTTTTTTCTCTTGCATCATATAAGGAAAGTTCCAGTTTGCATCTTGTAATTAATGTTTTTCTTAGGACATGTCGTGTGAGGAAAGTTTCTCTTTTCTTGCCTTCTTGTCAAGAAGGCTATATATGTAAGATCGTTGTAGCAATTAGAGAGAAGCATTTGGAAGGAAAGTTTGTTCTTGAGACTGAATAGAAGATTCAACATTTGTAGGTTTTTTTGCACATTGGAGTTTCTTGGGTATATTGGTATTATTTATGTTGTTGTGATTGGCTTGCTAATTTTGCTTCCACTATTATTAGTTGTTAATTATCCTAGTGTATTAATTGTTATAAATTAGATAGACTAAAGTTGTTTTGGTTCTTTTTGTGAATTTAATGAGCATTTATTCTGTTGCTAGATAATAAGAAATTAAAATGGTATCAAAACTTTAAACTCTAAATACGAAGCCTAGATTTGTTACATAGATTTTTCCAGTTTCTTCAAGGGTTTTATTTCGTAATGTTAACCGACGTTTGATATGAGGACATGCTTTCGGGTGCATCTAACTTTCTTACAGTGGAAGGTTCGAATTACATCCATTCTCAAGGGGAATAGGCTATGATAGTACAAAAGTGGCTCCACCAACAAATGATCCTATTGCCCTAGATTCGCATGAGTCAAATAGGCCAAGGCAGAAAGGATTATCCTTGATGGGGTAAAAGACCATTTGACTCCTCATTTATCTAGGAAAGACTCCACTAAGGAAATGTGGGATACACTCACAAAACTTTATTAGAGCAATTATCAGAGTCGTAAGTCGTAAGATGATGCTCAAAGACAAATTGCATAACACCAAGATGTCCAAGGGCAAAAGCGTGACCTCTTACTTGTCCAGATTGACACAGGTCAAGGACGAGTTGACGGTGTTGAAGAGACGATTACTGATGATGAGCTGGTGCAGATAGCCTTGAATGGTTTTTCAAAGCATTGGGAAGTGTTTGTCAAGTGTGTTGTTGGTAGAGATCGCCTACTTGATTGGGCGAGGCTTTGGATGATTTCGTTCAGAGGAGATCCGTGAAAATGCTCATCGGGGAGGCCAGACAAGGTTGAAAACGAAGAAAATTTTGCTGTTGCAAGCAAGGGTAAGCATAAGCTCAATAAAGGGCAAACTGGAGGGTCTTCTTCCAAGGATGGGAAGAAGAAAGATCTAAGTAAGATAAAATGTTTTTGTTGCCATCAGATGGGTCATTATGCCAATTAGTGTTTAAATAAGAAAAACAAGGATAAGTCGAAGAAGCAAGTTGTGGCTATTGCAGAGGTGGACGAGTTTGCAACACGGTTTGAGAATGAGTTTTCACTCATTGCATGTCTCTCAAGTTCAATTGCCAAAAGTGTATGGTATATTGATACTGGAGCTTCTTGCCACATGACGGGAGTCAAGAGACTATTTCACCAAGTTGGAGGAGACGAAGTTGGACTTTTGTATTGAGCTTGGAGACAATGCCAAGTACCATGCAATTGGGGTTGGCACAATCAAGTTTCAGAGGGAGTCTAACAAACCTCTATTGGTAGAGGACGAGCTGTATATCCTTAGCATGATAAATAATTTAATCTCCGTTTCTACTCTGGAGGACAAGGGTTACATTGTGACCTTTGAAGAGGGCAAAGTCTATATCCGTCGTAAGATTTCCAAGGTAGAAAGAGTGATTGGAGTCGGGCATGATAGCTTGTTTCAGTTACAGTTTGAGCCAACACATGTGTTTGTAAGCAATTGTAGAGGCCTTGGATAATTGTGGCATAGGAGGATGGCTCATCTTCACCATGGAGCACTTAATGTGCTCAAGGAAATGGTGATGGGGCTACCTCAGATGAAGATCGAAAACCATGAGGTCCACAAGGGCTGTGCTCTTAGGAAATATGCTAAGACCAATTTTCCAAGCAGTGACACTAGATCCACAAGGATTTTGGATCTTGTACACTCAAATGTGTGTGGGTCGATGTGAACAGGATCTTTGAATGGGTACGAGTATTATGTTACCTTCATTGATGATTTCTCCAAGAAGACATGGATATATTTAATGAAGAATAAAGATGAAGTCTTTGGCAGATTCAAAGAGTTTAAGGCTCTTGTGGAGAACCAAACAGGGAGGAAGATCAAGATATTGAGCTTTGATAATGGAGGTGAGTATAACTTGAATACCTTAAATTTTTGTGCTAAAAAAGGTATCAAGAAAGAGTTGACAGTTTCATACAACCCTCAATAGAATGAGGTTGTTGAATGGAAAAATAGGGCTATAGTTGGCGTAGCTGAGGACATGCTTCATGATCAGGATTTGCCTTCGTTTTTATGGGCAGAAGCTTGCAATATAGCCGTGTCTTTGCAGAATAGGAGCCCACACAAAGTGTTGGGCAAATTGACTCCAGAAGAGGTGTTGACCGGGAAGAAATTAGATTTGGAACACATTCACATCTTTGGATGACTTGTGTATTGTCATATTCCTGTGGAGAAGAGAACCAAGTTGGTGTAATGCCCCATCAGAACCCTAAAGAAAAACAACACAAACTGAACAAATCTCAAGCAAATACTCATAAAAAGATAAAACGGCAAAATACGAAGGCCAAACTAACTGACATGACGACTAACTGACGACACTCACACAAGTGTAAATGAGTAAAATAGGGTCAACTACTATCTCCTCCACTTCCATCGAAAAATATAAGGCACACTTAGACTTGTGAAGCCAGGTGGAGATGATACTCCGTACCTACCCGATACTTGTACCTGCAATATCCTGCATCACCGAACCACACATGCATATATACAATATAGAAAACACGACATACACATCGATGAAGGAGAATCACGGTGTTCCCTGTCTCACCGAAATGAGTGAAGGAAAATCGTCCCCTTGCATCCAATACACTTGCAAACACACAACATATAATTACACATTGCATAGATAAAGTAAAATGTCAGTACATAGCAATAATCCATAAAATGCCATAAATCATAAGTACTGAAATACTGCAAATAAATTATGCATCTCATAACCAGATAAAGCATGAAATAATGTCATAACATTATGAATAACACATCATGGTAATGTATCCACTGAAAACAAACAATAAAAAATATGAGTCTAATGAGTTCAAACGAGTAGGGGTACTACAGTTGGAACCAATTGTAGAGAAGGGTATCCTAGTTGGGTACAATGAAACTTCTAAGGCCTATCGTGTTTACATTCCCGTACTCATGAAAATAGTTGTTCGTAAAAGCATGAAGTTTGAGGAGAAAAAGGCTCTTCAGAAGTTTGGAAGCTTGATGAAGGTTTAGGAGGAGCAGGCACCCAAGGTTGAGGTAGCACAAATTCCTCAGATTTCAGTCATGCAAGTTGGAGAGTAGGGTAGGTAGGCCGAGCAAGTTGAACAAGAGGAGGAACAAAGGATTCCTCAAGCTCAAACTCTTATTACAGGAAGGAGGAGAAATGGGCTAACTGAGTAAATGCTAAGAGAAGCCCAAGAATATGTTGGTGATCCTCAAAATCAGGTCAGACATAGAAAGAGTCCCAATTTTTTTTTTTGATTATATGGCACTTATGAGTGAACTGATTGAGGTGGAGCCTTCCAACTTTCAGGAGGCGTCCCAGAACTAGGTATGGAGGGATGCCATGATGGAAGAGTATTCTTCCATCATGAAGAATAGTGTGTGGGAGGTAGTACCACGACCTGAAAATAAATCAATGGTGGGGTCGTGATGGTTGTATAAGATCAAGCATGCTACAAATGGTAGTGTGGAAAAGTTCAAAGCAAGGTTTGTGGCTAAGGGGTTTTCTTAGAAGGAAGGGATCGACTATGATGAGACCTTTGCGCTGGTAGCCAAGTGTGAGCTCCAAATTGTGAAATCAACCTGCAAGAGGAGAAAACAACCAACAAGCGCACACATGAAACATTGTTAGAGTTAGAAATCTAAAATAGAAACTAAACTAAGTTTCGAAATCAAAAACCCCAAGCTCGTCTCATGTTCCTCTATCTCTAAGGATCCTTCAAATCAAGGTGGCTCTTAGCTTGGAAGAGCACTTGATCCCTAAGATGACTATTCTAAGATCTAAATGGAATACAACTAAGATCTTAGTGATATGATCAAATGATATGAACTATTGATATGAAAATGACATGAAATATGGAGTTGTGTTTCCAAATTGAAGAAGTAAGTGATCTAATTAAGCTAAGATGAAAATGATAATGTTATGAAATGATAATTTTAAAAAGGTTCTAGATTCCATCATATGTTAGATTAATCTAGATATGATGCAATTAAGATGGCCTACTGCATGAGAGAGGCACAATGAGAGCTCTTTGATAACCTGCAAAACAACTATAATAAGGATGCATCAAAAGTGGATTCATTGATAAGAGATAGGGGTTTAATTTATAGAGTTGAAGGCTTAGGAATGGAAGGCTAAGATTGAAGGAGGAATGTGGTCCCAAGTTGAAAGGCTTAGCCTTGTGACAAATGTCACAAAGGGGAGTGGGATGAAAAGTCATTGTGGTCCCACCTTGGGAAAGGGGATATGTGCTCACACATGTGTGAGCAACCTAGGAAGAAACAAAATGGAATAATTAGGATAATGAAGGGATTAGATAGGTTCTAGAAGGATGATTAGGAGGAAAGTGGGATATGTAGGATTTTGCAAGTGGGTGAGGGAAAATAGGAATTTTAGTAAAATTAAAATAATTTAATTTAGCCAAAAGGGATGCAACTTGCATTTGTAGGATTTTGCAAGTTGGGGGAATTTACAAATAAATCTTGATTTATTTAGATGCAAAGGGGATTTTGATTAAATGTAGATTTAATTAAAATGGGAAAGAGAATAAATTGATATTTTTAATTAAATGTGAATTTAATTAAAATGGCTAGAAGGGGGTATTTAATTAAATGGCTTAGATAGAAGAAGGGTATATTAATTAAATCTTAGTTTAATTAGAGTCCAAGGGGTTGAGCTCAACTACTTAAAACACTGGGTTCTCACTGTGGAGACCCAAGTTCAATTCCCAATAGGGACATTTGAAGCGGAATTCTAAGCTGTGACTCTTGGCCTTCCATAGGATGGGGAAGGTCTTGGGGTCAATCTAATCAAACATAATAATAATAATAATTCAAAGATATGTAATGGGGATGGGCCCCCCTACCGTGTCCCCACTGGTTCATAGCTCCAGTCAAAAGCTATTCAGGCTTCAACCAATTACCGATAAAACAAAAAAACTCAATTAGAAGAAATTGGATATTAATTAAGTCTTACTTTAATTAATAGACGATTTAATGATGATTAAATGAATAAAATCCATTTAATTAGCAGTGCCAATTTTAGGTGTCTACACCAAGTACTCATCCATAAGGGCTATCATTTCTGTAGTAACACAGATGGGTTGGAGGATTCACCAGATGAAGACAACCTTTCTCAATGGAGTAATTGAGGAAGATGCATGAGCACCGGTCTAGTTCTTACCGGTTGTGCAATTTTTAGTGGAATTGCTTGAGAGTGTGGCATTTCTTCATGTTTGAGTGTTTAGCATTGTGGTTTTGGGTTTATTCCCTTGCGTTCGTGGTCATTATCATGTTCGAGATTCATAGTATTTGGCTTTGTTTCCGGTGAGATGTGGTTTCCGGTATTGTCTCGGTTGATATGTTCTTACCGGTTAGTCTAGCAATATGTTGAGCGAAGATGATTTCGAGTTGCAGTTGATTTCCATGACTTGCAGATCGTTGAAGATATTTCTTTGGGTCTTGGCCGGTATTTTTAGAGATATGCACATCGTTTTATGTTTTCATGTTTGTTCTTAGTAATTTGAGCCGCCATGTTATCGTTGCACGTTTCATAAACCGGTTGGTCTTTGGGCCGACTTGATTAAGTTGTAATTAATTGTGGATGATATATATGGAAGTTGTGAATTATTTGGACATACAAAAGTTAGAAGATAGAGGACAAAGTTATGAGATCGAGCGAAGATGTAGATTCAGTAGGATTTTGATCTGGTAGGACTGAGGTCGAAAGGCTGAGGTCCGGATTAGGGTGGAACTGGTAGACTATTCCCGAAAGTCGATTTGATATGTGGATGATCTATGGATCTTATAATTGTGTTGTAAGCATTAATTGTATCTTGGACTGCGATTCAACATGTGGCATGTATAACTCTTTAGATTGTAATAAGATTCATTCATATTGTTTACCGATTATGTGTTCTGGCTTGTTACCGGTTGTTCTTTTTATTGTTTCTGGCATCTTGTTACTGATTAACGATATGTTGTGCATGATTGGATTTCAGTCCCTTGACTGCATCAAATAACCAGAGGGTTTTGAGGTGCATGGGAGGGATTCCCATGTATGTAGGTTAAATAGAGAACTATATGGGCTCAAGCAAGCTGCTAGGGCGTGGTATGCACATATTGATGGTTACTTGCAGAGTGTGGGCTTCACCAAGAGTGAGGCTGATCCAAATCTGTACCTATGTTCAGGTGAAGGGCAAGCTTCACATATTGGTGTTGTATGTTGATGAATTGTTTCTTACAAGGTCAAAAAAGCTCATAGCACACTGCACACGAGATCTTGCAAGAGAGTTTGAGATGAAGGACTTGGGATTGATGCACTACTTTTTGGGATTTGAGTTGTGGCAAAAAAAAAGAGAAATCTTCCTTGGATAGGGGAAGTATATAATTGATATCTTGAAGCGACTTAGGATGGAAAATTGTAAGCCCATGTCCACGCCACTTGTAACCAACTGGAAGAAGGTTAATGATTTTAAATCAGAGGCAATGGACCCAAATTTATACAGACAATTGATAGGCTCTCTTATGTATCTGGTCAACACAAGGCCATATATTTGTTTTGCAGTGAATTCACTTAGTCAGTCTATGGTGGAACCTAAACGTGTGCATTGGATAGCTGCGAAGCATGTTTTGAGGTATCTCCTAGGAAAAGTTGATTATGGGTTGACGTATATTCAATAGGGTGGAGTGAAGTTCGAGGGGGTTCACCAATGCAGATTGGGCAAGCAATACAACTGATAGGAAGATCACTTCAGGGTGTTGTTTCAGTTTGGGATCAAGAGCAATCCCTTGGTACAACAGGAAAAAAAAGTCAGTTGCATTGAGCTTGTGGAGGCCGAGTATATGGCAGCTAGTGGTATCAAACTCTTTGATAATCTAGTGTTTCTTGACAAGTCAAAGCATATTGAGATCAAGTACCACTTCATCAAAGATTGTGTGGAGAAGGGGACATTGAAGTTACAATACATTCCTACGGATGAGCAAATAGCAGACATATTGACGAAGGCCTTGATGAAGATTAAGTCTCTATTCTTCAGGGATAAGCTGTGTGTTTTGCAAAACGCCTTCCTCGCTAAGAGGGAGTGTTAAGTTTTCTATAGTTCAAAAAGTGTGGTTGTGGAAGTTGCTGAAGTGCAGCTCAGGTTGAATGTTCAACAAGAAAATGTTTTCTATTTTGTAAATAAAATATTTCTCAGAGTTGTGAGGTTAACACCAATAGTGGTTTTATGTGTGAGATAGTCTCAGTTATGTGAGACAAGTTTCCTTTCTCTTGCATCATGTAAGGAAAGTTCCAGTTTGCATCTTGTAAGGAATGTTTCTCTTAGGACATGTCATGTGAGGAAAGTTTCTCTTCTCTTGCATAATTGATGTTTCATCAAGAAGGCTATATATGTAATATCATTGTAGCAACTAGGGAGAAGGATTTGGAATGAAAGTTGGCTCTTGAGGCTGAATAGAAGATTCAACATTTGCAGGTTTTTCCCCCAATTGGGGTTTCCTGGGTATATCGGTGTTATCTATGTTATTGTGATTGGCTTGTTATTTTTGCTTATGCTATTATTAGCTATTAATTATCCTAGTGTATTAATTGTTATAAATCAGATAGACTAAAGTTGTTTTGCTTCTTTGTGTGAATTTATTGAGCAATTAATCTATTGTTGGATAATAAGAAATTAACTATTTAAACTATTGATGAAAGATTACTACATAGTTATATTCAAAAAGTGTGCAAATGTTGTCTTATGGACAATATAGATTAATATTCCAAAAACAAGATTGTTATGTTTAGTAATCTAAACAAGCTTAGTATTACAAATACATGAAAAAATTACTATATTATATCAGAAAAATTATCTAAATTCAGTTTTATGGATTATTAAAATATGTTCCTTTAAATTCAAGATAGTTATTGTGAGGGGAATGATTGGTTAAGGTTTTCCTCTAAATTAGGTGAGGGTTCTAAGTGTTCAATAAATAATTGTTGGTCAATGTAAGAGCATCTATGTTGGTGCAATTTTGTATCATACATAAATATCTATTGTGTTCTTTGTATTTCCTCACATGCAAGCTTAATTTATGCATTGATCTTTATGACAATTTTTTGCACACGACCTTACGTATGTATGTGTTATTTTATTGTTTGATTTTTCTTAGTTAGTTTTGATGTCTCATGTATTCTATATGTGCACATTGGCCTTGCATAGATCTTCTTGGTTGGTGGTTGATTGTTTATGTGCATCTTAGCTTGACACCTTGCTCTAGCTTTTGTGTATCCTCACACAATCCACATTATTCAACACCCTAAGTTCTCAACCTACACAACTTATTTACATGCATATGCTTTGAAAAATTAATGGATATTGGAATCAAAACCATATCAATCTTGGGAAAATTTTGTTGGACAATAACTATTAGATTTTTTTTTATGTTTCATTCATTTTTGAATGTCAAAGAAATATCATGTATGCATTTATTTAGGTATGATTTATTTCTAAATGCAAATTGCACATCTCTTCCTTGCAAAGTGAATTTTCTCTTAGCCACACTTTAAGGTAATGACTTACATCAATTCTCAATTTCAACATATATCAAATTTGGTGTTGGCACTATTTATTGGGATGCCTAGTCATTTAAAAGGGGTTGATCTTTGGCATGCAATAAATGAACCAACTAATTCTTTTAAAGAGAACCATCACCAATGGAAATAAATCATAGCAAATACATTGAGAATAAGCTACACATGACATACTCAATTAACAACCTTAAACACAAGACAATCATACACTAACAAAATCAACATAGTACTAAGTAGATGGATGGACAACAATAAATAACATAAAAAACACAAAATCATGGTGGATGTGTACGGTTAATATATTTCTCAAGATCTTGTCATGTGTTTATGCAATCACTGAACAAGGAAAAAAATATACTTGATAAACAACCTACTTGGCAAGAAAATCATTACTTATTTTAACCCTCTTACTAAACCACTTAATGTGCATCCGGTTTAGGTTTTCCTTTTGAATATTCCCCTTCATTTATAGGAGTAGTCTTGCCACGAGGCCATTGGTAACTCTATTGGTTGTTTCTTGAAGGTTGATGATGCCACGTCTTTAATGGGCCACTCCACCTTTGCCTGCATCTTAGTCGATTTGACATCTCTTAGCCTCTCATGGGGGATGTGGTTCTTATGGTTGGGGACAATCCTTGGACACAACCATTGTATTTTGAGGGCTTCTTTCGTTGTTCAATATGCTTCTCTATAGGTCATTTAGATTTGGATTTCTCTATGCCGCACAATAAAGGTGCTGCTACTTGGTGGAAGGATGCTACACCTAATCAGTTGACTATCTATGCTTTTGATTTTGATTTGATTGGTTCCTCTCAGGAGGATGTGTTCTCCTCTCGAGATGAAGTGCCTCTTATTGTTGTTATTGATGCCACTGTTGTGGTGTCTTCCATCCTTGAGGATTCAACTCATGTTGCCCCTATTTTGCAACTCCACTCTACTCCTACTGATTTTGCTCTTGACATTGTTCCTCTACAACAACTTGCTATTGTTCTAGGTCAACCTTTTGTTGTTCTACAAAAACACTCTACTGCGCAACTGATTGCAACCTTGAGGCGTCCTTCCTTCTTGATCTATCTCTTGATGGTCCTAATGACATTATCGCCTGGACTTTGATTTGTCATAGGCGGAAGGGTTTCCTCCATCCCCCAAACTCCTCATTGTCAAGGCTTAGGTGTTTCTCTCCCCCTCCTTGAGTTGGGTCTGGGTTGTTGATGGTTAGACATGTGTTTTCCTTTTCGCTTATCCAACCTTGTTTTTTTTGGGCTTTCTCCTAGCATTTGTTGTTCTCTTACTGCTTGCAGGTTGTTGTATTAAGGGTTAGCATCCTTTTTTTTTGCTGCTTTCTTAATATAAAAGAATGATCAAAGCTAACATTATTAAAATGATTGCATGAACCTTTAGGTTCTTCCAATAGGCTTCAAATTTTTTAATTGGGACTTGAGCCACATGAAAACCATCAACAATATTCTTTCAATCAAGATCAATCATCAACATGCAATAATGAATAAAGATAACCAGTGAGGGATCATGGACCATATCTTCCCATTTTGCCTCATTTTTAGTTTTCATTTCAAAGGAAGTATGGGCGAATAATACACCTCATATATTAAAATTTGGGAGGAAGTATGTGCAAAAACAATCAATGTTATAGCTACCTAAAATACTATACAAAAGATTATACCATAAAAAAATGATTTACATGGTGAAAACCTTTTTTTTTGAGAAAAGTCTATTGTGCAAATCATATTTTTTTTGTATTATTAGCAACAAAGGTTACAATTAAATATCTAAGTACATACCTTTTCAAGAATATTATCAACATGTAAAACTAGAGCAATTTTGGTAGCAAAAAAGTACTTGCAAATCAAACATACAAGGCATACACAACTCCAACACAAGAACCCGATATATAGGAGATTCATAGATGAATTTGTAAGTGGTAAACCATAAACCATGGGTTAGTGTTGTCCTTTTCAACACAACCAAAATCGTGAGGCAACCCTGTGAAACTGATCCGTTTCGTACATTACGACCTTCAGGAGAGCTTGATCAACTCCGTCGGTTAGCTCATTTAGCTTCATGCTTTTCATTTTTAGTGTTTTCAAAGCTTTTCTAAGTTTGCAGTTTTACCTGCAGTTCAGACTTTAAAGTCCGAACTGTAGGGTCCTTCTTTGCAAAATTTTGTGCACATCGGACTTTAAAGTCCGATGTGCACATGTTTGGTTTTAGGCCTGCAGTTCGGACTTTAAAGTCCGAACTGCAGACTGTTTGGCTGGAGAGTGCATGTTGGACTTTAAAGTCTGACTTGCACAATTTTTTAGCCTGCATGTCGAACTTTAAAGTCTGACATTCACTGCGAGTTAGCAATTAATGCAGCATTAATGGTTACTTAAGGGTTTATTAAATTGATTTTTCATTTCATTTTCTTCATTGTTGCTTGTGATTTCTTCTTCTCCACGCATCCTCTTCTGTTTTTGCTTGCCGCAACTCAGATTTGATCACATCACCATCGGGTTTTTTCGATCATTGTGGCAGAGAAGGTAGGGTTTTGTGTTTTCTTTTCGGGTTTTTTCTTCTTGTTTGTCTTCTTTTTTCCTTTTCTGTCTTGTTTTATTTTTTCTGGTTTTGCTTGGTGTGTCAAGAGGGAAATCGGACTTTAAACTCCGATTGCCCTCCTAGTCTTATCCTTCTCCAACCTGCATGACGGGGTTTGAAACCCGATCTGCAGTTGGATAGAAACTTCTTTGCATATCGGACTTTAAAGTCCGATATGCGAAGGATTGAGGATTTGATTGACATGTTGGGTTTTAAAACCCGACATGTCAATAAATTTTTTTTCTGCCAACAACACATCAGACTTTAAAGTCCGATGTGCTAGTTTTTCCAAAAGGTTTTACCCTCACACATCGGACTTTAAAGTCCGATGTGTTGTTCATCTTCCCCGGATTTAAAGTCCGATGTGCTAATAAACTTACCCCGAATTTGCACATTGGACTTTAAAGTTCGATGTGCTAATTAAGATGTTTATCCCTACACATCGGACTTTAAAGTTCGATGTGCAAATTTTGTTTTAAAAATAGCATGTCGGACTTTTTTCCCCGACCTGCTGTTTTTGGCAGTTTTACTCCTAAGCCTGTTTTGAGTTTGGTTTTTCGATCCGATTGAGAATAATTGATTTTGATAATGATGATAACTATCAAAAGAGCTAATCCTCAGTGTTGAATGCAGTCATCGTGAATGTCAAAGCTCCCTCAAGATAAACCCGAGCCTTCCACGAGTCAATTGGGATCTTCTCTGGGTAAAACATCAACAAAAAAGATGAAGTACAAGTACGATAAGTACTTAAATATGTACCCAGAGAGTTCAGTAGACTCAAATATTAAGGAAATCAAAGATATTGAGATTGGACATGTCAGTATGCAAGAATTTATTGACCGAGTTGAGAAAGCTCCCGCTCGCTTAACCAATTTGATCAAATCTGAGTTGCATAAATATGCATCCTTCCCAGTTGTAGCTCATGACCCAGAATTTGTACTTGCAATAGCGGATCACTTTGATCCAAATACAAGACAAGTGAAGGATGCAGATTAGAATATCATCATGACTCTGGATAATGTATTTTTCAATAGTGTCTTCAAAGGCTCTCCAGTTGAAGAGGTAGCTGACATTTCTCAAGAGAGTGCTCAAGAGTACTATGAGAAAAATGAAGTTAAATGCAAGAAAGTGGTCAACACTGTGTACCTCTTTGCTTCCAGACATTCTACTACCTCATGATGGCCCAAGTCCTTCTATAGGAGTGACTTCAATGAGGAATACAATGACATGGTTACCATGTTGTCAAGAGTAAAGGGGCTAAAAGACTCTCATTACTTTCAAACTTGGATGTGTTACTATATGAATATAATCAGGAAAGGGGCTGCAAGAATTGATTGGGGTGAACATATCAGTGATGCGCTCTATGCTCAATTGAAGGAGGTCAAAGTAACACTGAAATTCTACATGACCTCATACCTGGTTTATGCAGCTGCTTCTATGAGGCAATATCCAGGTTTGCCTACCAAGGGTGATAGAAGATTGGTGCCTGTTTGGGAATATTATGATCAACTTACCATCAAGAATCAAGGTAGCCACTACATAAGAGTTAATGATGACTTCTTTGCTGTATGGAAGTGCATATTTGATAAGGGCTTACAGAAGCAGATATTATTAGAGGCTCCTTATAACATGGTATCTCATTTTGGATGTGTTTTCCTTCAATTTCCTACTTTCACTTACATACTAATTGGATGTTTCTTAGGTGAGCCTTTTATTCTACCAAGATTTCCTTCTGACAAGATCATTCTCATGGAGTTGTGTAGACATATAATTTATGTGCATGAAAAACAATCACAAGCACATAAGACTAGGTTGAAGTTCTCAGAGTCAATCGATAGGTACTCAGTCCTAACCAACCCTAAAGCCAAGAACATGGAGGAAGAAATGCAATGGAATACTATGCAAAGATTCAAGGCACGAAATTTTTTTGACTTTCGTGGCATAAAGAACAAACTCAAGAGGAATTATACCCATGTCTATAGGTTTGAAGATGTTTGGGCAGACTGTCAAAATGAGGAGGATATAAGAAGGATGGATTTCAACCGTGTTACCTTGGAACAAATTGAAAACTTGGATTTAGTAAAGATCCCAATGACCATGGAAGACACAGATGACATAATAGACCCTGTCTATTATGAGAAGAAGATTGCTGATTCTCTGCTTCCTCCTGTGTAATGGTCAAAGAAGGAAAGTAAATCTATCACTAAAAGGATTGCTCCCATCCTGGCAAACACCAATGCTTGGATGATAAAGAAAAATCTTAGGATGAAACAACTTCCTGCTAGTTCAGGGGATGATGATAATAGTGATGGCCCGGTCGGCAAGACAACTACAACTGAGACAAGAACAAAGAGCAGGGCATATCCACAAGAACTATCTTCAACTCTGGTGATACAATCTAAGGGGAAAGGGCCCAAGATTAAATTCACAGTTAAAGGGTCCAAGAAGGGTGAATCATCATCAGCAGTACAGGAAGCAGTGACAAAAGAACCAGAACAATCGCCTGCCATTGAAGTTGAAAAAGAGAAGGTGGTTGAAGAAGGCGAAACTCCTCAACAAGAGGAAGCACAGGTTGAAGAAACATCACATCCAGGTGGAGTTGATGCCCATATCACTTCAAAGGTACTGAATCATTCTGAGGTGATCATCCACTTTATTGATTTTGACTCTGATAAGGAGGATGTAGATTCTTAAGATGGAGATCTAAGTATGGGCATGGAGCAGTCAGAGGCTGTTGAGCAGTTTTTCACACTAACCAATTTCTCCAATTTGGATGATTTTCCTTCATCCACCATTGAATCTACGATGCTGGATTTTAATGAAGCCTTGGAAGGGGCACTTGAAGAACAATATATAGTGAACTTACTTGTTACTACAACCATAACATAAATTCCACCATTGGTAAGTGCTGAAGTTGCATCCACAACGCCTTCAACCCTCCTATCAGTAACTGAAGTTGCTCCAGTCAGCCTGCTCCTAAAACTTTAACTGAAAATAAACAAGGAGCTACTACTCCTTTGGCCAATCTAGAATTACCCCCTTGGATGGAAGTAGTGGCCCCTAAGAGGAAAAAACAGGTAATTTGTCTAGATGAGTTTGACTTTGAGCGGTTGGTTCCTCCAAAGCCTAAGGGAACAAAGAAGCCAAAGATGGTATCTCAGGTGTTAGTAGACCCGACTTCTAAGAGAAAGTATGCTGAGGTCATGGTGCCATTGTTAGATAAGGACAAAGGCAACATATGATCTGAGGATTATACCATGCAGATTGTAGAGCTTGGGGTGGAAACACATGAGAGTGTTAAATTGGATTCTCAGACAACCTTTGATTCTTTGTTAAGAAGATTGGACCAGGAGAGGGACGAGAAAAATGAATTAAAGAAGAAGTGTGAACAATTGACCAATGTTCTTCTAAAGGTCACACAATCTTCTCAAGAAATTGAGCCCATAGGATCCTCAATGGACACCAAAGCTCTAAAGAAGATTGAACAAGTAGGAGCTAAAGGCCGAGTGATGGATGAGTGGATTTCAGGGCTAGGGTCAGAAGGCTCTCATCTTCTAAGTTCAACAGTGGGACTATTGGCAGATTTTGAAGTAATCCAGAGTCAGATGTAAGGACTCAAAACTTCATTATCACAGGAGATTGAGGAAGTTGAGAAAAGTACTACCTTTTGGAGAAAAATGGAGGACTTCAGGATAGATATCCTTGCTGAAAATAAGGTAATTCCTACAAGGGAAAAGTACATCCAGATCTTGTCATTATTGTCTCATAAGCAAGAGACAATAAGGTTGATGATTGTGGAGCTGGACCGAGAAAAGAAAGACGTTGAAGACAAGATTGATCTCATTTTTGCCAAAGTTGCAGATCTTCCTTGTTACTTATATGATGGCAATCAGAATCTCGTTACTAGCGAAGCTATCACACAAGGATTCCTTGCCTTAATAGATCACTCTATGGGACAAGATTTCTCACTTGATACATTTGATAAGCTATTGGAGATCCAAGTTAGTTTTGAAGTCCTTGCATCCATGTTGAAGGATGGGCAAAAGAAATAGGTAAAGATTGAAGATGCAATTTCCTGCGTTCGAGTGATCACAAGTTCTATCCCAATGCCGGACGAAGCAGAGATGAAAGCCATCCTGGCCAAGTTCAAAGATTTCCAAAAACCAGGAGAGGAGAAAGATGAATAAAACGTCCCCTTTTTGGCTTTTTTCTTTTTATACAGTTGCATCATTAGATGCTGCTAGTTTTCTTGCAGCTGCACGTTTTCCTTATGCTGTAGTTGTAGTAAAGTGAGACTGTGCAGTTGAATAAGTCAACTGTGCCCACATTTTTCTCCATTCTTTTCCTATTTAAGGAGGACCTCATTTGTAAATATTTATCTTTTTCATGCTTAGCAAAACTCTGCAGAATTTTAACCTCAACTAAGACTTTGGGCTTTTGTTGTGAAAATTCTATCAAGCAAATAAAGAGAACAATTTTGTTGATCTCAAACTTTGTGTTGTATCAAGAAAATTGTTTATATGATTTAATGTTCTTATGTCCATTAATTATATATGTTCTTTACTTCTTTGATATTGAAGATATTGTTATGTGGGTTAAAGGGCCCCTGAATTGTGCAAGTAGACTGTGTGCTCCTAGCATATTTGGGAAATCTTCTAATAAATTAGGTGATTAGTGGTAGGCTTTGTATTACGACACTTACTTTTACTTTAAAGAATTAGGAATTCATACTTGAAGACTTTGAGCTGCAAGTTAAATTTCTAACTTTTTGTAATAATCAGTTTGAGTTAAGATTACTTTCAAGAGAGACTTTGTGCTACTTGACTGTAAGTTTAAGTGTAGTTTGTTAGATTCCTTGTTCTTTTCTTTAAAAATCTAAAGAGGTAGAGAAATTGTAACAAGGTGAAGGGAGAATACATAGACTCTGAAAAAAGAGAGTTATATGCCCAACACCAACCCACAGATTTTGATTTCTTATTAATTAGAGAAGAAATTTCAAAGGGAACCTCCCCTTGATGAGAGGAGAGATTAATTTATCAACATAGCTGTGTGTGAATCATATATTTTTTCATTAGTACGCTGGTGACAAAATATTCACCCAACAGTTAGTACAATGAATCAAATTTGGGAACCAAAGCTACGACTCAAAATCCAATCCAATGCCTTGTTTATGAGAAGTCAACATGTTAAGAATATTAGATGCTCTTACAATGCTCAATAATTCCATAATACACTCACTAAATTGATTGTTCCTATTTGGATTCATTATATCCCTTAAAAGAGCTCTATCATTTTTCATAACATGTTATATAGTTGGTCAAGGTTCCTAGTCAACAATATTAACTTGTCTACAATTATGCTTATGTGTCATAATATCTTTTAAACCACTATCTTCATGATAGGTGATCTTACACATCCTCCTAATATACTATTTTATCCACAATCATACACATCATAATAAGTCATGTATATGACATAATGGGCAAGTCATCTAGGTGGGATGCCCTTTTCTATGTGAGCTCAATGAAAAAAAGTACAACATTAATTAATTAATTTCAAACATTAGAATTACTAGGTGTATAAATCACCCATTCCAATATTTTTCTACTTGTCATATATATTTGAAGGAAACATTAACACAATCAACTAATTTCTAGGAGCTGTAAGTCTCATTAATTTACTACACAACTCATTTGCTCATGTGCTTTGTCAATGTATTTACAATATTTGGCAAAAAATTTGATTTCTACAGCATCACACTACCACCCTTTGCCATGTCATGAACAATATGGTATTGGACATTTATGTGCTTCACCCTTGCATGAAAGGCTAGTTCTTTGCTAGACATGTGAGACTTTGATTGTCACAAAAATATTTGATAGCTTCTTGAATTAGCTCCACATATAAAAACACTCTTGAACTAGATGGATTCCTTACAAGTTTGAGTATCTACCATGTACTTATCCCCTATAGTGGAAAAAGTGATAATGACTTGCCACTTCTTAAAGCAATTGATAGAACCATTAAATAAATAAAAATATAATCATTGGTGGATCTTCTACTATTGACATCACCTATCCTATTTGAATCCAAAAATTCAAGAATATCCATTGAGTGTTGGTCCATTGTAGTCTCACTATGATAACAAATAGAGTACTTGGAGGCACCCCACAAGTATTAGAAGACCCTCTTAATTAAATCCCAATGATCCCATCATAGATTAACCATGAATCAGCTGAGGAATTTTATTTCTTGGCCAATGTCTAATTTTGTACAAATCATAACATACATTAAACTCCCAACAACACTAGCATAATGTACTTGAGCCATGTCCTCCATCTCATTTATTTTAGAAAAATAATGCTCTACAAATAACTTTGTCTCCATCAATATAAGAATAAGTCAAAGGCTTGAAAAATAACCTGCTAAATCCCTCCAATACTAAGTTTATATAATTATTTTGGCCCCACCAAAACTTTCTATTTTCAATCTCTTATAATCTCCACCCTTAAAATGTACTTGGGTGCTCCCAAATCCTTAATACCAAACTATGTCAAAAGTTGAGGCTTTATATCACAAATTAATTCCTTACTATTACCCAAAAATAACATTTCACCTATATTTAAAATGTGATAGCAATGCAATGATCACCATCCATCTTGTAATTAACATAGTGATATGATATGTATCTTAAAAATTTAAATCACGATATGTAAGAGTAAATTTTTTGATAGAACACCTTAGGAGATTGCTTTAGATCACATAATTTTTTTCAATTTACATACCAAAGTTTCCTTATCTTTATCTCACTCCAAGTTACTATGCACAAACACCATTTTTGCATCCATTTGTTCTAACTTAAATACAAATGTTTAAACATTAGAATTATAAGATGTATGAAAACCTATCTCAACATTCTCTCACTTTTGGTATACCTTACAAGAGTAAAGGAGAACACTAATAATGTCAATTAACCTTGAGGGCATATGAAAACCATAGATTCATTGACCACTGTTGAACTTCCTTGCGGTAATGAGATTTGTCAATGCATCTACAACATTTTCCAAAGTATCAGTATTCTCCATCATCGTGCTGTCCTATCCTTTTACCACATCACAAACAAAGTGGTAACATACATCCATATGCTTTGTCCTCACATGAAACGTTTGGTTCCTTGCTATATGTATGATAATTTGACCATCATAAATAACTCTAATAACTCATTGACTCAGCCCCACACCTAAATGTAATCTCTCAAGCCAAACGGATTTTTTTAATATTAAAAAGCAGCGTTGACTATGGAACCAACCCTTTAACATAGTCAAAGACTATCAACAACTCAAAAATAACAAAACTTGTTCGGAAGGCAAACAAAGGGGCCTACAAGACCAAAAACAAAATAGACTTGAATCAAGGAGGCAAAAAGCCATCCAAGCCTTGATTGGGGAAGGTTTGGGGAAGGGGGAAGGACCTGCCCTTCTGCCTACAACAAAATATTGTCCATGCAATACAATCCTTAGGATCATCAAGGGAGAGATCATTTGGAAGGGGGTTCATGGGAAAATGACCAGTAGAGACATCAACATGTTGTAGAGAAGCCATGAAAGATTGAACAAGTACTGCATTAGGTGCAACTTTGGTAGCATCTGAAGGCTGCACAAGAGCCAAAGAGCAAGGCTCAGATGAAAGGTCGATAGGATTAGTAGGTGACTCTTCACTTGAGCCATCCGAAATCTCCTCCGAAGCATATATAGTTAAATAATCAAGTGTAGCATCCTTCCACTAGGTTGCAACCCCTTGTGTAATGAAGTTGAACAATGCAAAGCCAAACATTGAAGCACTTCTGGCAGAAAAAGGGGAGGCCTTCAAAGTCAAGCGGTTACATCCAGGGCCTATCCCCAACCATGAGCACCACATCTCTAGGTAGAGGCAAAACAACGCCAATGTCAACCAAGATGCAAGTGAAGGTAGAGTGGCCTATAAAGGACGTGTCATTGTCCACCATCAAGAAACAACCAATGGAGTTTCCAATGGCCTTATAGAAGGACTATTCCAAAAAATTAAGTGGAATATTCAAGAGATAAAACCACACTGGACGCACGTTAAGTGTTTTTGTAAGAGGGTTGATGGTAGTGGTCAAGGGACTGATAGAGAGAGGATGGACACCCTAAGTCCACAAGTTTCCCAAAAGAAAATCTCGATCAACCGAGTAGGTAAAGGAAGAAATGAAAAAGCCTTTAGCGCACATAAATAACTCAATATTGTAAGAAACCAAGGGTTTGTAGGAGTCACTTACGTAGCGATGTGTGTCCGATAAGGAGGGCCAAAGCCTAGAAAATATGCACACCAGGGAAAAGCATTGATAGAAACCAATGTTGTCCATAATGTCCTACCCACATACAATCACATGGGATGAATTGGCATAGGGGAGAGGACAAACACCTTTGTAGGATTGGGCTGCAGATCTTGCCACACGAGAAAAACTACGCTTGCTAGCAGGTGAGGGCATTCGTGGGTCAACATCAGAAGTATTCTTTCCAGAAGAAGCCACTGCACCATGGGCCATAACGGAAGACATAGAAACCATGGGAGGAGGGCGCTTGGTGAGAGAAGTGGTCACATCAGCACCAGAATAGGCATCCAAGGGGGACTCTCCAACTGGGAGGGAAGAGCCCATTGTTTCCATTGAAGCCAAGGGAGCTAAAGTAGAGTGAAACACAAAAGGGTCTAGTAGGACAGGAGACAAAACAACCGAGCGAGTAGAAGTGGAAGGAGGCGGACCAGACGAGGAGGGAATGAGACAATTCAAACCAGAGGGAGAGGGAGCCAAATGTATTTGTTTTAGGTGTGAATAATTATCATTATTCAACATTTGTAGTGAAAAACAATCATAGCTAGCCACGCGTTCATTCAACTAATAACACCACCAAATAAATTAAAAGCATAGTAATTGGTGGATCATCTATTATTAAAATCATAGCCAATCTAAATTGACAAATCCATTAATATCCATAAAGTGTTGATCCCTTGTAGAATCACCATGCTAATAAATAGATTACTTAAATGTACCACACAAATATTTTAAGACCATATTAATTGCATCCCGATGATATTGTTTAGGATTAGCCATGAATTACTACTTGTGCAGTTTTTGGTCTTGTTTAGACCATAACATACATCAAACACCCATTAGCACTAGCATGAGGTAGTTCAAACGTGACCTCTATTTCACTAGGTATAGATAGTCATTTTTTATAGATAATTTTTTCCCTAGTAAAATATGGAAACTCAAAGACTTTGAAATTGATATGATGAATCTCACTAACATTGAATATATATACTGGATTTGATCTAACCAAAGATTTTGTTTACTTTATCTCTTTTGATCTCTATGTCCAAAATGTACTTGGATGATCTTGAGTGCTTCAAGTTATTTTGTTAATTTGTTTACTTTATTCTCATGAGAGATGGGTTGTTGTGAATCACTACTCCTAAATCATGTCCATTAATGAGTTTGACTCAAAAACTACATAGTTGAATCTTCATAGCAATATCATATTTGTCTTGCAGTGGAAAATATCTCCTACTTATCAATGATGAGCTAAAGGGGCTCTATATTGAATGGTTCATAAGGCACAATACTTGATGAAGGTTTTGCAAATGGGGTTACAAGCTAAGTGGGCGTAACCTTGGAGGAGAGTCCATGGTTAAGCATGCTTGAGTCGGAGTGGTACTGGGATGGGTGACCTCTTGGGAAGGCCCAATGCTTCACCTCTATGAGCATCACCTAGATGCAATGAGTGTTAAGTGTTCTATTCATTCTCATGAGATATGGGTTCTTGTGAACCACTAATCATGAATCATGGGTCAATGAGTTTGACTAAAAAATTACATAATTGAATCTTGATAGTAATATCACAATTTAACTTCTTGTGAAATTTATCTCCTACTTATCAAATGAGACTATATCAAGATCACTTCCTTACTGTTACCTAAGTCTAACATGTCATCTACCTAAAATATGGTAGTAAGAAAATGATCACTATATATCTTGTAATAAACATAGCAATCTAATTTGGATCTCAGAAATCCCAATCCCAATAGAAAAGATGAAACTTTTGACACCATACTCTAGGAGATTTCTTTAGACCACACAAATTTTTTTAGTCTAAAAACCAAAGTTTCTTTATCTTTCTCCATATAATGCACTAGTCATGTCATTTGTATCTCTTTCTTTGAGTCACCATGTAAAATTTCTATTTTCACATCTATCTATTTTATATCTAAATCAAACATTACTGCATGATCACAACATATGTCAACTTTGCAACTGGAGAAATATCTCATCAATGTCTATCTCCACAACTTGATAATAGTCTTTTACAACCATCCTTTCCCTATACTTTTCAATACTACCATCTAAAATTATCTTCAATTATAAATACCCATTTACATCCAACAAATTTCTTCTAAAAATGGTACCAAGTTCCACATGTCATTCTTTATTAATGTAGTCATCTTTAAATCCATAGCCACTCTTTAGGACTCAGAACCACTCGCATCCATTACCTCCTTCATAGTTCTAGGATCATCACTATATTACTCAAAAGTAGAAATACATCTCTAATCAAGGGGAGCATACCTAGTTGTAAACTATATGATCTCTCTTTCTTTTTAGGTCCTTAATGAGCTTTTGGTTCAATGTTCTCAATTTTTTGGGGTAGATGAATGACATATTTATTTCCATCTTCCTTTATTTGAAACACTATGAAAAAGGTTGAATTTACATGTAAAAATCATACTTCTATTTAATAATATCTTGGTCATATCATCTCTATTTTTATATGCTTTCAAACTAACACCATAGTTGATGAAGATACATTTCACTACTTCATTCTTTACTTTTGATTTCATTTCCCTAGGAACATGTACATATGCCTTACATTCAATATATGCAAGATGCAATAATCAATATGTGTCTTTTCAAGAAGAGCTAATTTTGGAGACATGTTAGCTACTTCTACCAAGCACACTCCTATCTTTCTCCATTAGTGTACTATTCATTATTTTGACATATCTATTATGCTAAAGGGTATATGGAGCTATCTTGTGTCTTTTGATTATGTCATTCAGACACAATCTATCAAAATGTACTGAACAAAACAAGATCATTATCAATTCTCAAAACCTTAATCCTTCTACAAGTCTAATCTTTTACAAGGGCTTTAAACTCCTTGAAATAATTGAATAATTTATGTGAAAATATACCTATGTCATCTTAGAATAAGTATCTATAAAAGATATAGAATGAAAAGACATATTAATAGAATAAATATTTAGAGGATCAAATCCATTGTAATTAATCAAATGAAGCACACCAAAACTTTATGAAAACTTGAGTAAAATTGTGGAGGATTTTATTTACCATTCATGCAATGTTCATATAAATAAAACTTAGGAGCACAATAATTCCACCTCTATATACAATTTTTTAGATTTTAGAGTCTTGAGACCCTTTTGACTTGTATGACCCATCCCGTGGTTCCATAGCATTATCTTCTCCATAGCTAAATTGCTCCTTAAATAAAAAGATTGCTTGAATACCAAGAAAGAATGTCATCAAAAGTGGATACAAACTCATCTTTAGTCCTATTTTTGATGCCGAGTGTAGATTCCATGGATCTCTTCACTATAAGACAAATGAATGATTGTATTGGATAGTGCTTGTGTCTAGTTGAAACATACTATGCACATGGGAACCCTTTATGATCACCATAGCTCCTTACACCGCCTTGAACCCTTCACCATAAAAAGTATCTTTCATATACATATAATTCAATGTGCTCATTGATAATAGGTTTTGTGCAATATCAAGGATACACAACATAATATTGGACCCCTTTACACATGCATCTAGGAATCTAATCATAACTCTTTCCTGAATAATAATATTTAAGTGAGATTCATCTATAAGGTACACCTTAATTTCATCACATTCTTTGCACTTTGAGAACCACTTGTAATGGGCTTCATATGGAAGGTGTAAAAAATAGAGTTAACTCTTGTAGCAATAATATTCAACTTTATTGTGTTTACATTAACCAATATGTAAATAAATATTGAGAAAGCATAAACTTAGAAAACCAAAATATTTTATTACCCAACACTAGTGTATGCAGAGAAACCCTTTTGAGAATAAAATATAGCATCAAAGAGAGGCTCAAATATGTATTTATATTTAACAAACAAGAGTACAAAAACAACACACTTCTCTCTTCAATATGATAGCATTTTGGAAACACACATGAACTTTTAAAATAAAATATAAAACTATTGTCTTTGCCTCCAATTTATAGAAAAATGGGAGAGGAGAACCAAAACCCACAACCAACATGAACATTATTTGAAAATAGTAAATCACAATAATGGACGACATAATTGCCTCATAACTATTCCATATGAGAAACAATCCTAGATGACCAACTCCCTCCACCAACATGCATGGGACCTTCTTGAGCAATGCAATACACTCCATAACTCTCTCCTAGTGCCTAAGATTTCAAAATTATTATGAATGTCTTTAGATGAGTTTTTATCTACCACAATTATGAGCTACCTCAATTAATTCCATTGCAAGTCAATAAGGAGAACTGATAATAAGTATCTCTCAATATCATGGGTATCCAAATAAAAAAATTCTTGCTCTTTCTCCCAGTCATGTTGCCCCTTCAAACGTGTCTATGCCTGCTTCAGTAGACTATGTTTCTCCTACTCCAACTCTATGTTTGGCTACACTTGATGCATTTCAGTCAAGTAAGACAGACTTTGTTCCTACATGGGGAATGTGTATTTTAGTAAATTTAAGCATGACCTTTGTCTCTATGCCTTCCATGTTGGTCAAAGGGTCTGCTGCATGTTCAAAAGGGATTTCTTTTCTTATGCTCATGGTCTCCTCTATTATTGGTGCTCCTAGGTTAGTTTCTTCTAAGGCTAAGTAGGTGGATTCCCCTCTTCACGAGCCTTATTTGTTTGGTGCTACTCTTGTTCAACCTCGATATCCCACTAAGGTTGTTGGACCTATTCTTCATGTGTGAAGGCTCTTATTCACCCTTTTGGCACCTTTCCTATTGCTATTGTTCTAGTTCTATGCAAGGTTTCTAAGGTTGTTGTCCCTATTGGTCGTTCTTTGATAGGGACTAATATTTTTTTCCAAGCTACTAAGTCTAGTCCTATTCATCCTCAGTGAGTGCACATGCCTCTCACTTGTGCCAAGCCATCTCTTGTAGTTGTTTGTGGTGTGGATGTTGCTGATAATAAAGATTTCTACTAGCGTCAAGGCTTGGTGTGTCATTTCTCCAAACTTTGGCCTTCTCTTTCTGACTTGCAAAGTTGTGTCTCAGGTTCTTGGAAGCCCATTTTGGCTGGTAATATTGAGTTCTTCCCTTGTGCTAAAGGTTTTTTCATTGATTAATTTTCCTCATTTAAGGATAGAAACTTGGTGCTGGGTCAACTTTGAGATTGGGGAGAACACTCTCTCTTAGTCAAACCTTGGTCTTCTTCTTTTAACCCCCTCACTAAACCATTATGTGACCATTATATGTGTGTCCAATTTGGGTTTGAATTTCAAATGTTCCCCTCTAATTTTGTGATGATTCTTGTTATGAGGCCATCTCAATTGGTTGATTTTTAAAAGTTGATTCTTCCACTTCACACATGGATGTCCCACCTTTGCTTGCATCTTGGTAGACATTGACACCTCTGAACTTGTCCATGGGGATGTGGTTTTGATGGTAGGGGACAAGCCTTGGATGTAGCCACTCTATTATGACAACCTACCCTTTAGATGTCATCACTATTTTTCTACTTGTCACTTGGCTTGAAATTTACCTGTTTCATGTTGGAAAGGAACTGCTACTCGGTGGAAGAATGCTAAAGAAGATAATTTGATTGTGAAGACTCCACCCTCTTTTGATGGTAGCTCTTCCTAGGTTCAAATGAGTGTCTTTCCCTTGGTATGGATTTGTCATGCCAACCCCGTACCGTTCTTTCTTCCATGGCTACTCTTACTATGTGCTCAACTCTTGTTGTGTCAACTGCTTCCTCTTAGCCCCAGTCTTCTCCCATGGTCAATGAATATCTTCCACTCTATCATCTTGTTGTCCCCACTTCAGTTGTTGTTGATTCCCCAGTGGGGGTCACCTCTCATTTCCCATTATAATGGGTGTTCACCCCAACAATAAGAATAATAACTCTAATTGAAGTTTCAGTCCAAAGTTTGGACATTCATTTGGTAAAGTCACTACTTCCATAGCTAGTGTTCATTTGATTGTCAACCCAGAGACGCAATACTTGAAATGGGTCTGCACTAAGTTCCTATAACAACTATTCTGCATTACTACAATAACTAACATTATGCGGGAAAATGTAAACAATAATGAAAACTATGGAAAGGCTACATGAAGACTTCTGCATAAATTCATAAAAGCAATGCTAGATAAATTCAATATGGATAAACAGGAATTACTCTGTTCTGGCTTGGTTGTAGGAACAATCAGTGGATCTATTTCCAGTGGCTACAGGAACAGTCAATGCAAGAACTTCTACTACATCTAAGGAAAGAGAACTAATTTTAATGAACACATGGGATCACTCACCAAGTGGGCCCCCTTGGATGAGTGATACCAGACTTCTCGAAAAATAAGTCTTAACAGATCAAAATAACATAACTTTATTCATTGCTTTCTGAAAGTGATTACATAGTTTTTAATATGAAAAAGAAACTCAAGAATGAATATAAAAAATCCTCTGCTCTATCCTTCTCCCTTATGTCTAACTAACATTGAGAAGAAGAAGAGCTCTTTATTAAAAAGAAATCAACTACAATAGACCACACAAATCACGCCTAGAAGAAGAGGCAGATGATTGACCGATAAAGAAGATAACTGGAGCTATGTTGCAGGAAACGTGGATCTACACTGAACCACAGTCTTTGCATGCTGTGGCAGTATTTGAAAATTCAATGCCCACTGGCGTTAGACATTGGTAGTGTCACTTGACTGCTCTGCTTATGCCGTACCTCATGCTTGCTCAGGTCCTCTATAGTTTGATCTTCAGTTATCTCTTACGTATCATTCCCTTCATCAGGCGTGATAGGAGAATATCCACCGCAACATCATTTATTACCTGCACTACAACAAAGTTAACATACAAGGACATACATACACATTTTATTTAATTAACACATCTATTATTTCACATATGATATTACCCTAAATAATCCACATGGCAACAGGAATAAATCACATGGCTGTAGGAATAGACTGGCAAAGATAAAACATGATTTAATAAGTTTAAGCTTAACATATGGAATATATATAGTCGACTTCCAATACATCACTACTACTATGCAAACCAAAAGATAACAAAAACTCAAGAGTTCTAAGGATAAAAATATGACAAAGTCTCAACTCATCATTCCCCCCAACTTTAAGAGCTTGCTGATCCTACAACAAAAGGAAAATTTCTAACTCTTGCACTAACTCTCAAATCACCAATGGTGCCCCGACCTATCCCTCCTGAAGCTAAATTCCAATAAAATCGCTTCATTTTTTCTAGCCTAGACCATCTAGCTGATTCTTTTGTGACTGCATAATAGGGCTGATCTGTAGGCTGACATCCCAATAGTGGCCACATGAGAATAGGAGGCTGAAAGATTAGTGGTAGCCAGTTGTTGGTTTTCTCTCTGCCTAGCTATATATATTTGGGGGCTCTTTGCATAACTGCTTGAAAATTTTGCAATGAATAAGGTTCCCCCTACTTTAATTGCTCTGGTAAGTTATTCTGGCATTGAGTTAACCCATCTATTGCAGTTGCTCTATCAGTCTGAACTAGATGCTCATATACTTGATAGATTTCTTCTCTCATTGAAAGCACTAGTTTTCTAACATCATCGCTTACCAATAATTTATACCATTCATAATAAAGAACTCTTGGTTCTTTTGATTCTTTCCTTAATGGAAATGGACAGTCAAACTCTAAATCTTTATATGCTCTGGCTTGTGTCCCCATGCTAATCTCATTCTGGATCCATGACATTAAAGCCTTGATATGGATATCCCCAATATATAATAAAGGGTTCCACTCACTGTCTGAGGGTACAACATAGTTATGTAAATAGAATTCACATAGAAAATTCTTCACAACTGGTGGAGAGGTTTGGTAAGCATAAAAGAATTCTTCAGGGATTTCTAAAGAGGGGCTAAGGTCCCTAACAATGTGGTTCAATTTGAAATTTAAATACCGCTCCTTCAAATGCACAAAATAAACCCTTGGAGGTGCCCTACATTGCATCAATTTGGGGGCCATACTAGAAATTGTTTCAACCTTAACCTCTAATTCCTCAATTTTGTTATCCCTCTTTTCAATTTCTTTTTGTTGTTTATCAATAATCGCTTGCAACCTAGCCCTCTCTATTTCCCATTGTCTATAAAATGTTAAAGCAATAGATAAACTGCTTAGGGATGAAGGAGGTCTTATAGGTGTTACCTTAGGCCGTGGGATTTCTTCAATAAATTCCTCAATCTATCCTGGAATCTCTCCAACATTTTCCTCAAATTGATGTGAAGTGTCTCCAACAGTCTCTTCAAATTGCTCTGGAATCTCTCCAATTATTTCCTCAGGCTACTGTGAAATATCTCCAACACTTTCTTCAAGTTGCTGTGGATTTTCTTCAATGGTTTCCTCAAGATGTTGTGCCATAAAAGCAAGATTTGACAATCTATCTTCATCAAGTTCTACTTGGATTTTAGCATCTGCAAGGCTTCCTTCTTCTTGTATTTCAATATTTGTAGGGCTTACTTCTTTTGATGTTTCCACTTCAATAACCTCTTTTGGATCACATGCTGGATGAGCCTTCTGGGTCCTACTCTGTGTTCTTCTTACATAAACTTTTGGAGTGGCTGCAGGAATCGTTTCAGTTACTGCAGGAGTTTTTCTTTTTGTCCTACGTCTCTTGGGCGCAGGATAAATTTGAGTTGCCTGGGGTTGGGCCATGGGTTCTTCATCTATTTCATTCCTTTCCAACTCCTTCCCTTTTCTCCTAGAAATTGGTGACTCTCTTTGAAGAGAAGTAGAGGGTTGTTCCTCATTTGCTTCAGCCATATCTTCCTCCACAATAACCGTAGCTCCTTCAGCAACAAGCAAATCATCCTCTACAGCAACTACGGGGGAAGAAGGTTTTGCAACATTTTCTTCTTCAACCGACAGATTCTCTGCAATAGGAGCATCTTCAATAGGGGCATCTTCAACCCTAAACTACAATATATCCTCAAATACTCTCCATTCCATCTGTGAAACGTCTCTAAGAGAATGTTCTACAAGCAGTTTAATTAATCCATGATGGCTAACAAGACAATTTCCATTTTTCCGTGTCTCCTTAGCGCTTGTAGAAATGAGGTGGTATAGAAAATTAGGAACATCCACCCTCCAACCATGTCGTAAATGACTAAGTAATTTAAAATGCGGTGAATGTAGATTTGAATATCTCCCTTCACAAGTAATGTATTTCATGACATACAAAGCTACTTGAGGCCACTCTGCTGACAGGGAAACCCTTCTAGTTCCTTGCTTGTCCACCATTAGAGGTCCATCCGTGGGAATTGTGAACTCTGCTTTGGCGCTCCTTGCGTCTTTTGATTCTGGAAATCCCCTTCCTGTAGCAACCCTATTACTTCTGCTATTCGCTGCTCCGTTGCAATAACCCTTAAGCCTTTAACCATAGCTTCTCCTTCATTGAAGGAATGCATAAATTTTGCAGCTATTTCTTCATTAAAGTCTCTGATTTTCAAGAAGTAATCCAACCAGCTATGGTGTCTAAAATGATGCTCACAAAGAGCATCTTGCAACAACACCTCATGAACTGTTGGCTCATGGTGGATTAGATCACCACCCATCTCTTACTCTGCTAGTATTGAACACTCTGCAACTGAGAAACAGAGGACCAAAATATTTGATAGACTTGCTAAATTGAAAATTCCATAACATTTCAATTCTGGAAGCAAAATTTATTATTTCCTTGCATGAAATAGTAACTTATTAAAAAATGATGACAAGAAATCAATTCTAAGTACCAAAAAGGATGGATAATCAATAACTTTGGAAACCAAACCATAAAGCACCCTCCCAACTTAACCTAGCACGTGTCCACACAACTGACGAGATTTTGGGGAGTGTAGCGGATTTAAAAAGGCATAATCATAATGAAATAATAAATGCATAATTAAAACAAAACACAATATGTACATATCCACAGTCGTACAAAAAATGATGGCAAAATGAAGTGAAATGAAGATAAGAAAGTGGAATGGAATGACGTGGATCAAATTTTATTTACGAAGAAGAATATTCCCATAAGATATGGAAATATTTATTGTGAAATGATGCAAGAAGAATTATGAAGCGGCAAGCATGTTCATTGTAGTGGTTGCAGGAACTTTACCTTTATTACTTTGCTCAATTGCAACAGGAAGCTGATCAGTTGCTGCAAGATCTTTGTCAGTTGCTGCAGGAACCTTATCACTTGCTGCAGGAACCTTTGTTTCATCCCTTTGGTCAAATTGCTGTAGGGACTCTTCTTTAGTGTCCGACTTATGATACAGACGTAGTTGGTGACCATTCACCAAAAACTTAAACCGAATAGGATCAATTATGGTCAAACGAACAACTCCATTATTGAAAACTTCTTCTATCTCATATGGACCTAACCACCTCGTTTACAGCTTCCCCATAGCATATTTATATCTGGAATCATATAGTAGTGCCTAGTCACCTGCTTTGAACTTCTTCTCTTTGATATACTTATCATGCCACTTTGCTCTTTGATTTTGAATCAGTTATGTCTGCTGGACAACTATTTTCCTCCATTCATCTAGAGCATTCAATTGCTGAATACGTTCTTTCTGTGCTTCAAACAATGTCATATTTAATTCCAAAGTTGTCCTCAGAGTTTTATGCTCAAATTCAATAGGCATCATTGCTGTTTTTCCATAAACCATCTCAAAAGGTGTGAAACCAATTGGTGTTTTCCAAGTTGTTTTGTATGCCCAAATTGCTTCTGAAAGCCTATGAGACCAGTCTTTTTTATGAATAGATACTATTTTGGTAAGAATAGCCTCAAGCTCCCTATTTGTAACTTCTACTTGTCCATTAGCTTGTGGATGATATAGAGTTGATTTTCTGTGCCTTATATTATATTCATTGACCAAAGCTGCTATCAATATTGAAGTAAATTGAAGTCCCTGGTCGGAGACAATCTCCCTTGGTACTCCATATCTTGTAAATATCTCTTCATAAAGAAAATCAGCCACCTTATTATCTCTTGCATGTGTCATGACACGAGCTTCCACCCATTTGGTTACATAGTCTGTACATACCAAAATAGAGGATTTGCCATTAGAAGGTGGATCAATTGGGCCAACAAAATCTAAACCCCATTTATCAAATGGTGCTACTGATATTTATGGATATAATGGTATTTCATCAGATTTTGTAGGTCTTCCCATACGCTGACATCTGTCACATTTCCTTGTATACTGTGCTGCATCCTTGTGTAATGTGGGCCAATAGTATGCTATATTTAGTACTTTCAGTGCTGTTCTTTTGGCAGCAAAATGTCCTCCACATGGCTCATCATGACATGCATGCAGGATATCATATGTTTCATCTTCTCTCACACATCTTCTCATGACTTGGTCAGGCCCAGTATAAAACAAACAATCAACAATCCATGAGAAGTTAAATTTTTTTTCAACTAACAATCTTCTTTCTTTAGGAGAGAAATGAATTGGTATTTTAGCAACAACTAAATAATTGGCAATATCAGCATACCAGGGAGTATGAGCTTGGATAAGAAATAAATGTTCATCTGAAAAAGCATCATCTATCACTGTAGAATCTTCTTGTCACTGAAGTCTTGAAAGATAGTCTGCAACCACATTAGACTTCCCTATTTTATCAACAACTGTGATATCAAATTCCTGCATCAACAATAACCAGCAAGCCAATCTACTAGTTATTGAAGGCTTATTTATGAGATATCTAATTGCAGTATGATTTGTATGCACAAATATGGGATATCCTGTGATATAGTGTCAGAATTTGTTGAGTGCATATATAACAGCTAACATTTCCTTTTCAGTGACTGTGTAATTTAACTCAGGTCCATGTAAGTTCTTGCTAATATAATTTATTGCATTTTCCAATTTGTCAATCTTCTGTCCTAACACTGCCCCTATTGCATAATCAGATGCATCTGTATGAATTTGAAATGGTAAAGACCAATTTGGACCTTTAATAACTGGTGCTTGAGTCAAGGCATGCTTAAGCTTTAAGAAAGATTCATTGCATGCAGAGGTCCATTTAAATTCTATATCCTTAGTAAGCAATGAATATAATGGACTTGCAATTTTGCTCAAATCTTTGATAAACCTTCTGTAGTATCCAACATGACCAAAGAAACTTCTTACATCTTTTTGCTTCATAGGGGAATTGATATTTTGAATGACTTCAATCTTTGCTAGATCGACCTGTATTCCTTTTACAGAGATAGCTGCAAATTTTTTTTCAGGTTCCCTAATGCTTGTTCAAATTTAGAACCATAAGTTGTAAAGTCATCCATATAGATTTCCATGATGTCTTGAGAAATATCAGAAAAGATACTGATCACTTCTCTTTGAAAAGTGGCTGGTGCATTACATAACCCAAAAGGAAGAACAAAATATGCATATGTGCCCCGAGGACAAGTAAATGTTGTCTTCTCTTGATCCTCCGGGGCTATCTGAATCTGATTGTAACCACTGAATCCATCAAGGAATGAAAAGTATCTTTTACCAACCAAGGAATCCAATACCCGATCCACAAATGGTAATGGAAAATGATCTTTTCTTGTTGCCAAATTCAGGGCTCTATAATCAACACATACCCTCCATTTTCCTCCTTTCTTAGGGACTATGACCAAAGGTGATACCCATTGGCTATCAGAGATAGGATAGATAAACCCGACCTTTAACAACTGCAATTCTTCTTTAACTATCTCTTTTAAGGCATGATTGATTCTTCTTTGAGGTTGTCTGAGTGGGCAACACTCTTCTTTTATATAAATATGATGGGTGCAAACTACGAGATCTATCCCATGCATATCCTTGTAATCCCATGCAAAAGCATTTTTATGATATCTCAACAAGTCCACAAGGGCCTCTTTTTGAGTATATGAAAGATCTCTATTGATATTCAAACATTTATTCAAATCAACTTCTATCTTGATAGTAAGAACAATCTAGTTCATATTAGAAACATGAGAAGAAGATACTTCCTGTGGCAATAGAGTATGCAATATATCAGTGGCTGTAGGAAAGTCCAAATTTGCAATATTCGGAACCAACTCCTGCAACTGTTGTTCTTGTATCAATTCATTTATCAGATTTTTTTAAAGAATTGAGTCTTCATCATGTAATTGCATGAATGGCCCTCGATTACTCCCTCAGACTCTTCTCCCAAAATAGGCCAAAAGGCTTGCTGTTGATCAAGCTGGGGTTGTGCAGGAGAATACATGACTAATGTTTTTGTAGAATTCCCATCTGAAATAGTCATTATTAGAGTTGAGAAATACAACACCACCAGGCCTGAAGAACTTCTGCAAGCTGAAAAACCTGTTACAAGGAGAAACAACGAAGCAATAATCTGAAGAACTCACAAAACACAGGAAAAATATTCTCAAAAGATGAGAGCTCCAATTTTACCAAAAAAGTATTGTGAAAGATAATACAATGAAAAGTAAAATTAACCTCTAATAGGTCAATAAACCCTAAAAAGGGAAAACCCTAGGCTTGCACATAATAATTAATAAAATAATTAATTAATATGCAGCTAATGTTAGCTTAAGTGTAAAAAGATAATAGGAAACTTAAAGAATTAAACAAATATTATTTAATTAATCAAGTAAAGACCCAATTACTCTAACACCCCCCCTTAAGCTAGACTTAGGGAGAAGCTAAAACCTAGAACAACTACTGAAAGCATGAAAGATGGGTCCTGACAACAAGGCTTGATCAGGGACCCAAATATAATGAAATCTCTATGAAATGAAGACAAAGGAGAAAACACAGTGGGAAAAAACTCCTCTCCAAAAAGAGATAAAAGAACATGCTGAAAGAAGAAGAAGGAAGGAAGGCCTCATAAAGACCCCCCAATGACAACTTCCTTCACCCCAAGCATAGAGTGCAACTAAAGATAGCACTTTTCACATCCATCTGAAAAATAGGCCAACTCCGAGAAGTTGCAAGAGATAGTACAAAGCGAATGGAGTTCATCTTGACGACAGGGGCAAATGTCTCAGAGTAATCAATACCCTCAACTTGAGAAAACCCCTTCACACCAAGAAATGCTTTATACTTATCAATGGAACCATCAACATCATACTTAGTGCGATACAACCAGTGGCACCTAACCATCTTTCTACCCTTAGGAAGAGGACAAAGATCCCAAGTATGATTCCTCATCAAAGAAGAATACTTCTCCTGCATAGCACAATCCCACTCAGGGTGACTTGTCGCCTCTGAAAACTTCTGAGGATCATCTGAAATAGCATGAATCAAAAGACTAGAACCCAAAGTATGAGAATGGGTGCGACGAGTATCTGAAGGATCACCAGCCATAGGACCTACTGCCTCAACAGTAAGGCGAGCCCATTTGGGCATAGGAGGTGGAGCAAGTGGAGGTGGGGATGGTAGATCATCAACACCATCATCAGAATCATCCTCAAAAAGATCCTAAAGGGGTAAAGTAGTTGGAGTAGGCAGAGGAGTAGACACTGGAGTCGGGGTATCCACTGTGGGAAGGCACTCATCAAACTAAACATCCCGTCGAAACAGGACCTTTCTGGAATCAGGATCAAACAACCTGTATGCCTTAACATCCTCACAGTAGCCAACAAAAATGAGTGGTCGGCTCTTCCGCTCCATGGATTTCCTCTGAGCATTAGGAATAAAAGCCCATGCCTCATTGCCAAATACCCCCAAAAAGGAAACATCAGGCTTGTCATGAGACCAAGCCTCCTCAGGAGTCATATGTCGAATAGCCTTAGGAGGCATCTGATTCTGAATATAATCGACACAATTGACTGCCTCAACCCAAAAAGACGAATCCATGGACCTGGACTGAATCATACAATTCTCCATCTCCCGTAAAGTTCTATTCTTGCGTTTAGCGACACCATTCTACTGAGGGGTGTAGGGAACAGTAAATTGATGCTGCAAACCATGCTCAGTGTGCAAAAATCTCTGAAAGCCTGATTCACATACTCCCCCCCATTATCTGTACGTATCCACCGAATAGAACAACTAGACTGCTTCTCAACATATGTCTTGAAGATTCGAAATGAATCAAAGACATCAGACTTGTACTTAAGAAAGTACACCCATGTGCGTCTGGAGAAGTCATCAATAAAAGTGAGTACATACTTGGCCCCTGAAAAAGAAGGAGTGGGAAATGACATGAGATCACTGTGAATCAACTCCAAGGGTGCCAAAGCACGAGAGGCTCTTCCCTTTAGAAAGGGATCTCTATGATGCTTGCCAAGCACACAACCATGACAAACACCATCAGTGTAGGAAATCTGTGGGAGCTCAAGAACAAGTGCCTGTGTACTCATCTGCTGAAGATATCTGTAATTGACATGGCCCAATCGCTCATGCCAAAGATTACTCACAGAATCTGCATGTGCTATAAGAGAAGAACCTGCACCCTCAGAGGGCTCAAATCCATCAAATCTATACAGACAAGATGCAGTGTCAACACTCCTAGTGGCCACAACTAAATCAGAGTCATGGAGGTCCCGAATAACCACATCATGTGGTGAGAACTCAACTATCTTACCAGAGCCAGAGTGGCAAATCTAATAGATGGACAGGAGGTTCGTCGAGATGTCAGGGACAACTAGAATATCCTATAAAGTACCCCCATCCAATGAGACAGAACCTAAACCCAAGACTGCAAGCTGAACCGAGACACCCACTGCAATCTGTGAAGTACCACAAGAGGTAAGAGAGGTAACCATCTGCTAAGTGTGAGTCATATGGTGAGAAGCACCAGAATCTAGAATCCATGTGGACCCATAGGTCGAAGCTCAAGCAGTGAGAGCATGACCTTTCCCTTTGGAAGGAGAAGATGCCTGAGGTGAGGAAATGTGATGCTGCTGCATCGCTTCCTCTAAAGCCTCTAACTATTTCCAACACCTGAAAACTGGATGGCCATCCTTGCCACAAAAACTGCAAGTGTCTCCTGATTTCTTCTTAGTCTTGGAGGAAGACTCACTAGACTATGAAGATTTTCCTTGTTTGGGAGGAAATGGTTTTGAATCAGACTTAAGAGCAGGCTTGGAGGAATTCTCACTACCTGCAGAAGGCTTCTTCAGCTTCAGGTTCTGCTTTTGTTTCTCCTTAGATGACTGAACAACCAATGCTTTATTTTTGGATCTTGAAAGCATATCCAACTAAGAAAGATGAGACTACTCACGAGATAATCACTCACAAAAGACATCAAAGGTAGGCATGTTGAAACGAGCACCCAGGTCATCCATGGTGGAGTAGAAAGCAAAGGCAAAAAACTGAAAGTGATCCCGAAGCTTCGAAAGAATCAAATGAATGCACTCTGCATCTGTCTTTTGGAACAGATCTAGTAGTCTTGAATTTGTTCAAAAAATCCTCAATAGTGGGAAAGGAATTAGGTGACAAAGAAACCAACTTTGCCTAAACCTATAATGCCTGAATCTCATTGACCCTCCCGAAGAGAGAATCAAATTTCAACGACATATCTCGAGGAGTAAGCAAATCATCAAGGTGAAATAGAAGACTGTCTGAGACATGCAAAGAGAGCAAACCCATGGCCTCATCTAGCTTGTTCCTATGCATAAGAAGCTCATAAGGACGCTGCAGTACTGGCTGAACCTCATCCAAACAAGACCACAACCCTCATGCCCTGAGCAGCCTCATGATGCGGGGCTTCCAGGTGTGATAGTTGTGTGAAGTCAACAACTCAATTGAAGGATCTGCCATGAGAACAAAAAAACTCTACACCTGCACCTGCTTGTTGGTTTTTTTTATTATGTGATCTTTCAGAATAGACAAAAGATGCAGAAGGGTTTGTTTGTTTGGAGAGTTTAGGTGTTCTTGATTTCTAATATAAATGACATAAAGCGAGAAAAAAACACCCCTCCACAATAGAGAAACCCAAACCCTAGTACATAGTAATGAGAAGGAAGTAGTGCATAAGCAAAAAAAATTCAAACTAATATCTCATGTACCTAGTGAAAATTATGAGTAAAAAGATCACAAATCTAAATAGAGCATGCTGAGAGCTTTCCAACGCCTATTCATTTTCGAAAAAAGGAGTCCATTTTCCCATTCTACGACCCCAGAAGTGCAAAAAAGAAGCCCGACTTTGAATGGAAAAAAGTACAGTCAAATAGCGGATCTAGAAAAAACATCCAGCTCCATGACGTCCGACTTAGAACTATCTTTCCGATGCCTATTCGTTCGCCAAAAATTGACTCTAGATGCTCAATCTAGACCCAAAAAACCAACCCCCTCTCAAAAAAGACTAGAGAGAGGAGGAGGTGGCTGGAGGGTGGAGGTGGTGGTGGTGGGCCGGGCGGAGGTGGTGAACCCGGGCAGAGTTGCTGGGAAGAGCAGTGCTGGCGGCGGTGGAGATTTCCCGTGGGTGGGCCGGCTGGGCGGAGGCCGACGAGGCGGTATCTGGCAGGGAGTTGAAAGAAGGGGCCGACGGGGGCCGAGGTGGCCGACGGTGGGGGCCACAGAGGGCTACCGGTGGGGCCAGCCTGATGGGTCCACAGGCACCATACGACGACTAGACTATTAGGTCCGATACCCTGCGATACCCTCAAAACTTGAAAAACAAAATTTTTTTTACGTGCCCTTCTTTTTTTTGATTTTTGATTTCTTTGAATAGATTTTTTTTGTTTTTTTTTCAAAAAATCAAAATTCCAGCCTGCATGCCGTAAAAAGGCAAAACAAATCTTTTTTTTGGAAAATATTTTTTCTCGATTTGCATGCCAGAGCCGTACAACCTGGTTGAGAGAAAAAAAATCACCCAGATGCTCGGGAGTCAAAAAAGGACAAATTTTATATGACTATAGGGGTTTTTGGGCCTTCTGAGCATGATGGTGGGAGTCCATTTAGGCCCAAAGTGCTAAAAAAAAACCTAACCCTTAAGCACACAAAAAAAATTGCATGAAACCCTAGATCTGCTTCCAATGCAAAATTCTCAAAAACAGGAACAGGTAGCTCCAGATCTGAGCTCTGATACCGTATTGGAGTTGAGAAATACAACACCACAAGGCCTGAAAAACTTCTGCAAGCTGAAAAACCTGTTACAAGGAGAAGCAATGAAGCAATAATCTGAAGAACTCACAAAACACAGGAAAAATATTCTCAAAAGATGAGAGCTCCAATTTTACCAAAAAAGTATTGTGAAAGATAATATAATGAAAAACAAAATTAACTTCTAATAGGTCAATAAACCCTAAAAAGGGAAAACCCTAGGCTTGCACATAATAATTAATAAAATAATTAATTAATATGCACCTAATGTTAGCTTAAGTGTAAAAAGATAATAGGGAACTTAAAGAATTAAACAAATATTGTTTAATTAATCAAGTAAAGACCCAATTACTCTAACAGTCATATCCCCTAATCTGCATCCATTGTATACATCAGCTGTGGAAAGCCAAGGTCTTCCCAAAATCACCAGATATCCTCCCAATGTTACTTTTGGAGATAGAATCATAAAGTCTGCAGGGTATTCCCATGAATCCAAAATAACCACTACATCCTCAATGATACCATCAGGTCTTACTGTAGAGCTATCAACAAGCTGTAGAATTGTGGGTGTAGGCCTTAAACTATTGATTTCAAGCTATTTCATTACTTCTCTTGTCGTCACATTAATGGCTGCCCCTAAATCAATTAAAACATTTCTTATCTAGTTGCCATTAATGACTATACTTACAACAAGACTACTTGGACCGGAATATTTTGGAATTGCAACCTTCCCTAACATAATATCTGCCAATTGACCCATAACATGCATTGTTTGTGTATCCTTCTTCTTCCTGCCAGTGTTTTTTTAGACATGCTTCTCTCAGTGCCTTACCATATATGGGAACATCTTTTATTGCTTGCAATAATGGAATTTTAACACAAATATGCTTCAGTTGATCTATAACATCAAAGCCTTGCTCTTGTTCTGTGAGAACTTCCTTTTCATGCAATCTTTGGGGAAATGGGGGTAATATCTACTTATGAGGTATTGCATCAGTTGGATAAGAGATTTCTTTTTCTTCTTGTACCTCAGTGATAACTTGAGGAGATGGATTAGGTAGAGTTGTCCTAGATTGGAGGTGAATGTCAATTAGAGATACATAATATGCTCGGTATTGATTATGATCTGCTGAATAAGCTTCTTGTTGTTGTTGAGGCTTAATATTAGGTTTTGGCAATGGTTGAGTAGGCAACTGTGTTGGCTTAGGTGGAACTGCAGTGGCTATAGGAGGAGGCATTATTGCAGGAGACTATGGCTGCTGAATAGGCTATTGATAACCAGAAGATTGGGCATTCCATGGCTGACTCCCCCTCCATTGAGAAGTAGGTTGCCATTTCCCTTGAAATTGACTTCCTTGGCTTTGAGGTGGATACCAATTCCCTTGTGGCTGCTGCCACTGTGGCATTTGATTACCAAAATGCTGCCCTTGGGCTTAAGAACCATACCAATTTTGATAATTACCAAGATTTTGAGCATAAGGTGGTTGCCATTGATTATTTGGCACATAAGAATTTCCACTATAACTAGAAAAAGAAAGTGGATCCGGAGGCATACCTTGTCTTTGGAAATTTGGCCTTCTTTGAGCAACATAGAAAACTTGCTCATCTTCACCTTGTATTGGCTTAAAGTCAGGAACTTCCACATTTGAAACCATTTGGCATCAACAATCCTTTTTTCCCTGTCTACAATGAGGGCAAAATTCTGCAAGAAATGCATCAGATTCTTCATGCTTCTTCTTTGCCGCAAGTGTATCCAATTGGGTAGCCATATTATTTATAATGTCCTCCTTAAAGTTCTTCAATAAATGGCTAAGTTCCAATCTAGAAACTCCAGTACCAGATGCTGATGATGATGATCCTAGCTTGAAACTCTTGTTCTTCTTATAAGCAGATCTGGAACACTTCTTACAAATTTGTCCTATTTCAGCCCAAGTGGACTGTGCAATGTCACCTCCTCCCATAAGATCCAAAGAATCAGTGCATTCATCACTGATTCCCCTAAAAAATATCAACTTGAGGGAATCTTCATTAAAAGTACTATGTTTGGACTTTTTGACAGTAAATAGGAACCTCTCTAGATAATCTTCAAGACTCTCATCTTCTTTCTATGTCATTCTAGAGATATCATCCCCATGATGATCAATGCCTCTACAATAATCTTTGTATTTTGCAAGAAACAACTGTTTCATCTCATCCCATGTATTGATTGTGCTACTACCCAAGCTCATAAACCATCTCAAGGATGACTCCTTCAAGGTGGCAGGAAAAAAATTTAGTCTATGGGCATCTATAGTATAGTCAAAACTCCTACCAAGAAACATCAAACTCAAACAAAAATGTGTCTGGATCCTCTATCACCAATCCATATAATTTAGGGAGGGAAGAAGCTGGGATGTTCTTGAGATTGGCATTATCATGCTGATCAGATATGGGGAACTCAAATGTTGGGTTTGGTTGTGGTGGTGGATTATTTCCACCAGGAGGTGGATTTCCTTGCATTGGACTTGTGGGGGTTGTTACTATATGAAATTATTCTTCTTGATGTCCAAAGAGGAAATGAAGACTACCTTATGGGAATTCAGATTCAGGGTTATTCAAATTCTCTGGGGTTTGATAAAGTTCAGCAAAAGGATTTATATTTGAGGAATTATTTTCTGTATGATTAGGATGACTGGGTTGAAATCTACCTAGAAAATATCTTCTTCATCTATGCATGCAGATTCATGAAATTTTTTGAATAGTCAAGTATGCCAAAAAAACAACAATTAACTGAAAATTGAAAAGATAATAACCATAACAGGTTCTTAGTTTGACACCATCCCCAACAACGATGCCAAAAATGTTCACCCCAACAATAAGAATAATAACTCTAATTGAAGTCTCAATCTGAAGTTTGGACATTCATTTGGTAAAGTCACTACTTCCATAGCTAGTGTTCATTTGATTGTCAACCCAGGGATGCAGTACTTAAAATGGGTATGCACTATATATGCACTAAGTTCCTGTAACAGCTATTCTGTATTATTGCAACAACTAACATTATGTGGGAAAAGGTAAACAGGAATGAAAACTATGGAAAGGCTACATGAAGACTTCTAGATAAATTCATAAAAGCAATGCTAGATAAATTCAATATGGATAAATAGGAATTACTCTATTCTGGCTTGGCTGCAGGAACAGTCAGTGGATCTATTTTTAGTGGCTGCAAGAACAGTCAACGCAAGAACTTCTACTGCATCTAAGGAAATAAAACTAATTTTAACAAACACATGGGATCACTCACCAAGTGAGCCCCCTTGGATGAGTGATACCAGGCTTCCCGAAAAATAACTCTTAACAGATCAAAATAACATAGCTTTATTCATTGCTTTCTGAAAGTGATTACATAGTTTTTAATATGAAAAAGAAACTCAAGAATGACTATCAAAAATCCTCTGCTCTATCCTTCTCCCTTCTGTCTAACTAACATTGAGAAGAAGAGCTCTTTATTAAAAATAAATCAACTACAATAGACCACACAAATTACACCTAGAAGAAGAGGCGGATGATTGACCGATAAAGAAGATAACTGGAGCTATGTTGTAGGAAATGTGGATATAAACCGAACCACAGTGTTTGCATGCCGTGGTGGTATTTGCAAATTCAATGCCCACTGACATTAGACATTGGTAGTGTCACTTGACTGCTCCACTTATGCCATACCTTGTGATTGCTCAGGTCCTCTATAGTTTGATCTTCAATTATCTCTTACGTATCCTTCTCTTCATCAGGCACGATAGGAGAATATCCACCGTGACCTCATTTATTACCTGCACTACAACAAAGATAACATACAAGGACATACATACACATTTAATTTAATAACACATCTATTAATTCACATATGATATTACCCTAAATAATCCGCATGGCAACAGGTATAAATCACATGGCTGCAGGAATAAATGACATGTCTGCAGGAATAAATGACATGGCTGCATGAATAGAATGGCAAAGATAAAATATAATTTAATAAGTTCAAGCTTAACATATGGAATACATATAGTCGACTTCCAATACATCACTACTACTATGCAAACCAAAAAATAACAAAAACTCAAGAGTTCCGAGGATAAAAATATGACAAAGTCTCAACTCATCAATGAGGTCTTGGATGATAATATCTCTTGAATAGTAGTTTGTAAGAGGAGAAAAGGTCCTTTTTATCCTTATAATCTTTTTTGTGTTTTGAAAGATAAGACTTTAGTATAGGGTTGAGAATCTTGTTTCCCATTTGTTCTTAGCTTTGGTCTATTTTTTTCGGTTGCTAGTTTCTATTTTCCCAATTTCACTCCTTTTTAGATTCACTCTCTTTGCCTTGGTCACTATTTTGTAATGTACTGGGCCTTTCTTGAGCTTATCTAATCTAAACATGGGTACCAAAAATCACTTCCAATATTGTTGGAGTATAAACATTAGTATGTTAAAATTATAGGTTATATAGTACACTTTCTTAATATTATATTGATGCCTCTGTCCCTCCAAGATTCACTGGTGGATGAAGTTTTGCTTGTGTGGCCAAAGCTGCTACTCATCCTCCTAAGGGGATTCACCCTCTTCTTTGTGCCAAATCCCCCCTTGTGGTGGTTTGTGGACAAGATGTTTATAATATTGATTTCTATCGAAGTCGTGCTTTGGTGTGCCGATTTTCTAGATTCAAACCTTCTCTTCTAGATCTCCATTACTGGGTGAGTGATTCTTGGAAGACTTTTGTTGCATATAATATTGAGTTATATCCTTGTGCTAAGGGGTTTTTTTATTGCTATCTTTATTTCTTCTTCGTAAAGTGATTTGGTGTTGGGTAAGATATGGGCTTGGGGTGATCATGCCCTTTCTGTGAATCCCTGGACAACTTCCTTTAAGTCACTTACTGAACTCCTTAATGTGCATCCAGTTTGGGTTTGCCTTCCTAATCTTCCTTTCCATTTCTGGGAGGTATCTTGCTATGAGGCAATTGGCAACTCCATTGGATGTTTCTTGAAGGTGGATGAAGCTACGTCTTCTATGAAGCGCTCTACATTTGCCCACATTTTAATCAACATTGACATCTGTTCACTTCTCCCAAGAGATGTGGTTCTTATGGTTGGAGATATGCCATGGATGCAACCGTTGGATTATGAGGGCCTCCCCTTCCGCTGCTGGAAATGCTTCTCAATAGGGCACCTTGCTTCAGATTTTTCTATTCCTCATCATAAGGGTCTTGCTACTTGGTGGAAGAATGCTAATATAGATCATTTGACAATCATGGTTGGCTCCTCCCATGAGGTTGATGTTTCCTCCAATGAGGAGGTTATGCCCCTCACTATTGCTGGTGCTCCTATTGATCCTCTCACTTCTACCATTTTGGCCTCTTCTACGGAGGCTCCCACCCTTGAATCTCCTATTTTGTAGCCTCATTTCACTCCTATTGAACCTACTTCTAATGTTGTTATGTCACTGAAACCTTCTATTTCTTTGCTACAACAACTTTCTTCCATGGTGGATGGATTCACTACGAAGACCTCCTTGCCCGTTCTTCCGTGGTGGATCCTTGTGACAGTATTGCCTAGACTGTTGTTTGTCACAAATGGAAGGGGAAGTCTTCCCCCCTCCCTCAAGCCTCTCTTTGTCAAGGACCAGGTGCTTCTCCCCCTCATTGAGTTGGGTTTTGAGTTGTTGGCTTGAGTAGTTTTTCTTTGTGGAAGTGTCATTATGGCTAGTCTTTGTTTTTTGATCTTAGTAATCACAATTAATATGTTGTTAATGTGCTTCTACTAGGTATCTGTTTGGTTTTATTCCCTTTGGGCTATTGTAATTGGGGTCAACACCCTGTTTCACTACTTAAAAAATAAATAAAAAACATTATATTGAGTGGCAACCTTCTATAACAGGGTTTTACCATTCTCTTCTATCTCATGAACAAAAGGACTTAAATTGACATGTTTAGTATGATCATGGTGTATGAGATTCTTTTCCAATTCAATAATACTTTGATTATCACATCCAATTTTAACTACCTTACAATCAAACTAATATTTGAACACAATATGTATAACCATTATGACTCCTTAGAGGTACATGTATGTTGGTTAACAGATTTATCACCTAACTCTATATTCTCACACCCACAAAGGTGACAAATGTAACCATAGTTGAAATAGTCTAAACAACTATCTACTGATAGATTCTCTACTTATTTTACAAGGTGGCAACGACCTTCATATGATATTCAATGAATAGAGAATTAATCAAAATGCTTTTAACCCGAAAGTAAATAACGAATGATATTTTAACCAAAAAGCTTTGCAAAGACATGCATAAAATAAAAAACACTATTTTTGGATTTTCTAGATTTTGAATCAACCAGATTACCACAACATATCATTCACAGATAACTTGCACTAACAAAAAATTTAAACCATTCACCATCTCAAATAGAATCCATCAAAATAGGAGAAAGCATCCACACATCATAATTCAAAGATTACAAATATTTGAAAGCCACCAACATTTTTTTCTACATTCAAAATAGTAAAACAAAAATATACTTAAAGAAGTTCTTTCTCTTAAGAGTAAAACAAAGTTTGCCCAAAAGAGCCTGAAATCAAACTAAGTCCCACTATTTAAAACATTAGAGTAATGGTTTCTTGAAGACAACCGTTATTTAAAAATAAGTCTTTAGGCCTCCCAGCCAATAATTAAGAAAAGCAATAAAATAGTAAAATTGTAAAACTGCCACCGCCTACTCAGCTCTTGGTTCATTATCATCGATGATCTCCACCTCTTGTCCAACACGTGCCACTTCTTGGTTCTTGATTCTTTTCCTGTACTCATGATACATGTTCATAATTAGTTCCGTGTTTGGGTCCTCTGGCATTGCTATGATGCGCAATCTTGTTCTCCATTTTGAAATTAACCCATTAGTACTGGCTATGTTCTTGTGCATTTCATCAATATCAAACTCAAAGGAAGTGGTATGCATTTGCAGGTGACACAATCCTTTAAAGGATTCTAAGGAGACATTTTGAGGATCTCTGATGTTCTTCTAATAATCATCTTTGAATTGGCCCAACATTTCATTGAGTTCCCGTACATTTTCCTCAAAGTTGTCCATGAGGTCAACATCCAGAGCACTAGGGTTATTCTTTATTTTCAACAAACCATTCAAAAAGTGTTTTAGATCATCATCGATGTCAGTGATCTAATCACGATATATCTTCTCTTTCCAATCCAAAGCTTCATGCCAGGTAGGCTCAACTTCCTTAGGATGTTCTACTAATTTTTTAGTTGTTAATGTGGCATGGTTTAATGACATGAGCTCTACGATCTCCTTTGAAAGAACAAATATGATTCCATGTTTTTTCTTGATCTGTTGTAACTCAACTAATAATTCCTTTCTTTTATTCCAAATTTTCACACATAACATTCTGAATTTAGTGATGTAATAGACACCAACCCCATACATTTAATCTATCCACTCAGTGACAACTTTAGCATACCCCAAATTACCTTTGACCTTTCTCACAGTATCTGGATCAATTCCCTGTACATGCAAACTTGAAGCCTCCCCAGTAGCAGGATTTATGATAGATGAAATGAAATCCTTCAATGTCTGCACGTGGGATTGCAGCTCCATGTTCTTTCTTTTGTTCTTGGGCTCTTTTAATCAATGCATGGATTGAAAAGTTGGCATGATAGACATCCCCTTCTAAGGTATAAGGTTCCATATCCACATGGTTTATCTTATAATCATTTTCTGTTATGTCACTTGAATTCATGTCCCTAATAGGGTCATCAATTTCTATGAGCTAATGACCAGATACAGAGTTAGAAATGATCTAAAACATTTGCATAGAATTTTTAGGCTTGAGAGAACCTTGCAACAACAGTGCAACTGTATCTATCTCACTGGAAATAGGGGTGGATACTTTTATTTTCTTTTATACCTCTATTTTCAGTCATACTGGAGAGGTTGTTCCAAGTCTTGATCCTTTATTAACAGTGCTAGGAGTATTTTGCACAAGAGAGGAGGGAATTTCAAGCAAATAATAAAAAGAATGATCATCAATTATTTGTTGGTAAATACCTTCAGAATCAAAAAGAGGCAATTTCCCTTTGGGTGGCACAATTCTGTCATCCCGCTCACAGGTTGATTTCAGTCTGGCGACGGTTTCTTCAGGTCTCTCCCCATCCCCACTTGACTGAGAGCTTTGGTTTGGTAGCCTATCTGTAGACTTAATTGTTGATACTCTTGGTCAATAATGACCTCATCTCCAACCACATCATCAGGAACATTAAAGGAAACACCAAGAGTGTGGATTTGCTGCAAAGAGAGCCTCATGAAACTTTTGTTAAACACTTTGGCATCATCTAGGAAATCCTCCCCGAAATCTTTGATTTCAGGCCGATGCATGTAACCTTTGGCTCCATACAAATAACACTTCACATATCCCTTACTATCAAAACTACTTCTAGTTGACAAAGATAGAAAATGAAATTTCTTCATAATTGCTCCCACGGCCTTAGCAACACTATTTGTTTTGCAAGAGAAACAATTTATGGATAAGGAGTATCCTTTCTTTCCCATGTTTAGGTGTTTAATATTAACAACAACCATTTGATGACAAACTTCCAGAAACATAGTATAATCAGATGGGAACCAAGGCAATTTTAGTAGGGCCTTCTCAAAACCTCCAATTCTAAGGTATGTGAACCTGTCGAATTGGGTGTAGAAACTCCCAAATTTTGTCACAAAGGTAGCAGAGTCATGGGAAATCTATAGGCTAGGGTTTTCCTTCTAATTTCCTAACCAAACCCATTGAGAACACATCATTGACATGAGAAAAATCTTGTAGCATACCCTTTCACATGGTGAGCTAGGGGAATTTTCAGTAGACAGGTGTGAATGCATGGAGAAGATGATGCAATTGCAGGATCGACCAAGAAGACTCTTGACTAGCTAGGACAAAAATTAGATATGAACGCATATGAAAAACCAAGGACTGGCAGAAATTCCACAATTGTTCATTCAAGTAATAGCTAATGATAGATGCCCAATCAATAAAAATCCTAGGAGCACAAATTACTAGTCTAAAAATGACACATCGAAAACTTAAAAGAATTAGTGCAAGCATTTCCTACAACACAGTGCAAGAGGGCTATAATTTCTGCAACTTCGTCCTTAAAGTGCATCCTTTTTAATTTGGCAAGCAATTGAGACTTACCTCCCTTTTTCGTCTTTAACCAGTTCCTAGAAATATAGTTCATACACCAGTCCCCATGCGTTCAAAAATAATCTTCGCTAGTTAGAACATACATGTTTTCAGAGGCTTTTCTCTTAGGAAGGCACACAACGTGAGAGAGGCTTTCAAAATTAAGCCGTGCAACAACCCTACCACCTTCTTCTCAGATTTATTGTGTCTCTGAGTTATATCTTTTAGAGTATGGAACAATTAAATCTACGCAGGGGACAACAAACAGAAAACCAGTTGCGAAATCCAAGCCACACTGAAAATTGTCTCCCGTAGCGAAGCTCTCTCACTTCCTTCAAGCTCTTGCAGAAAAGTTTATAGGTTCACTTGCTTTATTTTTTGTGTTTCGCATGCCTACCCAATGATTTTGTATCACACTCTGCATGGACACAAGCTAGATAAAGCACCTTGTGAAAACTCAAAAATGAAGGCTGGTTCAAAAATCATCCACCACCTCGTTTGTGTCCTCGAATGATGTGACATGCCTTAAATGTTGCATTTACTTCGCCTTTCAAAATAGTCCTTTAATTTGACTTATTCCTGCTGACAAAGAAAACAACATTAGTCTGTACAAAGTCTTGACACAAAGGCAACACCCCAAAACCTAGGTGAAACTTGACAAGTCGCTCAGTCGGGAAAAATATGAACTAAAGAACCTACAGTCGGGACTTATAACCTTTTCACAACCGTGCTAGAGTGATTGAAGCACAAGAAAATGGGAGATTGGGTTATCAGAAAATTTTGAAGCTTTCTAACCCTGTGACAAGTTTAGAAAGGGACACAATGTGCGATACAACTTTAGAAACTCATAAAGGCTATGGCCGGGAGCTTGAAACATGAAGCGAGAGGGAACACTTAGGAGAAATTTGGATGGTGACTCCAAATTTAAAAAGGGGACAACAACGTATATGCCATACACTCTATTTTTCTATTGGAAAAAATAATTATGGGATACTTCTTACTCATCCAACTAAATGAATTGACAAAAAAAAGATGACACATGGCCTCTAGTGGACCTTTGATTGTCTAAGTCACCTACGCAATATGCACCAACAATGCTTTATATGCATAGTATCTTGTGCACATAATTTTTCTCTGATAACATAAGAAATAAATATAATTATCTCACAAATAATTAAATACCATTTTAACATTATTCCAATGCTCCTTATTGAGGTTAGACATAAACCTGCTAAGAATTCCCATTGCTTAGGCAATTTTTAGTCTAGTGCAAAAAAAATTAAATTTTAGGCTATGAATAACAATGGGATAAGACTTGTTATACATATTGCCAGAATCACAATTTAGTTTATAACACATCTAAATAGATATTAGTGCCAACTAGTATAATAATACTAACTATTTTTAATACTACATTGCACAGATCTTTGTAAAATATTATCAACACACTTACTTTGACTTAACCAAAGATTTTAATGTACTCTATCTTTTTTGGCTTACATACTAAGAATATATTTTGCACCCCCTAAATCCTCCATATCAAACAATCTAGAAAACTAAGTTTTAAACTTTTGAATAATCCCTGTCTATTACTAATGAACATGTCATCTAGACAAAAAACTAATTAGAATGATCATTAATAATGTTAACATAAACATAAAGATCTTTGCTCTTAACAAAATTGATTTAGTATACATACATCGAACTTCTAATACCTCTTGTGGGTTGATTATGTCAAATGATACAATGATTGTTTCAACTTATAAAAAAGTGTTCCTTCCCTCTCACCATAAAACCATTGGGATTTTGCACACAAATCTCCTCTTCAAGACCCCCATACAAAAAATAAGTTTTAACATCAATTTTTAATTTCAAAATCACATAGTAAAGCAATAGATAATAATAATCTAATAGAAGATAACTTAGCGAAAATAAAGAAAAGTTTACCAAAACTAACTTCCTTTCTTTGGGAGTAACACTTGGCCACCATTGTAGCCTTATACCTTGTTAAGATTTAGGTGCCATCAACCTTGTACATCTTTTTATTATTTATTTCCTAATGTCATTTTTAATTTACCCATAAGAGATTAAACCATTTTATCAATGGTGGTGAAAGAGAACATGTAAAGGAAAAGTTACTTTTACCGTTTGTCCTCTGAGAAAAGGATAATATAGCTAGGCATCCCATTTTGAAATTTCCTATTTTGAGGTGCTTGGAAACTTGTGATGATTTTTAAGAAAATATAGGATAGTTATGATAGTCATTATGGGTCTTTATGACAAAGACTTCTATATTGGTTCAAGGGTGCCCAAATTAGCTAGATGTCCTATGACAGTTGTAAGAAGTATCCGTAAGAGGCTATTCTAGGAGGTAGGAATGAGTTTATCTAGGTGGTTTGCTTCCTATTTTTTGGCGATACCACAATGGTTTTAATGCTCACAAGTTTCTAAAAATTTGGGCCTTAAGCTAGAGTTTTTTATTCAATTTGTCTAGTGTGCAGGGTAACAAAGTGCTGTCGAATTTTACAATGGTTACATAGAAGTGTATTGCTATTATATTCTTCTTAAATGGATTATTAATATACTTCCCTCTCCTTATGTGGTGAAGTTTTTCACCAAAAGGGTTTCTCTATTTAAATTTGGTGTTTCATGTGCAATTATTTTCTTCTACTTATTTTGATTTTACGATCACATTATTAAGTGTTAATATTTAGTTTTGAATTTGCAATAATATTTATTTCAAGTTAATATTGTAAGATTTCTTCACCTTATTTTAAAATATTTGGTACTAAAGCTAACTATTATTTTGAGGGAGGGACACCTTTCTCTATAGGTGTTGAAGGCTTTTGTTGCAGTGGGAGTTTTTATTTTGTGTGTTTTTTGCAGATATGAGAAAAGTTGTATACCATGGCCTCCACCTCTCGTCAAGATATTAAGATGTTCAATGACATTGGTTATGAGATGTGGAAGTTGAAAGTTGAATATCTCCATGAATAGAGAGATCAATGGTTGCTAGTTTTAGTAAATGAGAAACCAGAGGATTCTACCTTGTTGAATGAAGACTAAAAAAAATTAGACAAGAAGGTACAAGGAACCATTCAATTGCGTCTCACCAACTCTATCCTTTTGGAATTATCTAAAAAAGACACCACATACAAGATATGGAGGAAAATAGGTGAAACCTATAAAACTAAGAGTTTGTCTAGAACAAGCTATATTTGAAAAGAAATTTGTATTCTTTGGAATTAAGGGATAATGATACTATTGTTGAATGTTTGAATGCATTTAATTTTATTTTTAGTCATATTGCATTAATAAATGTTAGTATTGAAGAGAGTTCTAGTAAAGTTTTGAAGAGTTTTTTGTAAGAAAAGAAGTTGAAAATATTGAAGAACATGAGGAAGAACTTCTTACTCCACCTTTGAGAAGGCCCACAAGAAAACAAAATCTGGTTGGCAGGTATAGGCCATCGAATTTCTATTGTGAATTTTCTTTACTAATTACTGGTGATGAACCTAGATCATTCAGGGAGGTAATTTGTTTAGAGTAAAGTGAGTCTTGGATGTAGGCCATGCAAGAGGAGATGCCAACTTTGGATAGTTGTGACCATTGGGATCTTGTTAGTTTGCGTAAAGGAAGAAAGCCCATTGGATGCAAGTGGGTATTTAAGATGAATTTTGGTGTAGATGATTGGTTAGAGTGATACAAGGCTAGACTAGTGGCCAAGGGATACTTCGAGAGTGAGCGAGTTGATTTGGGTGAAATATTCTCTCATGTTGGTAAGATAATGTCTATTAGATTCATATTATATATTGCCACCACTGGTAATTTTTAGATAGAGCAAATGGATGTTAAAATTAATTTCTTGCACGTGGATCTTGAAGAAGAGATTTATATGTGACAACCTGATGGTTTTGTTATGAAAGGAAAATAAAATCTACTTTGTAGATTAAAATGATCATTACATATGGTTTTAAATAGTCATCCAGGATGTGGTATCATAAATTTGATGCTTTTGCATTAATGTTGGGTTATATTAGAAGTGAAGAGGATCATTGTGTTTATATTAAGGTTATTGATGACCAGTTACTGATTATTGTCTTGTATGTTGATGACATGTTATTTATTGGAAACAACAAGGTGATGATTAGAGAGCTCAAAACCTAGACTTTTGGTATGTTTGATATGAAGGTTTTAGAGGATGCTAGATACATTGTTGGGATGGAAATCAATACAGATCAAGTTCATAGAAAGCTTTGGTTAGGTCAAAGTAAGTACATTGATACTATTTTATAGAGATTTAATATGTAGGACTGTAAACCAATACGTATTCAATTTTTAGTTAGCACTAACTTGAGTTTAGACACATGTCCTAATTTTGATGATGATATTGAAAAAATGCCTAATATTCCTTATGCTAGTGCCATTGGCAGTTTAATGTATGAAATCATTTGTACTAGACTAGATATAGCCCATGTAGTGGTATTTCTAAGAAGGTTTATGCATAACCCAAGTAAAGAGCATTGAAATTTTGTTCAAAGGATATTAAGGTATTGTTGGCATTGTGTTGTCATTGATGTCAACCGGTATAGGCAGGATACTTGTATAAAAGATGTATGTGCTGCACTGTCATGGATACATACAAAATGAGATATATTTGATATCATCTTGTGTTGTAGTGTACCGGTAAGGTAAAGGAGAGAATGCCATTTAGTATAATGACCATTGGAGCCATCGGTACACAAGTTAGTGCCAGACTTGTGTGGAAGATATGAATGGGTTACTGGTATAGTCTTTCACCGGTAAGAAGAATGTGTTAAATGGTAGGTGATGTGTTGACATGGAGAAGACAAATCAACCAAGTGAGCAGTTGCCAACTAGTAGGCTTATGACCAGTGTACAAGCAGGATGAGCAAGGTGATTGAGCTATTTCTTGTGATGAAGAGGTGAAATATTACCTAAATCACATCAACACAGGAGGAGAAGGATGTACAGGTCACTAGTATACTGTAAGGATGCTGATGACAAGGTCTCACTCCCACCAGTGAGTGGAGCTTATCTCCTATCATGCAAAGTGTGCATCATAGTTCTATGAGATAAGGTAGAAGAGGAAAAGATAGATGGTTGAAGGCTCACACCGGATCTACTGGTGAATCAAAGGAACGCCTCAAGTGCATGAAATCAATGTTATGCACTAGAGAAACAAAGAAGGCATGTTGAGCTGCCAGTTCAGATGAAGAGTGATGGGTTTGTCACTTTGACAAACCGATTGAGATATGGTCTAGGATGATGAAGAAGGCAAGGCTGAGCAATTGTAGATAGAGGAAAGTGGCCAAATTGAAGATGGAGTTAGTTGAAGGCTAATGACATAGTGTCATCAAGAGGTTTTACTGATATGTACATGCACCAGTAATATGAACAAGGTGCAGATGCAAAAGACTCCATCTAATGAGGATGTGCATAAGGTAGGCTAGCAAGAGTGCTAATTAGTTAAGGTATCCCACTGAAAGAGAAGCAGAGTGCAAGGTTGATGACAAACCAGTTTGAGGGTTAGTAAACCGGTAGATGAACTCGGTAATGGAGTTGGTCGATGATCCAATCCATACTGACACAGTTGTTCAAGCAAAATTGGATATCGACATGGATGCCATGTGGAGATGAAGTGGAAAGCTCACAAAGGTCAGTGAAGTGTCGTGTAGGGATAGGTGTTTCTATAGGTGTGCATTTAATATGGAGCTCATAATTTGTGGATTGGATCAAAAGAGTGCGGCTTGAGGAAGAGTGAATGACAGAGAAAAATCAGGGAGTTGTTGGCACTTGAATCGAAGCAAGCAAATCAGATTGCAAGAGGACTTCGAGAAGGAAACACATAAGACATTTATGGCATTTTGATAGTTGCTGGTCGAGATACAAGGCTATATTTGCTAAGTTTAGAAAACATGTATTGGAAGGCACGTTAATGGCAGTGATGTGCAGACACTTGTCTTGGAGATTAGATCGAATGAGCTCTGATTGGATTTGGTATGCCTTGGGGTCGAAGAAGAAACCCTAACCACCTAAAATTTGAATTGGACTTTGGCGGGAAAATATGGCTATATGTATGCGAACCAAAAATATTGTTTAGTGCTGTTGAAGGAGAGAGTATTGTCCCTGGATGAGAGAATGTTGCTGCATGTAAAGATAAATCAGTCAAGTGCTCACCAAGGAGAAAGAGAAGAGACTGAGTGTGAGGGAGAACCAGGTTGAAGTGTTCAACCGGTAGCAATGAGAAAATTGGTAGTGTCCATACCAATAGAAGATAGTACAGGTAGAGAGAAGCAGAGTAGAGAGAGAACCGATAGGGAGCTGGACAAGAGATCTAGCATAGAGATTTGAAGAAGTTTTACAAAATCCATTTGTAACAAGGCTATTAACTTGTAAATGATTATGCTTTATATTCATTGAGTTGGAGCTTGGTGCAGGGGTTGTAGCTCCTTTGGGTTGTAGACCATAAATCAGTTAGGGGTTGGTGCCCTAAACATTGTAATCAGAGATTGATTGTGAGGCTAGATTGGAGCAATAGTCTCTAGCAACATTTCTCACTGAGGTTTTATCCCATGTTGGGTTTTCCTCATATATGCTGGTGTTATGTGATGTCCCTCTTGTGTGAATGCATTTGTGTTTAGTCTCCTCACTAATCGGTAAGTCTACATTCAATTAGATCTGTTAACTGGTATACTCACATATGGTTGTTAAAGGGAAAATATTGACAATCACCGATTCACCCCCCTCTTAGTGGTGCATTGTGTCTGATAGGTACTTGAAAGGTACTTTTGATTATTGTATGGTTTATCATGGTATTGATGATATGGATGTCATTGGAAATACAAGGTTTTGTTGATGTAGATTGGGTAGGTGACTTGGACAGTTTAAGGTCCACTAATGGCTATGTGTTTATTTTGTTTTGAAAGTGTAGTGATTTGGATGTGTTAAAGAAAACATAGTTGCGTTTTCCACTACTAAAGCATAGTATATGGCTGCTACACATGCCTTGAAGAAGGTGGTTTGTTTATATATACTTGGTAATGGTACGATTTTGAATGCAAGATAGTGAGGATTGAATGTGACAATTAGAGTGCCATATGATTGGTCAAAAATCCTATGCATCATTCTCGTACTACAAATATTGATGTTTAGTATCACTTTGTGTGAGAGGTGGTTGAGAGTGAAAAATTTTGATTGAAAAATTTGATACTTTGGATAATGTTGCATATTCTTTCATGAAGCTTGGTACCATAGATAAGTTCTCTTGGTCCAGGAAGGCCATGGGCCTTGATCACTGTACCTAGTTTTTATTATGTATGTAAAATGTAATATGGTGAAATAAATTTTTACAAGATTATGCATAAAAACTAGGAACTAAACCTATTTCAAAAAAGTATTACATTGAGGGAGAGAAGATGAAATCAATAGATTCAATCTTAATTGTGTGAAAAGGTTGAATGTTGATTAGATTCCACTCATTTTTTGTTTGAGTTGAATTGGATTCTACAAATATGTAAAGTGAATGCTATATATAAGGCTAAATATGGAAAATTGACATAAATAAACATAAACATATAGTTACAAATTTGATATGAAGTTGTAAACATAGATCTGGAATGAGGGAGATGAGTAGAACCTGCGACTAGAATCTAAGCTTGAAAATGCGGGACAAGGATATTTTAGACAACCTTGTCCTCTGAATGTCAGATTTAGATGAAAGTAATTTTTCTATAACTAGAATGATTCTTAGAATATACCCCAAAAATTTCAACAAAAAATTGTTAGACATAGATGTGTGGGGTAATCCTGTCCTCTGCTATTCATGTCTATAAAAATTGGATCTAATTGCCTCTGTCTACTTTGCGTAATTATGTAATTAGAGCTTTTGAACTTTTTGCCTACACACACAAGAAGATAAACTGTGTTGGGGATAGGGGTTTGCCTAAGTTAAACCTCGGGTTTGGAATTAACCCTATAAGTGAATTGAAATGTAATCATGCTCTAAAAGAGCCAGAGGCTAGATCTGAATTAAAATGCTAAATATTGGAATGTGATACCTTGATGAATCTTGCCTTGAAGTCTTCATATAAAGGTTGATATTTTCATGTAGGATGTCTTCATAAAATCTTGAGCATGGACACCATCTTGAATGTTTGAAACTTGAATACTTTACCTCTCCTTTAATGTCTTGAAAATTCTTGATTGATTGTTCACTTGGATTTAATTGAATTTGAACTTGAATCATGTGGAGATGATAGATGGGCTTGTTCAAATGAGGGGGTAAGACTTTCTTTTTTATCCCACTACATAAAACATGTTTGAAATTTTGAGATAGGTCGACATAGGAAGGGAATTCTTGCCCAAATTTAATGAGCATTGTCAGGACCAAAATTGGGCCCCTTTAAGTGGGACAAGGGCAACTGGGGTACCATTGTCCAAGGACAAGGGCACCTTTGTCTATCTTATCAAGGTTGAACAAATTTCTACAGACTAGATGCTAGGTGAAAATTGTTAGGGTTTCAAGCAGATCCGAAGCAAATATGAACTAACAATTATATGCAGATTTAAATACAAAAGATAAAGAAATAAAATAGGACACAGATAACACAGAGATTTAACGTGGTTCACCCAGAATGGGTTACGTCCACCATACACAGTCATCCAATCTTTCTTATTATCCAGCAAAAATAGTACATCAACATTCCAATGCCTTAAGCATCCCAGCCGTTTATAACATGCGTTTTTAGGGCAACAAACAAAGTCGGCCTTTTTTAGGGTTTTATTGCAATGTCGGTTTTCATCAACAAAAAATGGCAAAAAAAATTTTCTCGGGGGCTGCCGCCCCCGAACCCTTGCCTCGGACCCCGGCGAGGATACGTGCTGAGTGTACAGTACTTTGCTGATCAGTCGCCACATTTCAACAATCTCCCACTTGGAGACTGATTAGGCTCCACACTGAACAATCTCCCACTTGGAGACTGATACTACACAACACCACTGTACATGCAACATCCGCTGGATAAAACACTAGGACTTCACTGGTATAAATTCCACAATTATCAATCAAGAAGACCAACAGAAACTGATGAATAAATCAGCTTCTCCTGTGGAACTACCTTTGTGAACATATCGGCAGGATTCTCACTTGTGTGAATCTTCTCAAGCTGTAACTGACCCTCCTCCAAAATAGTCCGGATAAAGTGGTACCTGAGCTGAATGTGCTTTGTCCTTGAATGAAAAGCAAAGTTCTTCGCAAGATGAATGGCACTCTGGCTATTAGTATACAATGGGCTATCCTCTTGTGTCTGACCCAATTCCTTCAGAAAACATTGCAACCAAATCATCTCTTTGCTGGCTTCTGTAGCAGCAACATACTCAGCTTCAGTGGTTGAAAGTGCAACAACCTTTTGCAACCTAGAAATCCAACTGACTGTAGTTCCCCCTATAGTAAAAACATACCCTGTAGTACTCTTCCATGAATCAATATCACCCGCCAGATCAGAGTCAACAAATCCACTTAGAGAAGCATTAGATCCTTTGAAACATAATGCCTTCGTAGTAGTTCCTTTCAAATACCGAAGAATCCATTTCACAGCATTCCAATGTTCCATACCCAGATTACTCATAAACCTGGTCACAACTCCCACTGCATGTGCAATATCTGGCCTTGTGCATACCATTGCATACATCAGACTACCAACAGCTGATGAATATGGGATGTTAGACATTTTATTAACCTCTTCCTGTGCCTTTGGGCACATCTCCTTAGTCAATTTGAAATGACTAGCCAAAGGTGTACTAACTGCTTTTGCATCCTGCATGTTAAATCTTTTCAACACCTTCTTTATATACTCACTTTGGGACAAATGCAAGGTTCTATTTTTCCTGTCCTGTGTAATCCTCATACCGAGAATTTGCTTAGCTACACCCAAATACTTCATAGCAAATGACCTGGCTAATTTCTGTTTAAGATCATTTATATGTTGCATGTTAGACCCAGCAACAAGCATGTCATCAACATAAAGCAACAGGATAATATAACTGCCATTATCAAATCTCTTAAAATATACACAATGATCAGAATGACATCTATGATAACCGTGTTTAGCCATGAAACTATCAAATTTTAAATACCATTGTCGGGGTGCTTGCTTTAGGCCATACAGACTTTTCTTCAACCTGCACACCAAGTTCTCCTTACCTTTGACCTCATATCCCTGTGGTTGCAACATGTAAATTTCCTCCTCCAAATCTCCATGGAGAAAAGCTGTTTTGACATCTAATTGTTCAAGATGTAAATCATCTGCAGCCACAAGACTAAGTACAGTTCTAATTGAAGTCATTTTTACAACTGGAGAAAATATTTCATCATAATCTATACCCTTTTTCTGTGCAAAAAATTTTACCACAAGTCTGGCCTTATATCTTTTCTGACCTCCTTCCTCCTCCTTCAGTCGATAAACCCATTTGTTAGGCAAGGCTCTTTTTTCTGCAGGTAAAGGGACTAAGTCCCAAGTCTTATTTTTCATCAAGGAGTCCATCTCCTCTTTCATGCCTAGTTGCCACTGTTGTTTGGCATCCACCTGCATTGCTTCTTCATATTCTTCTGGTTCACCAGAATCTGTTAATAAAATAGAATACAAAGAAGGAGAAAATCTTTCAGGGGGTCTACTTGTCCTCGTAGAACGTCTAACACTTGCAGGAGTTTGTGGGACAATCTGTTGTTGCTGAGCATCAGGTACCTGTGGCATTTCATTTTCAGGAATCTCATCCAACACCACATATTCTTCTTTGTCCTGTTCATGCTTCTTTTCCTGCATCTGTTCTTTATACACAACCTTCTCATTGAATATAACATCTCTACTTCTAATTATTTTCTTATTTTCAAAATCCCATAACCGATAGCCATATTCATCTATCCCATATCCAATGAAGGTACATTTCTGAGATTTAGCATCAAGCTTGGTTCTGTTTTCTTTATCAACATGGACAAAAGCTTCGCAACCAAAGGTTTTTAGAAAAGAATAATTTACCTTTTTACCAGTCCATGCCTCCTCTGGAATACCACCATCCAAAGGGGTTGAAGGTCCTCTATTTATCAAATAGACAACAGTATGTACAACATCTGCCCAAAAATGTAAGGGCAATCCAGCATGCAATCTCATGCTCCTCGCACGTTCCATGATGGTCCTATTCATTCTCTGTGACACACCATTTTCCTGTGGAGTTCCTGGAACTGTCTTCTGCTTTCGAATCCCATTTAAGGAACAGTAATCTTCAAATGCTTTGCTGCAATACTCACCTCCATTATCCGATCTGAGACACTTCAACTTTTTTCCTGTCTCATTCTCAACCAAAGCTTTCCATTTCTTAAAAGTTTCAAAAACATCTGATTTTTGTTTTAGGAAATATACCCATGTTTTTCTGGTTGAGTCATCAATAAAAATAACATAATAACAAAAGCCACCAAGAGATGATACTTGAGCCGGTCCCCATACATCTGAATGTACAAGCTCTAACTTCTCACTCTTCTTCTCTTTCCCAACCTTGAGAAATCTGACTCTTTTCTGTTTACCATAAACACAGTTTTCACAAAACTCTAAATCAATATTCTTTAGTCCTGGCAATAGATTTTTGGAGTGAAGGATTTTCATCCCTTTATCACTCATGTGCCCAAGCCTATGGTGCCACATTATCGAATCTGTTCTTGCAACATTTATTGTTGTTGTCCCTGCAGTAACTTTATCTGTAGCAGCTAAGGTAGAGTAAGTGTTACCAGTACACAGATATAATGTGCCTATCTTCGCACCTTTAGCTACTACTAATGATCCTTTAGTGACCTTCCACATATTGTCTGAGAAGGTAACTATGCAACCTTCACTACCTAGTTGCCCTGCAGAAATTAAATTTCTTCTTAAATTAGGAACATGTCTTACCTCCTGCAGAAACCAGTCATTACCATTCTGCAACTTGATCTTTATCTTTCCTTTTCCAACAATTTGATAGGGCTCATCATCACCCAAATATACTTGTCCAAAATCACCTTGAACATAATCTAGAAAATATTTTCTATGGGGTGTAGCATGAAATGAAGCCCCAGAATGTATTACCCAAGAATCATTAACATTATCCAAACATAAGATTAAAGCATCTTGTAAAGTATTACTTGCAATATTAGCTTCCTTACTGTCATTTTCATTTTTGTCTCCTTCTTTGTTTTTTCGAGACCAACAATCTTTCTTTAGATGACCAGGCTTTCCGCAGTACCAGCAATCTTTCTTTCCTCTAGATTGAGAGCGTCCTTTCTTTGACTTCCCTCATGACTTCTCATTCCCAGGGCCTTTTCCTCTTTCCTTTGATCTTCCTCTGTTCTCCACATTCAAAACACTACCCGATGATGTTGGAGTCTCACCTGTGCTTTTCCTTCGCATTTCCTCGCTTAGGATAACACCAACAATATCATCAAATACCAAAGTATTTTTACTAGAGACAGAGTTGCTTACAGTCATAACCAAGCTATTCCAGCTTTCTGGCAAAGAACATAAAATCAAGAGAGCCCTAACCTCTTCTGCAAAGGTAATTTTTACCGAAGACAATTGACTGGTAATTGTATTAAATTCATTTAAGTGCTCCGCTACAGATCCTCCCTCCCTCATTTTCAAATTAAACAAACGCTTCATAAGAAATACCTTATTAGAGGCCGAGGGTTTCTCATACAGATTAGCCAATGTTGCCATCAAATCTACAGTCATTTTTGCTTCTGTTATATTGAATGCTATAGACGACACAAGGCACAATTGAATGGATCCCAGTGCCTTTCTATCTAAAATGTCCCACTCTTCATCTGATATTGTGGTCGGTTTCTTTGCCTTTCCTTCCAATGGCCGCCATAAATCCTTTTGATACAGGTAATCCTCCATCTGCATTTTCCATAACTGATAATTCTGGCCGTTAAACTTTTCGACCTTGAATTTGGAATCCTCCATTGCTCCCACTCAAATCTGAAAGTCCGGCCAATTTACAGAAAACCTCGCTCTGATACCAATTGTTAGGGTTTCAAGCAGATCCGAAGCAAATATGAACTAAAAATTATATGCAGATTTAAATACAAAAGATAAAGAAATAAAATAGGACACAGATAACATAGAGATTTAACGTGGTTCACCCAGAATGGGTTACGTCCACCATACACAGTCGTCCAATCTTTCTTATTATCCAGCAAAAATAGTACATCAACATTCCAATGCCTTAAGCATTCCAGCCGCTTATAACATGCGTTTTTAGGGCAACAAACAAAGTCGGCCTTTTTTAGGGTTTTATTACAATGTCGGTTTTCATCAACAAAAAACGGCAAAATTTTTTTTCTCGGGGGCTGCCGCCCCCGAACCCCTGCCCGGGGCCTGGCCTGGCCCCGAACCTCAACGAGGATACGTGCTGAGTGTACAGTACTTTGCTGATCAGTCGCCACATTTCAACAAAAATTGCAATTTGAAGTTGGTGTGAGAAGAATCAAACATGAAAGGATAAAACACAAAAGTGAGCCCTAAGTGAGGATGACAATTGTATAGGGATGCAATTTAAGACACTACATTTAGACCCCACTTTAGCAGGAGTATGAATCTACACTCACACTCTCAGTAAAGTATAGAATAACATTGAAAAAATTTCATCAAGATATTAAAGAGCCAAGACACACCAAGCCTCCAATGACTTGGGATCTTATCAATCTAATATCAAGGCAAAATGAGCAACACATGAAGAGAAGAGAGTTGACTACGCTAGCCTAGTAAGGCCTATGCTTACTACGAGTCATGTTAAGAAAGAAAAATTTGAATCGAAAAATCGGTGCAAAAGATTACAATGGAAGAGGTTTAATTTTCAAAGTAATCTGAATAATGATTCACATGTTGTGGTGTGTGATCAAAGTGTACAAAACAAACCTCATGGTGTGTGAACAAAGTGTAACAAGGAGAAGAGTTTATGCCCCCATGTTAAAGCTATTGCATGCACCTTATTGGGAGCAATTTCTTTATGGTAGCATACATGCATCCAAAAGACAAGGATCTTGCGACATTTATATGCCCCCAAGCAAGGGAAAATAAAGGGAAGTGAAGCACATGAAAAAAAGAGAGCACATAAGAGATCCACTAATTGACAATAGATAGAGATATGGGGTAATTTACAATGTATGATGTCAACTGGGAGAATATTGGGATATAGGTTCTATCAACCTTGTAAATCCTTTATTGAATTGTTTCCTAATGTCATTTGTAATTTACCCATAAGAGGTTAAACCATTTTACCAATTGTGGTGAAAGAGACCATGTGAAGGCAAAGTTTCTTTTTATCGTTTGTCTACTAGGAAAAGGAAAAAATAGCTAGGAATCCACTTTTAGAATCTCTTATTTTGAGGTGCTTGGACACTTTCCAGGAGTTGTAAAAGAATATATAATGGTTATGATCGTCAGTATAGGTCTCTATGACAAGTATTTATGATATAGAATCCTATAATGGTTTGGGAGTGCGCAAATTAGAGAGATGCCTTATGACAACCATAAGAAGCATATGTAAGAGGCTATTCTAGGAGGTAGGCATGAGTTTTTCTAGCTAGTTTTGCTTCATGTTGTTTGATGATACCATAGTGGTTTTCATCCTCACAAGTTTCTATAAATTGGGGCCTTGAGCTATAGTTTTTCATTTAGTCTTGTTCAATGTGCGGGGTAATAGAATGTTGCTAGATTTTATAGGGGTTTTATAGAGAAGAGTATATATAACTGTTGTAATCTTCTTTGAATTAGTAATATTCTTTCCTTTGATTCTGTGGTGTAGTTTTTTATTGAAAGGGTTTCTCCATATAAATCTAGTGTTTCATGTGCAATGGTTTTCTTCGAGTTATTTTAATTATGTACTCACATTATTAAGGGTTAATATTTAGTTTCACATTTGTAATAATATTCATTTTAAATTCATATTGTAAGGTTTCTTCACCTTTTTTTACAATATACATCTTTTTAAAAAAAAATGCCTGGTAAATTTTTTAACATGACTAGCAACACTGGCATGACATGCCCTCCAGCTCCACGTGAAACACTTTTGATCCAGAGCTATGAACCGGTGAGGCCACAACTGGGAGACCTCATCCCCACACTTCACTTATTCAAACCCGCGAGCACAATGACCTAGTGAAGATACAAGGCCTGTGAGCACAATGGCCCAAAAGGGGTTTGAACCTTGGTGGCCACTTCACCAACGAAGTGTTTTAACTGTGACACTACATGTCCGAAGACAACAATATACATATTTAACTGTGCATATGATTTAACATTATTTTTACACATGCATTTGCAACCAATGGGTCTTCTTCTCTTAGTAAAAATAGTAAGATCATAGGTATCACATTTTTCTAATGCCCTCATTTTACCCTATAATGATACATCTAAGACTTAATATCCTTTTAAGATAGAGACTCCTTGAAAGGTCTTAGTTTATCAAAATTACATAACATAAATCTAATGGGCTATACTTGTCAATTAGGTTATGTTGTCTCATGGATTGAATCAAGGCTAGAGTAAGTGGCTTTTCCTATTATTCTACATGGTCATATTTCTCACATTTCTCTAAAATGTCATATGAAATGGTGGAAATAGGAGTCTTAGCTTATCAACGTAAACTAAGAACTTAATAGATCCATATTTCCATTTTTCATTGGAGTTAAAAAATGAATAAGATCCAACTTCAGTCCCAAATAAGAGATAAATGTTATATGTGATTATTTACTCTTTTTGTTGTTGTATGCACAATTAGATGTAATTGAATTAAAGATGCAATAACTAGGTAAAATGTTAAGAAATTGATAATATTCAATATAAAGAAACAAAAATAGATTATAAAGCAAAAAATAAAAGTACATATTTGGAAATAAGATACAAAAAGGAACCTGCCACTGAAATTTGAGACTAAAAATGCCAAACTAGTATGCAAGGCACCCTAGTCCAAGAGGTGCTTCCGTCTGCTAAAACTTTAGATTTTAGATTAGGCTATTTTGTAAATTACTCCCTCTAAATTTCAGCCAAAAAACATCAATTAGGTGTGCTAATCAACATAGTTTATGAGTTTTCACTTGTTCAAAATCTGTATCGTATATCTTAGTTTGCTCTACACAAATTTGTAACTTTCAATAGTTCGACTAGTAACCTGCACACAAAGAGTAAGGAAATATTGTGTTGTATAGGGGCTTTCCTAAGTCAAACCTACCCCTAGTAGGGCAGAGGCTAAATCTGAAAGCAAATGTTGAATTGAAATGATATTATCTTAGGCTTGATAATGATAGTTTAATGCAATCCTCTTTGGATAAGACCTTCAAGTGTTGATGCAATAGCATCATATGACAAGACACAAAGTGATCAATCATGAAAACACACTTGCATGCAGGTTGTTGTTTCTTGCTACTCTATAATACTTAGTTTTGAAGATGTAGACACCTAAAAGTTACACAATGAATTAAGTGAATTTTATTCATTTAATTATCCCCAATTCTTTCAATTAATTAAATTAAAATTTAATTAATATTCCTATTCTTCTAATTGACCTTTTAATCAAATTAAAGATTTGATTAAATCTCCTTCTTGTAGCCTAACCTATTAATTAAACTAAGGTTTGATTAAGTACCCTTAGTCATTTGATTATATAAATATTAATTATTTCATTAAAATCCCTTTTCCCCCTTTTGATTAAATTCACATTTAATTGAAAATCCCCTTTGCAAATAAATAAATCATTATTTATTTGTGAATAGTCCCCCCACTTGCAAAATCCTACAAATGCAAGTTGCATCCCTTTTGTCTAAATTAAATCATTTTAATTTGCCAAAATACCTATTTTCCTCACCCACTTGCAAAATCCTACATTTTTCATTATTCCCCTAATAATCCTTCTAGAAACCTCCTAATCCCATCCTAATCATGTATAATCTCCTAATCATGTCCTTTTCCTAAATTTGGAAGAAAGTCTTCAAAATGCATTTAAGACTTTATCTATTTCAACAAGTTAACTTATTGAGTCTTCCAAACATGTAAGGCTCTTACATAAACCACTAGTGGTTTTCTGGTGTAGGAGCACAAATGCAAAAGTTGTTTGTTTTTTTAATGCTTTTAATTTTGGGATGTTTCAAATCCTTTTTGTGTGTTTGTAATAAGGCCAATAGGCCATAAATGTTTGCTCATGAGTTGTAATGGCCATAAGAGACCTTTGTCATAGCCATGTAGGCATACAGGCTCTTATGAGTGCCAAGTAGAGCAAGTTGATGAAATTGTGAATTTTGGCTTGGAATAGGTTGTTTGAGGTGTTTTAATGTTTCCTAGGTTGTTTTGGGTTATTTTGAGGTGATCAAATGTGGTTTGGATCAAAGTTGCTCAACCTAGCAAAAATTGTCAAAGTTGCTCATAGCAACTTTGCAATTTTTCAACTCTTGAAGGAAACCAACGTGCAAGGTTGGTTGAGCAAGTTTTAATCATACCCAATTCTGGTATAAATGTTGGGAAAACCGATTTGGATCTGTTGGTAATCATTTGACAAAAAAAACAAGTTTGATTCCACACATTTCTTGAGTTTTTCCACATTTTTTGCTGCTCTAAGCTATGTGTACAACCTGTATGGATTGTTAGACACAATCTAGGGGCATGGAAATGTAGATATATGTTTTACCTTTCATTTTATTCAAGTTTGAGGTTTTGAAGTTGTATATTTTGAAAGTTATTGCATTTTTAGTGTAGGTGGTTGGAAAATCCCTACAAACTAGGGTTTTGAGCAAAAATGTCTTTTTCCTAACATTCCATGGTTGAAACTTGCTAAAACCTGTTGGAATGTTAGGAGAACCTGAATTTTTTTTTTTTTAGTGCAGGGGAGGCCATACTTTGGTCATGACATCAAACCCTAGGTAGAAGAAGGGTGGGGAAGGGTGGAGTATGTGTGTGTAGACCTCAAAAAATCAAAACTCTCCTTGTTTGATCAGGTTAAAGTAGTTTAAAGTTGCTTGTCCAAGTTTGTGTGTTGAAAGAGCAAACTAGGCCTCCTTAGCTCTATAAGGGTTAGATACCCAAGGTTAAAAACCCAGATGCAATTTTTAGATATTGTATCAAAGTTCCAAAAGGGTATCTTAAAATAAAAAAATTCCTATTTTTGTTGCGAAAAATCTTGAAAAGTTCCAGTTTTACCGTTTTGAAAAGGCTACAAGGAATAGGCCTAATTCTAAGCCTAAATACCACCAGCCTTGAAATCGGTAAGGAGAAGATGTATGGAAAAGTGTGTAAGGGTGTATTATGGGTATGATACAACCATTAAAATGTTAGGTTGTGTAAAGGAATCAAAGATCCTAGGTGGAGTGTTTGTGCTCATAGTGTGAGTGAGTAGATTGAACTTACTCAAGGTGTGACCAAGAGAGTTTGGAACTCTCTTCAAGAATTAGAACTTTCCACAGTCCAAGGACTTTAGGAGAGGGTCAGGGAGGATTTCTAGCAGACCCTAGGAGGGTGAGATATAATTTATCCATTGGATAGTTCAATAGAAGCCTTGAGTAGAAACCACTTGGCACTAGTTGGAGAAGTGAGTACATTCACTCTACATCATTTTCCTCTTTAGGCAAGTTAGCCTCCAAAGTCTTCAAAAGGCATTTAATGCCTCTTACAAACCCACACCCCTTAGCCATGATGGTTATCCATTTAACCATTTTCCCATGTTACACTTGAGAGTTTACCTCTTGGCTAATAACATGCCTCCCTGGTTAATGACATTATCCAATGATGTCACTCTTTGAGGTCATCCCTAATTGCTTTCTTAGCATCTAGTGCTTGTTTAGAATCCTCTCAAGCCCTCTCAAGGTGATATCTGTCAACTTGGGATTGGATTGAATTTCTCCCATGGATTGATAACTTTCAATCCTGGCCCTTATCGAGATTACTCAATCTCAACCATCCATTTCTCTATTTTGCCTATAAATAGAGCTCATTTCTTCAATTCAAGGATCCCAATCTTGTGCATCCAAATTATGTTGGTTTTTGGCTTGATGTTGATTTTTTGTATTGGATGATTTTATGTGTTGTCATTTATGGAACACATATATATACTCACGCGCATATGTTCATATTGTCATATTATTAAGACAAACTGATATCATATGTATAGAGATGTCTAATCAGTATGAAGGTGTCTAGCCAGTATATGTAGACAACCGATATATGAAGTGAAGATAATTCCACTGACACCAGTTTCAGGATACAATGAAGAGAGGCAAGGAGGCGAATGAAGGACAATCGGTTTTTGAATTGGAAGCGGTTAACTCTCAACCAGTATTGATGTTCCAATCGGTTTCACTGCTTGTGTGATGAGTTATCACAGGTCATGATGATTTATGTCTAATTGACATTTTTGGCGATTATTTGTGACATGTTATGGAAGATTGTCTAGATACACTGAACCTAGGAAATTGTGACGAGGTTCTTGAGCCGACATGAAATCTAATGTTTATAAAATGACATTGTGATTAGTTATTTTTATGATGTGAGATACAAGTGATGTTATGAGTTAGAGTTGATGTAATTTATTGAAGGAGTTATAGAGTATGTCGGTGATGCAGTATTGATTGAGCAGAAAAGGATCTATACAAGCAAGATGTGCTATTTCTAGTTCATACCACTTGTTTTTTTCTAATCACTACAACATTTAAATCCCCTAACTGGGTAAGCTCTAATAAGATTTATTGTACAAATCCTCTAACCAAGTGATCCATTAGTTTGGATTTGAAATCCTCTACCAAGGTTACTCCTAGCAGGGTATTATCTTTAATCAGGTATAGCTCCTAACAAAGCTTTTGGGACCTTTAACATGATTCACTCCCAACAGAGCACTTTGTAGACTTTAATCGGTCAGTTACGTATTTCTGCAGATAGTTAACTTGTGAGTTATATCTCATCGTGGTTTTTCCCAGTTGGGTTTTCTACGTATAAAAACTTGTGTTATGGTGAATGTTTTACTTTTTGTGAATGCTTTTATAACACTTTGGTTTGCATTCATAATCTTAAGTAAACTGGTTAGCTGTTTTTACTGGTATGTGTTTAAAGTGTTATTGTTTTTTCTATCACTGATTCACCCCCCCTCTCAGTGCTTTATAAGTCTATCAATTGGTATCAGAGCCTACCTTCCTTAAGGTTTAATCACTTGGAAGGAAACCCTAAATCCATTATGAGGGACATGAGTTATAGAGAGATGGATAGAGTGCTTGACGCAACCAGGGAAGAGCTTGAAACCCTGAGAGGAAGATTAAAAGCTTCACAAGTTAAAAGGAGAGAGAGCTGACTGAGCAACTATTGGAGATCTCTGACAATGGTTCTTTAGATGAGGCCAACATTTATGCACTGGCTGAAGAAGTGGAGAAACTAATGGTGAAAAACTAAATCTGAGGAGAGAACTTGAAGATCTTACAATCCATATGAGTCAATAACTTGAAGCAAGGAGGGCAATTGAAGACCTGATCAAAGAGAAAGATCATGAGATTTCTAAGATCAAGCAGGAGACTGCATCTTTGCATGAACATTGGCATGAGGAAAAGGAAGAAAAAGAAGCATTAGAGTGAGATCTTGAAATGGAAATGTCTCTTAGAGAGACTCTTATAAAGCACAATGAAGATCTTACCAAAGATCTTACTGAGGCTAATGGGAAACTTGACAAATTCAACAAGAGTTCCTCTATGCTGGATGCACAAATCCAATATTAGAGGATGAAAGTGACACATTTGGATTAGGATTCAATACATCTAAGAAAGGAGAATCTTCCGGTACCAAGAACAACATGCATGAAGGTATAACTGATCCTAAGGATAAGAAGCCTACCAGTAAGAAAGCCTACAAACCAGTTTATTTTAACTATCTTAAACCTGGACATACTGCTAAAGTGTGCAGAAGTAGATCTAATGAGAACACAGGCTATAATGCTAATACTAGATATGCATCTAGGACATTTGAAGGTCATTGTTACACATGCAACATGTATGGACATAGATCAGTGTAATGCATATATGGAGTGAAAAATCTGACACCTCACATGAATCCAAGACCTATCGGTGACTGGAGAAGGACCTATGACAACCAAAGAAACATGAATTGGCAAAAACCCTATGTCAACCGATTCAGTCCATATGAGATGGAGAAGGTAACAAATGTGATTTTTACAATTTGCAATAACTATGGAAATGTGGTTATGAACTATAAAAGGAGAATTGGAAGAGGTAATGCAGGACCTTGGACAACATTTGGGATGGCCTTCTATCACTATCACAAACCAGGACACATGGCTAAATTTTGTAGAGAAAATAAGAACAAACTAGTAAGCCACTCTAAAGATCTGAAAGGAAAGAAGAAGATTGATGTTGAAGAAACCAAAATGAAGATGAACATAATTTGGAAAAAGAAGAGTGAGGACAAGCCAATAGAAGAATCAAATCCTTCACCTAGTGTGGAGAATCCTGGATCGGTGAATTCATTTTTTTAACAAGCCTAAGGGGAGGATATTGGTAAATCTACTTCCAGATCCCTTAAAGAGTGTTTGGTGAGAGAAGTTTTGCATTTCAAGTTGTAATATGAGATTTTTTTTATATTATTATCTATTGGTTTTCTAAGGATCACCAATCGGTTATATACCTATTGGTATAGGCAAGCTTGTTAAGCGATAATTAGGGTTTGTTACCCTATCAGCTGTGCAATTAATGTAGTGGGTAAGTTAATAAAAGGAAGTTTTACTAAGTTATTTTTACCCTAATTGTTTTCGAAGAAGAATTTGTGAGCCCTTGCAGAAAGAAACAGAGAAATTTTAGCTGATTCTGAACGGATTTGTGCTACGAATCAAAATTTGAATCAGACTCGAATATAAGGAAAGATGAAATGGGTGTGCATACGAGAGAAAGGTGAAATGGGTGTGCATACGAGAGAACAAACAGAAACCCTACTAGCGCGAAGGGAATAATTTATTTTTGCTAATTTCTCTCTTGAATCAAGATTATCTAGAATAACATCGTTGTCTAGACCAGCAGAGAGTCTTATGATTACTATGGAAGCTATGGAGTCTGTAGAACCTAATAAAATAGGATATTATAATGCATTGTCTTAAGTTCCTGGTGGTGTTTTGATCAAGGGTGATTTGACAAGTTATATAGACTGTAAAATTGAGGATCTAGGATCATTGGCAATCTATTCATAGCTCAAATCTCTATGTGATAAGAGCAGAAAAATCAAACACGAATATATTAGGGTTTATGAAAAGGGTTTTCACAATGCAACCTATTTTCTTGAAGATTTGAGAAAGAACATGCCAGAATTATCCTTAGTCGAGTACATGGTGATAATATGTATCTTTATAGGTCTCATACTATCACAAAGGAGGCTATTCATGCCATAACTGGTTTCTGCCAAACCGGTGAAGTACCAAAGCTGAGAACAATCTCAAAGGAGACTGTGATTGCATTGACCGGGACAACTGCTGACGGTCGTTCTATATCGGTCAATAACATTACAGATCCAAGAGTCAGATTTGCAGCAATGGTTATTGGCTATCGAATATTCCATTCTAGCAAGATGAATAGTGTACCATCTGCTGTTGTGCATGCCGCCTACAAAATGATGGAAGAGAATGGTGATTATGATTTGTGCGAGGCAATGATAATCCAATTGATGTTGAACTTAGAACCAATTAAGAAGGATAACGGTCAAAAGTTTAAATATGGTCAACATTTGATTGGTTTATTTTTTTACTTACAAAATTTCATTCCAGGAATCGGTGATATGAAATGGTCTAAGGACATACCGGTTACAACCCAGATCAAGAATAACATTAAGGCTGTGAAGAACACATTTCCTATTGCCATGAATATGTATTTTACTGAATTTCAAAAGAAGATAAGCATGAGATTAAGGCTATCTGATGAAGTGGTGAAACACTTTGAAAAAGACATCAATTTCACTATAACTACTGAATCTTTCCTTATGGAGGCTGTTGAAATGAGGGAAGAAGAGATGAAAGAAATGAGCTATGAAGTCAACTATGACTTACTAATCAGTTATGCCAAAAATATTTTGGCATCTCCTAAGGATAAAAAGAAGAAAATAATGGGAACTTACGAGGAAAGGATTGCACCTGCCCAACCCAGTGGTACCAAGGAGAAGAAGAAGAAAGTTGAGCAAGCAACTTCTATGACCACCGGTACAAGGGTGAAAATAAGTATTCAGACCAAGAAGGAACCGGTACACAAGGTGTATACAAAGAAGAAGACTACAACAAAGAAGAGAGGTAGACATCTCATTCTTCAAGTAGAATCTAATGATACTGATACTGAAGAAGAGACAAAGAAAATAAAATTGACTGGTAAAAAATCCAAACCAGTAGGAAACATTTCCAAGCAAAATATTCCTATTAATGTTGCAAAGTTAAAACCAATGAGTGATTTTGAGAGAACAGTAAAAACATTAGGGAGGAAAAGGTTTGACAATGTCAAAGAGTATATTCATTCATTTGATGATGGTCTGAAACAAGAAATTGTTCAAGAGGTAATCAATTATCCATGTCAAACAACCAATTGCCACAAGATATTGAAAAAGGCATTTATAATTCTTTATATTCTATTCTTGTAAAGAAATGAAAAATGGTTGTAGACCAGGATCAAGGAATTATTGACAGAGTTTTTATTCAATATTTTCATGAGTTGTCTCAAGATGAGTTACTAGCATTGCTCGCTAAGTACAAAGGACAACTTCGTTCTAAGTCAAGGAGATTGAAATTATTGGATGGAAAGACACAACTTATTGAAGATGATACTCATAAAATAGATGAAGATATTCAAAGGATGGAGGCACTTCTAAAAATATATGATAGCAAGTCTAATCAGACTGAGATTGGAGCTCCATCGAAGCAAGATACTGAAGAGATTATTACACCAGATGTAGTCTATCATGTTAAGAACAAGGATGACACAAGTTCTGCACCAATTATATTCGTTGTGGATGAGACTAAAGAAATTTGGGATACTATTGACACAACTGGTAATGTTATTGAACCAATGAAGGAAGCTGAGAAACAATCTGATATTGTTGGTGAACAATTTGCAGAGGAAGCACTGATTAATGAACCAAATGTGGAACAATCCTCACTAGAAAAAAACACCAAGTTGAAAATCAACTACCACCGGACACTACAACCACACAGGAAGCACAAAAAAAAAGAGAGAAAAAGAAACCAGAGAAAATGGTTGAAGAGAAGGAGACTGAAAAGAATAAGATTGAAGAGAAGAAGCATGAAGAGGTGAAAGCAAAGAAGGAGAAAACAATAGCTGATGATGAGGATGACTCGAAGCATTAAAGGTCCAATTGTTGTGGATAAATTGAGCACATCCGAGCTAATGGAGATTGCTACCACTATGCAATCCAGAGCTCAAAAGAAAAGATTAAAAGAACAGAGACAAGAAGTAGAAACTATAGCAACGGTTGTTGACATTTTGTCTAATCTTCTACCAGAGACTAACACTAGCACTTTGTCTACCTCTATGAGAAAAATTGGACAGTTGGTTGTTGATGCTAATGACCAACTGAAATCCCTTGAAGAAGCACCTCAGACCTTAGCTGAAAATAATTACAGGAAGAAGAGGGGAGAGCAACTAGTGACAAATATTGATAAAGGCAATATTGCCTAATTTGTAAATAAAAATCTTTTGAGAATTGCTACTAAAACCGAAGGTAAAATTTTGGCAAATACATCTAAAGTTTCATTTTTCTATTTTGATTTGAAGAAGAGGCGAGAAGACACAGAAAAGGAACTAGAACAGATAAGTAATGTTTATATACCAGTACAAGATCCGGCTCTAGATTTTGGCAAATTAGTTGATGCTTTGCACCATATGTTAGATGTATATGATTGTGAACAGGTTAAATGAATTGGATCCTTTAAAGAACTGAAGAACGATTTGGTTCCAAAAGTTGAAATACTACAAAGGGCATACAAGCATTCAGAAGCGGTTTTGGCTACCCCAAAAATGAGCATAGAGGATGCAATGGAAGAATTTTCTACACAAATTATGACCACTATTGAGATCACCGATACATTATTGGAAACATGGGATAATGATCTTGCATAGAAGAAGATTACTTTCAGTGACATTTTCTTAAGAATTGCATTGAACACATCTTGAAAAACTCTTATATTTATGCATACACAGTTTTTGATGCAAATTTTGATGTAGTATATATATTTTACTTTTCAATTTGGCATTGTTGTCAAAGGGAGAGTAGTAATATGTATGTGATGTGAAATTTTTTGTACTGTTATCTATATAGTTGTAAAAAATTTCTAAGTGTTTCCATCAATGCCAAAGGGGGAGATTGTTGGTTTTTGGCTTGATGATGATTTTTGTATTGGATGACTTTATGTGTTGTCATCAATGAAACACACATATATATACTCACACACATATGTTCATATTGTCATATTGTTAAGACAAACCAATATCATATGTATAGAGATGTCCAATTGGTATGAATATGTCTAACCAATATATATGAAGTGAAAATATTCCACTGACACCAGTTTTGAGATACAACGAAGAGAGGAAAGGAGGCGAATGAAGGACAATTGGTCTGTGAATTGGAAGCGGTTAACTCTCAACCGATATTGATGTTCCAACTAGTTTCATTGATTGTGTGATGAGTTATCTCTAACCGACATTTTTGGCGATGATTTGTGATGTGTTATAGAAGATTGTCTAGATACACTGGACCTAGGAATTTGTGATGAAGTTCTCAAGCCAACATGAAATCTAATGTCTATAAAATGACATTGTGATTAGTTATTTTTATGATATGAGATACAAGTGATGTTATGAGTTAGAGTTGATGCGATTTATTGAAGGAGTTGCAGAGTATGTCGGTGATGTAGTATTGAGTGAGCAGAAAAGGATCTATGCAAGCAAGATGTGCTATTTCTAGATCATACCACCTGTTGTTTTCTAATCACTACAACAATTAAATCCCCTAATTGGGTAAGCTCTAACAAGATTTATTGTACAACTACTCTAGCCAGGTGATCCATTAGTTTGGATTTGAAATCCTCTATTGAGGTTACTCCTATAAGGGTATTACCTTTAACCAGGTATAGCTCCTAATAGGGCTTTTGGGATCTTTAACAGGATTCGCTCCCAACAGAGCACTTTGTAGACCTTAACTAGTTAGTTACCTATTTCTGCAGATAGTTAACTTGTGAGTTCCATCTCACCATGGTTTTTCCTAGTTGGGTTTTCCATGTATAAACACTTGTGTTATGGTGAATCTTTTACTTGTTGTGAATTCTTTTATAACACTTTGGTTCGCATGCATAATCTTAAGTAAACTGGTTAACTATTTTTATCGGTCTGTGTTTAAAGTGTTATTGTTTTTGCTATCACTGATTCACCTCCCCTCTCAGCGCTTTATAAGTCTATCAAATTATAGTCATTTTTCAAGTTATCAAGGAACTCATTTGTCATCTTCAAGCATCTAAGTCTTCTAGTATTTAACTTAAATTGCATTATGTTTTAGATCATTTAGCCTAAATTGCATATCAATTACATACTTTTTCATCTTCATCTAGCTTAATTAGCTCATCATAATCTTCAATTTGAAACTAACTTAGCCTCACATCATCTCCACCATCTTGATCATAACTATCTTTTCATCCTGCATCCTTAGCTTTCATTCCTATCATCATCTTAGCATTCACTAGGATCTTCGTTGCTTTCATTTTGATCCTAAAATCATCATTTAAATCTTGTTCTCAAGGTTGACATCCAAGAGATCAAGTGCTCTTCCAAGTGAGGGCAACCTTTAATCTTAAGCATCTTTAGGGATAGAGGAGCATGGAATGATTTTGAGAGTTTTTGGGTCACTAACATGTTTTTGTGATTACTAACTCTAATGCAATGTTTCATGTGTGCGTTTGAGGTGTTTTCTTCCATTTGCAGGATGATCCCACATTGTAGCACACATATTTGATGCCCATCATGGGGCTAGACAGTTGAAAATCTCATTTTTAAAAACATTTTTCCACAAGTTCTTGCCCAAAAAATTTCACCACAGTTTCGTGCATATGATAGTTCTTTTCGCGCATATGATCTATTTTTCATGCATATGAGATAGAGCCAAAATTTTGTGCCCTGGGTTTAAATTTAGGCTTGTGTAAGCCCACCAAAAGATTTTATTTTTCACTAACTCTTGTTTTTTGTAGGTTTTCCTAACAGTTTCTTGTAGAATTGGAGGGGTTAGATTAGGATTTTTGGATTTCTTTCTATCTTTTCAAGCTAGATTTAAAAAGAATTCATCTTTCATTTGGGTTAAAAAGAATCTCATCTTTCATTTTGGGCTTAAAATAAATCAATTTTTCTTTTGGGCCTTAAAAAGAACTTCATTTGCAAGGTTAAAAAGAACCACAAATCAAACACTTTGTTTTCTTGCAAGATTAGGAAAAAACACTTCAAATTTGGTGCTCTTAAAAAGGACAAAATAAATTTCAATTTCTTGCAAAGAGGATAAAAAGTACAATCAACCTATTTTTTGTAAGTTAAAAAGAATAATCAACTTGTCCATTCTTACAAAGAGGTTTACTTTCAAGCAACATGCTTTCATTTTGTTGACCAAGATTTCCATTTCCTAGTTAGAAAACAAATTGCTACGTGGGACTAAAATAAACACCATGTTTGATTGGAGCAACATCTCCAATTAGGATCTATAAAATAATTGCTTTGAAGGTTAAAAAGATTTTTGTTTTCCTTGTCTTGAGTGGTAGGTATATGCTCTCCCCTTAATTGGGTGACCAAAAAGCCAAACCCACTCGTTTTCATGCTTTCTTTACTTTCAAGCAAATAAATTCATTTAGAGGGCTTGCCTTCCCGAAGCCTTGAGGGGGCTAGTGAGAAGGGTACGACCCAAGTGGGAAACAAATTTATTGCCAAGTTTACCAACCCACTATAATCAAATGTGGAGGCTGATGAAAATCCCCTCCAATGAAAGTGTGTATTTGATAGCCTTCCCCTAGTATCCTTGTGATGTGAAAAGCCTTTGTTCTAAAAGTTGGGAAGCTTCTTAATAGAGTTTATCATTTGCCGCACCGAACATAATCTTTACTACAAACCATAATAGTAGAAACTTTGAGCCGAGTCAGTTGACATACATTGGTAATATCATAGTGTAAGGGTGGGGAAGAATCCGCCCCCAAGATAACTACCTAATTGTGAAGCAAATCACTTTGGGTTAATTTCTGGAAAAAAGAAAACAAACGGGTGCCCTCTAGGGGTGACAAGGCTATTTGAGTTGATGGGGTATTGAGACTAGTGGGCTATGATATTGTCAATGGCCCTTGAATAAATATTCTACTTGGCGTGTCTTATGTGTATCCAAACCAGTGAAAACATCAAGGATTTGAATATATCCTCAAAAGAACATACACTCAATGTTTAGCATTAGGATGGCCATTGTCTTCATGTGTGATATGTATTCTTGTCATAAATGTTAAAATATCTTTGCAAAAATATCCAAAAATCAACTCAAAAATAATTTCAAAAACAAGGAGAGATCATAAGTGGAAGAAATTTTCAAATCCAACAAAGCACCTTTGGAGGTGGTTATCAACTTTTCAACTATCTTTAGGCAAGATTTTCATCGAACCAAATAGAGGAGTATCAAAACCAAGTGATCAAGAGTTTATCATCCAAATATCTCAACAACAACACCTAGTTAAGTATTCAAGTTAGTCAAATCAATTTTCCATATCAGGAGACTTTATCCATATCATTTGACGCACTTTGTCATAGGGGCCTATCGAACAAACCCTCTATTCGACTTAGTAAGCTTGAGTATTCAAAACGAAGTATCCATATCAACCATCAACATTGACACTCTTAGATCATTTGTATGATCACTCCCCGTATTTTGAGAAGAAGAAGTCTTCATCAAAAGACTAAGTTGAAGAAGAGACAACCTAGTCCTAGGGCACTTATCAAGAGGAGAAAGTTTCTCCACATCACATTTTCTTGCGTCATATGCAATTGTACCTTCAAGGAAAATGTAACAAATTTGAAAAAGAACCTTTAAGAAGTAGGGCTTACATTAAGAAAGAAACATTCAATCAACACCTTAACCAAGTGGGAAAGATCAATCCCGCCTTATTTCTAATAATTTGCATCACTTAGAATGAGGCTCGGTCCAAGCCACCAACTCCATCAAGAACCTTGTTATAAGAGGAAGAATTCACTACTATAAAAATATATTGATGCCCGTTGGCACTTGATCTCGAAAAGGCAAAGAATTGGATCCACAACCAGAATCTAGCATTAGTCGTAGGGAATATAACCCTTTTGATGAATACACAAATATGCAAGAAGAGGAGATCACCGAGGAACTTGTCCAACAATGCCAACAAAGTGACACCTTCCAAAATCTCATGGAAAGGCTTATAGAAGCGGACAAAGAAAAGTACCTCCTCATGCTAAATAGCAAAGGAGTCAGGATGCCTAAGGATTTTGACATAGAAAATTCAAGGAATGAAAGAATCCCAAGAACAAGGCCAAGGGCCTACACATTCAACTCTCAAAATCAATAACACTTAAGAGGAGATGAAACCCAAGACAATGCCTACAACCAAGACAATACACATGATCATGATGATATTAGTGAACAAGGGGATGCTTGTCATCGAAGGTCCAATGAATAAAATATTCCCCTAGCTATTATTACACAATAACTCCAAGCACTCCAACGACAAATGCAAGATATGCAACAAGGGTCTATGACAAGGTATTCTTCAGAGGACATTTGTCCTTACCCTTTTGATAGGAGGCTAAACATGATACCTTTCCTGCCAAATTCCAATATACTAAAGTATGACAAATACAATGGTAAGAATGATCCTCATGATCACGTCAGGGAATTTTGTACTATGAGCTTGGAGTTTTGTCATAACGATACATACATGATGAGGCTATTCTAAAGAAGCTTGGGAGGGCAAACAATGGAGTGGTTGTCAAAACTCACACCTCCCATTGGATCATTCGATGAGTTGGTGAATAAATCCATTACATAATACTCCTACAATATCCAACATGAGGTTACCATGCTTGACATATGCATTACGAAGAAAAAGAACAATGAAACATTCATGGTATTCTTACATCTATTGAGAAGTATGGTCTCAAGGTACCCGCGAGATGTACCTTAAAAGGAAAAGATTGAAATCTTCATAGACAATTTGAATGATGAAATGAGTTATCAACTCAAACTACAATGTTTACCCACTTTTACAAAATTGATAGAGAATGGTATCCAAGTAGAGGAAGCCTCGATAAAAAAGGAGACCTTAAAATTCACTAAGGAAGGTGTTAGTTCATCAAGCAATACCACCTATAGCAATCAATATAATAACAACAACTCAGACAAGTCCAGATTTTGGACTAGAAACAAAAATGTTGTTAATGATAGTGTAGTCGATGCCAACAATGTAAAGTCTAAGCAACTAGTGCTGATTTTATCAGGTAACACTCCATCCAACAATGATCAAATAAGTTCCAATCAAGGCACCAACAATTATCAACGCACTACCAACCAAGGAAACAATAACTACCGAGGGATAACAACAACAATAAGGGGAACAACAATAACCAAGGGGGTAACGCTAACACTCCACCTCCCCCACATCGAAGAATTTATACACCATTGGGACAAACCTTGGAATCTACATTTTGAGAACTATTGGAAAACAAGATTATCACATTGCCATTCATAAGAAAATTTGAACCCCAAGTCAAACCACCATAGTGGAATGACTCACATTATTGTGATTATCATCAAAACAAGGGGCATAAAACAAATGATTCCATGAGGTTGAAAAACCTAGTTTGAGATATGATTGATAAGGGAGACATAACGGTCGATGGTCAAAAAACCAATGGTGATCACAAGGCTTTCAAAAAACCTCTTCCTAATTATGACAAGGGAGGAGCATCAACTTCAAAAAACAACAAAGGAGCCCACATCAATCACATATACAAAAATGTCATAAATCACATATCGACATGCGACAATCAAGTAAATATCATAAAGATCAAAGATAAACAAGAACATGTGTCGGTAAATGTGACAATGAGGGCTCATAAATATGTCTTGAAGGGGAGCACATCTAAAGCAACAACTATTCCCAAGACTCAATATAACTTGGTCGACCAACTGCAAAGGACACCCGCTCAGATATCAATACTGGAATTGCTCAAACTTTCACCAAAGCATAAGTATATTTTGGAGAAAGCTCTTGTAGAAACAATAGTTCCAAACAATCTAGATATCAATTGGTTCCAAGCCATGCTGGCACATATAACAGTGCCACATAGCATATCTTTCTCAAGAACATGATGATGTCTCTTTGAGTCATCCACACAACACCCTGCTCCATATTGAAGTCCTAGTCTACAAACATTAGGTAAAAAGAGTGCTAATAGATGGAGGAGCTAGTCTCAATATATGTACCTTGAACCTTATTCGTGCATTAGGATTCTTCGAGCAAGATATTGACCCTAAAAATAAGATCACTATCAAAGCCTATGATGATGAAGAAAGGTCATCCGAAGGAACAATGGTACTACCCATTCAGGTAGGACCTGTGCAAAAAGACACACTGTGCCAAGTCTTGGACATAGACTTGACATACGACATACTCTTCGGTCATCCTTGGATCCATGAAATGCAAGCAATATCTTCCACGTACCATAAATTTTTGAAATTCCCCTACAACGGACAAGAGATATTGATATCATTAGACACTAACCCCTTTCAATATTGCAATGCTATGGGGGCAACTCAAAAATGTTTTGGTTCCACACAACAGGAATGCCCAAGCTTCCTCATTATCCAACAATAAAAAAAACTCAAGTCGTTGTCCATAAACTTTGAGAAGAAGATGAAGATAAAGTACCAAGGTATGGATGAGTACTCAAAATTGCAAATGTGAGTACTCAAAATTCCTCATTTTTGCAAGGTTGGCAATGTCTATCAAAATTACCAACCTTGCAAAAATCTCACGTACAACCTTCCACATCAAGACATCAAGAAACACAACCCATCAAGAAATTTGATGGGTAAATTTATCCAAATCAACACACTGGATGAAAAATTAGAAGACAGGGACATCCTCAGCTGGTTGTATAAGGACAAGGAAGAAATAAGAGTTGCTGCCTTAGAAGTGGTTGTTCTCATAGAATAGTATGGAAGTAGGTTCATAATCAAGCAACAAATGGGATACAAAGGAAAATGACCTATTGGCAAGTGTCAAGTGGGCATCATAGAACCCATACAACCTCATTCACAACTTACAAAAGACAAATCAAGACTTGGGTATGGTCAACATGTTCAATCTGTACAAAAGCAAGATCACCCTCAAAAACCTCGATGGAGAGAAAAGGTAACACAAAACAAAGAATCCTGGAAAGAGGTGATACACCAAGCAACCCAAAAGACAAGAAAAGAACAAGAGCATGAAGAAAATGACAAGCGACAAGAATAAATTGCTATCCAAAGAGAGGAGGCTTCTTATAAAAAAGTACATCATGTAGAAATACTTGATCAAATTGAATTTGAGCCACAACCTGAGGAGACTTCTACTCAAAGAAGGGAGACTGTGTATGAGCAAATCCAAAGAGTACTGTAGACACCTAAAAGTTGCACAATAAATTAAGTGAATTTTATTCATGCAATTATCCCTAGTTCTTCCAATTAATTAAATTAAGATTTAATTAATATCCATATTCTTCTAATTAGTCTATTAATCAAATTAAAGATTTAATTAAATCCATTTCCTCTAGCCTAACCTATTCATTAAACTAAGGTTTGATTAAGTACCCTTAGCCATTTAATTGAATAAATCTTATTTATTTAATTAGGATCCCCTTTTCCCCTTTTTGATTAAATTCACATTTAATTAAAATCCCTTTTGCATTTAAATAAATCAAAATTTATTTAAAAATTCCGCCACTTGGAAAATCCTATAAATGCAAGTCGCACCCCCTTTTTGGTTAAATTAAAAAATTACCTATTTTCCCTCACCCACTTGAAAAATCCTACATTCCCCTAATTATTCTTCCAGAAGCCTTCTAATCCTATCCTAATCATCTCCTATTTGCCTAATCATATCCCATACCTAAAATTGGGGGAGTCACTTCTCCAAATTTGGAAGAAAGTCTTCAAAATGCATTTAAGACTTTATCTATTTCAACAAGTTAACTTGTTGAGTCTTCCAAACATGTAAGGCTCTTACATAAATCACTAGTGGTTTTCCTCTTTGGGAAAGTTAGCCTCCAAAGTCTTCAAAAGGCATTTAATGTCTTTTACAAGCCCACACCCATTAGCCATGATGGTTGCCCCTTTAACCATTTTCCAACGTTGCACAAGAGTTTACCTCTTGGGTAATAGCATGCCTCCCTGGTTAATGACATTATCCATGATGTTACTCCTTGAGGTTATCCCTAATTTCTTGATTAGCATCTCCTCAAGCCCTCTCAAGGTGAAATTTGTCAACTTGGGATTGGATTGAATCTCTCCCATGGATTGATAACTTTCAATCCTAGCCCTTGTTGAGATTACTCAATCTCAACCATCCATTTCTCTATTTTTCATATAAATAGAGCCCATTCCTTCTTCAATTCATCAAGTCTTTTGTGCATCAAAATTATAGTCACATTGTAGGTTAAGGAGCTCTCTTTGTCATCACCAAGCATCAACATCATCCTCAAGCATCCATAACACATAGTTTAGCTTCATTTAGTTGTATTTTAATCTTCCATCCTACCTTAATTTCAATTCTTTTATAAGTTTTGCATTCTCATCTTAGTTTAATTAACTCACATAGCATACTTAGCTTTCGATTTGAAATATACTTTGCCTCCTAATCACCTAGCTTGCATCCTTCATCTTCATCTCTTAGCACTCACTAGAATCCTAGTTGCATCCATTTCGATTCTAGTAGCATTTTTTATATAAATTGTTCTCTAGGTTGTCATCTTGAGGATCAAGTGCTCTTCCAAGTGGGGGCCACCTTGAATCTTAAAGATCTTTAGAGATAGAGGACAATGAGGCAATTTTAGACTTTTTAATCTATTCATGTGTTTTTATTTCTAACATGTATTGCAATGCTTCACTAGTGTGTTTGAAGTGTTTTCCCTTTTACAGGTGGAAGACCACATTTCCAACATACAAGTACAAACAAGCATAGATATTGAATCAACACAAGCCACCCAACTTGTATCGATTATCAATGATCACTTTTTGCCATACAACATTCCTATCTGATTCAGTGGGGTAACCCTAGATAGTGATTTTGAAATAGATTCCAATGAGTATGAATGGGATACTTTTTCTGATATTACTAAGGATATTGAGGTGGATACAATCCACACCTATACACCCATACCTTATAATGGACAAGGCTTGAGATCTAGATCAGTTGAATTCGGACCACAACATATCTATGAGGCTAGTGAGAATGAGTAGCTGCAATACGAAAGAAGCAATATCGACGAGAGTACCATCAAAAACCTTGAGGTTGTTATAGACCTCACCCATGCTACATACAATTATGACAATATCTCTATCATGACTCACAATGATAGATCTTAAACTGCCAAAGGACTCCCTACCTCTCATATATCCTGACCTTATAGATTGGGAAGAACTTGAGCACAATGATATACCAATATTCCAAAAATATGAGGCCATTGTTCAGTACCTCTGCTCCATCAACCTAGAAACATGCTCCACCAGTGAACCATATAACAATATTTACAATCAGGGGAGTGCCAAGTCTCTCAGTCACAAAATGAACAAAATAAAAAATTGATCTAATGGTGAAAACCATCTAATGGCCGTATTAGATCACAAAAAAATAAAAACAAAGGGTGTATCTGATGGTGAAAACCTCTTTGAGGCACCTAAAGGAGAGAATTGACACTCTTCCTGAACATTACTAGGAGAGATCACCCATCTTGATTGATCCAACTAAATTAATAAATATCGGCACTGAAGCAACAACAAGAACCATACATTAGACGAAATCACTAACGGAAAAGGAAAAACCTGACTTTGTCAAATTCTTTAAGGAGAAGCAAATCAATTTTGCTTGGTCTTATGCAGACATGCCAGTGGTAGATCCAAATCTCATCATGCATCACTTGTCAATCGCTCCTGGAGCTAAACCTGTCAAACAAAAATTAAGGAAGATGAACCAACATGTTGTCATATTGGTCAAAGAAGAATTGAAGAAATTACTTTATGTAGGATTCATCTGACCTATAGACTATGCTGAATGGATTTCTAACATTGTGCTAGTCTCTAAACCAAATAAAAACATTAGGATTTATATAGATTGTAGGGATCTCAAGAATGGTTGTCCGAAGGATGACTTTCCTTTACCAAGAATCGACACCATTGTTGATCTAACAATAGGACATGCTATGTTATACCTCATGGATGGTTTTTCCAGCTATAACCAAATCAAGATAGCTCCAGAAGATCAGGATAAAATTGCATTCACATGTCCATGGGATACATATTGCTGGAACGTCAAGCCTTTTGGCTTGAAAAATGCTGGTGCAACCTATCAGAGAGAAATGACAACTATATTCCACGACATGGTCTATTCTTTTATGGAAGATTATGTAGATGACTTGCTAGACAAATCATTCACAAGAGAAGAACACATGGACATTCTTGATAAAATCTTTCAATGACTAGAGCAATTCAATGTCAGATTGAACCCTAAAAAGTGTTTTCGGGGTCACATCCGGAAAACTCTTGGGCTACATTGTATCAAAAAAGGGCATCGAGGTGGATCCAACAAAGGTTCAGGCTATCATGGAAATGCCACCTCCAAGGAATATTAGTCAACTACAATCTCTTCAAGGCAGGCTACAATCTATCAAAAGATCATTGCTCAATTGGTGGACAAATGTCTCCCATTCAACCATCTACTTCATAAAAATGTACCTTTCAGATGGGAGGACAAATGGTTCCATCAACTGAAGCAATATCTCATGAATCCACCTATTTTAGTACCACCAATAGCGGGAAATCCACTCATCCTCTACATATCAACAACTAAATTGTCAATGGGGGCATTACTAGCACAAGAGGACTCAATAGGAAAGGAAAGAGCCATCTATTACATTAGCAGGACGTTGAATGGCTATGAACTCAATTACACTTTCATCGAAAAGGCTTGCTTAGCTGTAGTATTCACTTCCCAAATACTACGACACTATATGTTACCTCATACTATCAAGCTAGTGGCAAAGATCAACCCACTAAAATATCTACTCAACAAAGCCACTCTCACAGGGAGGTTAGAAAAAAGGGTCATGATCCTAAGAGAGTTTGACATTCAGTATACATAATAGAGGGCTATCAAAGGATAAGAAATAGTAGATCAACTGGCAGAAGCACCTCTACCAAACAAATACCCACTATAGGTGCAATTTATAGATATGGATGTGCTCATTATTGCACCAAAGCAATGGACCCTATACTTTGATGGATCTTATACACAACATGGATCAAGTGTTGGAATCTTGTTCCTCACTCTAGAAGGACGCATAATTTTGAGATCCTACAGATTGATGTTCCCATGCACCAATAACATTGCTGAGTATGAAGCTCTAGTGACATGTATCAAAGTAGCAGTGGAATGGAAAACCACAGTATTGAAAGTCTATGGGGTCTCTCAATTAGTTATCAATCAAATCAATGTTGACTATTAGACAAAATATGATAAGTTGATGTTGTACAAACACATGGTGGATGATTTTAAGAAATAGTTTGTACACATCACATTTGAGCAGATTCAAAGGCTAAATAATATTTTTGCTGACACAATGGCCACTATCACCTCGCTTCTACAAATTCCAAATGAACATAATCACTATGAATTCTTGGTGGAGCAATTGTTTTTCCCGACCTATGATAATTCAGAATCCCAAGTCATTTTTGCCCTAAACGGTTATGATTCCCCCTTATACAAGTAGATATATGCCTACCTCAAAGAAAATACCCTCCCACCAGATCTGTCTCGTAACAAAAAATGAAATTTTATCTGACAAAAGCCCGCTATACATTAATTGTTGATACACTTTATCGCCAAGGTCTTGATCGTACTCTTCTTCGAAGCCTTGATCGTAACGAATCAGACTCCGCCTTACATGAGCTTCACAAAGGTATTTGTGGTACACATTCAAGTGGTCCCACTCTTGCCAAGAAACTACTATAGATGGGATATTATTGGTCGACAATGGAGAAAGAGTCCTATCAGTTTTCTTGAAAATGCCCTAAGTGCCAAATTCATGGTAACCTCAGACATTCACTAGCACAAGAGTTGCAACCAGTCACTACATCTTGGCCTTTTTGTCAATGGGGACTCGACCTAATGGGAAAGATCCATCCTTCCTCATTGAATGGACACAATTTCATCATCACGGCCACCGAGTACTTCACCAAGTGGATTGAGGTAGTTCCAATGACCACGGTAACTAGCAAACAGATAGCTTCCTTCATTCTGAATTACTTCATTTGTCGGTACAATATCTCTAGTTTTATTATCATAGATAATGGAAGACCTTTCAAGAATCAAGATGTACAAGAGATTTGCAAGGGATTCCATATCTAGCATCGCTTTTTACCACCTTACTATCCACAAAGGAATGACCAAGCAGAGGTCTCAAACAAGACAATCTTGAAAATCCTCAAAAAGACAGTGAATGGTGCTGGTAAAGATTGCCATGTCCAGCTTAAACCTACACTTTGGGACTACAAAATGAGTATTCACACACCTACATGAGCTACACCATACTCATTGGTGTATGGGTAAAAAGCTATCCTATCTATTGAGGTAGAGATTCCATCACTCAGGGTGTTATTAAAAGGCCTCATTCTAGATGAGGAATATCAAGTCAACAGGCTGCAAGAGCTAGAGCTTCTAGATGAACATTGCCAACGTTCCTTTGATCATCTCAAGGCATATCAACAAAGAATGTGTCAAAGTTACAATCACAAGGTCAGACCAAGGGCATTCAAAATTGGTGGCCTAGTCCTAAAGGAAAATCCCCAGAATCAACAAGATCGAGAAAAGAAAGGGAAATTTGAACCCAACTGGTTAGGACCATTCATCATCATATCAACTTATGGACCACAAGCATATCAGTTATCAATTTCAGAAGGGGACATTCTTGACAAGCCAACCAACAACATCCATTTGAAGAAATTCTACACTTGAGTCGTCCAAAAAAAAATATATATATATAAAAATTAAAAAAAAATCATCACTAGGGTGAAAACCTGGCAAACAGGCACCTTGTGACACATGAAAAATATGAAAAAATTAGAAAAGGACAAAAATAATAAAAAACAAGCAAAAAGTGCAATAAAAACAAGTAGTGAAAACTTGACAACATGCGCTATTTGTGATAGAGTAGCTCCTCTATCTATCGGTACTCGTGTCATATATTTGGCTCCATATGATCTAAGCCAATAGCCCCCACAAAACACTTGTACACACATCATTATCCCAAACATACTTAGCATAGTCACTATCTTTGATTTATCTGAACCAATTATTCTAATCATATCCCACCATGGCTTGGTGATCAGTGTAAGTATCCATATCAAAGTAGTATTCACAATAAGGGGTAAAATCCTGAGCTCGCTGGGGGCATTTCGCCTTGAGGGTTTTAAACATCAGACCATGATGGACTTGAAAAGCACTAAGAGGGGGGGATGAATCAATGACACAATAAATAAAGTTACTTCAAACACTGACCAGTAGATGAACTTAACACAGATTTTAAATACAATGCATGCAATCCAAAATGATATAACAACATTCACAATAAGTATTACATCCACCATAACACAAGTATTTATACGTGGAAAACCCAAATAGGTAAAAACCACGGTGAGATGGAACTCAGAAGTAAACTATCTGCATAAATAGATAACTGATCGGTTAAGGTCTACAAAGTGCTCTGCTAGGAGCAAATCTTGTTAGAGATCCCAAAGCTTGATTAAAAGCTATACCCTGTGAAAGGTAGTACTCTATTTTAGGAGTAACCTTGGTAGAGGATTTCTAAATCCAAACTAATGGATCACCTTGTTAGAGGATTTTAACAATGAAGCTTGTTAGAGCTTACCCGGTTCAGGGATTTTAATTCTACTATAATTATTAGAAGACAATAGGATTTGTTTAATTTGTCTAAGTAGCACAATACTTGCTTGATTAGATCCTTCTAAGCATATTCAACACTACTTCTCAACATACTCTGCAACTTAACACTTTTATCTTTTTCACACAACAAATCATTTCCGCTCATGAAATAATTCATTGTGATGTCAATATATAAACATTTAGATTTCATATCAGCCACAAGAATTCATAACACAATTACCTAGGTGCAGTGTATCTGGTCAAGTGATCATTAACTCATCACAAAAATACCGCCAAAATTGTTGGTGGTGATATTTCATCACAGAATCTACAAATACCGGTTGGAACACTTAATACTGGTTAGAGGTAAACCGCTTGTCCTTTATGCTTCTGAGATAGCCTCCACTTGATCTTCATGTTGATGTTGAGACATATATAACCAAGTGGTTATCTCCATGCATATACCATTTGTCACCAAGTACCAGTTAGAAATAAACCTTTAGTATACCGGTTGTAGTATAAACATCTTGAAGTCATACCGGTAGACAATATAAACATATGTGTGTGTATGTGTTTCATTAATGACAACATGTGATGAATACATTATAATCATCATCAAGCAAACAATCTTCCCTTTTGGCATTGATGGCAACACTTAAATTTTTTTACAATAGTACTGCTAAGTGTGCATACAAAAAAAAATACACATATACACATACTCCCCCTTACTACATACATCATACAAAAAATTTCAAAACACACATACATATTTCTACTCCCCCTTTGACAACAATGCCAAATTGAAAAAGAAAAAGAAATATATAGAGAGAGAAAATTTGTATCAAAGTGTTTACCATATACAACAACAACTTGAAAAACTGAATCAAGGTTCATGCATTAGCAATCCTCATAAAAATTGCATTATAATTCCTCTTCAACTGAGATAAAGTATGTTCCCATGTTTCTAACAAATTCTCAATGAGCTCTAGTGTAAACATGATTTGATTATGAAATTCCTCCATGGAATCCAGTGAACAAGTTTCCGGGGTAGCTAAAATAGCTTTTGCATGCATGTAGGTTCTCTGTAGGATGTCCACTTGTGTTGTGAGGTGACTCTTTAATTCTTTTAAGGACCAGAGTCTTTTTGCTTTCTCAAGATCACAGGAATCTAACCTATGGTGCAAATCATCTACAGATTTGCTAAAAGCAAAAACAGAGTCTTGAAGTGGCATATACACATTGCATATCTTTTCTAACTCCTGCTCAGTTTCAGTACGCCTGCTATTGATATCAACAAAAAAGAATGAAATATTAGAATTAGAAGTAAGAAATTTCCAACCTATTTCAATAGCTTGCCTTAATAAATCTTTATTAAGTGATAGAGCAAGTTTTACAGTATCAATTTCCTTCATGATCTTCTCTCCACGCTTTTTCCTATAACTCTTTTCTACATATGTATGGGTTGCTTCTTCAAGTGATGTAATTTGGTAAGATGCATCAACAACTAATTGACCAAGTTTGCTGACAGGTGTAGACAGATGCCCTGTAGCAGTTTCTAGTAGCAGATTTGTCAGAATGTCTACTGCTTTCTGAATGGTTTCTGCTTCAATCCTTTGTTCCTTAAGTCTCTTTTTGTGCACTCTAGATTGCATAACATTTGCAATCTTCATCATTTCAGATGCACTCATGTTGTCAATGTTTATAGGCCCTGAAATGCCTAATGAGTCATCTTTAGCTTCATCATTCTATTGTAAGACTAATGGCTTTGCTGGTTTAGAAGATGTTACCTTAATGATTGCTTTCTCTTGATTTTTCTTCATTTCCAGTTTAGAGATCTATGTAGCAACTTGTTCAATAGATTCTTTCTGAATATTCTGTGAAACTGATGGGGATTGGGGTTTCTTTGTTTTAACTTTTGCAAGTGGAATATCCACTCTGATTGAATGGTTGGTTCCTCAACTGAAGTAACCTGTAAGACAGTGATCATAGGTGACTCCATATCAGGTGCAATGATGTCTTCAGATAGATCAATTTTATCCTAAATATTATCAACAACTTGAATAATGGTGTCATTTATTCTTGACAGGATAGACCTAATCAGCTTGTACAATCTCTTCTTCATCCATTTCAGGTCGATCAACAACATCTTCCTCATTCTTAGAGGAATGGATGAGCTCTTCCATCCATTTGATGTTGCAAACTATTTGATGAGTCCCAGTTTCAATAATTTTCCTCTTCACATTAAGTAGCTTCAATTACTGATCAACTAAAGCACTAATTTCATCCTTAAACAATTTAAGAAAATATTGTACAAATATTTTATCTATAATGTCTTTTTCCAACTTAACAACTTCCTCCCATTTATTTAAAAGAATAATATACAAGGAATTTGAGATATCCTTTTCAATATCATGAGGTAATCTACTATAATGACACAAATGATTGATTACCTGTTGAATAATCTTCTCCTTTTCATCTTCAGTGAAAGAATCAAAATCTTCTCTGACATTTTCAAATCTCTTCCTCCCTAATGTCTTCATCATCCTTTCAAATGCAATCTTAGGTTTGTAAGTCGAAATATCAATAGGCACAGTTGCCTTTGACACATTTTTCTTAATTATTCTACCTGCTGCTTTCATCATCTTAGGTTCTTCTTCACTGTCGGTTCCTTTAGATTCTTCTTGAAGAATTAACTTCTGACCTCTTTTCTTTGTCTCCTTTTTCATATACACCTTAGGTTCAGGTTCCTTTTTGCATTGGACACTTCATGTCGTTCTAGTACTTTTCATCATCGGAGGTGCATCCCCAACTTTCTCCTTCTTCCCTTTACTGCTTGTGGTCGGAGCGACACTGGTTTCAGCAGTTTGATCTTTACTTGAACTCAATTTTACTCTCTTCTTATCTACTAGAGATGCAAACAAGTTATTGGCATAATCAATCAATAATTCATAGTTAACCTCATAACTCATATCCTCCATTTCTTCCTCTCTAGGCACAATTGCTTCCATTAAACAAAAATCAGTGGCAACAGTAAAAACAATGTCTTTAGCGAAATGTTTTACCACATCCTCAAGAAATCTTAGTCTCATGCTTATCTTCTTCTGAAATTCATTGAATTATTTGTTCATAGCGGTAGAGAAAGTATTCCTCATAGCCTTGATGTTGTTCTTGATTTGAGCAGATACTGGTAGATCCTTAGACCATTCAAGATCTCCGATTCCCGGTAGGAAATTTTGAAAATAAAAGAATATCCCGATCAATAAGTGTCCATATTTAAACTTTAGGCTTTTGTCCTTCTTGATAGATTGTAGATTTAAAAACAATTGGCTCCTTATGGCCTCACAAAGGTCATAATCTGCATTTTGAGCTATCATCTTGTAAGCAGTATGTACTGCTACAGATGGAACACTATTCATTCTACTAGAATAGAATACCCAGTAGCCTATAACCATAGCTACCAATTTTACCACTGGGTCTCTTATATTGTTAACAGAGAAGGCACGACCATTAGAGGTTGAACCGGTTAGAGTATTCACTGTATCTTTTAGAATGCATCTCAACTGAGGTACTTCATTGGTTGAGTGAAAACCATTTACAACCTGAATGGATTCCTTGGTTATGGTATTGGTCCTCTCTAAGTACATGTTCTCCCCATGAACCCGATCGACTCAAGATAATTCGGATATGCTCTTTTTCAAAATCTTCAAGAAAGTAAGTCGCGTTATGAAAACCTTTCTCGAAAAGCCTAATATACTTTGTTTGAATTTTCCTATTTTCATCACAAAGTGATTTCAACTGAGTATATATTGACAATGATCCCAAGTCCTCAATTTTGTAGTCAATATAGCTGGACAAATCTCCCTTGACTACGACACCATTAGGAACTTGTGACAAAGCATTATAAGACATAATCTTTTTTGCTTTTACAACTTCCATAGGTTCAGATGTGATCATAAATTTCCGTACTGACTTTAAAGATGACGCCATTTCAAATAAATTAGATTTTGCACCAATAATTTCAAGAAATACCTTATTTCGCACATGCTACCACAATTACCGGTTAAATGCCCAAGTGCACACCAATTCTGTCTTCTCCAACATTCAAATCAGATTGAGCACACAAATCTTAATGCAACTTTAACTGAAATCAACTAACAATTTCTTCTCAACTCTGCAAATGCACAAAAATATTTTCTCAAATGCATTAGGATAAAAATAACAAAGTGAAAACTTGCTTTTATTATTTTTACCAACTGCAATAAATGCTTGCCCGTTAGGGTTACAAACCCTAATTACACCGCTCAAGGAAAAACCGGTTGATAACTAAATGATAAAAATTTATCAAAATTTCACATTGCTTTCAAATTCTTTTATCACATATTCACTTCAAGGAGTCTAGAGGTGGATTTATCGTTATGCTCCCCTTAGCCATATGAAAAAGGCTTAATTCATTGGTGTAGGTGTAGGATTCTCTTCACTGGGTGAAGGAATAATTTGTTCTCTAGGTGAATCATCACTCTTCTTCTTCCAAGTTCGATTCATTTCTTCTCTTATTTCTTCAATATTGACCTTTTTCTTGCCTTTCTGATCTTCAGAAGGGTGTATCGGTTTGCTCTTCTTGGATTTGTAGAATTTTGCTAGGTGCCCTGGTTTGTTACGGTTATAGCAGGCTATACCAGATGATTTCTAAGGTCCTACATTTCATCTCCTAGTTCTTCTTCTGCAATTCATAGCCACATGACCAAAGTTATTACAGATGGTGCAAATGACATTTGTTACCTTTTCCATCTCAAATGGACTAAACCAATTATCGTAGGGTCTTTTCCAGTTCATGTTGACCTGGTTGTCAAAATTTCTCATCCAGTTTCTATTTGGTCTTGGATGCATATGCTATACATGATTATTTACTCCATATTTGTACTCAACTGATCTATGTCCATACATTCCACATGTGAAGCAATGACCTTCAAATTTCTTAGACACATACCTAGCATTAGTATTGTAGCTTGCATTTCTGTTGGGTTTGTCTCTGCAAACATTTGCAATGTGACTAGGCTTATGGCAAACAAAACAAACAGGTTTAAAGACCTTCTTACCCATAGGCTTTTTGACCTTAGGAGCAGATTTGTTCTTAAGAGTGTTGCTCTTGGTACCAGAGGATTCACCTTTTTAAGATGTCTGAAAACCAAGTCCAGAGGTATCACAATTCATTCTTTGTCACTGAATTTGTTCTTCCAACAAGATAGATCTTTTGTTGAGCTTCTCTAATTTTCCATTTGCTTCAGTAAGCTATGTGGTGAGATCTTCATTATGTTTTAATAGGTTCTCTTCCAGAGATGATGCTAATTAAAGATCTAGCTATAAGTTCCCCTTTTCTTCTCTTTTTGCATCCAAATGCTCATGCATAGTGACATTCTCTCACTTGATCTTGGCAATCTCTTGATCTCTTACTTTGATAAGATCTTTAGCTATTCTTCTAGCTTCCAGTTCTTGACTCATACAGATAGTTAAACTTTCTAGCTCTCTTGTCAGATTTAGTTTCTCACCGTTTAAATTTTCAACTTCCTCAACTAAAGCATCAATATTGGCCTCATCTTAAGAACTATTATCAGATATATCCAACAGTTCTTCAGTTAGCTCTCTCCTTTTGACTTGTGAAGCTTTTAGTTTGATCCTTAGGGTTTCAAGCTCATTCCTACTAGCCTCAAGTTCTCTAGCCATCTCAAAGTAGCTCATATTCCCCATGGTAGCTTTAGGGTTTCCTTCCAAGTGATTAAACTTTAAGGAAGTAAGGATCTGATACCAATTGATGGACTTGAAAAGCACTGAGAGGGGGGGGGGGGTGAATCAGTGACACCAAAAATAAAACTACTTCAAACATTGACCGATAGATGAACTTAGCAAAGCTTTTAAATACAATGCATGCAATCCAAAATGATATAACATCATTCACAATAAGCAATACATCTACCATAACATAAGTATTTATACGTGGAAAACCCAAATAGGTAAAAACCACGGTGAGATGGAACTCACAAGTTAACTATTTGCAGAAATAGATAACTGACCGGTTAAGGTCTACAAAGTGCTCTGCTAGGAGTGAATCTTGTTGGAGATCCCAAAGCTTGATTAAAAGATATACCTTGTGAAAGGTAGTATCTTGTTAGGAGTAACGTTGGTAGAGGATTTCTAAATCCAAACTAATGGATCACCTTGTTAGAGGATTTGAAAAATGAAGCTTGTTAGAGCTTACCCGGTTAGGGGATTTTAATTCTGTTGTAATTGTTAGAAGACAACAGGATTTGTTTGATCTGTGTAAGTTGCACAATACTTGCTTGATCAAATCCTTCTAAGCGTATTCAACACTATTTCTCAACATACTCTGCAACTTAACACATCTATCTTTTTCACACAGCATATCACTTTCGCTCATATAAAATAATTCATTGTGATGTCAATATATAGACATTTAGATTTCATGTCGGCCACAACAGATCATAACACAATTACCTAGGTACATTGTATCTGGTCAAGTGATCATTAACTCATCACAAAAATACTGCCAAAATTGTCGGTGGTGATAACTCATCACAGAATCTATGAATACCGGTTGGAACACTTAATACTGGTTAGAGTTAAACTGCTTGTCCTTGATTCTTCTGAGATAGCCTCTGCTGGATCTTCATGATGATGTTGAGACATATATAACCAAGTGGTTATCTCCATGCATATACCATTTGTCACCAAGTACTAGTTAGAAATGAACCTTTAGTATACTGATTATAGTATAAACATCTCAAAGTCATACTGGTAGACAATATAAACATATATGTGTGTATGTGTTTCATCAATGACAACATGTGATGAATACATTACAATCATCATCAAGCCAACTTACCAAACACATAACAAGACAACAAAGATCAGAACAACCAACAACGACCACAACAATGCAAGAAGGCTAGATATCAAGGACTTGAACTGATTTCAACTAGACAAAAGATCTATTTGCAAGATGTTTTATTTGACAAAAATACTTTTCAGATGGCATGCATGCTTACTTATGGCTGATTTTTGCTTATCATATCTCCTAGGTGGCTCAAGGATGTCTCAACGAATAGAGAAGAAAGGAAGGAATGTGATGTTTTCTTTGTCTACTATTTGGGAGTGAATCCTTCTACTAAACCAATTTTTCTTACGATGTGATCAGGAAACATATTACCGAAGACATTTCATATTTGTATGGAACAAAGGTTAACTCTTGTTTGTTTTACGCAAGAAACACTCAAGTCATCTTGGTTCAATTATACCTCGATGTTTGTGTCATCTTGCAATATCAAAATCCATATAAGTTATACTCATGTCTTTATGGTTCAATTATACAATGATGCTTTTATCAACTTTCAACAAATCAAGCCCGATGATGAAAACAAAGGAGACACTAGCACTTTGATCAAGACAGATGGAAACATTTAGGAATGAGAAAGCATTAGTATCATTTCATTATCATTATCATCTTAATCTTGCATTGGGTTGCATATCATTTTAATATTGCATTATTATCATTTCATTATCATTATCATCTTAATCTTGCATTAGGTTGCATATCATTTTAATCTTGCATTAGTATCATTTCATCATCATTATCATATTAAAATCTACATTTAGTTGCATTATCATATCATGGCATTTAGTTGCATATCATTATCATCATCATCTAGTCAAATTTATCATTGCATCCCTCACATGTATATCTATCACATCATCATGGAATATTTCTTCACTTTCACATCTTCATCATTCATCCAACTCTCATCTATGATGTCTTATACATGATGTATCTTTCCTGAAACCAGACATTTTGATCAGGTCTTATATAGGATATATCATTCCTGAAACTAGATGTTTTGATCATCTTTATCTTATACATGAGGTGTCATTCCTAAAACCAGACTTGATCTCAATCTTATAAATTCTATCAATCCATTTCATCTGATCCATTCTATCATATCTTATACAGGATGTATCTTTCTTGAAACCAAATTTTTTGATTAGGTCTTATACAGGATATATCATTCCTAAAACCAGACGTTTTGATCATCTTTGTCTTATACATGAGGTGTCATTCCTGAAACCAGCCTTGATCTCATTCTTATCAATCTAAGCGATCTTATCAATCCAATCAATCTGAGCAATCTTAACAATCCAATCAATCTTATCAAACCCATGCATGTCATAAACTATTTGCTCTTCTATCTTTCAAATAACATTCTTCTTCTTTCGAGAGATCATTCATGCCTTTAGTGCACAAATGATCTCTCAAGGGGGTATTATCATATCGAATCTCCATATCAGTATCATATCAGCTTCATATCGATAAAATCACATCAACATATCATATCGAAATCAATTTTTCATATCCAGGGAATCATATTGACAATTTTGGCGACAAAATCATATAAAAAAAATTGACAACAAATTGAGTGTTTTTCTTTGAATCAACATGTGGTCACATGTTGACTCAAAGAGGGGCAAAATGTAGACTCCTAAAAGTTTCACAATGAATTAAGTGAATTTTATTCATTTAATTATCCCTAATATTCCTATTCTTCTAATTGACATTTTAATCAAATTAAAGATTTGATTAAATCCCCTTCTTCTAGCCTAGCCTATTAATTAAATTATGGTTTGATTAAGTACCCTTAGCCATTTGATTAAATAAATCTTATTTATTTGATTGAAATGTCCTTTTCCCCTTTTGATTAAATTCACATTTAATTGAAAATCCCCTTTGCAAATAAATAAATTAGTATTTATTTGTGAATAGTCCCCCCACTTGCAAAATCCTACAAATGCAAGTTGCATCCCTTTTGGATAAATTAAATCATTTTAATTTGCCAAAATATCTATTTTCCTCACCCACTTGCAAAATTCTACATTTTTCATTATTCCCCTAATAATCTTTCTAGAAACCTCCAAATCCCATCCTAATCATGTCCAATCTCCTAATCACATCCTTTCCCTAAATTTGGGGGAGTCACTTCTCCAAATTTGGAAGAAATTCTTCAAAATGCATTTAAGACTTTATCTATTTCAACAAGTTAACTTATTGAGTCTTCCAAATATGTAAGGCTCTTACATAAAGCACTAGTGGTTTTCCTCTTTAGGCAATTTAGCCTCCAAAGTCTTTAAAAGGCATTTAATGCCTCTTACAAGCCCACACCCCTTAGCTATGAGGGTTGTCCCTTTAACCATTTTCCCATGTTGCACAAGAGTTTACCTCTTGGGTAATAGCATGCCTCCCTGGTTAATGACATTATCCAATGATGTCACTCCTTGAGGTTATCCTTAATTGCTTTCTTAGCATCTAATGCTTGTTTAGTATCCTCTCAAGCCCTCTCAAGGTGACATTTGTCAACTTGGGATTGGATTAAATCTCTCCCATGGATTGATAACTTTCAATCCTATCCCTTGTTGAGATTACTCAATCTCAACCATCTATTTCTCTATTTTGCCTATAAATAGAGCTCATTTTTTCAATTCAAGGATCCCAATCTTATGCATCCAAATTATAGTCATTTTGCAGTTTATCAAGGAGCTCATTTGTCATCTTCAAGCATCTAAGTCTTCTAGCATTAGCATCATAGAATTTAGTTTAATTGCATTATGTTTTAGATCATTTAGCCTAAATTTCATATCAATTACACACTTTTTCATCTTTATCTAGCTTAATTAGCTCATCATAATCTTTAATTTGGAATTAACTTAGCCTCGTATAATCTCCACCATCTTGATCATAACTAGGTTTTCATCTCACATCCTTAGCTTTCATTCCTATCATCATCTTAGCATTCACTAGGAACTTAGTTACATTCATTTTGATCCTAGAATCATCATTTAAATCTCATTCTCTAGGTTGACATCCAAGAGATCAAGTGCTATTCCAAGTGAGGGCCACCTTGAATCTTAAGGATCTTTAGGGATAGAGGAGCGTGAAATGATTTTGAGAGTTTTTGGTTCAATAACATGTTTTTGTGATTACTAACTCTAATGCAATGTTTCATGTGTGTGTTTGAGGTGTTTTCTTCCATTTACAGGATGATCCCACATTTCTAGCATAGAGAAGATACTTTCTCAAATGAAAGCACTTGATAGTGTTAGGATGAAAATTAATTACGAATGATGCCTTTATAGTGGGATCTCAAGTTATTTCCTATTTTAGGCCTACTTCCAATAGCCATATCAAAATATTGGAATCAAATAACAAATGATGAGAACTGACACTCTTGCACACTTGATTGTGGGCTCTTTTTGGAGGGACTATGGTGTTAGGCAACCTAGTCCACCTAGAAAAGGAGTAGTGAAGGATGGTTGTAGAGTGGAAGGTCTCGAACATAGGATCCACTCACCTCATGAGCATATGATGATAGTTTAGTAGTGGCAACACCAAAAATAAGCTTGAAATGAGTTATGAGGTGGGCACACTAAAGCAAAGGCCCATATATGAGTGTAAAATTCTAAAGAGTTACAATTTACACTACAAATATATTATTATATTATTTGTTATAATATATTATTATATATTATCACGTATATATAATAATAATAATATAATTATTATATTAATACTATATAATGTCGTATAATATGTTATAATATATTATTATATTATATATAATAATATTCATAATTTTTTATAAAACATTCAAATAACATATAGTTTTAGCTATAAAAAAAACCATTTTGGGCTTTTAAAAATGGATATTCATTTTTCTTTGATTTTTACCATAGCAAAATGTACTTTTTACTCGATTTAAGTAAAAAGTAAAACCATGACTTTATGATTTTGGCTAAGTGAAAAATACATTTTCTTTTAAATAGCCACTTTTTGACCCATCATGATCCTACACTCACCCAACTTGTACATCACATGTTATTGTTACAAATGAAAACATTAAATACAACAACTAAAAAAAGTTTACATACATGTTCATGCATAAATGGAACATTATGCAATGGTATGCTATTTGATTTGATTTCGTCAATTCAAATTATTACGATATGACGTAAATCAACTTACTTTGAACACCAATGACACAAATTATCCTACAAGGGATGCAAGACGATGGAAACCATCTCCGTCGTCCAATTTCATCTATTTTTCATTTGCCAATTTTTTTAATTCCAATATTCATCTTGAAAAATCGAATTGCTTTCTTTGGTCGTGGTTTATCGCCTTTTTTTGGCAAAGACGTGTAATAAACTTGCTCCTATTTTTGTGCGGGTTTATGGTCAACTCACATTGTAATTAAAAACACATGAAGAAAGAAAAGACATGTTTTAAAAAGTAAAATGTAAATAAACATGCTAATTATCCAATATGTGGAGTACTTATTATAGTAAAGTAAAATTTAGCACAGTCAAAATATTTTTTAAAAATTTAAGAGGAAAACAAATTATGAGCTCAGATTGTGGTACCTACAGCAGAGAGGCAAACAACACAAACACACCAATGGGATATTATGGTAGAGATCAAAATCATTAGGATAACAAATGAAGTAAAGATCTTAAGCGCGTCTCATTGTTATCTATCTCCAAGGATCCTTCAAATGAAGGTGGATCTCATCTTGGAAGAGCACTTGACCTATAGGATGACAACCAAAAGAACGAGGGATATATGATGATTCTAAGATCAAAATGGATACAACTATGATCCTAGTGATGATCTAGACATGAAACTAGATAATGATATGATGCAAGATATTGATATGAAACTAACTAGCATGAAAATGATGATATTAAACTAGCATATAAAATGAAGCTAACATGATATTGCTAAATGATATGCAAAACTAAATAATCTAATTACTATTGTTAAAGAGGTTTTAACAATGCTTGATGAAATGAGACTATAAGTTTGATGCACAAAGACTTGGATATGAAAATGAGGAATGAGAGCTCTATTTATAGGGAAAATAGGGAAATGGAGGGTTGAGATTGAATAATCTTAAAAAGGGCTAGGATTGAAAGTTGTCAATCCACGTTTACAATTTTCACCAATGAAATGGTGACAATTGTCAACAAGAGGTTGCTTGAGAGGAGATGTAAGAGGCATTAAATGCCCAAGAAGACATGAAGGTTACCTTGGGAGATAAGGGTTAAGGTTAGGTTAGAGTTATCCATTGGATAAATCTTTTACCCAAGGGGTAAACTCTTGTGCAAGGGTTAATAGGATAACTAGGGTTAAAGGCATAAGTGCTTGATGAGACCCTTGGGTTAGATGGGGGTTAAGTTAGAGAGAAAGCATCTAACCACGTGGGAAGGGTTGAGTTGACCATTAATGGTTTGGAAGACTTTGAAGGTTAACTTGTTGAGGACATAAAGCCTTTAATGCATTTCAAAGACTTTGAGACATATTTTAGAAGTGACTTCTCTTAAGAAATGTGCAAATGTTTAAGAGATGGATTAGGCTAACTAAGATAAGATTAGAAGAATCTAGAAGGTTCTAGAAGAGGTTTAGGAGGCAAGTGAGAGATGTAGGATTTTGCAAGTGGGCGAGGGAAAAATAAAATTTAATTAAAATAAAATTAATTTATTTCAATTGTGGTTGCAACTTGCATTTGTAGGATTTAAATAAATATTGATTTATTTTAATATGATTTTTGATTTTGCAAGTGGGGGGATTTAATTAAATGGATGGGAGGGAGATTTTAATTAAATGTGGATTTAATTAAAAATGGCTTAGATAGAAAAAAGAGGAATATTAATCAAATCTTTAATATGATTAATGGTCAATTAGAAGAATATGGATATTAATTAGATCTTAATTTAATTAATTGGAAGAATTAGGGATAATTAAATGAATTAAATTCTCTTAACTTGTTTTACAACTTTTAGGTGTCCACAAATATCTCTCTTTCTCATGAATATTATAATTTATTCCATTTAAGTTTAAATTTTAAAATTGTAACGGTGAATCTTAAATTTTTTTTTTTAATGTAAAGATAAATGTATAATGGATAGTTTATACATCAAATAATAATTAATTATAATATAAGTAAAATATTTATTAATAAAAAAATAATTTATATTCTATTTAATATATTTTTTAATTTATAGAATAATTTAATATTATTTTATAGTTATAACAATAATATTGATTATATAATTATAGTATATTCAAATTATTATTTGATAATAAATATTATTTAAATTTGATTTAACATTATACAATAGTTTAAACATTGAACAAGTATTATTACTATATAATTGTATTATATTTAAATTATTAGTTGATAATATATTATTTAAATATTTCAATATTACATAATATTGTATAAAAAATCTTTATATTAGTTAATACTTAAATTTGCAAATAATGTATAGATTTATAATACAACAAATCATATTAAATTAAACTTAATGTGGAAGTTGGATAAATAAAATATAAAGTTGATTCATTTTTTAAATTAGAAGAGTGTGAGGTTCCAAGAGCCTTATGATGACTTTGACTCAAAATGTATTAACATTCAAGAACATATAATCAAATTTTATATACACAGTCATAATGTTGCATGTACAACCAGAGCAAAGCAAGTATGGGTATAAGAAAAATCATAGCACAATGTAATTTGAAACTACCAAATGTGAGAAAAAAGTGTTACAAGCAAAGTGAGAAATAAGATATATTTGGTTAATTTCAAGGGAGTCGAACCAACAAAAAAATTATAACTTAGTACGCATTCAATGAAAAATGACAAGTCCCATGCAATTTTCAAGTGACTTCCTCCCATAGCCCTTTCTCCTAAAGAAATTCCAACTTACCAATATATATATCATTATCTCCCTCTTTATCCCTCTATTTAGTTTTCTTTATATATCTCATTCTCTCCTCTATCACTCTTTTTTTTTTTTTTTCCTCTCTTGCCCTCTTCCTATTTTTCTCTATCTTTCTTTCCCTCTATGTCTCTCCTCTCTCTTTCTCATGCTCTATCTCTCTTTCTATATTCCCCTATCCATGTTGCATATATTTTACTAATGACATGCCAAAGAAAAATAAAATATAAAATTTGCAATAATAGAGGCACCTTCTCTTCAAAAGAACAAGTTGGATCTACTTTCATGACTATTGCTTTTCTAATACTTGCTTTGACATAAGTGATTTCTAATTATGATAGATAATAATTCTTCCAATTCATATGTATTGAGACACTAATGAAATAGAATTTAGCATACTAAAAACAATAAACATTTTATCTCATTACAAACGAAGGACCCATTTATACCATTATAAAATTATACAAGTATCAAGTTAAAATGTACAATGCAACATAACTTAACAACAAAGGTTTATCTCTCTCACCTCTTCTCTCTCCCTCTCTCCCCCTCTCTCCCCCCTTTCTCTATGTCTCTCTCCCCCCTCTATCTATCTCTTTTCCTTTCTCTCCCTACCTTTCCCTACCTCACTCTATCTCTTCCCATCTCTCCCTCCGTATCCCCCATGTAATACCCCTACCCAGTTCAAACCCATTTTGACCTCGTTCACCGAGGTTGTCTTTTTTGTGGCTTACGTGGATGGTTGATTTATTGTGATTGTGGTGTGTTATTCTGGTATGACGCTTTGGAGTGTATTTGGTGAGTATGATTATGTATTATAGTTCATTAAGGAATAGATATTGAATAAATGTTATTGCTTATTGATGAGTAGTTGTAAACTTCGTTTCTACATTGTACTTTATAAATGATGAAATGTTAAGTTTATTTGTGCATTATTAATGATGGACTAACACATTTACTTTACATGCAAGTTACTTTATGTATATGTTGGCATGTCGTGTGAAAGTGTATGGGGTGCGAGGAGATGATTTTCCTTCACTCACTTCAGTGAGACATGGAATGTCACGATTCTCCTTCACCGGTATGTCTACTGTGTTTGTATATATATGCATATGTGGTTCATTGATGTAAGAAATTGCAGGTACAAGTATTGCATAGGTACGAGGTATCGTCTCCACCTGGCTCCACAGGTTTGAGCGTACCTAATTAACCTAATGGAAATGGAGGAGGTAGTTCTAAGGTCCTAATATTAACCCTAGCCTTGCTCAATTGTGAGCATCCTCAATCTTTTGTTTGTCTTGTCAGTTCGCCAAGTAGGCCACTTTTTCGACGTTGGCATGTGTGTCATGTTCTATTTTGGTTTCAATTGAGTGTTGTGTGTTATGCGTTTTGTGTGATCAATTATTCTCTTCTTGGTAGTGCCATGTTCTATTTTGGTTTCAGTTGAGTGTTGTGTGTTATGCGTTTTGTGTGTTTAATTATTCTCTTCTTGAGTAGTTAATGAGAATTTAATATGTGTCATTTTGATTAAAGGAAATTAAGAATAAATTATATTAGAATAATTTTTGTGGTTGATTAATTAATCAATTATTTTTAATTGTCTAAGTTAGAGTGAAAGTTGAATTATTAGTGAAAGTTAAATTATATTTGGCTCGAGTAATTGTTTAAAAAAAATAAAAAATAAGACCATTGTTTTTATAAATTGATAAATCAAATGCTACTAAGCTAGCAAAATTAGAGTATTTATTTATTACAATATGGTGGAATTAAAATGGGGGTTATGCATTTTTTGAAGAATGATTATTATTTTTCAAATTTTGGAGATTTCCAACCCTACAACGGATTTTTAAAATTTTGATTGGGAAGGATTTTCTTGGAGAGATTTGTGGGTTGGAGATTGTTGGATTCAAGTGAGAAAACTCTTGTTGCTACTCAGTTTTCATGAGTTCTTTCAGAGTCTTTGGCTCCATGTTTCATTTTGAAATTCTTCAACTTGAAGGTGAGTTTATTTGATTTCTCCATTGATTCTTTATGAAATTGTGTAATTCTTGTTGCAAATGGATAGCAAATGGATTTAGAACCTTTCTCCAACTTGAATTTTGGATTTTAGTTTAGATTTGAATTTGTATGTTTCATTTTTTTTTTATGAAAGTTGCTTTAGGGAAATGCTGCTCAAATTTATATGTATGCCCATAAAGTGAATTTGATTTCAAAAGTGTGATGTTCTTCACCCATCAACCAATGGGTTTTAAGGAATTTTTGATTTGGCAAGTTTTAATTTTTTGAGTTTTTGAAGGTCCATCAATGGTGGATGGCCTCCAAAACCTGGTTAGTGGCCTCCTTAGACTTTTTGAAAAATGTGAATTTGATGTTTTAAATGTGCAATTATTATTTGGAATAATGATATTATATATGAAAATTTCATTTGTGGATTGAATCGGATCTGTTCTCCTAGTGTTAGGGTCAATTGAGTGATTGAATACATGTGCTGGAAATGCATTATTGCCATGAGTTATTTGTGTGAATTTGAAAAAAAAGACAAAAAAAACTCAATCAAAACAAAATCACAGTAAATGTTATTTCCTATGCAATGTGTAATATTTTATATTATTTTTAAATTTGATGTATGTATGTATGTATGTATGTATGTATGTATGTATGTATGTACACACACACACACATATATATACATGTGTATATGTATACATACATACATATATATGTATGTATGTATACATACATACATACATACATACATATATGTATGTATGTATACATACATACATACATACATACATACATACATACATACATACATACATACATACATACATACATATACACACACACACACACACACACACACACACACACACACACACACACACACACACACACACACACACACACACACACACACACACACACACACACACACACACATATAGACATTGTTGGTATTTTGATAATGTTTAAGTTGTGATTGTCATTGATGGACACACACTTATTTTATGTATGAGTTATTCTCCACCGGTAATATGTGTTGTGTTGTTCACACCGGTATTATATGCCATTGTATGTATAGTCTTTATTTGTAGAAGACTATCGGTGTTTTGAAGAAGAAGCTTACCGGTCGTAGCAGTATGAAGACATCGAAGCGGTATGAAGACCTCAAGTGGAACGAGGACCCCTAGCGGTAGTTAATCTTCTTGATCGGAACATTATGTTCCAGTTTTCCAGTCTTTATTCGTTAACCGGTAATTGGTATACTGTGTCAAACCGGTATAATTGTAAAGTGTGATGAGTTATCCTCCACCGACACTTTGGCGGTGTTTCTGTGTCGTGTTACCAAATGTGTCCAGATGCACTGTACCTAGGAAATTGTAGTCTAATCTTATTGGACCGACATGAAATCAAATTCCTATATGAGGACATTATGTCTAGGGTTTTGAAGGATTGATATGTGCGAGTATTGTAGAGTAGATTAGGTGTGTGCGAAATAGGTATCTCACTGCAAAGCTTGTGAGTGCAAAGGATAGAAGACTGAAGTAATGTTGTAAAGCATTAACGGAGAACTGTCAAGGATCCAATCAAGCATTTTGTGCTACCTTCTAGATCATTCACTTGTTGATTACTAATCTCTTTGATAAGTTTGAAACCCTTAACCGGGTAGGCCCAGCCAAGCCTATTGTAAATCCTCTAACAAGGTGGTTCACAGTTGTGGATCTGAAATCCTTTAATAGGGTAGTCTTTAATAGGTCTTGTCTCCTAATAGAGATCTAGATTCCTAAGAGGATCTTTTCTGGTGAAGAACATTGTAAGGCCTTAACCGGTCTGGTTACTATTCTGCAGATAGTTGACTTGTGAGTTTTACTCATCGTGGTTTTTCCCATTTGGGTTTCCATGTCAAAATATCTTGTGTTATGGTGATTGTGCTTCTGTGGGTGAATGTCTACTTGATATTTGGCTTATTTATGTTTTAACCAGTTTGTTGTTTAAACTACTACATCGGTCTGCTGGAAAATTGTTTAAGAGTTTGGTTAAGTTCTTAGGCATACTAATTCACCCCCCTCTTAGTATTCATCAATTGGTATTAGAGCTCACTGGTTTTGTGAGCGACCAGTAGGTAATAACTGTAAACACCATAAAAGATGACTTGGTGAAATATGTGTGCATGGTAATCGGGTATAGAGTATTCTATGCTAGCAGAATGAATTTTATTCATACAACCGCGGTGTATGCCGCTTATAGGATGATCAAGGAGAATGCAGAACGTGACTTATGTACTTGCATGCAAAGACAACTCATGGAGAACCTGAAGTCCATCAAAGTGGACAAAACTCTGAGGTTTAAGTTTGGTCAACTACATGTCGGTTTGTTTTTCTATTTTAAGGGATATTTTCCAGGAGTTGGTGATGTTCAATGGTCGAGTGACCTATCGGTTTCTAGACAAATAAAGGAGAGTCTACAAGTAGTGGGAACTGCGTATCCGGAGACTCTGAATAGGTATTTTGATGAGTTCAGACTAAAGATGAACCAGAGAATGACAATATCAAGTGATCTAGTTAAAAAATATGAAGATGATATCTGTTTCACAATCAAAATAGATCATTGCATAATGCAAGCGGTCAAGCCTAGAGGAGATGAATTTGAGCCTATGGGCTATGAAGTGGTAAATGATATACTCACAGGATATGCCTCTACCCTACTTGCTTCACCACTAGATCCAAAGAAGAAGAAGACCGGTACTTACTCCGAGAGGATCAAATCTATTGAAGTACTGAAGTAGAAAAAGAGTAAAGTAGTGCCATAGACATTGGCACTAGTTACATCTGCTGCCAATCCAAGAGTGACCAAGAGGTCACTAGCCAAAATGAAACCGAAGGCTATTCTACCAAAGCTATTCGAAAGGAAGAGAAAAACCAAGAATAACTCACCGGATTCAGAAGATACTAAATCAAAGGTAGAAATGAAGAAGACAAGGCAATCAAGCAAGACGACTAAGTCAACCGGTAATGTACCAGCAACCTCTGCACTAGTAAATATACATGTTGCTTCTTACCAGCCTATGACACATTTTCAAAGAATTATGAAGAATGTTAAAAGGAAAGTACTTAATGATCTAAAAGATTATTTTGATGATCTTAGTGATAGTGAAAAGGAAGAAGTAGAGCTAGAGGTCATTAAATATTTGTCTGATAATGATTGGTCTCTAATTGACATTAAACCTATTGTTCCTATTTTTTTATATAATTATTTGGATAATAAATGGCACATTGTCATTGAAAAGAAGCAAGAAATTAGGGAAAAAAATTTTGCCCAATATTTTCCTGATGCCTCTAATTCATAATTGTTTGAGATTCTTAATCGATACAAAGGTATCTTTTTCATGTGAAAAAGAAGACTTTAGCTACTCGGTGACAAAAACTCTGAAGTGGAAAAAGACACCCATCTGTAGGTTAAAGCAACTTTCAAAATGCAAAAAGTATCCGAAGCTAATCGACTGGATGAGTAAGAGCCTGACCTATCCACAACCAAACTGGATGAAATCTTCGACAGTCTGGGTGAAAGAATAGTAGATCAAAATGAACCCATTGATGTTGATGCACTAGATGTTGAGGACACCACTTCAGAGAAGGAGAAAGATGAAGAGGAGAGAGTGGAGAAAGAAAAAGATGAGAAAGAAAAACAAGAGAAAGAGCAAGCAAATAAAGCGAGACAAGAGAAAGAGAGAGTAGAGAAGGAAGAGGAGAAGAAGAAGGAAGATGAGAAGAAGAAGGAGGAAGAGGAGAAGAAGAAGGAAGATGAGAAGAAGAAGGAAGAAGATGAGAAGAAGAAGGAAGATGAGAAGAAAAAGGAAGAAGAGAAAAAGAGTGAAGAATAGCAGAAGAAAGAAGAAGAGAAGAAGAGAGTGGAAGAGGAGAAAGAGAAGGCCACCAAGGTAGCCCAAGAAAAAGAAGAAGAGGAGAAGAAAAGACAAGAGGAGATCAAGGCAAAGGAAGGAGGAAAAACTCCTAAGGCAACCAGAGATCAAGCCAAGCAGGTTGATCCCACCGGTCCCATCGATTTGACTCTTGCCTGTCTTACTCAATCAGTTGATGAAAGTGAGCTACTAAGGAGCATTCAACTAGCTTAGGTTAGATTGGAAGAACTGAGGAAAAATAAAGAACAAGATGTCATTCAGTTTTCTATTGACACTCTTTCCAATCTAATTCCTAGTACTAACCTTCCCAGTACCGATTCCTCGCTGGCCTAGTTAAAACTTCTCTGCACAGTGGTAGATGATCGAGTGCAATCTTTAGAAGATGTTGCCCAAGTTTCTGTAGAGAAGAAGCATGAAAAACCTCTAAAAGTTTCATTAGTAAAGAAAATGGATGTAGAAAAAGCAAAAATACTTAAGCAGAAGGATGATATAAGTTTAGCTATGGGTGAAGGCAACCTACTCTTGAGAAAAATTTGCCAACCTCACCTATTTTGTGAAGATTCTCCGAAATGGAAGAGTCAACTCCAATCGGAGTTAAAGAAGTATATTGACAACTTTAAATTGACATATGATTCATTCACAGTGTATGGATAGACCGTTCACACTCACCAGCGTCAGATTGCAAAGATTGAATCAAAGATCTTCAAGCGGACTCAAGATCTGTAGGAGCTCCAGTTGCTTCTATTACCAAAATTGTAGGTTCTTCAGAAGTGCTTCCTTAACTTGGAGGCTATTACTATAACACAGGAGATGAGCACTATCAATGCAATGGGAGAATTAGCCTTCCAGATGAAGACCAAGAATGAAATTGCTGCCTCACTTCTTGATTCATGGTCTTCAGACATGAAGAATTTTTTGAAAAACTTTTAATGTCTTTTTGAGAAGTTTTACTCTTTATTGTCATGAACATATACTCTTTTTTATGTTATGCAATATAACTTTGGTAAATTTTGGTGAAAAAGGGAGTGTTTGCATTACTTTGTCATTGTTGGCAAAGGGGGAGTAGTATTGAAAAATTCATGCACATACTTGTAATTTTTGCAAAGGGAGTAGTGTATATGCTTAGGGGGAGTAATTTTGATTATGGCATCTGTTTTTGTTTTGTAAGCACTTAGATGTCAAAATTTTCCTAAGTGTTGCCATCAATCCTAAGTGTTTCCATCAATGTCAAAGGGGGAGATTGTTGGTATTTTGATAATGTTTAAGTTGTGATTGTCATTGATGGACACACACTTATTGTATGTATGAGTTATTCTCCACCGGTAATATGTGTTGTGTTGTTCACACTAGTATTATATGCCATTGTATGCATAGTCTTTATTTGTAGAAGACTATTGGAGTTTTGAAGAAGAAGCTTATCGGTCATAGCGATATGAAGACATCAAAGCGGTATGAAGACCTCAAGCGGAACGAGGACCCCTAGCGGTAGTTAATCTTCTTGATCGGAACATTATGTTTCAGTTTTTCTAGTCTTTATTCATGTTGGTAACAGATTGGTCACTGCAATCGTTTATCTGAAACTGACCCTGTTTGCCCAATGACTGATCACAAACATTCCAATAGTTGGAGAGATTGCCGTAAAGTCACAATCTTCTTCTGCGTTTGAGAGGGGTAGCTCCCTTGTATGATAGGGGTATTTAGGATTTTTGTGTACTTTTAACCTGAAAGTACATAAAGGAGAAAACATAGAACTTAAACAACATTAATAACATAAACCCTACTAGAAGACATACAAATACCAAGTAGGATTCCATAAATGATAACAATCACAAAAGGGGTTACCACCAAATAGGTTAGTCATACAATGATGATGAAAGTAGTACAATAAACCTGGACACATGAAGAGATAGGTTGCACTAGCACATGCAAGTCAAGATACCATGAAATGATGTGTTCCATCAACAGGTTTCACCAATACATAAAGGGATTACTAATTCAACATATGAGAAATTAGTAATAATAACTCATGAATACATTCAAGACACACAAATTCAATGCATTCTTCATTATTCTTTTTGAAAATATACAAGTTCAAAAACCCCTTAGTACAAAGGTATGAACATCAAAAGATATCACTTAGTTTCTCTACAAAATCTTGCAGAGTTTTCCCCCTCTGTCAAAGTCCCCCCTACAGTGAAAAAGCCTTCTATGTATAGGCTTGTAGGATAACTACCTTATAACCAACTTCAATCCTGGGTTAATAACTAACTCTTTTCTGTGTAAATTTCAATGAGTTGGTAACTTACACTTTTATGCGCAGAAGAAGTCAACTTTCTAACCTTGGGTTACAATATGTGACATAAGTCACTTTTACAAAAAAAAATATAACTTTGAAAGAAGAAACAAGTTGTTGTTAGAAGATGTCCATCACGAAAAGCTCTGTCCTTTTTTGACTTCATGATCCATTGCATGACACTTGAGATGAATCTTCATAGTTATTTTACCACTTGTAAGAATTGTGGTTGTCGCTTGCCTGTCAAAAATGGATACACAAGGATAATTCACATTCTTTGAAGTCATCTAACCGGAAGGATAAAAGTATAACTTCCCTTGCAAAAGATCAACCACTTCTCATCCTTATAATTAATATAAATCCCTATCGTGAACCATGATTGCAATAACCAAATTCAATGACCATGGTGGTTTCAAAGTCATTAGTTGGACTAATCAAATACAACTCATCTTTCAAATTCATGTCATTTCTCTAAGCAAAATATTCTCCTCTAAACTTTAAGACAAATCCCTTGCCTTTCCTATGCTTCTACACTCCATTCTTTGCTTTCTATGAGGAGAATTCTTTAAAAGTAAGATGAATTGGAACCAGACTCCGTAGAGCTACTGCTCTGATCCATTAATTACATATGTTTAAGAATATCCAAGGCATCTTCAATGAACTCATTTCCTATATAATCTACAACCATTTCGTCCATCATTTTATCTATATGCTGCAATCTTAGGACTTCATAGCTTGCATACATTTTCACCATGATTTATGAAAATGATACCTTTGTTCATTGATGAATGTCCACTTTTTTCTTTTGTTTTAGTGTTCTCTTCTGCAACGTTGGTATCCATGAGATATCATTATTTTGAGGCATTTTGTTGAACAATTATGCAGTCATCCAATTCCATGAAGAGATGTCTCTCTAAGATATGTCATCAAACAAATCAGATGCTTTGTGTATGATGCGGCCATGTCGTATTATGAGACCACATTACTTTGACCATTTTCCCAAATGGTTCACTTGCCTTGCCGATGCTTGTACCAGGGCTCCATGGCTTATCGTCTCTGCACAAGCGGGAGGGATGCTAGTAAAGGTTGTGGAATTTGGATTTACACCCGTTAATTGCATTAGCTTGAAATTTTCTAAAGATTTTTCATCATATTCATTTTCTCCACATTTTGTAAACATATTTGTTGTAGCAATTGCAACTACAACGCCTGACGAGATTCCTCTATCCATTAAGCTTTGATGAACGTCTGTTGACAATTTGGTGCAAATTATGTGATCATTCCATGTAATGAGGTGACATCGATTTGAGGTATTATGTTGAACGCTTCATTTACCTTGTCTACGCCCCCATGATTTTCATTCTTTCAAACAAATCACGTGCGTTGTCTATGTATTCACATTCTTTTCTTTAGTCCATGTTTTGCACTCATGTAAACACACGATTTTGGCAAACAACTTCACACCTTTTCTTGATTTCCACGGTTTGCTATATGTCTCCAGGGCAGCTGCAACTACAACATCTGACGCAATTCCTCAATCCTTTATATCTCCAATTAAAAGGTTGTGGAATTTGGCCTTACACCTATTGATTGTATTACATGAGATGACATTTCTGAGGTATTATGTCGAACAGTAACATGCATGTCTTGGCTACGCCTCCCCATTTTGCATACAGGTCTACCAAAGTAGTTACAACTACAACGGCTTGGAAAAATTCCTCTATCTCCTGCACTTTGTTGAATGTCGTGACAAGTTTGAAGACATTCACCTTTGATAATCGGGCAAAGAGGGAAGAAAACTATAAATGCCATGATAAAACTTACATATTCTACGAATTTTAACCATAGTTTGTATGCATGTTAACTATACATCATTCTGTCAAATACTTGCATCATATACATCATTCCCTGAGACAATAATTCATTGAGGCATTCTGTCAAATGATTTGTAGCCTGTCTATGCTTTCCACATTTTGCATACATATTACATTTCACGGCATGTGAATGCTTCCTTAATCTGCAATTATGTCTTTTAGTTTTGCCTTGATGAATGTCCATACTGTTGTTTGAAGCATTTTTTTTTATATCTCTTATGGAGGAGGTTAAGAATGCTCCAGGATGGAGCATTTTTAACTTTCTTGACAAAGCGGGCCCACAAGGTTAGGAAATGAGGTTAGAGATGCTCTGTTTTGGATCATTCCTAACCTTTTTTTTTTTTTTTGTGAGAGGTTATAAATATGGGTTAAAAATGCTCCAAAACAAAGCATTTCTAACTATTTTTTGCAAAGGTTATGATTATGGGTTAAAAATGCTCGAAAATGGAGCATCTTTAACCATTTCTTTCAAAGACTATGACCTTGACCTCCAGAAATCATCGATCACGGAGGAGAATAAAAGAGAAATGAAAATGATATTTTTAGACAACTTTTCCCCTCAAATGAACATAATATTAAAATAATCTAAAATATTAAATTATTTATTTGAAAAATAATTTAAATTTTTTTAAATTTAATGCTCAGGTTGAGAAAAATGACCATATCTTCCAAACGGTAGGGAGTTAGATCTTGAAATTTGAAACACACATTGATGGTAGGGAAATGAGAAAATACCATATTTAATTACTCATGACGATACCTAGGATGATAGATTTTAATCATTTTTGGGTGAGGGACATCAAAATTTGAAAGTTTAAAATATGACAAATTATGAACTGGGTTCAGGCGAAAATTGGCCACATGACACAAAATGATGCTTAGATCTTGATTGTCAACTTCTTTCCCTCAATTCTTAGTAATTTTCAAAATTCATCCACTTTTCATATTTTGACTGGTAACAACCTTGGATCACGTGCTCACTGCTTACGCATAAACACCTATTGGGTCTTCATTCAACATTGAGATCGATTTGAAATTAAAATTTTAGGTATGCCAAATATGGGGGCAACAATTCATTAACCGGTAATCGGTATACTATGTCAAACCGGTATAATTATAAAGTGTGATGAGTTATCATCCACCGACACTTTGGCAGTGTTTCTGTGTTGTGTTACCAAATGTGTCCAAATGCACTGTACCTAGGAAATTGTAGTCTAATCTTATTGGACTGACATGAAATCAAATTCCTATATGAGGAAATAATTTCTAGGGTTTTGAAGGATCGATATGTGTGAGTATTGTAGAGTAGATTAGGTGTGTGTGAAATAGGTATCTCACTGTAGAGCTTGTGAGTGCAAAGGATAGAAGACTGAAGTAATGTGGTAAAGCATTAACGGAGAAATGTCAAGGATATAATCAAGCATTTTGTGCTATATTCTACATCATTCACTTGTTGATTATTAATCTCTTCGACAAGTTTGAAACCCTTAATCAGGTAGGCCCAATCGAGCCTATTGTAAATCCTCTAACAAGGTGGTTCACAGTCGTGGATCTGAAATCCTTTAATAGGGTAGTCTTTAATAGGACTTGTCTCCTAACAGAGATCTGGATTCCTAACAAGATTTTTTTTGGTGAAGAACATTGTAAGGCCTTAACCGGTCTGGTTACTATTCTGCAGATAGTTGACTTGTGAGTTTTACTCACTGTGGTTTTTCCCATTTGGGTTTCCACGTCAAAATATCTTGTGTTATGGTGATTGTGCTTCTGTGGGTGAATTCTCTACTTGGTATTTGGCTTATTTATGTTTTAACCAGTTTGTTGTTTAAACTACTACACCGGTCTATTGGAAAATTGTTTAAGAGTTGGGTTAAGTTTTTAGGCATACTAATTCAGCCCCCCTCTTACTATTCATCAGACATATATATATACACACACACACACACAGATATATATATATATATATATATATATATGTTGGAGAATTGACATTGTCGGAGAATCAACAGCCTAAGGCGGTGAATCTCAGGAGGAGAATTCATTTAATAGTTGTAATCAGACAAATAGCTCTTCGATGGAGTATATGTATATATGTACACACACACACACACACACACACATACACACACACACATATATAATTCATTTAATAGTTGTAATCAGACAAATAGCTCTTCGATGGAGTATACGTATATATGTATATATATGTATGTATATATGTATACACACACACACACATATATATGCATACATATATATATATACACACACATATGCATACGTATATATATACACATATATACACACACACACACATATATACATACACACACATATACACATACACATACACACATATACATATACATATACATATACATATACATATACATATACATATACATATACATATACATATACATATACATATATGTATGTGTATGCGTATGCGTATGTGTATGTGTATGTGTGGATATATGTATATGTATATGTATTTATACATATACATATACATATGTATGTATGTATGTATGTATGTATATGTATATGTATATGTATATATGTACATATGTACATATACATATATACATACATGTACATACACATACAGACATACATACATACATACATACATACATACATATATATACAACGTCACCAAGGTCCTAACCAAAGACAATTAAATAAATCTTAAGCACACAATTAATTCCTAAAATCATCAAATGTCACATGGCAAATCAATCACTCAATATTAATTAAATATTTAATTAATTAATTAACCATTCTAAGTAAATCATTTTAAACAATTATCTTATTTGTTTTAATTAAATATCCTAGCATATTTAATTAAATAAATCAATTTGCCATTAAATCATCAAAAAGAGGAATTAATTTAATTAAATAAATCAATTTGCCATCAAATCTTCAAAAAATGAAACAAATCAAGAAAAAAGAATTGGAAATTATGAGCACAAATCTTCAAAAATGGAAATAAATCAAACAAGGAATTAATTGGCAAAAAAAAATTAAAAATTGAGAAAAGAAATCGATTGGAAATAATCTTGAAAAAAAAAAATTAAAAATTGATAGATAATCTCAATGAAAGCAATTAAAACAATTAAATATTAAAATTGAATGAAATAGAGAATAAATCAGTTTTTTCTTGATTTTAATCTTAAATTTAGTTCAACTTCCTTTAAAATTGATAAAAGCATCCAATCATATCAATTCATCTGGATTGCTTCCTCTTGGAAAATCTTGACCGCTCATCATCAGTTGATCTTAGCCGTTGGTTTCTTTCGGAATTTTCTATAAATTCAGACTCTCATCTCTCATTCAAAAAACCTTGGAGGTTGGAGAATATATTGTTATTATACTGTTTTTGCTCTAGGATTTCATTGAGATATTGCATATTAATTGTTTCATATTGATTAAATCATTTAGTTTAATATTGCAAAAATATTGTTAGATTAATATTGCATCCATCTAGCATTCATCATATTCATATAGATAAAATCCTTCGTCTTGATGTTGTCTAGTCACTGGTATTGCTTATAATCTGAGAGCAATCTTATACTCGCATCTTTTAGAAGTCAATGGGTCGATTTGTTATGGTTTATTATTCATTGATTATATCTGATTAACCATGCATGTAATGACTTGATTGAAGTGTTGTGCTTACAGATATGAGTCCACTTTTCACACCACATTTATGGAAACCACCGTGGGGCTCGAATCCACAACTACAAGATTTCTAATGTTTCTTGAACAAATTTAATGTTTGGTTTTTATAACTAATAAACATGTGTTAAATTTGCAAATAAAAATCTTTCTTTTTTATTGTTCTTCTATGACAGTCAAAAATAGTCTCAGTTTGGAGAGCATAACGTTTTATTTAACCGTTAGATCTAAACCAATTTTTCATATGTTTTTGAAAACAAATATTTATATAGGTTTACTGAAGGGATTTTTCTAAATATTTTTGGTTTGAACGTTATGATTGACAGAGTGCAGGACTGTCATTTTACTCATTTTTCTATGACAGTCAAAAATGGTTTCGGTTTGGAGAGAATAAATTTTTATTTAACCGTTGGATCTCAACAATGTTTTTCTATATTGTGTAAAATCAAGTTTTCTATAGGTTCACCGAAGGGATTTTCATAAAAAGTTTGTGTTTGAAAGTTATTATTGACAGAGTGAAGGATTGTCATTTTACTCATTTTTCTGTGACAGTAAAAAATGGTCTTGGTTAGAAGAGTATAACTTTTTATTAAACCGTTGGATCTAACCCAAATTGTAATATGTGTTTTAAACCCACGGTTTACATAGTTCCACAGAAGCGATTTTCCAAATTATTTCTGGTTCAAAAGTTATAAATGACATAGTGAAGTACTATCAAAACTATCATAACTAGGATAGTCATAAAAAATGGAAATTCTTGTTAGATTAGTTTAAGTTATAGTTTGCATGCTAGAAATTTATTTTGATAATTATTTTTTATGTTATTTTGGAAATTAATTTTTGGATTTTAATATTTTCAGGACGCTTGTCAAAGAATCTATCAATCAAATATACGCCTGCCAAAGAATCAAGAAAAAAATGACTGCTGACATATTGGTTTTGCAGGTTGCCTAAGGAGAATTGACTAAACATTGTGTATTCATTTAGTATTTTCTTAGGCACTTAAATTGCTATCTGGTTAAAGAACAAATCTATCTTTCATGTTTTCAGAAAAATCTAAGAGGTAGGAGAGTATGCTCTTGTCTTTTATAGAAAATCAGAAATCTAGACCCTCGAAGCTTTTTTCTAAGTTTTGAGATTTGTGTACCTTTAGTGGGTCTGTCACAGTGGGAAAAAGTTATCACCCTGTGAGAACGACCCAAGTGAGTACATCTGGACCTGAGCATTCCAACTCACTATAATAAATAGGCCTCTGGTGATTAAAGTCTCAGAGGATGGGATTACTTGAGTTTTCTCTTTGAGATCTCTCATATCGAGCATTTTGTAGGGCCTCGCGGTCTCAATCACGTTTATGTGACTACAACTTGTTTCAGTACCTTTTCGGGCTATAGGCCTCAATCATGCTTGCGTGACTTCAAGGGGTAATTTCAAACATAATTCTTGACTAAGAACTATAAGATAGAAGCTACCCGATTCACCTCCGAAAGGTTGATAATCTTTGTGCAAGAGAGATAGTAACTCTCCCAAGACACTTGCCATACCGTGCCCCCATTAGCGTTTGGAGTTGGCTAATACGGTGTTGAGAATCCATTGTGTGAGACTCAGCGGCCGTATTCTGATTAGCTATTGGGTGTGTACCTAAGTCAGCAAGCAAAGGTTTTCTTCTCTTAGCCAATTTCCATAGGGTTAGCATGTTGTGATTGAATTATTATATATCTTGCGTGCTTTCTATGTTTTCATCCCTAAAACTAAATCTGGAATACCAAAACTAGAGAAAACAACAAACAAAATCAGTGATAAACTCTGTCTGTGTCCAAACTGGTCTTTGTCAGCCATTGAAACATCAATCCTTATCAAAAACTAGTAGTCGTCAGTCATTGAAACTTTGTCTGTCAGAATCTCGTCTCTGTCCAATCCTCTATCATATGAATTCCTGATCTTGTCAATCAAAACAGTCAAAGTTTCCCAGATCAGTCTACGACGAGCATAAAATTGGTTATCATAATTCAAAGCATAAACAACCTTGATAGTGTACCTCTGCCATTGCATTGCACGATTTTTTCGATCATCTTTAAGCTAGTTCAAACAAACATCTTATCAAAACTAAGTTAACTTAGATAACGTCTTACATAGGATAGATCGTTCCTAAAACCAGACCAGATCTTAAGTTACTTCTCTTAATTACTACGTTAAATGAACTACTAGCTACAATTTGATCTTGACTTCTTTAACACATCTAGCTCTTGGTCCTGTCGGTTGTAAATGCCAGTTCAAACCAAAAGCTCTTCTAAATTTTTTGACAAAAGTAAGAATCTCATGGATACCTTAGCTCCAATTCCCATGGCTACCTTTGCTCAAATGCTTCAAGATATCAAGGAAGAAATATATGACATGGAAATCCAACAAAATAAATCAATGACTCCATTTGAAAAACAAATGTATGATATCAAGTGTGAGAAACTTCAAGAAATGCTAAAACGATTATGTGATTTGACAAACGAATACCAACAAATAATTGACAATCAAAGAACAAATCTCATACAAGATCACAAAACACCTTCATCAAGACAAAAAGACATCTATTCCCTAGATAGACAATTTACACCTTTGGGGCAATCTATTGAGTTAGCTTTGGAAGGGCTTCTTAAGAACAATCTTATCATATTGCCTAAAAAGACCACATGGGGATGTGCAGTTTTGAGTAGTTATTGTGCATATCATAGGCATAACAAACATAAGACTTCAATGTGTATGGAATTAAAAAATAAGATTCAAGAACTCCTTGATGATGGTGTCATTGAAATTGAAGATCCTAATGACTCACCTAAAGAAAAAGAAGGAACTACTTCTAAGCATAATAAAAATCATGAACCTATGTCTAGCAAGGCTCCATATGTAGCCTCCATCCCTTCCATGATGCCTTCATCTCCTAAAACTTCTTAGCAACAATCCATACCATCTCCTTCAAACAATGAAACTTCTCATGTTTACCTTCAAGGGCTATCTCCTATGGAAATCCAAGTTAATGGAAATATTGATACAAGTTTCTCTAAAGATTTAAAAATCCCAGATCCTATGCCATCATACACTTCAATTCCAAACGTACCCACTCCAGAAGGCCATTTCCAAAATGCTTCCCCATCATGTCAAAATATGGAGACCTCCCAAGAATCCCCTCCGCCTATGAAAAATCCTATCCCTTCCTTAGAAGTGACTCCATGTCAAGAGGATAATCTAGAAAATGGAAGAATAAGTCCTACCATAAATCAAGATCAAGACACCAAAACTCCTCAATCCCATCTAATGATTGAAACATATCCTATTTCACTAGAATCCCATGATGATCCCATTATACCTTTTCACTTCTTCCGAGATGATCCCTTTCCATCTCAAGAACAAAGAATCTTTCCAAATCCCATTCCTAATCCACTTCCTAAGAAAGATCATGATGCCTCTTACACCTTTTCAAACAATCCTATTCAAAATCAAGAGTCAAACACCTTATCCAATGGTCCTCTTCCATGTCAAGATCAAAGTATCCCTTCATCTCCTTGTCATAATCCTACATGTTCACTTCATGATCCTATCATACCTTGCAAGCCACCTCCACGTCAAAATGGACTTGCCTCTAACATCAAAAGTAAGAAGAAACCCTTTGTTAAAAAGATCTTTCAAAGCATGCATTATCAAAGAAAAGGGTTAGACATTCATGGACAAGGTATATTAGAACCCCCTGCTATAAAAGAAAATCTTGATTATAATGGCAATATTTCTCACTCTCAAGATGTTGGTATCCCTCATAAATCCTACATTTCTCCAATTAAATCCAAATATACACTTTCCCCATCATCACTTCCATCCATTCTAGGTCCCTATATCCCTCCATCCCTTATGAAGGATCAACAAAGGCACACGTCTTCGAGTACCTTTCATCCATCTAAAAGACCTCCATATCATTCCTATCTATCCATGCATCTCCCTCCAAGCAATTTGGATGCCAAGCATAAAAGTCATAAGTCAAGTAATCCACATGTATTCAAAGATCAACATGTCCCATCTAATCGACATGTCAAAACAAAGCAAAATATGATCCAAAAAGAAAAAGAAAAATTCAAAATGCCACAAAGGCCCACAAAGAAAGAAGAAAAGTCAAAAGTTATATGGGTTCCTAAGGCACTTGTACAAGCAATGCGCTCTAAGGAACTACAAAAGCATAAAAAATCAAAAAACATGTGGATCCCTAAGCGGATTCTTGAAGCACAACAGTCTAAAGAAAAATCAAAATTGGCATCCAAAATTGTTGTTCCTCCATCCAAACCTTTCGAGTCTATTCCTCCATTACCTCCTTCATCCATTTTGGGTTCTTATGCCACAAAATTTGTAACATTTTCTCCATCCAAATCTCAAAATTTGAGATTCACTTCTCCTCCATATGTCCACCATCCCTCAAGGCATGTGCCAATGTTGATCTTTCTAGAATTTCCATCTATCGATACACAATTCTTCCAACATCCCATCCATTATCCAACACCTCTTTTTCACCCTTCCATCCCTCTTATCCAATCCTTTGCATAAGTCCCTGCCCTAGTTTCATTTCATTATCCTACCAACATCTTTGAGCATACCTTCATAGCCATCGTCTATTGCAACTCATATTCTAAAGGTACCATCCAAAGCAGCAAGACATTGGGGTCCTTCTTCCATCTCCTCTCATGCCTCCATTATCTTCCAAAAGAAAAAAAATGATTAAAAAAAGTGAAAAAAAAAGAAGTAAAGAGAAATAAATTCGTCCTTGTGTGAAAACCACTTCTTGTGGCGCCTTGGGCAAGTACCATGATGAAAACCTGGTAAACAAGCATCATGCGTAATCCATTATCCTTTTGAACTTTACACTGGGGTCAAGTTCCATCTATGTACATCCATCTATTATCCATCTTCCTCCATTATCCTTCATCCTCCATTATCCCTCATTCACTCTAGCTACATTCATATCCATTTTCCACCTTTGATCTTGACAAGGTTAAGGATCGTTACAGGTTTTGTATGTCCTATATATTGCACTTGATCCAAACCCTTTAGCTCCTATCCATTGCTCGCTTACATCCTTCATTACCACCTTTGATCTTGATTATCCTATCTGCCTCCTATCCAGATCTATTCCTTGATCTTGATCAACACTATGGACAAAATGCAAAAACATGCTTTCCACAAACCTCTTGACATGGCCACTTCTTTGGACCACATGGATTAGTTATGCTATATCATTTCTTTACATTGCTAAACTCCTTGCTTTACATTGCTAAAATCCTTGGTTTATATTGCTATATCTGGAACATGTGCTTGGATTAATGTTGTGAGATAGTCCTTGAAAGCGTCCACCATCATTCGCTTATCCATTCATGTACTCAAAATCTCTTTTGCCTTGCTAGACACTAGGGGAAAACATTGCAAAATCCTAAAAATCAGAAAAAGTCCTGAAAAAATCCTAAAAATTAGAAAAAGTCCTGAAGAAATCCTAAAAATTGGAAAAAGTCGTGAAGAAATCCTAAAAATTGGAAAAAGTCCTGAAAAAGTCATAAAAATCAGAAAAAGTCCTGAAGAAATTCGAAAAAAACAAGAAAAAAAGAAAAACAGAAGAAGAAAAAAAGGAAAAAAGAGAGAAAATGCCCTGGTGAAAACTTGGTAAATAGGCACCTTGGTAAAAAAAAATATATGAATTTCTGCCAAGCAGGTGAAAACCTGGTAAACAGGCGCCTCTTGTACTCAAGTGCTCCATCTATCAACGCAACGTTGGCATTCCCGCTTTCACACATCTTTGCTTTCGCTTGTACATATTTCAGTCACTTTTGTGATATCCTAGTTCGCTAGAACCCTCATGGCTTGAAACCGATCATTGTCCTAGTCTTAGGTAATCGACAAGAGCACATTACATGTTCTAAGAAGTATCAACCAAGTCAACCTTACGTCAGTGAAACTTGGTCGTCCACTCCGAGTCAGTTACTTGTCTCTTGACTACTGAAGAGTTTTATCACTGAGTTAACAAGCAAAACAACATAACGGAAAACAATCACAAAGTTGTTTGAGATATGCATGGAAATTTTCTTTGTGTGCTATATTTTATATTGGTTTTCGATTATTATCCCTCTGAGTAACTCAAGGAAGTCTATCTTGACTAAGAGGAGCAAGGATTGGGGGCATAATATTTTCTTGTTTTCTGCTTGTAGGAATGATCCCAATGATCTAGAAACATCTAAATTAGCTGGGTGTCTGTGATAAGAGCCTTCACATCTAGGTGGAATCGCCTCACATACCTCGACTCCACTTATTTGAATGCTACAAGGAGGTCCATATAATTTCTTTGTCTATTTTGAGGGAATTTCTTTATGATGCAATTTGGGTCCATGTGTAATTTGTCCAAGGATATGAATGAAAAAAGGGTCATTTCGGACAAGGTACTTAATATTGCACCTGAAAAGAAAGGACCTCTAATTTGCCTGCTGTGGTTGTAAAATGCTCAATGATGAAAATTAAGCTTTTCACAATCCAGTGACTAGGTTTATGTTGCATTTAATTATGCATCTCATTTTGCATTTCATTTTGCATCTTGTGAATTTAGAGTGATTTCGGCATGGTAACAATGATCTCTGTATTTTCTGAATGAGAGTTGGAAGCTTCATCATTTCTTAGCTAAGTGGTCTATTTTTCTTCATTTCTTTGATCGAGTACTTGTGTATTGAGATGTTAGCTGCATACATGAGCATCTTATATAGATCCATGCATTTCATTTTACATTTATTTGCATTCATATTATTGCATGAAGAAAAATAAACATTTGCATTACTCATTACTCATTTTCATCATTTATTTGCATAAAAAGAAAGAAAAATAGACACCAATACTCATTCACATTCATTCATCTATACTAAAAGGAAATGCATACATATAGAATAAAGCATATAGAACAACATCTCATAACCAATCAACACAAGTACGATTAAATCAAATCACGAGCTTGTAAAAAGGCTGTCCTGAGTCCATTTTCGGGATCGAAATTGAAAATTGAGATAATTTTGCTAGTCAATTTCAAAATTTGGACCACTTAGTGCTCTTTTCATCAAAAGCTCATTCTCTCTTCTAATTGCGCTCAATTTCTCATGAATCAACACTGAATCTCAATTTAATTTCTACAAATCAACTTTGCGCTCAATTTCTTATCAATCAACGCAAAATTGTCAAAAACTCCTCTAAATCAATTTGTTGTCAGATCCTTATCATCGCTCAAAATTTCCTATCATCATGTACCCTTGCTATTTTTTGATTTCGCTCCCGAGGGGGCATACTCGTGACCTTATGATCTCACATTCTTCAATGTTGAGAAAATTTTCAAATCTTCATCGAAAGTCGAGTAAAAAATCTTTTTCAACTAAAGAAAATCAATCAAATAAGACTTCATCGCTTTATATCAAGTTGAGAGCTCTCGATCATCTGAATCGAATCAATCGCTAGGGACATATTAGTTTTATCGCTTCAAATCAAGCTGATATTTGTCTTCATCTGAATCAATCTCTTAACGTTAATCAGTTTCATCGCTTTTCATCAAGATGATTATTCATTTAAACTCAATCAAGGGTTTAAAGAGTATCTTCGATCATGCTAAATCTAAACAGGTGTTACGCTTTATTCATTTCTTGATCAAGCTGAACAATTTATCTTCATCGTATCTTGATCAATCAAGTTCAAGATCGATTTTTATCATCACTCATTGTATCTAAGTTCTTGATCAAGTTCTAGATCAGTAAGATCCGCTTCTTGATCAATCAAGTTCAAGTTCGGTATTTTTTGTTTTCTATCGTTCCCAAGTTCAATCAAGTTCTGGAACGGTATCACGTTAATCAGACTTTTTTTAGCTTTGTCGCTTCGAATCAAGCTAAACACCTCGCTTTCATCTAGTTTGTGATCAATCAAGTTCAGAACTAGTATCTCCTAGACATCAACTATTCTCTGAACCAACGTGCTGCTCGCACATTAATTCAAAGAGGGGCAAATGTAATACCCTAAAAATGGTCAGCTAAACCATGGGCCCCTAATCTTGACAACGTCACCAAGGTCCTAACCAAAGGCAATTAAATAAATCTTGAGCACACAATTAATTCCTAAAATCATCAAATATCACATGGCAAATAAATCACTCAATATTAATTAAATATTTATTTAATTAATTAATCATTCCAAGTAAATCATTTTAAACAATTATCTTATTTAATTAAATTAAATATCCTAGCATATTTAATTAAATAAATCAATTTTCCATTAAATCATCAAAAAGAGGAATTAATTTAATTAAATAAATCAATTTGCCATCAAATCTTCAAAAAAGGAAACAAATCAAGAAAGAGGAATTGGAAATTATGAGCACAAATCTTCAAAAATGGAAATAAATCAAACAAGGAATTAATTGACAAAAAAGAATTAAAAATTGAGAAAAGAAATTAATTGGAGATAATCTTGAAAAAAACAAATTAAAAATTGATAGATAATCTCAAAGAAAGCAATTAAAACAATTAAATATTAAAATTAAATGAAATAGAGAATAAATCTGTTTTTTCCTGATTTTAATCTTAAATTTAGTTCAACTTCCTTTAAAATTGATAAAAGCATCCAATCATATCAATTCACTTGGATTGTGCTTCCTCTTGGAAAATCTTGACTCCTCATCATTAGTTGATCTTAGCCGTTGGTTTCTTTCAGAATTTTCTATAAATTCAGGCTCTCATCTCTCATTCAAAAAATCCTGGAGGCTGGAGAATATATTGTTATTATACTATTTTTGCTCTAGGATTTCATTGAGATATTGCATATTAATTGTTTCATATTGATTAAATCATTTAGTTTAATATTGCAAAAATATTGTTAGATTAATATTGCATCCATCTAGCATTCATCATGTTCATATAGATAAAATCCTTCATCTTGATGTTGTCTAGTCACTGGTATTGCTTATAATCTGAGAGCAATCTTATACTCGCATCTTTTAGAAGGCAATGAGTCGATTTGTTATGGTTTATTATTCATTGATTATATCTGATTAACCATGCATGTAATGACTTGATTGAAGTGTTGTGCTTACAGATACAGGTCCACTTATCACACCACACATACTAGCTATGTGATGACACTCTTCCCTTATGTTCACTAGTGTGTAGTCATGTGTTGGCTTTACTTGGAGCACTCTTGTGAGAGTCATGCTTGTATGCTTATGCCTTGTGTGAGTACCTGATGTACATGTGAGACCATGTGATGCTTTGTTGTGGATTGTTTGAGGGCCTTAGTAACTATCTCCTAGTATGAAGGGGTGGTTCCTTTTAGGCCACATGGTCGGGTAGTAGTGGCACTTTCCATTGGGTATTTTGATTGTGCCTTCTTGTGATGGATTATCCTTGCAGGTGCTCCAGTTGTTATTTTGTATTTACTGCATTCCATGTTTAAGGTGGATCCTTTTGTTCTTCTCGGATCATTCATGTATCTATTGGACCCTATGTGGTCATATGTGTCATTTGTTTATGTACACCTTGATGGTAGGTTGTAATTGATGTAAATTTTATGTATTTTTCATCTTTTATTTATTAGAATAGTCTTGCACTTGAAGCAGACCTGGAGATGTAGCCCATTAGGGGTGAACTCCGATATCAATTGGTGTTGTATGGTGTATGTGTTCGTTCGGTTCCTTTTAATTTTGGATGTATGAATGGTATTATAGTTAAAATGTATAATGTGATTTAGGTGATATTAATCTTAACTGGATGTATGAAGTTATAAATAAAATGTGGTAATATGGATTATGATGAATGTAGCTCTAGTGATGAAATGAAACTAATGGAAGTTGTATATATTCAATCGTTCTTAGTTTAATCTATTATGGAATTTAATTGCTATGTTCATGTGGTAATCATTCTATCATGAGAAGGTTTAATCAATTTCATTGTTAATTGGATTAATACACCTTATGTTCATTGGATTAATTGAGTAATCCTCGTTGGAAACCCTTTAGGTGATTAGTTAAGTCTTCCGCTTGTGCAAATGTTATTGAAATATTTAACTTATTGCATCTTAAAGTTTATTAATGTTTAAAAAAATAAAAATTTATTTGCACTCTTTTTGAGTGTTTGTAGTTGTTTCCTTTAAGGTATCTTGATGGGGCATTACACCCCACATATATCTTTTGGATTCAAAGGTTTTTTTAGTCACATGTTTGAATTGTTGTAAGTGTATGCATAGTTGATTTGAGGCTATTACTTCTCCATTGAGACCTTTGTTGCACAAAGAACATCATTTCCTACATGGCCTACCAATTGATCCCATGCACTACACAAATGTATGCAAAATAATATACAAAATTTTTCCCTATTTAAATGATTTCTCTTTCCTTTTTCTCAAAAACCTTTTTTTGGGATGCCATAGAACAAGAGCAAGAATAAATACATCATTCATTGTATTTCACAATTAAGTCATATTAATTTACATGTTTAAATTGATATTCCACGCGAAGCCTAGACAACATTGAGATTATTTTCTTTTTAGAACTCTTTCTTCAATATGTATAATAAATTTTCACAACTTTTCTTTTTGCATCACGATACTAATAAAACAAAATTATTATACTCTTGTATGATTGATAAATAGTTAGAAAAACAAATACATTAATTTGTATGCAACCACAAAAATAAAGTATAAAAAAACATATCCACCTTGAGGAAATACATTAGAAGGAAGGTAAGTAGCAATTTCTATCTCGAACAACATGGATTTTGTGAATTCTTCCATATGCAATCCATAGTCTATTTGGCTTTCTTTCTGCCACATGCAACTTATTATCGCTTTCACTTTCTTTCTATAACAATAGATGACATAGAAGAAGTCATTAAGAATGCGTCAAGTTTATGGAGCCATAATATAATGGACTTCTCGTACAAATATTCTCTCTAACCTTATTGTATGATCAAAATGGATTTATATCATCATGTTTGATTTAGTCCATAGTCAATCTAAATATTTGATTAGAAAAAAATGCTATTTTTTATTGACACCACAATGATGTCTTAGAATACTTTGACAAACATCTCAAACTCCTTGCTTGGTTTTGGACCAAATACCAAAGAGATTTAATTGTTAATCTTGAAACAAAATTTCCTAATTTATTTCTCTATTTTTCCTCTATCTCCATATCACTACTCTCTTTCTCATTCTATTCATCTCTCTCTCTCTCTCTATATATATATATATATATTTCCCTCTATTTATATCTCTCCCCCTCACTGTCTCCCTCTTTCTCTCTATGTATTAATATATCTATCTCTACCATCTCTCTCTCTCTCTCTCTCTCTCTCTCTATATATATATATATATATATACACTTCTATTTCTCTTGATTTGTTTGTCTCTTTGTCTCTCTCCCTCTTCCCCTCTTTCTCTATAACTCTATCTCAACATCTATATTTCTCTCAATTTCTCTCTCCCTCTCCCTCTACATCCCCCCCTCTCTCTCCCTCTCCCTCTCTTACTCTATCTTCATCTCTAACACTATCTTCCTCTCCCCCCCTCCATCTTTAGATGTGTCTCCCTCTTACTATCCACCCATCTCTCTCGCTCTCTCTACCCCTCCCCCTTTTCCCAAACCTCTATATCTATATCACAATCTCTATCTACATCTCTCTTTATTTCTTCTCCCATATCTGCCTCTATCTCTATACCATTATCTCCTAAAATATCTCTACCGATTAAATTCTTGTAAATAACAAATGTATGCAAAAAATAGACCATTTTTTTTTTGTAATTGACCTTCTATACCTCTTCAGCATATCCATTGCACACCAAGATGCGATTGATAGTTTTATATATATTTAGATATGGATTATCATGATCATGTTCTATGAAATGCAAATGAAACATCTCTAATACAAGGGATTTTTTTCAGAGAAACAATATTTATACCATCTTTTTTCATAATATTTGATTATAAAGAAACTATTCATGACCATGATCCGCCACCATCATAACATGTGCAATTATAAAAGCTTGATGAACATTTTCATTTGACATTATTTTCCTAAGCTTTGGTTATTGAATTATTTTATTTCTTGTTTTACATGTTTATCAATAGCATTTCCTCTATTTTTCTGTTCCACACGATTCTATTTATCTTACCACTTGGATGACAAGGCTTTATTCCTTTTACAAGAAGTACAAGTAGATAATGTTTTATTCCTTTTTATAAAATCTAGATGCTCATTCATACTTGATTGACAAGTAAATTGGTATGGAAACTTCTTAGCTGTATCTTGCAACATATTTAACCTTTGTGTAGGTAAGTATATTTTAAATGTTCATTCTCACATCTATCCTTTTATTTCTATATTTGTGATTTTTATCCCCATTATATCAAAATTATAAATTTTCAATTCTACATATGCACACTCTATTTTAAGTTTGAAAATATATCTTTTCTACCTCCTTTGTTGGAAACGATGCAACAAACTGAGGCGGGGGGGGGGGGGGGGGGGGCGAGAATCAGTTTGCTCACAAACTCAACACAACTCAAACTTAAATTCAAATCTGATTATTAGCAATGAAAACATAAACCATCACCTCATCAATAACACACATAACGCCAATATTTTTGACATGGAAAAATTGATTAAGGGAAAAAAAACACGGTGGGAACCTACCCACAATGAGATAATACCCTGTTAGGAGTAAATGTAAGTATTGCAATGGGAAATGTACATGCATTTAGGCACACTTCCTAGAGCTCACTGGTCAAATACAAGAAGAGATACAACCCTGAGGAAGACTTATTGTCTTACAAAGATCAGCCAACAATCCAGATTACATGAATTATAAAAATAACATCTCCCAATGCCTGATTATAGTTCTGGTTAAGTACAAATACTCAAACTCTACTCTTTCAACTTCTTCACACTCTTTTGCACTTCTCCTTTGCTACTGAAAGATTAATTCAATGTTCACACACGCAGATACATCTCACAAATGCATATTACATATATTTATACAAATCATCAACCTATATTTTCAAGGTTGGCTAAACCCTCAGCACAAATTATAAATAATAACCTCACACACTACAACAACATATGCAGACCAAAAAAATGTCTGCAAAGACATGGTCTGGACCCAAATCAATACTGCAAATATGCAATACCTCTGAAAATTACACCTCAATTATCTGCAACATGCTACAATCGCATAACACGAAGAACACCATTAGATCAAGAAAATGATCAATAACGTGTACAACGATTAATGCGAACCATCAACACAGATAGGACATGATATAGAAACATCTACAAGAAACATGAATCACCACAGAAACAAACGCAACATCACCACTCATTAGATTCTCCATCATTATTATATCAAACCTCAAGAACACACGCTAAACTGACTAATAAACTAAAAGATTCACTTGCGAACTTCTAAATCATGAACCATTTGAATTGAGGACACATATGAACATCCCAAACACTCTGCCAAATCCACAAACCAAGATAATACAATTCTGGAGCAATGTAGAGCACAAACTAGAATACCGAATAACACAAACAACTAAATATCATCCACAATATCAGACCTCATAGATTGATCAAATCATCATAAAGATCACTAAAACTTCTGTTGAATCAACTAGAGATAAGTATCTCTAAACCCATCAAACCGCAACAACTCAACTGCAATACACTGACCAAATCAACTCATTTAATCTGACTGCAACACTGAAATACATAGAAGAATATGTTGACATCAACGACAACTCATCATTCCAGAAAACTTCTCAATAATATCCAACATCCTTGACTTATGCCCACTCTTCTATAAAAAACATAAATTGAAGGGAAATATTATTTGCTAATTTTTCTTTTATTTGATGTGGATAACATTTGTTGAAAAAACAAATTTGCTTTAATGACTTTGAAAAATTGATATCCTTTTTTCTCATAGTTTACTTTTCCTATGCAATTTTACTTTGGCATATTTTTTTTTTTAGTTTTTTACACATACAAAAGTGGAGGTATCTACAGTTGTATAGTGAAGCACAATGACCTAGCTCATTTATAATGGATCTAATCATGGGATCAAGACATCACACTAAGAGGACAATACATCTTCCTATTTTCTTGTAACTATTTTATAGGTACAATAAATAAAAAAGTCTATCACTATCATGTATGAACAAAAGTTTGGTTTCTCTTTAATTTTATAACCATTATCAAGAACACCCTCTAAAGAATTTTCCAAAATAAAGCACTCATTGGCTCACAATAATCACCAAATTGATCTAGTGACATCCATTATGATCCATATCAATTTATTCATTGCCCACTCTATATATATCTTTACTTTTATTGTTAAGTTGGTCTTAGGGATTGACCAACACACACGCCCAAGAAGTTAAGAAATTATTTCCAAGCACTAATTTACTAAGTTTTATGGTGCTTCTCAGTGCCTCCACTATTTTCCTTACATCAAATAGCACTAGACAAATATTTCTTGCAAGTATTGAAGATTCAATTTGGTAGATGATATACTCTCACTTTCAAGATACAATTGTAGATCCTAAATAGAATTATGAAAATCAAATACATCATTCTTAGTGTTATTATGTTGTAGATACTCAGTTCATATATTCAAGACATCTTATCCTTCAAATCCATTATCAATTTTTAAAATTTATAAATCAATCTTCTATCATAGGGTCTCATTAGGTAAAGCTTATTTCAAGATACACAAATCGTAATCTGTCATATTTAAATTTAGCACATGTTTAATTATATTTAAAGGTAGCATTCTTCAATCCAAGCTCATGTAAATATCTAGGTATTGAATTAAAGTTAATTTATACACAATTTAGATATTTATAAATTGATGCAATTTATGAATCTTCAATCATAGGATCTCATTAGGCAAAGTTTATTTCAAGGTACACAAACCCAAATCCCTCATATTTCAACATGCATTTAATTATACATACTTCAATCCAAGCTCATTTAAATATCTAAGTTTTGAATTAAAGATAATAAGTTAGATATTTGTGAAAGGGTGCAACTTAGGAAGACTCTTAAATATTTGTGTACAAATTTGATTTCATAATGAGAAAAATATTTAAAAATTAGATTAAGTGAATGATTAAACATCACCAGATTTATTCAAATATAAAATTTGGTCAATTAAAATGGGATAACTATTTGCTGCTTTCAAGTGTGGATAAGGTGCAAAATTTTAATCAGTTATTTGAATGAAAGATATAAAATTTCAGCTTGCAAGCTTTTACAAATAGAAGAACAAGAACACAAGATTTAGTAGTGAGGGTTTAAGCTTTTATAGTATGAAAATAACATGCGAATGTTAGAAACAATTTTAGTAAATATACTATAAACATATGTAAAACTGAATAAATAATAATCCATATAATTAAATAGTTTAAATAACATATATGTATTTTAATTTAGTCATCGAACCTCCTCTAACCTCTAGATTACCAATGAATGGATGAAGGTTTTTAATAATGTCCACTAGGCCAAACAATTTATGGACCCACAAAACGCCAACACTGTGGATAAGCACAAAAGCCTAAAACAAGTAGACTATCGACACCATGCCTCTTGATCTCCCTTTCCTTTTGTATCTTGAATCTTTTGTTGCCTATCTTGACTAAATAGTCAACAATTTTTGTTATCCTTTCTTCTTCAAACATATTACTCAAGAAACACACATTTAAAATCTCAATGTAACTAGTGTGAATATTTATTTAGGTGGAATAATTTGTGGTGTAGTGCCATAACATCTCCACGAACTCCAAAACCATCAACAAAAAGTATACTGATGTGACATCATATTTGATATAAGAAAGGAAAGGATCTTTTATACTCCCCAGTGCCAACAATTTGTATATGAGTCATAGATTGGTTTGAGCAATATGAGACTACCTAGTACTCCTTGAAAGAGGTACCTAACTACACTACAAAGGAGGCCTACATACCTTACCCCTAATGAAATTTGAACTTGTGAACTTGAAAAGACCTTACAAAATAAACAACTGCTAATTTCACATTATTTTAAAAAAAAGAAAGCACTCTCAAATTCTCAATCCCCCTAGCTAGGGTTTTGATTGATATTTTCTGCAATTTGTGATCGTGCACGTACAAAACCGATTTACTCGGCCAGTTTTACCTTTTCATCAAAAGCAAAGCTGGTGATGATGATGAAGAACTGCCAAATCAGAATCAATTTGTGGACGGCAAATTTGCGCAACTTCAGAGGCGATTCTTTTAGGGACCACACAATTTTTTGTTACCAGATTATGATGATCATTATGTACAATAGAATATTGCACATTCTTCCATTATAATCATTTGCATACATGTTTTGACACGTCTCTCTTCCCTGCGGCGTGAGCCGTTTGATCAACGGTTTTCATTTTGGAGTACGAGAAATTGTGGTTTGAGTGCCAGAAATTGATATTTATAGACCTTCATGCTTCCCTAACTTCACGGCTTTGCTCTCCTCTTATTTCATTTGAGATCGTGGTGAGGTGCTGGCAAAGTTGTTTGCAATGTCAGAAATGGCGTCTGATTCAGAGGTACGCTGTTGAAATTGTTTGTGTGCTGAAGATTTTCAGCTTGCTTCACAATTTTCTGTTTAAAATTTATTTCCGTTTCAAACTTTCGGTCTTTGTTGAAGATGAATGCTGAAAATAGAATCATTTATTATTTTCAATAACAGACTTGTGGATCTTTAATTTCTAGAGCCATCTTAGAATTGAAGGATTTTTATTACCTACCGTCCAAGATCCGCAGTTTTCCATTGTTCTAGTAGATATAGACAATTTTCTGTCGTGAATCATCTCCTTCGCATTGATATTGTTTCTTTTTCATACTGAAAAGTAAAGAGGCGGCCGTCGATTCTACAAATACAGTTTTATTGCATACTCTGTTCAAAATTCTGCCTGCTACTTTCTTTGCAGTACAAGTTGTCCGTAGTTTTCATGTTTATTTAATTTAATTGATCTTTGTTTCTTAGTTTCAGTCATCTTCTGAGCCTTTCCGTTGTCAATAATCTGTGCAGAGGGTTTTATACTTTTCTGTTTTTATGTTTTACAGCTTGCTTGCGTAGAAGCATGGTACTACAATCCCTCGGGAGAAGATAGCCGACTGCCACATCAGTATGATCCAAACCGTCCCGTTCCTCCTCACCATCTCACTGGTATTATTAACTAAAAATTCTGTGAAAATAGCACTGCAGCCTAAATTTTCTTTTAAATTTCTCCGAAATTGAAAATATAGTGTTTATTGTTGTTGCGCAGAGCTGGGAGTCCTAATATGGGAGCTCGATGCCGATCATTACGACAACAATCCACAACTTGAAAAGATCAAGAAAGATCGTGGATACAACTACTCGGTAACCTTTAAGCTTGCTAGCACAGCTAAAAATTTGAGACTAAATCAGTATTGATATAAGAAGCTGAAAAGTTTGCAGGATATAGTGACAGTTGCACCAGGAATGATGGAAGATTACGACGCTAAAATCAAACATTTCTTCACTGAACATCTGCACGCTCAGGAGGAAATCCGATTTGTGCTGGAAGGAGGAGGTTGGCACGTTCAAAGTTTTAACCCTAAATATAATGGATCTCTAGCTTAAAGATATTTCTCTGTTTCTCTTACTACTGTAAAATATTTCGATATTTAACCGGCTGGCTACCGCTTGTGCAGGTTATTTTGATGTCCGTGACTACGATGAAACATGGATCAGGTTTCGAATCAGGAAAGGCCACCTCATTGTCCTGCCTCCAGGGATGTATCACCGTTTTACCCTGGATACCAATAATTACGTCAAGGTAATAAGTAACTGGTTGTTTTTATTAATGTACATAGCTTCTGTTTTTTTTTTATTGTTTAGTGAGTTTTACTGCGAAATTATACTATTTTTGAAGTCTGGGGCTGATATTGTTTCCAGGCAATGCGATTATTTATGGGTTTGCCTTGCTGGACTCAGCACCAACGTCCTGCGGATGACATGGAAGCCAGGTGGATTTCAAACTGGTTTTCTAGGTTTATGTTCACATATTGAAACAAAGAGATGATTAAAAGGAATGTATGTATATGTGATTTGTGCAGGAGGACATATATTGCCAAGGTACTCAACAATTCGATTGCTGCACAGTGATGTCGTATCAATCATTTTTGCCCCGTTAATATTGTTAAGATTATGATATGATGTAGTTTTTTTGGGGATATTTGATTAAAACCGGGTAACTTATACCGGGGAGAAGGCAGTAAAATACAGTTAGTGTACATTAATTTTCCCAGCATGCGTGTGATTCGTTTGGTAATCAACCTCCTGGCTGTCTGTTGAATGAAATACAATGCAAGTAAAATTACCGTTTTGGTTTGTCAAATGCCTTTTTATAATTGTTTTGGCTTAAAAAGCATAAACAAATAACAGTTAGTGTCAACATACTGGAAATTTGCAACAGAATTATTAATAAATTATCTCACATAGATTTTTACAATGGGATTCTCCTAAATGAATTTGTAAATTGTGTTTAAGATATGAAAATGTAAACTGGTTAAGCTGTCGTCGTCTAACATCGTGCCATTCTGTAACGTCGTCTATTTGATGTTTATGCTCTTGTAGAAAGAGGAGAGTTGTTAGATTTCAAGAGCGACCTTAAATTGATTCTCAGTTGCACATTCATTTGCTGTAGCAGTCTAAATTCCAAGATACAAATATCTTTCTAAATGGGGACAAGAAAAAAAGATGGCCTATTCAATCTCTAAGACAGCCCAAGTTTTCCACCAATAGTTGTGTGTATACAGATGTTTGGCAAAGCTCTTTTCAGATAGAGCATATAAGAGTTTAAATACTATGATAAAAAATGTCAGGTATAAGAATTACATAGATCTCATGACAGCTTCTGTTCTATAAATAAAAATGTAAAAGATCAACTGATTCTTCTTTATCAAGATAGTTTAATCTAATAATATTTTTACTTGTCTACATCAAGCTATAATTTTTGTTCTAATTTTATTTTTATGATGCATTTTTTTTAATTAAGGAAAAATAAGATAGCTTTTTCTTTATTAGAACATGTATGCACAATAAATTTAAATAAAAAAATAAGAGATCACTTGAGATGTGAATAGGATTTGAAAAAAAAGGGTGTGAAATTGAGATTTAAACTAAATTGACTAAAGATAGATGATAAAGAATCTAATCCTTTTAATTGGATGTTAAGGTTAAACATACTAAGAAAAGAATTTGAAATTTTGATATTACAGACATCAAGATAATAAGAAAAGAAAGTCTCCCAAGAATATTATGTCATATGTAGGATTTCAATATAATTCATTAAGAATATTATAATATTTATTTGGTTATAAACTTCAATATGTTATATAGTTAAAATTATTTTATCTTTTATATTAAGTTTCCCTCTTTGTTTAATTCATTAATTTTTTGTGGTTATCCTCTTATACTTATCTACAACTTATATTTATTTTTGCTACATCTATTAATTAACAAACACATAGAAGAATGGTAATAATATGCCATTTGCTAATAATATGTTAATTCTCTTGAATGCATTCCTTGTTTCTAAGTAATTTCTCTCTTTCATTGGAATTATTCTATTTCAACTCGTTTCATTTTCTATAGTTTTTCTATTGTCTATTATATTTTTATTGGATATCTTGAGTTTAGGCCTGCTTCTTTCCCTTCTCATAATTGTTACATTAACCCCATCCTTCTCATCTCTCCTTTCACTATAAACTTTTTCTCTACATCCATCTCTTCTAGCTTATAAGGTCTTGTGTTAATTTGCCTTGTTCCTCATTTCCTTCCATCTATTTAGACACCTTGGTCTAATAACATCTTATTGCTCAAGTCTTTTTCTCTCATACCTTGATAATGGATCACAGAGTTTGATGTGAAAAGTTGGTAACAAAAAACTCTACATGGTCAAATAAAAAACATGTTAGTTAAATATTTGGGAGAGATTAAAAATAGTGATTAGTTCTTTGAGTAGAGATAAATCTCTAGGATGTGATGCATCACCTATCAAATTCTATAAATCCAACAAGGATTTGGTGTCTTCTTTTCTAATGGAGGTTTAAAAGGAGGTTGTGTATATGTTGGAACACTTGGAAAAGGTATTAATATATACATAAATAAACTAATCCAAGTTTTTAGCATAGGGGTTAAAAATGATCTTCTCGAGCTATCATTTCCCCTATTCAAACTGACTTTGTTAAATGTATGTATATTTATGCTAACCTATTCCCAAGCTAGGAAGTAATGCATTGGGCTAAAGAATATCAATGAGATGTTTGTATGATTTTGATAGATTTTGAGAAAGCTTATGATAGGATTGAGTAGCCCCATTATCCTATTGGTTATAAAAGACTAAGGATTTGGTTATACATTTGATAGACATGTTGGTATGCTCTTTTAAGATGAATCCACCCAACTTGTTAGTTTATTTTTCCTTATTTCCAAATTTATGGGTCTATTAGGAAGGGTTTTCCTCACGCCCCTTCTTTATTTGTCATTAATAATAAATCCATTGATCATGTCTTAGTACATGTTTCCCTTGGATCTTTTGATAAAGTTTTGATTATACCAAATCAAGAACCTTTGTTTTGAAAGATTTAATTTGGTAATAAATTACTTTTTTTTTTTACTATTATGAAAAAAGATAATGTTTATTCAATCTACACAATAGACCATATTGCTACTATATTGCCTTTGAATCTAAAATAAATGCCTTCAGGCTAAATATCTTAAGTTGGAAATATCACCCCCTTGATTATATTGTGAATAAAGGATAGAAGTTGGGAGATCCCAACCATCTAGTTAGAAATTGTGAAGGGGTGGGACTTATAAATTTTTTTGTTGTAAAGGGTTTCCTTAGCTATTAAATGGTTTTTGAGATGTTTAGATAGGTATAAATCTTGAAAAAACCTTCTTAGAAATAATGTTCTAAGACCTATAATCCTAAATCTAAAGCCAAATGGTTTGGGATTCACTTGGTGGAGATTTTGTTTGGTAACTCTAGAATAATTTATCCTAGTGGATCTTTTATCTTTGGATCCATACAAAAATTTTCAGAAATTGCAAAGAAGTCATTTTTTGGTTTTGAGACAATTATTTTAATGTTGACCCCTTATTTTATATCTATATGGAAAAATCTTGAATATATAAATACATCTTTTATTTTTCAAAAGAGGTTGTTCTTCATTAAATTGATTTAGTAACAATTTGAAATCTTTTCTTAAATTTTTGACAAGATGAATTAATCTCTTGAAATATTCTCAGAAAAATACTTATTCAATGATTAAGAAGATTGTTAGATTATTCTCTTTTGTCTTTATAGTTTCTGATTAAGGAAAAAATAGGTTTTGAGGGGACCTGAAACCCCTTACAAAAGAGAACCAGGGACTGGAACCCACTAGATAAGACTGTCCAAATAGATAGACATAAAACACCAGCAACCCTGACCAACACAAGAAAAAGGATAGCAAGATACTATCCCAAATACATGCACCCTGAACCAGGGGAATGAGGGTTTTAGCTGGCTCCCTGAACCAGAAAAGAACAAACAACACATTACTTCTTCCCTTTATGGGAATGAAGGGTCATATCAAAAGCAGTCACCGATTTAGATTTTTTCCTTTTCACCGATATCCACCTTTCTTCCACCTTCGCAGCGGAATCCATCCAAGAAGTCGGGTGCAAAGGACCCGAGAAAGAGTCATCCAAGCCCAAAGGACCAGCAGTATCAACTTCCTCCCTGTCAACAACAGGAAGGACAACCTCATCAGAAGAAACACTAGCTTGTGATCCACAAGCCCCAACAACCACCATAGGCCGTGAAGAATTAGAGCCACCCTCCCTAGGAGAAGCCACCCCGTCTACTAGAGGAGCCATAGTAGTAGTCGGGCTAGCCAGAGAAACCACATGGGAGAAACTTCGCTGTGAAGAATTCTTCACAACGACATAATGCTGATCTGAAGCACAGTTCCACCAAGACACATAATGTTTCTTTGTAACACCAAGGTCACATTTAGCAGCCACATGACCCATTTTAAAGCACTCTTTTGTCTTTATAGTTGATCTCTACTTATCTTTTAGAATTTTTTTCTTGAAAATGCGATAAGAAACTTTTAGATAAAACATTTAAAGACATATATAAATAAATTTCACTATAAATTTAGATCTCTACTAGATTTGACTAAATATGAAGCCTAAAAATATATTAGACTTTGATGTATCCATTGAAAAAAAAAAACTCTCTAGATGTTTTTTCTTAATAATTTGATTTTCTTAGATGGTTTTTTCTTATCAATTTGATCATTGGTATATATATATATATTTTTCTTTTCTATATTTGTTCATTTCTTAATATGTGTGGATGTTGAATTTATTGAACATTTAAATTTTCTAATTATGTTTATGCTAAAATCATTTGAGATTAAATACTATTTCATGGTGGGGTTTATTGTTTGGTTGTATTTATTGATAAGTTATAACTCAAAGTTCTATAATAACTTATTAGTGTTTTCTCTGCATAAATTCTTTGGGATATTTGAATAAGCAAAATAACCATGTCTTTTCTAAGATGACGACATGGATCTTATTGTCCTCTATAAGGAAGTCACCATTTTTTCAATATGTTTGCAGGTTAATACTCAATTTTCTAACTCCAATAAAAAAATTAAGAGATTGGGTGAAGAAGGATTAGTTGAAGAAGGTAAAGATACCAATGTGTACAATGAATATGGATTATCAAGCTTCATTGTTCCTATACTTGATAGTGAACTTGGAAACTATGATCATATTCCCATTAGTGCATTCCCAGAGTGGTGGCTCCGTAAATGTATGCAATACACAATAAATGATATGGGGGAAAAAATTCAAAAGATCATCAAGGCTACAGAATGTAAAGCTACAAAAATGAAGGATAACACTTTGTAGATGTTATATTCATACTGAATAATTATTCTTTTTGAAGACTGATATAGTTCTAGGTTTCTTTTTGCTAGACTATGCTATGTAATATGATATATCATCTATTTTGATGCTCCTTGTGAGCATACATTATTCTATTATTGATGCATAATTTCTCCCTTCAAACTAAGTTTTGGTGATACGTAATAACTCTATTACTAACTAGAGCTATTTTTATACACTTTTTAAATATATAAATATGTTAAAATTAATTTGAATTTAAATTATTATTAGTTTGAAAGAAATAGATCCAAATAGTTAGTAATATTGATTCAATGTTAGTTTCTCTCATTTTAATACATTTATTGTTATCCTAGATTAAATCCATCTAGAGGGTAGATTAATGGTGACCATTAAGATCAAAGACACCACTCATGAACATGTAAATGGGCCATATGCAAATACAATTCTTTTATCCCTTTAAAACTCAAGGTGTTCTCTAATTTTTCTTTTAAACCTTCTTGATTCTTGATTGATAGATTTGGATTACTTATATATTGATTGTCTTTAATAACATGACATAATAGATAGGATGAGGTAGGGAAGTTGAAATTTGAATTTGGTCATTTATATTTTGAAGTCATTCACACACACAATAAGGTTGAACTAGACTGATCCTTAGTACTATAGAAACATGAACCATGGGGACAAAGTGATAATCTCAAGGTTAAGGGAAATAATTTAGAAGTGTGTGGAAATGGAGTAAAATCATAATAGATAGAGGGTGAATGCATGAAAATTGGGGTGAATATGGATGAAAATGACATGGATGTGCATTAGACTATGAGCCAAAATAAAGAACATTTTAACTTACACCACTCAACTATATTTTATTGCAATAAGGAAATCCACTAAGGTGGACATAAAAATAAATGGTAAATGACATATATGCCTAATAATTTCGCCATTAGACCCCCTCCACCCACACACACTTTTATGTGTATGAAAATATAACATAAGAATTCATTTCAATGTATATGGACATTTTCAACCAATATATAAAAAGTAAATATAATTCAAAAACTCATAAAATGAAAATGACTGATATAAAGTAGCTAGGAATTCTTGAATTCTTCTTGGTATGAACACTACATAAATATTTTCAAGATAGAAAAATGATGTGTAATGCGTAATTCCTTCCACATGATCAAAATAAATCTATATTTCAAGTTGCCATGACTATTTGTGGGGTAAACCCACAATAGTGTGCACCACTTGTGGAATATTAGAAATTTGAGTGGTTAAAAAGATTTTATTTTGGAAAATGCATTGATTTGAAGGTTTTTTTTTAATGAATGAACATTCATTTGAGTTCTTTTAAAAGTTTTAATATTAAAAAAAATCATGGAAATGTGGTGCCGGAGCACCTAGTCATTGTCATGCCTCATGAAGGCTTTTGTAATGGATTTTGTTTTGTGTGTGTTGTGTCAAGGTGTAATAAGGTCCTAAGGACCATTTGTAATCACTTCAAATCAATTCATAAGGCCATTGGTGCCATTGGAGTCATGTAAGCCTATAAGGCTCTGGTTGGGTCAAAGTTGGTCAAACTTACTCAAATGTACCCACATGAGTGGAAATTGTGTAATAAGTTTTCTAGGTTCAATTTTAATGTTTTTTTAAGTCATTTGTGAAGTTTTAGGTTCAAATGTTGAATAGATAAAAAAAATGGTCAAAAATATGAATTTAGAAAAGGAGGAAGCCCTACTCGAAGAAACTTTTTAATGAAGGTAATTTTCCTCCTACACTAAGCATCCATGCAAATACATTTCTACAATGTTAAGTTTCCTAACCCTCTTTTTAACAATCAAATACACTCAAGAAAATAAAATACAATGCGTAGGAAAAAATCATGGTTTTTTCTATTTTTTTCAGAATACTAATGCAATATTAATGAGGTAAGAATGAATTTTTTAAAATGTACATCATGTCATAAGATTGAATAAGCTAAAATCTCAAGATGGATGAGTAAGACCGAATAGAGGCCTCACTCTACCACCTATACCTCTCGAAGCCTTTGGGATGCAATCGGTAGATGAATTCTCTCAAGCACACTAAGGAAAAATAAATAAACTTTGACGGGGCAGTTTGCACATATCAAGGTTTATGGGAATTTATTATTTATTCATGTAGTGATATAATCAAATCTTAGTGAAAATAATTTTAATTATTGATCTATAAGGCTATATTAAATGGATAATACTATGCATGTCACATTACATGTCTTGGAATCTCATGCATTTAACTTGCAAGTTTTGAATACTTAGAATAATTCATTTTCAAAGTAAATAAACTTTAGTGACTAATATACTCAAATTTTATTTTCATAATTGTTGATAATATAATAATAGTATACATAATCTTAAAAGCAGTAGGATGATATTTTATGTTTTATATTTCTTAGATGTATCAAAAAAGACCAGTCATGTAGAAGATGAATTAAACAAACACATTTTCATATAATTATTAAATATGCACATTGTATCTCATTTTAATAAATATTTAATAAATGCATGCATGATTCAAAGCTTGTATCTCATTTTGTTATTTACTAGCAAGATTGCACCTTGGTGTGCAATGGGTACGCCGAAGAGGTTTTATAAGACAATTAACAAAAATTGTGGCTTTTTTTTTTTGCATACATTTATGTATTACAAGAGGTTCCATTACCAATATGGTCATGCTATGTTTGGAATAGGGAGAGAGTGGGAGAGAGAGGGATAAATGTAAGGGGAAGAGAGAGAGAGAGAGGGGAGGGACAAATAGAGGGAGGAATAGTGAGAGAGATAGAGGGTGGTAAGGAGGTAGAGCTTGGGGATAGAGGTGGAGAGGAAGATAGAAATGGAGTTGGAGAAGTAGAGAGATATGGAGAGCAAATAGAGAAATAAATAGAGAGGGAAGAGAGGAATATATATAGTTGGAAGAGAGAGAGAGAGAGAGAGAGAGAGAGAGAGAGAGAGAGAGAGAGAGAGAGAGAGAGAGAGAGAGAGAGAGAGGAGAGAGAGAGAGAGAGAGAGAGAGAGAGAGAGAGAGAGAGAGAGAGAGAGAGAGAGAGAGAGAGAGAGAGAGAGAGGAGAGAGAGAGAGAGAGAGAGAGAGAGAGAGAGAGAGAGAGAGAGAGAGAGAGAGAGAGATGAGAGAGAGAGAGAGAGAGAGAGAGAGAGAGAGAGAGAGATGGACAAAGAAATATGGAGATATAGAAATACAAAGACAAAGATATATATAGGTCTATGAAGAGGGAGAGAGATGACTAATAGAGAGGGATACATCTATAGAGATATAGGAGGAGAGAGGAATATAGAGGTAGATATGAAGATATAGGGAGAGAGGAATAGGTAGAGAAATAGATAGAGAGATAGGTAGATGAGTGAGAGAGAGATACAAAGATTAACAGGGATAGATATAGAGGAAGGAGAGAGATATATCGAGACAAATAGAAAAGGTGATATAGAGTGAGATAAAGATATAAAGAGATATATGGAGAGGTAGAGGGAGATAGAGAGATAGTTAGAGAGAAGTAGAGATAGAGAAATAGAAATGGAGAGAGAAGAGAAAGAGAGGGAGGGATAAAGAGGGGGAGAGAAAAAGAGGGAGTGAGAGAGATATATGAGAAGAGAAAGAGAGATATATAAATGTATAGAAGAGAAAGGGAGAGTGAGAGGTAGAGATAGATAAATAGTTGGGGGATACAGAAGGCGCGAGGGAGGGAGGGATATGGAGATATAGACAAAGGGAGGAAGTGATAGAAAGGGGGTGATATACATAAGGAGAGAGAGGGAGAGAGAGAGAGAGAGAGAGAGAGTAGAGAGAGAGAGAGAGAGAGAAGAGAGAGCACCTGAGAGAGAGAGAGAGAGCGATGAGAGGAGAGAGAGGAGAGAGAGAGAGAAGATTTTAATTATAAGGTAAAAATATTATGTTTGTGTAAAAAATGTTAGATGTTTAATATATATTAGATTATTGGTTATGTTTGTGTGTCAAATTTGTTATAATGTTCTATGTTAGTGTGTGAGATTTGTTATAATGCTTATGTTAGTTTCTTTTTGACAACTGAAAAATTTGCATAATATGCAATTATACAATATGTGGACAAATCCAATGGGGAAGTAAAATACAATAGAAAACCAAATTGGGATTTACTATGCATGCCAATGTATTTGTTATACCTAAAAGAATGTGAATGAATGTTGTATCCATTGATAAGGCCTATGACCCATTATTTGGCGATGGGTGCCAATTCGACTTAGCATTGTATATTCAAAGCCAAGCCTCCTAGTATAACCATGGGTTTTGGTCAAATTTATGAATAACCCTCTCAATTTTACTCATTTAGTTATATACAAACAATTTTTAACTAAAATTAGCTGTAATACTCTTTAAAAAAAACCAAAAATAAAAATTCATACTCAAAATTGAGAACACAAAATGTTATTATTTTAGAACATCAATACATAATGGAATAATTGTGTAAAATGTTTAAAAAATAAAATAAAATTATAATCTAAATTTTAAAAAAATATATTTTCATTTAATAATATAAAAAAACCTTGTAATTTTTAGATAACAAAACCTTGGTAATATCATGATTTAAAAAACATATAAATTAAAACTTTAAATTTAGAATTTGTATAAAAAAGATTTGTAACACTCTTATTTCTAGTTTCAAAATTAATATATAAATTTAAATTTTGAACTGAAAAAGGAATTTGAATTTAATTTTTTATAATTAATAATATTTTTTTGATATTAAAATAAAACATCTATTTAGTACTTTTACCTCAAAAAAAAAAAAGTGACGCAATGCGTCAAAGTTCCTGCCAATAGTATAGTTTTTTTAGAGTAGATAAAAGTAGAAATGAAGATGGAAGGAGAAGAAGGGGAATGGGAGAAATAGATAGAGATAGAGGGAGAAATAAAGATAAGGAGATAGACAAATAGAGAGGAAGAGATAGAGGGAGAGATACAGGTAGAGAGAGAAAGAGAATAAGAAACATATAAGTACATAGGAAGAGGGAGAGATAAAAGAGGAAGAGGGAGAGGGAACAATTAACAAATACATATGATGATGATGAAATTGTGATTATGTTAACTACTTTAGACTTGAGACTTTATACAACACAATGGAATACAATAGGTGTCAAAGTAACCTAGTGCAAGAACTAGGTTGTTGATGTAAGCTGACTAATTGCTATAAGATAAATACTGGATGCCAATACACATTGTTTAGTACTACAAACATACTTGGAGACATCACCCAGTAGATAGGAGATATTTAGTTTCGTTTGAGTCAAATATATCAAGCTCTAGCAAGTTGTATATAATATTTGTTTTTAATCTATACTAATAATCATTTACTTAAATAGATACAAATTTTTGGAAAGGTATATTTATTTTAAAATTATGATATTTAAATAGATTGTTTGTTTTACTATGGGTTATGTAATTGTCTTTTTCTTATTTGTATTAGCAGACATATTTTCAAAACAAATGTGAATTAAGTTTTTGATTAAAATTCTTTGCATGCTATTCATATCACTTAAAATGCAAAACTTAAATTGCTCACCAGTAAATTAACCAACATGAAGCAACTAATGATGTGAATGGAAAGTCCTGTAAATAAGTTAGAGAAGAATTGAAATATAGTAAATTTTTAAATTTTAATTATTAAAATCCAAGTTTATTATTCAGTCATGTATTTTGTAATTGCTTTAGATTAATAATCATTCTAATACTCATGTATTTAATCAAAAAAAACCGGTCAATATAAAATAATTTATCCTGTAAATAAAAATTATCAGAGAAAAGTTAATGAATTTTTTTTTGTGAATGTATTATAGTATTGAAAATTGACTCTCTCTTTTTATGGGTAATGGGCTGAAACCAATAAGGTGTGCAAACCCTACCCCCTTTGGGATTTGAACTTGTGACCTCTCTTTCAAGAGCACAAGTTCTCCACCACTAGACCAACTCAGGTTGTACGAAAATTCACTTTTTTTAGAATAAACTAAGATAAATGAAAAATCTTGTAAAAAATTAAGTGTATCTTTTTTAATTTTAAATAAAATAAAAATAAAAATTTTAGTTACAAAGATCCAAGTTTAGATTTATAATGAGAAGCTATTCACCACATAGTAAATAAAAAAATTGTTTTAAAAGCAATTGAAGAGAGACATTTAAGACTGATAAGACTCTGTAACTATCAATAGAGATAAATAGTAGGGTTTTTTTGTGTTGAAAGAATTTTATTTTATTTTATATTCTGACTCTTAATTAATTTAAAGATTGATTCACATTATATTATCATCTTTTTAGAATTAAAAAGAAATTTGTTTTAAAAGCAAATGAAGAAAGGTATTTAAGAGTAATAAGAATTTGTAAGTCTTAATAGAGATAAATGGTAGAGTTTTTTTAGTGTTGGCAATTTTTTTTTTATTTTATTTTGATTTTTAATTAATTCAAAAATGTGATTCATATTATATTATCATCTTTTTAGAATTCATATTTGATTAAGCATATTAATCTATTATCTTATAATCTTTCTTTATTTGTGTGAATGTTAAATTTTTTTAATTTTATTTTCTATTCTATTATTTATAAATTTAGTTATTTTAAATTATATTTTATTATTTAAATAAAGACAATTTTTTTTATTGGTAATAAAGACACAAAATTAACTACATGATATAACACATAATTTAACTTTTAATATTATTAATTTTTTTATTGTAACATCAAAAATAATAATTAATATTAATGTATATGGTTAAAGTTGTCTAAAAAAATGGCATTGCGAAATGTGCCAAGAAGGCAACAGGTGCAAAATTTGCACAAAACACAGGTTCATCTCCATGCAAATGTGGCACATAACACAAATTGGCTCTGCAAATAGGTTTGAAATTCTCTCCTCCCTTTGCCAGGGGGGCAAATTGGATTCCTATAAATTTAAATATTGGGAGGAAAAAGGTTGGGAAGGTGGATCCCAATTGCAAATCTGGTTTACTAAATCACTGCTCATTCGATCCCTATCTTTCAAGGGTTCCAAGTCCCCCTTCATTTAGAACAAGAAAGCAGCTAGATAAATTAAACAATTGTGGCTCTCCACCTGTGGCTAGGGCTAATGGATGGCTTTGGGGGCAACAAAACCTATATTTTCAAGCATGGATAAAAATTTAAATTCTACTAGAGGTGACAGATGACGTGTTGAGAGGAGTCACAGGAGAAGGCTGCCTCTTAATGCTAGAGTTTCTTTCGGTTTGGGAGGCATACTTGGCAATATTCGGAAAGGCTTATGGGGTATCCCCATCATGAGCAACACTCCATATTTTTCTTCTGGCGCAAACCATTTGCTGTTGGGACATCTCCCTAGGGCTTCCTCTTCTAAGGGTCTGCTTAGCTTGCCAATGACACATCTCCCACAAAAATGGCCTCAGAAAAATTCTACCCCAGAAATCAGGATTAAGGAGGATAAATCTAGCAAAGGCAAGAATAATCCTGAGCAAAAAATTACATGCCCTCCATTGGCTAAGGGCCCACTGGGCACACCAGCACTTGAGAGACGCCCCCAATCAGATGATGAATATGATACACTGATCATTAGCAACATCTGCACTAATGGAATGTGGAATAAGTGTAAAAATAATGGCTTATTCAAAAAATGGTGTGGTTTCAAACTCTCCATAGATTGCATTATTCATTGGCTTAAGACATCATTCTAGGGCCAGGTAAGTATCACAACCCTTGAAGATGAGTTTTTGTTTAACTTTGGATCTAAGGAACCAGTTATTATATGGAAAACCCTTGTTCTTTAAAGGATATTGCTTTAAATTCTTTGAATGGAAACCTAACTTTGAACCAAAATTTTTTAAAAACGAAATAATGCCTAGATGGGTAATTATACCAACTTTGCTTGTAGAATTACTTCACAATCATAATCTAATAAAAATTGGTAATTTTCTAGGTGGATTCGTAGGTTTGGAGAAAAACTTTCTATCAACATCCAATATTCAAATTCTGGTTAATTTAAAATTAAACACTTGAACACTAAAACCTATTAAGCTCATCACTAACCACTCGATATATAGATTAAAACTAGATATTTTTTAGAGGAAATTTTATGATGGATGTGGTGATAAATAGTTTAGATAATGAGGATAAAAATGAATCTAATAAATCTTTAACCTCCGGTAGCGATAGATTAAACCCTAGTCTATAGAAGGGAAATATTATCATCAATCTTAATCCAGATGGTGGGGGTTTTACTATATCCAAAATTCCTAGCGTTTCTGACCATCCCAAGGATGTTATCTTGCCCAACAGGACCCAACCTAATTTGGAAATTGAAGATGGGGAAATTATGGAAGACAAACCTCCCCCCTGCTTTGGACTCTAACCATGTTGTGTCTAGGGAGGTTCCACACCCCCCTCATGATTTAGGACCAAAGCTTAATATGATTATGACCAAAACTGTGAATTGTGAAGTTTCCTCTAGCTCGTTGATGATGAATTTCATGGAGGGTGCCTTGCAATAGGATTCTATTTTAGTCAGAAATGATGGTGGTGATCTTAAGGGAGTTTCTGTTCTCCCATCCATTGGGGGAGAGAAAGATTTTGAGGACGTGAATGCAAACATTAGCAATGATAATATGATTGTTACTTCATTAGGTAAGATTGCGGTGCCTGAAGATTTATGTGTCACTTCAGGAAATTCGGGGATGCCTAACCATCAGAATGATAAATATTGTGGTAATGTGAAATCCCCAAAATCTATCTTCAGGAGCCTGAGGAGACTAGATGTTCTTTGGGAGAGGGCATGAACTCAGAGGTTATGGTCTACTCTGCCCCCTCCAGTCAAGGCTCTGGGGGCTATTTGTCTAATTCGAGGGACAATGATGTTGTGGAGGATATGATTCTGCTTGGGGATTGTAATAGGATAGAAAAGGAAAATAAGATAATTTTAAACTATGTTGGCAATGAGGTGGTCAATGAACTCATGGAGAAATTCATAGATGAAATTGTTGATGAAGAAGAGATCACACTTTAGAAACAATTGGTGATGGCTAAAATCTTGGAATTCAACATTGAGGGGTCAGAAGAGGATGAGGAGGAAATAACGATGGAACTAGACAAAATGGACCATGATCATTGGAATGATATCTTAGGTATTGCAGAGACATTGGATGGTCCCGAGTTCCCGGACTGTGCTAAGGTGTATAGGAAGAAAGGGAGAAAATCTCTGACTAAACTTAGGACCAAAGTCAGTGAGGCTAAAGGTCATATCAAATTGACTTCTCTATTTAACATTGGGAAGGGGAAGGTCCTTCCCACAGAGCCATGAGGCTCCTTACTTGGAATGTTAGGGGCATGAATGCCCCTAACAAGCAGCAGATCATAAAACACTGCATCACAACTAATAACCCAGAGATTATTTTAATTCAAGAAACCAAACTAAACAATGAGGAGTTAGAAATATTTAGGAAGAAAATGGGGGTTAGAGAGCTAGTGGGACAACTGACTAATGGTGCTTCTGGTGGATTAAGGGTTATCTAGGACCCAAGGTTGGTCTCTTATAAAATTGACAAGAAAAAAGAAAACTGGATGAGTGGATGGGTCAATGGCATAAAGAACAACTTACGATTCCTGCTACTAAATGTTTATGGCCCAACACAAAACATTGATAAAAGAAGAGTTTGGAGGGAAATTGATCAATACTTGTCCACTATGCCATATCAAATTTGCAATATAGGGGGAGATTTTAACGCCATCTTGAATCCCAAGGAAAAATAGGGTGGGAGAAAGATAGTATCTCAATCTAATCTGGACTTTGGGGAGTGGGTCCATCGAAGCAACTTAATGAAAATAAAAACAATTAAGGATTCCTTCTCTTGGAACAATAGAAGAAGCGAATTCAACAACATAGCAGAGAAACTAGACAAGTTTTTCCACAAAGGTAGTTTGAGTGACATCCCCAACACTTTAACAATTGTTATCCTCCCTATTTCGGGGTCAGACCACTACCCAGTTCAACTAACAATCCTGGAAGATAGTAGACCTGGGTATGTGTAGGATCATGGTGTGCCAAAACAAGCCCTTAAGTGGCAAAGAAATTTCAAAAAATCATGGTTATGTAACTTGACATGAAAAATTGAATAAGTTATGAACATTATTTTTAAAATATGTAAGAAGAGAATCTATAGAAAATTGAATGCAGTTTCTAAGCTACTAGTTGTTTTTTGAAAAAAAAAAAATCCTATTTGATGAAAATTTCAAATTTCAATGCAGTGGTACAAAACTTTCAAGAAAAAGATAAGAAGTAGGTGTATGTCTGACCACCCTAATCACAATCAAATCATAATATTTTTTTATAAGAATTATAATATAAGTATTAGACTCATGTTCGGATGTGACACATATTTTTTTATAACTTTTTATAAAGTAAATAATTATTTATGATTTTTTTACTATAACTTTTCAGAAATTCAGAAACTCCTACATCTGACCACCTTAACTTGGTCAAAACCTTATGAAATTCAATTTTTAAAATTTTTTCCCTATAGTAGATGAAGAATAGGATGTGACGCATGTTTCAAATTCAAAAAATGTTATGCGGTTTGAAAGTTATGAGTATTTTTCAATCAGTATATCAATCAGAACTTTCGTCAGAATTCAATTAGAAAGTAAATAATAATTATTTATTAAAGTCAAAATAAGACAAGCCATATATTGTTGGAAAGCTAAGAACGTCCTTAAAAAACCCTTTTCGTTTTATCAATTTTGGCTATAAAAAAAGTCATTAGCCACCAGTGTAAAGTTTGGAAAATCAAGGAATACTGAAAAACATGTTTTTTCAGTTGACTTTCCAGGCTTGTCACTTCCAAGCCAAATCCCAAAGCAAACCCGAACCAAAATGTGGAGGGAAAATTTTATGTTTTAAAATCGAATATCTGATTTATATAAAAAATATATTTTAGTAAATTGGGCATAACTTTTGCGTTTTATATCAAAATTTTGATTTTTTACAGGCGTTGGAAAGGTAATTAAGAGCTCTATGATATTGAATAGGTATATTTTCAATTATTTGTTTTAAAAAATAATTATAATTCATTTAAATTCACCCTTCATTTTTAAAACATAAAAAACTCATCACTTTTTCATATGATTTCCCTATTGCATGAATTTTTGTAACAATCATCTCAAAATAAACTAAATAAGTAATTAATTAATAATAGAAAATTTATGAATTTTATTGAGTTCGATAAATTTTGATAAACCATGTTATCTATGTTTGTTCCTTTCTCCACCTCTCTCTCCTAAACCTATCACTCCACCTATTTGTTTCTTCTTCCCTCTCTTTTGTCCATATTTATACATCTCTCTCTACACCTATATCTCTAACTATCAATGAATACCTCATTAAATCTCTCAGATTCTACAAGGTTCTTATATTTCTACCTCTTCATAATTTCCTCCTCTATGTCACTCTCTCTTCCCTAAGATCTAGACTATTCTCTCTGCATTTCCTTCTCATCTCTAGCAACAAAATTCAAAGGAGACAAGGAGAGGCGTAGGGAAGTATCAAAAAAGGAGAGGGGGAGAGAGGTGAGAAGAAGAGAATAATTGGGGGGAAGAGAGAGTGAGAGAGAGAGAGCTATAGGTAATTAGGTGGAAGGCAAAGAGAGAGAGGGAGGGGGTGATTGGGGTGAAGAGAGAATGAGAGGGAGAGTTTGAGATTATTAGGGGGTAGGAGAGGGGAAAGTATCAACAAAGAGAGAAGAGAGATGGGGACAAATGTGAAGAGAGTCATAGAGAGTAATTAGGGGGTGGGTAGAGGGGGAGAGGGAAGTATATATAAACCCATAGGAGGAGAGAGGTGATCGAGGGTAATTGACGAAAAGAAATAATGTGAGAGAGAATATGGTGTCCTAAAGGGTCATATGGTGTCTCATGAACCTTTAGGACACCATATGACACCTTAGGACACCATATGATGTTGTTATAAGTCTTATAGTGTTCTAAGGTGTCATATAGTGTTCTATGACCCCTTAGGACACCATATGGTGTCGTAAGGGATCATATGGTGTTATAAGGGGTCATATGGTGTCCTATGACCCCTTATGACACTATATGGCCCCTTAGGTGTTGTCATGGGTCGTATTATGTCCTAGTTGGTCATATGATGTTCTTTGACCCCTTAAGACTCCATATGACCCCTTGGGACACTATATGGTGCTATGGGTCGTATGGTGTCCTAAGGGGTCATATGGTATTCTATGACCCCTTAGGACACCATATGACCCTTTAGGATGCCTATTGTATCATTAGGGTTTGTATGGTGTCCTAAGGGGTCATTTGGTGTCTTATGACCCCTTAAGACACCATATGGTGTCATTAGGGGTCTTATTGTGTCTTAAGGAGTCATATGGTGTTTTATGACCCCTTATGACACCATATGCCCCCTTAGGAGACCATATGGTGTCGTTAGGGGTCATATTCTATCCTAAGGGGTCATATGATGTTCTATGACCCCTTAGGACATGATTTAACCCCTTAGGAGACCATATATACTAATTTTCAAATAAGGAGAGATATAAGGGTGAAGAGAGATGAAGAAATAAAGAGAGGGAAAAGAACTAAAGGACAAGGACATAAATAGATATATAGATATTAAAGAGTATGAATTGAGAGGGAGAAAAACTAAAGGACAAGGATGGATAGAAAGAGGTAGACATATCTAGATATTGAAAAGGAGAGAGGAAGATAGAGATAAAAAATTAAGATAAAGGGAGAGGGAGGTGAATAGATATAGAGAAAGAGAGAGGTAAAGACAAAGATAAATATATGAAGAGATGGAGAAAAATGGATAGAGAGGGGTAAAGAGAGAGACAAAAAAAGGAAGAGATAGAGAGATATACAGGAAGAGAAATATTGATAGATAGAGATATATAGATAGTGAAAGAGAGTGAGAAAGAGAGATAGAGATTATAGATAGGGATAGATAGAGAGGGAGTGAGAAAAAGAGGAAGATATAGAGATATATAAAGGCACTATAGAGAAGGATGTGGGGAGAGAGAAAAAGATATATAAAGATGGAGTAAATAAAGAGATAAAAGTAGAGAAAGGGAAAGATACTTCAAGAGGGCGATAGAGGAAGAGACAAAGAAGTAGATTAATCATGTATAGAGGAATATATATAAAGATAGGGGAACATATAAAAAGAGAGAATGATAGGGAAAGAGATGGAGATGTGAAGATGAAGATAGAGATATATATGGATAGAACGTGATAGAGAGAGTAAGACAAATGGAGGGAGAGCTGGACTGAATAAGTGAGATTTAGAGATAATGAGATATAAATATACATGAAGATAGATCTATAGGGATATAGAGAGAGAGGGGACAAGATAGGGAGAGAAAGGAGGTGATAGAGACAAGTAATATATAAGTATAGGTAGGATAAGGTAAAGGAGGGAGATAAATAGAGATAAGAGAGATAATTAGAGAGAAATATAGAAATAAGGAGTGACAATGATGGAGTGGGAGAGGGAGAGATATGAATAGAAAGATGGAGATATATGCAGAGATGCATGTAACTTGGGAATTTATTTATTTACATGGAATGAGAAAATAAGTGACATAAGCAGAGAAGAAAGAGATATATAAAATATATTATATAAGTATAGATAGACAAGTGATAGATAAAGGAGGTGATAGGAAAAAAAATGAGACTTTGTATGCAAAATTTGTGTATTTAAAGTTTTAAAATTGAAGGACTAACTTCAAATTATTATAATTAATTTTTTGTCTATAATATCATCAAAATACCTCATCCATTTCATAGGTCTATGAATTACCTTTCCAATGCCTATAAAAAATTAAAATTTTGATAAGAAACGCAAAAGTTATGCCCATTTTACTAAACTATATTTTTTATGTTGAGAAAATCGGATATCCGATTTGAAAAGTATGATATCACAATAGTGATATCACAATGGTGACATCACAATAGTGACATCACAAATCGGATATCCGATTTGGTTTGGTATTACCAAACCAAATTCAAATTTTGCCCGACCTAAACAAAAAGTCAAAGCGGATTTTGGCATGTTTGGGAAGGTTGAAAACGCATTTTTTTTCTATTGCCACTTTTTGGCCCCCCATGATCTTGCACGTACCCACCTGCAAGGTGCCCTTTCAAGTTTGAACTAATGTGGCTGAAGGATGATAATGTTATGGATTTGATTGAAAAGTGGTGGTTGGAGGTCGAGGTCACTAGATCGAAACTATATAGAATAGTAGGCAAACTTAAGATAATAAAAAATAATTTACTAATTTGGAATAGAACCCACTTTGGTAATATCTTTGAAAGAAAAACTACACTAGAAAAATACATGGAGGAGGTCAATAATGAGGTCATTAAAGATGGGATAAATGACTTTCTTTATCAAAGAAAGAAAGAGCTATTAGAAGAATATGAGGAGGTTTTATCAAAGGAAGAGGTTTACTGGAAGCAGAAGTCTAGAGAAGTATGGATAGAGACAGGAGACAAAAATATGAAATTCTTTCATAATAGCACAAAGAAAAGGAGAACAATTAATATAATAACAAAAAATGGCACATACTGCGACATTAGCACTGAGGACCCTAAACAAATTGCAGCTCAGGCGGTTAGGTATTTTGAAGGGATATTGAATAACTGGGAGGGGTCCAATTTAAAATCCAAGAATGAAATAGTTGAAAGTATCCCCAAGTTAATTTCAAAGGAACATAACAAACTTTTAAGAGCTAAATTTACTAAAGAGGAAATAGAATCAACATTAATGCAGATGTGCCCAGATAAGGCACTTGGTCCGGATGGATTCCCAGCCACCTTTTTAAAAAAATGTAGGCACTTTATAAGTGATGAGATCACCGAGGCTTTGGAAGGGATTAGAAACTTAGGTAGTATGCTTAAGGAAATCAACAATACCTTCATTGTCCTAATCCTGAAAAAAGATAAAGTTGAAAGATATGAGGACTTTTGACCCATAGCGGTATGTAATACAATATATAAATTACTAACTAAAACAATAGCTAATAGATTACAAAAGCTGCTTCCTTTCCTAATAAGTGAAGAACAAACAAGATTTGTTCCAGGTAGGTCTATCTATGACAGAGTGATCATTGCCCAAGAAGCTATTCACTCAATCCAGCAAAATAAAGAACCAATCATGCTAATCAAACTAGACATTAGGAAAGCCTATGATAAAGTGGACTGACACTTTCTATGTAAATGCCTGGAAGCTTTTGGCTTTGATAGGCAACAAATTAACCTAATTTACGAATGCATTTCAACCCCTAGGATATCCATTCTAGTTAATGGAACCCCGAAAGATTTTTTTAATATATCTAGAGGACTTCGACAAGGGGACCCAATATCCCCCTTCTTATTCATTTTAATGGCAGAATCTTTAGGCAAAACTATAACAAAAGAAAGAGAATTAAACACCCTTAAAGGAATTAAAATTACTAGTGGATTAGGCCCTACTATGCATCAACAATTTGTTGATGAAACTATGTTGTATGGTCAAGGAAACAAAAGAGGCAAAAAAAATAGCACATTTACTAGATTCCTACACTAAGGCCTCTGGATAAGAAATTAATAAGACGAAATCAGAAATCTTGTTCTTTAATACTGATAGGGAATTAGAGACAACAATATGCAACATCTTGAATTTCAAAAGGGGGGATCTCCCATCTAAATACCTGGGCCTCCCCTTGGATAGAGGAAGTAGATCCTCAAAGTTATGGGATCAAATAGTGTCGAAACTTAAGAATAAAATTGGGTCATGCAAAGGTAGGTGACTCTCTTCTGCTAGCAGGGCCACTATGATTAAATATGTTCTTTTGGTAATGTCTATATATCAATTGTCATGCATTGATCTCCCAATGGTTAGAAATAAGGAATTATAATAACACTTAAGATCATTCTTTTGGCAAGGCACAGGAGAAAAAGGAAAAAATGCATTACTTGCTTGGGACAAGGTATGTAGACCCAAAGAAGAAGGTGGCGTAGGAATTAAAGACATTAATAAGCAAAGTAAAGCCTTAGGAGCCAAACTAGTGTGGCGTATGTTCAAAAACCCTCACTTAAAGTGGGCCAAAATTTTATATAACAAATATCTAAAAAGCAGTGAGCCATCAAGCATATTCAGTTTAACTTCTCCCCTGCGAGGCTCACGTATATTGAATTTTATGTTGAAATACAAAAGGACTATAACTAAAAGACTTACCTAGAACCTGGGTGAATTCACAAAACTGGTTCCCACTTTTGCCAACGAAAGAATTTGGCAAAAGTGGGAATTTTGGATTTGACAATGTTCGAGCGAAACACAAATGTTCGCTCGGACTACCCCTGGGAGTCCGAGCGAACCAAACGGTTCAGCTGGGTTCGAGCGAACACGGTGGTTCGAGCGAACCCATTAAATATCGATATTTTAATGGGTTCGCTCGAACCCCCCGTTCGCTCTAACCCTTGGCAGTTAGGGTTTTTTTAAAATTTTTATAAATATCGAAAATGACAGTTAAAAGGTCATTGTTACATTTGACTTTTTCTGTCTGGTGGGGGTTAGATCGAACCAGTCGTCAGCATCACGTCATCGAGCATTGTCTGCAGCAGTTAGCATCTTTCTTATTTCAGTTTTCGACCCTTGTTATATCAGGTGCACAAAATAACCCTTTGTTTGGTTTAATAATGTCTTTTTTTATTAAATTTGTAAATAATTTATTTGTTAATTTAATTTTTTAATTAAATAATTATATATAGTTATTGGTTTTGAACATTTTAGAAAAATGTTTGATAATTTATTGTTTTTCATTATTTTAGAAAAATGTTTGATAATTTAATATTTTGATTGAAATGTGTAAATTTGTTTTTAAAATTACGTAATTGTATAGATGTATATTTTTTTCAACATTTTAAAAAATTGTTATGAAAAACATAGAAAACTACCCTGTAGTAAATCAGATCTTAGAAAAACATTAGCAAAAAAAGAAAAACGTTAAAAAAATTAATTTAAATAAACATTAGAAAATTTAGATACCAAATTTAAACAAATTAGACAAAATAAATTTCCTCTACAATGTGACCTATTTTCACATCCTATTACACGCACAACATGACCCCTTAAGACCACATATGACACTATACGTTCTCTTAGGAGGTCATAGAGGATCACATATAATATAATAGTGTACATGTATGACATTCCCTTTAGGATCACATCTAGTGTCCTAAGGGGTCATACGTTGTTCTAAGGGGTCACACGTGTTATAACACATGCGGGACCCCTTAGAATCGCATATGACCCCTTATAAAATTGTAGGGTGAATGACATACCCCTTAGTCCATCAAATAGTGTCTTAACACATACGTGACCCATTAAAATCGCATATGACCCTTTATAAAATCAATCTTAGTGTGAACGACATATCCCAAAACCCATCACATAGCGTCTTAAGGGGTCGTATGTGGTCCTAAGGGGTCACGCATGCTTTAACACATGCGTGACACCTTAGTAGGTCACATAGGACCCCTTATAACATCCTACTATACATATGACATTCCCCTTAGGATCACATAGTGTCATAAGGGGTCATATGTGGTTCTGAGGGGTCATGCATTTGTTATAACATATGCATGACCCCTTAGAACTGCATATGACCCCTTATAAAATCCTAGTGTGAACGACATACCCCTTAGTCCATCACATAGTGTCTTAAGGGGTCCTATGTTGTCCTAAGGGGTCACGCATGCATTAACACATGTGTGACCCCTTAGTAGGTCACATATGACCCCTTATAACATCCTACTGTACATATGACATTCCCCTTAGGATCATATAGTGTCCTAAGGGGTCATATGTGGTTAGACCCACATATGACCCCTTATAAAATCCTATAACCACATATGACCCCTTGTAAAATCCTAGTGTGAACGACATACCCTTTAGTTCATCACATAGCGTCTTAAGGGTCGTATGTGGTCCTAGGGGCTACGCATGCATTGACACATACGTGACCCCTTAGTAGGTCACATGTATGACCCCTAATAACATCCTACTGTACATATGACATTTCCTATGTGTCCTAAGGGGTTGAATATGTGGTCCTAAGGGCTCACGCATGCATTAACACATGCGTGACCCCTTATAGAATCCTAGTGTGAACGACATACCCCTTAGTCCATCACATACTATCTTAAGGGGTCGTATGTGGTCCTAAGGGGTCAACATGCATTAACACATGCGTGACCCCCTTATAACATCCTACTGTACATATGACATTCCCCTTAGGATCATATAGTGTCCTAAGGGGTCATATGTGGTTAGACCCACATATGACCCCTTATAAAATCCTATAACCACATATGACCCCTTATAAAATCCTAGTGTGAACGACATACCCCTTAGCCCATCACATAGCGTCTTAAGGGGTCATATGTGGTCCTAAGGGGCCACGCATGCATTGACACATGCGTGACACCTTAGTAGGTCACATAGGACCCCTTATAACATCCTACTATACATATGACATTCCCCTTAGGATCACATAGTGTCATAAGGGGTCATATATGGTTCTGAGGGGTCATGCATTTGTTATAACATATGCATGACCCCTTAGAACTGCATATGACCCCTTATAAAATCCTAGTGTGAACGACATACCCCTTAGTCCATCACATAGTGTCTTAAGGGTCCTATGTTGTCCTAAGGGGTCACGCATGCATTAACACATGTGTGACCCCTTAGTAGGTCACATATGACCCCTTATAACATCCTACTGTACATATGACATTCCCCTTAGGATCATATAGTGTCCTAAGGGGTCATATGTTGTCCTAAGGGGTCACACATGCATTAACACATGTGTGACCCCTTAGTAGGTCACATATGACCCCTTATAACATCCTACTGTACATATGACATTCCCCTTAGGATCATATAGTGTCCTAAGGGGTCATATGTGGTTAGACCCACATATGACCCCTTATAAAATCCTATAACCACATATGACCCCTTATAAAATCCTAGTGTGAACGACATACCCTTTAGTTCATCACATAGCGTCTTAAGGGTCGTATGTGGTCCTAGGGGCCACGCATGCATTGACACATACGTGACCCCTTAGTAGGTCAGATGTATGACCCCTAATAACATCCTACTGTACATATGACATTTCCTATGTGTCCTAAGGGGTTGAATATGTGGTCCTAAGGGCTCACACATGCATTAACACATGCGTGACCCCTTATAACATCCTATTGTACATATGACATTCCCCTTAGGATCATATAGTGTCCTAAGGGGTCATATGTGGTTAGACCCACATATGACCCCTTATAAAATCCTATAACCACATATGACCCCTTATAAAATCCTAGTGTGAACGACATACCCCTTAGTTCATCACATAGTGTCTTAAGGGGTCATATGTGGTCCTAGGGGGCCACACATGCATTGACACATACGTGACCCCTTAGTAGGTCACACATGACCCCTAATAACATCCTACTGTACATATGAAATTTCCTATGTGTCCTAAGGGGTTGAATATGTGGTCCTAAGGGCTCACGCATGCATTAACACATGCGTGACCCTTTATAGAATCCTAGTGTGAACGACATACCCCTTAGTCCATCACATACTATCTTAAGGGGTCGTATGTGGTCCTAAGGGGTCAACATGCATTAACACATGCGTGACCCCTTATAACATCCTACTGTACATATGACATTCCCCTTAGGATCATATAGTGTCCTAAGGGGTCATATGTGGTTAGACCCACATATGACCCCTTATAACATCCTACTGTACATATGACATTCCCCTTAGGATCATATAGGGGTCATATATGACATTCTACTTTTGCAGGACTCCCCCTCAGATGGTCGCTCAGTTCGTAGCCGACATGATGATCCCCAGTGTTGATTTGCTCCAGACTTTATAGCTATTTACATTTATCTTTTTATATACTTTCATATTATATATATATTCATGCACGTACATGGAGTTTAGACTCTAGATTATACTTTATACCTGGTTTATGTTTGACTCTGGATTATACTTTATACTTTATACATGGAGTTTAGACTCTAGATTATACTTTATACCTGGTTTGTGTTTGACTAGAGCTAGATTATACTTTATACATGGAGTTTAGACTATAGATTATACATGTTATAAGTTTTATACATGTTTGATTATATTATATTTATACACATGTTTGATTATATTCTAGATTTATGTACATGATGTTTGATTAAATTAGATTTAAATACATGATTGATTAGATTGTATATTTCATGCATGTGTACAACGACTTGTTTAGACTCTAGATTATACTTTATACCTGGTTTGTGTTTGATCAAGATCTATTATACATGTTTGATTATATTAGATTTATACACATGTTTGATTAAAGATTAGATTTAAATTCATGTTCAAGATTAGATTGTATATTTCATGCATGTACAATGACTTGTTTAGACTCTAGATTATACTTTATACTTGGTTTGTGTTTGATTGATCTAGATTATACATGTTTGATTATATTAGATTTATACACATGTTTGATTAAAGATTAGATTTAAATTCATGTTTGATTAGATTGTATATTTCATGCATGTACAACGACTCATTTAGACTCTAAATTATTCTGTATACCTGGTTTGTGTTTGATCATCTATTATACATGTTTGATTATATTAGATTTATACATGTTTGATTAGATTAGATTTAAATACATGTTTGATTTTCAAACAAACTTGATTTAAATGTATTCAATTATAAATGTTTGATTTTCAAACAAAAGAGTATGTATGAAATGAACAAACTAAACTAAGATAGGTCATGTATTGAATAGTTCACATCCAGTACATGTATATTACATAGGTATGTATATTTGTAGGTATGTGAGCTTCTAGGTATGTATATTGTAGTTAAATAGTTCACAACATGTACATGTCCTAATTCCATATTAAATATATCAATTTTACAAATGTACATATTATGTATTCTAATTTAAATATGCATTTTTTAATTAAATACAAATACAATTACATACAATTAAACACGTGCACATTTAAATACATCCTAATTTGATATAATGTATAAATAAACTTAAAAAAATATTTATCCTAAATAGTTTCAAAACAAGTTACTTGAGATCTAGAATTTATCTTGAACTTTTACATTAAAATTCAATTCAAGTGGATTACTAAATTATGTATATATAGTTCATACCACATCAAGTGGTTCACAACGCTCTTCAATAACACTTAATATTTTGTCATGATCTTCACTATCTAGTCTCCACTTTTGAGTCCGCCCTCGACGTGGAATTGTTTGAAGAATTAGGCCAACAACAATGACCAAGTGACTATACTGATATACCTTGTTATCAATTTGGTATTCGGTGAAATGAATCCCATGTTGAACAATTTTAACTTGTTTGAAATATGTCCCTTGCACTACAACTGATCCTGCATGTACATGTATATAAGAAACATGAGAAATTAAAAAAATTCACACAAGCGATTTGTATGTATGTACATATTCAAATCAGAACTCAAACCTGTGGGAAATGACATTCCATCACTCGTCTCAGATTTTGATAACTTCTTTCTCTCTTCTGTGCAACGCAATAAATAATAACTAACACCTTCTATATTTCCATCTTCTGCTATGACTGCAAAAATATCTCCCGCAATTTGACACAATTTAAATAAATTCTAAGTTATATGTCATTTTTAAGGAAATGTTTACATGTGTACGTCATGTACATACATACCTTTTTTAATCAATCCTGAAATATGATCGTAATCACCAGAAATCAAAGGAATGTCTTCAAAGTTTTCATCCTCATTTGAATCCTCGTATGTGTCAGAAACATCTAGTGGCACCATTTTCCATTCACTAACATATCCAAGCTCTTGGTTCTTGCAATCAACATAGTTTTCGAAAATGCATTCAGAACAAAAACATGAATAATCTCTAGTGTATAATGTCCATGGGCGATTATCTGTACTCATGACACAATGCAAAGATCTTGTCCTCTCCACACTCTTGCATCCATGCATTGATTTTCTATCCACATCTGTAAAATGTACATGTGTACAAGAATACATACATGTAGATCAAGTTGTTAAATTAAAAAAAAATAGAATAAAATACTAAAAGAGAACACGTACCGGTTATCTCCCAAAACACTCTATATGGAATGGGCTTATATGTTCTTGATGATGATTCCCCAGGATAATTAGGTTGTTCAAAGTGTTTCTTACACCATTCAACAACATCATGTGCATTTTCTATACGTTCTCCTGTGTACTTTATTTGATGCTTTCTTATAGCACGTTTGATACAAGCTCCTGCACCATCATGTTCACCCTTTCCATGACCACTCTCAAAAAAACTCCAAACATGTGGTATTTTGTCATTTCGATGATATCTACATAGTGCATAAAATGGCCTCGAAGATTTGAATTGTGCCGCACATCCATCAGACCAAACAAAATGTTTAACTATTGTTATGCCTCTATCTTTCAAATATTCAAAAAACTTCTTAAAGCAATGTTGTACAAAAAGTGTGTCATGCTCCTTATCATCACTGATATAGAAGTGGTACTCTTTCTTAATGACACGATTTTCAAATGTACTATCAACACCATCTAAATTCATCTGTGCATGTCAATAACACACATGCACGAAAATAGTGATTTGCTTTGAAAAATAATACTCTGATTGAATCTCTTTTTGATGCACAAAAGAGTAATTCTCTGCGAAGTCAACTACAGATAAAATAGTTCCAAGTGGGAAAGTGTCTCTTAATCTTTTAAATTGTTCTGCTTGCCACTTGGCAAAAAAACCATGGCATATGTATGGTTTTATCAACTTACGAAAATTTTCCATAAATGTTCCAATAGGTATTTCTTCTTCTACATAATCTAGTCTTGTAGATTCCTTTCCAAATTTTGTTTCAATTTTTTTGTACTTATAACTCTTGCAATTTACCATCTTCCTCATGTCAGTATCTTCATCTCTCAAAGGCAATTTAGCCAAGTCCCCGCATGTTCCACAAATTCCTCTTATGCAATTTATTTGACCGGTTGCATTATCATCTGATTTATCACATAAGATGGATGCTATAAATTGACTTGTTCGTTTAGGAGGAGCATTTTCATAACCATCATTATCTTCTCTAATCTTTCGAAACACCTGATAGTACAAGTCAAATTCGATGTGATAACGACAACAACAAGTTTTGAAAACTTTGTTTAACTTCACATAATATGGCCTTAACCGTTCAAACATGGTTTGTCCAATCTTTATATGAGGGTTTGTTTTAGTAAACAATACATACAATTCATGTTTTGTTGTGTCTAGCCAATGTTTTACATGGAGATCATAACGATCAGGACCAATCCTTTGCTTGATAACATCTCTACTATTTGATGAAGGGCGAGTATTATCATTCCAAAAACTTGTCACAAAGTTCCTAACAACATCTTCAATTCTATCAGAACGAGGAGCTCTACACATAATTGCCCAATTCCCTTCTGAGGTAGTATCATCCAAAATCTTTCTCCTTTTAACATATTTAGATATTGTCCTTCTACTAAAACCAAACTCAGATGATAGTGAAGAGATTTGTCTTTTTTGAGGCAATCTTTCATTTACTAAAGATGTCAACATCACTCTTCTTGAAATGGTCTTATCTAGTTTTCGAGATTTTTTACCAATGTTCACCAAACCTTTCTTAACATTATCAACAATAGATTTTTGTAGCTGAGAATATTTCCTCTTTTGATTTGTTGTATCTATACCCAACAATTTCATTGGATCTATTAAGTCTTTATGAGTAAGTACAATTGATAACAATTGAGCTTTTTCTAGTGTAGTATCAAGATTGTTGAAATGCGACATTATTTCTTTTGCACTTTTATTCATTGACCTCCTTTTAGTATGTCTAGGTTCTTCACTGAGACGTTTCAACTCATCCACATCCATTTCAAGTAAATGATCTAAATTTTTATAAGAAATATTTCTCTTCACCTGTTTAGCTAGATCCACAATATGCTCATCCATATCAGTGGTAGGAGGTAAGGAGCCTGACCCCTCTCCTTCAAAGGTCTCCATTGGTTCAACTTGGACAATCTCCTCCCTATGTTCATCAACTATATTGTGTTCTTCAACAGGTTCATTTGCCCGTTCTGCACATAATTTAAGAGTTTGTGTAAGGTTCTTGAATTAATCAGAGATTATTCAATTAGGATTAAGAATAGGGGTGAATTTGGCTTAAAGCTTTACATGTTAAAATTAAAGCCCATTCAATTTGGTTTATTAAATTTAAATACTTTTTTAAGACCTTATTGTTATAACTCTAATTAAATTACTTGTTTAGGTTTAAAGTTCAATTTGTTCTCAGGTTAGGATTAAAGTTCAATCTCTAATTTTGAGCACTAATTTAACACATAAAATAAAATTTTGATAAATTAGAAATTCCAATTTTGAAAATTAAAAGTACAAATATTTTGATGCATGCATACGATAACTTAGGTGACCTCATATTAATTTGTTATGGACCATAATGTAAGTGGACTATAATTTGTCACATGTGAGTATATTTAAGACCTATTATTGCATAATAGACCTCCTAATCTGAAATGTTTTTGCATGTACGTGAAGTTGAATATAAATAGTTCACCTAAATTATTCAACATGTTTAATAGGAGAAAAATGCAATTACACAACAAGCAAGTTGATGGAAATTGAAATTTGCAAATACACATGTATTATCTCAAATTAATTATGTTTTCCAATTAAAACAAAATTATTTTTAATCCTATTAAAAATATTAGATAAAAAATATTGAATTCTAATTAATTGATACGTAATACATATTAAATTAAATATCTTCTTTGTTATAAATTTATGTCACATTTAAGAACTATAATCAATGTAATAGTCCTAATAGGCCTTATTATTAAAATCAATATGACCACATTTGAAAAAACATTTCACAAAATTAATATACTTAACTACCCTTAAGACAAATATATTATGTGATATTAAAGGACCTATCACATGAAATTACTTGTACATGTAGATTAAATATTCAATATATATAATTTAGAACCTAAAAATTATGACATAATAGGTCTTATCTATTATAAATGAACTTAATTATATAGGAGAAAAATGCAATTACACAACAAGCAAGTTGATGGAAATTGAAATTTGCAAATACACATGTATTATCTCAAATTAATTATGTTTTCCAATTAAAACAAATTTTTTTTTAATCCTATTAAAAATATTAGATAAAAAATATTGAATTCTAATTAATTGATACGTAATACATATTAAATTAAATATCTTCTTTGTTATAAATTTATGTCACATTTAAGAACTATAATCAATGTAATAGTCCTAATAGGCCTTATTATTAAAATCAATATGACCACATTTGAAAAAACATTTCACAAAATTAATATGCTTAACTACCCTTAAGACAAATATATTATGTGATATTAAAGGACCTATCACATGAAATTACTTGTACATGTAGATTAAATATTCAATATATATAATTTAGAACCTAAAAATTATGACATAATAGGTCTTATCTATTATAAATGAACTTAATTATATAGGAGAAAAATGCAATTACACAACAAGCAAGTTGATGGAAATTGAAATTTGCAAATACACATGTATTATCTCAAATTAATTATGTTTTCCAATTAAAACAAAATTATTTTTAATCCTATTAAAAATATTAGATAAAAAATATTGAATTCTAATTAATTGATACGTAATACATATTAAATTAAATAGAAATAAAATTAAAAATACATACTTGCATCATGATATCTTTGTCTTCTTTGTTCTCGATATCTTTCTTCCGTTTCGGGAGAATAATTCCTTGCAGTCTTATTTTGCCTTCTCTTCTTGTTCCCCATGCTTTTACAAAAAACCTTCAAATTATTCGCTTTCAAAATAATTTTCAAATATCTTCTCTCATCCAAAAGTGCGAATTATTTTAATCATTTGAGTGATAAAAAGAGAAAAAAAATTATAGATATTTATACGATTCCACAAATGAAAAAAAAAACAAAAAATGCGTCGGCCCGTGTTCGAACGAAAGCCGACAGTTAAAAATTGTTGGGTTCGCTCGAACATGGCAGTTACCAAAAAATGCGTGCCAAAATTTAGCTCGTGGGTTCGAGCGAATGTGGGTTCGCTCGAACCCACTTTGGTTCGAGCGAACCCAATCCGATCGAACATGTGTTCGATCGAAACCCCAAAATTGGAAGTTTCTCCCAAAAAATTTCAGAGTTCTGAAGAATTAATGACTTCGGAGCTCTGGTTCAGTACACGAATGAAATAATCTTCATAACCCAAAAATATTAGATGGTAGTACTCGAAACAAGCTTTCCAACGGATATAATTTTGTTATATTTTGAATTTATTATGTTCTTGATTTTTTAATTTTATTAAAAGTTGGTTTTTAAACGAACATGAACTTCTCTGTTCAACGCATTGGGAAAAATAAGAAACTAATTCAAAAAAATTTTGAAAAATATCTATGCCCTTGGTATTGATGTCTTCTTTCTAACAAAAATAAATAAATTGAATTTCGATTTATATAGAACAAGTTATGTGTTCAAACGTAAACCTATGTTTGAATTATGACTAGTCGGACTTCAAAACTTTATAAAATGAAAAATATTGAACATATCACTATAAAACCAAATGCATGCCCTGGATATTGATGTTACAAACCAAAATTCGAAAGAATTGAGTTTTTATCATTTATAGAAAAAAAGTTATGCGTTACGGAAGGCACATCACTCTTAAAAAATGTAGTTTGTTGTAAAAAACTACTTTTCGAGGGAGATGGAAATTTTTTTAAAAAATCTTTCAAAAAAATTTGAAAAAAATGTATATAGAATCTACAAACAAAATGCTAGAAATCACTAATTTACATCATCTTCAAATTTTTAATAGTTTAAAAGTTATAGTTCTCGGAAGTTGAAGATTATTTTAAAAATGTACATCTCAGTGTCAAAAGTGGCAAAAAAGTGGGAACCATTATTGTGAGTTCACCCACCTTGGTTGTGGGGATAAAGCATTGTTTTGGTTAGACTCGTGGGGTGGCTAAAAAGCTATTGATAAACTATATAACATTGAAAGATCCAAATCAATCTTAGAAGCTAGCTGGGGTAAATTGCTTTCCAACTACATTGAGGCTGTCAAGGTGGACAATATTGATGGCTGGAGATGGAAATCTCTAAATAACTTGAGCATTCCAAACATCGAAAAGGATGAGTTAATGAGAATTCTTAAGTCAAGAGAAATTATCTTTCACCCTGGTGAGGATAAATTGGTGTGGGATGGATCAAAAAATGGGGAATATAATACCAAGGATGGATACAATTACCTAACTAACAGACAACTCAGATCTAAAACAAATATTCCTGTGAAACTGTGTTGGGATAATAGGTGTCTCCCAAAAGTGGGATTGTTTGCTTGGTTGGCATTACAAAACCGTATCCTTATTGCCAACACTTTGGGAAGAACGGGTTATGAGGGCCCAAGTAGATGTCGTTTATGAAAAAATACGAAGAAAACACATATCACTTACTACTAACCTGCAATTTCTCACACCAATGCTGGAGATGGCTTAACAAGAAGTTAAGTTGGAGTTCAACAATTCCTAAATCAATCCTAAATATGTTCCAAGCATGGGCCATTAAAAACAAAGGGTTCCTATATGAAGGCCTATGGTTAGTCTCCCCATCAATAGTTGTATGGGAATTATGAAAGGAATGTAATAGATGAATATTGAAGAACAAAAAATTGGGATGGGAACAATTGACTAATAAAATGGAGGTTGTTATTATTGAGGTTGTAAATAGTAGAATTATGAATGGAAATCACAAGAATGTAAAAATGACATACTGAGATGAAAAGATGAGAGGAAGATGGACTAGTCTAAAAATTCCACCTTTTGTGGGACCAGGGGATGAGACAAATAAACAAAAAAGGATGGATTGTGTTTGGCAACCACCCAAGTATGACTGGTTCAAGCTCAATTTTGATGGAGCCTCTCGGGGTAACTCGGGGAAAGTAGGTATTGGTTGTTGCCTCCATAATTCAGAGGGAACTGAGGTGGCAAGTCTCACCTACCCTCTTGGGACAACAACAAATAATGAAGCAGAGCTAATGGCTCTTGTTGAAGGAATTAAACTATGTTGAATAATAAAGATTATGAAACTAAATATTGAAGGGGATTCAACTATTGTTATCAATGCTTTGAGACAGGGCACCATGCCTAACTAGAAATTAAATTAAATTTTATCAAGGGAACTGAAGCTTATCCAATCTTTCACTAAAGTAACATACAATCACATCTACAGGGAGGGCGATTCCTAGGTGGATTATTTGGCTAACTTAGGGGTAGATGGTCAAACTATCATAAAAGTAAATTCACATCCAATGGCCGGATTGAGTAGGCACCTTGGTCCAAAGGCATAATTTACCATAGTAAAAGGATAGTATTATTGTACTATGCGTAGGAGTCTTCTCATATTAATAAATCTAAAGAACAAAATAGTAAATTACTTTATAATAACACATTCATAACAGACAGACCAACGATATATTGTTAAATAGTAATATTTAAATTAATACAAAGATATAGATATATAGATATACCCATATAAATAAACATAAAGATATTAATCTCAATATATATTTCATATATAGATATTTAAATATACAAAAGTATATATAATAAAAGATATATTTATATTAGCATAAATATAAATATAAGGATATATATATATATATATATATATATATATATTCGTACTTATTTTGATTCTTTAGTTGATACACCACCTGAGTCAACAAAAGACTAGTACAACTAACAACACTGAACACTACACAACATAACTTCACATGTCGATCATACCAACATAAGAAAACTAAACTGGAACACTATACAAACTATATGAACATATCCTCCAAGCCACAAGACTTGAATCAACATAGTAGAGCAATGAAGATCATTCTCCAGACCAATCCTAATAGACAACCTCACTATCAACAAACCGCCACAACCAACTTCATCAACAAAGCAACTGAGGACTTGAAAACATGATAGTGCAACATCCACATAACATAGACATTAAAACTATAGCCCATGAACATCAAGAACTACAGGAATGTAGAGAATTCTTCCATGAAGATATTTAATTAATCTTTCCTATATATTGAAACTTCCACTATACTAGCCTTTTAGAAATACCTCATACTTACTCAACATCGCCACCAGACAACATAACTACATCTCAACACTCATTTCCAGACCATCTACAACATCTACACAACTGAACAACATCAATGACAACAATAGTTAGGTTGGCATCAATGACAACACAACACAAGTTTCCAACATTATGGTCATAGATGTCAAACTAATAGAGTTAATTGAGCTTTGACCCTATAGAGTTCAGTGTTTAGTGTTTTGTTGGTAGAAGGTATGAGGTAGGGCTGACCACCAACCTCCAAAATGTACCTGCTCCTCCTCAATGTTCAAACTTGACATAAATAATACTTGCAACTTCCATGATTGGTATGCGATAGGGTGAAGGTCCAACCCATGAACCACAAAATGGTCATCTTTGCTAATCAAACTTTGAGATTAATGTTTGTGAAGTGTCCTTTTTGGTAAGTGGTGAAGGGGATATAATCATGCAAGGGAAGATCAAATGGTTAGTATTCAAGTGAAGCATTCAAACACATAAAACTCAAAGAATAACCATTTATATCTTTCTATTTTTACCTCTCCCTTGGATTGAGCTTGATGAAGTGGAGGCACCCCTTGATGCTCCACTTGATGTTCTTCTTGCTTGATTTGGATGTGGATTGATCTCCTTTGCTCAACAAGATTAATGGATTTGATAGGATTATTGGATGGATTTTGGATGGATTTGAATTGAAAAATTGAAGGAAGAAGAGAGAGGAGAAAAGAGAAGCATGGCAATGCATGAGAAGTGGATCATTTGTGAGGAGAATAGGCTCCAATTTATAGATTGGGGAAGGCCAATGGAGGGCCAAGATTGATTTGATCATGAAGGGTTGACATTGATTTTAGATAGAAGGCATGGATCAAGGGTGCCTTGGGAAAATAAACAGGAATATAAAATTCCTTGGGAAAAGGGGGGAGAAATTTGAATTTCAAATATGAGGAATTAAAAATTCCAAAATAAGGATGCATGGAGGGATTCAAAGAAATTTGAATTTCTTTGAGAGATTCAATGTTGATGTATGAGTGGGAATTAAAAATTGAGGGATAATGATAAGCATGATGATGAGAGATTCTAGAAGGATTAATTAGGTTGAGTGGGATTAGGAAAAGTGATTTGTAGGAATCACATGACTAGGTTAATTAATTAGAATTAATTAACTGAGTGGGTTTTAGAGGAAATAATTGTTGGAGGGGACTTTAGAAGAATAGGGGAATAATTAATTTATTTGATAAATTAATTATTGGAGAATAGTGATAGGATTAATTAAATTAGATTTAATTGATTTTGTGAGGAATGATGATAACACAATTAAGTCAATTAATTATGTTGATAGGCTTAAATTAATTAAATATTAATTTTAGGTGTCTACATTTTTCCCCTCTTTGATATAGCATCGTGAAATGATGTTATATCAAAGAATAATAAAACATAGTGGAAGAAAAGGATAAAGACTAGTAGCATGATGCCCCAGTCATGAGATGAAGAAAAGGATAAGGACTAGTAGCATGATGCCCCAGTCATGAGATGAAGAAAATGATAAGGACTAGTAGCATGATGCCCCAGTCATGAGATGAGGAAGAATAATGATGAGGAAGGATGATGAGGAAGTAGTGGTATGCCCCCTCGAGAGGACATGTGGGTTCGAAGAACACATGTGTGCTCTCGAAAGGAATTAGAAGAATAAGTGATGAAAGGACGAAGATAATGAAAGAGGGAACTAGGATGGGTTGGAGAAATAATAAATGGATTGGATTTCTTGTTGAGAAAGTATAGAGAGAAAACCTAGATTTGATATTGCCATGGAGTCTACACCACTGATTATAAGAACCAGGATGATATGAAGATCCGAGGCATGGACTGATGCTTAGTCAAACAGGAATGCCTTGCACACAATCATGCAAGTGTTGAAAACACTAATGCAAGGTTTCCAATTCGTACAAGGAAGACCTTAAAACACACCATACCATAAAAACTATGCCCCATTATACACCAACCAAGACATATCAAGATATAGGATGATCAAGGCAGTCCTGAACAAGTATAGTCCTGGGACACAAGATGAAAACAAAGCAAAAAGATCAATCATGCAAACAACATGCACATGACCAACTGAAATCTCTTGCCAAGAGTAGGACATGGATTTGGATAAGCTACTGGACTAGGGAAGGAGACATCCCAATGGGCAGGTGATGGATTTTGATGAACTGCTAGACATGGGAAGGATTCATCCCAATGGGCAGAGCGATGGATTGATTGATGACAAAAGACAAGCTGAATGTGCAAGATCTGCAAATGAGAGGATTGTTTCTTGGATTGGATTAGAAAACTATGGATGGGTGCTTGGATTAGGCACAAGTCAGTGTGAGCTCAGGTAGATGGGGAAATCTCAGTTTGATGGATTGGATAGGATTGGAAGAAGGATGGATGATTAGATAGGATGAAAAGGGGGATGGATGATTGAGTAGGATTGGATTGGGGATGGGATTATTGATTAAATTGGAAGAGATGGAGAATGTGATTGGATGAGATAGGATTGGATTAGAAATTGGATAGGATGGGCTGGATTGGTGGATAGGATTTGATTGAATGGAACCAATGACAAGGGAGAACCCATGGGTTGGTAAGAGGATGGATGAATGGAAGGAGGGAGATAGATGAATGGAGTGGATGGATATGTATAGGATACAGAGGACTGGAGGGTAGGGTAATGGAGACCCAAGGACTATGCTGCAAAGGAGTGCAATGCCCCACACTAGAGGTAGTGGAATTAAGGATGGTGGATAAAGATGTATGAAGTGGAAGGATAATGTGTAATGGATATGGATGGTAGAGGATTAAGGCTTGAATGCTCCAAAGCATGCATGCATATACATTATTTTGCCTCAATAGGATCAAGATGAAAGATAGGAATGGAGGATTTATTTTGATAGGATGAGGGATATGAGATGTAGGATATGGATAGGATAGTCAAGATCAAAGATAGGAAAGGAGAATGGACTTAGATATGATGTAGATGGATGGGGGGATTGCATGGATGAAGCTTGCCCTCAAGTGTAGAGTGCAAGGGGATGAGGGGATTACACATGACACTTGTTTACCAAGTTTTCATCATGGTACTTACCCAAGGAGCCACAATAAGTGGTTTTCACCATTGGATGAAATGGTTTTTCTTTACTTTTTTTTGATTTTTTTTTTTGTATTTTTCTTGATTTTTTGGAATAGTTTGGATGGAGAAGGATAAGGATGAGTGGATATGGAAGATAGTGGATGCGTGATGGAGGAAGGGAGGACTCAAGCATCTAGTTCCATAGATGGTATCCCTTAGTATTTCTTTGAACTAGAGGTATGCTCATAGATGTTGGTAACAATAATTGGGGAGATGAAATGGATAGGGGATGGAAGATAAGGATTTGGAAAGGATTGGACTAATGGAATGGGATTGTGAAAAGTGGATGGTGGATAATAGATGGGGTTTTGAAGAATTTGTGGAAGATCAATATTGGTACACACCTTGAAGGGTGGTGGAGTAGTGGGGGAGAGTGTTTTGAATTAGATAGAGGATGAAGTGTGGATTTTGGGAAATGAGGACCCAAAATAGAAGAATGGGATGATGGAGTTGAGATGGTGGATTTTGGAACATAAGGACCCAAAATGGATTTTGAAGATGGAGGAGTGTTAGATGGAGGATTGGAAGACTTATGAATGGATGGAGATTTTTGATTAGGAAGTTTGGATGCCAATTTTAATTTTTCCTTGGGATGCATTTCTTCTTTTGGAATCCACACAGTTTTTGATTTTTTCTTTTGGGGCCATTGTGGCCTTTTTGATTTTTCTTTCTTTCAGATCATATTTTTCTTTTGAGCATGCCATTTTGAGGGGACATGTTGATCCTTTGACTTTTGTGGATTTTGAGCTTTATGATTTTTAGATTGGGCATCCAAATTGCTTCCAATAGCAATGGGATGGGTGTATGAGGATGAATGAATTAAGGATTTTATGGATGGGATGATGGAGGGGGATTGTTGGAAGGAATTCAAGCATGTGTGATGTTGTTGATCTTGCTTAGGGATAGTGGATGGAGGGATGTAAGGACCCAAAATGGATGGAAGGAATGAAGGATTTAGTTTTGGAATATAAGGTCCCAAAATAGATGTGGATGACATGAGATAAATGGGATTTTGATTTGTATGAAGGAAATTTGGATTTAAGAGGAATAGAGGATGTACCAACATCTTGAGCATTAGCTTGAGGACCCTTATTATTTAGGAAACAAGATGCGAGTCCATTTGAGGGGAATGAGATGTGGAAGAAAGATTAGGATCTTTAGATGGATTGGGATCATGACATGGAGATGAAGGGATATTTTGATCTTGACTAGGGAGGGTATCATGAGATGGAGTGGTAGGGGTGATTGGATCATAAGATGGAAGAGGATCATGCGATGATAGAGGAATCATATGATCATGAGAGGAAGTGGAGGGGATGGGATCATGAGATGGAGTTGAGGGAGATGCATCATGAGATGGAGGGGATTCTATGCTAGCATGCTTTGGGACAAGCTTTTGGCATGTTTGGAGTTGTGGGGATTGTGTGATGGAGGAAGATATGGAAGCTTGGAGGATTCTATGATAGCATGCTTTGGGACAAGCTTTTGGCATGTTTGGAGTTGTGTGATTGTGTGATGGGGAAATAGGGGTATCATGAAGTGTGGGGGATTGGGATTTGTTTTGAGGTGGAGGTGATTGGGGTGGATGGAGGACTTGAGGAGACTTAGCCACTTTGCTTTGAGGTGAGGATTTTGTCTCCTTTGCTAGCATGTCTTGGATAAGATTATGGATAATGGATTTGGAGGACGTGGACAATATGGATTTTGGAGGATTAGGATTAGATGGGGGATGGGGGTTAGATGGGGGACTGGGATTAGATGGGGAATTGGGATTGGATGGAGGATTAGGGTAATGGATTGGGGAATTAGGATTAATGCTTGGAGGACTACAGAGTAAAGGACTTGGATGGTGAGTAGAGGTAATGAATGAATTGTAGAAGGATGGGGATTGGTATGTAGATGGGGGGGGAGAAGGAGGTATACATATTGGATTAGAGGAGTATGTGGATGAGGGATAATATGGAGATATGGATGGGGAATAAGATGGATTTCCCTTGTCGAAGGTAGAGGAAGGATAGGAGATATGGTATAGATTGTGATTAGGTGCAATGTGTAGAGGTGAGATGTATGAATGTATGATAGGTGGGTGGGAGATTATGGGATTGAGTTGGTAGGAAGGTTCGTGAATTTACATGAGCATCTTCTCATACCAAGCTTTGAAATTTTGGGTAGTCATGTTGAGAGTGAACTATTAGATTGGAATTGGGATTGGATGAATATGTTTTGGAGGAGAAAGATTATGAAGATGATGTTAAATGAAGATGAGGATTAGGACATGGCTTGGAATGATGATGGATTAGATTTGATTAGATTTGGATTGGATTTGATTTGGATTGGAATTGATTTGATTGGATTGGTCCTTGGATTAGGACTTGGTTTGATTGGATGATTGATTGATTGGATTGGATTGGATTGGTCCTTGGATTAGGACTTGATTGGATTTGGATTGGGTTGGATTGGATTGGATTAGATTGAATTACACCTTTATCCTTTTTGATTAGGATTTAGATGGGGATTGATGATGAATTGGATTTGATTGGATTAAAGGATTGGATGATTGCTTGATGGAGGATTGGATAACCGGATTAGGAAGATGGATGGATTTGATTGATTGAAATTTTGGAGATTTGATTGGATTAGGGAGAGAATGATTATGGAAGAACAAATAGATAAAAGGAAGAATAAAGGGGGAGGCTACCCCAAAGTCGGATGAATGATTTGGACAAAAATATTGGTTGAGGAAGGATGATTATTTGAATGGATGAAAGTGGATTGGGGATTGGAGAATTTCTTGGATAGATAGAAATGGATAAAAGATTTGATGACAAGATGGAACTTGGAAAGAGGGATGACTGATTGGTTGTGGGGGATGGACTTGGCAAGAGATGTCAAGTAAAGAAAACACAATGATCAAAAGAAGTTAGACTCAAAAGACACTCATGCTCCTTCACAACATATCCTATGGCAAGAAAAGACAATAGTCAATGGATCCCAATTAGTTTCCCAGCTACGCTTACCCAGAGCAGACATTAGATGCTTGACCCCACTGGCTCCCCTCCATGACACTCACTTCTCTAGGGCAGCCAAGCATCAATTCCCATGAAAACTCCTCATGGCAAAATTTTTGTCTCTACTAAGGGCCGTAAAAATATGGGCGGTTTCGGAGGTCCGACCTCCTGCTTCTCGTTAGGAACTACCCTTCACAGTTGCGCAAGCGCAATTGAGGCCTATAGCCCAACGAAGTACCAAGAACTTAGTAGTCATGCAAGCATGATTGAGATCTCTAGAATCCTACTAAGAACCTAATGTGAGAGTGAACTCTCAAATAGCCCCAACCATTGATTCTTTCAATCTCAACGGTCTATTTATTATAGTGAGTTGGGAACCTCAGGTCCAGGTGTACTCACTTGGGTCATTCCCCTCTCACCGACTCTAAGAGCAACTCGCGAGGGAAGGCCCGCTAAGGGTAAAACAAGTAATATTCCTAGATAAGACCAAAGGGGTCTAGATTTCTGATTGCCTAGATAGGCAAGAGCATACTCTCCTACCCTTTAACTCTTCAAGACAAAGAAAGCACAAGATTATTTTACCCCCTAATTAGATCTAGGTGCCTAATAAAAGAAACACAATGTTTGCTTGAACCTCCTAGGCAACCTACAAAACCACTTGATTAGTAGTTTGAAAATGAAGTCTTCAACAAGCGTTTTGCAAAAGACAAAAAAATGACAAATATTTATTTTTTTTAATTTTTGGGAATGAGTAGAAAAACAAGAATACAAAATTTTCTACTAAAGACAAATGTGGATTTGGAGGAAACTTTGATGGGTAATTGGGGTAATTGGGGTTTGACACTTTCTAAGGGATAGGCAAGCATAAAATGGAGATTTTAGAGGCGAGGTGAAGGAATGGGAAAATTTGTCCAAGAGGGGAAAAGAAGCAAAAATTGAAGGTAGACAATATGGCGAAATTTGGAGGTGATTGGATATAAGTGGAAGAAGTTATGGCTAACCCTAAAAATAGAGAAATGTGGGATTTCAGGCTTCAAAAAGTGGAATTTGGGATAAGGTCCTCAAGGAAGGAAATGTACAAAATAAAATTGTGGGGGATCTAGTGAAATTTGGAGGAAAATAGAGTGAAGATAAAGAAGATATGTCCAACAAACAGAAAAAAATTTACTTTTTTTTAAAAAATTATTCCTGCAGTCGCGCTGATTAGTAGACAATCACGCTAATGTGAGATCGATCGCACTAACAGAAAGAATATTAGTATAAACATATAGAAGATAATAGAAGCAAAAACAATTACAGTCGTGCTGATCTAAGCAGGAGCGCTCGAAAATTCAAATTCAAAATTTTAACAAAACGCTCGTGCTAATCGCAGAGCGGTCGCGCTGAAGTGACAACTAAAAACAAAAACATAATTATTCTAGTGTATTTTTTAGATTTTTTCTATTAGATTTTACAAAATAGAGATAGAAGTGAGAAGAATGGAAATAATGAAGAAGAGGAGAAAGATGAATTTGCATGGCGGTCGCGCTGAAGTACAGTGAGGCGCTAGAAAAAAGATTCAAATTTGATGCGATCAGGCCGAACCCATGACAGTTGCGCTGATTAGCAGGCAGTCGTACCAATGCGCATGCGCTTGCGCTGAAGCATGAACCTGCGAGAAACCTTCACAAAAAAACTCAATTTTTTTGTTAAATTCAGGATGTGGGTCCCACCGAGCATGCCAAAATGAAGAGGATAAAATCGTACAAGGGAAGATCAGATGGTTAGTATTCAAATGAAGCATTCAAACACATAAAACACAAAGAATAACCATTTATACCTTGCTATTTTTACCTCTCCCTCGGATTTAGCTTGATGAAGTGGAGGCACCCTTTGATGCTCCACTTGATGTGCTGCTTGCTTGATTTGGATGTGGATTGATCTCCTTTGCTCAACAAGATTAATGGATTTGATAAGATTATTGGATGGATTTTGGATGGATTTGAATTGAAAGATGGAAGGAAGAAGAGAGGAGAAAAGAGCAGCATGACAATGCATGAGAAGTGGATCATTTGTGAGGAGAATATGCTCCAATTTATAGATTGGAGAAGGCCAATGGAGGGCCAAGATTGATTTGAGCATGAAGGGTTGAGATTGATTTTAGATAGAAGGCATGGATCAAGGGTCCCTTGGGAAAATAAATAGGAATATAAAATTCCTTGGGAAAAGGGGGGAGAAATTTGAATTTCAAATATGAAGAATTAAAAATTCCAAAATAAGGATGCATTGAGGGATTCAAAGAAATTTGAATTTCTTTGAGAGATTCAATGTTGATGTGACATGAGTGGGAATTAAAATTTGAGGGATGATGATAAGCATGATTATGAGAGATTCTAGAAGGATTAATTAGGTTGAGTGGGATTAGGAAAAGTGATTTGTAGGAATCACATGGCTAGGTTAATTAATTAGAATTAATTAACTGAGTGGGTTTTAGAGGAAATAATTGTTGGAGGGGACTTTAGAAGAATAGGGGAATAATTAATTGTTGGACAATAGTGATAGGATTAATTAAATTAGATTTAATTGATTATGTGAGGAATGAGGATAACACAATTAAGTCAATTAATTATGTTGATAGGCTTAAATTAATTAAATATTAATTTTAGGTGTTTACAAGTGGTATGACAAATTGTCGATTCCCATCCCCAATTTCCTGAGAGAACAAACTGCATTGGGGGATGGGAATCGACAATTCGTCATACCACTTACCAAAAAGGACACTTCACAAACATTGATCTCAAAGTTCGATTAGCAAAGATGACCATTTTGTGGTTCATGGGTTGGACCTTCACCCTATCGCATACCAATCATGGAAGTTGCAAGTATTAAATGTCATGTTTGAACATTGAGGAGTAGTAGGTACATTTTGGAGGTTGGTGGTCAGCCCTACCTCATACCTTCTACCAATAAAACACTAAACACTGAACTCTATAGGGTCAAAGCTCAATTCACTCTATTAGTTTGACATCTATGACCATAATGTTGGAAACTTGTGTTGTGTTGTCATTGATGCCAACCTATCTGTTGTTGTCATTGATGTTGTTCAATTGTGCAGATGTTGTAGATGGTCCAGAAATGAGTGTTCAGATGTAGTTATGTTGTCTGGTGGCGATGTTGAGTAAGTGTGAAGTGTTTCTAGAAGGCTAGTATAGTGGAAGTTTCAATATGTAGGAAAGAGTAATTAAATGTCTTCATGGACGAATGCTCTACATTCCTATAGTTATTGATGTTCATGGACTACAATTTTAATGTCTATGTTATGTGGATGTTGCACTATCATGTTTTCAGGTCCTTAGTTGCTTTTTTGATGAAGTTGGTTGTGGCGGTTTGTTGATAGTGAGGTTGTCTATTAGGATTGGTTTGGAGAATGATTTGCATTGCTCTACTATGTTGATTCAAGTCTTGTGGCTTGGAGGATATGTTCATATGGTTCGTATAGTGTTCCAGTTCAGTTTTCTTATGTTGGTATGATCGACATGTGAAGTTATGTTGTGTAGTGTTCAGTGTTGTCAACTGTGTTGGTCTTTTGTTGACTAGGGTCAACTTATTTGAAAGTTTTATAAGCAATACTTTATTCCTGGCATAGTTAAACTGTTATTTTTGTTTATACTTGATTTGATGATAATTCTACTTGATGAGCCCAGTCTCTAGTATATATAAAAATCTTTTCCAAGACATATATAAAATGTATAGACATCTATGACATGGATGTTTGATGTTGATGTCTAGTTATATATGCATTTTATATGTGACTACTAGGTTCTTATGGGTTGAAATTGAACTATTACAATGAAAGATGAACCTGACTACTTAATATGTTTTAGTTATTATGTTATCAATGTTGGATTATAGTGGCTGGATTTGAATTTCTACTGCCTTCCTCGGTTATTCATTATAGAGAATAACCATATGCATCTTAATATTTTCCTTAGATATGCATCTTAATATTTACTTTGCCCTTCATAGGGGGTGGGCACTGGTGTGGTGATAGATTCTCTGCTCCACTCACTACTAATGCTTTGTTTTGATATTTAGGGTATTTTCCGGGAGAATAGGAAAAGGTCTATATTTTGATATTCCGCCCTTCACAGGCGGATGGTGAAATGGTGGAGATAGTTTCTATGTTACACTCAATACTAATGCTCTGTTTTGGCACATTGGGTATTTTCCTGAAAAAGTAGAAAAAGGTTTATATTATAAATTTTTTTTGTTTAGTGATAATCGTGGAATTATTTGAGAATGTTTGACAGTTGGTAATATGCCTACTACTCACACTTTATTGAAATTTGTCCTCTGTAGCAAGAAAGAGATGATATAAGATGTAATGTGGCTAACCAAACATTGAGTTGGAATGTTGTAGATTTGTTTAGTGATGTAGGTGTTACAGGGGAAAATGAGAGATCCATGAGGGACTAATGGCTGGACAAACAATGATGGGACTAATTAATCTGTTATGGAAAAAGACAGTCAATATTCAAGAGTGTAGTAACCCATCAAATGAATGTAATGTAATATATTGTATTGTAAAGTAGTAGAGGATAGCCATTGCCTCTTGAATTCTTGTAATATAATAAGAAATACCTATTGGACATATAAATGAGAACCAAAGGCTCTCATCTAAAATGATCCACTGAGTCCAGGGCGGAGCTATAAAAGAACATAAGAATTTGATGTAATTTTATTTTATAATCTGCGACGTTGGACTTACATTACCTAAGCGAGACCAGAGGTTTTCTTGACTCCATTCTTTCCTACTGGTGCCCGCATTGAAAAGAGTTTGTAAAAACTTTTATAATTTATCAATAAAATTACAGGCTTTGGTCTTTTACCGATCAAAAAAAAAACAAACATAAAAAATAATAAAAATTTGTTTTAATATTATTTAATTTAAGATATATATATATATATATATATATTATATTATAATAATAAGAAAATAATAAAAGTATTAAGGAAAATGTTTCAAATCACATTTAAAGCTTTGGTTTTACTTTTCAAAATTGTTCTCCATGTCAACTAACAACACATGAAGAGTTTTATAGTGGTTGGGAGAGTTTTAACCCCAAAAATACGGAACATAAAACCGGCTAGTTTTATATGTATTATATTTCAATCGGATTTTGAATTCTTTAATGCCCTTGCGTGAATGACGACGAGTGTGGAGGGAAAACACATGCTTGAATTAATTGATATGTTGGCAAATCTTACATCTGTATTTTTTATTTTGTCTAATTAATATAAGTTTTAAAATGAAATGTAGTTTTTTCGAATGATGTCAAGGTGCAGGAATTACTCCAAATATTTTAGCCAATCATATTATCAATAAATTATTTTTTAAATAATTTTTGTTAAAATTTTTACATGTTAATTTTTGTAAAGCAAAAAAAATATTTTAGTTTGAAAAATTCTAAAAATTATTTGGTTAAAAGAACAATGATTAATAACTATTTAAGTTTTCCAAGGGGTTGAGCTTAACTGGTTAAAACACTGGGTTGTCATTATGGAGACCCAAGTTCAATTCCCAATAGGGACATCTAAAGTGAAATTCTAAGCTGTGACTCTTGGCCTTCCATAGGATGGGGAAGGTCTTGTGGTCAATCTAGATGGGGAAGGTCTTGTGGTCAATCTAATCAAACATAATAATAATAATAATAATAATAATAATAATAATAATAATAATAATAATAATAATAATAATAATAATAATTCAAAGATATGTAATGGGGATGGGGCCCCCTACTGTGTCCCCACTGGTTCATAGCTCTAGTCAAAAGCTACTCAAGCTTCGGCCAATTACCTATAAAAAACAAAACAAAAAAACAACTATTTAAGCTATTTAAAAATTTAATGGATGTAATAGTAAGAAGAATAATTTTGTACCAATAAGTTTAATGACATGGGGAATGAGCTTACAATTAAATAAGCTTTTGATGATCATGTTTGGTGTTTCTGGGCAACAACCTATATTATTATAAACATGACTATAGGCCTATACAAAACACCTGTGTTGTACTCCAATGGATGATACATTCCACATTAATTGATGTTATTGTTTAAGAGATAGAAGTCATAATGAAGACAACAATGTATATTAAGAAACCATTAATTTGATCATGTCCATTTAAAACCAAAATAATTTTATAGCCCAAATATGCTTCTATTAGTTTCAAGACGGTAATCATATAAAATTGGCAAAATATATTACTGTAAATTTTGGTAAACTGTGAGTTATTTATAAAATGAGAAATGTTTAAATAATTTTTACATCGAGAGGCATTCCTATATAGTTTTAGTAGGGGAGTGAAGGATAGAATAAAAGTAGAATATTCTATGTAAATATTAAAGAAAATGAAAACATGATGGAAGACCAAGCACCACCTGAAGCTGCATGGAGCATAATGTAAATAAGATTAAAATTATATTATTATATTATAATTAGGGTGGAGATTGTCCATCTGTGTACATAAAAAAAGAAAGTTGCGGGAGTTACAAAGCATGGAATTGGAAATGATAAGTGTATGACATGTTATGGAATTGGAAGCGGATTACTAACTGTAACATATGGAAGTGCAATAGTTATTTATAATGGCATTCTCGTTTCCGGTCATTTACAATGGTACTCTCTTTGCTGTTGTTGAGAAAATGTTGAAGATCAAATTCTGCGGGCTTGCACACAACTGCATCCTGATTAATTGCCAAAGAATTCACAAAGAGTAGCGTTCCTGGAAGAACATGATATCCTTCAATAGTGCAGCCCTTGTTAGATAAATGAGGAAGAAAAAAGATGTGTTGATGCCTGCAAATATTTCAACTTCTGTAGGTTTGATTCATCCAACATGTATGTCATTTTTTCCCGGTCTTTGGAAAAAAAGTTTGGATGTTGCATTTTTGTTATCTTATTTGCCATCCATTTTGTGTAGATTTTTCATTAAGATTCTCAGAATTCTTTAGTTGCAACCCTTTTCTGTACATATATTTTTAATGCATTCATTATAATCTCCACCTTTCTTCATCATGCAATTTTCACAGGATATCCAAGCACACAGTTATCTGATTATTTGTATATGTTTTTCTTGCATACCCTTTAGTGTGTATAGATGGGTGGCTTGCATGTCTATATCTCTGGCTATCTTTGATATCTTTGCTATCTTCATGATAGAAAGGTCTTTATGAAGGTTGTCAATGAGGTCGACCAAAGAGCTAATCAAGCCAACCATTGGGCGATCCAAGCCAACAATGGGCTTCAATGAACACTTACCGAGGTTTTTTTTTTTTTTTTTTTTTGATATCCTCTGTTTTCCACCAAATTCATATTTTTTTCTCTTGTGTTATGAGGATTTTTGTAGGTGAGAAAGGCAAAGATGGATGTTTGCAACTATTTTTGTTTTTGCTTGCTACCATCCCTATGTTTTGATGGATGCCCATACCTCTACCAACACTTCCATTTTGTTGCAAACTGCAAATAGGGAAGAAGAAAAACAAAAGGATATGTTGAATGCCCAGATCAAGTATGTCATCAAATTTTCAAGGGTTAGCTAAGGTGACAACCTCTCCAGTTTATACTTTATATGCATTCCACCCAGAAGCAAAGATTTTCCATTAGAAAAGAAAGATGATCCTAAAAATGTAGATATCTACATTACCCTTAATCCCTATTTAGGAACAAGGTTTAGATTATTGGAAGAAAAACAAAAAAATCAGTTTGCTAAGATATTTCTTATAACTGTCTTGATTGATTAATTATTCACCATTTGTATTTCACTTTATGTAATTTCCTTCACCTATGCTTATATTATATTTTTAGAGAGATTTGTAAACAGGGATTATTGGGTGTTGCTATTAATAAAAAATCTAATTGTAAAAGATATTTGGAAATGTGTGAGGAATTGATATTTTGTAGTTCATTTTATTGACACTAATATATTTTGGACTTCCAAAAATTTACAATTAGATTGGAAGTTTAAATAAAAATTAAAAAAATAATTTCAAAAGGTATTTGGAAACGTTTGAAGAATTGATAAGTTATACTTCATTTTAATTCATTAAAGAAGGTGATTTTTTATTTTTTATAGTGATAGTAAGTGTTATGAATGAAAATATTATTTCATTGAACTTCATAATTTATATATCCAAGTGATATATTGCAAGAATTAGTATATTAAATATTTAGTATAAATTAAATATCAAAAAAATTTCATTTTCATAGAGTGATAAAATAAATAACTTTTATATTTGGCAAGTTATTGTTGTCTAAATAGAATGTTATTATTGTTAATTATTTTTCTTTTAAAAAATTAAGAGTAGTCATTGTGATAGAAAATAGAAGGAAAGAATCTTAAATTTGAATTTAGAAGCATCCATAAGATTTTCTACGTTTCTAAATATTAAACATAAAAATATAATGTTTCTAAATTCAAAAAATCTAAATTACATGTTTAGCAAAATATATCACAAATAATATTTAATTTTCATTTTAGAAATATCAAAACTTAAAATTATGTTTCTAAATTTTAATGGATGTTTTTAAATTGAAAGAAACAATGTTACATACACATAAATATTTTAGATAAAATATTTATTATTAAAATGCAATTTATAATTTATCATATAATATGATTTTTCTATTTATATCTTATTTTCTGTCACAACCCTCCTTTATCACTTTTTGATTTGATACAATTCTATTATATTTTTGGTTGATCTATTGAAAATGATTGAATAAATATTATAAAAGAATAAAAATGGACACACACACACTTCAAGAATATAATTATTTTTATTTTTATTTTCCCACTCCCAATTATGGCACATGTTGTAGGAGGAATTAGAAGCTTCTAGAGGAATCTTCAATGCCTTGCATGTAACTCCCCCATTAGGTTTTTAATCAATTTGCATGAGTCCAATATTGGAAAAGAATCTAATTCTTAATTAATTTCTCTAGATAGTGGAATTAAGAGATTTTTCTTATATATTATATGCAAGTTTTCATAAGAGGGGGTTGATTATGTTTTGAAGAAAATTTTCCAAGTTTCCTTGTTGTTAGTAGAATCTTCTTTGGTAGTCTCATTTTCGTTGTAGGATTGTTAAGTTGTTCTTGAAGATTTCTCTCAAGTTGCAAGGAAAGATAGCTAGAAGATTGGAGAAGATTCAACATCGAGCTTCGATAAGCCAGGTTCTCTTCTTTTGTCATTTACATATGAGAAATTTGTATTATCAAAAAATATAGCTCCTAGATCTTCTTTTATATATAAATAAATAAAAATTATTAGATTGCAAATCTTTTCTTCTTATTTAGGGATAAATATTGATAAAAGTACTTTCATATAATGCATGTAAAAGATAGCTTTATTATTTATTTAATTTTCTTTAGAAAATATATATCAGATCTTGCTCTTGTTTTTCCAAAAGATTTTCTTTTATCTGTGAAAAAAAAAAAATAAAAAAAAAAATCATATTCTCCTTATTTAAATTTCTTTTTCTGAGATTAAAAATCTTCTCTATGTGATTAAGTGATAACTATTGTGTATGAATCCTGTCCATGTTTCTCTTCTCTTAAATTCATTACGGGATTAGGAATTTAAATGTAAATATTTTCTTACATTAAAATATTACTTCCCTATGAACATAAAATGTCTGATAATAAAATATAAACCTCATTGTATTCAAATCTCTCTATGAATATTAGTTGAAAAATGAGGTATAAATCTCTATGTGAATATTAGTTGAAAAATGAGGTATAAATCTCTGTGTGAATATTAGTTGAAAAACGAGGTATAAATCTCTCTGTGAATATTAGTTGAAAAATGAGGTATAAATCTAGCCGTGAATATTAGTTCTGTACATTGCTGAAACAATTTAGTTCTCTGTGTTATTCATCCTGGTGAATAAATTCTTATTCTCATTTGTTTTGCATTAATATTTCTATCACACATATATCTGGCTATATATTTCTCTCTATGCTTGAATAAATCGAAAATGAAAACTATATATATATCTATATATAAAGTATTTATATTATCGTTAAAAGTTTATGCAAACACATTTTATGCGAAATCGTACGAAGAAATTTAACTTTGCATAGTGGACCGACGCAGGGGGGGCAAGGCAGAGTTATTACCCGTAGGAGAGTGGTACCCTCCACTAACCTGCGGTCACTGCTATGACAGTGGCCGTAGGGTAGTGGAGGGGACCACGACGGTCCCCTTATCACTATGGGCCTGCACTCGTAGGTCCACAGTGATGATGGGACCCGTGGGCCCCTCCCCACTTCCCATTATTTTAAAACAAAACCTCATTTTTTTTTTTAGTTACATAATTTTTTTTATATATTAAATTACAATTTAAAAATTGTTAATAATTACTTAGTTAAATTTTAAGTTTAATTGTTATAAATTTTAAGTTAGTAAAATTAAACTTAGGAAAATTTATAAGTAATTAGGATCATTGTGTAGTGAATTTGTAATTTTTAAATTTATGTGTATAATTGAAATCTCTCAACCCATTGGAGATTTATTGGGTTACATAGTCGATAATTTTTAGATTCATTTAAAACAATTAAGTCATATTATTATGATTTGATCCAAAATTGCCAAAAAGTTTAAACTAATTGTTCATTTTGAACTAGTAACGCTATAATTAATTATTCTCATGATGGAAGTAAACATTGCTTAATTTTGCATGTAAATGACACTATTTTTGCATCATACGAATTAATTATATATTAATTTGCATTCATTGATGATCAAGTTACATTTCCATCATTTTCATGCAAGTTGCTCGTTTTAATATGTGAGTTCATAATTGTCATTATCGTGGAATTATATATTAAATAGTTTAGTTGTAGAAGAATGGTAATACTATCAAGTGGTAATTGAATGCCATAGAAGTAGTTATTTCAATTAATTAAACTTTACAATTATGTACATTCAATTCATAATTATTTTCAAGCATGATGTTTTCATAGCTTCTTAGTTAGAAAACTAAATAAAGGAACTTGGAAAACCAAAACCTAGCAGCGTTCGGTATTTACAGTGCCTCTGGGTCACGCTTACGGGTAATGCCATCATGTTGAACTACTGCACTTAATGCCTAATAAAGCTGCATCAACGACGTCTGTGGCATCGTCCCTATAAATATCGGGGAGTAATAAGGGACACTTGGAAGTTAAAATCCAAGGGGTGGGTAATCCCCCTTGGATCGATAATCTAATAAGATAATCCTTAAATTATTTTTACATCCGATGAGTTAAACCATAGTAAACCCCCTTTAGGGTTGATTAAGTGAATTGCATTTATGAAATTGATTTAATCTTGAAGAGTTGTTGACGATTGACAATTGGGTCAAGGGTGACGCTTATGATAAGTATTAGGATCTAGTTGTTTTAGGCCACAAGCAGTAGGCCACTTTGAGCCTTTGCTTAAGTGCTACCACTATGGGTAGCAACTGTAGAGAAAGTGTCTGGTACATTGACCCTAGAAAGGGTTGCGTACCCACTAATCAGTTTACATCAAACCATAGAGTAGAAAATAGAACTACATACTCTACACCTTGATCCCGTGCCGAAACGGGTATGTAGGCAGTCTAGGGATGAAGTTGTCCCTAGTACTCAGGCGTTTGTGGGTGGGGTCTAGGCTTGGTAAGAAGAAGGATTGAGTAGAATCCTAAATTGAAAGATAATAATTCCATAATCTATGTCAAGGGCCCCTATCAGTCCAACAATATTGGGATAAGTTCGCCAAATTACTTAAGTACATACCTATGTACTAGAAAGATGAAGAAGGCCAAGCAAGGAAGTTCATTTTGGGACTAAATACCAACATAGGGGTAGAGGTTGACATGCATGGACCCAAAAACATGAATGAAGTACTTGAAAAGTCCCTAAGGCAAGAGAGGAAGATTCAAACACTAGCAGGGCAGAACTATAATGGGAACCACTCTTTTAAAAGAAAGCAAGAATTCAGGGGGAACACTAACTTCAACAAAGGTCAAAGGAATAATTCTTCCAAAAGAAGGCCACCCCCTAATCAATATCAGAGGAATGGAAATAATAATAATAATAGGGGAAATAATAATAGAGGCAACTATAACAGGAATGACTAGCAGAACAGGATAACTTATCCACCTAGGGCCAATGAAACAAGGAATGATCCCCCTAGGAATCAAGGCAGGAGGGGTCCTCTAGGTGGATGCTTTATGTGTGGGGAAAACCATTTTGCTAGAGAGTGTCCCAGGATGCAAGGTCAGATTAGGGCCAATCAACCCCGACAAGGGCCCCAACAAAGGATTCATGTAGCAGTTAGGAACCGAAGAGCAAGATTCCAGAATGTTCCCGTGGAAACTACAAGTACACTATTTGAACAACCAATTCCAATTCTAATTGACACTGGGTCATCTGAATGTTTCATCTCACCTAAATTAGTAAGAAAATATGCATTAAAAGTTAATCAAATGGAGTCATCATGGACAGTTCAATATGGGATAAGGCAACTAGGGAAGTAACCAAGTGTTTGCCGAGGGCACGGGTACATTTTCCTGAGTTTGAAACAAGGGTAGATCTCTATATGGCACCCCTAGGATTATATGATGTAATTATCAGAATGAGTTGGTTAACAGATCATCAAGCTATTGTAGATTGCTATAACAGAGTTGTTGAATGCTTGGATGATGGGGGGAAAAGGGTCAAAATCCAAGGAAAGTTTAATCTCATTAATATAGAAACCATATCAACCATGCAATTAAAGAAGGAAAGAAGAAGAGGAGGCCTAATCTATATGGTTGAAATTGATGAAGGAAAAGAGGAAAATACCCCAACCTTTGAAAATACCCCTTTCTTAAAGGAATTCAAGGATGTATTTCCAGAAGAATTACCTAGCTTACCCCCTAAAAGGAAGTTTGACTTTTCCATTGACGTACTATTGGGAGCTGAACCAGTATCAAGGGCACCTTATCGAATGAACACAACTGAATTACAAGAGCTCAAAATGCAATTAGAGGAACTCTTAGCTAAGGGATTAATAAGGCCAAGTGTATCACCATGGGGAGCACCAGTCTTATTCGTTAAGAAGAAGGATGGAACCTTAAGACTATGCATCGACTATAGGATGTTGAATAAGGTCACAATAAAGAATAGGTATCCCTTACCTCGAATAGAGGATCTTTTTGACCAAATGAAAGGAGCAGCAGTTTTCTCAAAGATAGACCTCTGATCAGGATACCATCAACTCAGAATTAAGGAGGAGGACATTCCGAAGACATCTTTCAGGACTAGATATGGGCATTATGAATTCACAGTAGTTCCTTTTGGTGTAACCAATGCCCCAGTTGCATTTATGAACCTAATGAATAGTGTACTCCATGACTACTTGGACAAATTTGTTCTGGTATTTCTAGATGACATATTGATTTACTCTAGGAATGAGGAGGAACATTTAGTACACCTACAAATTATTTTGCAAAGGTTGAGGGAACATAAGTTATATGGGAAATTGTCAAAATGTGCCTTCTTCGAAGAAAAATTCACTACCTTGGGCATATAATATCAAAGGAAGGAATAGCGGTTGATCTAGATAAGATAATGGCAATAGTAGAATGGCCGATCCCTAAAAAACATTTCAGAGGTAAGAAGCTTTATGGGGCTAGCAGGGTACTATAGGAGGTTTGTGGAAGGATTCTCTAAGATAGCAAACCCCATCACCTCATTACAGAGGAAGGGTAAAAGGTTTGTGTGGATAGAATAAAGTGATAAGGCATTCCAAATTTTGAAGGGGAAACTAACTTCAACACCCATTCTAAAAGTACCAGATCCGAATGGACACATCATAGTCGTAACTGACACTTCTATTGAAGGTTTAGGAGGAGTACTTGTCCAAGATGAAGGGGTAGTAGCTTACGAGTCCAGGAAGCTAAAGACTCATGAAGTTAATTATGCACCCCATGACTTAGAGTTAGCAACGATTGTGCATGCCCTACAGAAATTGAGACACTTCTTACTAGGGAAGCCCTTTGAGTTAAAGTCAGATAACCAAGGACTAAAGTACATCTTTACCCAACCCCACTTAAATTCCAGACAAAGAAGGTGGTTAGAGTTTCTAAGTGAATATGATTTTGAAATTGAATATATTAAGGGGAAGGAAAATAGGGTGGCAGATGCTTTAAGTAGGAGGAGACACTTGATGACTATAGCAACATTCAAAACTTCTTTCAAAAGGCAGGGAATGGATGAGTAGGGACATGACCCATGGTATGAACAAGTCAAATTGACTTTAGAGTACAATCCAACTGATCCTAAGGTTGAAGGGTATACATTAGATGAAGATGGGTTGCTCAGATACAATAATAGAATCTATATTCCTAATTCGGGAGACTTAAGGGAAGTAGTCTTGTCGGAGGCTCATAATGCCCCTTATTCAGGGCACCCAGGAGTTAACAAACTTTATGCAGATCTAAAGAAGTTATACTTTTGGCAAGGGATGAGGAGTGACATAGTCAAGTATGTGGCTAAATGTTTGGAGTGTCAAAGAGTAAAGGCAGAACATAGGCATCCAATTGGACTATTACAGTTACACGATGTACCTCAACACAAGTGGCAAGCTATTAGCATGGATTTTGTGCAAGGGTTGCCCATGTCACCTTCTAGGTATGATACAATAATGGTGGTAATTGACAAACTCACTAAGGTGGCACATTTTATACCAGGGAATCTGACGGATGATGTACCTACCTTGGCTAGGCACTCTGTTAAGGAAATATTTAGGTTGCATGGAATGCCAGAGAAAATCATATCAGATAGAGATGCTAGATTCACTTCAAGGTTTTGGACAACTCTTCAAACAGCTCTGGGAACTCAACTAAATTTTAGCACTGCATACCATCCTGAAACTAATGGTCAAACAGAAAGGACAAATCAAATTTTGGAAGACCTACTTCGCATGTACTGCATGGACCAACAAAAGAAATGGGAAGATCACCTACCTCTGGTAGAGTTTTCTTACAACAATACATATCAAACATATTTGGGAATGGCACCTTTTGAAGCATTGTATGGTAGACCATGTCAAACACCTTTGAGTTGGGATAGCCTCGAAGACAGAGTAATTGTTGGACCAGATATGTTGAAGGAAATGGAAAGGAAAACTAAGGAAATTAGGCAAAGATTGAAGGAAGCCTCATATAGGTAGAAAAGTTATGCAGACAGGAATAGGACACCAAGGGAGTTTGAGGTAGGAGAGAAAGTCTTCCTAAGGGTTAGGCCACACAAGAGTTCCATAAGGTTCGGGAAAAAGACCAAGCTTGCACCTCGTTATGTTGGACCCTTTGAAATATTGGAAAGGATTAATCCAGTTGCATACCGGTTGGCCTTACCTCCCCAGTTGAGCCAAATCCATGATGTCTTCCATGTATCTCTTCTTTAAAAGTATGTACCTGATAAAAAACATATTTTGAATTGGGATGCCTTACAGGTCCAGGAAATGGGAGGAATAATGATAGAGCCATTCAAAATCTTGGAGAGGCACCAGTGCCAATTGCGCAATAGAGAGGTTGATCAATGCAAAGTACAATGGAATCAATATGATGGAAAGAATACCACATGGGAAGATACTAGGGAAATGCAACAATTGTTTCCTTTTTTGTTTTAAACTAATCATGAACTATAGACTCTTTTGGATACATTCAATAAGTGCATCGGGACGATGCACAAATTAAGGGGGGGAGGATGTCACAACCCTCCTTTATCACTTTTTGATTTGATACAATTCTAATATATTTTTGGTTGAGCTATTGAAAATGATTGAATAAATATTATAAAAGAATAAAAATGGACACACACACACACACTTGGAGAATATAATTATTTTTTATTTTTATTTTCTTACTCCTAATTATGGCACATGTTGTAGGAGGAATTATAAGCTTCTAGAGGAATCTTCAATGCCTTGCATGTAACTCCCCCACTAGGTTTTTAATCAATTTGCATGAGTCCAATATTGGAAAAGAATTTCATTCTTAATTAATTTCTCTAGATAGTGGAATTAAGGGATTTTTCTTATATATTGTATGCAAGTTTTCATAAGAGGGAGTTGATTATGTTTTGAAGAAAATTTTCCAAGTTTCCTTGTTGTTAGTAGGATCTTCTTTGTTAGTCTCATTTTCGTTGTAGGATTGTTAAGTTGTTCTTGAAGATTTCTCTCAAGTTGCAAGGAAGGATAGCTAGAAGATTGGAGAAGCTTCAACATCGAGCTTCGATAAGCTAGGTTCTCTTCTTTTGTCATTTACATATGAGAAATTTGTATTATCAAAAAATATAGCTCCTAGATCTTCTTTTATATATATATATATATAAAAAAATATTAGATTGCAAATCTTTTCTTTTTATTTAGGGATAAATATTGATAAAAGTACTTTCATATAATGCATGTAAAAGACAACTTTATTATTTATTTAATTTTCTTTAGAAAATATATATCAGATCTTGCTCTTGTTTTTCCAAAAGATTTTCTTTTATCTGTGCAAAAAAAAAAAATTAAAAAAAAAATCATATTCTCCTTATTTAAATTTCTTTTTCTGAGATTAAAAATCTTCTTTGTGTGATTAAGTGATAACCATTGTGTATGAATCCTGTCCATGTTTCTCTTCTCTTAAATTCATTACTGGATTGGGAATTTAAATGTAAATCTTTTCTTACATTAAAATCTTACTTCCCTGTGAACAGAAAATGTCTGATAATAAAATATAAACCTCATTGTATTCAAATCTCTCTGTGAAAAATGAGGTATAAATCTCTCTGTGAATATTAGTTAAAAAATGAGGTATAAATCTCTCTGTGAATATTAGTTGAAAAATGAGGTATAAATCTCTCTCTGAATATTAGTTATGTACATTGCTAAAACAATTTAGTTCTCTGTGTTATTCATCCCTGTGAATAAATTCTTATTCTCATTTGTTTTGCATTAATATTTCTATCACACATATATCTGGCTATATATTTCTCTCTATGCTTGAATAAAAACTATATATATATATATAAAGTATTTATATTGTCGTTAAAATTTTATGCAAACACATTTTATGCGAAATCGTACGAAGAAATTTAACTTCTCATAGTGGATCGACGCAGGGGGGGATGAGGCGGAGTTATTACCCGCAGGAGGGTGGTACCCTCCATTAACCTGCGGTCACTGCTACGGCAGTGGCCGCAGGGTAGTGGAGGGGACCACAGCGGTCCCCTCATCACTGCGGGCCTGCACTCGTAGGTTTGCAATGATGATGGGACCTGTGGGCCCCTCCCCACTTCCCATTATTTTAAAACAAAACCTCATTTTTTTTTTAGTTATTTTTTTTTTTAATATATTAAATTACAATTTAAAAATTGTGAATAATTGCTTAGTTAAATTTTAAGTTTAATTGTTATAAATTTTAAGTTAGTAAAATTAAACTTAGGAAAATTTATAAGTAATTAGGATCATTGTGTATTGAATTTGTAATTTTTAAATTTATGTGTATAATTGAAATCTCTCAACCCATTGGAGATTTATTGGGTTACTTAGTTGATAATTTTCAGATTCATTTAAAACAATTAAGTCATATTATTATGATTTGATCCAAAATTGCCAAAAAGTTTAAACTAATTGTTCATTTTGTACTAGTAACGCTATAATTAATTATTCTCGTGATGGAAGTAAACATTGCTTAATTTTGCATGTAAATGACACTATTTTAACATCATACAAATTACTTATATATTAATTTGCATTCATTGATGATCAAGTTACATTTCCATCATTTTCATGCAAGTTACCCATTTTAATATGTGAGTTCATAATTGTCATTATTGTGCAATTATATATTAAATAGTTTAGTTGTAGAAGAATAGTAATACTATCAAGTGGTAATTGAATGCCATAGAAGTAGTTATTTCAATTAATTAAAGTTTGCAATTATGTACATTTAATTCATAATTATTTTCAAGCATGATGTTTTCATAGCTTTCTTAGTTAGAAAACTAAATAAAGGAAGTTGGAAAACCAAAACCTAGCAGCGTTTGGTATATACAGTGCCTCTGGGTCACACTTATGGGTAATGTCATCGTGTTGAACTACTGCACTTAATGCCTAATAAAGCCGCATCAACGACGTCTGTGGCATCGTCCCTATAAATTGTCGGGGAGTAATAAGGGACACTTGGAAGTTAAAATCCAAGGGGCGGGTAATCCCCCTTGGATCAATAATCTAATAAGATAATCCTTAAATGATTTTTACATCCGCTGAGTTAAACCATAGTAAACCCCCTTTAGGGTTGATTAAGTGAAATGCTTTTATGAAATTGATTTAATCTTGAAGAGTTGTTGACGATTGACAATTGGGTCAAGGGTGATGCTTATGATAAGTATTAGGATCTAGTTGTTTTAGGCCACAAGCATAGGCCACCTTGAGCCTTTGCTTAAGTGCTACCACCGTGGGTAGCAACCGCAAAGAAACTGTCAGGGACATTGACCCTAGAAAGGGTTGCGTACCCACTAATCAGTTTACATCAAACCATAGAGTAGAAAATAGAACTACATACTTTACGCCTTGATCCCGTGCCAAAACAGGTATGTAGGCAGTCTAGGGACGAAGTTGTCCCTAATACTCAGATGTTCGTGGGTGGGGTCTAGGCTTGGTAAGAAGAAGGATTGAGTAGAATCCTAAATTGAAAGATAAGTATAATAAAAAAGGAAAAAGTAATTCAATGCATACTCGGAAGGAATCCCGTATGGATTCGCTTGAGTTCCCAAGGCTTTAAGCCAAATTCCGAGGTGGAATTCAAGCTTTTATTATGTTATTCTAATTTCTCCTAAGGATGGCGACCTCGGTGCACTCCTATTAGACGAGTATAGTACTTAATGAGTGGCTCAGGACCCAAATGGTCCCGATGTGTCTAAGTCTCTGGCCAGAGCACCTCCTATCCCGATTGGATAGATGCCCACCCCGTATGGGTAGATGCCTATCTTGTATTGGATAGATGAAATCTTATGTCCCGTATGGATAGATGCCTAACCCGTATGATTAGATGCTCATCCCAGATGGATGAATGCCTAATCCAAATGGATGGATGCCCAGAGTATGCAATTGAATCAAACACAAATGATTAAATTAAAAAAAAAGAAAAAAAAATGCTCAAATTTTGTTGGGTTGAACAAGGTGGGTCATTACATTTTCTCTTAGTTGAGTTTGAATTCTTTTATCACATGTTAATAGATCATAAAATTTATTTGTATTAAAATTTAAATTTTTTTATAAAATAGTTTTCTATAAATTTTTATGCTAATTTTTTTTAAAAATAAAAGGTTTAAAGAATGGTAATGTATAAAATAATTTTTTAATATATATTTTACTTATTATTCAAATATTTTTTTTGAAAAAATATTAAATGTTTCAAATTATTTCATAAATCTTAAACCCTCAATAAATCTTTTTGTAAAATTATTATGACGGATAGGATTAGAGTTAGGGTTTGGCAAGCACTCAATTAATATTTTGGTTTAATTACAATTAGGGCTACAATTTAATTTTTAGTAAGGTTAGGGTTAGAATAAAGTTTCGAAAGAGTGTTAGTGTTAACTTAAGGTTAAGGTACGATTAGGGTTAAGGTTTAGGGTTTATTTATAGTTAGATTAGGGTTATATTCGATATTAGATATAGTAAGAGAGTTGGGATTATGGTTATAATTATAATCCAACCCTAATTTAAGAGTAAAAGTAATTTTAACCCTTAGGTTTAGTATTAGGGTTATGTTAGACATACATTTATTATTATTAGGGTTCAATTAGGGTTAGGGTTAGGAATATAGTTTAATTAGAGTTTAACTATGATCAGAGTTTAATTAAGGTTATAATTAATTGAGGGTAGTAGTTATAAGTCAATTACAATTTAATTATGTTTAAGCTTAGTAATAGGGTTAAAATTACTATTACTCTTAAATTAGGGTTGGATTATAATTATAACCATAATCCTAACCTCTTTCTATATCTTATATAGAATATAACCCTAATCTAACTATAATTAAACTCTAACCCTAATTGAAACCTAATCCTAATTAAATTTTAGCCCAAACCATAACCCTAATTGAGCTCTAATTCTAATTAACCCTAACCCTAACACAATTTAATCATAACCCTAATTCTAACCTAAATCAAAATCTAATACTAACATTGAGTATAATTAAAGCCCTATCATAATCAAACCCTAACCTTGGCAATATTCCTAACCTACACCTAATTGAACCCTAAAATAACCTTATCTTACCATAATTGGAACATAACCATAATGTAACCCTCAAGTTTCAACATAAATATACATTGAAATTAAGCCCTAACCCTAAACTTAACCCTCATCCTAATTGAACCCTAATTCTAATCTATCTGAAACCCTAGTCCTAATTGAACTCCAATCCTAGTTAAAACGTAACGCTAATTTAATTGAATCATAACCCTAATTGACATCTAATCATAACCCTAACTATAATTAAACCCTTTCAATAGTTAAACCCTAACTCTAATTAACTATAACCTTAACCCTAAACCCCAATCCCTCTAATTGAATGAGAATTTCAACTTTGAACTTAACTCTAACCATGCAATTAAACCCTACCTACAAATTGAACCTTAATCTAAACCTATAATCGAACCATAACTCTAATATGAACCCTAACATTAATTGAACCTTAATAATAATTGAATTCTAGCCCATACCCTAACCTTAATTGAGATTCAACCCTAATTTAACCCTAACCGTAATTCAATTAAATCACAACCCTAATTCTAAGCCTAATTGAACTCCAATACTACCCCTAACTATAATTAAAATATTGCCATAACCTTAATCAAACCTTTATGCTAACATACTTCTAATCATAATTAAACCTTTATGCTAACATAATCATAACCCTAAGTAAACATTAATCCTAACCTTAAAATCAATCTTTATCATATAATCCTAACCCTCATATCATGCTTTATCCATAAAACCTAACCCTATTTGAATCGAAACATTAACTCTAACCTTAATTAAGCCTAAATGAATTATAATACTAAACCTAATGATAATCATATCACTAACCATAACCTTAACACTAAAACTTAACCCTAACCTTAATCCTAAACTTTACCCTAAACTCGAACCTCTGCCATAATTCTAATCCTAAACTTAACTTTAACATAAACCCTAAGCCTAAGCCTAACCCTAACCATGATATAAAACCTAACCATTATCATAATCCTAACCCTAAACCATAACCCAAACCATAAGCCAAACCCTTACCCTAACCCTAACCATAATCGTAATCCCTAACCTTGACCATAATCCTAATCCTAACCCTAGCCCTAACCCTAAACCTAACCCTACCCATTATGTAAATCCTAATAATAATGCTAACACTAACCCTAACCATGATGTAAATTTAAACCCTAGCCATAAGCCTAACCCTAAACCCCAATCCTAACCATAATCCTAAGCCTAACCATAATGCTAAGCCTAACCCTAACCCTAACCATAATCCTAAGCCTTAATCCAAATCATAATCCCAACTGTAACCCTAGATATCACCCTAACCATGATGTAAACCCTAATCATAATCCTAACCCTAAACCTAACACTAACCAGAACCCTAACCATGATGTCAACCCTAATCCTAACCATGATGTAAACCCTAACCCTAGCCATAATCCTAACCATAATAATAAACCTAAACCCTAAGTCTAACCATAACACTAACCCTAACCTCAATCATGATATAAACCATAATCCAAACCTATCCTAAACCTAACCCTAATGATAATCCTATCCCTAAACATAACCATAACATGAAACCTTAACCCTGACCTTTTAAACATATTCTCTACCACCGCGCAAACGATGATTGTGACTAAAACGATGTGTCAGGCACTTTCGCAATTTTGCGACTTCACGAGTCTATACCATTTGTTGACCCGCAAGATGACGATATCAACTAACACGACATGTTAGGTGCTTTTAGAGTTTTACACTTGACCTATTAAATGCATTCTCTGCCATCACGAAACAACGATTGCGACTAACATGGGTTGTTATGCGCTTTCACAATTTCGTGACTTCACAGGTCAAACCATCTTTTCACCCACTGGATGATGATTGTGACTAACATACAGTTTTAAGCGCTTCCGCAGTTTCGCATGAACATACACAGCCGATTGCGACTTTCGTTATTTTGCTACTTCGCAGATTAAGCCCAATCTATTAACCCACGAAACGACGATTATAACTAACACGACTTATTTTTCACGGATTTTAACCCTAAAACTAACTATATATCTAACCTAAAACCTAACCCTTAACCCTAATCCCTCTAATTGAATGATAACCCTAAACTCAATTCTAACCGTATATTTGAACCCTAAATACAACTTGATCCCTAATCTAAGCATTTAATTGAACCCTATTCTTAAACTTAACCATTTTGCTCAATTGTAACCATAATTGAATCCTATCCCTAAACTTAACCCTAACCCTAATTGAACTCTAATCCTAACCCTGATCCAACCCAGACCCTAATCCTAATTGAAGTGTAATACTAATTTAACCCTAACCATAATGTAGTTGAATAACAACCCTAATTCTAACCATAATTAAACTCTAGGACTAATTATAACTGAACCCTTATAATATAACGTAACCTTAAAATTAACCTTATCTGCAATTACTTTTTAAACCCTATTTTTTTTTAACCTCAACCATAACCCTAAAGTAAACTTGATTGTAAATCCAACCTATGCTTGATGTTATCCCCAATCTTTATGCTAACATAACCCATAACCCTAATTAAATTCTAACACTAACCTTCAAACAAAGCTCTATTATATAGCCGAAAACCTAACAACATGCTTTATCCTTAAATCCTAACCCTTCCTGATTCATAACACTAACTCTAACCTTAATTTAGTTGTAATGCTAACCATAATCCTAATTAAATCCTATCCCTAACCCTAATATTGATTCTAATTGAACCTCAACCCTTACCCCAAGTATTATCCTATAATAATATATGTAATCATTAACTAAAACCAAATATAACTATTATTTTATCTATAATACTATAACTCCCTCTAATCTAGACCCTAACCCTAACTTGATAATGACCCAAAACCTAACTTTATATCTAATTATTAATTATATCTAATGAGTTATTTAATAATATATTTAATAATATTATAACTAAAAATAATTTAAAATAATAATATAATACATTTAAAATATTTCAAATTTATATTATGAATATTATTTTCAATAAATTATAAAATAACATCATAATAATCAAAACAATATAAATTCATAATAATAGTATATTATAATATTGTTACACAAACAAATAGAAAATAATAATAATATTACATATTATTGCAACAAACATTAATAATATAATATTATATAGTTCTATTTTGAATTTTTTATTGTTTCCCATGTTGCGCACAGAGATATCTGTAGACGTATAAAAATGACCATATTCCTAAATGAATATTTTATGTTCATTTCTCTATTTAATTAAATCCAATTTAATTAAACTATCCACATTCCTCTATTTAATTAAATAAATTATTCAATTTATTTGAATTAAATTCACTATACCATTTAATGAATAAATCATTTTATTCAATTAAATCCCCCTTTCCACTTTTAATTAAATTCAAATTTAATTAAATAGTTATCCTAAATTGAATAAATCTAATTTATTTAATTTCTCCAAATTACAACCAAATTGAATGAAAATCATTTAATTCAATTAAATCCTATTATCCCTCCATCCACTTGCAAAATCCCAAACCCCTTTCTAATCCCTTCTAGAATCTTCTAAACACTTCTAATTAACCTAACCCTCCTCTAAATTTTGTCACATCCCTAAGCAAAGGGAAGTCACTTCTCAAATGGCTCAAAGTCTTTGATAACCATTAAAGGTTTTCAACCTTCAACCACCAAAACCCTTAAAGTCTTTGAAAACCATTGAAGGCTTCCATCGCCAATAACCATTAATGGTTAATTCAAACCCTCCCACATGGTTAAAACATTTGTTTTGACTCAACCTCTATCCAACCCAAGGGTCTCATCAGGCCATTAATGCTTTGACCATGATTATCTCTTAATCATTTGCACAAAGGTTTATCCTTGGATTAACTCTTAATCCAGTGGGTAAGCCTAACTTAGACTTGACCCTTAACCTTTAGATAACCATGAGGTCTTCTCAGGCCTTTAATACCTCCAACCTCTTCTCTCAACCCAATCCTATGTTGACACTTGTCACCATTTCATTGGTGCCAATTGTGCACATAGATCCCCAACTTTCAAACCTGGCCCTTGATTAAACCTTTCAATCCTGACCATCCATTGCCCTGTTTGTGCTATAAATAGAGCTCTCATTCCTCCATTCTTAACAATTATCTTTCAAATTTGAAGCATTATACTTATGCTCAAATACTTTCAAGCTTTTTCATATCATCTTTATGCTCCTCATTTAGCCTCTTTTAGATCGGGAATTAGACTAAATATGCATGTTTAGATTACTTTCTTTATTATTTTAGTTCAATCATAGACTAAATATACCATGTTAGGATAATATTCATACTAACCTCGTCATCTTATCATCTAGTTTATTGCATTTTTAATATCATACATAGCTTAACATCTATTTCATACTAAATTTAGCAAAAGCATCTCTCATTCTCATATTTGCCATCCCTAAACCATTTTGCTCAGTGATCTGAGAGCAAAAATGTTGGTTTGAGGGACATTGTGAGATAGAGAACAATGAGACTCTCCTTGGGAAGCTGAGTAACACTACGTTACTCCATAGCTTGCATCAAGAAGTCCTGTGTGTGTGTGTGGACTAGTATTTTACAATATTTTCACATATTGAGTTTTATTAGCCCACTTTTCCCGCATACATTTCTGGCGCCCACCGTGGGGCCCGACCCCAAATAACAAATCGGTTTTTGAAATTAACCTCTTTTGCAGACACGCGGGAAAATTGAAGTAGCGCTTTCAGGTCACTGTTTAGCGCATCTAATCAACAGAGTAGCGCATCCAGCTCGCTGTTTAGCGCGTAGGCTCTATTATTTAGCGCGTGAAGACATTATCTTAGCGCATGACTCTTTCTAACATTTTCCTGTAGGTCTCGACGTGGGCAAATCACAGAATAGCGCAGCCAATCACCAGAATAGCGCATAAGATTCTCAGTTCAGCGCTTATAGTCTATCATTCAGCGCGTGCGATTCAAACATTAGCGCATCAAATTCAAAATTTTCTTACAGGTCTTAGCAAAACCATAGACCAGTGCTTCGAACTTGCAGAATAGCGCATTTATTGAACAATATAGCGCATCGGAAAATAGTTGTAGCGCATCCAGTCTCTATTGTAGCGCGTCAAAGCCATTCTGTAGCGCATAACAGACAGAGAAAATTTTTAACATTGTAACCGAAAAAGAAATTTTAGACTTGGGGAAGTCCACCAAATCAGCTAACAAATTTTTTTGTTTGCTTGCAGGATTCTGATAATTTCTTGCAAGTGGAGCGGGGACGCTTTTCGTTTGTAAATCGATTTCTTTTGTTGACCTCAAAATCGAACATTTGCTTTGTTGACCATTTCTCTTTCATAAATTAGAAAATCATTGATTTGCCCGGATAAAAATGAACATCATGTTTTGTGGAGCAACATCTCCATATAGATTTTAGCAAAATCACTGATTTGAAAGGATAAAATACAATTGATTGCTCTGTCTCGAAAGTGGTAGGAATATGCTCTCCCCTTAACTGGGTGATCAAAAATCCAGACCATTCTTACAGCTTTATTTCATTCAAGCAATAAATCCTTTAGCAGACCTGCCTTCCCGAGGAGTTGCAATCAACTCTTAAAGCCGTTTATGGCCGGTGTGAAGGGAACGACCTAAGTGGGGAATGACTTTGACGCCAAGAATTCCAACCCACTATAATCAAATGTGGAAAGTGACGAAAGTCCTTTTCAACGGTTGCGCGCAGTGATTAGCCTTCCCCTAGTATCCTCGAGATACGTAAAGCCTTTGTTCTAAAGGTTGGGAAGCCTCCTGAGGGAGTTTATCACTGACGGCCGAACGGGAAGCCTGATTACGAACCATAGAATTAGAAGCTTTGAACCGAGTCAGTAACCAAACATTTGTAACATCATAGTGCAAGGGTGGGGAAGAATCCGTCCCCAAGATTACTCACCATATATCTCCCAAGATAACTACTCAACTGTGAAGCAATTCACTTTGGGTTAACTTCTGGCAAAAGGCAAAAAAACGGGTGCCCCCTAGGGGGTGACACGGCTGTTTGAGTTGACGGAGTATCGAGACTAGTGGGCTATGATGTTATTTATGACCCTTGAATAAAGAGTCTTTCTGAAGTGTATTACTTGTATCCAAACCTGTTAAAACATTGGGGATTTGAACACATCCTTGCAGAACATACACTTTTTGTTAGATTAGGCAAAATGGTTGTACTTTTTGTGCCGTGCTTGCATTTATTACTTCAGAAAATCATCCATCGCACTTGAAAAATTCTCAACAAAAATAAAAAATCTCAAGAAAACACCCAAACCAAAAAATCAGAGTAGTCTAGCGCATCAGAACAACATCTTAGCGCGTAGAAGACTTTTGCTAATGCATCCAAGCCTCAAATTAGCGCGTGGAATTAAAATAGTAGCGTTTTATCATTAAGAAAACCAGTATACAATCCTTTAGCGCATCCACAACATAGTCTAGCGCGTCGCAGCGACCTCTTAGCGCGTAGGAACCAAAGATTAGCGCATAAAGAAAAACAGTTAGCGCTTCACAAGCCTAGTGTAGCGCGTAACTTTTTCAAAAAATTCAATAGCCATTTTCAACAATCCTACTTTTAGCGCGTGGCAGCCACATCTTAGCGCGTAGCATACATAAATTAGCGCATCTACTCAAACAGCTAGCGTGTATCAGGCCCAGTGTAGCGCGTAACTTTTTCAAAAAAATTCAACAACAAATTTCAACAGCCCTAACTTTAGCGCGTGGAAGAAACAGCTTAGTGCGTAGAAACCATATTGTAGCGCATGTACTCCAACAGTTAGCGCATTTGAAGCCCAGTCTAGCGCGTAAATTTTTCACCAGTTAAAACAAAATTTTTCCAAAATCCAAATTTTAGTGCGTATCTTGGGGCAGATTAGCGCATGTGCTCATTCCTTTAGCGCATCAGGTAAATTCAGTAGCACATGTAAACTCTGTTTTAGCGCGTGACTAAGGCTGAAAAACAGAGAAGTCCAAAACTGAAATTTTTTGAAAATTTCAAAAACATTTTAAAAACTTTTTTTCATCAAAAAATCATCTTTTATCAAACTGGAGAGACAAAAACAAACTATTAAAAACTTTTCTCAAGCTAAATTTGTGTTAAACAAAGTTGTCCGAATCCGAAACAAATCGCACAATAGAGGATGTCTCTCCTATCATAATCTGGAAAATTTTCATCATCAGTGGCATCAAAATCCTTTACCATCTTACGGATTTCTATCTCAAAACACTTGTTTAAAATTCTCAAATCGTCAAATCTAGTTTCCAGATCAGGAAGCTTTTATCCATATCATTTGACACACTTTATCATGAAGGGGCAGCCTTCACTCTGATAAAGTAAGATTTGAAATTTCCAAAACAAGAATCAACTGAATCCAAAACCAATCAAAGGAAATCATTGATCACTCTTGCATGACTAATCCCCTTATTCTGAGAAGAAAGAACCTCTATCGTAACATCACGTTAAAGAAACGACAACCTAGTTTTTCCAAATTCATCAAGCGAAATAAATTTTTATACATCAATCGTCAACTTTTCAAATCTCATCGGGTATTCCTTCATCACGTCAAATGTTATATCCAAAACAAATCTAGCGAATTTGACAAGGAACCCTTGAAGACAAGAGCATATTGTCAAAAGTCTGCTTTTAATCAAACCATAAACCGTGGTGGAAAAATCAATCCAGCATTCTTGCCCAACGAGTGTATCACATATAACACATCTCGACCAGAACCACCAACACCCGCGCAACACATTGAGGAGGCTTTTGTACCTTTCATCACTGAAAGCTTCTATTAAAATGCCTGTTACTCGCTCTCAACGAGACAAACAAAGCGAGGCACACGCAGAATCAAGTATGAATCGCAGATTATCAAATCCTTTTGAAGTTCCGCCTGTAGAAGAACCTGAAATTACTGAAGCCCTTCTTCGGGAATGTCAAGTAAATCCCTCCTTCCAAAAACTTGTCGAAAAGATCATGGAAAATGACAAGGAAAAATATCTGTTGATGCTCACAAGCAAGGGCGTTAAACTTCCTGAAGATTTCGACCCAAATCTTTTTCAAACCGGATCTCGACAATATGCATCTCAAGAACAAAACCGAGAAGAAGAAACTCACATACCTGAACAACATAACTTTGAACAACACATTCCAGAACAATGCATACCAGAACTAGAAACGTGTATACCTGAACTAGAAACACCAGAGCAACATATACCATTTACCACTCCTTTTCAGCTAAGAACCAATACAAGGCAAGAACTTTTTCCTCGGCAAGACAATGCACCTTTGATTGCTCTTACTCAACAAATGCAAATGTTGCAAAGGCAAATACAGGATATGCAACAAGGGACAACAGTGCGGTACTCTTTAAACGAAATCTATCCTTATCCATTTGACAGAAGCTTGAACGTGGTGCCTTTTCCTCCAAACTCCTACGTTCCCAAATTTGATAAATATGATGGGAAAAGTGATCCCAGAGATCATGTTCGAGAATTTTGCACACTGAGCCTGGAATTTGCTCATGATGACACCTATTTGATGAGGTTATTCCCCAGAAGCTTGGGAGGGCAAACTATGGAATGGTTATCCAAAATTTCGCCGCCTGTTAGATCATTTGATGAATTGGTTAACAAATTCATAACCCACTATTCCTACAACATCCAACATGCCATAACCATGCTAGATGTTTGCAACACCAAACAAAAGAACAATGAAACATTCATGGCATTTCTTCAACGCTAGAGACGCATGGTCTCCAGATATCCTCGAGATATTCCTGAAAAGGAGAAAATGGAAATCTTCATTGATAACTTGAATGGCGAAATGAGTTACAGACTAAAACTTCAATGCATACCATCTTTCGCTAAATTGATTGAAAATGGCATTCAAGTGGAGGAAGCATGTGTCAAAAAGGGAACACTCAATTTCTACAAGGAAGGAACAAATTCATCAAACTACAATAACCAAAACAACACCAACTTTGACAAATCTCGATTTTGGACTCGAAACAAAAACGAAGGCAACAACGAACCACATGATCCTAAATCAAAACAACCAGTGCTTGCATTATCTGGAAATCCTCAGAACACGAAAAATGCTAAAAATGCTACTCCCAATGCTAACACGTATGCGCAAAACACTGATCAAGGACAATTCAACACAAACAACACCAACGATAATCAAGGCAAAAACATGAATCCAGGACCTAACAACAATCCACGCAACAACACGAACAATTTCCAAAAGCGTATCTTCACACCACTGGGACAATCACTAGAGTCCGCATTCAGAGAACTTTTGGCAAACAAGGTTCTTTCTTTACCACCACTCAACAATTATGAACCCCCAATCAAACCACCTTGGTGGAATGATTCACACTATTGTGATTTCCATCGCAACAAAGGTCATAGAACAAACGAATGCATGAGATTGAAACATATAATATAGGACATGATTGATCGAGGTGATTTAACGGTCGATGGTCTCAAAAAAAATGGTGATCATGGGGCCTTTAAAAATCCTCTCCCAAATTACAACAAAGATGGAGCATCTACTTCAGATGATACACGCGGAGCTCGTATTAATCACATCTACAATAACACTATCAACCATATATCAGCTGAAGATCATCAAGTAAATATCATTACCATCCGAGATCAGCGTGATCATGAATCTGTCAATGTAACAACCCGCACTCAGAAATACGTCTTGAAAGGACATACTGCACCTGCAACTACCACACCTAAAATCCAATATGACTTGGTTAACCAACTACGCAAGACTCCAGCTCAGATATCCATCCTGGAATTATTGAAACTATCACCCAAGCACAAAGACATATTGGAGCAAGCATTATTGGAAACAAATGTACCTCAAAATCTGGATACAGACAGATTTCAAGCCATGGTCGCCCATATGACAGGACCTCATAACCTCACCTTCTCAGAACATGACAATACCTCATTGATTCATCCGCATAATACCCCTCTCCATATTGAGGTCATTGTTTGCAAACACCGAGTCAAGAGAGTCCTAATAAATGGAGGAGCCGGCCTTAATATCTGTACTTTAAAGCTTATCCGTGCATTAGGCTTCTTAGAAGAATCTATTAATCCTTGCAAAAATATTACCATAAAAGCATATGATGATGAAGAGCGGTCCTCTAAAGGCACAGTAATATTACCTATTCAAGTAGGCCCAGTACAAAAGGATACTATTTGTCAAGTGTTAGATATTGATCTAACCTACAATATTTTGTTAGGACGACCCTAGATACATGAAATTCAAGTAGTCCCTTCTACATATCACCAGTGTGTCAGGTTTCCTTATGATGGACAAGAAATCTCCATATCTGCTGATCATAATCCATTTCAACATTGCAATGCAATGGGGGCAGCCCAGGATAGTTTGGTTCCTCATAATAGAGAAAAGCAGCAATCTTCAACATCAGATCCATACACAGCAAAATCCAACTCCTTATGGGGAGACTTCAAGCAGAAAATGAAAATCAAAGACCAAGGCATGGGAGAATACTCTTTGGAGCCTTTATGTTTGGCAAAATTGCCAACCTCACCTAGATCGCATGGTTTGCCTACTACATCAACACAACTGGCTACTCAACCCGTCACTAAATTTGATGGTACCTTCATCCAATTGGGTACTCTAGCACATGAATCAGAAGACAAAGATGTCCTTAGCTAGTTATACAAAGATAAAGAAGAAAATCATAGAGCAGCTGCTCTGGACATTGTTCTACCAACACACATGTATGGAAAAGGCTACTTAATCATGAAGCAAATGGGATATGACGGTAAAGGACCTATTGGCAAACGCAAAGAAGGAGTCACTGAACCTATAGATCTCCCTTCACAACCTAGTAGAAATAAAGCAGGATTGGGTTCTAAACTCACGTTCCTATTGAAACGGCTGCCTCACCTACTTATCAAACCTCAATGGAAAGTAAAGACACCGTACAAAGAAGAATCCTGGCAGGAAGCACTTTTTGAATCAGCAGAAACAATTCGCAAGGCACGGGAACGTCAAGATCAGAAGTTACATCAGGAAAAACTTCTAAGTCACAAAAATGCCCTATCCACAGCAGTAGCTCATATTCAAACACCAATATCTCAAGAACAAATCAGGACATCTTCAAATACTGTTATTCCTCCCCGAAGAAGCACAGTCTATGAACAAATCCAACAAGTAGAAGACGGATCTGATACAGAATCTACAAAAACCATCAAAATGGTATCCATCATCAAAGATTTGTTTTCACCATACAACACACCTGTTTACAGCACAGATAGAATCTGGGATGATGCTTATGAGACAGATTCCAATGAATATGAATGGGGTACCTGCTCCAATGCTACTACTGATATCCTGGATGATACGGATTCTATATCCCTTTCTCAGGAAGAACATAACGCAGAGGATAGACCTCTTGAATTTGGACTGCAAAATATCTATGACGCTCCGGAAAGTGAACAGAAACACTATGAACAAGTCTATGTAGAAGATGATACCATCGAGGACCTCGAAGAAATCTTAAATTTCTTTAAACCCAAGACCCATCATGATGAAAACTCTATCCTAACACTTACGGTAGTCGAACTTGATCCACCCAACGATTCCTTACCACTTGTCTTTCCTGATCTCATCGACTGGGATGAACTGAAAACAAATGATATACCTATTTTCCCAGATGATGCATCTATTGTCCATTACCTATGTACCGTAAATCCGGAAACAGACTCTACCAGTGAACGAAATAATGATATCTGTCAATCAGGGAGTGCCAAGTCTCTTAGTCACAAAAATGCATCAAATAACGAATCTAATGTTGAAAACCAGTCAATGGCAGCTCTAGATCATAAAAAAGTAAAAATAAAGGATGCATCGGAGGGTGAAAACCTTTTTAAGGCACCTAACGATGGGAGACTTGACACTCTTCCTGAGCACTTTCATGAGCGATCGCCCATATTGATTGAGCCTACTCAATCAATCAACATTGGTACCACAGAAGCAGCCAGAAATATACATCTTGCAGAATCTCTGACAGAGGAAGAAAGATCGGCATTCATCATCTTCTTTAAAGAACAACAAATCAACTTTGTTTGGTCATATGCTGATATGCCCGGAGTAGATCCACACTTAATCATGCATCACTTGTCCATCTCTACAGGAGTTAAGCCAGTCAAGAAAAAGCTACGAAAGATGAATCCACAGGTGGCACTCATGGTCAAAACTGAACTAAAAAAATTATTAGACGTCGGATTCATCCGACCCATTGACTATGCAGAGTGGATATCCAATATCGTTCCAGTATCAAAACCGGATGGTAGTATCAGAATATGCACTGAATTCAGAGATGTCAACAAAGCTTGTCCCAAAGATGACTTTCCTCTGCCAAGTATTGACATAATTGTAGATCTCACAGCAGGCCATGCAATGCTCTCACTAATGGATGGTTTCTCAGGCTATAACCAAATCAAGATAGCTCCTGAAGATCAAGATAAAACAACATTCACCTGTCCTTGGGGGATGTACTTTTGGAATGTCATGCCTTTTGGCTTAAAAAATGTAGGGGCCACTTATCAAAGAGCAATGACCACAATATTCCATGACATGATGCACACATTTATGGAAGACTATGTGAATGACTTACTAGTTAAGTCCTTCACTAGAGAAGAACATCTTGGCATCCTAACAAAAATCTTTGATCGATTGGAGAAATTCCAAGTCAGGCTTAACCCTAAGAAGTGTGTCTTCGGGGTTACCTCAGGCAAGTTACTAGGCTACATAGTCTCAGCTAAGGGTATTGAAGTTGATCCAGCAAAGGTACAAGCCATTATGGAAATGCCACCACCACGGAATATCAGTCAACTCAGATCTCTACAAGGACGACTTCAATCAATTCGGTGATTCATCGCTCAGCTAGCAGATAAAAGTCTACCATTTAACCATTTGCTACACAAAAATATACCATTCAAATGGGAGGCTAAGTGTGCAGAATCTTTTTATCAAATCAAACAGTACCTGATGAATCCACTAGTTCTAGTACCACTAGTCGTCGGAAAGCCACTTATTCTATATATCTCAACAACAGATATTTCACTGGGGGCATTATTGGCACAAGAAGATCAACAAGGAAAGGAACACGCCATATACTACATCAGTAGAACATTGAATGGCTATGAGCTCAACTATACATTTATTGAAAAGGCTTGCCTAACAGTGGTCTTTGCATCTCAGAAGTTCCGACATTACATGCTAGCACACACCATCAAGCTAGTTGCGAAAATTGATCCTCTCAAATATCTACTCAACAAGGCCGCTCTTACAGGCCGATTGGCTAAATGGGTCATGATTCTCAGTGAATTTGACATCCAATACATAGAAAGATGAGCCATCAAAGGACAAGCAATTGCAGATCAGTTGGCCGACGCACTGCTACCAGGCAAACAAACCATGGAGGTTGAATTTCCAGACAGGGATGTACTTGCTCTTTTTACTAAACAATGGACCCTATACTTTGACGGATCCTATACTCAACATGGTTCAGGTGTCGGCATTCTATTCATCACTCTTGAAGGACACACTATGCCAAAATCATACAGACTTATGTTTCCATGCACAAATAATGTGGCTGAATATGAAGCACTGGTCATAGGCATCAAAATGGCCGTAGAATGGAAAATCACAGAGTTAAAAGTCTATGGAGACTCACAACTGGTCATTAATCAAATCAATAACAACTATCAGACAAAGGATGACAAGCTACTACCTTACAAACGAATGGTGGATGACTTCAAACAGTATTTTGTGCACATCACCTTCGAGCAAATACCAAGGTTGAACAACAAAGCAGCCGATGCAATGGCTACAATCGCTTCGCTACTACAAATTCCTAAATAACAGAGTCGTTATGAGTTCCTGGTAGAGCAACTGTTCTCCCCCGCCTATGACCACTCTGAATCCCATGTTATCTATGCCTTGACTGGTTCAGATTCTCCGCTATATGGACCAATATACGACTACCTCAAGCATAATATCTTACCCATTGACCAATCCCGTAACCAAAAACGTAACTTTATCCGACAAGCTGCTCGTTACACCCTTACCACTGATACTTTGTATCGTTGAGGTCTCGATGGTACTCTTCTTCGTTGTCTTGATCGTAATGATTCCGATTTGGCTTTACACGAGCTTCATGAAGGTATTTGTGGCACACATTCAAGCGGCACTACTCTTGCTAAAAAGCTTCTAAGGATGGGATACTACTGGCCTACAATGGAGAAAGATTCATATCACTTTGCCAAGAAATGTCCTAAATGCCAAATCCATGGTAATCTAATACATGCACCAGCATAGGAACTGCAGCCCTTTACAACATCATGGCCCTTTTGTCAATGGGGACTGGACCTAGTTGGCAAAATTCATCCGTCCTCTTCAAATGGACACAAGTTCATTATAACAGCAACATAATACTTTACTAAATGGATAGAAGCAGTTCCTATGACCACGGTAACCGGGAAACAAATTGCCTCTTTTATCCTCAATTATCTGATCTGCAGATATGGTATTCCAAATTCAATCATCACAGATAATGGACAACCCTTCAAAAATCAAGATGTCCAAGAACTATGTGAAAAATTCAAAATCCAACATAGGTTCTCTACACCATATTACCCACAGGGAAATGGTCAAGTCGAAGCATCTAACAAGACAATACTGAAAATCCTCAAGAAAACAGTGAATGATGCAGGCAAAGATTGACATGTACAACTCAATCCAGCACTTTGGGCATACAGGACCAGCATCCGCACACTTACAGGAGCAACACCATATTCATTGGTGTATGGATCCAAGGCTATTTTACCCCTGGAGGTAGAGATCCCATCTCTCAGAGTCTCTTTAAAAGGCTTAATCCCCGATGAAGAGTATCGAGTTAACCGCCTACAAGAACTTGAGCTATTAGATGAAAGACGCCAACATGCTTATACTCATCTCAAAGCATATTAGCAACACATGTGCAGGAGCTACAATCACAAAGTCATTCCCCACAACTTCAAGGTTGGTGACCTAGTCCTTAAAGAAAATCCAAGAAATCAGCAAGATCGAGAAAAGAAAGGGAAATTTGAACCTAACTGGTTGGGTCCCTATGTTATCATATCCGTTTATGGATCAGGTTCTTATCAGCTAACAAATTCTGAAGGAGATGTGCTCAACGAACCAACTAACAACATCCATCTGAAAAGGTACTATACTTAAAAGTAGCCTAGTGCACGGAAAAAGCCCAAAACAAACAAAAAACTAAAAAAAATCAAGAAAAAGCCAAAAGCCAAAAGCCAAAAGCCAAAAGCCAAAAGCCAAAAATAAAAAATAAAAAATATATATATAATAAAAACAAAGGGTGAAAACCTGGTAAACAGGCGCCCTTGTGAAAGAACGGCTCCTCTATCTATTTCCATACCATGTTGTCCATACAAACACTATCGGCCATCGCCCGACACTTAGTCAATATCCTGATTTATCTATAAATATCCTCCTACCACTAAAACACCATGGCTTGGAATCACTGTATGTATTCACATCGAGAGGCACACTCAGCAAGGGGCATGTAAATCATATCAATATTGCAAACACTCAAGACGTCAAGACTAAATGCAAAACTCACCAGCATGACATCCAACAAACAACTATGCTTTATCGCAAAAAACAACACAAAAACAAAACACGAAAATATCAAGGATGGATGATTTTCTGAAGTACTGAATGTTGCACTATAGCATAAAATCTTAACTAGGTTTGCATTTTGAACTTTGTGCATTATTGGATTCTCTTCCTTGTCTCACTAAATGCTTCACAGCTAGAGATCGTGGGGAACTTCCAATATTTTCTTAGTCTTCTGTCCGGGAGGCGATCACTTGTACTGTGTGAATACATGCCTCGAGATGTGATACGTTCAATATCACTAAAGGCTTGATTCCACTTCACGCATACAAATGATCAAATCTTGTCTGTTTACGCAATACGCACTCAGGTCGTCCTGGTTCAATTATACCTTGACGCTTGTGCTATCTCGCAAAATCAAATATCATGTAAATTTTTCTCAGGTCATTATGGTTCAAAATATACCATTATGCTTGTATAAATTTTCAACATATCCTAAACAAATCAATGCTCAGTGATGATATTTACAAAGAAAGCAAAACAATGGTTATATCGGATGACAAATATGAGAACGAGAGACGCTCCAAAAATGATTAGTTGCACATCATCATTCACAACGTGTTTGCATATCATTTAAACATCATTTACATATCACGATACATTTAGCAGCATAAATAAAACATACATCTCATTTTCAAGATACATCTCACAGCATCTAAAAAGCATACATCCTGCATCATAACATTACATCATATATTTAAACATTGCATCATCACATAATATAAATGCATCCATATCAACACATCACATGATAAAAAATGGTGCCGTATATATATATATCTCAAAACTGATCAAAATGTACAAAATGTGTCCACGCACTGTGTCCAGTGCAACAAATAACAAACTGCTCAAAAATACAATAGAGACCCTGTCTCTCAAGTATGACTATCTCCTGATGGAGATGGTCTCACTCCAGCTGCACCCGCCCCTGGATCTCCAGGAGGGTCCTGTCTCGCTCCAGATACACTCGCCCCTGGATCTCCAGGAGGGTCCCGTCTCACCGGCCCCATCACACCTCGGCTCTCAGATCGTGTCCCAGCAGTTCGAGATCGACTCGATCTTGACTGTGCAAAGCTCTCCACTCGTCGATCTTGGGGTACTGCAGCCTCATAATGCCGCCTATAATACTCAACCTCCTGTACTCTCCGTGTCAGCTCTCTCAGGGTGTCTCTCAATGGACCACTCGTCGCTGCTCTCTGTACACTCGGCAAGGCCTCCTCCGCTCGTCCTCACCGCTCTATCTCAGTATCTCTCTCAGTGGTCAACTAAGAAATCTGCCGCTGATAGGTCAAAATCTGCACCTGCAGCTGCTGAACGGTAATCTGCAGGGTCCGGATCTGTGCATCCTCCACATGACCTGACACTCAAACCTGCAGTGGTCCCTGTGCTGGAGGAACCCCTCCCACTTGCCCTGTCCTCAGTACTAGAGGTGGGAGTATATCTACCCTCCTCCTCTGTGCTGGTCTCACCATCTCCTCCTCACCCCCCACTGCCGCTAGCACCTCTGTCACTCTCCCCTCTCTCCTGGCTCCGATAGCCAATCCTCCTCCCCCCCTCTCAATCCTCCCCTGTCGTACCGCTCTCTCCACACCTCTACCTCCCTGCCTCCCTCTACCTCCCCTACCTCCTCCATCCTCTCCATCATCTCCATCATCTCCCTCGTCTCCCTCCTCCCCATCCGAATCAAACGCTGGCCTCATCTCCTCTGGATCTGAGATCCTCGCCACTGCCCGCGCAGCAAACAAACGGGCGAACTCCTCTGTCATCCCGACGTCCTGAATCTCTGGGGCATAGTCTTAGATCTGCCCAGCTATCCCCACAAACTCCTCCATGGCCACCACACTGTCAATAGTCGGCCCCCAATCGGCCACATCCTGCTGCCTCCATGCATAAAGGCACGCTCCCTGAGGAATCCCCTGCTGGCGTCTGAACTGTCGCAAAACTCAGGTCACCAAAAACTGCTCAATAATGAACGGGGTCCTCCCAATCAGATATCGGCTCATAAAAACAAAGGGCATCTCCAGCCCATCTTCAACCCATACCTCGCAACCTGTATACGGTCTCCAGGTGACCGTATCTATATCATCGAACACCCTCCTCCAATGCTCTAGCTTGCCCAGCTTACGCTGGACAACTAGGCCTTTGTATCCGTAGGCATATGCTGCACCTACGGGCCTGTCTCTATCTGCCAGTGGCCTAGCTACTGGAATGTGCTCCCAGCACCATACCTGTAATAAGGTCACTCCTGCTGACAAGCTACTATAACCGAGGTATACTACCTCGTGTAAACTCCTGTATAAATGAGCCAGCATCGCTGACCCCCATGCAAACCTCCTCCCCTGTGTAACCATCTCCTCTAAAACCAATCCCCATCCCACCGAGAATCCCTTTGACCTACGATCAGGACAAAGGAATCCCCCAATGAATCCTGCCAGTACAGATGGCAGCGGTGCATACCCCAAATCCAAAAACTCCTGCCCAGGGATCTCATACCCACAAACTGTGTCATCCTGAAAAATGCAGCGCAGTGCCTCTGTGCCGCCCTCCTCTGACTGCTCATAGGGAAGTAATGCCCCTACTACAAGAATCCGCAAAATCTGGTAGCAATCCTCCGGTGTCACTGTCATCTCCCCTGTGGAAAAATGAAAGGTGTTCGTATCACTATGCCACCTCTCTGCCAACGCTGTCAAGAGCCCCCGGTTCACAGTGATCCGAGGCATATCCAAAAGCGAGGTCAATCCACATCTCTCTATGATATCCAAATCTGCCTGTGACAGTCTCGGTATCAACGTCCATGGTCTCGGAAATCTCTCCCTTGACTGAACAACCTCCAATCGCTCTTGTCAAAACAAACAAAAACATATCCAATATCAGTTTCCACATCAACACAAAGATATCAAAATCAAACTTACATCAACAACATGAAACAATTTGCTCATTTGCAATCAAAGTTCAAAATCATATCATTTCATATCAACTTGTAACACAACTCAAGTTCTCCAAAAACCATATCAAAACTTGTAAAACAATTCAAGTACCAAAATCACATAAACTTGTAAAACAACTCAAGTTTCCCACCCATATCAGCTTGTAAAACAACTCAAGTTTCCAACCCATATCGGCTTGTAACACAACTCAGGCTTTCACATATATTGAACTTAAAACAGAACACGCAACTACATCATTTTTGATCAACACAACAGATTGATATCTATACATAACTTGGAAAATTGCACATCAAAACAAGTTATACATATACTCATCTTGGATATATTCATCAAAACACGACAGACAAACAAAACAAAATTTTCAAATCGGCCAACACTGCAAAATTTTTTCTGATGCACTAAAACAGAACTTTAATGCGCTAAATCACCTCCACGCGCTAGGCTGTCTTTCCTATGCGCTAATCTACCTGTTCTATGCGCTAGACTCTGTCTACGCGCTACTCTTTTTCTTCATTGCGCTAATCTACCTGTTCTATGCGCTAGACTCTGTCTACGCGCTACTCTTTTCCTTCATTGTGCTACCTAACCCCTCCTATGTGCTAGACTCTGTCCACGCGCTAATATATCCCTCCTAAGCACTGCCCGTTTAGTCCTATGCGCTAGGTTAGTCCTACGCGCTAAACCACCTTCCCTATGCGACCCTCTGTAGTCCCTATGCACTAGGTTCGTCCTACGCGCTAAACCCCCTTCCCTATGCTAACCCCGGCGGCTCCTATGCGCTAGGTCACACCTACGCGCTACCTAATACCTCACATGCGCTATTTTCCTTGCACGCGCTAACCTACAAGTTTCATACGCTAACCTACGATTTTCGGACGCAACTCCTAAATTTAAACTTGATGCGCTACTTCACACTTGGCATGCGCTACTGTAGACCTTAGACGCGCTAAAACGTAACCCCCGAACTTTGAAATTCAAAAAATGACCAAAAACGACAAAACAAAAAATCAAAAAAGGGGTCAAAAACGTTGACTTACTGGTGGTCCACGCGCTATAGGCCTCCGGTACCTCCGAACGCGCTCGAAACGGTGTCTGTGATAGGGAATCGACATTTTCTCTCCAGAGCAAATTATCTTTCTTCACAATCAATAAAGCACAAATGAACCTAAATCAACCCCTAAATCCATTTTATAGGAGGAAGATGAAATTAGGGTTAGTCGACTGGCCCTGTAATATGGTCGCGGTCTCCCCTATACCAAAACAACTATAACTTATTGGGAGATGAATCAATCTGCACACTTTTTATATGCATGAAATCCTACACATCATACGAACTTCATCAAATTAAATCAAAAAATTTCAAAATTGATTCATCTCCCGAGGGGGCATCACACATCGAATCTGGGGCACAACTTGCAAATCAAAAGAGCGACACAACAAAAATTGCATTTGATCATAAAATCACAAAAACACATCATTTTCTTTGAAATAACATGTGCACACACGTCACTTCAAAGAGGGGCAAAATGTAGACGTATAAAAATGACCATATTCCTAAATGAATATTTTATGTTCATTTCTCTATTTAATTAAATCCAATTTAATTAAACTATCCACATTCCTCTATTTAATTAAATAAATTATTCAATTTATTTGAATTAAATTCACTATACCATTTAATGAATAAATCATTTTATTCAATTAAATCCCCCTTTCCACTTTTAATTAAATTCAAATTTAATTAAATAGTTATCCTAAATTGAATAAATCTAATTTATTTAATTTCTCCAAATTACAACCAAATTGAATGAAAATCATTTAATTCAATTAAATCCTATTATCCCTCCATCCACTTGCAAAATCCCAAACCCCTTTCTAATCCCTTCTAGAATCTTCTAAACACTTCTAATTAACCTAACCCTCCTCTAAATTTTGTCACATCCCTAAGCAAAGGGAAGTCACTTCTCAAATGGCTCAAAGTCTTTGATAACCATTAAAGGTTTTCAACCTTCAACCACCAAAACCCTTAAAGTCTTTGAAAACCATTGAAGGCTTCCAACCTTCAACCACTTAATCCTTAAAGTCTCCAATAACCATTAATGGTTAATTCAAACCCTCCCACATGGTTAAAACATTTGTTTTGACTCAACCTCTATCCAACCCAAAGGTCTCATCAGACCATTAATGCTTTGACCATGATTATCTCTTAATCATTTGCACAAAGGTTTATCCTTGGATTAACTCTTAATTCAGTGGGTAAGCCTAACTTAGACTTGACCCTTAACCTTTAGATAACCATGAGGTCTTCTCAGGCCTTTAATACCTCCAACCTCTTCTCTCAACCCAATCCTATGTTGACACTTGTCACCATTTCATTGGTGCCAATTGTGCACATAGATCCCCAACTTTCAAACCTGGCCCTTGATTAAACCTTTCAATCCTGACCATCCATTGCCCTGTTTGTGCTATAAATAGAGCTCTCATTCCTCCATTCTTAACAATTATCTTTCAAATTTGAAGCATTATACTTATGCTCAAATACTTTCAAGCTTTTTCATATCATCTTTATGCTCCTCATTTAGCCTCTTTTAGATCGGGAATTAGACTAAATATGCATGTTTAGATTACTTTCTTTATCATTTTAGTTCAATCATAGACTAAATATACCATGTTAGGATAATATTCATACTAACCTCGTCATCTTATCATCTAGTTTATTGCATTTTTAATATCATACATAGCTTAACATCTATTTCATACTAAATTTAGCAAAAGCATCTCTCGTTCTCATATTTGCCATCCCTAAACCATTTTGCTCAGTGATCTGAGAGCAAAAACGTTGGTTTGAGGGACATTGTGAGATAGAGAACCATGGGACCCTCCTTGGCAAGCTGAGTAACACTACGTTACTCCATAGCTTGCATCAAGAAGTCCTGTGTGTGTGTGTGGACTAGTCTTTTACAATATTTTCATATATTGAGTTTTATCAGCCCACTTTTCCCGCATACAATATCCTTATCGAAGCGCCTATTTTTATCATGTACGTGAACTCTAATAGGCACCTCGATAAGGATATAATATATCTAAAAATTACATTTATTCCAAATACATAGCGTAAATTAATTTTTCTAGAAATATTATCATCTGTGTGAAGTCCTTTTTGATTTATATTAAATCTTTATGAAAATTCTTTCCCTTTCTTTTCCTCTGTGAAATCTCAATCTTGCAATTTATATAAACTATTTCTTAAAATTTTGATTTATATAAATGCCTTGGGAAATCACTCTCTATGAATAAAACCTTTTCAAAAAAAATGTATACATCTTTGAATCCAAAAATACCTCTCTTCTTCTTTTCGGAAAAAAGGTATATTTCTCTGTAAATTTTTTCTACCTAATCTATGATTCCTGTGACCATAAATTATTATTAAATCCATTAATAAACAATCATATATATATATATATACAAATTTAAATACATATTAAATATTTGCATTTGGCATCAATATCGAGCGTTATAATATTATACACATTGGAATTATCATTTTGGGCGTTATAATATTATAGTATATTAAATGAATTGCAGTAGAGTGGAAATTGGGTTTAATAATAAATTATCAATATTATTAATATATATTAAATTTAGTTAAATTTAATCAAGTAAGATTTTTTTATAAATGATAAGTTATTATTTGGACAAAATATCATCTTGATTGGTTACGATAATTTTGAGTTGGAAGGAATTACGATAAAATTAATTGGGTAATTAATTAGATTTAATAATAAATTATTAATATTATTGATATATTAAAATTAATCATAAACAAGATTTAATCAAAGTAAGATTTGGTATTAATAGCCTTTAAATAGTAATAATATATTAAGATTGTGTTAACACCAATTTTATTAACTTGTTGGGTAAATTATTAGTTTTATTAATCCTATTTTTTAATTTTTTAATTTTTTAAAATGGGGATTTAGGCAGTAATAAATAATTAATATTAGTAACATGTTAAATTAGCATTAATTCTATGTTGTAATAACTTGATAAATTTTTGTTGAAATAACTTGATTTGTAAAATATTTGATCATATTAATTTTGAGAATTATAAATTGATATCACTATCGTATTTTTAAAAGGGATTTGGGCCCCAATAATTGAGGGCTAATCAATAACTAATTTAGATTAGAAGGGAAAAATGAACAGTCGATTTCTTTCACAATAAAATTTAACAATCCTCTAAGTAGATTTATTTAACTTGATGATTCATTTCTTTCACGAATTTAGATTTGATCAAGATATTCCTTTCTTTCCCTAAGTATCAATAATATTTTTTTTAAAAAAGGGGAATTTAATGTCATGCAAGTTACACTTATTGAATTTAATGTTACATTTATTCAATTCTTGATATTACTATACAAGTTACACTTTCTTATTTATCCATGCTAATTGATGATGTTAGATGGTAGATCTCTTATATATATATATATATATATATATATATATATATATATATATATATATATATATATATATATATATATATATATATATATATATATATATATATATATATATATATAGAGAGAGAGAGAGAGAGAGAGAGAGAGAGAGAGAGAGAGAGAGAGAGAGAGAGAGAGAGAGAGAGAGAGAGAGAGTATTAATAAGATTCTACTGCAAGAGAATTTTCCTTCATTTATACCTAGAGTTAATTTTGTGGCATATTTCTCAATATGGTTTTCAGTTTTATCTACACTAGAATAATGTTTAAGTTCATTGAATGTAAGACTTAGATCTCTTAGTTAGAAAACTAAACAAGAGGTGTTGGAAACTAAAACTTAGCAACGTTCGGTATAAATGGTGCCTCTGGGTAACGCTTACGGGTAAAGCCGTCGTGTTGAACTACTGCACCTAACGCTTAATAAAATTGCATCAATGACATCTGTGGCATCGTCCCTATAAATCACCGGGGAGTAATAGGGGACACTTGGAAGTTAAAATCCAAGGGGCGGGTAATCTCCCTTGGATCGATAATCTAATAAGATAATCTTTAAATGATTTTACATCTGCTAGTTAAACCATAGTAAACCCCTTTAGGGTTGATTGAGTGAAATGCTTTTATAAACTTGGCTTAATCTCGAAGAGTTGTTGACGATTGAAAATTGGGTCAAGGGTGACGCTTATGATAGGTATTAGGACCTAGTTGTTTTAGGCCACAAGCAATAGGCCACCTTGAGACTTTGCTTAAAAGATACCATCATGGGTAGCAACCGTAGAGAAACTGTCAGGGACATTGACCCTAGAAAGGGTTGTGTACCCACCAAACAATTTACATTAAACTATAGATTAGAAACACAACTACATACTATACGCCTTGATCTCATGCCGAAATGGGTATGTAGGCATTCTAGGGACGAAGTTGTCCCTAGTACTCAGGCATTCGGGGATGGGGTCTAGGACTTGGTAAGAAGAAGGATTGCGAAGACTCCTAATTGAAAGATAAGTGTAATAAAAGAAAAAGTAATTCAACACATACTTGGAAGGAATCCCGTATGGATTCACTTGACTTCCCGAGGCTTTAGGCCAAATTCTGAGGTGGAATTCAAGCTTGCAATATATTATTTTACTTTCTCCTAAGGACGATGACCTTAGAGAACACCTATTAAAGGAGTGTAGTTCTTACTTCTTAGTGAGTGACTCAGGACCTGGATGGTCTCGATGAGTCTAAGTCTTTGGCCAGAGCACCTCCTATCCCAAGTTGGATAGATGCCTACCCCATTTGGGTAGGTGCCTATCCCGTATTGGATAGATGAAACTTCCTATCCCATATGGATAGATGACTAACCCATATGGTTAGATGCTCATCCCTGATGGATTAATGCCTAATCCAATTGGATAGATGCCTAGAGTATGCAATTGAATCAAACACAAATGATTAAATAAATAAATCAAACAAAAAAAATGGTCAAAATTTATTGGGTTAAGTAAAGCGGGTTATTACATCAAATCCAAAACATTCAAATATCAAAATCACAACAAAAACATTCAAATATGATCCTGAAAAAAAAAGGCACAAAAACATTTAGAAAATGCCAAAAAACCCTAAACATCGAAGAGCTCTTCAAAAACAAACTAAAAATCCAAAAACATAAAAAAATTGCAATAAATTGTCTCGCAAGAATCCAACACCCTAGCAGATATCCAACAAAACACCTCGCACGAAGTTAAACAAAGGATACAACTATCTTGTCAAAATGTCTGCAATCATGCTGATCAACTATCTAATCTATCGAATCACTATCAAACTATCAACATGATCAACATCTTGTCTTAAAAAGAATCAGTACACTCGAAACCAGACAAGTCAGTCTTAAACGAGGTCCAAAACTTTTGAAACCAGACATTATCAAAATCACATCAAACATATCAAAGCAAAGGCACATTCAGTCCAACTGCTAAGTTTTGTCTATTTTGGTTGACTCTTTTTTATCAAATTGGCAAAGATCATTGCTTTTAGCTACTCAAGGATGTCCAAAAAGTGACTAGAGGAACTGTGATGGGCATGATCCTTGTCTTTGTTTGCTGTTTGTGGTTTGAACCAATGAAGTCCTGGGGTAGTTGCTCTAGTGGGTGCCTGTGATAGGAGCATTCAATTTGTGAATGCCACACATACCTTGACCCCTAGCATAATCCCAGACTGGAGGGTTTATTCCTTGTCTGCTACGTGTTTGTTCTTTGCACTGAGATATCTATGCATCTTGGTTCCTCATACCTTGGTGTACAAAGCTTCATTATTACATAATAAGGCTCAATGATGAAAATGTATTGCATTATGAATAAAGACAAGAAGACTATTAATCATCATCATATCATTTCATTTTTCTGATCTCATCATGCTGATTGTATCAATCAAGATCACTCTCTCATAAAACATCTTTTCTTCGATCAACTTGATGATTCTTTCTATCATTCTTTCATCTAACATGATCTCTCTCATCACTTAATTCCAATCTTCTCATCTATGATTCTATCATTTTCTCATTTCAACTATTCTATCTATTAATCAATTATTTTTCTTTATTCATCATATTTTGATAATCTATCTTCGTCTTATACAAGATGTATCCTTCTTGAAACTAGGCGTTTTTGATCTATCTTTGTCTTATACATGGTTTGTCCTTCCTGAAACTAGACGTGATCATATATCTTTGTCTTATACAGGATGTATCCTTCCTGAAACCAGACGTTTTGATCATTTTTTTCTTATACAGGATGTGTCCTTCCTGAAACCAGACTTTATCTTTATCTTATCAATCCCATCAATCTTATCATTCAATAAATCTACAAATCATTCTAACCATTTCTTTTCTATAATCAAACTCATTCATATCACCAACTAACCATTCTTCCAACTATCATCTAACATTCTTCTTATTTCGAGAGATTATTCATGTCATCAATGCACAAAAATCTCTCGAGGGGGCATTATACCCTAGTGTTACCGAGGCATACTGGGGCAAAAAATTTTCATTTTCTTTGAAACAACATCGCTTCGACATTGTCTCAAACAGGGGCAAATGTCGACACCTAAAAATGTTTCATTGATCGCATACTAATTATTCGTCTATATAATTAAGTAATTCTTTAATTATTTAACTAAGCTAATTTACTAATTCAAATCATCACATTCTACATTACCAATTATCCAATTTTGATTCTTTAATCATTTCATCATTCAAACCCATCTCAAATATTAATTATTTAGTTAATTATGATTTATTCCTTAGTTAAATAATCTTTATTATTTAATTAATTCAATCTCCTAAGTATAAATAATTTCAGTTAAATTATTTAAATTAAATAATTAAATTCCTCCAATTCCCCAAATTAAAATTCCAATTAATTTCATCTAATTTCATTTTATTTTTCCCAAACTCGAATTTCACTTAATTCCAATTAATTTCATTTCTTCCAAATTCACATTTCACCAAATCCAAATTTGAATTAATTTCATGTGCATTTCAACATTCAAAAATCCAAATTGAAATCTAAATTGAAAATGAAAATCAAATTCAATTTCAAAATCCTACAGCACATGTTGAAAATCAAATTGACTGATCAAATCAATTATCTAATTAGTTAACTCAGTTAACTCTTCAATCTCCCTTTTTCACTCCAAATCAACTTTTTCTGACTAATCAATCAATTCAGTCTTCTGATCCGTCAATTCAGTCATCTCCTTCATCATCTCAGTAAACTAGCTAATCTATTTAGTTGACTTCCTAATCAATCCCGTTAACAGACCAATCACATTGAGTTCACTCTTCAATCAATCTTAGTTGACTATCAATCAACACTTCAGTTCAAATCCTCACCCCTTTTGTGTTGAAAATCTATAAATTCAACCTCTTTTCTCATTTTAATCTAGAATCACAGTCTTCAAAAATTGTCTAATCTATGTAGGAATCCCAGTGCAACACCTAAGAGCCACCTACAAGCACAATTTGGAGAAGCACAATGGAAGCCACGATGCAAGATGAGGGAGTTTCATTTATTTGAATTTATTCTTATCTTGTGTTAATTTATATTGGTTTATGTTTGAAATTGCTTTGATAGTTAAGGATTTGGTGATTCGTCCTTATTTCCTATTTCTGCATTAATGATTTTTAGGCATGAAACATAAGGTATACTTGCAAAAGTTGCAAATTTGTTGGGTGAATTTCTAGACATTGTCTTTGATAATGTACCTAACAAATTGCCACTAGTGATAGAGATTAGTCATCAAATGGACCTAATTCATGGAGCCAGTTTGCCGAATAAGGCAACCCATAGAATGACTCCAATAGAGAGTGAAGTGTTGAACAAACAAGTAAGAGTTTTTGCAGAAAGGGTTGGTTCGAGAGATATTTAGTCCATGTGCAATACCTGTAGTACTAGCACTGAAGAATGGAGAATTTGTAAGGACTCTCAAGATATCAATAAGATTATTATAAAGTATAGATTTTCTTTGTCAAGGATAGATGTCATTATGGATTGTTTGAGTGGACCTGAGTACTTAATAAAGATAGATCTGAAGAGTGGATATCACCAAATCCGTATTAGAGAAGGAGATGAATGGAAAACAACCTTCAAAATAAAGGAGGTCTTGTATGAGTGGTTAGTCATGCATTTTGGGCTAACCAATACACCAAGCACATTCATGCAGCTCATGAATGAGGTATTCAAAGAGTTTTTGGGTAAGTTTTTTATTGTTTCCTTGGATGATATTTTGATTTTCAATAAAACATTGGGGGACCACATAATGCATATTTGTAGGGTCTTTGAGAAGTTAACGAAAGAGAAGTTATTGATTAACCTAAAGAAGTGTAGCTTTGTGAAGAAAGAGTTAGTGTACCTAGGATTTGTTGTCTCAGTGCATGGTCTTAAAATAGACCCAAAGAAAGTAAAGGCTATCCTTGAATGGTCTTAAAATTCCCTACAATTCACTTAGCATTCAATCCCTTTTCATTGAGATTGGATCTAGTCAATTCAACCCCCTCTTTTAAATGTAATGTGCGTGAGAAGTTGAAGGGAATCCTTTGTGAAACTTTCACTCCTCTTTTGAGGGGAGTAATGCTTTCCACTTGATCTCCTCTCATCACTTTTCACTAGATACACACACACACACACACACACACATACACATACATACATATATATACACATACATATACACACACACACACATACATATACATATACATATACATATACATATACATATACATATATATAAATATATATGTGTGTATGTGTGTGTATACATATATATGTGTGTATATATATACACACACACACACACATATATGTGTGTATATATATACACACACACATATGTGTATATATATATATACACACACACATATATGTGCACACACACACACACACACACATATATATATATATATCGATGTATATGTGTATATGTTTCGTCTTTGTCTATGGATATATGTATGTATATTGAAGGAATGTTTGGAAGATTGATTTATTTGTGTGTGTGTGTGTGTGTGCATATGTGCATGTGTGTTTGATGACCAGACAATTTGGCAAGAAGGATAAAGTATAAAATAATAAACATTGGAAACTTCACAAGAATGACATGATTTAAAGTGTCCAAACTTGATTGGTGAAAGTTTTGTGGAGCATTCAAAATATTACCATAATCACATACGTGAAAATATACATAAAATCAAATATAAGATCCATGTAATGTTGCACTCCCTACCTTTGATTCCATCACTAATATATGCAATATTTCTACAATATATTGATCCTCAATAACATTTTCTATATGAAACATAACCACCAAACCTTACAATCCGCAATATATTGCAATATCTTGATTAAGTCTTCCCAAAATCATATATTGAATACCAATCTTAAAAACATAATAAATTTAAAAAGACCAAAATACATTTGACCATATATAAACAATAATGTTGTAAGAAACATTATGACCCTTGATTCAAATACTACTATGTGACTTAATTCACCCCAACATGACTAAAGACATAATATAACTGCCTACAACCACCTACAATTTGCAGTGACTTGTGAAGTGAAATACATGAGAACACATTAACATCTTAAGGTGACACTTATGAACCGAATGTATCATTGACTCATGGCCCAACCTTCTACACAGATAGTGTTCATCCCACTCTTGCTACAGAATTGCACTATTCACATTACAACCATTCTTGACAGTTTGAACACAAAGTGATAACTATCGTACTAATACTACTAATTATTAATATGCAATCAAAATTATATTACACGTTCTTCAATTTCTGAATTTAACCATCCTACTCATCACAACCTAAATTTTAAACACATTCTATGGTGATTTAAGCCAAAAGAAAGATTGGCATCTTTGTCAACAAAGAGATTTTCCATCTTGCTATCAAAACTCCATACATAATTGGAATGTTTCTTTTGAAACATAAACCTAGCAGTCTTTTTAACACACTACAGTTGGATTGCCATCTCTGTTGAATTGAAGAATCTTTGCACCACAAGCTTTATTTATGCCTGGAAATCAAAAGAGATAGTATAAGTGGAAACCTCTAGTTAAATCAGACGAAATATGTTCCAACTATATTGCAAAAGTTAAAAATGTGACAATTTAAACCTATCAACATTCCTATTACTATTGGTTTAAAGTTGTCTATAGAAGAATATGTCAAAACATAAGATAATGTTTAAGCAAAATACTTAGACAGTTACATTGAAAGAGTGGTGGACTTGAATTTTAAAACAAACAACCAAATTTACATACATAAAATAAGAAATGAAATGTGCAATTTGTAAAGAAAGGTCACATTGTTGGAAGACAATGTATGTATTATCATATGGACATACACATACCTTAGTGTAGACACATAAATCTGTCCACTTAATTAAATGGATATTTAGTATTTATTTGATTATTTAACCATCAATCATCATTTAATTAAATTGATATTTAATTAAATCATCTTAAACCTCTTCTTCTATTAATTAAATAAACTATTCAATTTATTTAAATTAATTCATTAAACCATTATCTAACAATTAATTAAATGAATAAAGCATATTTATTTAAATCTCTAACCTGCCCCCCCACAACTTGCATTCTCCTACAAATGCAAGTTGCACAATTTTAGTTGAAATAAATGAATTTTATTTTAATTAAAATCCTATTTTCTCTCACCCACCAAACCCACTTGCCTCCTAAACCCCTTCTAGATTCTTCTAATCCATTCCAAATCAGCCTAATCCCCCTCCCTAATTATTGTCACATGCCTAAGCAAAGAGAAGTCACTTCTCAAGGCCCTTAAAGTCTTTGAAATGCATTAAAGGCTTTTTATCCTTCAAGAAGTTAACCCCTAAAGTCTTCTAAACCATTTATGGCTCTTAAATAACCATTTATGGCTCTTACATAACCATTAATGGTTAAACTCAACTCACCCACATGGTTAGAGGCTTTCCCTCTAACTCAACCCTCATTTAACTCATGGGTCTCTTCAAACATTCATTGCTTTGACCATGGTTATCCCCACTAACTCTTGCACGAGAGTTTATCCATTGGATAAATGCATTATTCATTGGATAAAAGCTTTATTCACTAACTCAAGCCTAACCAAACCCTCCCAAGGTAACCTTCATGTCATCTCAAGCATTTAATGCTTCTTCCCTCTCCTCTCAAGCCATCTCATGTTGACACTTGTCATTGTGGGATTGGGTTGAAAGCCATCACATGGATCATAAACCCATCAATCCTGGCCCTTGTTAAGATTACTCAATCCTGACCATCCATTGCCCTATTTCTCCTATAAATAGAGCTCTTATTTTTAATTTTGAGCATTAGAAGTCTTTGTGCATCAAACTTATAGTCATTTTAAAGAGAGCATTTAGAAGCATTTGCATTGTTATTTTACTAAAATTTACATAGACTGATTAGGTGCTTTCTCATTGTAACTTATTTACACTTGCATGAGCATTTGTTTTCATTTTCACAACCATCTTGAATCTTCATATGGCATCCATAGATAGTGCAAAAAGTTGAGGGCTACACTCATGTGGGACTTGGAGAGGAGAGGAACAAGGGAGGATCATCTATGAGTATTTTGGGGAGCATCTTGGGGGGTTTTTTTTTTCCCTTTTTCATTTATGTATATTTCTTGTTGTTTTCTTTATATCTCTCTTGATATGCATGTTAAGTTCATTTGTGTTTCGTTTTGGTTTTGACTAACATATTAACATCTGAACTTGTCTTTTGTCTTTTGTGCCTTTTAGCATGCATCACTTAGTATTCATCTTCGATATGATTTTACATAGATTTTTAAAGTTTGTTTTGTTTAGGTGTTTGCTCATCTCTTTAAAGGAACAATAATTTGTTAGAATATAATAGAGGTTGTCAATGAAACTGTACTATCAAGAAATTTTAAAGAAGTAAGCACGGTATATGAGATGAAATACCTAACGTCATTCTGGTAAGCTTGTAGGGTCAGTAAAATTATTGAGGCTGTGAGAAACTATAGTGTGAATTTATAGCTATGCATTAATCAATGCAAAACAAACTATAGTGTGTATTTAAAGGATAATTAGCGACTACATTGTATGCAAGTAATGGAAATACAAAACAATACCCGTCACAATTGTTTTGGTATTTGAAACAAATCTGGAGGAAATAGACAACTTTACTTTGAGGAAAACTTGTTATCTTATACATGTTTGTGGACCCAACAATAATTTTTAAGTACGAATGAATAATTTTGAGAAAATATGATTTGAAATGATTGAAATTGATTAACATTACAGAAAGGGAAGGTTATCATAGTTTTAAAAAAATTGCAATGTTTTTCCTGAAGGATAGGAAGAATGCAAACTAAATATATAATTGCAAGAATGGACTGAAAGAGGGAAAAAATGGATAATAGCAGGGAAGCATACTTGGAACAATATTTTTGTTGATGCAACAAATATGGAGATGATGCTGACACTTGTTTTAAGAGAAATTTAGTGTTTTGGAACATCAATTTTGTGAGGTAGCTAGTATACCACATGGTATAGACGATAAGAGGAAACAATACAAAACATAACTAATTGTATGTCAGCTGAAGTTTAAAAAGGAATGTATTGATAGTGTAAATTTTGAAAGAAATAGCTTTGTATTAAGCATGTTATAATTAAGGAGCTATAAATATATTTGTGATGCAAAGAAAGGGACTCTTTTAAGATAACCAGTCAATATTCAAGTTTACAATGAGTTTTACTTACAATAGTTGCATCATTAGTTGCATCATGAATGCTAGATTATAGATTGGTGGAGCTGACGAAAGAAATAGCTATGTATTAATCATTGCAATAGCGACTATAGTGTGAATTTATAGTTATGTATTATTCAATGTAATAGAATCTATAGTGTGAATTTAAAATATAATGAGAGACAACATTGTATTCAAGTCTTCAAGTGTGTTTGCTCATGTATTTGTCTAATACTTTAGGGTTATTTGGTTAGAATTACATAGAAACACATGGAGAGAAACACATGTATATACATATGCAAATAGATACATACACACATAAAGATATATATGCATACATACGTACAAAAAAAAGAAGACATTTGGTTTATGACTTACAGAGTTTGGCAGAAAAAGCATTGGAGCAAGAACAAGTACCACATGTTTCACTTCAAAGTAGCCATTTGGATAGCATAATTAGACATTGTAATTTGACAATGAGAATGTGGCCCATCTTCTTGTGCAAATTTCAACAAGAAATGTTTACTGCAAGTCGGAAAATAGCAATTGACAAGTGAAATATCGGAAAATAGCAATTGACAAGTGAAATATGGATTCCTGTTCATGTCTTTGTTTTGGTTCTTAGCCCTACCTAGCACCTTGAAACACTGTTTGCAAAAACCTTTGTTTCTATCTTAAGTTTCAAAACTATTTGTATTTATTAATTGTAGTTTTCTCAGTTCTCTCTCTCTCTCTCTCTCTCTCTCTCTATATATATATATATATATATGTATGTATGTATGTATGTATGTATGTATGTATGTATATGTATATATATATATATGTATGTATGTATGTATGTATATGTAGATATATATATATACATATATATACATATATATACATATACATACATATATACATACATATATATATATATATATATATATATGTATATATATATATATATATATATATATATATATATACATATACATATATATGTGTATATATACACACACACACACACATGCATATACGTATATGTATGCACACACACACACACATGTGTGTTTTGTCTGTGTCTATGGATATATGTATATATATTGAAGGAATGTTTCGAAGATTGATTTATTTATGTGTGTGTGTGTGTATATGTGTTTGTATGCATATGTGCATGTGTGTTTGATGACCAGACATTTTGACAAGAAGGATAAAGTATAAACTAATAAACATTGGAAACTTCACAAGAATGACATGATTTAAAGGGTACAAACTTGATTGGTGAAAGTTTTGTGGGGGTAACGATAAGAGACAAGCATTCAAAACATTACCATAATCACATACATGAAGAATATACATAAAATCAAATCTAAGATCCATGTAATGTTGCGCTCCCTACCTTTGATTCCATCACTAATATATGCTATGCTAGATTTCTACAATATATTGTTCCTCAATAACATTTGCTATAGGAAACTAACCACCAAGCCTTACAATCCACAATATATTGCAATATCTTGATTAAGTCTTCCCAAAATCATATATTGAATACCAATGTTAAAAACATGATAAATTTAAAAAGACCAAAAATACATTTGACCATAATGTTATATGAAACATTATGACCTTTGATTCAAATACAACCATGTGACTTAATTCACCCCCACATGACTAAAGACATAATATAACTACCTACAACCACCTACAATTTGCAATGACTTGTGAAATGAAATACATGAGAACACATGCCAATCTTAAGGTGACACTTATGAACCAGATGTATCGTTGACTCATGGCCCAACCTTCTACATAGATAGTGTTCATCCCACTCTTGCTACACAATTGCACTATTCACATTACAGCCATTCTGCCATTCTTGACAGTTTGAACACAAAGTGATAACTATCGTACTAATACTAGTAATTATTAATATGCAATCAAAATTACATTACACGTTCCTCCATTTCTGAATTTAACTATCCTACTCATCACAACCTAAATTTTAAACACATTCTATGGTGATTTAAGCCAAAAGAAAGATTGGCATCATAACAAATATTGAGAATCTGAGATATCATTTTGATTACTTCTAATAGCCTTCTGCAATGATGATTCTAAAATAATGGTGAAAAGACAAGTTGAACCCAATAACAATTCCCTCAACCTTAACAGAACTATTAATTGTTTTACTCTATCAACTGTTTAAAACAGTTCTTAATCTCACCATAAATTCATCCTATTTCTTATTACACGCTATTAAAGCTTAGCTTTAGTAAAAGAATCTTTATGGGATTCCTATATAATTAAGGATTGTATAACCTTACTGAGATTCTGCCCTTGACCAGCTATATGGTATTCGACGTGAGTAGATCACTGATACAAATTTTCATTTTGATTATCCAGAGGATATGCAAAATCTTTCTTTCAATTTTGAATCTGGCTTACCAATATGGTTGTTTTGATTCTATACAAGTTTTGCTCCATCAAGCATTTTTTTGAACCACTCAAAACACTTAACATGATGGGAAAATATCATGAAATATGTTTGCCAAAACAATACATAATATAGATTTTAATGTATTAAAAAGCACAAAGCAATTGGTATTGGGACAATTATTTTACAAGGTTTTTAATATGTATCTATTGAATATGTGCTTTGTACTTCACAAATTTTACACCCCTAACAGAAATCTATATACGTAACAGCCAGAAAATTTTACACTTAACAATAAAGGAGGACATGGTCTGTAGATAAATAAGTCTATTGTTGACCTAAAAAAATTACAAAGGATGCAGTATCATAAGTTTGATGCTTATTTCTTGTGACTTGGATTTGTGTGAAACAAATATGTTCCAAGCAGGTCTGTGACCATTTTTTATCATGGTATTATATGTTGCTAATATTTTGTTAGGTGGAAATGACAAGAAAATGATGAATGAGGATAAATTTCAACTGCCATCTCTGTGGGATTGAAGAATCTTGGCACCACAAGCTTTATTTTGGGCATGAAAATTAATAGAGATAATAAAAGTGGAAACCTCTGGTTAAATCAGATGAAATACGTTCCAACTATATTGGAAAAGTTAAAAATGTGACAATTTAAACCTATCAATATTCCAATTACTATTGATTTAAAGTTATGTATAGAAGAATGTGTCAAAACACAAGAGGATACATAAAATGTGACAATTTAAACCCATACATAATCCTATTTCTTATTTTTTTATCAAGAATGTGACTTGTATTGAAAAGCAGTAGATTCCATACTTATGCTATCTATTGACCAATGAGAGGACACTAACATATCTGTGTAACATATGATACAAAATGCAATAATGTTAGAATAAAGTATACATAAACAAGGCACAAAGGATACATATAAGTTCAATCAAAACAAGTTTAAAAATATTTGCAAACAAATATAGGCAAATGATATTTATTATTAGATTAAATCCATCATTTGACTTACGTTGCTGAGAAGGGCAAGCTTTGGGACATATAGCTGTGTTGGAATTTGAATTGTCTTGGGATGGACTGAAATAGAAAACTGGTTTTTATTGTGAAAATTACAAGAAAGTTGCAACAGAGAAGTCAGTAAATATTTGTGGAAATGGGAAAGTGATATGTAATTTCCTATCAGAGTTAGTAAACTAATATGAGCAATAACAAATTTAAGATACAAAAGCAGTGGAAGATAATATGAAGTGGAGGTGGAACAATGTAAAATATTCTGCTAAAATTACAAATAAATAAAATTTATTTATGGTTATAAATACCTGATTGGTAGTTGCATAGTTTAGAACCGCTCTTTTTGAAAGTTGTATCTTGTTTGTAAGTTGGATCTCATTGTACTGAAATCACATATGAACTTGACTTTTAAATGTGCCTTTTATTGAGAAGCAATGTGTTTCAAACTTATGCTATCTATTATCCAATGACAAGACACTAATGTATCTGTGTGGCATATGATGCAAAATGCAATAAAGGAACAATAAATTATACACGAGGAAGCTATGAAGGATACATCTAACTCCAACCAAAACAATTTTAAAAATATTTGCAAACAAATATAGAGAAATGACATTTATTATTAAATTCAATACTCGATTCCAACTTACGTTGCTGACAAGTGCAATGTTTGTCATATATAGTTGTGTTGCAAATTGAATTGGGTTGTGATGAAATCAAATAGAAATTTAGCTTGTATTGTGACCTATGCCGAGAAGACTTACCATTGAGATTTATAGTATCCACTTTGTACTGTGTCAACACTAACATTTGTGTCTAACATACCATGTAGTTCACAAGACATTCCAAAACTAAGAGGATGCAAGAAAAATTGTTAGTTCAAGATAATTGTTACTAATAATTGTATCAGTGGAGAATATTTGAAAAAAGAAAAAGAAATCTGAAAAGGATAATATGTTTGTGGCAAATTTTAATTTTTCTTGTTGGACAAGTTTAATTTATTGTTTAACTGCAGCAAAGGGGCAATATTGTTAGGAGAAGAGTATTGGAAAGTTTAACAGATCAAGGGAAATTTGAGCATAACATTGACAAATAAATTAAATTTAACTTGAATAATAATTAAGGCTGGAAGGATGACAAGATTGAAGCGTTGTAAGCAGTAGGGAAAGTAACTGTGTTGCTTGTGATTGGCAACTGTGAAAGGTGGTATGGTTTGAAGCAGGCAGAAGTGAGGTGGCCAATTCGGAGATGCACATTCTAAATTTGATAGTTGTTTGTTTGGTTGGACAGTAGTTGTAAGTGAGCTTCTTCTTTCTTTCTATTAGCAATATAAGCATTGTTTTGCACTTTTTAATACCTTTCAAAAGAGAATGGCGGTTCAATTCGCAAACCTTCGATTGACCTCACCCTTGAATAGCTGTAAATGTAAGTCCCTATTTTCCAATTTTCCCTATGTCTAATGTAGCTTTGTTTAATGTAAGGCCTTGAGATTTGTGTATTGTGACGGCCCAGACCATTGTTAATGGAACTTGTGTACGACTGCCTTATGTTATGGAATCAATGGGGATGTCTTTTAGATTTGCAATATCCCATGGAGGCCCATTATAATTTTCAAATTGCACTATAATGTATTTTGGCAAATTTAGTGGTTTAGAATTGTTTTCATAGACAATTGTTTTGATTTGTCCTATTGAGCCATTTACAAGCTCAACTTCGATCCATAGATTAGCTATTAACATTACTTGTTGATTTATGCATAACAACACTTCCAATGGAAGCTATTCATCATTGTCATATTCAATATTTTATTGCATTCCAATTTGAGCCACACTTATAGCAATGAACAAGTTTAATTGTTTAAGCTCATTTTCCTATTATGTAGTCTTGCTGATTTATTTGTTGCAAATAAATGTATTGATGTGTCAAACTCTTTTTTTGGTTCAATAGTTAGTTTTGGGTTTGTTAGATTCATAAGATTCTCCCAATCATATTGCAACGGTTTAGTATTTCTTATGTTTTGAAGGATAGTTTCAAATTTTTGTTGTGTTTCAAATGCACCTTGTTGGCAGAAAATAGTGTCCAATGTTACCATTGTTGTAAAAGTATGCCACAAACTCAGAGCCCTTGAGTGTGAAGCATATATAGGTTTGTCCATTATAGGAGGAAGCTGACCAAGATCACCCGGAAGGATTATAGAGACACTGCCAAAGATTTCATGTTGTTTATGAGGGAATGCTTGACACAACCGATTGTCTATTTTCACTAGTAATGTTGGTCCTAAGAAGCTCATTTCATCTATTAGAATGTATTTCGCATGTTTGAATTGTTCTTTGAATGTCATCAACGATTGCCTTGTCAAAGGGTGCATTTCTTTTATAGGTATTCAGAGGCCTGCATGGAATGTTGTTGCTTGTATATTATATGCAATGACACCTATTCGTGCAAGAATGAGCAATGGGTTTGTGTTGCCAACTATAGACATGTTTATATTTTTTCTAATTTATTCTATTAAAAATAATTTGTAAGTGCTTGTTGTTCCTTGGACAATCATTCGTAAAGGTGTTGTTTTAATTTGGTTTCTATGATGTTGAAGAATAATGTCCAATGCAAATTGTTGTTTAGGACTCTTCAAGACACTCTCAAAATAAATTTAGACTTGAATAATTGGATGGATTAATGAATTTGGTCTAAAAAGTTGATAAATTGATTAATGATGTGGAAGTGTTGTCATCTTTGGGGAACTCTACTCAATGAAGGCTTCAACAAGGATAACTTTCAAGTCATATTCAATAATTTTCAAAACATTCTAATGTGATAAAAAATTTCAGATATAAGAATAACATAGACCCTATGAGAGCTTGTTTCCTAGAATTAAATATGTAAAAGATCTTTGATTCTTATTTTTCTATCAAGATAGTTTTATCAATAATATTTTTCATTGTCTAAATCTTACTATAAATTTTGTTCTAATTTTATTTTTATGTTAATTTTTTAATTAAGAAAAAAATAAGAGTTTTCTCTTTATTAGAACATATATGCAAAATAAGCCTTCAATTATTCTTTGCAAAGAAATTATTAAGACATTACTTGAGACATGAATAGGATTTGAAAGAAAAAGGTGTGAAATTGAGATTTCAACTATGCATAGATTTGAAATAGTTACATGTTGAACGCCATTAAATATCATGACATAATGAATAGGAGATAGGGGAAGTTGAAATTTGAATTTGGTCATTTGGATTTTTAGGTCATTTACACACACAATGAGGTTGAATCACACTAATCCCTAGAAATATAAAAATGAACCATGGGGATAAAGTGATAATGTCAAAGGTCAAGGTAAAAAATATAGAAGTGGGTGGAAATGGGAGTAAAATCATAATAGATAGATGGTGAATTCATGGAAATGGGTGTGAATATGGATGAAATTGACATGGTTGTGAGATAGACTATGAGTCAAAATAAAGAAAAAATTAAGTTATGCCACTTACTAATATTTTATTGAAATAAGAAAATCCACTAAGTTAGACATAAAAAATAAGTTTGAAATGGCATAGGTATAATAATTTTATCATTAGGATTGCCCCCACTTTGATGTGCATGCAACTCTAACATAATCATGCATTTCAAAGTATATGGACATTTTCAACCAACATAAAAAGTAAATATAATTTAGAAAAATCATAAAAAATAATAATAATCCATATAAAGCAACTAAGAATTCTTGATTTCTTCTTGATATGAGCACTACATAAATACTTACAAGGTAGAAAAAAGACATATAATGGGTTGTTCCTTCCACATGATCAAAATAAATTTAGACTTCAAATTACCATGACTATCTATGGGATAGATCCACAATAGTGTGCTCCACTTGTGGAATCTTAGAAATTTATGTGGTTAAAAAGAAAAAAATCGTCACACCTTCATTTGAAAGGTATTATTTGAATGAAGGCACATTCATTTGAATGATTTTCAAAATTTTAATATTTAAGAAAATTTAGTCATGGAAAGGACCTTCATTTGAATGTACCTTCAAACGAAGATCTATGATACCTTCAAATGAAGTTCCTTCGATATATCTCATCATCTATTTCAAACCATAGGTTGAACCAATAAATGGAATCAATAGGATAAGATATTTTGTAGGATAATAGCCTTTAAAGTAAGCTTTCTAAAAAATATAATTTAAAATATATTTATTTTTTAAAATCAAATACATTTGATTATAATCTATGGTCCAATAAAAGGATGTCATCGTGCGTGCGGGGGCTCGCGAGCGACCGAGCTAGGGTTTTGATGCCCTAGCTCGTGGGTGGCAGTGTTGTCAGTGCGTCGGGGGAGGGAAGTGTAGGACGTCAGGGAAGATTAGTGGCAGGCGGCGCTGGGCAGGGAACAACTGTGGGTGTGGGGAGAGAAGCGGTGGTCGTTGGGTGGGGTTTAGGTTGTGCGTAGGTGGGATTTCGGTTTGCTGTGGCCCGAGGTTTTCCCATGGGACAGGGGGATACAGGTGACCCCTTCTTTCGGTGGTGCTTGGGAGGGGTGGTGTCTTGGGTGTTGAGCCCTCTTGAGTGGCCCTTTGGGGTGTGGGTCCTTGGCATTCTTGTTTAATTTTTTTTGCGCTCCGATGTCGAGTATTGGTGGTGAGGCCTCGCAAGTTGCTCCTGCCATGAATTTCCGTGCTGCGGTGGGCTCAAAACCCCCGCTTCAAAGTATGAAGACTTTTAACAATAACCTTTTCTCATTAGAATCGAGGTCTGGGAGTGCTGGTAGCTCTCGCATTATGAAGATTAATGGTTGCCTGAAGAGATGTAGTGAGAGGCCGAAGCTGGTTATTCCTCCTGAGATGATAGCTGAAGACGTTGAATAGTTTTCAAAACACTCGCTATACTACAAGTTTTTGGGAATGAGGGTTTCCTTGTAGTTTTTGGAAAATTGGGCACAAAGGACTTGGGCACCGAAAGGGGAAATGGAAATTATGTTGTTGGCAAATAACTACTTCATGGTTACTTTCAATTGCATGGAGGATCGCAATAGGGTATTTGAAAGAGGCTCGTATTTTTACAACCAGGTGGGATTGTTCATCAAACCCTGGCATGTGGGGTTTAATCCTTCAGAGGAGCTCCCAAATAGGGTTCCAGTGTGGGTTCGTTTACCATGTTTTCCAGTGGAATGTTGTCGAGAGGATGTGCTACGGATGCTTGCCACACTACTTGGGAGGCCAGTGGGATATTCAATGCAAACCCTAGGGAGAAAGGTAATGACCTTTGCGCATATCTATGTCGAAATTGATCTTAGTAAACGTTTGTCGGATGCTATAGATATGTGTGCGAGCTCTTACTCATGGGTTCAGCAGTTAGATAATGAGACTTTACCTTTTCGTTGTCGTCTGTGTCATGAGTATGGTCATTTACAGCATAAGTGCCCTAGATATAAACCGGTGGTGTGCCAACCTCAAGAGCTGGCCCAGAGCCAAGATAGGACTGATAAAGGAAAAGCGGCCATGTCGGTCGAGGTAGTGGGTGATGATGGTTTTGTCTCGGTTAAGACAAGGAACAAGAATCAAGGACAAAAGAGGTCCTTACAGGAGAGACAAGAGGAGGATACCTTTAACAGATTTGAGGCCTTGGATGACCTTAGCCAATAGGAAGTGAATATGGGGTTAACCCCTTTGGATCAAGGTGCTTCAGGGGGGAGGGGTACGGAAAGAGTTATTGAGGACTTTACTTAGGCCCTGCAAGTGGTTGGAAGCCAACAAATGGAGATGGATCAAACAGTAGGGGTCCAGTTGGGACTCACTCCTGGTTCGAAGGTGAATTTGGTTGGGGGGAAGGTCCTCCGATAGCTCTGAAATTGGAACCGCCTGGGGCTAAAAGTAATAAGTCCTCCGTTCACCTGGGTCTGCATCATAAAGATATTAAGAAAAGTGCTTCGGAGAAGAACTCAAAGGTTGGAAGAAAGAAGGATTTGGATAAAATCAAATTGATGGGAGAGAATTTGGTTGAGTCAGGGTCAGTAAAGACTGTGGGTTATCACTTTTCCAATCCTCCAAAATGATTGTGCTTTCATGGAATGTGAGGGGCTTGAATAGCGGCCCTAAACAAAAAGCTATTCGGGAATTGATTAGGAATCATTCACCTGATGTCCTATTCTTGCAAGAAACTAAACTCTCGGTGGAGAGTATGATGGGTTTGGTGCCGAAGCTCTGGGGACCCTATCTGGTGGGTGGCTTCCAGATCCTCGTTATTTGGGGTTGCCTCTAGTCTTGAGACTAGGGATCTTATCTTGTTTACTAATATCTATGCCCCGACCGATTTTTCAGGGTAAGCAAAACTTATGGTCTCATATTTCTTGTATGCGAAGGCTGGTCCCTTTTCATCCTTGGATTATGGCAAGAGATTTCAATGTTATCCTTGAGTTGAGTGAGAAGAAGGGGGTGTCATGTGGTTGGAACCTTCTTCTTTCCTTTTTCGGGATAGTATATCTTCGCTGCATCTTGTTGACATTAAGCCTGGTAATGGTTTGTTCAATTGGAACAATAGGAGAGTGGGGAAGTATTGGATTGCAGAGAGGCTAGATCGATTATTGGTTTCCAGTTTTGGGGTTGGTGGGGGGTGGTCCACAAGTTCTAAGATTCTTGACTGGAGAGGGTCAGATCATTGGCTTATCAAGCTAGTTTCTTCTTCAGCTCGGGTTTCTCGCTCTCTTTCCTTCAAATTCCAACTTATGTGGCTTCGGGATCCTGCTTTGCAGGCTCTTGTTGAGCAGTAGTGGAGGAAGGGGAGGCCGGCCTTTGGCACAACTATGTACACTTTTGCCAAGCAGTTGCAGTTTGTTAAGTTTCAGCTTAAACAATGGAACCGACAGGGTTTTGAGAATATTTTTCACGCTAAGAAAGCTGCCCAAACAGTGTTGAATGGCATCACCAGTGAAATCAGAGAGCATGGTTTGTCTGAAGCCTTTCTTAGGGAGGAGGAAAGGGCTGTCAAGGCTTTAGAGGAATGGGAGTTCAGGGAAGAAATATACTGGAAACAGAGAGCCCATATTGATTGGCTTCAAGCGGGCGATAAGAACACTGCTTTCTTTTTCAACTCTATGAAAGCAAGAAGGCATGTAAATTCCATTCCTGCTCTTGTCAATGATAGAGGTGAGGTGTTATTATCCTTGCAGGAGATCTCTAAGGAGGCTTTACAGTATTTCCGATCCCTCTTCAGTGAGGATTCTCAGGGGGAAGTGGTGGAGGAGAATCAAGTTCTCTCTTACATTCCTCCTCTTGTTACTGGGGAGATGAATGAGCAGCTTATGGGTCCTATTTTGCTAGAAGAACTCAAGAGGATTGTTTTTCACATGAGGAAAGGAAAAGCTCCTAGACCAAATGGGTTCCCGGTTGAATTCTTTCAAGAGTTATGGGATATCATCAAACTGGACTTACTGGAAGTAGTCCAGGAGTCCTAGAGGAATAAACAGATGCTTCGGGCCTTGAATGCAACTTTCATTACGCTAATCCCCAAGTGTGATGGGGCCGACAAGTTAGGCCAGTTCCACCCTATCTCTCTCTGCAATGTGATTTATAAGGTCATCTCTAAGCTGATAGCGGATAGGTTGAAGAAGTGTCTAGGGGATGTTATCTCGGAGGAGCAGAACGGGTTTGTGGAAGGGCGCCAAATTCTAGATGGTGTGGTCATTGCTACAGAGACCATTCATTCTATGGCAACCTCCAAGGAAAAAGCTATGTTTATCAAGTTGGATATGACCAAGGCTTACGATAGAGTTCGTTGGTCCTTCCTCCAGAAGATCCTCAGGGCTTTTGGCTTTGCTGAAGAATGGATCCAATGGGTTATGAGTTGTGTTACGTCCACTTCTTTCTCAGTGCTAGTCAATGGTGATCACACTGAACTATTTGGTGCGTCTAGGGGTCTTCGCCAGGGGGACCTCCTTTCCCCTTACTTATTCATTCTCTTGGTTGAGGGCCTAGGGAGGCTGATCAAGCATAATGTGGGTCTGGGTAGTATTCAAGGTTGGAGTTGGGGTAATGACTTGCAGCTGCAGTCTCATTTGTAGTTTGTTGATGACACGACCCCGATGGGACTTGCTCGGATCAGAGAAGCTACTAATCTGCGTAAGGTTTTGGATGTTTATGTGGCGGTCTCGGGCCAATTGATCAATGAGGATAAATCTTCTATCCTTCTCTTCAACACTCCTAGATCTATTCAAAGGAGGATTGCCCTTATCTTGAGATTCCAAGTTGTCTCTTTGCCCTTGACTTATTTGGGTATTCCTATTTCTCCTTGTAACCCTCCTCAGGAATCATGGCAAGGTATCTTGGATAAATCATGTTCAAAGGTTGATCACTGGACTCACAGATGGTTATCTTTTGCTGGGAGGGTTCAACTGATTCGGTCGGTGGTTTAGGCTCTTCTGATTTATCGATGTATGCTTCAAGTGGCTCCTAAGTGGTTCTTGAGGGGTTTGGACTCTTTGGCAAGACAATTCTTATGGGCAGGCAATCTATCCTCTTCCAAATGGAGTCTTGTCAATTGGGACTTGGTGTGTAGCCCGAAGTAGATGGGGGGGCTTGGTTTAAGGAAGGCTATTTTATTTGGGGAGGATTTGGTGGCTAAACTGTACTGGAGGTGGTGTGTCGAGCAGGATCGAGGCTGGGCTAAGATTTTGGCCTACAAATATATGCAGAGGATCCTAGTGCAGGAGGTTCCAAGATATCCGCTTGAGGGAAAAGGCTCAACAATTTGGAATACTCTCAAGAAGGGGGCTTCTCTCGTTAAGGAAGGACTCTTTTGGATCTGCAGGAGGGGGGAAGAGGTCCTTTTCTGGAATGACTCTTGGGATGGTTACCACACCATCCTTGATCAGTTTCCTAATCTTGGGAACCTTAGCCAGAGGATTTTGGAGGCAGGATGGTTAATGGTGAGTGACTTAAAGGTTGTTTATAGGTGTAGGTAGCTCGAGTTGGAGCGGTGGAAAGCTCCTAATGAGTGGCTAGTTGCCGGGATGGAGGAAGAGTGTGCTAAGTTGCATGGCATTTTGGCGGGTAGACACTATAGTGCCCTCAAGGGTAGGGATGGACTTGCCCGGGCTCTGAATGCTAAGGGTGTATTTTCTGTAGCTAGTGGATACCGAGAACTGTTGAACCGAAGATTGGAGGGAAGAGAGGTGCACTGGTGGAAACCGGTTTGGAATAATCTTTCTTGGACAAAGTGCAACTGCTTTGCTTGGATTCTAGCCTTGAATAGATGCCTAACTTGGGACAATATTCGCAAGTAGGGATTCTTGGGGCTTTCTATTTGTGCTTTGTGTGGTTATGGGGAGGAAGATTTCTCACATCTATTCTTTAGATGCCCCTTCTCTATGCTTATTTGACATTACTGGTGGGGGGTGTGGAAGCGTCCTTGTGTCCACGTTGATTCTCTGGTGGAGTTTTGGAGTAGTTTGGGCAGACCTCCTATCTTGTCCTCCTTCCTTCAGACTGTCTGGTATATTGGGCCCATTTTCATACTCTGGTAGATCTAGCTTGAGAGGAATAGGAGGATCTTTCGTGAGGCCAGACTGTTAGTACAACAAGTGTGGAATAGAATCATGGTTATGATTCGGAAGACGGTGGAAGCTAAATGTGAGGTGAATTTTCCCTTGGATAGAGATGATGCGGATATTGTGAGTAGGTTTGGGTGGAAGGAGTTGTCTCCCACTTCCTCTTGTGTCAGGAGAGGTAGACGGGCTATGAAGAAGGTCCATAGGGTGGAAAAGTGGAGACCCCCTCAGGATGAGTTTATCAAGATTAACACTGATGGCTCCTCTAGGGGCAACCCAAGCTCTGCAAAGGTTGGTGGTGTTGGTAGGAATTGTATGGGGGAGGTGGTTTTCTTCATCTCGGTGTATAAAGGGAGGAAATCTAATAATTTTATGGAGGGTCTTGCTATTCTCTATGCCCTGGAGCGGGCTTGGGAGTTGGGTTGAAGGAAGGTTATCTATGAATCGGATTCACAAATTATTGTTAATTTGTTGACAGAGAAGAAGGTGAGTGGGATTCATTGGTAGCTGACATGGATTGCTCATCAGATTATTCAAATTAGTTCTTTAATGGAGCAAGTGTCTTTCATCCATATTCCTCTTGAATGGAATAGAGCAGCCGATTGTTTGGCTAAGTGGGCCTCGAAACATAACAGTGACTGGAAAATTGAAGGTTGGGAGCATCTCTCCTCGGACTACTGTCAGGTCTTATAGAAGATTTTTGTTGAGGACATGGACAACTATGATGTTGGCTGATCTTGGACTGGGCTTGTGGCTCTTTTTTGGGGCCTTGGGGCTCTGGTCCTCCTTGTAATTTTTGAGTCTGATTTTCAATAAAGTTTTTACCCCTTTTATTCAAAAAAAATAAAAATTAAATACATTCAATTTAATTATAATATTTATTTTCTATTTTCTACTGAAAATATGTTTTTCATTAAAAATGAAGGTCTCTATTCCACATGAGAAAAAATAGAAAAATAAAGAAAAAATGTAAAAAATATTTGCACACTAGATATTAATGTCCTTGTTTCAAAAGAAGAGGATATTATTTCCAATATAAAAATATATATATGCACACTAGATATTAGTGTTACCAATCCATGTTAAAAAATTTATGATTAAAAAAATGACTTAATTTATGCTAACATGAATGATCTATGAATTTTTACTATTTTGATGATGTAAATGCTATTAGATGCCACCTTTTGATATGTTGTCATATATTGTTAGAAATTTATGAATATATGATTGCTATACTAATCTTATAATTTCCACATATCTTACAAGTATTTGTTATCTATTTTAAATGTGATCTAAGTACAAATAAGAAGTGACTACAATAGTGTTCATCAATTTTTAATTTTTTTTTTGAAGATGATAGTTGTATACAATTACAATTAAAATATTGTGAAATATTCACTATTCAACTCACATGCATTGTAGAATCTCAAAATCAAAAGCCCATATGAAAGAAATGCACGAAGAGGCAATTTAGACTAGAAATTACATTGTAGACCATCAATGAAGATTATGATATGAGGTAAGTTGGTTTAATGGCAAAGGAAATTTGTCATGTTTCTATTGTGTGAACATGACCATATAAAGGAATACAAGTTATGTGAAGGAGGTGTCACAACCCTCCTTTATCACTTTTGGATTTAAAATACAATTCTATTACATTTTGGTGAAACTACTTAAAATGATTGAGTAAATGTTATAAAAGAATAAAATGAACACACACACACACTTGGAGAATATAATTCAAAAGGCATTATTTTTATTTATTTATTTTCCACTCCCAATTATGGCACATGTTGTAGGAAGAATAAGAAGCTTCTAGAGGATTCTCCACCACCTTGCATGTAACCCCTCCACTAAGTTTAATCAATTTGCATAAGTCCAATATTGGAAAAGAATCTCCTTTTTAATTAAATTTTCTAGATAGTGGAATGGAGGGATTTTTCTTATAAAATTGTATGCAAGTTTCAAAGAAGGGGGTTGATTATGTTTTGAAAAGAAATTCCCAGGTTTTCCTTTGGTAGTCTCATTTTGTTGCAGGATTTTTAAGTTGTTGTTTGAAGGATCTCTCTCAAGTTGCAAGGAAGGATCAAAGGATAGCTAGAGGATTCAACTTCGAGCTTCAGTAAACCAGGTTCTCTCCTTTTATCATATGAGAAATTTGTATTATCAAAATATATAGTTTCTAGATTCTTTGGTTGAATATAGTATTCTGAAGAAATCATTTCTCAATTGCTAGATAGGAAGAAAAATCTATTTTTGTTTTCTTTAAAGAAATGCAGTGATATGATTCCTTCTCTTTTTAAATACAAATGCAGATTTATCTTGCATATCTTATTTAATCTATTTAAAAGGTAGAAAATCAAATTTTTGCTTTTCTGTTTTCTCTTAGATGATATTGAATATTAAAATAAATAAATCTCTCTCTCTCTGTGAATGAATAAATAAAATCTCTCTGTGAATATTAGTTGAATCTCTGTGAATATTAGTTAAATAAAATCTATGAAATGAGTTGAACAAAATCTCTCTGTGAATATTGGTTGAATCTCTATGAATATTAGTTGAATAAACTCTCTCCTTGTGAAATTTGGAAATAAACTTCCTCCCTGTGAATGTTGGAATAAACTCTCTCTCTCTCTATAAATATTAATCTCTTGTTTATTGAAAAATCAATCTAAAGCAATTACCTACCTCTGTTATCTATTTTATTCATGTTCTTATTTTCATAAATAAATATTCTTTTTGTTTATATAATTAAATAATTGGGAATGTAAACCATATATATATATATATATATATATAATTTATTTCGAATGTTAAAATATATTAGTGTTGCAAAGCGATTATAATGACACGGTCTCCGAAAATAATTTTTGAATGAATAGCGGATGGCGTGAAGGGGAGGCGGTTAATGTAACCGCCGGGGGGGGGGCAATGGTACCCTCCACTACCCCTGTGGTCACTGTCATGGCAGTGGCCGCAGGGGAGTGGAGGGGCCCACGGTGTCCCCTCAACCCTGCGGGACTGCGCATGTAGGACAGCAGGCGTGATGGGACCCGTGGTCCCCACCCCCCCTATTTACTATTAAAACAAAAAAAAAAATCGCTTATTTTATTTTTTAGTTAGTTTTTTATATATATTCTTTTTAAATTGCAATTTGGAATTTTTAGTAATTACTTTGGGTTAAATTTTAAGTTAATTGCTAATAATTATTTTAGTTTAAATTTTAAGTTTAATTGTTAATAATTGCAATTTAGGAAATGTTAATTCTTTCCTTAGTATAAATTTTAAGTTATTGATTTTAACTTAGAAAAATTTATAAATATTGGGGATTATTGTGTAGTAAATTCATAATTAATTTATCCTTAGTAAATTTTATATGCGTAAATTATATTATATCAAATTCTTTTAATTAGAGTTATTCAATCCATTTAAGATCCATTGGGGCACTTAGTTGGCCTTTAGCAATTAATTCACATTAATATGATTTGAATCGAATGCCTAAATTAATCACTATTTTTGGATTGCTTAATCATGCACGCAAGTTACACTATTCTTATATCATGCAAATTACTTATAGATTAACCACATTTATTGACGTTATCATCTCCATGCAAGTACACATGTAATTATTAATATGCAAGTTTTCATATGCAAGTTATATTTCAAGTTATGGTTTTTATTCTACGTAATTCATCAAGTAGTTATTTCAATCAATTAAAATTATGCACGTTCAATTAGTAATTGTTTTCAAGCATGATGTTTTCATAGCTTCTTAGTTAGAAAACTAAATAAAAGAAGATGGAAACTAAAACCTAGTAACGTTCAGTATATATATACGGTGCCTCTGGGTCACGCTTACGAGTAATGTCGTCGTGTTGAACTACTGCACTTAACGCCTAATAAAGCTACATCAACGACGTCTGTGGCATCATCCCTATAAATCGTCGAGGAATAATAAGGGACACTTGGAAGTTAAAATCCAAGGGGTGGGTAATCCCCCTTGGATCGATAATTTAATAAGATAATTCTAAAACAATTTTTCATCCGCTGAGTTAAACTATAGTAAACCCCTATAGGGATGTTGAGTGAAATGCTTTTATGAAATTGATTTAATCTCAAAGATTTGTTGTCGATTGAAAATTGGTCAAGGGTGATGCTTATGATAAGAATTAGGATCTAGTGTTTTTAGGCCACAAGCAATAGGCCATCTTGAGCCATTGCTTAAGCGCTACCTCCGTGGGTAGCAACCGCAAAGAAACTGTCTGGGACATTGACCCTAGAAAGGGTTGCATACCCACTAATCAATTTACATCAAACCATAGAGTAGAAAATAGAACTACATACTTTACGCCTTGATCCCGTGCCGAAGTGGGTATGTAGGCAGTCTTGGGACGGAGTTGTCCCTCATACTCAGGCGTTCGTGGGTGGGGTCTAGGCTTGGTATAGAAGGATTGAATAGAATCCTAATTTGAAATATAATTAAAATGGAAAAAAGTAATTCAATGCATACTCGGAAGGAATCCCGTATGGATTTGCTTGACTTCCCGAGGCTTTAAGCCAAATTCCGAGGCGGAATTCAAGCTTGTATTATGTTATTTAATTACTCCTAAGGACGACGACCTCGGTGCACTTCTGTTAGAAGAGTGTAGTACTTAGTGAGTGGCTCAGGACCCGAATGGTCCCGATGAGTCTAAGTCTCTGGCCAGAGCACCTCCTATCCCGATTGGATAGATGCCTACCCCATATGGGTAGATGCCTATCCCGTATTGGATAGATGAAATCTTATGTCCCGTATGGACAAATGCCTAACCCGTATGGTTAGATGCTCATCCCAGATGGATGAATGCCTAATCCAAATGGATGGATGCCCAGAGTATGCGATTGAATCAAACATAATGATTAAATTAAACAAAAAAAAAGAATGGTCAATTTTGTCGAGTTAATTATGGTGGGTTATTACAGGAGGAAACATGTTGTGTGATAGAATCCTACACATTTCTACTTGCAAATAATGTCATCATTGCCAACATTTATAATTGTTATTTTTGTGATAATAACAAGAAAATGTGTGAAGCACAAATTATTCCTTTATAGTCACCAATTTGTGACATGGGAAATGATTTTTCAATTGTGTTGAGAGCATTGAAGATGGTTGCAAGTAACGATACTGTATTTGTTGGGGTTTTGTAGTTGGTAGGAAGTATGTAGGGCCTAACAATTATTCCATATAAATTAACTTCAAAGGGAAAACATGACTTGAAAATAAGTTAGTTTAGTAGTAGTAATAAAAAAACTCAAATTTAGTCACTAGTTATAGAAAGAAAGTCCGACAACTACACTTGCATTTCCAGATGCTTTTCAATATCAAGATTTATTTTTTAATTGATTTTCTAACTAAAAACTAGAGGTTAAATATCTTAATACCATGCTTACCTTATAACTTAAATGCATTAAGATCAAGTTTCACGTTTATATCTTTGTAGATGGAGAAAAAAAATATTTGGAGTAATAAGGGTGGAATTACATGTTAAGTGGAGATTTGTTTGGAAAAGGGGGATGTGAAATGTTGAGGTAAATTAATGTTTTGTAAAAAAGTTGTTCAATGGTTTGGATTATTATTGATGGAAACCAATTTTCAAGAAAAGTTTGCATTGAGGGAGGTGTAATTATGAAACAAATTGACCTAAACAATAGAGGATGGAGGTAACAATGGACCCATCCAAATATCATAAAAATAAAGTTACTCTCCATATATATTAGCATTTAGTGGGAATGTTGGGAATTAGAACTAACATGGATGAATGTTAGTGTGTATTAGTTAGGAGAGTAGTTATAGGAGAAATCTCTCTCTCACACACACACACATTTAGCTAGTTGAAGGCCAACAAAAGATACTCACCTCCCAACCATAGGACACCATCTTTCTCTTTAGGATCTAGTCAACCTTGATCCAAGAGACCACACCTAGAATGAGAAATGTGTATCTTTTATGCATGAATCTAAAGATAAAATATCAAGCAATGATAAAGACTTGAGTGGTCACAATTTAAATTTTTTAAGTATACTATAAAATAAAATGCAAAGCTTAAGGAAATATACTCCCATAAAAAATACGATTAGGTCTCATGTTCAAATGAGTTCCATTTTTACAAGAAAACAACATTTGACAAAAAAGACATTCACACAAACAAGCTACAAATTCCATTGCAACCACTTTTAATATTCCCACACTTCTTAGAAACAAAATTCAAACATGATTTTAGAAAAGGAGGAAGCCCTATCTTGAGAAAGTTTCTAATGAAGTTAATTCTCCTCTAAGTACACTAAGAATCCATGCAAATATGTCTATAGACTTGATCTTCCTAGCCCTCTTTCCAACATGAAATGTGATCAAGAAAAGAAAATACAATGAATAGGCAAAAATTCATATTTACTTCTAGTTTTTTGATTAGATATTGTAGAACAAAATATATAGTATTAGCAAACAATTATATATGTCATATCATCCTACAATTACTATAGGACCACATAGGATTTAATCTAATTTCTTTATTGTGTTGTATATCTTTACAAAAAGGAACTATGCTAAGTATCTTTACAAAAATGAACAATAAGATGTAGCCTAGAATATAGTAATAGACATCCTCTTAAATACATCAACAATTCTTATTATCATAGAATGAATCCATATCATTTAGAAGTGGGTCAATAGTTGAGATCATCATTAGATTTGTCAGTTTCAACTATAAATTTATATCCTTAGTTTATGTCAAACCTTGGGCCTCTCTAAAACTTAGGGTCATTCTACAAAGCTCTAGAGGAGTGATGTTCATTATATCAACTTTGGAATGCTAGATAGCTTTGCATATACCTAACATTTTTAGCCTTATTGAAAGGCCACTACCTCCCATACTTTATCTCTTCCTTGCTAATAGCCATTGTTCTTTCTTTAAGTAGAGTTTGGAACTTTTCTTTAGAGATTTCCATTGATAGGGTTACCTACAATAATTGAGTGAAATATGAGTCTTTTTACAAACCCAATAATCTCTCTCCTAGTGTCCTAATACACATCCTCAATCCTATATTTCCATAGAGACAATAATATATTAGCATTCAATATAAGCCAAAATAAATTAAAATATTGATCCATTGATATGGCCCATAACAGTCTCTGGAAAATTAATTTTTGCTTTATCACCCTACCCAAAAAAATCAGGAAATAACATCAACCATATTTGTTTAACAATATTCAATAAATACGTGTCTGATACTTTCAGAGTGTCTGCACACAAAACAACATTAAACTACATTGGAATGCATTGAAACAAGAAGCTTTTGAATAGTAAATAACCATTTTAAACATGCAATTTTGGGCTCTAAGATACTATTCTATGATATTTTAAATGTTTCCAAGGAGCAAACCTTATTAGAGAAATTAATATTCCAAATATAATTCATTGAATTTGTAAGTTCATGGAAAGAACTTAAGGATTTGTAATGAGCTTAGGATATGGGTTAACTAGTTTAGTACCATCTAACAAGGAAATACTTTCAAGTAAGTCATTATTATTTAAAAAACAAACTAGGAAAGGGATAATTCGACAAGATTCTCTAAGAACAATGGAGGTCCTCCAATGAGTTGGAGGAGAATTATATGTGTTTCTCAACTCATGCCATGACTTAAGGTGATTATTGCTAATTACATGTCTTTGAAGCATCTTATGCCTTTTAGGTGTCAGGATTTTATAGAGCAACCCTAGAGGAGTGCAAGGGGTTTCTCTTTACTTGTAAGGTTCAACCATATGGACCTTTTAGGAAATAAAGAACCTAAATTAGAAACTAAATAATCGCTACCTTTTACATTGCCTCTTATATTCTCCCATGCTTTTCAAATACTTTTAAAAACTTTAGAACTCATTGGTCTTATTGGAAACTTGCCAAATAGAATATCATACATTTTGTGAGTTGTTTCTGTCTCTTGGCTTGTTTAGGAACAAAATTTTATATATTTTTCCTAATAAGCACTTTCGAAGGCTTTTGTCCAGTCAAGGCCTTAGAAACCCACTTACTAGCAAGAGCAATGCCATGTTTTTTTATGTCCCTTAAACCTAGACCTCCTGCTACCTTTTCAATGCAACTTGATTCCCATTTCACATGTCTTTTAATTGCCTCCCCCATTAGATCATAGAAACTATATAATCCTCTTTTGAGTCTCATTCACTTGGTAGCTACTGAAAAGCCAAATAAAAGAGTAATATAAGTTGTAATAAGACAAAAAAAATTGACAAATTTGAAGTCTTCATGCTAAAGAGAGGTATTTCTTATCCCATTTACAAAGTTTCTTTTAACATTGCTCTTATTCCATTCCCACATCTCTTTCATGGAGGGATTAACATCAAATGGGATAATTAGCTACCTAATGTAATTAGGTTAGCCCACCCCAATGGAATTCAAAAGTCTTAAGCCAATTTGGAGGTTCACTATTCCAACTAAGCATAGTGTGGATGGAGAAAAATATATTTGAAATCTTATGGGACAAGACCCAGATTTATTTCAACATCCTCAATAGAGTACCTGCAAAAGAAACACACATGCAAAGCTGAAAACAATCAAAACACACACATGCATTTCAAATGAAGTTGTTGGCAAGAGACACTGTATAGATGATTCAATGTTGTCATTGATGGCAACTAATGCTAATTCACCCATCCACATAGCTCATCTTGTTCATACTAGAAGAATGATTGATTTTGGTTAAGTTCGATAGACTGAAAAACAAAGTATTTGACAGAGAATAGGCTGATTGATTTGTACTACAATACATGTTCATATCTTGTATTGCGCATCTCAGGGAAGCATTATGGATGTGTTATTTACCATGTTCCAGGTTTGTGGCATCTGGTGGTGACTGATGGTTGAGTTAGGTGATTTGATGTGTTGGTTCTTAGTTTGGCAGAGTAGTTTAGCAGTATTGTGTAAACAATCAATGTGCGGATTATGTGGATTGATTTTGGTGCTCAGTTATGTGATTGTCGCGTGTTGTGAGGCAATTTTGGTAGCATGTGGACAATTATTTTTGGTCCGCATATGCATTGGAGTTTGGATTGAGCTGACAGTTCTTACATAATTCATTTGTGTGTTATGCATTTTTGGGCCGACATGTAGAAGGCCTAATTTGATGTTGCGGATATAAAAGAATAGTGGATATGATCATTTTGGATATCGGTGGTTGTGTGGAAAGTATTTGTGAGTGATTGTGCGCAGTTTCACGTGTGCAAGTAAAGGATTTGTGCTGCAGAATATAGCAGAACAAAGAAATGTAAGATTATATATTCTGTGCTTAACCAAAACTGTATTTTGGCATTTGCAGATGTTGTTTATCAGTTTAGACATCCCAATTATCTTTTGTAATCACTTTGTAAGGCAATGAGCCTTTCGAGGTTGTAGCCCTTATTGTAATTTGAGCAGTGAGCTCTAGGCAGTGTGCCTGAATGCATGTGCATTCCTCTTGTGTAATATTTCAATATTTCTAACAAAGTATATTCATATTGTAGGTCTCAATCCCACCGTGGTTTTTCCCTTAACCGGGTTTTTCGTGTATAAATTTGGTGTTATGGTGTTGTGAATATTTTCTTTATGTGTTTGCATATTTCTTTTGTTGATTTGCATTAGATGGTTGAAGAATCGGATTAACAATGTTAAACATTGTAGAAAACTAATTCAACCCCCCCCCCCTCTCAGTGTTCCTTGATTCCAACAAATTGGTATAAGAGCCTAGTTCCTCGAAAGAAGCCTAGCAACTTGAGGAGGATCCGGGAAAATGATTCAATGGATTCCAGTAGTCTTCAACATCAACTTATTGTGGTACTTGAGGATTTTGATCAATCCCAAGCTGAGGTCCGTCAGATGAAAGAAAATCTTAGAGATGCTGAGAACTTCATCTAGTCATTGAAAGATCAGTTGAACAAGTCAAGAGAGAAGAGAGAGGAACTTGTTGATAAGCTAAAGGAGAAAGAAATCCAAAGCATTGATGATCAAGCCTTGAAAGAGAAGACACAAGAATGTGAGAAGGTTGCAAGAGAGAATGCAGCCTTGAAACATGAAATGGAATCTATAGTGATGAAATTGACCAAAGAGATTGAGGAAAGGAAGAAGAGTGGGGAGAATCTTGCTCAATTATTGAAAGACAAATTTGATGAATGTTGTAGATTTAATTATGAGAATGGCCAACTGAAGCTTGACCTGCAAGAATCCAGACAACATGAGGAAGATCTTGGAAATTAGATTCTTCTTCTTAGATATGATCTTGAAGCTGCAAATGAGTACAAGGAGTAGTTCATGATCAATTCAACTAAGCTTAATGAGATGCTTGAAAAGTCAGAAGAGTGAAGATGACAAGCGAGGACTTGGATTTGAGAAAGGTGAAAGCTCTAGATCTAGTCAAGAGTCTCAACATCAAAGGAACAAAGCTAAAAGGTCTCCAGTAAGGCAACCTAATGCTCATAAGTTCAATGGTAACTGTTTTGTTTGCAATAAATTTGATCATATGGCTAGTCAATGTAGAAATAAAATGAATCAAAATGGTCCATCTTTCTTCGATCAATGTTTTAAATGCAATAAGTATGGGCATAAGTCAAATGAATGCAGAAGTGTCATGAATAACTTTCCAAATAGGAGAAATATTAGATGTTATGCATGTGGTAGATTTGGACATGTTGCTAACTAGTGCAGATCAAGAGGAAATCAAGGGACTTCAGGCCTAGTTAGAGAAATGTTGTTTGCTACAATTTTAATAAATATGGTCACATTGCAAGATATTGTAGAAGTAGAAATGTGAATAGTAATGGTCTGGTAGACAAGAATAAGAATGTGAAGGAAGATGAGAAAGGCAAAGCAAAAGTGGAAGAAATCAGAGATCAAATGAAGAAGACATGGGTGATGAAGAGCGATAACGATGTAGGGAGTGGGTTTGCACCTAATTTTGATGCTTGAACTTCATCTAGTAACTAAGCTAAGGCAACTAGCCTTGGGGGAGTTTTTCATGAAAATCTTATAAACCCCCCATGTTTGAGATCTGTGCATGATTCTTGCAAGTTGCAGAAGTTGTATTTGATAATTACTGATTGCATTTCCAAAAGTGTTTGAGGTCTGCTGAAGATTTTTGTGGAGTAATTCTATGTATGCAGGGTATTCAAAAGTATTAGGGCAAAGTGCATTTATTACACCTAAAAGTTAGGTATGCAGAAGATAAAAAGTGACTTAATCACTTCATTTCTCACTTTGCATCCGAAGAGAAGAAGTCTAAAGCACTTTGCAAGAAGATTGTCAAGCCAGATCAAGCGTGAAAGAAATTTTCCAAGTGAAAATTTAATTTGATGGTCAAGGTATTTTTCAGTGGAACTTTTCATGTTTGAAGTTTACAATTTCTAAAATGGCTGCCTCTGGAACTGCAACCCCACTAGTCATAAACATTACTAAGAAAGCTTAGCCAGATTTTAAGAAAGATCCACTTATTTCCATGGACGATGATCCAAAGAGTGCATTCTCATCAGTACCTCACGATGTTTTGTATATTGCGGATGTTAGGGTTTTCACGCATTGCAATATTGAGGAGCTTGGAAGCGCACAAATGTTGAATTTATACAACAAGCAAATAATAGTCAAGAATGGTAGTATCAAACCCGAATTCAAAGTTGTGGAGGAAAAAGGTTTTGCGCAGTATGTCAAATTTCCAGTGTTTTATGAACTCAAATGGGTGCGATATGTACTGAGCATAATGCATAATGAATTCATGTGGTTAAACAAGCCTTTCAAGATTACAAAGAGTTCCATTAGGGCCGTAACAGGGTTGTGTTCATCTGGAGAACTGCCCTCATTGAAGGTTGTGAAGAATCAAATTGTCATGAATGCAACCGGATCAAAATTCGATCAAAGAGCCATGACAATCAATGATATTTTGGAATATGATATCAAGTTTTCTTCAATGGTGATTGGGTATAAGGTATACTATTCCAACAGAGAGAACTCTGTATTCAAAACAACAATTTATGTTGCATATGAGATGATAAGGGAAAACAAGAAGTATGACTTGTGTGAACCGTTCTGAAGTGAGCTAATAAAGAATTTGAAGAAGATCAAGGAAAACAAGAAACATCCATTTAAATACGGAACTTCGATCCTGTGCTTATTTTTCTACTTCATGAATGAAGTTCTGGGAGTTAGACAAGTCCAATGGGCTTTTGACAGACCTGTGGGAGTACAAATCAAAAAGTATCTGTATAACACTGGTGATTCCAAGGTCTAGAATGCTAATCTTTGGGGTTACTTCAAGAATTTACAGAATAAAATGCATGAGGGAAAGGATCCCTATGACAATAGTGGAGAAGTATCAAGACACAATTTGCTTCATGGTGGACACAGACCAATGCTTAATGCAAGTTGTTGAATGTCGAATTGTATGGATCATGCCCATAGGGTATGAGGTTGATGAGCAGATATTGGACCTTTATGCACAACACTTGTTAAGAAAGCCAGTAGATCCCTCTGAAGAGAGATTTAGAACTTATGCTGAGAAGATCTTGAAGATGCACCAACAATTCAAAAAATCGAAAATTCAAAGGAAAATCAGGTTGTAGAAGCTTATGCAGAGAGCATAGGAATTTCTAAGGAGGCAGTTCAGGAGGCGAGAAAGAGGAACATCCTCTTTGAAGAACATATTGTTAAGGTGAAGAAAGCTAAACCAAAAGTATCTGCTCTGAAGCCTAAGCAAACTAGAAGCACTACTCCCTCCTTCGGTCCTGCAAAACCATCAATCAAGTCATCCGACAAAGGAGAGAAGAGGAAGAAAGTAAGATTTGTGACTGTAAAAGACGATGAAGGAACAAAGTCCGATGAAGCTATGAAGGGGGTAAAGCAAAAAGCAACTAAGGCCTCTAAAGTTGCTAAGGAGAGGCAATAAAGCAAGGAAGATTCATTGTTAAACCCCCTATGTCACTAAATGAGATTGTGAATGAGGTTGTAAAGAATGTAAATTTAAAGCCATTATCTAAATGGTATGACAATTTTGATGAAAATGGTAAAAGGACTTTAGAGGAAGCTACAATAGAATATTTGAATGTATATAGAAAAGCTCTAATAGAAATAATGTCTAAAATACCTAAGAGCTTGTATGATGTTTTGGATATGAGAAGGGTAACTGCAAGGGAAGAAGAAGAGAGATTAAGAGAATATGTGCTAGTCAATTTATGCTCCGTAATATCTAAGGAACAAATTGCAAGAATTCTTAAGTTAGCAAAGAATGAGCCCCAAAGCAAAAAAGGAGTAAATAAGAAAATGATTGGAAAAACTGATGAAGTTATAAAAGACACGAAGGAAATTTTGAGGAAGGTATTATTTTAGAATCAGTATGAGGTTATCCCTAAGAAAACTCAGGATGATCTAGAAACCGAGCAGACAAAGGTTGATACTCCCTCCATTTCAGAAGTGCAGACAGATGATCAGGAAGAAGTAAATGTTCTGGAAGATGCCAGAGATGAGGATGCAACAAATAAGGGTAAAGGAAAAGTGGGTAAAACAAATGAGGTTGAGGATACTCAGAATCCTCCGACTGAAGTTGATATCGAGAAGGATGCAGAGAAGGGAAAGGTTGAGGTAAAAGAATAACCTATTCCGGAAGCAAGAGACATTGTAGAGGCAGTGAAGGGAAAATAGATTATAGATGATCTATAATTTGTACAAGGCCCAATTAACCTCGCCTCTCTGTCACCTATTTAGAAGCTTCAATTAGCTTCATTTTCTCAACCCAAGGCCAGTGAAGATCTCCTGAAATCTCACACTGAAGATAGTGAACCGCTTATCTTGGCATCTGGTATTCTTGAGAAAATAATGCCTTCATATGTAAAGAATAAGTTAGATACTCCATTTGGACAACTGAAGAGTTTGATCAACTATGCAGCTACTCATTTTGAGTCCTTGGAAAAGTCAACTGAGGTGAAGGTTCGAAGTGAATTCAATGCTAAAAGGCTCAAGACACTGAAGAGAATGATTGTTGATGACAGAGCTTCATTGGATACTTGTGTCAAGAGCATGCAACATGGTTTATTCAAATGTGGTAACATTTAAAAATCATGTCTATCACTATCCAAATTTATTGAGGATATTGAGAAGAAGGCCAAGGAACTTGAAACTCAGTTAGCTCGAATATCTTAGTTAGCTGATCTACTGTTAGTTTCTGTGAGTAGTCATGAAGATCAAATAATATCCTTACTTGAAAAGATCTAAAGTTTGAGCCATGCCAGGGAAAGAATAATTGGCAAAGTTAGTGAACTTCAGAGTCATAATTTACTCCTAAGTTGGACACTATGCTTAGTGCCTTGACCAATTCTTAGAATGCTCAGGCTACCAATGAATCAATAGATCTTAAATTAGTAGAGATGCAAACATACCTATTCAGTGGGCTCATATCTATCTTGGAGAGTCTCAAGAAGGGCTGGGATAGCCACTTGAATTCATTGAAGAACTCTTTTGCAAATATTTTCAAGTTTTTGTAAGGATTGTGTGTATATATGTATATAGAATTTTGGCTTGAAATTTGACATCTGGGACCCCATCTTTGCCATTGATGTCAAAGGGGGAGTGTAGAAGAGTGAAAAATGTTGTAATAAGCTTAGAGGGAATATTTTGAAGTTTTACAATTTTGGATTTTTGGTTGCAGTGTATAGTGTTTTGTTTTTGGTTCCAACACTTAGACATTTTTCACTAAGTGTTGGCATAAATGCCAAAGGGGGAGATCATCAGCAAGAGACACTGCATAGCTCAGTATAGCTCAATTTGTTCATTGAAACTAATGCTAATTAATCCATCTGTATAGCTCAGTTTGTTCATACTGGAAGAATGATTGATTTTGGTTAAGTCCAACAGACTGGAAAACAGAGTATTTGACAGAGAACAGGTTGATCTATCTGTACTACAATACAAGTTTATATCTTGTGTTGTGTATTTCAGAGAAGAATTATGGATGTGTTATTTACCATGTTCCAAGTTTGTGGCATCCGGCGGTGACTCATGGTTGAGTTAGATGATCTGATGTGTTGGTTCTTAGTTTGGCAGAGCAGTTTAGCAGTATTGTGTAAATAATCAATGTGTGGATTATGTGGATTGATTTTGGTGCTCACTTATGTGATTGTGGTGTGTTGTTAGACAATTTTGGTAGCGTGTGGACAATTCTTTTTGGTCCACATATGCATTGGAGTTCGGATTGAGCTGATAATTCTTACACATTTCATTTGTGTTATGCGTTTTTGGGCTGACATGTAGAAGATCTAATTTGATGTTGTGGATATAAAAGACCGATGGATATGATCATTTTGGATATTAGTGGTTGTGTGGAAAATATTTGTGAGTGATTGTGCATAGTTTCACGTGCACAAGTAAAGGATTTATGCTCCAGAATATAGCAGAACAACATAACAAAGTAGTGTAAGATTATGTATTTTGTGCTTAACCAAAACTATATTTTGACATTTGAAGATGTCGCTTATCAATTCAGACATCTCAATTATCTTTTGTAATCACTTTGTAAGGCAGTGAGCCTTCCGAGGTTGTAGCCCTTATTGCAATTTGAGTAGTGAGCTCTAGGCAGTATGCTTGAATGCATGTGCATTCCCCTTATGTAATATTTCTATACTTTTCACATAGTATATTAATATTGTGGGTCTCAATCCCACTGTGGTTTTTCCCTTACCGGGTTTTCCACATATAAATCTAGTGTAATGGTGTTGTGGATATTTGCTTTATGTGTTTGCATCTTTCTTTTGTTGATTTGCATTAGATGGTTGAAGAATCGGATTAATAATGTTAAAGATTGCAGAACGCTGATTCACCCCCCCTCTTAGTATTCCTTGAGTCCAACAGAAGCCTCACTCCATTGCTCCTCTATCTTCAAGATCTTGGAATCAAGATTTGTGCTCTTAGATTTCTTTCAACACTAAGCATAAGAAGTTATGAAGAATGAGGATTTCAAGAAAAGTAAGATTCAAGAATGCACTAGAGATATCAAAAGATGCCAATAAAAAATGCAAGATAACAAATGGATGCTCAAAATGCTAAGGTAACATATTTGAATGCAAAGTCTTGAGTACCAAAATGGGAGAGGGGCTTTGCTTTTATAAGCATTCTTCGGGTGAATCCATGTTGTGATATGAATGTGGGATACAAAATAGGTTTTGAGAGTTTGATTCCACATGTGGGAGGTAGATGAAAATGGGTAGAGGAGAAAGCATAAATGAGTGATGTAAATGTTTATGCATATATTTGTGAAAATGGATAAATAGTATTATTGTTATTATTAAATATATAGATGATAGATGATAAATAGATGATATAATAATATAGTATTTAATATATAAATGGAGTATGAGATATTAATAATGGATAATATTGATGATGAATAATATATGGAATGATGCATGAAAATGAAGTGGATCCATGAACAACAAATTTTGTGTCTACACATAGTAGTCTTGGCTTTAGATATTCTATCTCCAAATGCTTCACATTAAAGACAATGTTTACTCATAAGGTAGTTTACATTGTCCTCGTTAAGCTCAACAAACATAGTTGTATCATTAGAAAATTGTACATTTAACAATTCATCTCCACTGTGAAGTGATATACCACTTGGCTTGGGAGAGAAGGATGAATCTCTAAGAATATAGTAGATAGCATTTGAGGCTATTAAAAAAAGTGCAAGAGCTAGTGGGCAACACTATCTAATAGACCTTTCTAGAGGAAACAGATTAGAAAGGGATCCATTAACATCATCCTGAACAATAACATCTTTTAATAGTGTTTTACCCATCCAACAAAAGCCTTTTGGGAAGCCAAATGCTTCTAGGGTCATTGTCAAGATTGACCACTCCACTCTATTGAAAGATTTTTCAAAATCAAGCAAAAAATCCCCAATAGTTTAATTAGAATTTCTCACCATTCCATAGCTTCCCAACAAGTGATGAGGTTCTCTAGAATGTACCTATCATTAATAAAGTTAGTTTGTGTAGAATTTTACTTCTTCATAACTTCTCTATCATAACTTCTTCAATCCTGTTTGCTTCTTCCACTCAAATCTTCAGATCAATGATCATTTTCTCTACCTTCTCAAGATTCATAGATAGTTTGTCTTTAGCTTTTACTTCTTCAGTCTTTTAATCTCTTTTCTAGCATAGGGCAATTTTTCCACAAGATCTACCTCCTCCTCCTCCTCCTCCTCATCATCATCATCATCATCGTTTTCGGACTTCCTTCCTACATCACCTTCAATTTTCCATTGCCATGAAAAGATACTTTTGTCCTTCATCACTTGAAGTGCTTGGATCATCATCATCATCATCAGATGAATAATATTCCTCATTAGTGAAGAAACTCTTTTGGTTCTTTTGAAGTTTTTTCCCTTTTTGAAATGATTTCTTTCCATTCCTTTGATCATCATTGTTAGAATATTTATATGGACACTTACCTTTATATTTTACGGAACCTCTGCAACTTTTTGACAAAGTTTTCTTCTTCTAGATCCAACTCATCATCTAAATTTGGGTCTTATTTCTTTTTGGACACTTTGAATGCAACCTCTTTTCTTGAGAAATTTTCAATATCAATTCTCATCTCATAAGCAATCAACATTCCATGCAAATCATCCATCATTAGTTTATCCAAATCTTTAGCTTCTTCAATAGTAGATAACTTTGCATCAATCTTAGGGGAAAGGATCCAAGTAATTTTTTCATAGTCACGATCTCTTTCAATTATTCACCAAGTCCTCTGATAGAGTTGACAACTTCAACAACCCAGAGCAGGAAAGTAGCAATATTATCCTCTTCATTTTCAAACTCTCAAATTGACATTGGTAGGTCTAAAGCTTTGTTTTCTTGACCTTGTCATCTCCTTCATAGATATTGTGCAACTTAACCCACACTTCCTTTGTTATCTTGCAATGCATAATCTTCACAAGCTCAAAGTTAGACAAACCATATAAAATAGCATTCCTAGCCTTGGCATTATTTTCACATGCCTTCTTTCCAACCTAGTCTCTTGAGGGCTATTAGGTATTTCATAATTATCCACAATTGATTACCAAACATCAACTCTATGGCCATCAAATATGCTTCCATCCTTACACTCTAAAATCCATAGATGGATCCATAAAAAAATGGACCCTTGTTTGAAGATAGACCTTCTTGAGCAACCGAGTGCGTCTCTCAAATCTACCTCAAGCTATTAAACTTCTTCCAAGGAACCTAACTCTAATACCAATCGAAGGTAACACAATATACTAAGAGGGTAAATTAGTATACATCAATTTCTACTTGATTGAACATTAATTACCATTAACAACTTCTCCAAACATTAACCCCACAACAACATCAAAGCAAAATCTACTATTTTCTTAATGATGAAGCAATTAATCAACACACATAATCACATCCACACAAAGCACACCATAAATTATGTGAAAAATTGGAATGGGAAAAACCATAGTGAGGATAGATTCTTGGATCTACTACCCAAATTCAACCTCACAAAGTATGAATATCATAAGTAATTTACAATGTTAATTAGGCACCAACCTACTAGATTCACCAATCCCCAATTACATGTACATGCACCAGCTCACAAGAGACACTAATCCCCTACTCTAAGATCTAAGCACCAACTTAGAATGTGAGACATCAATCCACAAAAAAAACAAGAAATGTGAATTGTAGACCTTCAAGACTAAATACAGAGCTTGCTTTTGATTTGATGAACTTTTGAACTTCCTCACACAATGCATACGATCTTTCGATGAAATCACACACAATGATAGAGATGCAACTCATATTGCAACACCCATCTATTATACATCAATCATTTCACTAATTGATAACCACTCCAACCAACACAATAGGAATGAACCTAGATCCACTGTGTATGCTACAATGATTATTGTATTCACGCATTGAACAATATTAGTGCATTTGCAAGTTGGCCAAAAAAGACCTTTAACCAAATGTGTAATAGGCCAAGTCCAAAAGCCCACATGTTACTCTAAAAGGGACATGCTATGATTACACAATGTAGACTTATCTAGCTCCAACAATCAACCACACACTATTTGTAGTGAGCACACATTACAAACATCCGACACATCAAACCGAAACAACAATCTAGTTGGCCAACTCACATAACGAACACTCTATCATCTCTAATGGTTTGTCTATTGAAGCTCAACTTCTAAAACTCTAGATTTTGACACGTGTAGACATACTCTCCTTCCAAAATGCATGTTATAATGCTTAAGTGTGTTAGAATGCAGAACAAAACAAGTTGCCATTGTACACACATTGTTTGAGGAATAGACCTCAGTAACATACTGTAGATACTTATAGATCACCTCCAACAACTAGAATAGATACAAGATGATATTACAAACATATTGGAATTGATCTCACCAACATAACTTGTCACTATACTTCTAGAACTCAAATGCTAAAACATAGACATGACAATAATTGTGATAGTTATGGCTATACAACTACATGCTGATTTGACATAACTTTGACATCAATAACAACATATTTTCTACAAATTTTGTAGGTATCTTGTTGGAGCATAAGAGCATGGTGAAGATTTAGATGGAACATGATTGGCTAATAGATGTGTTTCCCTTGTGTGTGATCACTATGGGTGTATGATGTCAAGTGGTAAATTGTTAGAATTAAGGTGCCATCTACCTTGTAAATGCTATGCCATGGTTCCAACATCCTTGGAAAGTGTCCTAAGACAACTAGGATATATTGTGAAACTAATTTGTAACATTTAATCACACTACTGTTTGTAACACATTCATAAGGGGTGATGAGTTTTCCTAATAGATGTAAAGATGGGTTATAAACAATTATTTAATATTGTTCTCCCCACATGTGGACACCTCGAATGGGATTATTAATGACATGTGAAGAGGAAAAATGAGAGGTTTTTGGGCCTATCCAAGTGGTCACTCACCACTTGAAAGAGGTAACATGTGTCTCCTGGTATTTTGTCATTCACAATGCATTTAATGAATTTCGGGCACCCAAGTTGGAAGGAAAGAATTGGAGCTAAAACCGGTGTCCTTTCATATTTTGTGGAGACTTTCCAAGGGGTTGGGATGTGAATTTGAAGAGTCTTCTTTGAATGTTGTGTTTGATGTTTTAGAGCACTTGTCATGTCTATACAAACAACTCTTTGGGTGCAAAAAATAGGAAGAGTTCAACGTAGAGTTACTCTATAGGAACAAGGATAGTTTGAGGCATAATGAGGTTGTTAACAAGTACACAAGTGATGACATGTTGGAGGCAAAGCGAAGAGTGACATTGAATGTATTTTAATCACTTTTATCATTGATAATGCGTACTTGGCCTCTCTTCTTAGTGGGTTTCTCCATGTAAATCTTGTGTTATGTGATGCTCTCATGTTGATTTATGCCTCATTGCTGCTATATTATGATGATTTTATGCTTTTATTTTAAAATTTCTATTATAAGTTCAACTAAGGTACTGTTGATTTTTAGGATCATAAAGAAGGATATAGAAGCATGGTATTTCTATATTAAGGTAACTTAATTTTTAAATTTACATATTTTTTAGATTTTCATGTTGTAATAGTACAATCGTTTTATCTCATCCTTTGATTGATTATTTTGATAGAGATTGAAATTCCCAACCTTTAGTATTCGTTTCTCAATATCAACTTTTGCATCACCATTAGGGACCTATCACCTTACCTACAACATTGCATGCATATGTTGCACAAATAGGGCCATATACCTTCCTAGTATCTTATGCACTTACATGGGTATTCCAATCCATCGGACACCACAACACCATCAACTATTTTCCCATTTTAGGGGAAATATCAATCATAGATATCATCTCTATCCTATGATATTCTTTCCATGCTTATAATTTGATGTATTTCACTTACTAGATACACAATCTATTTATTTATTGTTACTTATTTATAATATTAGATGTTTACATTTAATTTTCACATATATATTCCCTCTCCTACAATTCATCATATTCTATTAGCAAAACTAGTTGCAAGGAAAATGGTCTCACTAATATTCTCATGTTGAGTTTCATAGACATCCATAATTGTATATAAATAATCATTAGAATATTAAGCCCCAAGTGCCCCACAATCCCTATAGCATAATTTAATGACTCCATTCTTGAGAATTATTTCCCTATATACCATCCCATCTCAATTCCGCTTTATTGCGTATTTTTTTATTATACTCCAATTAAAAACTCCTAAAAGAATCCCTAGATGATTCTCTCTATTGTTTGCACCACCTAACTCTCATTGGTATAATGTTTTCTAATCACACAGTGGTTTTACAATCATAGTGTTCCGCATCTAGCCTCTACCATCAATCTCTTCCATCAATAATTTGAATTTTATTTCCTTAATGGTGGGTTCTTGAGGAATGATAATATTTATTATTATTCCCTTGGCAAGGTTATACCTAGGTATGGTATAATGAAATAAAACTATTTCCCTTGTTTTGATTTGATATTTGAAAGGGTCCTTGTTTTTAAGTGGGCAAATAATCTTCCAATAAGGTGAGGAAATAGGAAAATAAAGCATTAGATATTTTATTTCATTATCTCGTGGGATCCAGAAAACTCCTTAAGGTGAAATATTTGTGGGATCCTGCTATTCATCTAATTTGAGTTGATCTATGGTAGTCAAAAAAAGTCTCCTCTCATTTGTTGAGTTCACTTATCCCATGGAGCTTAAATCCTATGTTGAGGGAGAGTAAATTCTTGAAATATATTAATTAAATGGCTAAAGTCCCTCATCCTCCCTATCCTTTGATATAGGTAACCTCCCCTCCATAATGGGTGTCCTCTCCCCTTCGTCAAGCCAATTTAAAAAAAAAGTTTTCTTACACCTAGATTGATCAATTGAGTTCTTAAATGCTATAAAGGCCCTTAATTTGGTCAAATTCTCTCATTTTAATTAAGACCTTGGGAGTGAACATAATAATTTACATGATCAATCTTATCCCTCAATTGTTCTTCAAACTGGTAGCAAAAGTAGGAATTTCATTTCCAAACCTCTTAAGAAAAGAGGAGGAATGGAATAAAGTGGGTTACATAATTCAAAATTGTTTATAACGATTAATCACCTTTCTATTATATTTTATCCTTTTTGATAGTCTTTTCCTAATCATTTTGAATGGTTTGAATTGTTGATAAGTTCTTGGCCCAGGAATTGGTCTTTATCGTTCAATAACACAAGAAAGTGTTCCAAAGTTGTATGCACCCAAATTTATTATAATGCACCAATTGATGTATGATGGAGATTGATATATCACCATACTCAACTAGTTGTAATGACACAACTTAGACCTTGATTACCAATCCGCCTCTTCCTAGGTTATCTTTAATTGCGTCTTTTAAGCATCTATTCTTGGTTATGATTTATTTTTTAACGCACCACAACAATTTCATAATCATCCAAAATAAATTATCGCAATTTATTGTATAAACAAATGAAATGTTAAGGGGCAAAAATTAAAGGAAATAACAACAATGCTTGATATACTTTTACAAGAGAATCTAAGCTTACAAATACTTAAAATGCAACGAAAAGTAACAATAGCCCATTGTGAGATGTCACAATAATAATTTACGTTGGTAAAAAATCCAACAAAACATCGTTCACTATCATAACAAATCATATTTACGACACACAAAGCCTTGTCATGTCCTAATTATGTGGCACCAACACATCCCCCACTAATATCTTGTATGTTTTACAATTGTGTGCTTGTACTTATAACTTCAAAACTCATTGCATACCAAGTGGTTTTACATTACAATGAGCCCAATACCGTAGGTCAAAAAAATCACTCTCCATTCTAAAGCAAACTAAAAGATAAACACGAAATTTTACCTCTAAAAAACGAGGAGTTGCACCTCTAAGAGAAGACAAAACCAATCCCTACAATTGAGGAATCCTCACAAACAAGAAAGCTTATCGCATTAAAAATAAGAACACAAAGGATCAGTGCCAACTATACACTAAACAAGATCCTTCTAAAGCTAATGCTTGCAAAAGCAATTGGGAAAAAAAGTGTCTTTGAAACTTTACCACTGCAGAGCTGTAAGTTATCAAGGGGTGTTACACACCAACCATCAATTATCATTTATTTCTAACGTGATGAGCATGGAAGATTTGTGTACACAGAAATTATGTGAAAAGAACCGCCTAATCATATGTAAAGCCTACCCTCAAATCAAATTTCATTAAGGATAATCTTCAATGCAAAAATTAAAATTATTAATGCTGCTTATTGGCATCTTTGGTTAGCTCCTTAAGGAGAATGTCAAAAGAGAGTGTCGTCAAGCCTTACCTCCTCTACACTTCAGCTTTGGATTTTCATTATATTTCCCTTCATTTCCATTGCTTAGACGAATAATAAATCCATGTTGGCAAAAGCACCTCATCTCATGCTCAACAAACTTATGACCAGATTGCATGGAGAGAACCAGAATTACATGAAAGGAATTCGAAGTAATGCAATTTAATTATCCTAACCTTATTCTCCCTTTGTCATAAGCTTTATCAAGGAATTTTGACTAAACGGAGAAAGCGAGCGTGGAGAAATATAATCCAAAACTTACATGACAAGATTTTTTTTGAATAAAACCCCAAAGTTGTGTGAAATACATTGCATGGTGAGTTTTATCAATTTATCTACAAAAAATAAGAAATCGATTGGTAAAGCTCCACTTTAGCAACACCAAGGGATTGGCTTACTTTCATATTTAACCTATACGAAAATGTAGCAACTTCACCCTGCTATGACTTGCATGGTAAAATTGAATTGAGGTTGTATGGCCAACATTGTAAGAACAAGGCAAGCGATCTCATTTTAGAGACGTCTATTTTTGCACTTCTATCTTCAAATTCTTGCCTAGAGGGACGTGCAAAGAACAAGGATGTGGAAGTGGTTAATAGCTTGAAAGCATATCAATCAGAAGACAAAGTAATGGTAAGACAAATATAAGTCAGGTAATGGTAAGACAATTTCCTCGCATGATGCAAGAGGCAAACTATGTTGTTTCAGCTTTGCCAAAATTCTCAGAAGTGGTAGTCATTAGCATCAAAGACGATGCTTGGCTGGGCAAGTTGCATGCATAGCAGAGATTTTAGGGTATATTTATGCTATTTCAATATAAGTAGCTATGGATAGACTCAAACCATACGTGCTACTTATGGGAAGCATGCTTTTCTTTCAAGACATTGATACATAGCACTATATGGGCAAGTATTTTTTGCAATAAGATTTAACGTGCCCAAAACATTGATGCTTAGTACTATATGCAAGTTAGCCATGTAAAGTTGTATAATTAACTGCAACTCGAAAGGGAATTCTTAAGACAAATCTTCCAACCTTGCTCGTTCCATTGTGAAGGAGTATGCAACCGCCACATGAAAAGGTCAAAGGCAATTCTTTCACACTAATTCACCTGTCATGCTACTACGTGATGCGATATTGAACATAATAACTAAATCCCTGATTGCCTAAATTAAGGAATACTTGCACATCTCTAATGTATATCTTTCACAAAAAGTGTTAAAACATAGCTAGTCTAGAAAACAAGTGTCGAATCATGAAATATGGTATAGTTCCTCATTTTTCTTTAGCGATGGTGCGAAAATTGATCATGTTTGATTTGTCAAGCACTGAGTTCAAGGGCTGTGAGGAAAGTATACGATGAGTAAATCTTGGGCATCATGAGTTACATGGTAGATAACAGTAAGGCATTACTAACATCACAAAATTTAGCTTTATCACTTCACCGGTTAATTGTGTTAAAATATGTTCGTTCGTGTTTACGAAAATGACGTAAAACTATATATATATATATATATATATATAATGAGTTATAGTATATATATACTAATATAATATATCAATCATTAATTATGTTATACATATATATATATATATATATATATATAAAAAAAACACTAAATATTAATCGAATGGTATAATCTACAATTCATAAGTTAACTATGTATCACGATACTATCGTGATTGTTATACATAAACAGTCACGGTATTATCGTGACTGTTCATGTATAACAGTCACGATAACTATCGTGACAGTCCTATTACAATTAGTTAATGCTGACAGGTTAATGCCGACAGGTTATAAAACAGCGACTATATTATTATTATGTCGTTTGTTAGGAAATAGTCGGTATTCAAAAGACGTGACTGTTGACATTTACATCGATTCAACTTATATATATATAGTTGATCTTCGTTGGTCAATCAATCAATCACAACGGCAATTGCATTGATCAGCGAATATCAACTATACATAATATATTTATATATTAGTATCTTCTGATCCAATTTCCTTAACATGGTATCAGAGCTGTAAGGAATATAAAGAAGAAAATATATATATAAAACCTAACATATAGCTGAGAATATTTTAAATTATAAATTAAATTATGGCTCACTGTATGAGAATGGAAGATAGATTAGAAGGTCCTTCAAACTTTGTATCTTGGAGGACAAGACTTACTTCTCTTCTAATGGAACTCGAACTAGAGGAATATATTGAGAAGGATATGAAAATGCCGGAAGAAGAAACTGAGAAAACTACATGGAAAAGGAGAAACAACAAAGCCAGGAAATTGATTATAGATTCAGTGAAAGATTCTATCCTCCCGAGCATATCGAGAATTACCAGTGCCTTTGAAATGTTTAAAATCATTCAAGACACATTCGAGATAAACAATGCCAGTAGAATCTTAACATTGAAGAGTCAACTTCTCAACATGAAAATGAACAAAGGGGAAACAATCACCTCCTATTTCCTAAGGATATCTGAAATAAGAGATCAACTTCTCTGTATTGGAAATACTATAGAAGATACTGAACTTACACTTATCGCCCTAAAGGGTTTACCCATCTCTTGGGAAACCTTCATTCAGTGCATAAGTACAAGACCACCTTTACCTAGGTTCGAACAATTAAAGAACGATTGTACTCAAGAAGAATCGAGATTAGCATCCAGAGGAATAGGGTCGAAAAATGAAAATGAAGTACAAGCCCTTCATACTAAAACTTCTCAGAAAAAGAAGAGAAAATTCAACAATTCAAGTAATGGAAAACATCACTTCAAAAGGGATCTCTCCAAAATAAAATGTCATAAATGTGACAAATTTGGACATATTCACAAATACTGTCCAGAAAAACAGAAAATTCAAGCAGCCTTAGCAGAAACTAAAGGAACAGAAAATTCTCTTTTTTATCTAGCCTTAGCAAGTGAATTAAATTCCAATAAAAGTACTTGGATAATAGATAGCGGTGCATCAAGACATATCACTGGATTCAGAGATCAGTTCGAAACCCTTTCTGGAAACTCTACAGAAGAAGTAACCATTGGTGACAACTCCACTTATCCGGTAAAAGGAATTGGGACCTGTTTGATACAGATAAGAGATGGAGTCACTCTACAGTTAAAAGAAGTATTATATGTGCCTAGAATAAAGAGAAACCTAATCTCAATATCAGGGTTAGCTGATCAAGGATATAGGGTAACATTTAATGAAGAAAAAGTTCTTCTCTGGACCAAAAACACAAACATCAAAAATGCAATGTACATAGGGTCCAGAGATGGAAGCTTATACAAACTATGTAATGAACAAAAAGTAGCCCTAAATCACAATGTTCAACAGAATAATGAAATTTGGCACAAAAGACTAGGACACATTGGATATAGTGCTCTTCCTACTTTGCATAAAATCACCTCTGGGGTACCCTCTCTAAAATCTGAACACTTGAGCATTTGTAAGGGATGTGCATTAGGAAAGAACATTAAAGGATCTTTTCCAACAAGTGAACACAAGACGAATAGTGTTTTAGAACTCATTCACACTGATATGTGTGGCCCCATGTCCACTCCTTCTTTTTCAGGTGCCCTATAGTATCTAATCTTTGTGGATGACTATTCAAGGAAAACATGGATATATTTTTTAAAACTTCAAGAGTCAAGTGAAGTATTAGCCAAATTCAAGAATTCAAAACATTGATAGAAAATCAAACCAATAAGAAAATCAAAACTCTTAGGTCAGACAATGGTGGGGAATTCACATCTGACAACTTCAAAAACTATTGTAAATCTGTTGGGATTAAGAGGGAGTATACTGTACCTTATAACCCTCAACAGAATGGAGTAGCAGAAAGGAAGAACAGAACCATCATTGAAGCAGCAAAAGCTATGATGCATGATCATAATATTCATATATCATACTGGGCAGAAGCTGCCAACACTGCAGTTTATATTCAAAACAGATGTCCACATGCAATACTTGAAAATACCACACCAGAAGAAGTATTTACAGGAGTTAAACCTGATCTCAGTCATTTAAGAGTATTTGGATGTCCAGTATATATACATGTACCAAAAGAGAAAAGAACCAAATTAGAACCTTCTGGTAAGAAAGGTATTTTTCTAGGCTACAGTGAAGACTCTAAAGGATATCGAATCTATATCCCTAATCAAAAATCAGTAGAAATAAGCAGAGATGTCAAATTTGAAGAAAACTTCTCATCCACTAATAATGAAGACAACAGTTTGTTTGATCTTGAGAAAGATTTATCACTTGAGGAAGAAAGCGAGAATAACAATTCAAATATGAATTCAACACTATCAAATAACGAAAACGCAATCCTTGATCCTGAACCTTCTTGTGTAGAAAATGTAAACAACAAAAAGAGACCATTATGGGCTAGGAAAATGCTTGAAGAAAACAATATGGAACCAGCACAAATCTCCAGAGAAAACAAAAGAACTAGAACGCAAAAATGTTACACTGCACTTCTAACTGAACTATCAGAATCAGAACCGGTCAGTGTTGAGAAAGCATTATCAAAACAAGCCTGGAGAGAAGCAATGGTTGAAGAATATCAGTCCATCATGAAAAATGATGTATGGGATATTGTCCCTAGACCTAAACATAAGTCAGTTGTATCATCAAAATGGCTATTCAAAATCAAGTATGCTCCAGATGGCAGTATTGATAAACATAAAGCCCGATTTGTTGCTAGAGGATTTTCACAGAAAGAAGGCATTGACTATGAGGAAACATTCGCTCCAGTAGCTCGTTACACATCTGTCAGAACCATACTTGCAATTGCAGCCTCTAAAGGATGGAAAGTACATCAAATGGATGTCAAAACTGCATTCCTAAATGGTAAGATTGAGGAAGAAGTCTACATTGAACAACCAGAAGGATTTCTCACTCATGACAAAAATAAATTCGTATGCAAGTTAAAGAAAGCACTCTATGGACTCAAACAAGCTCCCAGAGCATGGTATGAAAGAATAGATCAATATTTGAGCAAATTGGGGTACTCCAAAAATATTGCAGATCCTAATATATACTTCAAAATTGAAAAAGGAGACATGATAATCCTTGTTCTCTATGTTGATGACTTACTCATTACAGGAGAAGACAATCTAATAGATAAATGTAAAAAGGACCTAGTAGCTGAATTTGATATGAAGGATATGGGCCTACTACACTACTTTCTAGGTCTTGAAATTATTCAAAACAAAGATCATATTCTCCTCAGTCAAAAGAAATATATTTCTGATATTCTGAACAGATTTGGTATGGTAGATTGTAAACCTCTTGCTACTCCTATGGAGACAAATCTTCAGAAATTAAAGGATGAAGCAGAAAACTCAGAACCTGCAGATGTGACACTCTTCAGACAGATAACTGGATCCCTCATGTATCTGGTGAATACACGTCCTGACATTTGCTATGCCACAAATGTACTAAGTCACTTCATGTGTGAACCAAAACATATTCATCTAGTGGCAGCTAAACACATCTTGAGATATTTAAAAGGAACAAGTGATCTTGGACTAAAATATGACAAGACTGAAATTCAACTTCAAGGTTATTCAGACTCAGATTGGGCAGGAAGTACCACTGATCGGAAGAGTACCACAGGAGTTTGTTTTAGTTTGGGTTCCGCAGTAATATCTTGGTTTAGTCGGAAGCAATCAGCTGTAGCTCAGAGTTCGACAGAGGCAGAATACATGGCTGCATCTATGGGAGCTAAAGAAGCAGTATGGTTAAGAAAATTACTTTTTGACTTATTTGGTAAACCTCTATTACCTACCATTATTCATTGTGATAATCAGAGTTGCGTCAAGCTCTCTGTAAATCCTGTTTTTCACAATCGGTCAAAGCACATAGAGATTCCATATCACTGTGTGAGAGATATGGTAGACAGAAAAATTATTAAACTAGTCTACATCAGCACTAAGGAACAAAATGTTGATATCTTCACTAAATCCCTTGCAAGGGTGAAGATAGAATTCTTCAGGAACAAAATTGGTTTGATCAAAATATCAACTACTAATGTACATTTCATTCATAAATATATATATATAATCTTTGAAATATTTCAAACTTGTGCGAAGATGACGATCTTCTGTTTATCGTTTCTATTTCAGGGTGACGATCCTGACAATAGAAACCAGGTCTCAAGATAGACTCCCGAAAGGGGTTGAGCCGGATTGGTCCGGACATCTTGTTACCAAAATCATCACTTGTTTAACAATTATTTAAGATAGACTCCCGAAAGGGGTTGAGCCGGATTGGTCCGGACATCTCAAATATGTATATTGTTATAAGTGATAAATTATCATGATATGACATTTTGAATTGAGTCATATATTTTGATGTGAAAATTCTACAAACTTGGTAAACTCTCTCTCAAGAGGGAGTGTTAAAATATGTTCGTTCGTGTTTACGAAAATGACGTAAAACTATATATATATATATATATATATATATATATATATATATATATATATATATATATATATATATATATATATATATATATATATATATATATATATATATATATATATATAACACTAAATATTAATCGAATGGTATAATCTACAATTCATAAGTTAACTATGTATCACGATACTATCGTGATTGTTATACATAAACAGTCACGGTATTATCGTGACTGTTCATGTATAACAGTCACGATAACTATCGTGACAGTCCTATTACAATTAGTTAATGCCGACAGGTTAATGCCGACAGGTTATAAAACAGCGACTATATTATTATTATGTCGTTTGTTAGGAAATAGTCGGTATTCAAAAGACGTGACTGTTGACATTTACATCGATTCAACTTATATATATAGTTGATCTTCGTTGGTCAATCAATCAATCACAACGGCAATTGCATTGATCAGCGAATATCAACTATACATAATATATTTATATATTAGTATCTTCTGATCCAATTTCCTTAACAAATTGTTCAACTCCATCTATTAAGTGTTGTCAATTGTTATCAGCTAATGTGAGGGAATGTTTCATGAAAATTTATTCTAACATGTGGTAAGTACGAAAGGGTCCACCAGATCAGGGGAAAGGTTGACGTATCAATAAATGATACAATATAACATACTAGTGTCCAAATAATTTTTTATTTGTAATATGAATTCCAAATTTGTTATTCTCAACCAAATATCATCAAGCATTAAAATAAAAACAAATGCGCACGGATAATCAAGAAAATTTTGAAATGAGTGTGACCACAAGAGTGGAAGCAGGTGCAGGAAAGGGTTTGCTTGCCTTGCACTTTTCTGGAGAGAGAACGGCATAGAGGAAGCAAACGGTGGAGATGAGGACGACGAATCAACAAATTTCAACCCTTTTTTTTTTAAGGCACTGGGGTTGAGGACCGTGATAAATTGTTTTAACAAATTTTGCCCCTTTTGAAGACAATGAGGGCATCCCTCTCATGGCGCTATGGCTAGAGGCACAACAAAATATCTTTCAAAGGAATGATTTGGTTGATTCTGATGGTGAAGAGGAGTTGCTCAAGGACATGTGGAAGGATGTGCAGATGAAGATTTCTCAAGCACGCAAGTCTTCAAACAAGCTCATTCTTGTTTGATCTAGGCCATGTGACTTTGGGCTTATCCTAAGGAGGGATTTTCTACTTCCCACTCCCAAAAATCTTGTGGAGCTGACTGAGAATGCTTTTCCTCCAAACCTTGTTGCTACTCCTGCTAACACTTCTAGGGTTTTAGAGGATCACACCTGGAAAGATGCAACTAGTCCTTGTTGACAACTTGTTAAACCCTGTGCTAAGGTTGTTGAGTTTAATGGTCAAGATGATTGCCCTAGCATTTATCCTTCTACTGATGGGTGCAAGCTTGCTACTTGTGTTGTGCAAGATCAGAGTGACGTTCTTGATGGAGTTTGTGAGGATGTTGGGTTTGATGGAGAGGGTGTTTACCCTAGGCGTTACACTTCTTCTAATGGAAGCATGCCTATTACATTCATTGTTGTGTAGACTGCAAGTGAGAAGTTTGATGTGGTTGTTCCTATCAAGTTTGGATTGGTTAGAAACACACAAATTGCTATCCCAGATTCCCTTTCTTCTTAGGAAATTGCTTGGCTTAGGAACTCACTTATTCGAAGGTTTTATAGAAATCACTTATTCGAAGATTCTATAGAAATCATCCCAACAGTAATGTTGGAATGCAAATTGCTATCTTGAATTCCCTTTCCTTTAAGGAAATTGCTTGGCTTAGGAACTCACTCACTCGAAGATTCTATTGAAATCATCCCAACATTAATGTTGTAATGAGGTGGGTGATTCTGTAATATTCCCAATAATTTTTTCCACAATTACATTCAACACAACACTTGTTATGGTTAGGAAATGAAAACCAAATGCTGCTGAAAGTAACCCTCCACTTTCTGATCACCGAGAGCCCAACCTGGGAGGGTGAGAGCATACAGTGTTGAGGGGATTGTTAGGTGCTTGAAATCTGAAATTGATTACAATATGGGCAGCAAGCCAGCCCCTTCCACTTTTCAGTGGGATGAAGACAAAGAACTTGGCGGTAAACCAGCTAAGGGAACAAGAGCATAACCAAAACCAAATCACTCTACCGCTTATGCAACAGGAGGACTTATACATAAAAACTATCACTCAACCGCATATTTCAACAAGAGAACAATATCACTCAACCACTTTCTCAATGGGATGACGACAAAGCTGAATTACAAAACATGAAGACGGCTATGCCATCTTCTTCCACTTGTTCAGTGGGAAATGCCATATAATGCAACTAGAATGATTGATCAGTACTGCTGAAACAATCTTACAAAGATAGAGATGCGAGAGAAGATGGAGTTAAGTACATATCTCAAGTATTCAATATTAAATTCACACAACAAAATCACTACTTGCTGTTCTGAAATCAGAGTCAATAATACACAGAACCAGCCACACCCAAATCCACTAAAACGCTCGTAACTTTCCAAAAACTGAATGAAATCACGTCAAACCAAATGCAAATGAATAGCATAACTTAGGCGATCAGTTCAATAACTTAAAATAGCAACTGAAGAGCCACGAGAGTGGTGCACGCAACCCAATGCAAATCTGGAAATGGCACTATAGCTGAATATTTTGATTTGCAACCATAAATTAGAGAGTTCACCAAATGCCACACCAATGTAGAAGAACGATTGTCTCTCCAATATGCTTCTAATGAGCCTTCACCCAGAACAATGCACCCAACACGCAAATAGCTACGAACCAAACACACTTCCAGCCAACACACACCAGCAACTCCAAAAAATGCAGCAGCACACAACTCTTAAAAAACACACCCAATGCAATCCCAAGTATCACCAAGTAGTTCACAAATTCGAACCACAGCTAGGACTCAGGAGTGATGTCTCACACTCAAAACTGGAAAGAAAGATCTAGGAGGTTTTCACCCTCGAAGAAATCTAGAGTCATTCCAATAGCATAACGATATATTTTTTCTGGATAATCAAATGAGGAGCCAAACACCTGTATATATAGTTTTTCAAGTCTGGAATTCAAATGAAATTGCCTCCAAATTCACCTCTTCCAAATTGCATTTCGTTTCAAGTGGTGTACCCAAGTATGGCGCCTTCCTTAAATTGCACCCAGGAGTGAGGACCATGATTTTGGCATAAAATAAACTTTGATGTATAAAATAAAGTCTCCTTTCAATCATCAAATAATTTGCCTTGGCAAACTTAGGAAGAAAATCACATTATGCACAATTCCCCATATTGTCAATCACATCAATCAATAATAAAATAATTAAATATTAAACCTTAGGATAAGGAAATAATATTTAATTAAATCGCTTATAACTCCAATACTGATTATCAACAAAATCCAGGATGAGGCTGAGCAATGAAGATCACTAAACTGCATTGGACCAAATCCAGGACTACCAAAAATAGAACGCTCAAATTGCCACTTACTAAAAATAGTAAGTCATGAAATATTGCTCCGAAAATCGTGATCTTCGCACCCAGAGAAAGAGCTTGGCGAGCTTAGTAACATTGCACCATCCAGACAGCCAAACCCTAACTTACTAAAAATAGTAAGTTCACATTCCACCCCTAACAAGCTTGATCAAATTTCCATAAAAGATGGAAACCATAATTCTCCTTTCCACATAGCCTACGGGTCTCCGGAACAGACCAATGGACCATTGAATGCATCATCACAAGGAAGGGTACATTACAGATTCAGAAATGGGACTTGAGAAGTGAAGGAGAGATTGCATCTATCTATCTTTTTCCAATTGTGATTATTGCTAAAGGACCTTGGGAAAAAATGGCCTTTGTATTAAAAATTGGTCTCTAGGTGTTATTCTTGAGTGATGATACCATCATGCTTCCTATGTCGGTTAGTCTATCAAGGTGGTTGTTGGAATACTAGGATGAGGAATTTTTTATGCTTATAACAAACACTTTTGTAAGATTCTCTATAGAATATTGACCAAATTTTCAATCTTTTTTTTTCTCAGAGTAATTTTGTCAAACAGTTTTCTTGTAGGTGTAAAATATTGTTTTCAAATGTGCATGGGAAATAACATTGGTTTGATATAATTGCAAGCAGATTTCTTATCTCGGAAATGAAGAGAAAAATGAAATTATTTGAACCAAAAATTTTAACATTTACTCATAAACTGAAATAGTAGTATTCTTCAATATTATCGGCAAAAAGAAACAGCAGTACAAGGAGCTGACTTTCACAGAAAATACCAATAGTATGGAAGCACTGAAAAAAAACATAATAGCGTAAGATAATTGCTTTGAGCTACAATATTGCTCAAGGACTTCATGCATGATCAGCAAAATAGAACAACTCTTATCTCCCAACGTCCTTGGTATATGTGCCACAATCAGCATGAATGAGATCCAAATCTGAAACAGAAAGAAGTGGTGATTGGAAAAAGAAGAATTTACCTGTCCCATGACTCCCAGCAAACCCATGTCCTTCCTCAAGTTAAAACACAGCTCCAAAGACCATGAAATTCACTCATGCCTCTTCACCACTCATCCACGCCCAACAAGGCTATGGTTAGGTGGCAACCATCAGGACAGCAATGACTTCCACGCAACAGGATAGCAATGATTTCCACGAACCAGAGTAGCAATAATTTTCACGACCAAATGAGAGTGTGTATAACCTTTAACACCTTGCACCAAGCAAGTGAACCTTCCTCGACTTGCAATAGTCTCACACTGGTTTCCAAACCTCAACAATCAACCATTACTTGCGTCCAGCTAATAGCTCCAATTGACTCACATCTAGGTGAAAGAAGAAATAGACCAGCAATATATCATACCAACATTTAATCCAATTGCCCAACAGTATAATCTCCTTTGACCACGATTGACTCACCCAAATAGCATCAAGCTTAAATCCCTTTTCTCAATCTTCAAAAAGACCCAACATTTTTGACTCTCGCCCAAAAAGATTTGAATCTTTATGCCCAAAGAATCTTTATGTCCAGCAATAGAAAAAGATAATAATTTCAAATTAAACCACAAACTATATGAAAAAAAAATTTGTCTTTGAAGAAGACACTGCAAAATTTCAAATACCTCAATTGTTGAAGTGCAGATACAAAATCTGAGTGACTCCACCAAAACATTAGCTAGGGTAGATCTTTCACCACCGAAGCCAATCTTCTTCAGAAGGGTTTTTGTCCTCGTGAAGGCTGAATTGAACCAAGTTCAATCCTAAAACCCCAAGAGTTTCACCAAAGAGAAATAACATAAATCTTCTACATACCAAATGAGCTCTCAAACCCATTATTTATAAGCTTTTTTTGGGAACGTTCTGGAAACTCCATTATACAATAACTTTATTAATTAAATAAACCTTAGAACTCCAAAAAGTGATTTATTTCTTTTAAAACATTTCCAACACTTAAAGTCACTTTTTAGCATCTCATCATTTAACACTTTTTGCTTTCTTTCCAATGAGCTATAGTATTGAGGTGCCTAATAAATTATTTTAATTAAAAAGACAACCTTAGTAAAATTAATTAAATACAGCTCACAAATACAACAAGTAGCAACAATGGTCGAAATGCATTGGAATAAAAAACTGATTGCAAAGGATTGATCCTGATGATGAAAGATGATAAACAGACCCAACAGGTGACTTACTAAAAATAAACGCTCCCTCCAAAAATCTTGGAAACCACACTGAAAGCTGAAAATACCCCTCTAATCAGGCTGACAGAAAGCCAAAAAGTTAATGCCAATTGCAAAGCGAGAGAACACAAAAAGGGGGGGCATAACAATCACAAAATTTAAGAAATGCTTGTTTTTTTTTCTCGTTTTTGTGTGCTTGTGGAGAAAAAGTAGGAGAGCTCCCAACTCAGGTTATCCTCTCTTCCAAATATAGCATTTGGGTGCACCAGATTGAAATCAACGATTCTCCAATAGTTTGTCATTGTTGTTGTAAAATGGGTCATATTTCTACCGAAAAAATTCCATTTTGTCTAGAGGAAAAAGGAACAAACACTGGTTGTTGATGCATTATTGCCACGGATGTGCAAAAAGTTGAAAGTAGGAGGAAAGGCCCTGTTGACTATACTGAGATGGATACCTCTTTCAAGCATTCAAGGTTGAATTGATAGGCCTTCTTGTGAACTTATGGATCCTCCTTGTTCCAATAAAGAAGTTTACAGCTGGAAGACTTGTGAACTATGACACAAAAATCATTGGAGTAACTTGGTTTCAAACCACCCTAACTTATGGCTGGTTGTTTGTAAGCAGTTGTGTCTTTCTGATGTGCTTCATTGTCTCTTGGTTGTATTTTGTAGTTCTGTTTTTCTTAACACGTAATCTTTCTTTTTGTATGAGGGTCTAGGCCCTTTCAAAATCTCCGCTTACCTAATAAAATAAATGGACACAAAAATTTTAAAATACACATTTGTCCTTGACCATATATCATTAAGCATAATAATAAAGCAAAAATGGCACTTGAGAAGATGGGCGTAATATCTGGTATGTTCATCATAATTTCCAGCAGTCTGCTTTAAACATTTACATGAATGCAGAGAATTAGCTTCTCTAGATTCCTTTTCTTAAGAGTGGTTTTTATTATTCAAATACAACGACATATACTTCAAAATCTCTCTTGTGTGATAACAAGAGGCGTTGATTCAGTTCGTACTTTTGCAAGATAGGGACCACTTTTGATTGCTACCTGCAACTGTAAGAAATATAATGCTTGTTGGAAAAGGAGGCATTTGATGAGGACATAAATTGTCATGACACAATAAACTCTTGGCAAAATAAAAATCTATGAGAATGATTACAATAAAGGAAATGGAAGACTACCTTTTCTGCCACTTGGGAAAATGCTGCATCATTTTTGTAATCTGAAGCCATCAAAGAATTGTTGATTGCTACACAGCATGAATGTCGGAATTCCATACCTGAAATAGTGCCTAACCAATTAGCCTCATGATATTCATTGTATAAATACTATATCCATGTTAATTTTTAAATAAAAGATTCAATCGTATTCAGATCAACCTTCTTTTGTGGTTTCAGAGAATGGATTTGTAACAAAGTTGATTATTTCTTGTTTTGAGCAAACTTCCCACAAACACCATGGCCTGGTGACTAATCCAGCTATTAAACGATATACCTGTCGGCAAAATAGATTGTCATGGAAAATAAAGAATCAGTCAATAATGAAGTCCATAAAACCAAATAAACTGGTCAAGGTTGCTAGATAAGACAATCGTGATTTTGCCTTGAAACTGAGATGTTCTTACAGCTAAGCGTACTTCTGGCTCCTGCTGCAGAAGTGACCAAAACAAGTTCTGCAGACATCATTTTATCAGTCATCATAAATAATGTAGAAACCAGAACTTCCAGACTAAGAAATATATAACACAATGTCCTTAGATGCAAGCAATACTGCAACCAAACAAAGAATCAATACGAAATAATGAGACAATGCACTTCACAAGACTGTAAGTCTGAACAGATTTGACACGTGGTAAAATTTTGTTTTATTGGTGAATTGAATTCAAGCTCCCTAATATTGTATGAAAGAACCTGAGCACTGGGAAAACATAAAGGAAAGCATATGAAGGCCTAGAAGTTGACTTTTCCTGAATACATTGGTCTTGAGCATAGAACTAAGAAATCTAAATGACAAGAATCTCTTTACAGGAATATAAAAGAAACAGGAGCCAAGAAACCCAGCAGTCACCCCTTTTGATAAGTTACACAAGTCTACTAATACAACTTTCACTATAAATAGATCCCCCTTTGAAAAGCATCTGGTGTGATCATAAGCATGCCAAGGCCCCACAAAAAAATCATCTTATGGGACAGGCCATGGGCTTTAATGAGCATCTTGAAGCAAACAGGCAAAAAAGATGAAATCAGCAAACTCTTAATAGTATCTTGTGTCCAAGCTCAGCAGGATCAACAGTGAAAGAGAATGGAAGACATAGGAACACATTTATTGCAATAAACACAATTAGCACGGCATATATGATACCCACCATGACAAACATATTTCAAATTTGAAAATTTTAATTTTTGGCAAATAATGTTTGATGCAGGAGTTACCGGATAGAATTTCCACCATGCTTGATGAGTCTCCTGGATGGTCTTTACTATGTTGCCTTCTCTGTAAATCCTGGCATACTGCCAAGAATGATTGATAGGTCTCATGTAAACACCACAGTACCCTTCCACCAAGGTAAATGACAAGGGAACCAATGTAACCAATGGTCCAATTACATCAAGTCCCTGACTTCCAGTTATATATCAGAATGTTTATTTACAACAAATGATTACATTACCCCATCTTTACATGTGTTTGTAGGACATTTACACCAGGTGATGTCCACAAGGATTAGAGTTTGCAAGCAAAGGATGTCAGTTTCACTAACTCATTAATTTATAATGAACACAGATTTCCAGGGCCCATTGTCTTATTTATTTATTCAATAGATACTTCATGTTTTGAAATGGGACCCAGCAAAAGAATTTTAGGAGTATAGAGAAAAGATGGCTCAGTTTAATCTTAAGAAAGGGGTTATGACCAAATAGGAATAGATAGCAAAGGCACATTTTGGTTTTTTGCAAATCTGTATGCATTAATAGATGAAAGCATATCCAATTGACTAAGTAGCATTGACAGATGCAGCATCTTGGCCCGTTTCAATCCCAACATTGAAGCGAGTTCGAGTTCCTAGTAATGTTAAAAGGCATATTCCCACCCGGCATTGCCTGCTCTGAAGTATTTATTTGTTGGCTGACCTAATCAAAGGGTTGTAATCGTTGGTTTGAAGGAGCACTTCATGGATATAGCTAGACGAGTTTTGGACGACATTTTATCACCAATTCAATTGCAATATGATTCTGCTTTAGAGCATATTTACTGGTGTATGAAGGGCGAAAGAAAGGGTTACTGCAGAAATTATTTGTCAAATATTTGAGCAGATTTATGGGACTCATTTGATCCCACTTTGTGAAGCAACATTAGAGCAAACTCATGCTAGACTTGTGAAGGAAGATCATCGTGCAGATTTGTGAGCATACTTTGAATATCATATTGCAGACCTGATCCCTATTATTACTTTGATCCCACTTTGTGAAGCAACATTGGAGTGAACTCATGCTAGACTTGTGAAGGAAGATCATAGTACAGATTTGTGAGCATGCTTTGATATCATATTGCAGACCTGATCCCTATTATTACTATTATTAAGGTTGGTGTCTTCTACTTTGTGAAATCATGAGATTGGCGTGTCTCACTTAAAGAGATTGGTGCTCAGTTGTGGGTATTGGTGTCTCCAAAGGTTTGGTGCCTCCAAATCTTCTAGAGAGGATTGGTGTTTCCTCTAGGTTGGTGCCTATGAAATTTTTAAGAAGTTCTCAATACAATAGCAATATTTTGCAGTGGTTTTCTCTCATAAGGGTTTCCCTGTAAATCGTGTGTTCATTTGTGTTCTTACTTGCTAGATCTTGCATGTGTGGTTGATTAAGCTTATTGAAGTATTGATATTGCATCTAATTGAGTTTTGAAAAGTTAAGTTTGTTATTATACTGATTCAACCCCCCCGTCTCAGTATAATTGTGCACTCTTCAGTTAGGTGATATGTTAATGAAATGAAATGAAAATCATTGAGGGACTTTATCATATATTGGGACAAATATATCTTTATTATTTGCAGTGAATGCAAGTATTATGGCTGGCTTGTCTTCACTCACTGAAGTATTTGAAGGGAAGATCGCACCAAAGTCTTGGGCTGATTTGTGAAGACAGTTTCTTCTAATCTGGCTGCCAACTCAGCATTTCTATGATAGCCGTTGAGCTTCATCATCTTCATAATCGTAGAGTATGTGCACCAATAGGCATCAACTATTTGATTCATGATTTCTCTGTTGGGCGAATTACCAATTCTCAACACCTTTCTGTTATGAAGTTATGCCCAGCACATAGACTCCAATGTTGAGGACAAACTATCTAGAATGCATTCCTTACTCTACGGCTTCTTACTTATTTGATTTAAAGTCCTCAAGAGGTATCAAACTAACATTAAAACTCAGAAAATCAGATTAAGGCAACTGAGATTTGAATAAGTCAACCTCCACTCAGAAGTTACACACAGAAAGTAGACGGTTCTCCAAGACGGTTATTCATCCCAGGATAATGCCTTTCAGCGCCAAATCCCTAAGTTAATGATTTTCTAGGATCTGCAAGCTTCTCTCATTTCTAATGTGCAATATTTCATACAATAAGAGTGTACTCCTTGAGGAAATAAGGACGGCTTAGTACTCCTATTCGCCTTGCTACAATCCACATTAATCAAACCCCTAGAACCTAAAGAAACCAACAAATCAGCTAGGAAATCCTCCAATCTGCCAAAGTACTCATGCCAAGTTAGGAATGGTGTTTGCCAACACTAAAAAGAGAATCCCACGCCTTCAATAAAGTTCTAAATTACCCAACAAATGCAATGTGATACTTTATCTTTAGAAACTATGAATAAACTCCCAAAGTATGGCATCCCAATAAACCAAAGCTTTGCCTGTAACTTGCAATGAGAAAACTTGAAATTTGTCTTTTAAAAGATCTCACAAATTTTCCAAATACCTTACTTGTTGAAGTTAACTATGAAATAAGAGAGACTCCACCAAACTGTTAGCCAGGGCAGATCTTCCACCACCAAAGACAATCTTCTGCAAGAGGGTTTTTTTCCTCACGAAGGCTAAGATGAACCAAGTCCAATCCCCGGAACCAGAATGGTTTTCAATCAAAGAAACTAATAAAATTAATATACCAAGTGAGCACTCAAACCTCATTTACAAGCTTCTAAGGGAACTTTCTAGAAACCCCTTTATAACATCATTTTATTAATTTAATAAGCCTTATAGCTCCTTAAAGTGATTTATTTTATTTTTAAAACATTTTCAGCACTTAAGTCACTTTTCAACATCTCATCATTTATATTATTCCTTTCCAACGAGCTATAATATTGAGGTGCCTGTTAAATTATTACAGATAAAATGGCAAACTTAGTAAAATTAATTAAATATAGCTCAATGTTACATTACACCCAATTAGCGAAAATGGTCAAAAAGCATCAAAATTGAAAACTGGCTGCATAAGAGTGATCCTGATGAAGACAGATGATAAACAAACACAATTTGGTGACTTACTAAAAATAGACATTCCCTCCAAGAATCTTGGAGATCAAACTGCAAGCTGAAAAATAACATCTTAAAGTGTCATACGACTCCATTTAACCATCTAAGCTCACTGGTAACATCAAATTACCCCTCTGATCAGGCTGACACTAACCCAGAAAGTCAATGCCAACTACGAAGCAAGAGAACCCAAAAATGGGGGCATTACATGAATAAACATGTATGACAATCACATAAAAGCACTCAAAGATCTAATATATAGTTACCTTACGTGTTCAACAATTTTGGATTTGAAAAGAGTATAAAATAAATAACTATAGTAAAATACTAAATGTATCATGTTTGTTGTGGAAAATATTGTTGGAAAGCAATGATAGCTTCATTCAAATACTTCGCATCTGGAGTGTTGTGATATTTCAACTTAATTCTTTGAGAGAAAATTGTTAACTTGATCTTTTCTAGAAACTCTGAAAACTCTTTTAAGTCTTCTTAGAACTTCCAAATTGTAGCCTTTGTCTTCATCATCTTGTTGATGCCTTCTTCACATATTTTGGTGTGAAGAGATGATGTGAACTATTCTATGATAAATGGTGTTGTATGAACCAATGAAGAACATAAGAAGTTTCCCAAAAAGTGCAATACAAATATTTGATAAACTTTTCTATGTTGGCCATAATCTTATTGTCGGAGTCCTTAATCTTGTTCAATCTATCCTTAAATTTCTTAAGTAACTTCATTCTTAGTTTTCTTACTTTGAACCATTCAGACATCAACTCTTCATCGTCTTTCTCAAAAGTGGTCAATTTAGCCAACTCAATGTAAGGAGTGGCTTTCACTTTTTCCCAAATTGGGATGTGCTCGTCCCACATCAAGAGATGGTTATCAAATTTTGCTACCCTTCACTGATATTGTGATAGGTTTGAAAGGCTTTACGGATGACCATTCTCCCAATAGCCTCTAATCCTTCTCTCCTTTCTGTAACTACATGAAGAATTCCTTTCGGGTTGTTTGTTGAGAATCTTTATTTAATGCAGCCAACAATTTCAAAGTAAGTGTAGCTAAAGTTATAGATCCAACCACCTAATTGATATATGAAGTTAGTGTTGGAAGGTGTGCACCCTTTATTCCCTTGGTTATTGAGCACTGCCCTTAGGGATTCGTGACATGTAACCGTCTCCCATGGTTTGTTTATCTCTGGTGTTTGTATTGGGTGTTAACAGTTGGCATAACAACAAACCTTGGCTAGCAAATGGTATCAAAGATCAAGTCACGGGTTTGAATCCCTCAGTTGCGCTGGGGGGATTGTTGGAAGGTGTGTGCCCTTCATCCCCTTGTTTGTTCAATGCCGCCCTTGGGGATTCGCGACATGGCTTCACCACCTCTTGTGGTTTGTTTATCTTTGGTGTTTGTATCATGCATTAATAGGTAAATCTTTTGGCAAAACGACAAACCTTGGCTAACAGTTAGTTGTCCCACTTGATCTTTCAATTCTCCTTTCATGTTTTCATCTTTTTCCATTCTTTGATGTATGGTTGAGACAACTAACTACAATGATTCCTTCTCACTTTGTTTGCTTGAGAATCCAAGTTACCTTCTTTTATTTTAAAGTTTGGGAGTGTCATCCCTATTTCTGATTTGTCAACCATAAGTGTGGCTATTTTTGTATTTTGATCATCTATTGTTATTGTATACAGTATCCTTGCTCTCTTATTGTTCAGTTGGGTTTTGCTTCTCCTAATGAGAAAAAATCTCCTTCCTCCTTTACATATGTTGTCTTTCTCTTGTACACTATAATTAACCCACACTAGAAGACTTGAAGGCACAAGCTGTGAAGAATGATGAAGAGGAGTAGAACTCTGGGGAAAAAGAGATGGTAACTTTGGAGAATTATGAGCTGGTGAATCATAAGACAGAGATGGAACAAGCAATTTTGTTGGAGAGAAGGTGAATTTGGAGACGTTACAATAGGAGAAGCTTGTCATTCTCACTCTCTGTAATGTCCCCATTTTAGCAGACATGGATTTTGGATGATTACTCTATTGTTTTGACCTTCGTAAGCTAATAATTGTGGATAGAGGGTCTTTTGAAGCAGAGGCTTGGTTAATGGAGGTTCTTGTCTTCCCCGAAATTCGGTATGTTCCAGTTTGGTCTTCATTTGGCTCAAATTGGACTTTGTTTGGGCTCAGTTTCATATACTTACTATTTATATTAAGTCAAGAGATGATCGAGAGGGACCCTTTCTATTTTTGGTAAGTCAGTGGGTTGGACAGAGGATAAAATGGTCAACTCCCCGGTGAAAACAGAATGAAGAAATATTGTTCAATCTATCCTTAAATTTATTAGAAATATTGGTAAGTCAGTGGGTTGGCCATAAGAAATATTGATTAATAATTTATTAGACATGTTGCTTCTAAAGATAACCTTTTACCCAAATCATTTTCAAGCTCTTTTATTATACAAAAATGAAGGCATCATTAACTATAGAATAGTTTTTTCACTTCTTTCAGCTCTAATTGGAGATAATGTTAATAAATTCTTGTTTCTCCAAGATAAATGGAGCCAACTCTTATTAATTCTGGAAAAATGGCATGGTAAGCCAACAAGTACACTAAAAAGGAAGCCATTAAATACTTGTTGGTCTCAACTGTGAGTTATCACTAAGTATTGTTCCCCAATCAATCAATCCTCTTCATGTTTGCTATCTTTAAAATTTAGTCTATCTAAATTTTGAAACATTCTAATTTATGAAACTGCAATCTGGTAGGTTTTTTTTGGAGAATTTTGAAAACAGTTTTGTAAAAAAAAAAAAAAAAATCTATTTTTTGTAAATCACTTTTTCAAGAAAGTTGGTTTTTAGATGCAATCATTAAATTCGTATCCATGGATAGGGTTCAACAATTTTCACAAGGTCCAAACAAAAAATTGCATACTTCATGGACTTCAAATTGCAAGTCAAAGTTCTTTTAGATTTTCGAAAATAGCTTAAGTGGCAAAAGTTCTGACCTTTTAGAAAGGATAGAGATGAGACTATTTTTAGGCCTTTTATGTAATTATTTGTTTTAGGATTAGATTGTTTTAAACATTCTTTTATTTCCTCCTTTCAATAGATAGGGATAGAGTTGCTTCAAAGTAGAGTTTTGTTAGGAATATTATTATCTTTTCCCCCCTTCAAAGCTGCCCCTTGAGAGCTTATAAATAAGTGTTTTGCCCACATAGAATGGAATTACAGTTTATGTTAAATTCATGTCATTATAGACACACATCACCACAAACCCCTGTCCTCATACACACTTGGAAAAGCAATGCACAAATCCAACATGCTTTGTGGCTTATATGTTTCATCTTCATCATTTTGACAGATGTCAATTTTACAATCAAAAGGCACATAGATAAAGAAGGAACAAGAATCTTATATCTAAATTTCTATTGAGCAAAAGTTTGATAAAAATAAAGACAAGAATTAAAGAATCCAGACATAACCGAAAGAACAATTATAAAACACACAAAATTAAAGCAACACATACAGATGGAGAGCGCATTGAACTATTTTCAGCTGCTGTATATATTAAGTTGCGAAGGCATGATTCTGCTTGGTCATTCAGTAATAAGGTGCTTTGAGATCTCTCCACTCCAGAAATGTCTGCCAAAGCATGTGTGCCAGCCTGAATAAATAATATCAGTTGCTACACAAATTTTGCAGTCCAAATGATACAACAAGAATTGGCCTGTACATCTTTTCAATTGCAAATAAGAAAGGCAAAATTGTATATTGCCGAAATCAACCAACAAGCTAAGAAGGACAAGTCAGAAGAAGAGACCATAGAAATTTAAAATCACTGAACAGAAATAAAATAATTAGCATAACACACCTGCATTAAAGATTTTCTAGAGTCAGCACTTACATTCTATCATATCTTAATGTGATTATTTGACAATTCAAAAATAGAGCTATGAGATGTCACCTAAAGCAACTAGATGTTTACAGAATTCCTACTAGTGTATATGTATCCTTAGCTTTACTAAAATATTCTAATGTTCCAAAGACTTCCTTCATATTGCAGAAGAATCTTAGAAGCTACATTTTCTACTGTTTCATAAATAAGAAACTATGCAATTAAATCTACACTTTCCAGTAAAAGTTTGCATCTTCCAGAGTTCACTTGTAAAACTTACATTTGATAACTTTACGTGTCATACGAGCATTTTATCTAACAAGATAAAACAATTTACAGTGCTCATACCTTGCTTCATGTTTTCATTTATTAGACCACTTCTCATCCTCGAGAAAAGATCAATAACTTTCATTATATAGAAAGAAAGAAAAAAACAATTAATCAAAGAGATCATAATTTCTAGCAGAAGCTAAATTGGCAAATAAAGGTCAACACAATCTGCACCAATAGCATGTTCTGGACATAGGTATGGTTGTGACGTTTTCACACATTGCCCCATTGCTAATGGGGACCCCCACTTTTTCGCTTTCTAGGTTAGTTGTCTTAGCTTAGCTGTTGGTAGTTGTCAAGTCTTTGCTATTAGCCTTTTATTTGTAGTAGCTCAAGAACTAGTCAAGTCTCCCTCTTTAAGATAAAGTGAGGTACAACACTTCCTTTGCCCTCCAAAGCTTCCAACATGCCTTTCCCAGCACTACTAGTGGATGCCCAAGCTTGATTGCTTTCCCTCCCATCTCCTTTCACCACCTCTCCATCATTCATCCCTTTCCCCCTCCATCCTAACCTACACCTTTTACTTCCTACCCTTCACTCCCATCTCCTTCTATTTCCTAACTTCCCTTCCCTAAATACCTCATACCCTCCATACCCTACATTTTCTAACCTATACCTCACACCCCTAAACTTACCTATCCTAATCCACACCTCATAGCCTTTACCTCCCTTATTTCCCTAAGCTTACCTTCTATCCCATCTCCTACATTACCCACACTCCCTTACCACCCTAACCCCTACCCCTAACTTATCCTAATTCCCTTCACTACCCCTTATACCTCCCATTCCACTTCACTCCCCAACATATCCTAACTCCTTTCATCCTAAATCTACCTTACCCCACGGTATGTCCTACCCTTCCCTACATCCACATCCCTTATGTCTCGCTTTCCCCCAGCATTCTCTCTTTCCCTTTCTCACGTGGCACCTTTCCTTACCACACATCTTCATCCTTCCTTGCCACACATTGCTTGGGCCCCACCAAACTCTAAAGATGGAAGAAAAAGTTTTTAAGACACCAAAAAACAAAAAACAAAAAGGAGAGCATCCACCTCACCATCCCCAGCACATGCCTAAGCTCCTTTAATCCATGTTGAACCATGAGGTAAGGTGTAGCTCTAAAGAAGTAGGAAGCTGGCCTTTGAAAGAAAAGACATGTCACTTAGACAAGAAAATTGAGAATCAGCTAGAGCAAAAGCAAATAACAATACAAAGGTGCAAATTCATATTTGAAATAAGGTGAATCAGAAGCAGAAATTTGATAAGACCAAGGTAACATCTTAAATCAGGTTTCCAAATATGTCAAACAGATCTGGAAGCGATTAATGCTCAGAATCAGAAGTAAGTGTAGCAATCAGATCTTGAGGAGATACAAAATCAGACCTGCAATGCTAAACTCAGCCCTACAAGCAATCAAATCAGACCTGGAAGATGTAAGATCAGACCTACAGGAGATTAAAACCAGACTTAGGAAGTGAAAATTAAGTGAAAAGGCATGTAAATCAAACTTTGAGTAAGGGTTTCAGATCTGAGAAAACAAGTAATCAGGCCTAAGATATTGAAGATCAAACCCAAATCAGAACACGGCTTAAGGGGGATTCCAAGGGCAGAGAATGATTTCAACATTACAGAAGTAAATAGAAACAACAGGATGCACATTTCAGATTACATCAATGAAGCCCTTAAGACCGATTTGAATAAGTAGCTGCAAAGTGACCAAAAGATCCAGTCTGCTCATACAAATGAGGGCAGAAATACCGATTAGCAATGAAGGATTCAGATCTTGAGGAGATAAGTAATGTGTTCATCAAACTTTGGTTTTGTGCAAACCAAGCCTTAAGAACCGATTTGATGAGGGGCAACAAAAGGATCGAAATTGATCAAGCATATCAATTAGTGCAAATCAAGTCTTTAAGGCCGTTTCATCTAAAGGACAACTCAGTGATCGTTGATCAATTCAACCATATTAGTGCAGATGAACCTTTGAAAGCCGATTTGATCAATTGCAAAGGGGCAACTAAAGTTGATCAATCAAGATTACGTACGAATGGGAACCAAAAGACTGATTCACTTTGATGAGGAAAAGGTAATCAAAGGTTGATCAATTTGATCATCTACTACAAATGGATGCCGATCCACTTTGAGGGAACAAAGTGAGTGAATTTGGATTGCTCAAATCAATTCGGTACAAATGGAGGCAAAATTTGCGCCCTTCCAAGTTGAAGTTTCATGAAATGAAAATGGTGCAAATAGAAAATAAAATGAATTTGGTACAAATGGACCTCAAATTTCCGCCCTTCCAAATCTAGATTTCACAAAGTAAAATGAGATGAACAAGATGCGAAATGAATTTGGTACAAATGGAGGTGAAAATTCCGACCCATCAAGATTGAGATTAATAAAATGAAGGAGGTATGAAAGAAATGAGAAATGAATTTGGTGCAAACAAACCTCAAAATTCCGCTCTATTCAAGTTTGAGATTGAGAAATGAATATGATGCGGATGAAACATGTAATGAATTTGGTACAAATGGAGGCAAAATTTCCACCCTTCCAAGTTGAGATTTTATAAAATAAAGGTGGTACAAATGGAACACAAAATCAACGAGGTACAAATGAAGGTAAAAATCCCGCCCTATAAAGTTTGAGATTGATGAAATGAAGATGATACGAATGAAACTCGAAATGAATTTGGTACAAAGGGACCTCAAAATTCCGCCTCATCAAGTTTTAATTTGATAGAAAAAAAGAGGTATGAACGAAATGCAAATGAGCAAGAAAATACCGATCAAGGCTTGTGATGCGAATGAGGGAGAGATAACCGATTAAGATAATGAATCTCACCAAGGATGCAATTGAGATTGCAAAGCCCGAAGTATGAATGAAGCCTTGAAGACCGATTTACTTAGGAGCAATAAGACGATTCAAATTTGATCTAATCAATGTGCTACTACAAATGGAGACCTAAAAGCCAATTTGCCTTGGTAAAATAAGATGATCAAAAACACTTGCTAATGCAAAAGAGTCTCAAAAAGCCGCCACATCAAGTCTGACTTGGGCAAAATGAAATTGCTACCCAAAATACCGAAATATAAATGAAGAGGAAAAATCCTGAAATCATGCTACGAATGGAAACTAAAATGCCGAACTACAAATGAGAGGGTAAATGCCGACTAGGCTATACAAATGAAAGCCTAAATGCCGACATCCTAATGTCAAGTCAGCTAACAATTTAAATGATGTAAAGCGCTCAGCAAAAGATTTTATTTATTTGGAAGAAAGTCGGCCTATAATATGAAGAAGTACAACCCTTAGCATCCAACATCTATATAAAGGAGATGATTCATTACATTTTGAACATAATTCAAGCAATTAGAGTTCTGATCAAGGCACAACGAAATAGACCTAGAGAGTGATCTATTAGAACTAAAAACATCATTTCATCATATAAAATCAGAGCACATAAGAGATGAAGGATAGGTAAAGATAATATGTACTTTATGATGTTTGATATCTTCTTGTTTTTCTTGCAGGTCAAAGTAAAGGGGCAAGTCTGATCGTAGGAAAGACTAAGGAGAAGATGAGGATATCAGAGACACATTCTGCATTCAAGAATCACATTAAAGGAGGATGAGTCCATGACATGATGAACATAGAGAAGAAAAAGAAACTTAACAATTCAAAAGGAAAGAGCTCTACATCAAGGAAATTCCAACACATGATGGAGATCAAGAACTCAAGGTCAAGTATATCATGAACAAGGGAAAATTAACCAAGGTCATTGCATAGTCTACATCAAACGTGATCAAGGAAGCAGATAGTTTCAGAAGAGTTAATCAAAGTTTGCTTAATCATAATGATGCTTCCCATCATCACCACATTGAGCAAGTGAATAATGTTGAGTATCAAGAGATATTGCTCAAACACTTTGTGTTGATCTACCAAGTACAAGTAGACTGAGGTGTCATCCTTGTCACCACTCACCCAATCGAGGAGTTCCACATCAGCATTTCCAGATGCAATGCACCTGACTCATCCTATGGGGCACAAACTTTGAGCTACCTACCCTCATATTTCATTGGTTTACATTCACTATTGAACATAAGTGTAATTTTCTCATTGGTCAGAATGGAGTTTGTTTTGACAAACCCTAATTAGGGTTTCCATCTTGTAATCTTGGCCATTGATTGTGAATCAATCTGAGCCATTCATTGTAAAGAGCTATCTATATAAAGCTCAGTTTTCTCATTTGTAAAGGGTTAATAATAGAAGACAACAAGAGTTGAGTAATAGATAATAGTTCATAGATAGCAATCAATAGTTAGATCATTAGAATAGAGGTTAGATTAGGAGAAGGCAAAGATTGTTGCTAAGACTTTGTTGTAAAGAGCATATAATTTCATTGAAGCGATGGTGAATTTAATGTGTTATTTCAACAAATTGCATGGTCTCTACTTCTCAATTCATTTTCATGATTGTTTAGATGAATGAAAGAAACTTTGTGCATGATCAATGGTGAAAGTCATATATCTATATGTTGTGACGTATTCACACATCACCCCATTGCAAATGGGGACCCCTACTTTTTGCTTGCTAGGGTTTATTTTCTTGGTCTTTTAGGTTCTGGGCTATTAGTCTTTGCATTGAAGGGTCGCCAGGGGGCTCATTAGGATAGCAGGCTCTGCTTGAGTCAGGTGGATCTCCTCAAGAGGTCAGGTCAATTGAGTGATTAGGGGTTATTTAGATCATTCCTAGGGTGTTTTTTGTGTACTATCTGGTCGCACTTCAAGTTGCTAAATCAAACCTTGGTTGAATGCATAATGTCCTCCTAGGTCCCATCCCTTACATTAAGGAGAGAGCGAATTCACCTTAAGGAGTCTGAAATTTCATCCCGATCCTCAAATGTCCTGAAATTTGGCTAAGCCTGGAATGTCATCCTGATCCTAAAATTTGACTGTCTGGAAAATTGAAGAATCCTCCAAAAACTAGATTTTGCATTATAACTCCTGGAGGTCCGAAACCACTCTCAAACATCCTGACAATATATATGGAATATAACTTAAAGTATAAGAAAGTGACATTTCCTTATATCTTTCTTCTTTCTTATACTTAAATGTTATATTCCATAAATGAATCCTGACGGAGAGACTAACATGTCAAATTTCGCTCCTGACCCTTCCAAAGGGTCCAAAGCGAATTCTCTTATATCTCCCTTCTTGGTCTTAATTTGCCTCATAAACCTTGTCCTTGTGGCGTAGTTGAGAGTGTATTGAGGTGTGAAACAAAGTGAAGTGATGAAAAGTAAGGAATTTGAACATAATTCCAAATTTCTCTCCTGACCCTTCCAAAGGGTTTAGAGCGAAAAAAATTTCAAGATCCTGACCCTTCCAGAGGGTCCAAAAGGAAATTCCCCAAAAGACCTATTTCTTCACTAAGGACATCAAATAGTGGACATGCATGGCAAGGAAAGGATTCAAAAAGACAAGTCTAAAGCAAGATGAGTCAAAATGAGGAAGAATTGAGGCTAAAAGAGCAATTTCGCTCTTGACCCTTCCAAAGGGTCCAGAGCGAATTTCTCAAAAGCATGTATTTTCTTCACAATTTTAAAGCAAATTGCCCTCAAGGTATTTTCCTAAGGTGGTTTGAAGCTAAGCAAGCAAGCTAGGAGAAAGCTTTATCAAGGACAAGCCCTATTTTCCAAATTTCGCTCCTGACCCTTCCAAAGGGTCCATAGCGAAATTTTTTCAAGCTCCTGACCCTTCCAAAGGGTCCAAAGCGAAATCCTTAGGTTTGCTTATTTCCTCACCAAAAGCACTGAGTAGACACCACTTTGAGAGCAAGTTGACTTGATGGTGATAGAGGGACGTTTGACAAGTTATATTCAAGGCAAAGAAAGGAGAAAAGAAGTGTGAATTGAGCCAAAAAGAGAATTTCGCTCCCGACCCTTCCAAAGGGTCTAGAGCGAATTTCTCCATGAAGCATTATACCTTGCTCCAACCTATGAACTAACTCATTCCCAAGCATTTTTTTGAAGGCAAAAGACTTGTTGATAAGAAAAGGATGAAAAAATGAAGATTCATGAGGGAATATCAAGCAAAATACAAATTTCGCTCCTGACCCTTCCAAAGGGTCCAGAGTGAAATCCTTAGGACTCCTTATTTCGTCTATTGCACCCAAGAGATCTTGTTTTAGGCTAAATTGAGGGTGAATTCACTTGATGATGATGGAGGAAGATTTGAAAAGAAGAAGAATGGTGTCAAAATGCAAATTTTGCTCCTGACCCTTCCAAAGGGTCCAGAGCGAAATTTCCTAAAAACTATGTTTTGCTCCTTGTTGAGATCAAGATCTTGATTCCTAAGGCATTGTTGGGAGAGAATTGTTAAGTCTTGCCTTGAGAAGTGATTTGGAGCAGAGGAAATGGTAGAATTGAGGCTAAATCACAAATTTTGCTCCTGACCCTTCCAAAGGGTCCAAAACGAATTTTCTTAAAACCTTTTTTGCTCCCTATTTTGTGTCAAGCCTAGCGTTGATCGAGGTGGATTGAGTTTAGAAACGTCCTTAGGCATTCATTTGAGTGAGTTGTGGTCAAGGTCCAAAGCGAAATCCTTCTTTTAGGCCTTTTTGGGGGTCAAATCATTGATGTCTTCAGGAGAGAGGGATTGAAAGGTGAAAATCAAAGCAAATTGAAGTGAGAGGAAGGAAGAATTCAACCTAAAGGAAGAAATTCGCTCCTGACCCTTCCAAAGGGTCCAAAGCGAAATTCTTCAATGGACCTTGTACCTTGCCTTAGCACTTGGATTACCCCGTCCTAAGCAATTTTTGAGAGCAAATGACTTATCTATACCTAGAAGGACCACAATTAGGAAGTTTAATGCCTTGAAGAATGAGTTATGAATAGAGAATTAAGTGAGATTACCAATTTCACTCTTGACCCTTCCAGAGGGTCCAGAGCGAATTTCATTATAGGTCCTGTCCCTGCAGAGGGTCTTGAGCGAATTTCATTCTAATTCCTTCTTGTTGATGATTTAAGGTGAGAAATATCATGTTAGAATGAATATATCATGTATACTTAATCATCCTTTGTTTGTTTTGCAGATCAACAAGACCGGACTAGAAGGAAGAGCAGACAAGGAGGACCTATTCAAGTTTCATCATCACTAAGGACGCCTTGGATGCATGAGAAGGTACTCAAGGTGCTACTAAATTGAAGGACTTCGAATGATCAACAATTGCAAGTAATGTGTTAGAACTATACTCAAAGAAATCACAGGATGACAGAGAAGAAGGATCTTGTAAACATTTCAAAGCGATATAAGCTACCAGAGGAGGAGTGACTTGACCCTGAAGAGGCCTCGTCAAGCACAAGAGAGCTAAGGAAACGTACATCGTTTCTCAAATACATCAAGGACGAAGGAGGATCGACCAAAGGTCATCACAAAGGAAGTACCAGACAAGGTGGCATCCCAATCACTATTCCTCCAGTCAGATAGGTCCACATCAACATGTCCAGATTCAATGTACCTGACTCACCAGTAATGGCACAAATTTTGAGGCACCTACCCCTGTTTCCTATTGGTTCTCAAATTTTAAATGTAATTTTCTCATTGGCTAAGGAGGTTTTGTTGTAACAAACCCTAATTAGGGTTTCTATCTTGTAATCCTAGCCATTGATTGTAAATCAATCTGAGCCATTGAGATGTAAAGAGCTCTCTATATAAGGCTTTGTCTCTTCGTTTGTAAAGGTTAATAGTTAGTTCGTAGAGGTTAGAATAGCTAATGATTAATAGCAAATAGAATAGCAATTAGAGTAGATTAGGAGGAGAAGGCAAGAAATTGTTGCCTAAATTGTAAATGAACTCCATTTTCATTGAAGTTATGGTGAAATGTGTCGTTTCTTTGCATTATGCATGGTCTCTTGTTGAATCTTCATTTTACATGATGGTTAATTAGATCGAATGAAGGAAGTTATTGAATGCAATCGCGTGGAATCTGCTTAGTCCAAACCACTAGCCTCTTGCTGACTGTAAGTGCACCCTACGTGGTCAACTGGCATTGAATGAGCTTAATCTCGAGTCGTTATGCGTCTATTGTTCATACATTAGCTTGAATGATGATCAGTGTCTGATGGTGTAACGATTTGAACATATTCGAAGCATCCCTTGGAAGATTGCACTGAGTTGGTCTCGAATTGTTCGGTCTGATGGTCAGACCTAGCCCAGTAGGACTCCACCTAGTCATTCATCTATCTTCTTGCATTCTAGGTCCTAGAATAGATTCTCTAAACCCTATGCTTTTGATATTTCTTTATCTCCCAGTGAGTAGTTAGGACTTAAGTTCCAGCTAATTAAGCATTCAAGCAATCAAATGTAAGTCCCCTTATGATTCCAGCATAATCACATCAAACCAACTGTGCTTATCCACATGTAGAGACCCTACATACCAGAACCTTGGAGTTATTTCGATTGATCCTTAGGCAAATCTTCAGCATTCGAATAGCTTTGTTCAAGAGAGGATAAGATACCTTGGTATTTTATTCTGTGTTCGCATGTGCATAAAAAACACATCAACACTATACCACTAGCAATTTGCTGATTGTAAGTTTGCCTTGTGCGGTCAACTAGAATCCTTAAATGAGCTTAACTTCAATTGCTATTCACACTTTGACATGCATTGCCTTGATGGTATCCTTGTTGTTGATAGTAATTTGAACATCATTTTGCTCTCCTTAGAAGATCGCACTAAGCTTTGTCGAGTTGTTGCTTTGCATGTCAAAGCAAGGCTTAGTCGAGTTTCACCAAAGATTGTCCATAGTTCCTACATTCTTAGGAGTAGCGTAGACTTCTAATTTGCTATCCTTTTGCCATTTTATTTTCCAATAAAGTAGTTGGAATCTAAGTTCCAACAACATCCAAACGTTCAACATTCAAGTATTCAATGCAAGTCCCCTTGGATTACCAACAATCACATCAACAATTTAGCTTATCCATGAGTCAAGACCTGATAGTAGAAACCTTGGAGTTGTCTCATTTGATAGTGAAGCATAACATTTGAGAGACTTTATTCAAGAGAGGATAAGATACCTTGGTATTTTATTGTGTTTGAAATGCATAAAAAAACACATCAATAGGTACATTGACTTGAATCAGAAAAAAAATCATTTTAACTTTGAAAGTGTCATTTGTACATATATTCTACTGCTTGTAATTTATGAGTAGAATAATTTCTCAATCCATTAAAAAACCCAATAGCACCTTGTATTAGGGTAACTTCATCTACAAATTGCAAAGCCTTTATTGAAATGGCTTTAAAGTTGATAGAAATTTAGAATTATCTCATTCAGTATTGTAAACAAATTTTGACTTTTTAACTTTGTTAACCCTAAAATTCCCGTGGATGACAAATTGGCTAGGGGTAGTATGAAGGAATCTTTGCAGAGGAGGCTCCCCCTCCTACCTAATTGTGACAAAATTATACAAATTATACAATGATGGCTTCCTATAAACTAACATACACAAAAAACAAATAAATTTATGTGACTACATATCATTTTGAAAGCAACTAATGCATCTCTAGTTTTACAAAAAAGAAACAAAATATTCAATTGGGCAATAGCATAAGTCCTCCTAGAATGAAAGGAACATAACATTCCAAAGAATTCTATGGACAAAATTCCAATGCTAATCCTTTTAAATCTTTGTACATTCAAGAAAAACATCTTTATATTCCAAGAAAATTATGATTGTTACTACTTTCAATAGAGGATTACACTTATCCCCAACCATTATTACCTCTGCGATACCTTCTCCCAAGTTCAATTTTATGGTTGTAGATTCATGACATTTCTTATCTTTATCCCTCTCAAACTAGTAAGTTGGTGTATCATCCAACTTCACATTTCATAACTTGTAGTCCATACATTCTAAAAGGAATGTAGAAGTTGATGGTGTGAAATGGTCTCCTTTCAAATTTTTTCCTTTAATATCATCACCTTGTGCATTCTCCCCAATCTCTCCATTACTTGGATCGTATTATATTTAGGATCGAGAACTTCATAGTCTTCCATTTTCCAATGGAACAACCCATTGAAGGAGCTTGTTTAATCTTTAAAACACGGCTGCAAGTGTAAGATTCCTTTAGCATTTAGTTCCGCAGGGCCATCTTTGTTCTCTAATTACCTAAGTTACCGGTTCGGGTTTGGGAGTGAGTTCGAGGACGCAAACCTGGTTCGTGGGTTTGGGCAAAAAAAATTTGCCTTATGTATATATATATATATATATATATATATTATATGCTAAAATTTAAAGAAATATACAAAATTACAAATCTAAATACATTTAATAGTATGCTACTTCATCATTGATCAATGCCAAATGCCAATTAAATTGATAGTTCAGAATTTCAATAATATCACATTATGTCATATACTGATATGCCATATAATATATATCAATGTATCATAGATTCATATATGTCCAGGTTCACGATTCAAATGGAAATCATTACAATTACAAAATGGACAATAAATATAATAATTGTCTTCTATCTTCAATGTTCATCAATCATCAGAAGGATCTAGATCAAGATCATCATCATTTGTGTCAAGTTCAAATTCCAAATCATTTGAACCCAAACAAGTGCCACTCCCACTAGCTCCATCAGGAGTAGGTATCTCATCATCATCATTTAAAGTGACTCTAACCAGATCATCAACAGTTGCATCCAAGTTGGTACACTTAGGGGTTACATACCAAAGCTTCATTGCCCCTTCCTTGTATTGTTGTTTCTTCAGGGGTTACAAAATTATAAAACTAAATACATTTGATAGTATGATACTTCATTATTGATCAATGCCAAATGCCAATTGATAGTTCAGAATTAGATTGGAAGATGGAACAATGCAAAATGGCAGAAGAAAAACATTTAATAGTATGCTACTTCATCATTGATCAATGCGTGAGGAAAACCCAACGATAGAAGGGGTGCTTCTAGGGACATTTTAGAGTTTTTGGATGCAAAAAAAAGGTCAAAAATGTCTGTGTTTGTTATATTTTGGTGCTCAGTGCCTTTGGATACGCCCGGATTTGTATTTGGCGAACCCAAACCCCTAGGTACGTACCTAGGGCAAACCTAGACGAACCCCGAGCGAACCTGAACCCAAGCGAACCCAGTAACTTAGCTAATTACCCTTCTCATAAGTCTAAATTTGATGAATTAGATGAGGCCAATTCCTCACTTACTATAGATAAATAAAAGTAATAATAAATCATTAATCCTCATGAAATCTAAACAAAACAAGATTCAAAAACTTTTGCATTATAAATGTCATTTCAAGAACCTTTACCATGCTGATCTCATCAATAGCAAACACACAACTAATTAAATGATTCGTAAAGTACAAAAACCATCTAATGCTACATTTTCAACATTTCACTGGTTAACTAGATAACCAAGCTGAATTAAAAAATCATATATTGACAGATGTTTTCCCCCTGCAACAAGACAACTGATATTAATGTCTAGAAATATATTTTCCCTCAGCTGCAATCCATGATACATATCTACGATATACTAATTTTTCATATTTATTCAGTGGTATAACAACTCCATAAGATCATGCACTGCATAAAAGTAGATGTATTTTTCATGTTTCGGTCATCTTCATTGTTTATTTTTGTATAATATTTAATTTTTTTCTATACATTTCTTAAGTCAGCAAATTTCTTTTCCATTTCTCTATTTCAAGGAATACTCGGGGTTTCCTTTCCATAGTATTTTCTGTTTAAAAACCATATCTAATTCCACATTTTAAGCAATCTGAGCTGAGCTCGGTCCTTTACAAAAGAGACATTCCAGTGGCATGAAAAGTTTGAGTCTTGCATTATATAGCTTTGTCCATATCCTCTATTGGTGTGTCTAGAGGTTACCTCGCTCTTTCTTATTCCATTGATGCTCAGTTTAAGTTTTAGACATACAATGCCCTGTTGGATTTTTCTACTCGTAGCAGATAAAATATTTTTTTGCACTTTTGATTCTCATTCATCAACTTTAAGGACTCATCAATGTTGCTATAATTTTCTTCCCTTTGTTCATTATTGTGGCCATAAGAAAATTTTCTAAAATGGAAAGAAAGATAAAGAGGAATTGTATACCATTTGTATATTCCTTCCTTGACGAGAAAAAGCTGCATCTATGACATGCCTTGCTGTTGGTGGGGCACTGCAAAGTAAAAGCTCAGCACCCTGCATCACTGCATGATTCTGGTTGCTTTAGTTATCAACATGTTTCCGATTAAATTCAGCTAAAATGCATTTAGACTGTCTCACATCACAATTGTGCTGTTAAAGACTCACTTCAAATTGTACATCTGTCATGAGATATTTTATTGATGAACTCAAAATTGCATTATATCCAAGAAAATACAAAACCCGGACTTAAACCCATTCACAAATGACACAAAATAGATATATACAAGCAAAAAACATTTTCTATTGGTCAATTTCTTCAATAAAACCACATTATGGACATTATTTTGGGTGTTGACTCTATTTTCTTGAGTGCAAGAAGAAAGACAAATGCACACAGAAAATTAGAATGAGTGAATGATCAGTGTAGTCAAGTTCACAAACAAGCAGCAAAGATTATCAACTATCTTATACTGCAAAGGCACAAGGAACACTATATGTACAATAGAGTTAGAAATTAACAGAAAGAGATTAAATGGTAACAGAGTAAAAAAAATATTATCCAGATAGAATGAATGCATCCAATGTTTACATCAGAGATAATATATTCACAATAAAAATCGAAGTTGATTGGTTACCAACAAAAGGGACAAAAAGACGTGTAAATAGAAACCACCACCACCAGATTCCATTAAGCTGAATTTGATGGGGATTCATGTGCAATCCAGCACTTGCTGCCAGAGCTGGTTGTCTCCTGAGGGGCCACAATAGGATCTTCAGGTTAACGGAGCTTTTTATACTTCAAAAGTGGCCAGTAACAAGGAAGAAACAATAGCACTTCTGGATGGACTAAAAATGGCCAGTGACTCGGGCTTTAAAACATTTTGTTTAGGGGGAGCCACAATGATCATTATACCAGCTTTCCAAAAATTAAAACTCCTAGCTAGAAATTGAGATTGATCTTAAGCAACACTCACACTTTAGTCAAATGCTAAAAGGCCATATACTTCTACCCTTGCTATCAGGAATGTAATCATCCAGTGGAACTTTTGGTAAACCCTGGTGTACAAACCCCTTGTCAAACTGCCCTAAGTTTTTCGTTTTGATGGATTGACATTTTGTCAAACACTTTGCATGCAAGTGAATGAGGTAATATCCCTGTTTACTTTATAACAATATCTCAACTCTACACAGATTTTTAATTGAAACAACAGATTATACTTGGATTCAAATCAATTCGAATTCAATGTAAAACATTTCACAGCTTAACACCAAGGAGTTTAAATCAACATCTTTATTATTAATGAGTTTCAGGAGCACAGGCAAAGAGAACTTTAAAACAGACTTACACCTTCCTATTGTCGCAGTCCACTATGATCTGTGGTATCACTGGATAGATACAGATTGCTGCTTGGCGTTGGAAGTCGCCAAACCTATTATCTTGCCCTCCACACTATGAAGGTATCCGACTACAAGCAGTTTCCCGACAATGCCTGTATGATTCTCGCTATCACCAACAAACCTCCTGTGCGATGAAAGCTCCAATATTGGACCTGTCTAGCATGAACTTCCCTTCACAGGGAACCATCCAACAATGATGTGCACCCTGATTATATATTTTTCCACGGACAGACTAACACTCACACTGAGAATGATTCTTCATGGCAAAAATAAGTCTTCTGTGAAATTCCTTAGTTCTACTATCTATCCCTCACAGCAGCAGTCATCACCACGGAAGAGTAAACATTCCAACCCATGTAAACATTAGAAATATTAATTTCTATTGAGTCGGCTTCAGACAATGTTTCCGCAGACCATTCTGATTATTTCAGATAATCAAATGCTCAAAGAAATATTTATTTGAAACAATAGGTTATACTTCATATTCTTTAATATTGGCAAATCTTAATATCGACATTCAAATACAACTCTACTGAATCAGCTTCTAAATCAAAATATTAGTCAAGCCACGATTCACAAATATATTATACATCAGCAGATATCAAGATAATCGAACATGAACAAATATAATTCCTGAAACAAAATAAATATTTTGGCCGACTATATATTATTGCCGCTGAGGATTAATATTTCAAATATCGGCTCAAACAGATGTTATTGGCATAAATCATCAAATATTATTACACGCCAAACTTTGCAAGCTTCGGCCCAATAATTAATTCCTCAGCTTTATATAAAGCAACAACCATAGGAAAGTCATTCAAAATACGAATCAGGCTCCCATATAAATCTTCAACAATTTTGATATTCAAGAAAGTATAACCATATTTTTCAAACAGATATAAAATACCTTTATTACTGAGACTTCACAAATTTGGTACAAGTGTGAACTCCGTCGCGAATCCACTCCCAGGGAGAAGAACTAGGGTTTCGTCCAGCTCTTCTGTCAATCTGCTGAAGGTTTGTGTCCTCAGAGATTCAGGTAATGCGAAGCATCAGACAAATTCATATCAAAGCCAATAATATCTGAACATCCAAATCCTAACCAAAACCTCCTTTTATAATAACTTGACGAGCCTTCTAGAATTTTCCATATTCCACCTCTTGAAGAATCTTCTAGAATGGGCTGGAAAAATTTTATAAATAAAGTGACATTTAATATTATTTTATTATTTCATTTTACTTTTTAATTAAATTAATTAATAAAAGTCATCCTTTTAATTAATACATATTTTTGGACAACTTACTAAAAAATAATTTAATTAATTGTCACTTCAAAAATTGGGGACATTACACCTGGCACCAATAAAGAATTATTTTCTTCTCCAGTTGGGTCATTGCCAGATGATTGGTCCGCGTTCATCCAATTACAGATTGCCTTGGTATCTAAAATAACAAATAAGCTAGTTGTGAATCAAGGAAAAAAGAAGCACCAGAAATAGAGACACAGCAGTTGAGGCATCCCTCACATAGAGATGTTTGCAGTTACTCTACATACCATCAGTCTGCTGTGATTAAAATCAGAATCTGAAAAATAATAATTACATTTGCCTCAAGGTTTATAGATTTCACTTTACATTACACAAAAAGTTCAATAACGCTTTGTTTAATTCCCTGTGTTGCCAGTTCAGGTTCAGATTTAGTTTAGGGATTAGTTTTGGGGGTTTAGGTCCAGTGATTTTATTTTCTTGTTTTCAGTGCTGCTAGATTTGGCCATTATATATGTGTGTGTGTGTGTGATAACATATATATTAAAAATGAATTATAAATTTTAAATATATAAATAAGTAAATAACATATATTAATACAAACAAAAAATTAAATATATTATTAATAGCTAATAAATAAACATAAAATAATATATATACTAAAGGGCAATACTATTACAAAATTGCAACCTTCAGAGGTTACAATAAGCCACCAATGGCCAAATACGAACATTTGATGAACAACAACAGCTAGATATCTAGAGATTACAAAGGATTCAAAAACTACAGATAGCTACCCATAGTAAATTACTAAATATTATCAAGGAAAAGCTAAAGAACCAAAGAAGAACCATGTATAGACCAGTATTTAATCTGTTTGTTGCTATAATTCCTGCATAGAGGCCTAAGTATAGCTGTCATTTGAGTATATTGTCAAATCTTTATGTCCTCTGGCATTGTTCGTAGATATTGCTCAGAATTCATGCATGCAAAACAATTTCATGCATAGACAAAACCCTATCATGGACATTTGTGATTTACGTGGAGAAATTTTACAGAGCTTAACTGCAATTGAAAAAAAAAAAACATTTATGAAAAGAAAAGAGAGATTAACTGGAATTAGAAAAAAAAAAACACATTTATAAAAAGAATATAAAGAGAGCTTAACTGCAATTGAAAACAAAAAACCATTTATGAAAAGAAAACAGAGAGAGTTTAACTGTGATTGAAAGAACATTTATGAGAAGAATATTGACAAAGCTTAACTGCAAATAGTTGGTACTTAAAATCTGTTTTTTAACAGAAAAGTATTTTTTTCCACGGTTCACCTTGGTTTGCTCTGGGTAGATCCAAGGCTCATCTCTGAGACTATGAGTTCATCCCAAATACATCTCAATAATTACAATTGAAAACAAAAAAAAATTAAACAAAAAAACTAAAAGAGCTTAACTGCAGTTGTTAGGTCCCTAATATTCTATCCTTCTAAATATAGTAAGCCGAAGCACTCGTGACATGTCTAACCTTCACATTAATTTTACTTAATACCCTAAGCCCTCTTAATTAGGATGAGTGGTGTGTCCCTACATAATTAAGCTTATAAAAAAGGAGAGGATAAGTCTCTCCTCAATAATCATAACTTTAAATACTGAATTGATATTTATTCTCTGATTAATGTAAACTGTCCCTTTTATGTGGCCTTTCCAACATCTTCAGAAGCTGTAACTTTTTTTGAGAGTGCCATTCTTGTTGGAATAGAGTTCAGTTAATGGCATTGTGTTCAGGGGATCAAGATGAGTCCATTGTTGCTTTCCAAGGGCAATTTCATCATTTTGGGCATATTCCAAACTTCTTGGAAGAATATTCAATTTTTGGAAAGTATCACTTTAAATTGAGTTGGATCTCCAATGAGCTCGTGACCATGTTTTTTGGGCTATTTTTGTATTTTCCGTAACATCGGCTGGAGGTGCAAAACATAATTTAATAATTAAATAATTAAATGCTGTTGTCAAAAAGAAAAAATTAATGGACAACTTATGTTAATTATTTACTTACAGTTTAAAGTCACTTTTATGGAGCAAAAAAGATTATTATTTAAAAAGTAATTTTAAAATATTAATTTTTAGAAAGCTTCACGGGAGATTATAAAAGGAGGATGAGGAGACACATTTGTGCATTGTTGGCATTTGATATTTTATTGGAATCCAATTGCGGAGGTTGAGCGGATTTGTTTAACAACAGCTCTAGGATGAAAACCCTGCAATGAAGATTGGTTTCAAGAGTGAAAGATATTCCCTAACCCATATGACATGATTCATTAAGAGTCACGATTTATGTGGAAAGGGAGAAATAGAGGTTTCAAATCAGACTGTTAAATATTTCAAGTTCACAGGATTTACAAGGACAAGTTTATTTAAGTTTTGTTAGCAAAAATAAATTTGCAGAGATCTATGAAATTTTCAGTGGTGTGTGAATGGTGAAATAACAGAAGTTTTTGTGCAGTGTGTGCCAGTGGAGAAGGAATCAAATTTATTGTGTTGTGTTGTGAAAAAAGATGAACTAAAAGTAATATACATTTTACCGCTATCAAAGCCTGCAGAGAAGGGGCATGGCATTCCCTTGGATGCAACAAGGCTTAGTCAAAGTTCAACACAGCCTATATCTCCAAACCCAGTTGCAGCCTTTAATAAGTGAATAACTTCATAATAAGGTTGCCATACAACACACAAGGTCTGTTGTACCATATTATTTATCAACAAGAATGGAGAAATGAACATGGAAAGGCATTGAAGCCTTAGCGAATCGGAATCCCAACGTAGCTCCATGGTCAAACCTATGGGCAACGCAGCTCATAAAAGGAGGTTACAAACATAATAAGGTTGTCATATAAATCTTTATGCCTGCCATACCTCCTGGGCATGAGCCGTACCATTCTTGAACTATCGTAGCACTGTCAAGAAAGATTTGGAGTTTATAGGAATTGCTGTATGGCTTGTTTGGAAGCTTCAAAAAGATCAGCAAGAGAAATATTAATATTTTCTGTTATATGATAAGAGCAGTGATATTTCTGTGTTTAAAATTTTCTATAGCAGCACATATATTTGTCATTTAATATTTGATGTATACATTTTCTTGGTATTTAATTGATGAAAGAATGTTATTAGCATCTCTATATGAGTAATTAGTTCTCTAGTGTTTGTTGATGCAGCTATGCCAAAATATTCCTACATGCAAACTGTTTGATGAAATGTTTGTGCATCATAAACTGTGAAAATTGCAAATCTTTTAGTTCCCACTTGAAGTGGTCTGCTATTTTATTGGTTTTTTACATTTATTTCCAAGAAATGTCATAACAAGTTTACATTTATTTCCAAGAAATGTCATAACAAATGGTGTGAAAGTTACATTATTGTTTCTACCATAACTTACTCGCCATTGTGAATTTGAATTTTTTTTTTGGCGGGGTGGGGATTTATAAGTACACATCAAATAAAAGTTCAAGTAGAAATTTAGAGTTTTGCAGTAAGTTTTGTGCAAGTTATTGGAATTTTATTTTTTCCATTAATTTGCTCTACATGAACCAAATTTTGTAAATAAAAAATAAAAATTATATTTTTGGAAAGCATATGAAAAATTAGGTGAAATTATTTCTTTGTAATTTATTTTTAGATACAAAATGCATTCCCTAATTTAGTCGTTAAAGTTTGGTCAAAAAACAAACATCAAATTCTATCATAGCCCATCTTCTAAAATTTTATGGTTACAACTCACACTAGATACTATACTCTATCAATTAATAAAAAAAGAATTTAGAGTTCAAAATAAACACACATCTAAAGCCATGTCATATTTAGGACCCAAAGACTTTTTTATGAATATTGAATCCAACAACCCTCTTTATTGTCCACCAATTAAAATTGTGGAAATGATTCCATCAAAATATGAAAAGGTGGTAAATTTAATTAAGGATGAATTATTTGACCCATTTGCAACATCTTTAAATATGGGGTTTAGCTACGTTTTAAAAAAAATGTCAAATTTACGAAACCAACAAAGCCACCAAAACAAGTACAACTCTAATAGACAAAATCAAAAGATAGGACAATCTTTTCAAGACCCAAAATTAAATCTCTCCAAAATAATTATCCATAACTTTAATGGTATAGATATAACTTCATGGATAAGTCTCATGGAACATTATTTTAATATTCATATTATATTTGATGATGCAATGCTTGGCATAGCTTCACTACATTTAAAATCTAAACCTTGTCAATGGTGCCAATGGATGATGAATTAAAATTAAGGGAAATTGCTTCGTTGGAAAGAACTGACTCACAACTTAGCCATCCACTATGAGAAACCATGGAAGGGAAGCTATTTTACCCAACTAGCAAATTTAAAACAAATAGGATCTATAGCCAAATATAATGTTGAGCTTATGAGATTGGCAATTCGAAAACAAGATGTGACACCTTATTCAAAGGCTACAACTCTACATCAATGAACTTAATAACGAAATTAAACATGATGTTTATTTGCTGAAACCTTGTGCAATTAGAGAAGCTATGCAACAAGACTTGCATATCGAGCAGCGAAACTTCACCACCAAAAGATCCATGAAAGGACAAACCATAGGATGGAAATATAGAAATGTCACTGACCCTATTAACAAAAATGGAGCCAACTTCATTCACCCAAAGCAAAAAACTAGGCTAATTTCCCAGCAAGAAACAAGTAAAAGAGAAAATGGTCTATGTCGTCATTGTGATAACAAATGGTGGGGATCATAAGTGTGGTAATAATGAGAAGAGACTAATGATTGTTGGGAATGAGGTTGAAGAAGAGGGGAAATAAGCTATAGAAGAACCAAATGTGGAAAAGGAGCATTTAGAGAAAGAAAGCACTATTATCTCCCTACATGCATTGAATGCCACAAGCACACCATAGACACTTAAAGTGTTTGATTATATAAAAAAGGGAAAGGTGACAAATGTTGGTTGATACAGGTAGTACACAATTGTATTGATAGAAGATTGACTAATGACCTGAATTGTTTTGTATATCCAATCTCTAACTTCTACGTCATAATGCTAATGAGAAACAACTCTCTTGCAATGGTAAATGCCATCATATAAACTCTCAATAGGAGATTGCCACATAGATTTAAAAATATTTGCTATCCTAATTGGAGAATCTGTAATGTCCCCTAATGGGTCCCTCTTATATTCTGTCCTAGAATCACAATTTTAGTACATAGAGAGAACAATAGAAGGACACTAATGTCAACTAAAGCTTGGTTTGGGACCTGCACAACAAATTAGACAACATTTCTATTATGTCATGATAGAACATATATTCGTTATTCTTAATATATTGCAAGGTGTATATGAAGGATTCAACAACCCTTTCTCTCTTTACACCTGTCCTCATATGGAGCTCAAGGAGAATCACACAAGGTGCCTCGACTCTATCCCTCTCCAACAATCCCAAGAGCACCAAGGACCTCATCAACTTGCCCTCTTCGCCCACACTCAGGGTTGGCGTAGCTGCCGGAGCCTAGTGCTCTTGCTTCCTTGTATTCACCCTCCATTTGTGGATAGTGAGATTGAAAGGTATTACAGACTCCATCATATAATTTACTTAATCGTCATATGAACCGTTGGTGATAGAAAGGCATATTAACACTGTCTCACATATTGCAGTCTATATTAATATTACTAATAAATACTGCATAAGAACATTATCAGGCATCATATATTAAACATACATATTAAGCACATCCCCATGCATACCACCAAGAACAAGGATGTTACTGCCTGTAACTTAATAACAGTTCTGATCTGATCTAATCAATGGTGCTGTCATTGGAGACTTTTGATTCCTTTCCTTTATATCTCTCAATGTGAGGTAGAGATCATGCCTCTTCATAATGTATGCCCTTTGGCAAGAGACACACCCTTTCACCATTAGCACCCTTTGAAAGAGTGCAACTCTTCATTATTTCTGCCCTTTGAAAGGGACACTTCTTATTTAAATCAGATCTGCATTTGTGATTCCCCCAAACCATCCCCCTCAAATGAGGCTCTCTTCTCCCTTTTATATCTCATGTTTGAGGGAGTCACAACTTTTCATTCATGTCTTTTGGCCATTCATTAACTTAATTAAATTCATTATATTATTTTCTATTTTAATTTAATTTTATTTATTTTATTTTTTATTCATTTGAATTTGAATTTTATTTTATTTATTTTATTTTTTATTCATTTGAATTTTAATTTTATTTTATTTATTTTATTTTTTATTCATTTGAATTTTAATTTTATTATTATTATTATTCACCATTAAATTCTATTTCAAAGTGGGGACATTACAGAATCAAATGTAGTTTTAGGAGTGCAATGGATTAGACAATTGAGAACAATGTCCTTTATTTTCAAGAATTATTCTTATAGGGATACAACCATCACCAAGTCAAATTATGTCAAATTATTAGCTCTCATAGCATAGATAAATAATTTAAGAAAGGTTCTTATAGCACAAGAAAACAACTACATTTTGTAGAAGCTCAAGATATAAAAACTCAAGATCAATCAAGATTCAAGAGATTATTCAACACCATCAAGAGGCATTTCAAGAACCCAAGGTTCTACCCCCAATCCAAGACCATGATTGCACCATGGAATCAATACCAAGAAGCATCACTCATCCCAACAAAAGTGCCTATTCATCCCCGATGATTATGCTTACAAGAAGGACACGCCATGGAGAATATGCCCACATTACAAGGACCTCAACAAAATCACTCATAAAGAGCCTCATAAATACAATATTCCAATCCAATTAGAATTCCCTAAGTTAGATGAAGGCAAACTTATTTTATAAATTCGCATAATCATTGAGAAACAAGTCAAACAATTGCAAAATAGAGCCATCTTTGAATTCCTAATCAAGTGGAAGAGTTTACTAATTGAAGATGTGACATGGGAAGATGAACAATTCATACAAAAGTGTCCACAGTTGCTCAGCATTGAGAAAATGTCCCCTTTCTAGGAGATAGGCATGGTTGGCCTATTATCTGGGTTCCTGTAGGTCAGCAGAGTGGTTAGGGGACCCATCCAGGGATCATGGAGCTTTGCAGGTGGCTTTGTAAACCATTTCAAACACTCAAATGGCAGTTCCTATTTTTTAGGAGATTGCCAGTTGAGTGTTTGACCATTGGAGGGCCGAGGAGCATAGTAGAGTGGCTTAGGAGTCTTTATCATCGATTTGAGACAGTATCCTAATTTCTAGGAGTATCCCTACTTTTTAGGAGAAGACTGCCAATTGCACTACCACATCCAGTCATCATCCTTGGACAAGTGATAGCATTCGGTTTTCAGTTGGGGAGGCCAGGTGTTGGAATTTGAATAAAATTAATTATTAACGTTTTGACTATAATATTTAATTAAAATGGAGTTAAGTGATTATAATATACTTTATAATAATGTAATAAAGTGTCATAAAAGACCCCATGGCACACCTCCCTAGATAGATATGTGTTTGTTTTAAAAGGGGGCCACTTTATTAATGATGAATAAGACCCTTATTTGATCTAACTTTTCTAATAGAGGAGGAAAAATTAGAATGTGGCGTTGAGTTTGAAAAGTATTTTAATAAAAAATTATAAAGCGTTTTAAAATAAAGCATGGAAACCCTAAAAAGGTAGGTTTAGGGTTGGAGGCAAAGGCAAATAAAGTGACTTATCGAGCATTATTTGGGGATTCATTATTCATTTTTTATATCAGCTATTTGGAATTTGAACTCTGCAAATGGATTTCAGCAGCAGACAAGCCTCCATGAAACGATAACTCCTTGGGGATCAATGAATCGGATATCCACCCAGTTCATAATTGTGGGGAATTCATACAGGATTATTGTTTGTGCTTCAATTGAGAGTTATACCAGCATATTATATTATAATTATCAGCAGATTCAGACTTTGTATTGCAGATTTAGGAAGATTTGGAGACCCCCAAAGGCAGCCATACCATTTTTTGTGCCAGCCGTACCACTTGCAGCCCTTTGGCTTCTCCATTTGGGCCATACAATTCAGTTGAAAGCTAGAAATTGTTGTCATCTTCATTGTCAACACTTTGCTACATGGGTTTGATGCATTCTACAGGCTACAGATGTCAATTGGGATCTAGATCAAGCATACTTTGTGAAATATTCAGGAAATCCAATAGTTTGGCCTGGAGGCCAGGCACATTTCTTAGCAATTTTAGTATATTTGTTTTTAGTAATTATTGTTGAGACAAATAAAGCTCATTAAAACCATTTCCAGCTTCTGGGTGCTCTTAGATTGTAGTCTGCACCAAATTCTTCAATAAAGATTTCCCTAGTTTGGGGGTTGGACACTTGGCATGCAATTCTACTGTCCTAGTGGATTGGAATTCTTAATTCTGAAATTATTGTCCTGCTGTTCTTAAAATCAGAATTCTGAAATTAAAAATCAGTCAATTGTATTCTTGCATTTTGCTTTGTCATTTGATCATGAATAAACACTATGCAAACTACTGAAAACAAACCCAAGCAAAAACCCTCAGCAAAACAGTCATAGAACATCATTACAGCAACTTGGAAACAAAAAAAATTCAGTTCAGACTGGTTAGGGATTTTCATAAGGTTCCTAATATTCTATCTTCCTATTTATAATAAGGTGAAGCACTTGTGGCATACTTAATCTTAAAATTAGTTTTAGTTCATACCCTAAGCCATCTTAATTAAGATAAGGGAGCGTGTCCCTACATAATGAAGCCTATAAAAGAGTATAAGTCTCCCCCAAATAATCATAACTTCAAATACTGAATTCATATATTATTTCCAAATTATTGGAAGTCACCCCCTTGAACTGGTCTAATATTTTTCTAGCTTTAATATTTATTAACAGGAAATATCATAATAGTTAATAGAAAAAAAAAATATATGAGAAAAAAACTAATAGATCTTAAATACAATTAGTTGGTTGTAAGATTATTTTTTTTCAAATAAAGCATTATTTGGGAGGTTCACTTGAGTTAACCCAAGGTTCATCCTCCGGATTGGATTTGTCACAAGTACATCTCATGCATTTCCAAGACAAAACAAGAAGGGGATAATCCTAAGACATGTACATCCCTAGTAACATAGTTTTCTCCTTTTGACAAATTCTTTTGATTACCAAACATAGTGTTTTCCTTGTGACTTGTGATGATCTCTTTTGAATCTCAAACATAGCTTTTTCCTTGTGACAATCACTTTTCAATCCTAATCAGATCAAAGCTCTCAATATCAATGGAGATTGGGTTGGCACATGGCTATGATGGACAAGGTGTAGTAAAAATTGATGTCAAATAGTGTTAAGGCATTATCAAGGACAGTCAAAAGATTTGCTGCTAATTCTGAATTCAGTATCCAGGATTGTTGTCAATGATGATTAAAATAGTCAAAAGCGATTCCAACTACTACAAAAGGAAAAATGATTGAAAAGCAACAATCCTGATTTAGTGATTATTAAAAACAGGAGCAGCAACAAAGAGTGAAAAATAGAAGGATAAAAATATGAAGTTCAAAATAAGATTCTTATTTGTGTTTTAAAACCCGGCTATGTTTAGAACATAATTGGCAGACTTTGACTTGGCAAGCCCAAAATTTGTGACTTGGGAAAAACTCCACATAAACTCATCAAAAAATTCAGCAACTTTGAAAATTGTATAAATATATTTAAAAACACATTTTTTTGCAAATTCAATGACAAAATGTATCCAATGAATCCATAAATGAGTATAAATTTTTTTTCTACTAAATTTGATTAATATGAATACAAAATCGCATCATCATGCTGAATCTTGATACAATAGATAGCTAACAACTAAGTGTGCTCATTTTTTGAACTCAAGTGTAACATGTTAAAAGAGCAAGCATCCAAGTCAAATTGCTTTAGCTCCATATCCCAGAACTTCATGGGGGTTTGTGGGTAGTGCCCCCAATAAGATCAAGGAGCAAAATCTCTAGCAGGGTCAATGGGTAGCCCCCTCATGGGATCCAAGGGTAATACCTTAGCATGTCCCCTATCACAATACACAGCAAAGCCAAGGGGGAAAGCCCCTACCACCAAGCCCAAATGACAACCAACAAACCTTCGCAGTGCTTACCATTTTCATAAAAATTTTAAACATATTGACAAAGGTGGAAAAAAATTAAGAACAAAAAAAGGCAAAAAAATGGACAAATTTGTGTGAAATGAGATTTTCTTGTGGGCTTAGTAAGTTTTTTTGAATGAAATAATCAGCGAGTACTCGCCAAACAAAACCTTGTGAGTTTTTCAACAAGTTACTCGCGACCAAAAAAATGAAAAGCACTCATTGATTATGCCACCTATGGTTTAGAATATTATTTTATTGTTATAAGAAGGATGATAGATCATTGTAAAGCATAGAGCGGAAAGATTTATTGAGAGTAAGAAGGAGAGGAAAGTTCATTTTTTTTATTGTGAGATCAATATGATGTTGAAACAAAGTAGGAGACTAGATATTATTTTTGATTAAAAATAAAGAAAGAAAAACTTTCCAAAATTTTTTGACTGATATTACAATCATGAGGGTGAAATTTATTTTACGTTTCTAAATTCTTGAGGCTGTTGTTATCCTATTCCATGCAAAATTATCAATGCAAGTGAGAACTACATTGGAAAGGTTCATATTTGAAGCCCCTCCACCAAAGTCCATGATCAAGACACTTCGAGAGAAAATATCAGTTCTGTTTTGGTTGCTATAATGGCAGCTACCAATTGTACAACTTTAATTCTACAATTTAAAAGTGAGAACTTTTTATTTTTGGAAAAATCAATATAAAAACGTTTTATATAGAAAGCATGAAATATATTAGCAAGTGGGTAGGTTGAACCTCTACATTGGAATACATCAAATGCAAAAGATAATATAGACAAGAAAGAAAATAAGAAAAAGGATGCTGAAGCATTTTTCTACCTTCAAAGTGCTATAGATGTGAGTAATTATCTATGAACCGCAAGTTACAAGACATCAAAGGAAGCATGGGAAGCTTTAGAAAGTTCATAACAAAAGGGTTGGAAAGCTTCAAATGCTAAGGATGAGTTGTGAGAATTTAAGAAAAAAACATAGTGAAAAAGTTGGAGATTATGGCAGTGAATGATAGCTTAGTTGTTAAGAACATCTTGAGATCTCTTACACCCAAGTGGATACATATTTACAAGTTATAATACAAAAAGAAAAGCCTACAAGTTTTATTCTCTTCAAGGTAGGAAGAGCATTATTTCAACAGATGTTATACTTGCTGAAAGAGAAGTCTACGAAGATTATTTGAAGAAATAAAATAAACAATTCAAGGAATAAGTTCGGATCAAAAATAAAAACCTAGAAGTTCAAGGTCTACACAAAGCAAGAGTTTAATTCAAACTCATCCTCCAAATCTAATGTTGGGTTATAATTTTGAAATAAGATTACAAAGAAGTCAAGTTAGAGAAAACAATGAAGATTATCACTTGGTTAATTATGCATTTTATTCAAATATTGAGATAGAACCTACTAAGTTTGAAGGAGTTGAAAAAAAAGAAAGGACTAACAGAATGGAAGAAGAGTAATACTAATGAAAGAAACAAAACTTGGGAGGTGATGTTACCATTGAAACATAGAAAACTAGATTGGTTGCAAAAAGCTATGCTGAAAGCTAGGTAGATTTTGATGAGACCTATGCACCTACTGCAAGACATTACATTAAAAGATTGATATTATTATTAGCAACATAGGAAGAATGTGAAGTTATTAGCATTACCATTAGCAACACAGAAAGAAAGTAAAGTACACCAGTTAGATTTGATGTGTGACTGTGAACCTTTTAATGGATACATTGGAGAGGAAGCATTCATGGAACAGCCACAGTGATTTGAAGAAGGCAAGAATATTTTTATATGTTGAAGAAAGCACTCAATGGTTGTAAACAAGCACCAAGAGCATGGTATTGAAGAATTAATACATGGTTTTTAGCAAATGGATATATGAGAAGTAAGAATGGGTCTATACTATTGAAAGAAAGAAACTTGGGAGCTTGTAATAAAAAAGTGATCAGAACTAAATGGATACCAAGACAAGTACAAGAGTGACAGTATCATTGAAAGAAAGAACACATCAGGACATTATTTTACATTCGGAGATGGATTTATTACATGCACTTGAAATAAGCATAATACACTTGCAGTATCCAGCACAAAAGCAAAGTATGCTGCATTAATAGTAGCATGTACTCAAGTAAGTTGGCTTAGAAGAGATCTGAATGATCTAAGAGAAAAACAAAGAAATTCTACAATAATATATTGTAACAATGATGGAGCAATATAATTAATTAAGAATCGAATATTTCATGCAAGGACAAAAACATAAAACTGAAGCACCAATATGTAAGAGAGTTAGTACAAGACAAGAAAATTAAAATTAAGTTTTGAAGGATAGAAGACCAATAAGAAAACATCATGACAAAAAGATTAAGGAAGATAACATACTCAAGTTTGAAGACAAATTTGCAAACATAGGGATTTGACATCAAGGGAAAGAAAGTAGGAAAAGATATGAAACAAAGTTAAGGTTACTACAAGGACAGACAAAACGATTGACCAAAATGCTAAAAATGTAAGGAACGATTGATTATAACTACTAGAAAAGAGTAGAAAGTTCAAAAGCAACAATCCTTATTTAATGATTGTTAAAAAACCGAGTTGAAGAAACAGTTAAAAAAGTTAAAAGGATACAAATAGGAAGTTAAATATAGTATTGTTTTTTAAATTTTTTGTCTAAAAGAAATGATATGTTTAAAGTATTAGTTCATTGTTGTAAAACTAAGAATAATGATTAGATAATTCTAGTCATAGAGAGAAAAGATTTTGCGAGATAACAAGACATAGAACTTCATAGCTTTTTATTGTAAGCTTTAGTATGATGCAAAGCAAAAAAGAGATTCAATATTATTTTTGATTTGATATAAAGCGAGAAAATTGTGCTTTAAGAAATTGTGGATGAAATTTATTATACATTTCTGATTTCTTGGGGTTCCTGTCCTACCCCTGTTCCCGTTCTAAATTTCCCAACACAAGACATCACATGATGCTCCCTCAGTATTCTTTCAAATAAACATACCTTTTCAGGTAGAAAATGTAAACACCATAGTTTTAAACTTGCAACTTGGAAAATCTCAAAAGATCCTTTCGCTTGGACTCAGCAGCTTGGCCTAAACTCACTGCTAGGGGAATTTTCACCAGACTCACAATTACTCACTGCAAATTCTGACCTGCAACTTGAGAAACTCATCCATGAGTAAATGGGTGAGTTACTTGGCAACCTCTAAAATATATGAACAACTATGGTTACCAAAGGTAAATCTTATGATAATTTGTTGTCTGAGATTTCCTGTTTCATGGTTAGTGTTTTCCTTCAATGTTTTGGTTTATATGGCTTTGGTGATTGGGTATAGTGTATGTAAGGCTGAGACTTATAACCTTATGATTGGATTTGTATAGTGCCTGGACTCAAAATTTTGGAAAAGAAACAGAAAAAGAGAAGCATATATTATTAAATGAATTCAAAAAAGTCATCAACAGGCTGCAAGGTGTTTAGTGTTTATAGTTTCTTTCACGCAGTTGGTTGTTAGAGGCTAAGTCACAAGGTTCGAATTCGAATTCAAATTCGACAGCCATGAAATTCGGATGAAATTCGACAAGGGAAAAATTCAAAAAAAAATTCGGATAAAATTCGCCTTCTATAATTTTGTTTATTTTTAAATATATGTATACTTCTAATAAATTATCAGAATAGCGACCCTTGTTGGAGAAAATCCGTGGGCGACCCAGCAGTTGCAGACACCCATGACCCAATAGATACAAAGCATATACAAAGAATACCCGCGACCACCTGAGTTGTGTTTAGAGGCGGATAGCAGTGCTTTATAGAGGAAATTCGATTAAATTCGATTTTTTTTATAGAAGTTTGAAATTCGATTAAATTCGAACCTCATCCATGAAAATCGCCGTATCCTGTGACTTAGGTTAGAGGTACTGTTCAAGGTTTCGGAGGCATTGTAGTTTTGGATGTAGTCCTACATGCTGATTTTTATAGGGCTTTTAAATTAGTCACCAAGGGAATGGAATGCTTCCTATCTTCTCTGATATTTCTGGCTCAAAACTCAAAGAAAAAAGTTAGCGTGGGCTCTTTGAATGAAAAAAACAAAGAAAAACTAGCAAAAAAAATGACAGCTGATATGTATATTAAAAAACTTTTGTAACTTAGGTTGGCTTCTGGTTGTGCCATTTATCGTACAATATTTTATTTTTCATTCTTCATATTTGTCCAGCCCTTTTTTATGTACAAGGGGGGCTCATCTACCAAGCTAAAAACAATCTTCACTAAATCACGAAATATATAAGATAACATACAAAAAGAAAAAAAGCATTAGCTAACCAATAGCATTAAAAAATGCTAACAGATAAATCTGTGTTGATTGTTTTCTTTCTATTTTCAGTTAAACTTCTTTGAACTAAAGATAAATAGTAAATACAAATTATTGTATGTTTTGTTAAGTGTGCTATAACTTTCCTAACTGACTACCACTAGTTGGAATTGTAGCCTCCATGCAGAATACATTTTTAATAAACCCCATGTATGCAAATTAAATGTTTAATTACACTAATAACCACATCAAATGATAGATTTACTCAGTAAATGTTAGTAAGCAACTAATTACCATGATCACTATAATAATTCGTAGCAACTGTAATACAAGTTCATTAAAATCCACTAGTAAATAGATTGAAATGAACCAAATCGTTGTCTATAACTATATGAAACAGGTTTCACTACATAGCATACTTGTCCAACATTTGCAAGAAGATGATAGGCAGGAGGAACTTGTACCACAAAAAAATCATATTTACACCATATAGCAGATGGCCACTGCAAGTATTGATAACATATCATTTGAATATTCAAAAAGAAGAAAATGGAACCTTAAAGTCTAGTAAAGAGCCCCATTGAAAACTCACCCAGGCCAATTTGGCCAAGACTATTTAACGCAATTTCACATTCATTGCTTTCTGTGAACTTCAACAATTCCAAGTTCATATCAATAGCTTGTATTACATTCTTAACATCTGCAAGGTAACAAATGTTCATTATACATAGTATTCAATGTTCGTTGACAATAATATAAAGCTAAATAATACACTTCTCTTGAAAATGACATTTATCGACTACACTAGACCTTAAAAAAGTTGGTAGAAGAAAACTAAATGATTATAATCACCAAGAAACACTTGAAAAAATATAAATTATGATCTCAATACAGCTATAATCATTTTCAGCATTTAATTCCACCACATTGACATGCATTAAGAAATATTGAAAATAAATTTGGGGCAAGCCCTGCCCTTCCAGTGATCTATAAATCCATGAATATTTTTTTTCCTTAAAAAGAGGCAACTGGATTTTAGGCAGATATTCTGATACTATTTCTATTAAGTTTGAAGTACTAGGGTTAGATCTGATACAATCTATATCAAACAAACATCATCCTTTAAGTTACTCTTAAAATGCTTTCATTAGATCTGCTCCTAAATGCAATGCACATACTATAAATTATGGCATGTGCAAACCAAATAAAACATATAGCATACTAGCATTTTTTGCATGACTTTGCTGCATGTAAACTATATTTTTCTGAAGCCTGCTGGAACACAATAAACCTTTTAATTTCCATTCACAATTTCCTCATCCATAAATATGGATATTGCAGTTCAAATTAAAGGTAACAATAAAAATATGCTTGAATAAACACATACTAATTCCAAAATACAAAAATATAAAAAGGAAGAAAAAGGAGAGATCAATTGTAACCAAAGTTGCATGGACATGGATACGGATACAAATACGGAAACGGTATCGGGTACGGATACAGCCATTTTTTAAGACCCCCAATATGGATATGGCTGGATACGTCATTCATAAAAAAACACATACACATATGTAACACAATTTGCTCAGTTATTCAAGGAGATTTTTTCATTACTTCAAAAGTAATATAGACACATAATTGCTACATAAATAATGATAAGTTGATTTAACATTTTAAAATATGCAAAAATAGTAGAGTTGCATTGGAAGATAACCTATATTACCCCAAGTTTCCGGGACGGGAACGGCAGGGGACGGGGGTACGCGTTTCCGGGACGGTGATTTTTTTTGCCAATTTTAGGGATGGCAAAGGGGACGGCAAAGGGGACGACTATATAAAAGTAGGGAAAATTAAAATATATAGGGAAATTTTAAATATTCATATGAAAACATGGATAAAACATGCACATATCCATTATAGAACCTTAACATATAAGAACTAGTAGAGTTCTTATGGCAAATTTGTGTTAAATTGAGAGTCAAAGTCAATTTGCTTAAAGAATTCATTGTCTATATGCAGAATTTATGGGGACATCCCCTAGGAGTCCCCTGTCCCTGGGACGGGGACGGCTGAAAAAAATACCGGGGACGCGTCCCCGAGTAACATAGAAGATAACCCAAAAAATGGGTCACTCAAATAGAAAAACATTTCATTTGTCTTTCTCATTGGGTGTAGATTTTGTTTATACCAATTTTTTTTTTTTTTAAATAAATTTAGGAAGATTTCAATCAATTTTTTTAAAAATCAAATCACATAGTATCTAGCATGGTTGGAAATCAAGGTTTTTTGGGCACATGTGGGTATGGTATTCAAAGTGTATCCGGGCTATATCAGATACGTATTTGTTTCAGATATGGGAACGGATACGGGGATACGCGTTCCCAGGGAGGGACAAAGGAGTTTCCAGCTACTCTGATTGTAACTAATGCAAATTGAAAAAAGTTTGCCTTAAATCATTAATAACCTCATGCAAGTTTAAGTCTAATATTATTATTTCTTAATGAATTTTCACATAGAAGAAGGCTAGCTATCTCGGTTAATAAACCCACCAAAATTATAATATTAACAATTTCCTATTAAGGATGGCTTGGATCACAGAAGTGGTACAGCAATAACAGTTACCCCTTGTGCCAAACAAACCTATAGAATATTAGCAAATTCACACAAATATCCAGCATGGTAACCATATTTTTGAAAAATACATTGCAATACAATGAATCCTTCAAACATTCAATTCCCATTTGCTATTTGTTCATCATTAAATATTTATATTGTTAAATTTTTGGATCAGAATTAAATTTGCAGAAGTACAGAGTAATATTTAAATGATATGTATCAATTCTGATCCAATAAGTTTAGTTTTCTAAAGAGATTGATTAATCTGAAGATGTCAATTTATCCCTCAATTGCTGGTTTTCAAAAATATGATTGATTGAATGTAGTGTAGAATTCACAGGGATAATCTACGCACCATATAATCCCCAGAGATATCCCACGCACAGCAATATATTATATGCACTGATATATGTTTATACGCACTGATATATGTTCCCCGCATCGCTCGGTATTCTCCAATAACCCCAATCAAGGGATATAAATACAAATCAATGTCAAATGAAATGACATGACTTTCAGTCGGAAAAACATGACCATAGACAAAGGGTTGCGATTGACTTAACAACCCGATAGGAGATTGACTTAACAACCCGATAGGAGTATTAACTTAATCACATGGAAATGATGAATACTTAACAATCAGTTAGTATATAAAGAAATCGTATGCTATAAGACAGCGATTAAAACAAAGTGATACTAACACAGTTGGAGAATTAATAATAGAGATAACTAGGAATTAATAAAATAATTATAATAACTAATACAGCAGTTAGGGGAAAGATATCTCCTGCTGCTATAACATCAACACTCCCTCTTAGCTAGGGAGGTATCTTTCCATATATACATGTCAAGGAGTCTCTCAACATGACATCCACAATGGCTACTCCCATTTGTGGAAAAGAGATCATCACGGAGTCACTCAACGTGATGTCCACCATGGCTACTCCCATGTGTGGAAGAGAATATGTGCACAAGTGCTCATCACGAAGTCACTCAATGTGATGTCGTCATGGAGTCACTCAACATGACGTCCATCATGACTACTCCAGTGGAAAGAACACAAGTGCAAAGGATTCATCATGGAGTCTCTCAACGTGATGTTGTCATGGAATCACTCAACATGACATCCACCATAGCTACTCCCAGAAGGTGGAAAGAACCGCATCTCCGTCTCAAAGATGGACAAGGGCTCTCACCTCAGATTTCTTTGTCACAGAGAAAAATGCATTATAGCAAATCACAAAAAGATCACTGATGTTGAGTCTCCCTCTTAGCAAGGGCTTCATTCTCCACAACTCCAAGCTTGTCTCAAAAATGCACAAACTTCACTTTGGAGAGAGGCTTGGTGAGAGTATCAGTCGTCTGTTCATTAGTGCAAATATATCTCACCTAAATAGCTTTCCTCAATACCATATTTCTGATGTAATGGTATTTGATCTCAACATGTTTTGTTTTGTCATGGAACACTGGATTGACAGATAGCTTCACACAGATTTGATTGTCACAATGAATAACAGTTGGCTCCAATGATTGTCCAAACAATCCTGCAAGGAGCTGTCGAAGCCACACTGCTACACATGCTGCAATATATTCTGCCTCTATTGTGCTTAGTGCCACTGAAGATTGCTTCCTTCTGCACCAAGAAATCATTACAGATCCCAAGCTAAAGCAACATCCAGAAGTGCTCTTTCTGTCAGCTACACTCCCGACCCAATCAGAATCTGAGTAGCCTTGTAGCTTTAGATCTATACTGGAAGAATATCTCAAACCATATCGAACTATGCCACACAAGTATCTCAAGATATGCTTAGCTGCAACTAGATGAATTTGCCTTGGTTCACACATGAACTGAGGGCACTCACTGCATAGAAAATGTCTAGTCTAGCATTGACTAGATACATCAATGATCCAATCAACTGCCTATACATGGTGGGATCTACCAGATCTGAACTAGCTACAAAATTGCTCAATTTCTTCAAATTTGCTTCCATCGGTGTAGACATAGATTTGCAATCCAACATCCCAAATCTCTTCAAGATATCTATGTTGTATTTTCCTTGACTTAGAATAATCTCATTGGGTCTTTGCCACACTTTCTAGTCCTAGAAAGTAGTGCATAAGACCTAAATGTTGTTGCTGCAAAGCATATTCTGAGATATCTTCGAGGAACTATTGGTTTTGGTTTGAAATATGAACATGTAGAACTTGACCTACATGGATTCACTGATTCTGATTGGGCTGGAAGCATAGTTGACAGGAAAAGCACATCAGGATGTTGCTTCAGTTTAGGATCAGGAATGATCTCATGGATATGTAGAAAACAATCTTCAGTTGTTCAGAGTTCTACAGAAGCTGAATACATTGCAGCCTCCATGGGAGCAAGAGAAGTTGTATGGCTCCGGAAATTGCTTGTAGGACTGTTTGGTCAGCCCTTAAATCCTATTGTCATCTACTGTGACAATCAGAGTTGCATCAAGCTTTCAATGAATCCTGTATTTCATGATAGGTCTAAACACATTGAGATTCCTTATCACTATGTTCGAGATATGGTGCAAAGGAATGTGATCCGACTAAATTATATTAGTACAGGTGATCAGATTGCAGACATTCTTACCAAACCTCTCTCCAGGATCAAGATTGAACACTTTAGAGATAAACTTGGTATTGTTGAAAATGTTATTTAATTTTGAGATAGAGTCTCATTTATTCTAATATACTAATATATTTAAAGATGTTTAGTGTGTAAACTCTTTTATTTGTCATGTGTGTGACTCCATGACTACATGGGCCTTCTGTGAACATTATTGAAGGGTGACGACTTTTCAATAATGAACACTTGTTTTGGTGATCATTTTACAATTATCAATTTAACTATCTTGATGGATATCATGTGACTTGATATCTGTGGACATGTCATGATAGTATATATATCTTTGAGACATTACGGTAGAAATCTGTTGGTTGATATCATTAAATAAACCATAATTATGATAGAGATCTTCATGGTGAATATTATGAACATAATATTCTTGGACATGCCATGAAATCATTATCAGTATGGTAGGCATCATGTGACTTGATGCCAGTGCACATACTGATAACTATGAGTTATGGTGAGTATCATGAGACTTGATATTCATTGTTGAACCATATCTCTGAATATCACTATGGTGTGATATCTCTTCTCTTCACAATCAATGGATGAATTGTGATGTTTTCTCTAACATGAAATGTGTCCTCCCTAGTTAAGAGGCAGTGTTAATTTTGTAACATCGGTCGTGCTATTTCATGCTTCCGATATATATTAATTTGATTACATATACTAATATGTTAAACTGTAATATATACGTTAACAAATGATAAATAAAACCAAAGTTCACTTATCAAATTTGACCAACGGTTACACCGTTCATGGTATCGAGTGGTAAAGCGATTCTCAAACAAGTCGCACTCTTTCCGATCGGGTAAGTAAACAATGATTAGTTTATGTGTTGTGGTGAGAGGTACATAGGGAAGAGATGTGTCTTCCCACGTGGGAAGACACATCTCTTCACTACGTAACCCCTCATCCACTTATATAACATACTTACATTGAGGAGGATGCACACACCGAAATTGATAAGTGTGGTGCATCTTTAAAATCACACTATAGCAGATAAAAATACAACTTTCAGATCATATCTCCATTTCTTCTATTTTGATCACAGAATTTTGAAAGAACTTAACAATCGGCAGCATTCTCCTACCACCACTTGCGGCACTCGGCTCCATTCACACCCTCCAACACAATAGTGTTGGCGGTGACCTTTCTTGTGGCTGTGGCTATGGCTATCTTTGACCTGTATTTCTGTTTGTTGGCTCTGGTGCTTGTATCCGTGCCTCCTGCAACTCAAACTCCTGATGGTAAAACCCTCGCGGTCTTGTCCATGTTTGTTTGCAACTTTGCTCGCCAATGGCGTTTGCCAGCTGAATGCATTCCCTATAGTTTGCCTCTCCTTAACGTGCCAACTGAAATATGGCTAACCATGGAACCGTTACACCACTTCCCCTTCCCTGTGGCAATGGTTGCGTACCCACATGGCTGCAACGGCCCCTTTCTGCCACGGCGGATATGCCACGAATCCCTTCTTCCACGGGACCGTCGCCTTTCTCTTCAGGCCGAAGGCCTATGGCTATGTGTTAATGGCTTAGCACGGGTTGTGCATGTGTGTGGCTTTGTGTGTGTTGGTTTGTACGGCTACGTGTCTGTGTGAAGGGTTGCGTGTGCGTTGGTTTGAGCGGGTTGCGTCTTATTTATGTTGTTGTGGCGGTGGTTTGTGCGGTGGTTTCCACCGCACGGAGTTCTGTTGTGACCATTTCACACATCACCCTATTAGAATGGGGACCCCCTCTTTTTCTCGGGTTTTTGCTTTCCCTTAGTTAGGTTTTCTCTCTGCTTGCTAGGATTTGAGTGAGTGAGTGGTTGCCTGGGCTGCCTAGATTAGGGTTTATCTCTGAAAGCTCATATTAGGGTTTCTTTCAAGCTGAGTCTAGCCTAGTTTTGGGAGGTCGTTAGTTGTCTACCTGAAACCTTAAGTTTGCCTTAATGAAGCTTTTCCTTTCAGGAGAATGAAGATGGCTAGATTGAGGAAAATTCTGGATAGGTCTCACGTCAGGATAGGTCTGGATTAATGGTTTTCTTGTCAGAGTCCAATTTTCCTCCAGGTCTGAGTCGATTGAGCAGAGTCAGTGGTCAAAGAAAGATGGAAGTAGAGATTTCAGAAATTGATGAACAAATGCACTTGATGATGATTGAAGGAGTTTTGGAAAGATATGACCAAGGTTGTTGACTTTTGAGGCGTAATTGGGAAAATTGATACATGTTTCACCTTGAAGAAGAGTTTTTAGACATTGAAATGATGAAAGCCAGCCTAGGAGGAGATTTTCGCTCCTGACCCTTCCAAAGGGTCCAGAGCAAAATCTTCCTTTCTTGCCTCCCTTTGGCCCTGAAAACCTAGTTGGACCTTGCTTAGACCAAGTTGGATGAGAAATTGTCTTGATTATGAAAGGAGGAAGATGATTTGATCAAATTGGGAAGAAAATGAGATAAACAAGGTGAGAAAATAGCCAAGAATAGGAATTTCGCTCCTGACCCTTCCAAAGGGTCCAAAGCGAAAATCCCCTTAAACATCAAATGCTCACTTGTCAAGGCTAGGATCATAGTTTCCTTAGGCATAGTAAGGGCAATTTGATACGTTCTAGCCCTGGGGAGTGATTGATGATGGATGAGATGAAGGATTTTGGTCAAGAAGATGAATTTCGCTCCTGACCCTTCCAAAGGGTCCAGAGCGAAATTCTTGAAAACTCTCATTTTTCCCTTGGCTAAAGTCAGGATCTTGATAGAAAAGCATGAGGAAGGATCTATGTTTGCCTCCCAAAGAGAATTGGAGTTGAAAAGGTCAAGAGTCAAGCCCAAATCATGATTTTCGCTCCTGACCCTTCCAAAGGGTCCAGAGCAAAAATCTTTGTAGCCCACATTTCCTTCCCAATTTTGGCTAAGTGTTGGTTTCTAGGGCATGTTTGAAGATGAATTGGTTTGATCTTGCCTTGAGTTGGAGTTGGTGGATTTTTGAAGAGCAAGATTTTGGCCTAAAGGAGAATTTCGCTCCTGACCCTTCCAAAGGGTCCAAAGCGAAATTCATCAGAAACCTCATTTGTTGCCTTGAATGGACTTGAAACCTTGTTCCTAAGGTGGAAAATGATCTAATTTTGCCTTTTAAGGTGGTTTGAAGTTTGAAAAGTGAGTAATCTAGCCTAGAATGAGATTTTCGCTCCTGACCCTTCCAAAGGGTCCAGAGCGAAAACCCTCTTGAAGCTCATTTCCTCCTAAGTTTGACTAAATTTTGAATTGCAGGGTATCTTGAAAGGAAGGATGGACATCTTGTAGCCTTTGGAATGTTTGGAAGCATTGAAGTGTGAAGGATTTTGGACCAAAAGGGTGAATTTCGCTCCTGACCCTTCCAAAGGGTCCAGAGCGAAATTCCTAAAAACTCTTATTTTTGCATTGAAGGAGGTCAAGTCCTTGGCGTGGATGGAAGTGAAGTAGCTTGTCTTTGCCTCTTGAGGTTGTTTTGAAAGGGAGAAATGAAGAATCTAGCCCAAGTCAAGATTTTCGCTCTTGACCCTTCCAAAGGGTCCAAAGCGAAAATCTCTCTAAGATGCATTTCTTTCCTTGCTTGGCTAAAATTTGATGTCCAAGGCGTAATGAGAAGGAGAATGAACTTGACCTTGCCTTTAAGAGTGTTTGGTAAGTATGAAAAGGAAGGATTTTAGCCAGGAAAGGAAATTTCGCTCCTAAACCTTCCAAAGGGTCCAGAGCGAAATTCCTTACAAACCTACCCTTTTGACCTTTCCTGGGCTTAAAACCTTTTTACTAGGGCGATGAAAGATGAGACTCTACCTTGCAATGAAGTTTCAAGTTGAAAGAATGATGATTTTTGGTCAAGAATGAGATTTTCGCTCCTTACCCTTCCAAAGGGTCCAGAGCGAATTTTCTCAAAACCTCTATTTGCTATCAATTTTGTGCTAGATCAAGTGTGGGCTAAGGTAAAATCAAGGAGGAGTTGCTCCTGAGAGTGACTTTAAGTTGCTAAAAAACATTTAAGATGAAGGAATTGAGCCTAAAAAGTGATTTTCGCTCTTGACCCTTCCAAAGGGTCCAGAGCGAAAATCTTAAAATCACCTTGTTTTCCTTACAAAATCAAGTCAACTTTGACTCTTTATGGTGTGGATGAGTGTGGGGAGAGGTGTTCTTGCCCTGATTGAAGTTGATTGAGGACAAATGATGAAGGAGTAAGCTCAAGTCAAGATTTTCGCTCCTGACCCTTCCAAAGGGTCCAGAGCGAAAATCCCAATTCCACCTTTTTTCTTTGCCAGGCAAAGTCAAGATTTTGATTTTTATGACCTAGAGAGGAGTGAGGCAAGGTGTTCTAAGTCTTGGAGGTGATTTGAAGTTGAAAGGATGGAGAAATAACCCTAAAACAAGATTTTCGCTCCTGACTCTTCCAAAGGGTCCAAAGTGAAAATCCTAAAATCTACATCATATTCCTTTCAAATTTGTGCTAAACCATGCCTAGGGCAAGGTCAAAGATGCCCTTGAGATTGCCCTTGAGTTGATTGTTGTCTCCAGAAGTGATGATTTTAGGCCAGCGGAGGAAATTTGCTCCTGACCCTTCCAAAGGGTCCAAGGCGAAAATCCTTCAATCACCTTTTTCTCCTTGCAAAATCAAATCAAACTTAGGTTGGATGAGAAAAGAGAAGTATTTCCTTGCCTTGTGAGGTGAATTCAAGATGAAATGATGAGGAAATGAGCTACAAACAAGAAATTCGCTCCTAACCCTTCCAAAGGGTCCAGAGCGAAAAACCCTAAAACCACCTTTTCCTTCAAAACTTGAGTGAAGTCAGGCCTAAACAAAGATGAAAGAGGCTATTTGAAATTCCTTGGAAAGATTTTTGACCATCAATGATGCATATTTTGAGCTAAAATTAGAATTTCGCTCCTGACCCTTCTAAAGGGTCCAGAGCGAAATTCTAGATAGGTCTTGTCCCTGGCTAGCTTTTGAGCAAATTTGACCTTTTGGGTCTTGTGAGGATCAAACCAATACTGGCAAGTTGAGAAGTGGATTCGAAATGAAGGAGTCTAGATGAATTGAAGTGAAGGAGATTAAAAATTTGACCTGAAGGGTGAATTTCGCTCCTGACCCTTCCAAAGGGTCCAAAGCGAAATTCCCAAAATGCAATGTTTCCTCCAAAATAGTGTTGAGCCAAGTCAGTGGTCGAGATGAATGGACCTTGGAGATTGCCTTGAAAAAGGTTGTTGATCAAAATTAGGTGAGTTGTGACCTAAAAAGTAAATTTCGCTCCTGACCCTTCCAAAGGGTCCAGAGCGAAATTCCCATTTTTACCTAATTTACCCATGTGAAAGGCTAAAAAATTGAAATCCTAGGCTTTGTTAGGCCAAAACAAGTGTATGCTCGCCTTCCGGAGGATTTTGAAGTGAAGAAAATGGGGTAACTGAGGCCTAATCAAGAAAATCGCTCCTGACCCTTCCAAAGGGTCCAGGGCGAAATTCTTGAGGACACCTATTATTCACCTTTGTTAGAAGCAAATTGCAAGATCATGATGACAAGAACATGAAAGATGGCAAGTCTAGGTTATGAGGATTTTGATTAATGAAGAGAACAAGCCTAGATGAAAGTTCAAATAAGCCTTGAAATAATTCAAGCCTCCTCGGAGAGACCTAAACTATGAATATTCTAATGCCTAAGGAGAATGAAAATTCATCAAGCCTTGATCAAGCTTTAGCATTCGCTAAGCTAGCCTAAATCTTTCCATTAGATTTGCTAATCAAACACATTTGGGAGACTAAGACAAATTCGCATGAATTAAGGCAATTATTAATTGATTAATTAAGTTCCTAAGCCTTAAAATAAATAAAAAGATCAACCTTAGGCTTTGAAATTAATTTAAAAAATCAAAAATTCACATTTTGGCGCCCAAGATTTATTATTTTTACTTATTTATCAAGTCGGCCAAGCTTGTGGAGGAGTTTTATTTTATTTTATTTAAACCTTTACCAAGTCGGCCTAATGGCAAAACAAGGTGAGCGCCCTATAAAGGGAAGGTGTTCTTTTGAAATTTTAAATCATTCATTCACTTTCTCTCATGCGAACTTGAAGAGCAGACCTACAAGGCGAATTTCTTACTAGTTGAAGGCAAATTTCCAGATCTTGAAGGTTAATTGAAAGCGAATTTCTGATTAAGAAGGCGAAATTGAGCAGGTTGAAAGATAATTTCCAGAATTTAGAAGATATTTGAGAAGCTGATTAAAGGCGAATTTTTGATTGAGAAGCTGATTGGAGGCGAATTTCCGGATTTTGAGGAAGGATTGAAGGCTGATTGGAGGTTAATTCATCCAAAGGAGGAGTCTAAAATTCAGATCAAACATCTTTGTCCAGCAAATTCTCATTTTCCTTTATTCATTTTTCAAAGGTTGATAGCTAAAAATGAAGGAAGAGGTATGTGTAATCCGATTTTTTGAAAGTTTATTCAAGATTTAATTTGATTTTCCATAGCAATTCTTTGAAAATCTAAGTCTTGTACAATCTGATTTCAATTCTCAACTAATATTAATTTGAAAATTCATAATTCTAGGATTTATCACATTATTTTCAAATTAATATTTAGTTAATTCCTTGAAAAGACCTAAATCCCATACTTTAAGATATTATGCTCAAACCCTAACTTTAAGCTTTTGGTGTAGGTATCAAATGACGACCCCCAAGACCAATGGATCTACTACCCAGCAAGCTCTCATTAAGGAGGATCAGAAGAATGATGAATTGGAAACCAGGATCATGTCCAAGTGGAGCAATATCGAAGACACCAATCTAGGAAACTTCAATGTGAAGAAGTTTTGAGAAGCGCCCTACATTGGCAAGCCGTCACCTATTGCAAAGAAGATAATTGAGAGTGGCATCATCAAGGTTGCAGGTTTCCCTCCCGCAGTCAAGTGTCATGAGTTGATGATCGAGTGTGCCCGGCACTATGATTCACACTCAAGGACGGTCGTAGCCGAGGATGGAACTATCTTAGCCTACCTTTCAGAGGAAGCTATAAGCGAAGCTTTTCATCTTCCGGAGCATAAAGACATGATCTACAAAAGTCTAGAAGGAGCTAGGTCTATCTATGAGGATGATCCTGATTCCTGTCAGAACTTCATTAACAAGAATTGGCTACTCAAGAGCAGACCTCACCTAAACAAGATTCCCAATACACCACACCGAATTGATTTCCAAGAAGAATTCAAAGACTTGATAACCATGCTCAATCGGGTCACAGGTGCCTCTCAAGCTTTCTTCTTCGACAAATGGATGTTCTTCTTCATACAACTGATCGTCCAAGGAAAGGGAATGCTCAATTGGGCTAGAATCATTAGCAACAGCCTGGACGTGCAGTTGAGAAGACTAAGGCCTACCAAGTCATTTCACATGAGTTCATATGTTATATATGTCTTGATCAGAGGTTTTGAGTATGCAGGACTACCTCACAGAGGAGTTGTTGGAAGAGGACCCGGAGAAATAAGAGTTTGTGATTCTTATGTTCAACTGCATCATCCGCTAGGAAGTGACTACAAGCTAGTCAATGACACCTTCACGATGTATATCACCAGGGCATTGCAAGGAGGGATTCACAATCGACTGTCTCTGGATGCACAGGAGCTCGTGAAGAAGCATGGTGCATGGTTCATTCAGTTTCCAAAATTCACATACATCAGAGTTCATGGATGTCCTTCACCTCCCTACATGTTGCCAAGATATCCTACAGACAAGATAATACTACTTGAGGTGACTAGGCAGTTGGCAGCTTATGCAAAGGCATCAAGACACAAGCATGGAAATGGAATTCTCGTACCCATCCTACTAGGGAACTCAGTTGAAGTGTGTCCTAATACTCAGGCCGCGAAAGATGCGGAGAAGGAATTATCTCTATATTCATTCACATCCTTTGCCTCAAGGGAGAATTTTGATCCTCATGGTCATATAGAAGAGACAGTCGGGAAGAAGTACAAATATGAGTTTCAAGTGGAAGACTTTTGGATGAATGTCCAGGATGATGTAGAGGTCAAAAGAAAGATGCATTCCAGGTTACCCTTGGAACTCATCAGGAAATGCAAAATTTATAGAGTAGTCGATCAAGCCCAGGACAGTGGTAGATACCTCCAATCATCCTATGAGAAGGAAGATAAAGAATTGAAGGTAGATTGTAATGAGCCCGAGGTTTTAGACCTAAGAGCTTTGATGGCTCCCGTTTTATCTTGCACTCGTAGATGGGTGGACGTACAGCATCAAAAGTTGAAGGAGCAGAATGTATCTATGACATTCACCTTGAAAACAAGACCAGAAGAAGGAGAGGCAAGTGTGAGTGAGAATACTTCTCATTCCAAAGGTTCAAAGAGGAAAGAAGGATCTGAGAAGAGAGAGCCTTCCAAGAAGAAGCAGAAAATGAATCCTGATCGCCCACCAAGCACATCTTCTAAGCATGAAAAGGAAGCAAGTCAAGGAGAAGATCAGAGGCAGATAGTGTATGAAATTGATGAGTCTATGGAATCCATGGTACACAATGATAAACAAGGAAAAGGACAGACACCTCAGCATTCATCGAGTCAATCTCCCCAGGTTGGTGCTAATGAGCAGCAAGAAGAAAAGAATGATGATGAAGCAACATCTCCTTTCAGGGAAGATAGACCTCTGCCTAAAGAAATACAAGTGAGGGAAAGGAAATCTATCATTCCAGATTGGCTAAAAGAGAGGTTGACAAGGGTAGTTGTGGTCGAAGAGGAAGGACAAGTATTTGACTTGGAAAGCCTCATAGGAAATTCTCATGAAGAAATGGAAAAGAAGAAGGCCACAAAGATGTCAAAGGTAATTAGAGATGAGACAGGCTCCAAGAAAGTGCAGATAGCTACACCAGTGGTGGACAAGTATGAAGATGAGATTCTAGCAGAAGAATACAATCTGGAAACATTTGATCTTGGTCCACTTACCACTGTGCAAGCCATGGAAGAAGCAACTGATTCACTAAAAGCACTTAATGACAAACTCAAAGAAGAAATGGAAAAGAATAAGAAACTAGAAAAGGAGGTCAATGCTTGGAGGAACTATTTTAGCCATCTTAATCAACCTTTGAGATGACAGGATCCAGCAATATCTCCTTTGCATGCACTTCCTCTTGAATCAATAAATGAGGCGGAAAGGGTAAAGAGCTTGGTCCAACTCATGAGTTCCTGGATTGATGAATCTTACAAGGTAGCTATGGAATTTGCAACAAGGATGATGAAAACGGTCCACCATGCTATCCAAGTTCTTGAGATCATCCATAATCTGTTGGTAACTGTGGATGCATTTGCTCACACTAGAGATGTTGTCATCCCAGTCTTGCAAGTGATAAGAAGGACACCAAGACAAATTCTAGCACAAGAGAAGATAATGAGTGGAGAAGCCCATAGTCTTCTGCAGTGGTCAACTTTGCTCCAGATAAAAGAAGTTCTTTTCGAAGATATCAGTTCCAGGTGCAGCCAAGTTGAGGGAACTATCCACCCTATTCAAGACAAGGCATTTGAGGTATTGTGTACAATCCTTGGCAAAAGAATTGAGATCGAGACGGATGTAGACATCCAAGAATTGGAAGACAAGATCAAGATCATCTTTTGCAAAGAAGAGAACACAGTCATCGAAGAGCAGCGAAATCAGATGCATGCTACTATGTTCCTGATTGAGAAAACAAAAGAGGTGGAGCTTGGATGGGAGACAACTCTTCTCACTGCCTTTGATCAAGTTCTTCACTTGTAAGAACGGATGAAGAATCTTCCTGAGATTCCCATTGCTGAGATTGAGGCGGTCACGTCCAGATTCATTGAATATGCTAGAAAAGAGCATAGAAAGGGGAACAAAGTTCTAGATGAAAAGTTGTTATAAAATGATGTGGCAGCTTAATTCCTATTGGTCTATGTCTCCTCGTTATTTGTGCCAATTTTTATTGGCTATGGATTAATAATGTTTATCTAAATGGGGACTTTTTTGTAACAAACCCTAATTACGGTTTAGGTGTCAAAATCTCAGCCATCGATCTTCTTTTGATCCAAGTCGTTCATTGTATTTGAGAGTGCTATATAAGCCCTCGCTCATTTCATTTTGAGGAGTTAGAAAAGTTAGAAAGTTGGAGAGAAGCAAGTTTAATTTTGTTAGTAGCAAAGAATTGAGTAGTGAAGAGAGAAAGTTGAACAATTGTTGTTTATTTGGCTATGAGATCAATGAAATATTGCAGTTATGGTGTTTTGTTGCAATCCTTGTGGCTACTTTCATGGTTGTTTATCTTCTTGAATCACTCTTAGTAGAGATAGCATTTAAACTTTAAGTTTGAAGGACGAATGTTGTGCCTGATCTTCGATAAGACTCACATTCCAAACCACTAGCTTCTTATTGATTGTAAGAACGCCTTGTGTGGTCAACTGGAAACATTAAGATTGATTAAGAGTTCAATCATCATTAGAAGTATTGATATGTATCTCCCTAATAGTATCTATCTCCTTGGTGATTTGAAAATCATTGAATCCCCTTAGAAGATCGCACCAATTCCAGTGGAGTCGTAATCCTTTTGCGATACTGAAATTGGTAAAATCTTATGAAGACCAGTCCTCATTAAGTCACTCTTAGGATTAGTTTAAGTATCTCTTCCTCGAAATCTTTATCTTTTGATCTTTTTGAAAATCTATTAGTATTAGGAGAATCATGTTTCCTCATTTCGAAGGTAGTTGCACGAACAAGCTTTCTTTGAAAGTACATAAGGCCCCTTGAAAAAACAGTAAACACAACGACCACTGGTGCTTATCCGCGAGTAGAGATCCTACAAAGCAGAACCTTGAAGTCCTTCCGATTGATCCTTTTTGCGATATCTTCAGCATTCGGAGACTTCACTCAAGAGAGGATAAGATACCTCTGGGTATTTTATTCTGTGTTTGGTCGTGTACAAAATACACATCAACAGGTTCCCACCGTACGATGGTCCCACTGTAGCCTTTTTTTCTTTTTTCTTTTTTTCTAGTTTTCCATATATTTTTCCTCTTTTTTTTTTCTTCTTTTTCAATTATTTTTTCCACTTAGGACTTGCTGGTGCAGCTGTCGCTCGTGGTACAGTTTCAATTTGGAGTCGTTCACAGCCTCGAGCACCTGTTTTCCATCCAACGTTGTCAACCGGATGGCCCCATTGGCCCCGAATTTGCGAATTCGGAAGCGTCCTTGCCATCTCACCTTAAACTTCCCCGGTTTGATCTCGTTTTTCCCATTGTATTTCAAAACCACCTGTCCCGGGGTGAATCTTGCCTGTTTTTAATGTTTGTCATGCCATACTTTTCTTCTGGCTTGAGCGACCTTCGTGGCCCACTGCACCACCATTCGACGCTCGTTCAGCTTGTTCAAGTAGTAAAGCCTCTCCCACAGGCTTTCGATGTCTCCGAGTCTATTTTCAATTGCTATTCGCAAACTCGGCACCATGAATTCCACAGGCACCACTGCTTCCTGACCATACATCAGTTGAAATGGAGTTTGATCGATGGTCACCTTGTAAGTCGTTCTGTAGGCCCATAATACGAAGGGTAACTTCTCCTCCCATTCTTCCTTTTCTACCCCGCAGGACTTGTAGATTACCAGCACCAATATTTAATTAGTGGCCTTAGCCTGCCCATTCGCGCGTAGGTAGTACGGGCTCGATAATGAGTGGAAAATCTTAAACTCGGTGGTCAACAGCCGTATGACATGGTTCACAAAGTGACCCACTCGATCACTTGTCAACTGAATAGGTATGCCATATCTCGTAATAATTTGTTCATAGATAAATTTAGCCGTACTTACTACTGAGTTATCTGGGAGGGCCCTCGCCTCCACCCACTTAGTCAAGTATTCTGTCGCGACCACAATGTAACGGCACTGTCGTGTACGGCTACCCTTAAGAGGCCCTACAAAGTCGAGTGCCCATAGTTTGAAGAGTTCTTGTGCGTGCGAAGGTTTGAGGGGCATCAGGCACATTTACTGCTGACCCTCCATCCACAATGGTGTTCGTCAAGGTAGTCCCTAGTATGCCCATTTCTACCACCGCCGTGTGGCTTCCGCTGTTGACTACTAACAACATAGGGTCGACCGTGGGGCTTACGACCTCCCTTGTTTTAGCTTGTGTGGGTACGAAGTTTAAGATAGCCATTTTCAACTGCGGCATGGTTTCAAGGAGGTCTTGAATCTTTACGAGTACCTCTATTTGCTTGTGGCCTCGTGGTTGTTTTGTCCTTGTGCCGCCATTTCCTTTGTGATCTCGACCCTTGCTTCCCGCACTCTCTCGGTCTTCGTGCGAGGATCTGGGTATGTAGCCTTTTTGGCCTATGCCCTTGTGATTGCCAACACTTCTGCCTTCATGGGTTCGATGTTCAAAAGGTTTACTCCTGGCTTCGAGCAATTTGCATCCTCATGGTCGCCTGGCCCACCCCATCGGTAGAGGTGTTGAGGGGTGGCTTCCTTCGTGCAATCCCGGGCGAAGTGCCCCCACTGATTGCAGGCCCTACATTGGATCATTGGTCGGCCCTTGGCGTCATACTGGACACGACTTCGGGTATTGTTATAGTTGTTGTTATTCCTTCCACTGCCATGTCTGTTGTCTCGGTAACCTCCAGATGATGTCGTTGTGTTGGTTTGTTGGGTCATACCCGCTGGAACGGATGTTGTGGCCTACTCAGTGAACAACACTTGCGTATTTCGGGTCTTCATATTGTATGGGCACTCCTTGATGGAGTGTCCCATTACTTGGCAAATTTCGCAAAAGGCCTTCTTCGAGCATGTACCCTTCGCATGTCCTCCCTCCTTGCAGTCCGTGCACCACACGTCTCCTCCAGTCCGGCTAGTAGAGCCTTTCATTGATTTAAATTCCCTCATCATACGATCCATGTCCCTCTGCAAGGCCGTTACTTTCTTTTTCGACTCCTCGTTACCACTCTCATCAGAGGAAGAGTCATTTCCTCGAAGGAGGACTTCCCCTTTTTCTTGGACATTTTGTATTCACTTTCTAGTCCATAGCCCTATTGTATGCATTATCGTATGGCGAAGGAGAGACTATCTTCATTTTCTTCTTCAAACTGGGTTTTAGGCCTTCTATGAACCACCTCTTCTTGAGCCCGTCGGTCAACTGACTCTCCATTTTCCCAATTAGCTCCTTCAGGTGCCTTCCGTAGGCACGAACTGATTCCTTTTGTCCTTGTTTCGTACTGTATATCTCTGCCACTATTTCATTATCATCCTGGAGAAGGTGGAACTCCTCGAAGGCTTTCCGCAGCGTGTCCCATGTCGCCACTGCAGTTTTATCAATATCCGAGTACCAATCGATGGCAACTCCCCATAATGTCTCTGGAAATTGCGTCGTCCATTCGTCCTGGTTCGTGACTGTTAGGGGTAAAAACGTATGTTAGTAAGAATAATAGTTATAAGTGTGTTTGTGTTTATGTTTATGTTGTTGCCGAGAGGTTCCCGTTAGGTAGATGGGAATTGGTGACGGTTGGCAACTTGACCAACCATCGGGTTTATATATTGTTTGGTTGGAACCTCGGCAGGGGGATGGATGTATGGACATGGAATAAAGATATAACTTTCTGGTCTATTTATTATCATTTGTCATTTATGTTATGATGTACAATTGTTTTGTTCCATGTATACTTGGTACGTGCAGGAAATACTGTATTATCTGATTATTCACCAACTATACATTTAGGACTAAACATTTTGGCGCCGTTGCTGGGGACGAACCTGGAGATAACTATGGCGGCAGGCGGAAGCAATTAATGGATCGACCATTTAACCAGCAATTAATTGTCGTGGACAGCGACATGCACGAAGAGAGTACCACGGAAGAGGAATAAGAGGATCAGTTGGTGGCAGACTTGGTGGAGTTGTGGGACGTGTCAGTCACGTAGTACGTGCGGCGAGAGGCTTAGGAGAGAGTCGTCTTGGAAGGCACGGTACGTGGTGAACTCACTGTCAGCACCCCCGTCTTTGACCTACTCGGGAGTATTCCAAGGTTACTCGCCAGAAATTTGATTGCACTCCAAGACCAAAGGGAGGAAACGACAAAGGAACTTCGGTGGCAACAAGTTCTTCGGCAGTACGAGGAACGGGGTCGTAGGGAGAAAGAGGAGAGGGAGGCTACTCGGCGCCGTACCTTTGACACTTGATGCCCCTATGGCCGAACAAAGATAGACGTACCACTACTACCGAAGGAATAAACGAGGGAGCTGTATGGAGATCTCTCCGCATAAAAGAACAGGCCGACAGGAGACGACGACTAAGGGAGGTTGCCCACTCGAGGAGTCCGGAGAAACACAGCAGAAGTCGAAGTGTGAGTCGGAGTCGTAGTCGGGAGAGGCAAAAACCGTGTACGTGGAAGGAGTTGGCCGAGGTCGTAGGAACCTGCCACTTCCAGATGTAGGGGAGGAAGATCTCGCCGACCAGGCCTCACACTCGACGTCAAGCGAAGAAGACTCTAGAGCCGAATTACAAAGCACCCAATCGGAATTTTCCAAACAAGGAGAGGAGGCGGTACGAGACCTACACGAGGAAATCGCCACTATTTTTGAAGCAACGTTGTCTGCCATTAAAAATTTGTCCCTATCAGAGGGCATCAAAATAGGAAGGTCAGATCCAGAAACCCCGAGAAGGAGGGACTATAGAAGCGAAGGTGACCAAAGCTCGGTTGGCAAGGGCCCAACCAAACCAGGAGCGTACGGGACCTCCCGGACACATAGTACCTTCCCGGCATATAGCCATTTCCAAGCACTGCATAAAACCATACAGAAGCGAACGATGGCACACACTCCGAAGAAGCAGAAACTCCCAAAATTCATGGGCGACGGGTCAGAGGACCCTATACAGCATTGCAAGACATGTGTCACCATCTAGGAAGCAAATGGCCAGGACGACCGAGACTACTGGGTGAAGGCATTTCTGGCCACTCTGCGAGGAATAGCTATTGACTGGTACACAAACCTTGATGCTCAGCATAAAACATCCTGGAGCAATCTGAAGAAGGCCTTCGAGGAAGAATTCAAACTCCTACGGGATGACAACGAAATTGTGGCAGAAATTTACAACACCAAACAAGGAAAAAACGAAAGTGTGTGCACATATAACAGAAGGCTGAGGGAACTAGTTAACAAAATGGAGAACCAGTCGGCAGATGGCCTCAAGAAGCGGTGGTTCGTGGAAGGATTGGTACCATCCCTGAGAAGGATGATGAAAGTGGTCCCTCCGCCATTGTACGATGAAGCATACAACCGCGCCATGGATATTGAAAGTGAAAACAAGACATCTTGGGGGAAGTGACGGGCCAGCGATGGTGACAACGATGGGGGATCCAAAACCGTGCAAGCACTTCGGAAGGATATGATGAGGATGATGGAGTTAAAAGGTGACAAGGAAAGTGGTAGGGAAGGAAAAGAATTATGGTGTACTGACTGCAAGACTGAAGGACACACTAAAGGAAGTTGTCCCCGCAAAGTTTTCTGTGACATCTGCCAAGTAATGGGACATTCCACTAAGGAATGCCCGTACAACTTGAAAGCACGGAGCACACAAGTGCTCTATGCCCAATCTGACCAAGCCACACAAGTGCTCTATGCCCAATCCGACCAAGCCACACCACCGGCGACACAGCCAAAGCCAACAGCAAACTCTGACGCCTCACCTGGAGGGTACAAGAACAATCGACAAGGTAACAATAGATCCAATAATAACACACCAAGGAGCACAATTCAATACGACGGGAAGGGGCGACCCATGATTCAATGCAGAAAGTGCAACGAATGGGGTCACTTTGCCCGAGAATGCCAAAATGGAGGTGATGCAGGAAGTTTGTTGTGCAAATGGTGCGGTTCGGGAAATCACGAGGACATAGATTCTCCAAAGCAAAAAGGGGTGAACATGCACGACATGGAGGGATCAGGAGAAGACGTACTGGCAATCACAAGGTTACAAAACAAGAAAGCCATGTACCCTGACCCTCGCACAAAAAAAGAAAGGCTCCAGGAGGCAAGGGTGGATATTGAGCAGGCGATGGCTGGAGAGCGGAGGGCCTCGCACCTGGCTGCCGATGCACCAATCCGGTCGGAACCAAAGAAGACTATCATCAAGCAGATGTTACAAACCACAATATCCGTACAGGTGTCTCACCTTCTGCAAAACATGCCACAGTTGAGGATGGCTTTGACAAATGTAACCGGGGACACTACCCTCAGTCAGGAACACCAAACAATGGAGAAAACTGGCACAGACCCGGTGAAGGAATCTGGTACGGATGCCATGAACCCTATGCTACTCGCGGTGGGCATCGGACGGAAACCCGCAGTGGTAGAGATGGATATAATATTATAATGGGAAAAAAGCTTACAAACACCATTGTTGATGGTGGGTCCGGAGTCAATGTACTACTGGAGGAAACTTGGCAAAGCCTCGGCAAGCCGACACTCTGGCCACCAACCTTCCACCTGGTCAGTGCGGATCAACACGGTATCAAACCCCTTGGTACCCTCATGGCACAAAAGGTGATAATTGGGATGCAGCAATTCCTTCTGGATTTTGTAGTCATTCCACCAAAAAGGAAAGCATACGATGCCTTTCTGGGAAGGGGGTGGCTGATCATGGCCAAAGCTAATCACAACTGGAAAAGGAATACGCTCTCAATCGAGAATGACGGTCATAAGTATGTAATTGATCTAAGGAACCAGTCCGTTAGCGAAGAGCTCGCGTCATCGGACTCCAACTCAAAAGATTCAAATCAATGGGAGTGGGGTTCTGAAGGAGATAGAGGGGGGAAAGAGCCCGACGAGGAAGGAGTGTTGGAACTGGACGGGTGTTCCGAGGATGGAACCAGTTCACTGGCGGGACTTTTTCATTGGCAAATGGAGGACTATGAGGTCTTCCATCCGGAGTGTCACATGCTGCAAATATGTGAGATAAGAGAATCAAGCGGCGGGATGGAAGAACAATCCTTTCCCCCAAAGTATGGTAGATACCAAGAGGGAATGGCAAGAATGGACGACACGCCAGCCCACCAGTTTGAACGGGATAAACCCATCAAGTACGAGGAACAGGGTGTGGAGAAGGTTAATCTGGGCAATGAGGCGGAACCACAAGTGATACTAGTAGGAGATGACTGGAACCCCATGCTAAAGGCAGCAGCCTTCAAGATATTTCTGGAATATAAAGACGTCTTTGCCTAGACCTACAAAGACTTGAAGGGGGTACCGCCAGAGCTATGCGTGCATCGCATAACCCTCATACCAAGAGCCCAATCGGTACGAAGGAGGCCGTACAGGATGAACAAAAACTACGCGGCCAAAGCAAATGAGGAGATCAATAAAATGTTAGAAGCAGGGATTATATTCAAAGTGGAAACAAGTGACTGGGTCTCTCCAATAGTCATCTCCCTTAAAAAAGAGGCTAATCAGATAAGGATATGTGTGGATTTCAGGTACCTAAATGCAGTAACCATCAAGGACCCATTTCCAATCCCATTCACTGACAGCATCCTAGAAGAAGTCGCCGGGCACGAAATATACACATTTCTAGATGGATTCTCCGAGTACAATCAGATAAGTATTGCGGAAGAAGATAAGTTGAAGACCACATTCGTGGTGAAGGAAGGAGTGTATACCTATAATCGCATGCCCTTCGGGCTATGCAATGTGCCCACGACCTTCCAGAGAATAATTTTGCACATTTTTTACAAGATGTCAGTAGCGAATTTCAGAGCATTTCTGGATGACTGGTCGATTTTTAGCGATCAGGACACTCATTTGAAGGCTTTGGGGGAATGCATGGAAAGATGTCGGAAGGCTAGGTTAGCCCTGAATCCAAAGAAGTGCAGGTTTATGGTACCACAAGGGAAACTCCTCGGCCACATCATCTGTAAGGAAGGATTGAAGACAGACCTAGACAAGATAGGAGTAATTGTCAACATGGAGAGCCCAACAAACGTAACAGGGGTGAAATCGTTCCTCGGCAATGTCAGCTACTACCGGAGATTCATCAAAGGCTTTGCGCAGGTGTCCTGGCCCTTAGATAAGTTGACAAGGAAGGGAGAGTCGTTTGTGTGGGGTACGGAGCAAGAAGTCTTCAAAGAATTGAAAGACTGGCTGGTGAGTGCACCGATATTGGTATACCCAGACTGGAACAACGAATTTCACGTACACGTCGACGCCTCCAACTTTGCAATTGGTAAGGACTAGACCATTTCGTCTTCTTTGCAAGCTGACTTCTGTCAAAGGCCGAACGGAACTATAGCACAACGGAGCGAGAGGCACTAGGGATGGTGTACGCAGTACAGAAGTTCCGGCACTACTTGTTGGCTACACCGTTCACATTTTATGTGGACCACCAGGCACTAATGTACCTAGTGAATAAACCAATCATCCAAGGGAGGGTAAGTCGGTGGCTACTACTCTTACAGGAATTCACCTTCACCATTGTTGTACGGCCAGGGAAGTCCCATGTAATAGCCGACCAATTATCAAGGATCAGATCAGGGGAACCGACCGAGGGAGTAAACAAAGAATTTCCAGATGCACACTTGTTCCAAATTGCAGTACTACCAACCTGGTATGAAAAAATAGGCCAGTACCTATCTACCTCCACATTTCCAAGCAAGATGCCTTCAGGGGAACGGAGGAAATTGGCAGTGAAGAGCAAAACCTTCCAACTAATTAATGGGCTTTTATATAAGATGGGCCCCGACCAAATCTTGAGGAGGTGTGTCATGGAGGAGGAAATTCGTGGTGTACTAAAGGAGGCACATGACGGATTGGCAAGCGGACATATGGGACCAGATGCAACCGCCAAGAAAGTGCTTCTCGCAGGTCTATGGTGGCCAACTCTACACACCAACGCACGAGAGTGGGTGATCAGATGCGACACTTGCCAACGAGCGGGAAAACCTCTCAAGAGGGACTTCATGCCTCTCTTTCCTTCGCAGCTGCAGGAACTATTCGAACGATGGGGTTTGGACTTTGTGGGACCTCTGAAGCCAAGTAACCTACACCGGTGCAAATTTATTGTAGTTGCCACGGAATATCTCACCAAGTGGGGAGAAGCTAGGGCCTTGCCGGATAACACAGCTCTGAGTACGGCACGGTTCTTGTACGAACATATTGTCACCAGGTACGGGATACCACTCCAAATCACCAATGACAGAGGAGTGCACTTTGTCAATCAAGTAATCCGTACCATGACCGTGGAATTTAAGTTATTCCATAACCTATCCAGTCTGTACTATCCATAACCTATCCAGTCTGTACTATCCCCGCGCTAATGGACAGGCAGAAGCAACCAACAAGGTGTTGGCATCAATAATCTACAAATCGTGTGGGGTAGAACAAGAAGATTGGGAGGAAAGAATACCAGCCGTGCTATGGGCCTACCGTACAACATACAAAGTCACTACCGGGCATACCCTGTTTCAGCTCATGTATGGGCAGGAGGCAGTGGTACCAGCCGAGTACACCGTGCCAAGCCTTCGGGTGGCAGTGGAAAATAGACTTGGGGACCCAGAAAGCTTGAATGCAAGGCTTGATGGTTTGATAAAGCTGGATGAACGAAGACTGATGGCACAATGGGCAACAAAGGTGGCACAACGCCGGCGGAATCATTGACACGACAAGCATCTGCGGAAGACCAACTTCCGGTCGAGGCAGTTAGTTTTGAAGTATAACAGTCGGAACGAACTTCAACCAGGGAAGTTCAAGGTCCGTTGGCTCGGACCCTATAAAATCAAAGCGGTCGGTAGGAACGGAGCAGTAAAGCTCGCGACTCTAGATAACAATCCGATCAGAGACCCGACGAACGGTTCCAAGTTAAAGATCTACAGGGAAAGAAATAAACCTGTGATTGGGATTAACATGCTAGGATACGCCACGAGAGGGCATTGGACCATTGGTCGAAGCAAGGAGGTCGAAGAAGACCCAGTGGTAAAAGGAGAACCCTATCGGAGGGATGATGACTGGGCGAAGCCCTTGGCAGCCATGGAAGAACGACTTGTACCAAAAAGGGTGGAAGGTGTGGCGGTTCCCAAGATATACAAACATCTCACGAATGCGTATTTCGGGGACCCAGCTATGTGGGTGCGAGTTTCAGGATATTGGAAAAAGCGGGCCCCATACGAAGGAGCCCGGGAGGGATACGTAGCATATTACATTGATGAAAAAGCAGAAGCCCAGAGGAGAGACGAGAACATAAATAGAGAGGAGTCGGTGGACTTGGAGGAAGAGCTCAACTTGGAAGAATATGGGGCAACCCTACGCCCGTGTTTAAAAATGGTACTGAAAACGGAGGACCTATTCGTCATCGCTTTCGAAGCAGGCGAGGTAGAAGTTGGACCTAACTCATTGTACCGGGTGATCCCTAACCTGGCTGGGCCACCAGAGATTGACGAAGAGAGAGTAAAATGGTACCACCAGTACGGGGATCGGTACATTGACGACCGCTACAAGGGTGTGGGACTTACCCCACTGGTGGACAAGATATGGGATTTGGAATAAGTAGGGATGTGTTGTGCACAAGAGTGCTACAAAAGACTACCACGTGTGTACATGGTTACACGACTCAGAAATAAGAATGAGGACGCCCAACAATGCCTCAGGGGTAAAAAGGAGGAACAATGGGGATAGAGACTCCGAGCAGGAACCAAACAAGAAATGGAAGGAAGACAAGGTGAGGAGCAAAGAACCAGGGAAGAAATGGAGAAAAAAGCAAGGTAGGGGGCCAGCAAGAAGGAAACAAAGGAGACAGGGAAACTCTTCGGCCGCAAAAACGAACACAATAAACTGGCCAGTGGCTTACAGAAGGCCAACTAGAGGACACAATCAAGCCAAGGGGTACTTGGGTAAATTAAAGGCAAGGAAGCTAATATTGAAAAAGCCATGTCAGATAAAAGAAAAAAGACGACTGAAAAAACAAGGGGTCTTAAAAGGTGAGGAGAAATACAGGAAAAAAGCAAGAAAGTCCAAGTCAACAGGTATTAAAGAATTGAAATATCAGGCAAGTACAAGCAAAAACAGTAAGGAAAAATTAAGACTGCTGAAAAAGCAATTATTTTATGTTAAATTAATAAAACATGTATACCTAACCCTAACCCAAGCAAGGAAAAGTGCTTATAAAAGTTTCCATGAGACCCCATTAGGCATAGCGCAAGAAAGACAACAAGGTGAACGCGGCAGCCAGGCGGAATTGAGCAGACGGAAGCAAGCAACACACCGATTGTACGTGCCAGTTGTACGGACACAATACACCTTACGGACCACTTGTACGAACGCCAAGGAAATCCAAGAGGAGTTGATCAATCCGTATGGTGTACGGATTGCACAATCAGGAAAGCACGAGTGCCAGAAAGTTGCATCGTACGGCGTACGGATTGAAGAGAATTGCCAGCAAAACGTACCATATGGCGTACAGACTCAGGGTACAAGCAAGCCAGAGAACAAAAGCCGTCGTACAGCGTATGGAGCACGAGGAGGAAGAGCATAGTCTTACGTACGTGTAATACATACGGAGTTCATGCAAGTTCCAGCAAAGATCACCGTACGACGTACGGTCCTCACATACCGTACGTGTACAGCGTATTGCGAGTTTGGAGTACGAAAGCGCGAGTGGAAGCACCTTTTCACCGTACGTGTACGGCGTAAGGAAATCAGGGAAGTGCCAACGTGTGTCACCGTACGGCGTACGGTATTGCCGTACAGACATAGCCCGAAGAAGAAACATACCTCCACCGTACAGTGTACAATCCGCGCCTATCAACACGTGTAGGAGAATTCGCACAAGGCAAAATCCGTACGGCGTACGGTATCAGGAAGGCAGGGAAGCGTACGGCGTACGGCGACAGCTCCCTATCCGTACGGCAAGTACTTGACAGGCCAATTAAGGAGGCACCACGCAGGTATAAGAGGCAAGGGGCTTGTCTGGCAAGACACGAGGAAGAAGTTGTACCGCAAGGAAACTGAGACTAATACAATGGGTTGTACAAACTGGCGAGACAATCTGTCAAACAGTTATAATAATGACTCAGGAAGGGGTATGGGAAGAAGAACGGAAAAAGGCAGTTGCAGTGTAGCCATGACTACCACAGAGCCCGCCAGCAACAAGAAAACCAAGAGCAGACCAAAGACACCGAAGGACTCAGAGGGACTCATGGCAGCGAATGTAGCATTTGAGAGTGTGACCGTCAATGAATGTCATACCTGGTGGGAAGAAAACCCTCCAGACCATGTGACGAAGGAATCTCTCAGGAGGGCACAGGTCGACCACGCCATCCAAATGCCCACATTCAACATTAAAGAGTTCGAGCTAGTCCTACGAACCATGGTATCGGGCTATAATCCACAAGAACGAGCTTCAGTCACTCAGTTCCAAGGGTGCACAGTGCGAGTTTCGTTCAAACCTGAGGATTTCAGGCGGGTATTTGGCATACCGGAGAAAGGAGCATCTACGGCCAAACCAACCAAAAAACTCACCAGATAAAAGAAGTGGTTGATGGATTTGGTGTGCAGAGACGACCTCACGGAGGAGCAGTGGAAAAGTGCCTGGGCCGACAGCAGAGGAATGAAGCGTGCCTTTATCGCACCTGGTGAATGGAGGATGTTAATGGACCTGGTCAAAAGCCGCCTTACAAGAGACAGTCGCGCCTCTGACATAGCAATATGGATGATAGGATTAATGAATGGGATCAGATGCAGAAAGGTGTACAATTGGGGGCAACTCCTAGCAGAACGAATCCACAACTTCTTAAGACTGGAACACAAAACGTTCTACATGTGCCATCATGCTATCAGCTTGTTCTTGGATGTCGTACACCTGCAGGTACCACCAGAAGTATGGGGGCCATTTGAACCACGCAGAAGGGTAGAACCAAATAAACCCACCATGTACTACTATATCCACCTGGACACCCTAGGCGACACAACGCAGCCGACAAAGAAGAGGAGGAAACTGGGCACATCCGTGGAGATTGAAGAGGTTAGCAGTGCAGAGGATTCGGGAGAGGTGGAAGAAACGAAAGAACAGGAAAGCGGTGATGGGGGTTCCATCTGTCAGGACACACAGCTGTAGAGGAGGAAGAAGAAACAAAGTCATGGCAGCAGGAAGAAGAGGAAGAGGAGCAATAGGGAGGATTGCAGGCTCAATGGAAAAGTACGAGGGTAAAATTCACACCCTCGAAACTATCCTCAGCACACCTGTTACCTCAGGAAGCGCTTGCAGTAGCCAGCCCAATGGGAGATGTACAACCAGTGGGGGTACTGTTCCAGAAAATTGGAGAAGAGGAACCGCCGGCACAATGACGGTATCGCTATCACAGATCAGCTTGGTCATACTTGCAGCAGGAATTGGTACGGTACCAACAAAAACCGGTACAGTACCAGCAAAAACCAGTACGGTGCCAACAGGAACTGGTACAGTGCCAGCAGGACTTGGTACGGTGCCAACGGAACCGATATGGTACCAGCAGGAACTGGTACAGTACAAGTAGAAACTGGTACGGGTGACTTGGAGGCAGCAGCAGCTTTGGATACTCTGACAGATGAAGATATAGACGCCTCGCTGGATGGATGGCTAGGGCAGTTCACACTCCCTCCACACCTCCCCCCCTCCCCTGCACCGCATAACATGGCCATTGGGCCAGGCATGACCACAGATAGAGATATCACTGTCCCAAACCTAGACAGAGAGAGATCCGCTGATCAAGAACAGCAGGGAAGGGACAAGCAGAGCAGTGGACCGAAAGGAGCTCTCGCAGGACTCCACATCACACCACCCGATCCGAATGATCCAACAGGCTCACTCGGACGATTCCTAGAGGAGCTACAAGGGTTCTCTGATGTTGCACGCAGCATGGCTCAACTTACTGGACAGATGGAGGTCGGCAATTCAGCCGACGCTACACAGCTGTGTCACTTCATGGCCAAGGGGTGCAAGGATGAGTTCACACAGCACTTTGAGCAGCTGGGGTGGCCGGACCATAGTACGCCTGAGATGATTCAGAACTGGGCCCACAGGCACCTGATAGGAGGCACAGGCACCTTGGGCACCACCTTCCACAGCATGGAGAGGGCTTTTTGGGAGGTGTACTTATAGATGCGGCAGCACCAGGTGGAAAAAGAGGCTCAACGGATGTATATAACAACACTAGAAAAGGAAGGTGAGAAGCAGGCACAGTTGGCCACAGTGGAGAGGAGCTTAAGAAAGGAGATGGAAATGAAGATGACTACCTATGAGGCCCGTTGCAGCATGTAGGAGAAGGGGCACAGGCATTAGCAGCCCAGGTGGCAGAGCTCACTTTACAGCTGGAACAAAAAGATAAAAAGCTACCGAAAGCTGCTCACATGGTAAAGAAAGCACGGGAACGACAGTTGATGGCAGAAAAGAACCTGAAACTTCAGGCCGGACAGCAGCCTCCTATTGCGACCACTACAGGGATGCCTCCTTCCTCTTCTCGGTCTTAGCTATGTTTTTTATAATTCAATTTCTCTTGTCTGAGTCGTCTGGAAGACGACTACGTTTTTGGGGGGGCTAATGTTATGGGTAAAAACGTATGTTAGTAAGAATAATAGTTATAAGTGTGTTATGTTGTGTTTATGTTTATGTTGTTGCCGAGAGGTTCCCGTCGGGTAGTTGGGAGTTGGTGACGGTTGGCAACTTGACCAGCCGTCAGGTCTATATATTGTTTGGTTGGAACCTCGGCAGGGGGATGGATGTATGGACAATTCTAGACATTGGAATAAAGATATAACTTTTTGGTCTAATTATTATCATTTGTCATTTATGTTATGATGTACAATTGTTCTGTTCCATGAATACTTGGTACGTGCAAGAAATACTGTGCTATCTGATTATTCACCAACTATACATTTAGGACTAAACAGTGACACCATTGGCCATCCATATGGTTTCACAGGTTCTGCAGTGCCTCACGAGATCCTCTGTCCTGTCGCCGGTGGATTTGGGCAGCTTCTGCCTATTGGCCATTGATGGGGGTCGTGTCCCCAGAGGTGGTTGTTTCTGTCATGCACCCACACCACTCCCTCCCGAGCCGGTGGTGTTTCATGTTTGAGTGAATGGGGGTACGGTGTTTTGTACTCGCGTGCTTGGTGTGATGGGTCCCAAGAAGGGGTCCTGTCTGCCGTGTGCTTGTGCCTCCTCTGCACCTACGGTCGTACCTCCATTCTCACCCTCGTCCTCTGTTCGCTCCCTTCGGTGGTCCTTTGTGCGCGGCGTAAGGGATAAGTTCCTGAACTGATCCCGGGTCTCTTCGACCAGATTTCTTCGTAGCCTATTTTCCTCCAAAAACTCTTCGTGGCTTCTCACCCTACGGTGTTCTGGCGACGCGTAGAAATCTCCTTCGACTTCTGTACCCCCCGTGACACCTCCTTGGTTCTCTTTAGGCAACCCTTCGACAGGTCGTCCCTTGGCAAGCTGCCTCAGCCTCCATCTACGTTCTACTTGTTCCAGAATCAAGGCCCTCTGTGCGGCCTCCCACTCCTCACTTTGTGCCTTCTTATTTCTATCCTTATTTAATAAGTTGGGCATTAATTCCCGTACATCATCATAAATAGCAACAACACATAAAAAATAGAACACTTCTTTATTAATTCATCACATCAGATACAATTTATGTCAGTAGTACGACACCATCATTAAAGTGTAGAATGTTCTTTATTCCTCCTAGAGGTTCAGGGTTCAATTTCCCCTTCACCTCTTGCCATCACGCTCCGCTTCCCAGTGAAGATTGTTTTCTTCGTACTGTCGGAGGACCTGTTGGCGTCGCTCCTCACAGGCAATCTCCTTCAAGCAAGTGGAGGTGGTTCATCAACTGATTCGCTGCGGGGCTAACTTCCAGTGCGGTCCACACAACACTTGTTGGGACTTCAGCCTCCATGGCCTCTCTTCGGACGTAGGTCTCAATAGCCGCCTGAAGCAAGATTGAAAATTCCCTCGTTGCAGTGTCTTCTCCGTCGTAGAGCTCCGTTTGTGTGTCGTCGGCCTCTGGGTTAATCTCTCCAACGGGTAGGCCCATCATGTCCGTACGCCATCCTCTCCAAAGGAATAAAATAAAAGAATATATTGTATGTGTTACGTGGTGTGAGTGTAGAATGTATGATGAATAAGCGGTGAGTGCAATAAAAAGAAAAATTCTGAGAAAGAGTGTGGATATGACGTTGAAGAAATATTTCTGAATTCTGAGATATTAACTCTGAAAATAAAGAGTTCTCAGAAATGTGTGATGATATAATGTTGTTGTAAAGATAAAGTTATTGCAGAGATAACGAAGGGAAAATCTGGGTGTATGAAAAGGAAGATTTTGTGAACAGAAGAATATGCTGTGAGAGAAAATTCATGTGGCATATGTGTGCCGATTTGTTGTGATTATTATATCAGTTTAGGGGCAGTATTGTTGTCATTCTATAGCAGATTTCGAAGTGAAGATTGTGGCCATTTTGGTGGCAGATTTTTATCAGACTATAGCAGATTTGTTTAGACATATGAGACAGATTTAAGCAGACTTGTGAAGCAGATTCAAGCAGATATATGAAGCAGACTTAGAGCAGATTTATAGAGTTTATAGGAGATCATTATGAGAATATTTTTTATCATTATATGATCAGTCTCTAGCTGAGTTGATAAGGAAACATTATCAGATTTGTGGAGAAAAATAGTATCCATCATCCGTTGTTATAGCAACATTGTAAAGGTGGAAAATCAGATTTATGTGAAGTGGGTTGGTACTCACAGAATTCTGAAGTGGGAGTTGGTGCTTCTAGTGGGTTGGTGCTTACGAATTCAGATTTGGGAGTTGGTGCTTCTAGTGGGTTGGTACTCACAAACAGACTTAGGGGTTGGTGCCTACGAAACATTGTAAAAGAAGAAATATATAAAAGCATTGATTTACCGTGGTTTTATCCCGTAAGGGTTTCCACGTATATATCTTGTGTTCAACTTTTATGATTGAAGTTGAAAAAAGTTTTAAATGGTAAAAGATTGTTGTTATATTGATTCACATAAAATCAGATTTATGTGAAGTGGGTTGGTGCTCACAGAATTCTGAAGTGGGAGTTGGTGCTTCTAGTGGGTTGGTGCTCACAAATTCAGATTTGGGAGTTGGTGCTTCCAGTGGGTTGGTGCTCACAAAATCATATTTGGGAGTTGGTGCTTCCAGTGGGTTGGTGCTCACAAACAGGCTTAGGGGTTGGTGCCTACGAAACATTGTAAAAGAAGAAATATATAAAAGCATTGATTTACCATGGTTTTCTCCCGTAAGGGTTTCCACGTATATATCTTGTGTTCAACTTTTATGATTAAGTTGAAAAAGGTTCTAATCATTATTGAAAAAGTTCAGATTATAAGCAAACAATTTAATTGTAAACTACTAAATGATCTGAGATCGACCAGAAGTAATGAGCAATGAAGAATAACCCGACATAGTACTTACAATATGAGCCTTGCGTATTCAAAGTAACTGCTCATCAAACACCTCATACTTAATCCCTTTAACAAAACTAACGTAACTGTTAGTTATGGATGTGGAATGGACTACTTAAGAGTTCAGAATTGTTGTTGTAATACTGTATTAACTTGTGAGGTAACTGGTGAAAATAAGATTAGTTTTTAAAAAAAAGAGAGATTTTTGGGTTAATGCAGCATAATATCACAACTAAAATCAGAAAATCATGAACTAAACAGATAATCATAAACCATATAGAAAACATGCAAAGTATACTAAAATTTGTCATTGATCTTATTCATTCAATTCTGCAGACAAATCAATAATTGTCATATTTCAAAATCTGTAATATTATGCTCATTTAAAAATTTAGTACAATTGTTTCAGACTAATCATTTGATATCACATGTCCTAATATGTACAGCATGATTATGATTATTCGGTCCTAGACTTGATGCTGTACAATGATAAATAAAGGAAATTGAGCAACTAATAAGAATGGATTTTTTTAGAGGAAACCCAGAATTTAGTATTAAATATCTCTTTAATTTGCTTCTGATAAATGAATCATATCTGTTAAAGCCTTCGGTAAAAACAAAATAAAGCGGATCATACAAAGAAAACCCAGCTCAAATTGTAGACATTTCTACTTAACTTCGTTTACATAAATGTGGAAGCTCTTTAACACAACTTCGTTTAGATAAATGTGGAAGCTCTTTAACACATAAATGACAAAAAGAAATAAGGCAAAGTATTTATAGAAACCCCAAATATTAACATTGACATTTTTTATTTTCACTATCTCAAAAAATATAAAGCTGTTTTCTGTTTTTTGAACCTTCCAATTCAACAAAAACAGAACACATACAGAAATTCCAATCAAGCTCTGAAATATGCTAAATTCAATAATGAATAAACACAAAAGAAAGTACCAGAATTGCAAGCATGGCATGAAATAAAACTCTTGGTCATAAAAAATGATTTACTTTCACCAGCCTTGACGGATAAGTTGTATTTTACAAGCTTGAAACTAAAATATTAAGATTGCACACACCAGTTCATGTATGTTTCTTGGATGTCTTCGGCTTACCCAATTCATCAACTGCAGAATACACACTATCTAAAGAAAGAAGCCTTGCACAAATCATCATAGCCCTTGATCGCAACATGGAATCCACAGAACTATTACTGCAAATGTAGGTATAATGTCCACAGGTCAAGAACATAGAACTTTGAGGATATCCAAATAATCCCTAGACATTCGTAGTCAGAAATCTACATATTAAAGCAAATTATTGTTGGATTTTTAACCGTTTACCTTATTGTAGCAGCTAATCGGTGAAGCGTGTTTTTTGTTAATAGATACTTTGCACCGTTAGGAGTTGCAGCAAACTACAGAACATTAAAGAATGTAAAATATGAGGGAAATGTTGTTGCCCTTATTTCAAAAAATACCATGTCAGATATTTCCAATCATTAACAGCACAAGGAACCAACATATATAGACAAATGACAAACAAAATAAAGAAGACATAAATTCTCTAAAATAAAAAAACAGCTATATTATATGGCAAAAGTATTCCTTAAATCACACGTATGAACTAACCAGCTCAAGGAATTAAACGATGCTACATTATAATAGGAATTCCTTAAAACATCTAATTGTTTACAATAGGTCTTATCAGCATCATAACTATATCAGCAGATAATCAAAAGAAACAACAAAATCAAACTAAAACTCATAGAAAGTCTTAAGAGCATAACATCCATTTGGGACAATAGTATCTGTAAATGTTATTGCAATTTCCAATTTAATGAACAAGTTATATACTAGATGATGTATTTTAGATTTATTATTATGACAATAATATTATCGTCTTTCTTTTCTGCAGGTTTGGAGGATGAACATGTATCGATTTCAATGTCATCCTTTTCTTTTGAATGATGTATATATAGCAAGGCAGCCACGATCAAGTGGCACCTTGATCGGACATGTCTTTTAGACATGTCCGACCAAGATGTCACTTGGTCGTGACTATCTACAGATTCGCTTGGTGTTTATAATAACTAATCGGTGTCAACGCAAATGATAACAGATCGATATAAACACGCCCGATAATGAATCGGTGTCAAGGCAAATGATAACAGATCGATATAAACACACCCGATAATGAATCGGTGTTAAAGCAAGCAAGCCCGATAACAAATAGCATTAATATGCCATCGGGTTAATACCCCAATAGTATATTAATGCCGATTCATTAATATGCTATCGGGTTACTAGCCCGATAGCATTTAGATCGACGCTTAACTATGTTAAGCAGGTCGTCGATCTAATCCATCTTTATCCAATATCAATATCATAATCAAGATCAATGTTACAGTCTGATAAACATATTCAGTTCGGAAAGCATAAATCAGATAATCTAATAGCATAGATGAGTAAACCAAAACATAATAGAGGAGATTAGGAAGGTCTTATCTTGCAGAAGCTACTAGTGCATTAACACTCCCTCTTAGCTTTGGAAGATAAATAAAGTAACCTGCATCACATTTCTTTTTTTTCATAGTGTCAGTCTCCAAGAATATATATCATCTATACATATGATATGAAGTATCATCATAATATAAAACATCACTCATAGAGTATCACCTAACCATGTGATATAAAAATTCATCATTTCATTATGACAAGATATCACCTAAACACGTGATATCAGTATTGCCTAAACACGCAATACTCAGGATAAACATATGAGGATGGTTAGATTCTCATCTTATCCTGGTTGTGATATGTGCACAAACATATTAAACAAATGTTTTATCACAACACCATCATGGCACATCCATGACATACCAGAGATCCAACATGATAACTGGTTTAGAGAATCATAAGATCGTCATCTTATGATGTCTACATACAAGTGTTCATAATCTGAGAGATCGTCACCTCTTAGATATGAACACAAGGGTGAAAACCAGAATGTCCCAACATGACAAAAGAAGTTTACACATTAAACATCTTATTTACAAAGCAGATTACCTTTCTATCATCCCAAACATCAGTATTGCCTAAACACGCAATACTCAAGATAAACATATGAGGATGGTTAGATTCTCATCTTATCCTGGTTGTGATATGTGCACAAACATATTAAACAAATGTTTTATCACAACACCATCATGGCACATCCATGACATACCAGAGATCCAACATGATAACTGGTTTAGAGAATCATAAGATCGTCACCTTATGATGTCTACATACAAGTGTTCATAATCTGAGAGATCGTCACCTCTTAGATATGAACACAGGGGTGAAAACCAGAATTTCCCAACATGACAAAAGAAGTTTACACATTAAACATCTTATTTACAAAGCAGATTACCTTTCTATCATACCTAAACCTTTTCTGAAGTGATCAACCTTCACTCTGGAAAGTGGTTTGGTCAGAATATCTACAGTCTGATTTCCTGTGATTAATAAGCCATCAACATATAAAATCAACATTTGCATATCACCTTTATTTATTTTGTAGTAGAGATTAGGATCTGCATCATTTTTATAGAGGCCTAGTCCTGAGAGATAGGTGTCAATTCTTTCATATCAGGCCCTGGGGGCCTGTTTAAGCCCATAGAGAGTTTTCATGAGTTTGCACAAATGAGACTCTGCATCATAAATTTCAAACCCTTCAGATTGCTCTAGGTAGACTTCTTATGAGATCTCACCATTTAGAAATGCTGTCTTAACATCCATTTGGTGTACCTTCCATCCTTTTGCTGCTGCAATGGCTAATACAGCTCTCACTGATGTATACCTGGCAACAGGTGCAAAGGTTTCTTCATAGTCTATTCCCTCCCTTTGTGAGAAGCCTCTAGCTACAAATATGGCCTTGTGTTTCTCAATACTGTCGTCTGCAGCATGTTTGAATTTGAATAACCATTTAGATGAAACCACAGATTTCTTGGTTGGCCTAGAAACAATCTCCCAAACATCATTTTTCATAATGGATTGATACTCTTCAGACATAGCATCCTTCCATACTTGATGTTTAAGTGCATCTGATACATTGTTTGGTTCAGTTTTAGAGAGATCATTCATAAGAGCAACATAGCTAGTGAATTTATTAGGTCTTTTGCTTTCCCTGAAGGTTCCTGAAAGAGCAGCAAACTTCTAAGCTTCTGCTACAGTCTTGGTGGCCCATAGAGGTCTTTTCTTGAGGTTTTCTCTAAGTGGGATTGGAGTTTCACCTATAGTTTCCTCAAGATTCTCCCTCTGAAGCTCATGAGTAGGGTCTTCTTCTATGTTAGGAGTGGGGATATAGATTTCAGACTCTATTGTACTTAAGGCTCTTTTGAAGGCTAAGTCTTCTTCGAAGATTACATCCCTACTAAGTTCAATATTTTTCTGACCAAGTACATATATTCTATAGGCCTTGGATGTTTCACTATATTCTACAAGTATTCCCCTTCTTGCAAAAGGTTCTAGTTTTAGTCTTTTCTCTTTAGGTACATATATATAGATAGGACACCCAAATATCCTAAGGTGGCTGATATCTGGTTTTAGTTTGGTAAATACTTCCTTAGGAGTTTTATCTTCAAGATGTGAGTGAGGACATCTGATTTGTATATACACAGCAGTATTAGTTGCTTCTGCCCAAAGATTGATATTTAGATTCTGATCAAGAATCATGGCTTTGGCAGTTTCTACAATTGTCCTATTTTTCCTCTCAGCTACCCCATTTTGTTGAGGATTATTTAGCTCCCTCTTAATCCTTGAGTTTTTTTACAAAAATCTCTAAATAATTCTGATGTGTATTCCCCCCCATTATCAGTCCTTAGGGTTTTGATTTTATTACCTGAGTAGTTCTTTGTCAGTGATTTAAACTCTTTAAACCTACTAAGGATCTCTTCTGATTCTTTACACTTCAGAAAGTAGATCCAAGTTTTCCTAGAGTAGTCATCAACAAATATTACATAATACAAGCATCCTCCTAGAGAGGGAGCAGACATGGGTCCACATACATCAGAATGAACTAATTCTAATACTTTGCTTGTTTTCCTAGTACTATTATGGAAGGTACCCTTGATATTTTTACCTAGGGCACATCCCTTGCATGCCTCTGAATGATATTGTTGCAACTTAGGTAAACCTGTGACAAGGTTTCCCATAGATGACAAAGCTCTATAATTCAGGTGGCCTAGTCTTCTATGTCAGACCTCATTTGCATTTGTTGCTTCGTGAATTAGGGCTAGGTTGGGCTCTGTGCACAGCTCATACAAATAGCCTCGTCTTTGACCAATGACTTTAGCTTTCTTAATGGAAGAATTTCTCGGCCAAGCCAACACCTTGTTCTCCATGAAGGTTACTCTGTATCCATTATCTTCTAGGGCTGATATGGAGAGTAGATTTCTCTTGATGCCGGGGACATACAATACTCCTTCGAGTTTCAATGATATGCCTGTCTTCAGTTTGATGGTGCAAGAACCAATTCCTCTAACTGGATGTGAGGAATCATCTCCGATGGTTACTTCCTCTTCATTATCCTCTGTCATGGAGTCTAGCACTTCTCTAAACCCTGTAATGTGTTTGGATGAACCACTGTCGATCACCCAGGAGTTAGACTTATTTGATGCATGGCTTGTAAATGCTAAGTAGAGGACATAGTTCTGGGAGTCATCTTCTCTTTTAGATTTTCCTGCTCTGGCAAATGTAGCTTGTTTGGCTCTCTCTGCACATTTTGCAACAAAGTGTCCGAACTTATCGCACCTATAGCATTGAATATGTGATAGGTCTCTCTTTGAAGTGTTCTTGTCTTGATGACCCTTCCTCTTCCTAAATTGCTTTTTCTTGGTTGTCTTATTTGTGTTAGTATTTAGGACTTGAAGGTCTTCGTCTATGTTCTTTTGTTCTATTCCCATCTTGTTCAATCTTGATTCTTCTTGGAGACAATCGTCCCTTAATCTTTCAAACTTAGGATATTTGGACCTTGCACTGATGCCTTGGACGAATGTACTCCATCCACTAGGCAATCCATCTAGAGCAATGAGTGTTAACTCTTTGCTTTGGATCATGTAATCCAGAGTTGCTAGTTGGTCTCTTAGAATTGATATCCATATAAAGTAGGCGTTGATTGTCTCCACCTTGTTCATGGTGATATGATTTATCTCTCGTTTTAATGCCAGAGTTCGACTTGCATTTGATATCTCAAATGTGCTTTCAAGTGCTTTGAACATTTTATAGGTTGTCTGATGTTTTCTTATGATGGGCATTATGTTGTTTCTCACCCCATCAACTATTATTTTTATGGCCTTTTCATTTCCCTCAATCCATGTTGTTTTGTCAGGTTCATTTTCAGGTTGGTCATTTTTAGTTTGAACGAATGAATCCACTTTGTTCTCTTTTAAGATCATCTGGATTCTGAACTTCCAAGCTGAAAAATCATCGCCACCTCCAAGTCTGTCTTCGAATCTGATAGCATTGGCCATTGGAGAAATGTGATGTAGTATATTAACCCTGCTCTTAAATTATTCACAAAATTGAATAGCCTCAAGTTTGATCAACTTGGCTCTGATACCATGTAAATGTTATTGCAATTTCCAATTTAATGAACAAGTTATACACTAGATGATGTATTTTAGATTTATTATTATGACAATAATATTATCATCTTTCTTTTCTGCAAGTTTGGAGGATGAACATGTATCGATTTCAATTTCATCCTTTTCTTTTGAATGATGTATATATAGCAAGGCAGCCACGATCAAGTGGCACCTTGATCGGACATGTCTTTTAGACATGTCCGACCAAGATGTCACTTGGTCGTGACTATCTACAAATTCGCTTGGTGTTTATAATAACTAATCGGTGTCAACGCAAATGATAACAGATCGATATAAACACGCCCGATAATGAATCGGTGTCAAGGCAAATGATAACAGATCGATATAAACACACCCGATAATGAATCGGTGTTAAAGCAAACAAGCCCGATAACAAATAGCATTAATATGCCATCGGGTTAATACCCCGATAGTATATTAATGCCGATTCATAAATGAATCGACATTAATATGCTATCGGGTTACTATGTTAAGCAGGTCGTCAATCTAATCCATCTTTATCCAATATCAATATCATAATCAAGATCAATGTTACAGTCTGATAAACATATTCAGTTCGGAAAGCATAAATCAGATAATCTAATAGCATAGATGAGTAAACCAAAACAGAATAGAGGAGATTAGGAAGGTCTTATCTTGCAGAAGCTACTAGTGCATTAACAGTATCTAATCATAATTAAACTTTTTAAGTGACATATTACTAAAATGTCCTCAAATTTGAATGCTGGTAAAACTTTAAAAATGAGATTGAGAGAAACTGACATGTTTACCTAAAGAGAGCACAGCCTTATATTATTAAACATATTAATAACTAAAGATGCCCCTTATTATAGTTATTTAATAATATTCTAATACTCCCCTTGATTACTAAACTGAAAACAACACCAAGCCTGTTCTGAATCTGAGAACAAAACACGGAAACAAGAGTTTAGTCATTAAATCAACAGACTGCTCCTGAGATGTGCAGAAATGAAGAGCAATGTCTTCAAAATCAACCAATTGCCAGATATAGTGAAGATAAATCTCAATGTTATTGGTGTGAGCACAAAACACTAGACCATTCATCAACTTCAGTACACTCCGATTATCACAAATAAGTGGAGTAGATGTATGTTGAAGAAGCCTAAAATCAGCCAAAAGTCTCCGCAGCTAAACAGCTTCACAACTAGCACTTAAACTACTATGTACTCTACTTCAATTGAAAATAATCTGATCCATCCTTTACAATGAAACAAATAGATGTACGATGAAGCTTACTTTGCCATGAAACAATCCTCAACTAAAGCAAAAAATGTAGATGGTAGTAGACCATTGAGTATCAACTGATCTTACCCAATCAGAGTTTGTGTCTCCTAACAAATCATAAATCTATTTTCCTTTGATATAATATGCCAAAGTCAAAGTAACTTTTGACAACAAAACAAAGATCCAACCCAATGGTTATAAGATACGTCAAGCTACCAATCGCCTATTTGTGGAATGATTTATTAACCAGAGATGAACCATCAAAGGCCAAGTACTTCAGCACTGTTGATGGCGAAAATGAGCTGCTTGCTCTTGCACTTTCGATCAACACAGAATAGGATGCCGAGTGTATTCTATCCTCTCTTGAATAAGGAAATCCCTAATGCTATTTAGATTGATCAAAGGGGATAACTTCAAGATTCCAACTATCAGGTGTTGACTTGCTCAAGATAACTCAGCAATTGATGTGTATTGCTGGTAAACACAAGGGGACTTATGCATTTTACAAGCTAACCTGCATCTGGTGATGCTTTGATTCTCAAACTGGGTAAAATAAAAGAAAAAGGATAGGGTTTAGAGCTCCTAGAGACAATGACAGTAACAATTGGTACTATAGGTAGACAATTTCAAATAAACTAGTTTCTGCTCAGCCAGAAATAAACTCACAACTCCACAAGAATAGTGCAAGCTCCAAGGGAATAAAAGGATTTTCAGACTATGGATACCCAATTTTGGCGCAGTCTAAGACAACCACCCATAGTTAAATTAAGAACAATAATGGGTTTAGACTAACCGTGCACGAGGACCTACAATCAGCAAGCCTCCAATGGTATGAACTTGAAATCAAATCAAATACCCTCACACTTCACTATTAAGATCACTGAACTTTATTTAGCTAGATGCAAGGAAGCCATGCAAACAGACAAGGGCAAATGGCAAAACACCATATTTCAATGCTATATTCATTTGCTCAAATTGCCATTAGAACAATTTTTATCTAGCAATTTCTACTCTATTCTACTTATACTCCGCTACTCTATTCTACTTCTACTCCTAATTACAGCTATTTATAATTTACTAGCTTGTAAAATATCCTATCCTACTGTTCTAACCTTTTTAGAATGAGAGAGGCACTAACCTTTTATAGTTTTTACATTTTAAATCAATGGTCAAGATTCAATCCATCCAATGCCTCTGATTTGCCTTCTAGAAGTTGAAGGCTTTTTGGTTAATGATCTCAACAACCATCGACCATCTTTTCCGCTACCTGCAACTGTTTTCAATTAACCTCACTAAAAGACAAGATTTCACTAGGCTCAAGGCATAAAAAGGTGCCACCTTTTTGAACTGCAAAACAACAATTGCTTTTACAATAAACTCATTTTTTTGTTATTTCTAGTTGTTCACTTGATGTTTCTACATACACCTGTAGCATTTTGTGCAAGCACCTGCCTTCAACTCATTGTCAATGGTGGTAGTAAGGGTCTTTGATTGTCCAACCCTTCTTGCTTCACCCATTGGGTCAGCTTACTAATGCCCTCAAGATCTTGGCATGGCATTCCTCCTCTAGCTTTATCCTGGGGATCCTTTGGCTCATTCAGTGTTTTGGATGGTAGTGCCTTATCCCAAGCATCTCTACATGGTCTTGTGGCGTCCTAAAATTGTACCCCTTTACAATTTTGACCGCATTTGGGTTCTTACCTTAGCGTTTGCGCCCCTAGGCTTGATTGGGACCTGATTCTGCTCGCACCATGCAAATGACCCCATTTTGACCTCATACATCAACTCGGCCCCTTATCCTAGCCCCCAAAATGGGTAGGACCAGGGCGTGGCATGCCTTGGTCCTCCCTATTTGGGCCCCCCTTTAAACCCTTTTGTCATTTCAAAAATTGAGCGGGAAACCTAGCTTTGTGTTGGCTCATGTTGGAAAATTAATATGTTTTTCGACTGGCAAGTATAAACGGAGGTTTTCCCCTGCCATTTGAATGACACAAAAATCAATCCATCATATACACACATGAAATTCAATTCGACATCAAGCAATCGAGCATTCAAGTCAAGTGAGCAAGCAATCAGTCTTCCTTCAAGCCTTGTAGCAGCAATAGAGTCAACAATTCAAGCAATGAAGTGGGCAATCACATTCTATTTTGTCAAAGACTTCATGAAACCCTAATCCTGTCTAGAGACAAACAAAACTTCACAAGGAGGTATATCATTTGGTTTTCAATCATTATTCAGCATCTCCCTCAAAAGGAGAATCTTCTATTACAGCAATTCAATTATCTTTTATCTATATTTCATGGTTAATTCCAAAACTTGGGTTTGACTTAGGCAAACCCTTATTCCCAACCTATTTCCCTTTTCTTTCATTTTGCAGGAAACAGGTACGGAGTTGTGATCTTCAAGATAGGCATTATGTACAATAACAAATCAATCCCCCTTTGGTGTGTGCAAAGTTTGGAAGACCAAGGCAACGAGCACCATGGTCCCGATATTTCAGGAGCTCCTTTGGGGATTAGATCTGAATCTGATTATATTTCTCAATTCCAAGCTGGTGACTTAGTCCACATTTATAGCTTCTTGTTTCTGTGTTTTCATTATCATTTCCAACACTTTACCCTAATTTCAGCAATTCAACTTACAAAAGAAGTTAAACAAATTCACACCTTGAGTCCAACTAGTATTCAGTCCTAATCCTTGCTGGTTGGTGACTGAATCTATTGGACTCTAGCCCTCTTTGAATGTAATTGGTCTCTAAGCAAAAATTAGCGGTTTCTTCCTTCTATGGTGGGAACTCTGATTTTTTACCCACTACATTTTGGTGAACCCGACTTCTTACACCTTTAATTCTAATTTATGTTCCCAGATTTGAGTGTTTATACAATTTAAAATTCAAATTTTCATTTACAAGTTTGATTTTCAAGTGAATTTAAAAATTGATGTTAATTTCAAAAACCCTAAATTTAAAATTTAAAATTAAGCTTGTGAATTACTTAATTTTGGATTAATTGTTTCAGATCTGATTGTTAATGTTAATTCAAATTCAAAATTACGAGGTTGTTTTCAAAAAGCCCTCATTTTTAAATTAAAAATTGTGAGATTATGCTTGAAGCAACCAAGATCAAAGAGACCAAAAGATAGCACAATAACAAGAGAGACAAAATATTTGATAAGATAAAACTATATTCTAATCAAGATGCAAAAGAGATCAACTGGATCGTTAATTACATACAATGTACATGAGCCTGCTTATAAAGGCAAGGCTAAGAGACGAGAGAACACACAATGATGACATGTGGCTCAATGAGATGCAAGGGTAGATAAGGGTAGGTAGGAGAAATAGTAAAATATTCCACATGAGGTGGATCACCCATCGAAGGTGGAATTATCAATCCACAATAAGTGGATATGATAAAGTAACAACAATATCACACCATAAAAGGTGAAATTTGTCCTACATACACACTCCCAATGTATGCACATCTCCCTAAGTGTCTCATATGCAAACTACAATGTTATGCATGTACCTAAGTAAACTTAAGTAAAGTGTAATTATATACAACATGAATAAATAATTACGCCAACAAAAATTACTAGTGAATTCAATTTATCTTTTCAAAATCAAAAATCAATTTGCTTAATTAATTGAAGAATCATTTTTACAAAATTTTGCATTGTTTAATTATTTTAAAGTTCAAATTCCAAATTTCAAATTTCAAATTTCCCTCCTTTGCATCAGTTTTACTATTCTTAGTCCAACCTATAATATCCTCATGAGAGCAAGTTGTAGAATTAAGGCTTCCCAAGGTTTAACTACAATCCTACAAATGATCTTGTTTATCCTCATTCTTTCTCTAACACTCATGATGTGGATGAATCATTAACTAGGGTTTATGTTGACCAATTGGTGAAGATTGACAATCAATTTGAAAATCTTCAACAGTGGATGAGTCAACAATACCCGTAAAGTGAAGCTTTACCACTGATTGAAGGATTAAAAAGAATGGTTCAAAGTGATAAACTTGGTGTTAATCTGTTGCATGGTATTGCTCATATTGTTGATACTAATATTATGTCTATGAAGAGTTGTGCTGAAGTCCTTGGTTATACACAACCTCCTAGTCAAGTTAATCATTCCATTCCTATGACTACTCCTATGGCTAGTGTCCCCAACTTTACATCTAACATCATGGCTACTTCCACACAAAATGTCATACCTACGCATGTTAGTCAAGGGGGCAACTAATCTAATCATAATTCCTTCTTCCCTCCTATGAGTCTTCCATTTGTTACAAAATCATCTCCCATACCTACCTACCATAGCGTCCTACCTCCCTATTCTCAAGCTCCTCCTTCATTTAACAATGTTACTCCTCCTCAATCCAACATGTCCAATTTCAATCTATCCACCAAAGCTACCATCAATAATCTAGCCCAAACAATGTCTTCCTTCCAACAACAAATAGCTTCCATGAATCAATCCAAGTATATTGTGCCCACATTTGATGTAGTGAGCCCGTTATCCAATGACATTGTTCATGTTGTCCCTCCTAAACATGTGGAAGTCCCCCAATTGGAACTTTATAATAGAAAAGATGACCGTTTAACTCATGTGAAAACATTTCAAACTTTGTGTAGTGACTTTGCTCATGACCAAAGACTTTTGGCTAAATTATTTACTAGACCGCTTAGGGATAAAGCTTTGCAATGGTATTGTTCTTTGCCTCCTTATTCTATTACTTCATTTCAACGATTAGCTAATGCTTTCATTCAACAATTTCACAATAATATTGGTCCTAAGATTACTTCAACTGATTTGATGCATTGTAAGCAAGGTGTTAAAGAAAAAGTGACTGATTTTATTGGTAGATATAAACATATGTATTGACAAATTGTTTTTCCTATGCCTGATCAAAATATTCAAAGAATTTTTATTTCTAATTTGCAAAAAGACATTAGACATAGACTTCTCTTTTCTGAGTTTACTTCCTTTATGCAATTGTGCATAGTACTTCACAATTATCACCTTATCGTCAATCAATTGGAACAATCTCCTTCAATGGCTCTGACTGATAAAAATGGAAGTCCTCAACAACCTTTTGCGAAGTTCAAACCGAATAAGGGATTCATCAAGTTCAATGACAACAACAATACTCAAATAACAGCTGCAACAACAGGTGTACCTCCTTTGTCAAAGTATTCTAGAAAAGAATTCACTCCTCTTAATGAATCTTTGCATAACATTATAACGCAATTGTTACAAAGGAATGTGTTGAAGCTTCCCCCTATTAAACCACTTGATAAATCAAAGCCGTTGTCACCTTACTTTGATTCCAAAGCTTTTTGCCAATATCATCATCAACCCGGTCAACACACTGAAAAGTGTTATTCCTTAAGAAGTAAAATCCAAGACTTGATTGATAACAATACCATATCTGTGGCTGGTGTGAATGATAAAGGAAACAAATTTGTAGCTCCTCCAAATCAAAATTTTCAAATTTTCACTAATCCTTTACCTTCCCATTCCACTAATGTGATTGAGATTGAGACTGATCATTTTTCCTTCTCTCCTACTGATCTTGGCCTTGAGTCTAATAGTGTGGTGAACCTTATTGATCAAATTGAGCCTCCTAAGGACTTATGCATTACATTTGATCCTAGTGAGAATATAAAAGCACCCGATGGCCCATTATATATCACTACGAGAATCAAAGACATACCCTCACGAGGCGTGCTCATTGATCCGACTTGTATGGTTAATGTTATAGTCTTAGAAAGCTATATCCCTCCTTTCTTCTTCCCAAATCAAGAAGAAAATGAAGTAGCCAATGCAAGCCAACCTGTGGATGTCAATGCATTCCAACAATACCAACGTGGCAACCGGGGGTACTACAATAACAATAACCAAAACAGCAATAGTGGCCCGTATACTACATCTACGCCTCCAAAGATATTCAAGTTCCCCCACATCACAACACGAGCAACAACCCAGGGTACCCGAAGGCGCCACAGCAATATGTGAATCAAGGAAGCAAAAAGGATGGTGGAAAGTGGAATTGCACAGGCGGCGGGATTCCCGCAAGCTATCCAAAATTACGAGCTTGTTGTGGAAAGCTCAAAACATTACATGCCTAATAGTAGAGTGGTATTGGTGAACGGGACAGTGATGGCGAATTTCACTCTTGAGGCTATTGGAGAAACTTTTGATATCCCCTTGCATGAGGAAGCAATCGTAGTAACAATGGAGGAAACTCGGGCCATATACGATTAGAATCCCAATAAGTGCAAGGGCAAAATGAATGAAAACTGGTTTTAAGAAAAGAGACCCCCTAGCACTAGGATCCTCAAGAAAGTCTACCGGTGTGAGTTCAACGAGGAGTACGGAGACATAGTTACTCTACTCAACTGAGCCATGGCGATTCCCCACTCCAATATGTTTGAGGAGTGGATGTTTTACTTCACAGAAGAGGTCTTTATAGGGAAGGCCAAGTTTGACTGGGCTCAAATCATCAGTGACAACATCCATACACAGCTAGTTCAACTTGCAGAGAAGAGGTACTTCACAATGTCCTCTTATAAGGTGTATATGTTTGCAAGACATCCTAGACTGTCGGGATTGATTCGCCTGGGTGACACTGGAAACGAGCCTAATCAGATAAAAGGATATGACTGCTACCCTCAGCTACATTTCTACAACATAAATCAGAGGGAGAACAACAACATAGCCTATGCAGTCGGCCAATATGAGCGCGTGAACGATGCTTTCACCATGCGCATTGTTAGGGCGCTGCAAGAGGGATTGCAGCAAAGGATATCCAAATAGGCCATTGCACTAATATGGAAATACGAGACATGATAATTTCAATTTCCCTGATTCTCTTACTTGATAATCTTAGGCTTTGAAGGCACTCCCTATCGGTTCCCTAGATATCCCACTGTTAAGATGGTGCTCTTAAAGGTTGCCAGGCAAGCACATGCAACTGGGCAGGTCCCTAGAGACAAGAAAATGGTTGGAGTCACATTCCCAATGGCAATAGGGGATAACGACGTATACTTCAAAATCCCTACACAGGTTGAGCAATCAATTGATGAGATGGTGTCCTATTGCCTACAAGAGCATTCCAGCAAAAAGAACTTTGATCCTACATTACTAGGACGAAAAGCTTATGGTCGCCACTATAAGCATAAAATCAACATAGAGGATTAATGGGCTAGCTACGCAGATGCTTTTGAGTTTCGTAGGAGAGAGTATTCTAGGCTCAATCTGCATCAAATCCAAACCTTTGAGTACACCCGAGTTCCAAATCAACTAGTTTACTATAGGGACCGCATGCAGCAACAAGCCTTTGAAGCCATAAAAGATCACCCACCTTCGATCAACTAGTCTCAGGACCCAGCCACCGATTTGGGAATCATAATGCAAGGTCCTAAGAGACATACTGATGCCTGGCTCGATTAACGTATTCAAGAGCTAACCCGTGATGGCATACAGTTCACCTATAACTTGATGGGAGGCCTTGAGTCTCACTCATCAGAAGAGGATGAAGCATCAAGTGGTGCACAAGAGGAAGAAGAAGAGGCCAAGAAGAAACCTGAAAAGAAGAGAAAGAAGATGAAGGCCAGTAAAGGGTCGCAAGCATCCGAGAGATCCAAGAAAAATAAAAGCCAATTGGTTGAGGCCCATGCATGAGAAAAATTACCAGTAAGGAGGTCGTCTGCTGCCACCTCACCAGAAGATACCCATGCAGCAGAAGATGTGACTAAGGTAGAGCACCAGTCTACCACCCTCGAGCAGCAAATTGATTCATCTACCGCTGAAACAGCGGATCAGAAAGAGCCTAATGTACAAGAGACAAGGATGCAGATCATTAATCTAGATAGGCCTGAGGATGAGATGGAAGAGGGAGAAATCCATCCCAATGAAGAGGATAAGAAGAAGGATCCCAAACAGGAAGAGCAAGAAGAGGAAGGTGATGGAAAAAATGAGGAAGCCGATGAAGAGAATGAGAACAAGGGTGAGGATGAAGAGGAGGACAAGGATGAAAATCCCCCTAGAGATGAAGGACAACAGGAGCTTGAGATGCTCGACAATTGTTGAGTGAAGTTGAGGAGAACTCAGTTGTAGACTAAGAGCATGATGCAGAAGGAAATCAGCCCTTATCCCTACCTGATCAACCAAAGTTAGAAAGTGAGTCATCTGTAGCTTCAGCAAAACAGAACAGGGAGTTAGTGGTCACTTCAAGACAATCTGTCCCTCCAGCCTAGTTGTAGGCCCGAGTCCAAAGGAAAGCCACCGTATGGCCACCTATAAGCCTAGATGACGTCTTCTCCCGAAAAGGAGAGCCCCAGGTTAAGGGGAAAAATAAACTGAGGACATATTCCAAGGTGACTAAAGATGCTCAGAAGAACCGAATAATACACATTGCTGATCCACCATAAGGCAAATCAGCCGAGGAGGTCTCACTGGCTGATTATAATGTCATGTCAATCCCAATGGAAAAGGCGACTAAAGGGCAGGAGGTGGAAGAATTCAAGGACTTCGTGGAGACGATACTAAGTCAGCTGAAAAGGATGACTGCTGAGAGAGAAATGTATAACGCTCGAGCACAGCAGGCTGAAAATTATATAGATCACTTGTTGAAACCTGTACAGCACACATAAGAGGCCTACGCCCCTCCTATAGCCTTGGGGCAGAAAACGATTGCAGAATTTGAGAGTGTCCGAGACACAGCCAAGGCAACTAGAGAATGGATGGAGGATATAACATGAACAAGGAATCACGCACTCAAGGAGGCAACTGGCATGAGATTGGACGCAAGCGATCCTGACAGAGATTGCAAACCACCAAGGACAAGGTTGGGGAATATAAGAAGGCAGTTGAAACGCCCCTCCCCATCATCAAGCCGTTATTGTGGACCCATTCTCAGATTCCCACTGTGTAGCAGATCCTTGAGCGTCATGATGTCAACACCTTTGGAAACTGGTGTCAAATTTTAGGTATGCAAAGCGACATCATAGACTACATCAACAAAGGATGCGAGGAGTGTGAAGCGACCCTGCTCAACGTCAGGACCTTTTGTGAAGGGGTCTTGCAAACTTTGATTAGTAATAGACAGCCTGAGATGGAGTGCAACGAGATGAAAATACGCTGGAAATACCAGCTGAAAAATGATGGGAGTCCAAATACCAAGGATGATATAGAGTTCACCAACAAGCTGCGTGCAGCAATAAGGAATTTTGAGACCAATAAATTGGACTGGTTTGAGCAGATTGGAAAGATAGACAGTCACTATGTGGACATTGACTTCTGGATGATTAATCCACCTCTTCCTCCTCTTAAAGAAGTATGTTCCATTTGCCTAAGGTTCCAAGAATATATTCGGGCAACGCGAGCTGCAGGCCGAGATATATTGAAAGGGTACTTAGAAGGTGAAAATGAATTTTTATTGTAAAAGGGGAAAATATCTATTTTGGGATAACAAAAAGTGCAGTCCCCAAAGTTAGTTATTTCTCCCCAACTACCAAAGTACAGTTTCAGTTTTTGAGCTCCATGCAGTGCACATTTTGGGGCAGCTTTATGGCTTGTAGTTGTTAAGTTAGTTGGGAGGTATATTCCATACTAATTAAGCATGGGTAGACATGTTTTTTGGATGAATTTGGGCCATTTGTTTAAGTTTAATCTTAACCATTCATCTAAGTTTTGAAACTCTATATAAAGGGGCTGGTTTTCCCTTATTTTTGTAACAAGTCCAGAATTGTTGCTAAAACTCTACCAAAATATTTACAAGATTAATGGAATTTCAAGTTGTATAAGTTTCTTGTGAGTGCATGATTCCCTTCTTCCATATTTAAATTTCTGCTATGCATTTTATTTACAAATAGTTTGTTTGGGTAGATATTTGATAGAAATTTTATGTTCATACCATTAAGGATTAACTAACCGTTAATCCCGCTATGGTTAGTCTGAACATTTCTATGAGTTTAGTTCAACTGTTCTGCTTTGCTAGTATGAATGTATGTTTTGTATTCAGAACTTGTATTTAATAATTTGAAAATCTGATTTTCCCTTGAAGATTGCACCAAGTTTTGCCTAGTTGTGTCTAACTAGCAAAGCAGAACATGGTAATTTTAAAGTTTCTGTCTATCTGCCCAAATATACTGTTTTAGTTAGAGTAGTTTAGTCTCTCTTCCCTACTTTTTTTCCTTTTTTTTATAAATCTGAAGTTGATATCTACCAAATAGCATCATGTTTAACATATATCTGATGAGAATAAGACTTTTAGAGTCTTAGGTACGTCCTATAGATACTTTGAAGCCTATCCTACCCATTAACGTAAGTCCATTTGTGTTTACCAGCAAAACACATGAACCATTGAATTATCCAATAGTCAAGAACTGACAATTTAAACCTTGAGGTCGCCTTCTCGTGATCATTTCAGTAGCACAAGAAGCCTCCTTATGCAAGAGAGAATGGGATTATCTCAAAATTCTATTTGTGTTGATCGAAAGAGTAGAAGTACGATTTTCGCCATCAACACTACCTTCCTTGGCGGTACACAACATATTTAAAGGACCCAACGGTTGCCAAGAGGTACACAACTGTCAACCAACCGAAACATTAACTACCCGAGAGTGACAACCCACTTAATACAAACAATTAATACATTGGCAGTTAACAAATATTATCAAACATAACGATAGGCATTTTATGCCGACTACATGCATCACATAACAATTATGAGGTTGCATATTTACCACAAAAATTGCAATTCTAAATTAAATCTAATTTTCTAAATTATTTCAATTTTCTCAGACTTTCCTTCTAGTCACTTTTATAACAATGTTACATGCAGCAGTAACTCATATAATGCATTAACTCTTAGTCGATTACTTAAAAGCAGAGTAGCTGGAAACTCTGTTGTCCCTCCCTGCGCACGCATATCCCCATATTCAAAACGGATATGTATCTAATACAACACATATATGTATCTGATACCATACCCACATATGCCCAAAAAACCTTGATTTTCCAACCATGCCGAATACTATGTGATTTGATTTTTTTGAAATTTGACATAAATCTTCCTAAATTTAATTTTAAAAAACTTCATTCATGCATTTAAAAAAAAAATTGTATAAACAAAACCTACACCAAATGAGAAAGACAAATGAAATGTTTTTCTATTTCAGTGACCCATTTTTTGGGTTATCTTCCAACGCAACTCTACTAATTTTGCATGTTGTAAATTGTTAAATAAACTTAAAATTATTTATGTAGCAATTGTGTGTCTATATTGCTTTTGAAGTAATGAAAATCTCCTCTAATAACAAAGAAAATTGTGTTAAATACATGTATATGTGTTTTATATAAATGTTGTATCCAGCCGTATCCATATTGAGGTTCTTAAAAAATGGCCGTATCCGTATTTGTATCCATATCCGTGTTCATGCAACTTTACTTAAAAGTATACTTTTAAAAATTCCAAAAAATCTCCTAACGTATGAATACTAGTGGATCCTAAACCACAAAATAATTAAAAAGTAAAATAAAATAAACTTATTTTCATCATATATTGAATCACATTTTTCCAAGCATTTGAGCTATTCAACATATTTCAATCTTTGAGCATTCACCATGAAGGTTTGTTTGGTCTCTTAAGCCTTAATTTGGGCTTGACAGCAGGCGCTCCACCCCTCAACCCTGCCTTGGGGTAGACACCAAGGGTGCTGCCCCCAGATCCCACATGAGGCACTGCCCCTCTATTACAGCCCCAAACACCCACTCTAGTTTTAGAGAGCAAAAACTAAAACTTGTTTCACCCCGATGCTTTTTATAGATGAAATTTGTGAAATATTAATACAAATATGTAATTTATAATCATATGACACAGTGACGTGAATTTGATCCGATTTTTTATCAATAAATCAAGGATGAGCTATGTAAATTCAGTTCTAAGCATATTATTTTACAAGACTGTGCTTTCTTCGACAGTTTATTTAGTGGTTCAAATTTTTACAAGTTATTGTGGAGTCGACATTTTTTAATTATGCTTGAGAGCATCAATTAATATTATTTTTGCACCCTAAATGTTCATAAATGTTTACAGTATATTCCTTGCCTCAAATAAACTTACCAATGTGGTTAAACTTAATTATGTTTTGCAACCAAATCATACCATACATCATTCAAAAAAAATTGCACTCTAGATAGAGGTGGTCTCCATTCACCTCATATAGCAGCTCTAGTAAATTCAGAGTGGCAAGCATATCGCTTGTGCTGTTAAGTTCTTGCTCAAACATGTTTAGAAGACCTGATTGATAAACTGCTGCAGCTGTCTCACTTGAGATACTAAAAAGTGCAGCAGCAATAGACAAAATACGAATTCGCACCTGAAAATTACATATAGAGACCAGACATTATTAAAAAAACAAAACAAAACAAAACATAAAATTGAGGTTTTTTTTGAAAAAAAAAATTGCATTCAATTCAAAATTTCCCCCAACATGCAAAGATACAAACGAATAAATTTTACATTATTTGAGCAAACAGCAATGAAATGTCTATCTTGTAGGGATAAAAGTTTGTACACATTCACTTATAATATCCACACCTACCAAAAGTTATGATGAAATTATACGTCTGTGAATTTCAAATGCAATCAAAATATGAACTTATACATATATGCAGCACAAAATCTCCAATCAGCTACAAAATCTCCACACCTACCTTTATATATTAGCGAGTCCTTGGTCATGGAGGGAGAGTTAGTACAATGACAATGACCATACTAACTCTCCCTCCATGACCAAGGACTCGCTAATATATAAAGGTGAACGGTCAGTTACCCGGTGTCAACTGTCGACAACCGACGGTTTAACTGCCATCATTAACTCTAATTACATTAAATGTCTTATTGCTTAATTACCCGACAACAGCCATGGGAATAGGAGCCAAGGTGGGTTGTTGAGTGGGAGCTTCTGGGAAGAGAGGCATTGGAGGCCTTGGAGCTATCTTCCCAACCCGAATCAAACAATTTTCTGCTCCTATGGTTGTGTCATATGCACCAGCTAGAGAGGCTCCACCCATTGATTGGATCATGACAGCTATATCGTTGTTGAGAGCTCTAAGATAATACAAGAATGCATGATTTGGAGATGGCTTCACTAGAGCAGGAATCCTATTCCATGTCTTATGGAATCTAAAGTTGAAGTCTCCCATGAACTCGTGGGGTGCCTTCTTGATTGTAGTCAAATGCTCTACAAGTGATAGGTGATCACTTTTGTCTTTGAAATGGTTGCACAACCTCTCCCCCAATTCATCCCAGTTGTGAATGGAACTAGACGACAACCCTCTATACCACTGCAAAGCTTTGCCTTTCAAGGATGTGGCTAGGAGTCTGACAGCAACATCATACTGAGTGATATTATGGAAGGAGCAGATGTTTGCAATGTCTTGAATGTGCTCAATGGGCGTAGTAGTTCTCTCACCAGTGAAGTATGGTATACTGTTCAACGCAGCCACTAGTATATCAGTCCATTCAGTCAAAATAAGGGGACTCCCTCCATTGAAGGTAACAAAAATTGATTTCTTGCCATGTGAAACAATGGTCTATTGATATGAGTGGTGGGAGCCCTTGATAGTGATGGTCTTGTAAATGGAGGAGTAGAACGAGACTTGGGAGATGGGGTGTTTACAACCTTGACACCCCTGACTGGTGACAATGAAGGTCTACCTCTCTACCTTCTAGAGCCTGCAGATGGGAGCTCTATGAATTTGAAACTGCCCCTAGAAGACGCCCTTGTATGAATTCTGGGCATGAAATCTGCAACCGACCTTGGAAGTTCGGAGGTCCGGAGTTGCGGAGTATGACCACTTCGGCACCTCGGGAACTCGGAGGTCCGGAGTGAGGAAGTTCGGAAGTTCGGAACCTAGGGGGTTCCGACTTTCCAGGCCTAAGTACCTCGGAACCTGGGGGTTTCGGATTTCCAAGGTAAGCAGAGTTACGATGACTTGGGAACTTGGGCGTTCCGGGGGCCCAGAGTTATGAACTTTGTGTGAACACGAACTAGTCCTTGAGCAGTGTCGCCAAGTGCTTGAGAGATGACTGCCTCTAAAGGCTAAAACACTAAGAATTAGCACTAAATCCTTAGCATGTGAATTGAATGTTGTCCCACCGGGCTTGCCAAAAACTGTTATCACAAAAGCTCGCACCCTTGTTGAGCTATCAACTCAGCAACATTGTGAAACATGGAAACAACCCCGAATTCAATGTGGGACCTTGCGCATGGGGTTGAATCTCCGGAGAAGGCCGGTTTCCTACTCAATCCAAGTGCAAGTGTTGAGCTAACTCAACACTTCAAAACTAACTCTTAAGCCTATCCTAACAATTTGCAGTGGTAAAGGGAAGAGAGAATGCTTGAAATGAAAGGATGTGATGCACCAAGAAGAGATTGTTTCTCTCCCTACCGAAATGGCACAAGGAATCAACTGAAATACCCCAGAGATGCACAACTTCAGTTGCATAAGTGACCCAAACGCATGTATGGAGGTTGGAATTTTGCTAAGTGTCAAGAGGGGAGAAGGATTCCCACAAGTCACACTCGGAAAACAAGTCAACATAGCATATATGGACAGAGGACCCACAACATACACTTATGATGAAGGTAAGGAAACATACACAACATGCACAAGTTGAAAGAAGGCAAGAATGTAACTTCAATTCATTCGAAGGCCAAAGGCCAATCTTACAGTTGCAGAAATGCAAAAGTGATTACAAGTCTTCAAGAGAAGAGAAGAGCATAAGAAAGCTCAAGGCAGCAAGGAGAGAACCCTTTACAATGAGGCTTAACAACCTTATATAGAGAAATGGTTTACAATGGTGACCATGACACCTGACCCTTTACAATGAGGCTTAATAGCCTTATATAGAGAAATGGTTTACAATGGTGACCATGACCCCTGCATGTCAGTCTGGAAGTGCAAGGAAGTGCATGCACTTGGCTTGTACATACAAGCAACCTAGCCATACCACCAAAGGCAACTCTGAGGAAGGTGGATTGACTAACCTTCCAAAGTCAGACATAACATAAGTCACCAAGCATGGCCCCGTACCTCCTTGATGGAAATATTGCCAAAAACATTTAATGCACCCTTCTGGCTCCACACAAGAAAGTGCAAAAGTCACCAAAACTGTAAGAGCATTTAAAGCCTTGAGTGTTGATCACGCCATCCAGAAGTGTCGCCAGTCGGAAGGAAGTCTGGAGACTTCAGAACCTCGGACTCCCCAAGTGAGGAAGACAGGGGAAGGAGCAAGGAACTCTGAAACCTCGAGGTTCCAAAGTTCTGAGATATAGACAAGAAGAGAGGAAAGGGACTTCGGAACCTCGGGGTTCCAGAGTTTCGGAGGAACTTCGAAGAGAAGGCAAAAGGGGAAGGAACTTTGAAATCTCGAGGTTCCGGAGTTCCAAGGAACTTCTCAAAGGAACTTCGGAACCTCGAGGTTCCGGAGTTCCGGGATAGAGAGGGAAAGGGCTAAAGAGAGAAGGGGAACTTTGGAACCTCAGGGTTCCGGAATTCTAGGCAAAGGAGAAGCTTAAGAGAAGAGGCGAAGGAAAGGAAGGCTAGGAACTTCGGAACCTCGGAGTTCTGGAGTTCCAAAGAGGGAAGGAGAGAAAGGACAAGGAACTTCAGAATCCCGGGGTTCCGGAGTTTCGGAGAAAAGAGAGAAAGGCCAAGGAGGGGAGGGGCTAATCTAGGGAAAGAACTTTGGAACCTCGGGGTTTCGGAGTTTCGGAGAAACTGGAGAAAAGCTAAGGGAAGGAAGGGAACTTTGGAACCTCGGGGTTCCGGAGTTCCAGAGCAGGAAAGAAAGCAGCTAAGGCAAAGAACTTCGGAACCTCGAGGTTCCGAAGTTCCGGAAAAAGAAGGAAAAAGACAAGGGCAAAGAACTTCAAAACCTAGGGGTTCCCGAGTTCTAGAGTTCCGGAAAAGAGAGAGCAAGGGAGGAACTTCCTCCGGACAAGACAACACTTCACACTTCATGATTCTTCTCTCCCTGATCAACTGGGGCTGCGCTGGTCCATGGAACATATCTCTAATCGGTTCTCACTGATGGACCAAGGGTGTCATAAAATGACAACAGTAACTTCCATCCCTTGGTTGCAGCAATAGCAACGATAGTCCTGATAGAAGTACATCGAGCCACAGGGGCAAAGGTTTCCTCATAATCTATGCCTTCCTTTTGAGAGAAGCCACGAGCCACAAACCTAGCTTTGTGTTTCTCAATACTTCCATTAGCAGCATGTTTAATTTAAACAACCATTTGGAAGATACAACTGACTTACCTTTGGGTCTAGGCATAATATCCCAAACATCATTCTTGATGATAGATTGGTATTCTTCATCCATAGCATTCTTCCATGCTTGCTGGTTCATGGCCTCTCCAGCGCTGGAAGGTTCAGACTCAATGATGTTGCATATCAATGCAACATAGTTGGAGAACTTCTGAGGTCTCCTACTTTCTCTGAATGTGCCACTTGGAACTGCAAACTTTTTTGCACCCTATACAGTGTTTCTTGCCCAAAGGGGTCTCTTCTTACTCATGGTAATATCTCTAGGCCCATCACTAGGATCCATAGGCTCAACTAGATCATCATGCTCTTCAGGTTTTGTAGACTCCCTCTGAATCTCAGTATCATGATCAATATCCAAGTTTTGAGGGTTATCATGAATTTCATAATCAATCTCCATACTTGAATTTTTGGACTTTTTGAATGCAATATCTTCTTCAAAGGTAACATCTCTACTAACCTCAATATACTTCTGACCTGGAATATAGATTCTGAATACTTTGGAGGTTTCGCTCTAACCCACAAGAATTCCTCTCTTTCCCGAAGGTCCCAACTTGGTTCTCTTCTCTTTGGGTACATGAGTATATACTGGACTCCCAAAGATCCTCAAGTGACAGATGTCAGGTTTGATCCCTGAAAATGCATCTTCTGGAGTCATATCCTTCAATACACGGTGAGGGCATCTATTTTGAATGTATATTGTTGTTCTAGATGCTTCAGCCCAAAGAAAAGTCTACAGGTCCTGATCATGAATCATAGCTTTCGCAACCTCAACTATAGATCTGTTCTTTCTTTCTACAATCCCATTTTGTTGAGGGTTGTAGGGAACACAAAACTCCCTCTTGATTCCTGCCTCAATACAAAATCATGAAAACTACCCGAGGTGTATTCACCTCCATTGTTAGACCTTAAAACTTTAATTCTTTTCTGACATAGATTTTCAGCTAAGGCCTTAAATTCTTTGAATCTACCTAGGACTCATCAGATTCTTTTGACTTTAGAAAGTAAATCCACGTTTTCCTAGAGTAGTCATCTATGAAGATTACATAATACAAGAATCCACTTGGAGAAGCAACATACATATATCCACATAAATCATAATGCACAAGAGCTAATTTCTCTTTAGACCTACTTTTACTTTGACGAAATGGACTCTTAGTGTTTTTACCCATAGCACAACCTTTACATGTATCATCATGAATATGACTAAGTTTAGGCATACCTTTAACCTACTTCTCTAGGGTAGGAAGGGCTCGGAAATGAAGATGTCCAAGTCTTCTATGCCATACCTTGCTTGACTTAGGTGCTTCATGAATGAGAGCTTGAACTAGACGAGCTGAAAGCTTATATAGGCTCTCATACCCTAAGTCACCAGGTTCGAATTCGAATTCGAAGTTCGACAACTTTGAAATTCGAATGAAGTTCGATGAGGGAAAAATTCGAAATGTATAAAATTCGAATTAAGTTCGCCATATGTATAAATATGCCAGATATATTCTATAAAACAACCAATCTTTCATATGGGGGATGGTTCCATATGAATTGCTAATAAGGTTTATTGTAAGTAACATCTTTATCTCATCTTATGAGAATAACAAAATCACCAAATACTGGAATACCTCACTAATTGGGTAATCAATTATCATCTTCAGCATTTTTTTCTCATCCTAATTGAGGGTTCTAACAGACATAAATATCCTGAAGAAAGAACGGGTTAATGGGTTTTAATCGAAGAAAAGAAGACGTGTTTAAAAAATATTAACAGAAGAAGAAGGCCAAAAATTTATTTTAAAAATATATATATATATATATTTTTATTTTTTTTGTTCGGCGAATTTCAACGAATTTTTTTTTTTTTTGAAGTTCGACGAATTTCGAACTTCAAGGATGAAATTTGGCCGAACCTAGTGACTTAGCTCATACCCATTCCCAATGACACGAGCCGATTTGAAAGCTTATATAAGCTCTCATACCAATTCTCAATGACACGAGCTGATTTGAAAGCTTATATAGGCTCTCATACCAATTCCCAATGACCAGTCTAGAGGAGGAGTTGGCTCGTGCCAAGGTAGAATTGGCCTAAGAGAGATGGTGGGCCGAGCACGGGAGGTGGCAGAGCAGACAGCCCTTGAGACCCCTCTCACATCTACCCTAGAGGAGTCGGACGGAAAGCAGAAGGAGCTCATGGAAGCGGTTTTTATGGTAAAGAAATCCAGGGAGAGGCAGTTGGTGGCTGAGCGAGATCTGAGGCATCAGACACAACAGGTCCACCAGCTGACAGAGCAGTTGGCAGCAGCAGCACCGTTGGCCCCTTCGTCATCAGGGACGCCCTTCGTACCCCCTCAGCTTTGATTTTTCTTGTTGTGTCTTGGTGTCATTCCCCATTTTGTTTGTAACTCGTCAAGAGACGACCTTCTTTTTTGGGGGATGATGTTGTCAGGTAATTATGTCATGTCGTAATAAGAATGTTAAGTGTGTTAAAGTTCGGTGGTTACCTGACGGTTGCCAGGCAACCTGTACTAACACCTACATATATGCACCGGGAAACTATGTTTTGAATGTACTAGCATTCTGGAATCAGTGAATATAGACATATGAGTTCTTCTCACTTGCACCTTTGTGTACTATTACATTTCCTATATCTCTGTACTGTTATGCACTAAATGCACACACCCCTCGAGGGCAAAACAGACGAGCTGAAAGCTTATATAGGCTCTCATACCGATTCCCAAAGACACAAGCTGATTTGATGTTGGACTTCTTAGGCCACGCAAGAACTCTTCCCTCAGAAAATGCAATCTGATAACCTTTATCTTACAATGCTGATATTGAGATAAGGTTCCTCTTGATTCCCGACACAGACAATATATCACTGGGGTGAAGAGAAATTCCAGAATCTAAGTTAAGGGAAGTAGTACCAAAACCTCTTACAGAATACCATGCATCATCTCCAATGATCACGTGTCGGTTGGATTTCTTCTCCACCAAGTCTGAAAGATGCTCCCGGTAGCCAGTAATGTGTTTAGATGCTCCACTATCAATAAGCCATGTATGATTGTTTGTAGGAACATTGCTTGACAAGGCAGAGATGAAGAGGAAGTCTTCAGCATCATTCTGATTTGAAACTTCATTTATGTTTGCTCCTTGTTGCTTTGGCTGGGATAAGCAGTCCCTAGCATAGTGACCGAACTTGTCACACCTAAAACACTTGATGCGTGAAAGATCCCTCGTCTTCTTTGAATCAGGGGCCGGATCAAACCTTTGGTCTCTATTTCTCGTGAAATTGTTCTTCTTCCAATAGCCTCCTTTCTTCTTGATGGACTGGGCAGCAAGAACATGATTGTCTTCACCATGAGAGCTTTTGATAATTCCTCTTGCAGCCAGTCTTGATTCCTCATGAATGCAATCAACACGGATGCGGTCAAACTTGGGAAATTTGGATCTCCCACTTATGCCTTGGATAAATGGCTCCCAAGAGTGAGGAAGACCATGTAATGCAAGCATAACAAGACCCTTGTCCACAACTTCATCTCCAATGGTGCTGAGCTGATCTCTTAATTCTGAAATCTTCATGAAGTAGGTGATGACTGATTCTCCCTTCGCCATCTTGACTTGATGAAGTTGCTGCCTCAATGCAAGTACTCTACTTGTGTTGTTGATCTCATACATGCCTTCCAAAGCCTTGAACATATCACTGATTCTCCCTTTGCCATCTTGACTTGATGAAGTTGCTGCCTCAATGCAAGTACTCTACTTGTGTTGTTGATCACATACATGCCTTCCAAAGCCTTGAACATATCCCTGGCTAAAGACATATTGGAGATGATAGAAACAAGAAGATCTTTCACGGCTTCAATCAGAATCTTCTTGGCTTTCACAACATTCTTCTTGAACTGAAGTAATTCATCTTTGTCTTCAGGCAAAGGCTGATCCTCTCCTTGCACAAACTCCAGAAGATCATTTTCTTCGAGCGTGACAAGGATTATGAATTTCAAAGAAGTGAAATTCGAGGCTCCTTCAAGTCTGTCCTCAACTTTCAGACCGTAGACCATCTTGAATGCTGGAAAATGGCGTGAAGAGGATGAGGACGAGTGTTGTTATCACAAAGTCTGATCACAACTGAGTCAACCTTAGCTCTGATACCATGTTAATTTTGGATCAGACTGTAGCAATATAAATAGCAATAACAGATAATCAAATCAATGCACACAAAGAACACTAAAATACCCTAGGAAGACCTCCCTCCTGGAGGTGAAAAACCCAGCTATAAATCTCAGATCTTATCATGCAATAATCAGTAAGTGTCTTTACAATTTGGCTTTAACACTTGAAGCATTTAGAACCAGCAACTATGCACAGTAGTATTATACCTTCAAACTAGGGCGAACACAACAATGAAGAACTTATCTGCAATACACAAGATGTTTGCTACCTCAAGGAAGTTCGCTGTCTCTTGAATGGAGTTCATTGTTCCTAGGATGAAGTTCGCTGTCCCAAAAGTAGTTCACTGACTCTAGAAGATGATTCCCTGAACACTGCTGAAAAGATCGCTGAAAGAAGATATTCGTTGATCATAGGATGTATTCGCTGTATGAATGATTGTGCTGATACAATGATTGATGCCTTGTATATATAGGAGACTTAGCCTTCTAATTCACCTAAGTCAGCTTGCAAAGAGAGCACATTTAATTACAATTCAATGCATTAAGATTGGCACCAAAACAGAATTAGCCCCATACGTTACAAGTGACCTCAACATACATCAGCCCCAACACGTTTTGAGACAAGTTATGATTATGCGTATGAGACGTGACTAAGGCCAAGGGTTGTTGGCGGCATATTGTATGTATGGGAATAATAAGTAATTAAGTAATTAGGAAGTACTTTGCTTAGTGATGTAACCGAGGGTAGGTAGTTACGGGTGGGTGTCCCTCGCACCCCCTCGGTACCTTTATATACCATTTGATGTAACTTGCCATTATTACGATTATGAATGGAATGGTATCTTTTTTGTTGGCTAGCAATCGAGATTCCATCCGCATGCATAAAAACGGTTCACCCAATGGGCAAACATCTGGCACCGTTGGCGAGTTAAACCTAGGAATGACGAGAGTATACTACATGGCACAACGATAATAGGTCAACCATTGAATGAAGGGAGGAGCCACCCTGAGGAAGAAGAACCCAAAGAATTGTTTGAAGGGGAAAGGGCATTGACAGTAAACTTTAGGTGCAAGCGTCCATTGAAACCCACGTACGAAGGTAAGGAGCATGAGAAGACATTCCCGAGAGTGTTGTGTGGACTTCCCTCGGAGTGAGCGCCGCAGTGAACAAGTTGATGAACAACCTGCCCAACCTATTGGCACAAGCTTTCCTTGCCCTTCAAAACCGCCGAGAGGAAACATACCGTGAGAACCGCCGGCAACAAATCTTACAACAGTTCGAAGAGACGAGTCGGCGCGAGGAGGAAGAACGTGACGAAAGCCGCCGGCAAACAAGAAGGGACAAGAAGAAGACGGGCACGAGGCAGCAACGAGGGCACTAAGGTTGGAGCAACAAGCCAAACGTCGGAGAGGGCTGAAGAAAATTGTTGAAGAAGGAAGCGGAAATGGCAATGATGGATCGAGTGGCGAGGACCAAGTTTTTGTGTTAATAGAAACCACTAGAAAGAGGTTGGGGGACCTTTCCCTCACGTTGGAGGAGATTGGCGACGGGAGTACGATAGAGACGTACACGCCATTTAGAGGTGACAAGACCAAGAGAGAAGAGGAGACTAAGACCGAGAACAGAGAACTGGGAGATACCAGTGCGACCGAAGGTGTCGAGAGGACACAAGGGCACAGTAATATAAGCAATCTGTTCGGTTCAGGCTCATCACACACCCTGGTAGTCAAAGTAAACTGGTGGGACCCAACATACCAAATCTCAACGGACCACTTTCTAGAGGACTAGTGTCTGGAGGACCAGTTTCTGGAGAGTCGAGTTCTAGAGCTGGGCCACAGCCAAGGAGCGTAATGGCGAACAGGTAGAAGTTGCCTAAATTCACTGGAGACGGGAAGGAAGATCCTATACGGCATTGTCGGACATGTGAGATGATCTGGTCGGCCAATGGAGTAGCCGACAAAGCTGAATGGGTGGTGCAGTTCCCCGCCACCCTACGTGGGGTAGCCATCGACAAGTACTCCGATACAGACAAGACGAAGGTAGGAACTTGAGATGAGTTACAGAAAGCCTTCGAGACAGAGTTTCGACTCCTTCGGGATGACAATGAAATCGTCGCGGAAATCTTGAGTACGAAGCAAGGAAAACACGAGACAATTAAAGCATATAGCCGACAATTGAAGGAATTGCTGGAAAAGACGGACAACCAGCTGGCGATTAAAGGAACTGGTGGTTCATGGAGGGTCTGAAATCATCCCTCAGGAAGAAAATGAAAATTGTACCACCCACGTCCTATGAAGATGCCTACAACCACGCAATGGACCTGGAAAGTGAAGGCAAGACGACTAGGAAGAAGAAAGACAAGTCCTCTGGTGACGACGAATCCTCGGATGGAAGTAGCAACAATGAGGGATCCAGCAAGAAGGTGCAAGCCCTACAGAAGGACATGTACCGCATGATGAAAGAATTTAAAAGTATGAAGGGAAGCACGAGCAAGAATGAGGAAGTGTGGTGCACCGAGTGTAAGGAGTAAGGTCATACAAAAGGCACCTGTCCTAAAAAGGCCTTCTGTGAAATTTGCCAAGTGTTGGGACACTCCACCAAAGAGTGTCCATACAATATGAAGACACGAGGGAATCGGGTGCTCTTCACCTAGAAGCAGTCGTCGCCATCCGCTGCAGTGGGCACATCCCAAACCCAAGCCAACACCACGGCATCATCTAGCAGTTACAAAGGTAACCGAAGGGGAGGAAGAGGCAACAATAACAACAACAATAACCGGAGCCGAATGCAATACGACGTTAAAGGACGGCCAATGATTCAATGTCAAGCCTGCAACTAGTGGGGGCATTTTGCGCGAGATTGCCAAAAGGCTAAAACCCCTCCGAACTTGTGCAGATGGTGTGTTCCTGGCGACCGCGACGATACAAATTGCCCCAAGCCTGGAGTGAATCTATTAAATATTGAGAAACCTAGCGAGGAAAAGGAGGTGTTGGCACTCACCCGGGCACAAGCAAAGAAGGCCACCTACCCGAACCCTCATACAGAAAAAGAAAGAACACTGGAGGCAAAGGGTGAGATTGAACGAGGCATGATGATAGAATGACGGGCAACGACGGAGGCGTTGAGCACCACATCCCATACAAAGGCAGAGAAAAAAATTATGCGGCAAGTCTTGCAGATGGAGGTATCGGTAAAGGTGCAGGACCTTTTCGAAACAATGCCACAACTGAGGACTGCCATCCTGAGCTCTGTGCATAGCACGGCCCACACATTTTCCTACACATCTTCAAACCAACTGGAAGTCCCAGTCAACCCTTGAGCTGACCCAATGTTATTGGCCGTCAATAGTGGTCGACACCTCTCGGTGGTAGACATGGGTATCCTTGGGACCATTCTTACGGATACCATCGTGGACGGAGGATCCGGAGTAAACGTGTTGCCGGAGGAAACGTGGAAGAAGCTGGGAAAGCCAACACTATGGCCACCCACATTCAATCTGGTAGGAGCAGACCAGCATGGTATTAAGCCGCTCGACACCCTGATGGCCCAACAGGTGACCATCGGCTCACAACCCTTCTTATTGGATTGTGGTAATCCCCCTTAAGAAGGGCTACGACGCCATCTTAGGGAGAGGGTGGTTGGTGACAGAGAAAGTAAATCACAATTGGAAGAGGAACACCCTCTCCATGGAGAAAGGTGGGCGGAAGTATGTCATTGATCTCCGCACACAAATGGTAAGCAAGGAGTTGGCGTCTTCCTCGGAGTCTGAATCAGAGGAAGAGACAACTGGTGTGGATTAAGAAAAGGAGCTGATAGAATCAAATAGTGAAGGAGCGTTGGAACTCGATGGTTGCTCAGAGGACGACATGTGCTCATTAAATGGAGTCTTCCATTGGCAGATGGATGACTATGAGTTGTTCCAATGCAGCATGCTCCAGATAGAAGAGTCGGATGAGAAAGATGTGTTCCCACTAGAGTACGGAGAATACAGAGAAGGGGAGGCCCGAGTGGATGACGCTCCCGCACATCAGTTTGATAAAGACAAACCTATTAAGTATGAGGAGTCCAACTTGAAGGTCACCAACCTGGGAAAGGAGGAAGACCCCAAAAACATATTGGTGGGGGACGATTGGGATCTCGTGTTGCAAGCAACAACTTTCAAAATCCTTCTGGAGAATAAGGATGTTTTCGCCTGGACATATAAAGATCTGAAAGGAGTGGCCCCCGAGATGTGTGTACATCGCATTCAACTGGTACCTAAAGCCCAACCGGTGCGGAAGAGGCCGTATCGGATGAACAAAAACTATGCCGCAAGGGTCAATGAGGAAATAGAGGAAGATGTTGGAAGCTGGCATCATCTTCTGGGTCCAGACCAGCGAGTGGGTGTCTACGATTGTCATTTCCTTAAAGAGAGAGGCCAATCAAATCCGGATCTGTGTCGATTTCTAGTGCCTGAATGCAGTCACTATCAAGGATCCTTTTCCCATACCTTTAATGAATAGCGTATTGGAAGAGGTAGCCAGCCACGAAATGTATTCCTTAATGGACGGGTTTCCAGGATACAACCAGATCTTGATCGCCGAGGAGGATAAGCTCAAGACCACCTTCGTGGTGGAGGACGGCGTGTACGCATTAATAACCGGATGCCATTCGGTCTATGCAATGCACCTGCAACTTTTCAAAGGATCATCTTGCACATCTTTGACAAGATGTCCGTGGGAAACTTTAAGGCTTTCCTCGAAAATTGGTCGATTTATAGTGAGTAGGACACACATCTGGTAGCCCTAAGGGAATGCATGGAGAGATGTCGGAGGGCAAGGTTGGCACTCAACCCTAAGAAGTGTCAATTCATGGTGTCGCAAGGCAAACTACTTGGGCACATTGTTTGTAAAGCAAGGTTGAAGACGAATCCGGACAAGGTACGTGATCGTGGAAATGGAGCCTCCCACAGATGTCACCGGGGTAAAATCCTTCTTGGGCCATATCGGCTACTATAGAAGGTTTATAAAGAACTTTGCTCAGATATCCTACCCCTTGGACAAGCTCACTCGAAAGGGCGAGCTGTACACGTGGGGGACCCCGAAAGGTGAAGCTTTTGAGGAGTTGAAGACCAGGCTGGTGGCAGCCCTATCCTCGCGTATCCAAATTGGGACAAGGAGTTCCATGTCCACGTAGATGCCTCTAATTTCGCAATTGGTGCCACATTAGCTCACGTGGGCAACCATGGATTGGACCATCCAATCTATTTTGCGAGCAGATTATTGTCTAATGCTGAAAAGAACTACAGCACAACAGAGCGAGAGGCCCTAGGAATGGTATATGCAGTGCAGAAATTTTGACACTACCTTCTGGCCACACCATTCAAATTTTGCGTGGACCACTAGGCCCTAATGTACCTGGTCAACAAACCAATTATTACAGGAAGGATCAGCTGATGGCTACTCTTGTTGCAGGAATTTACATCCACCATCATTGTGCAAAAAACCATGTGATTGCTGATCAACTATCACGGATAAGGTCAGGGGAGCCGCCAGAGAGGGTTAATGATGAATTTCCGGATGCTCACCTCTTCTAGATCGAAGTATTGCCATCATGGTATACTGCTATCGGGGAATATCTCTCCACTTCCGTGTTCCTGCAACGTATGCCACCTGGGGAACGGAGGAAACTAGTGTTGAGAAGCCGTACATTCCAGTTAATTAATGGATTGTTGTACAAAATGGGGCCCGACCAGGTATTGCGTCGGTGTGTAATGGAGAAAAAGGTGCCAAGCGTTCTGAGGGAGGCACATGAGGGCCCCGCGGGAGGCCATATGAGACCCGACACTACGCACGATAGGCGCTACTTGCAAGCTTATGGTGGCCCACATTGTATAATGACGCCCGAGAGTGGCTAGTGGGATGTGATACGTGTCAAAGAGTCGGGAAGCCACTGAAGAGGGATTTCATGCCCCTCAACCACTCGCATGCTCAAGAGTTGTTCGAGCGTTGGGGGTTGGATTTTGTTGGGCCGCTCAAAGCTAGTCATGCCAGGAGGTGTCGCTACATTGTGGTAGCCATCAAGTATTTAACTAAATGGGTAGAAGCGCGGCCTAGCCGGACAACTCGGCCTTGAGAACTGCAAAATTCATTTATGAACGAATAAACACGCGATATGGCATCCCCATTCAATTGACCAATGACAGGGGTGGACACTTTGCGAACCACGTCATCAAATTACTCACGGCTGAATTCAAAAATTTTCACTTGTTGTCCAACCCTTATTACCCACGAGCCAATGGGCAAGCCGAGGCTACCAACAAGATCCTAGTTGGAGTAATTTATAAATCGTGCGAAGTCGAGGGAGAAGATTGGGAAGAAAAGTTACCCTCTGTGTTGTGGTCCTACCACACCACCTACAAGGTGACTACGGGTCAAACACCATTCCAACTTATGTACGGGTAGGAAGCGGTTGTGCCAACCGAGTTCATGGTGCCAAGCCTACGAATCGCCATTGAGAACAAACTCGGGGATATGGAGAGCCTAAGGGAGAGGTTATATGCCTTGAACAAATTGGACGAGAAAAGGATGATGGTTCAGTGGGCCACCGAGGTAACCCAACAACGCAGGAAGATGTGGCACGACAAACACTTACGAATGAGGCTCACCTTGAGACAACTGGTGCTGAAGTACAATGGGCGCAATGAGATTAAACCCGGCAAATTCAAAGTAACATGGCTAGGGCCATATAAAGTTCGAGAAGTCACTGAAAATGGGTCAATCAAGTTGTGGACACTAGATGGACGGGAGGTTCCGAACAGCGTTAATGGGTCGAAACTAAAACCATATCATGAGCGCAGGCAGAGGAACAGCCCGGAATCTTCCCTTGGAGATACTTGGGTAAAAAAATGAAAATGAAAAGACGGAGAACTCACCGTACGGTCTTGTTATTAAAACCGTACAGACCGATGAAAACATATTCGATAGAAACCGTACGGACATTGCAACAATAGAAGAATCGCCCGTGACGAAATCCATATGGCTCAAGCGGAATAGTACAGCTGTCAAAATTTCCGTAAGGTCAAGTTAAATGAAAAATCCGTACATTGGCAAAAGCGAGCATATTAAAATCCGTACAGTGGCACAGCGGGGGGCAAATCGAGATCCGTACGGCCACTGGAGGAGGACAACATACAGCCAAAGGGTGGCCCAGAAAGACCGTACGGCCGCAGGAGAAGGAGGACATCGTACGGCTGAAGGAAAGAAAAGGGGTCATACGGCAAGATACAACGATTTTCGTACGGCGAGATACAACGATTTTCGTACGGTTGGATAAAATGATTTCCGTACGGCTGCAATTTGAGGTAAGTCGTACACGATAAAGGACAAAGACCGTTCGTACAACGAATAAAAGGAAGAAGATCGTACAATACAGTGACTGGGGAGGTCGTACAAGGTATCGAATAACAGGGAGAAGAATAGATCCGTACCTAGCAATCCATACAACAAGGAGAAGTCGTCGTACAAGGTATAAAATAACGGCATTTGAAAAATATTATAAATGTTGGCAGAATTGTCTAGTCAAAAGCGGCGCAGGGTATCAAGGGGGAGTAGGCAGCCGACGGTGGCATCCGAGCTGATATCTTACAGGTTGGCAGCAGGGTTGTCATGGGACACCCCAGGCAAGACTCGTCGGCACAGAGGGGACTTTTTCCAGCAAAACGCGAGGTAGCATTCGAAGGAAGCAGGATCCCACATATTGAGGGGAGTACGCACATGCGGAAATTTGTTACCCTAACCCTATTTTTTCTTTTATATTTAAGGGCACAAGAGAAAAAAGAGAAATCAGTTAATGGACCCTAGCAGAGAGGAAAGAACTGGAAAAGACAGTTGCAGCAGTTACCTGCTACAGTGTCGTGACCATCTGCCAACAAGAAAGATATTCGGATTTTGCCTTTAGGTGTCAAAGTAAGAGGCGCCATGGCTGACAGCAGCAAAGGCAAGGGCAAAAAGGTACGACCTAAAGTGTAGAGTCAGATAGCAACGAAAGATGATGTGACCATCGACACCATTACTTTCAAGGGTTTGAGTGGAGCAGATTGTAGAAAATGGTGGACCGAGACCCCGCATGATGATCCCGTGAAGGCACAGCTGCTTCAAGCACAGGTACACTGGGCCATTCAGATGCCCATATTTTGCATCAAAGATTTTGAGATCATGTTAAGGGCTATGATTCGTGCATACGAAAGCCACACATGACAGTTGGTGTTCGACTATGAGCACCACCAGGTTACAGTCTCTTTGGCTTCCACAGAGTTCACGAGGGTTTTTGGTATCCCAAGGATGCAGGGGAAGAAAGTAGATAAGGGCCAGAAGATATCTCCAGACTTCAAGGATAAACACTTGCAGTTGATGTGTAGGGACGACCTCACATAGGCCGAGCTCGATAGCCTCCAGCATGCAAGCAAGGGAAGAGGCCTGAAGAAGTCTTTTTTACAAGGAGAGTGGCGATACCTCTAGGATGTGTTGAAGAACCGCTTGATGGGAGCCAGTAGGGCTTCAGACATTGCCATGGCGCAGGTTGTATTGATGAATGGCATCCGCAATGGCATGTTATATGACTAGACATGTGTGCTCGCTGATAGGATGGAGGAATTTATGAACTTGCAGCACAGAACTTTCTATATGTCGTACCATGCCATTGGACTCTTCTTAGATGCAGTGCGTCTTCAGATACCGCCCCAGACACAGCACTTGGTACCACTCGGCCATGTACACCCTGGACAGCCGCCTATAGTCTATTGGGTCAATTTAGATGCCTTGGCACCAAGCGGAGACATACAAACCGGCAAGAAACAGAAGCAGAGGATGGTGGTGTCTGAGTCTGAGCCGAAGTCGGAGCCTGAGACTAGTGGCCAGAGTGAGGAAGAGAGTGTCGAGGACTCCATAGATACGTCACAGGCCACGAAGGGTAGTTTCAGGATGGTAGGTAGAGGACAGCAGGTGGAGGAGGAGACCGTGGCGACACCTCCCGCAGTTACGCAGGCAACGGCAGCCACACCTCCACAGAGTGAGTTACCCCAGCAGACGGCATCATCAGGTGCCACGGGAGCCCCTCGGACTCTACCACCTGGACCAACAGTATTGGCAGTCCCTGTTCCTGGGTTTGGGCAGGCCCGGACACCAGTAATTATGATCCCGGGACGCATGGCCACGGCATTGGTGGCCCTACCAGGAGCACCTGAGGGCCAAACGATAGGAGGCAGGATTCCCACGGCAGCAATGGAGGCAGGGACCAATGGGGAGATGATTGGTAGCAAGGTTGTGGTAGCATCGGAGCATCTTGGATGGAGTGGTACCCCTTCTCAAGAAGATCTGAGTGCCTGGTTGAGTCGGTATAAGATGGCACCAGTGGCACTGGTTGGAGCAGTTGTCCTCTCTCCATGGCGTGAGTTGCCGAGCCCCCACGAGATTGTAGACTTGGTAGGAGACAGCTCACCAAGAACTCACGGGCAGTGCAGGGAGACCGCTCACCCATTCATGGGTTGGTGTTGAGTCCTAGGCAGGAGCAGGAGTTGATATAGAGCCCCCCTCATGTTGAGCTATTGCAGAGTCCTCACTAGGATGCCCAGGAGAAAGGTGTCCCCGCATCTCCAAGAGTGGATGGTGACATGGATTTGGAGCAGTTTATTGCGGACATGGTTGCTAGAGCCTAAAAGATTGTAGCCTCGGCACGGTCCCAGGAAGATGCCAGGACAGACAGACAGTTGAAGCAGCTGCTTGGGTTTATGAGGAACGGTTGCACGACACACTTTACCGAATGTTTTGAATCAAGGGGGTGGCCTACTACGGAGACCTTGCAGATGCTGGAAGATTGGGGTCTCCAAGAGCAGGTTGGAGAGACCAGCACAGTCCATGTTGCGGAGGGTAGAGCAGGTCTTCCGTGAGACATACTATGAGCTGAGGCGGACACAGCATATTGCTCAGGGTACGGAGACCCAACGGCAAGAGGCCGTGTTGGCGAGGGAGGAGTTAGCTACTCGACTCCAGCAGATGGAGTCGCACAGGGAGCAATTGGCTTGGGAGAAGGCCTCGCGGGTAATATAGAGAACTACCTTGGAAGCAGAGTTGGCAGAGGAGAGGTCGGAGAAGGATGCCTTGGGGGCACGGTTGGAGGAAGCCCGGGAGGAAAGGGCTATGTTGGAGAACCATCTCACTAGTGCCTTGGAGATGGTGGAGAAGAAGGATAAGGAAGTCCTAGAAGCCGCAATGATGGTGAAGACGACTATGGAGCGACAGATGGTTGCAGAGAGGGACCTACAGTTGAGGACTGAGCAGGTCTACGAGTTACGGGCAGGCTTGGGAGCCACACCACGAGCATCAGCACCATCCTCACGAGGGACGCTTCCTCAGCCCCATTCTCAGTCTTCATTTTTTCCTTTTGATCCTCTCATTTTTGTTGTCAATCGTCAGGAGATGACCTTGTTTTTTGGGGGGTATGATGTTAGCGGCATATTGTATGTACAGGAATAATAAGTAATTAAGTAATTAGGAAGTACTTTGTTTAGTGATGTAACCGAGGGTAGGTAGTTACGGGTGCGACGATTGGCCCTCGCACCCCCTCGGTACCTTTATATACCATGTGATGTAACTTGCCATTATTACGATTATGAATGGAATGGTATCTTTTCTATTGGCTAGCAATTCATATACATTGTGTGTCTTAATACATTATGACTGTGTTTATCTGAAATCTATAGCATTATTGTTCTTTGTTATGTATTCCATCCGCATGCATTAAACTGTTCGCCCAACGAGCAAACAAGGGCCAATTAGTCACTTAAACGTGCTAGGTCGGCCCTAGAAGTAATCTGACCTAGCTATAACATCAACATAGAGACATTGTCGTTTTGCAAGTGAATTATAAGTTGGACCCCCTTAGGCAAAACTCGGCCCTTTTAGAAGGAATGCAAACAATGATTTAACCAAAATGCCCCCTTCCTCATTTCACTCTTTGCATCTTTCACCTTTCAAAGGAACAAATTCGGGCCTTTGGAAAAGAATGCGAGCTCTTTCTTTCTCGCAAAACAGATAAAAACGCCGAACTTATTAAGTGACTTCGCCCCTTTGCTAAGTTGAATTCGGGCTTTTCAACAAAAATGAGCGATTTCAAGTTGACTCGATCTTTGGACGAGAACTGCAAAAATACAGATTGCCAGGCTCTCAAATTGGCTAGAAACCCCGACTTTCCTTTCTTGCACCCCCTTTTCTTAATCCATCATTTGCCTTGAGGAAGAAACTCGGCAATTTTAAGAGAGAGGGGGGATTTTGGGCTTGCATCAACATTTTCGTGGACGACTTGGGGTTTCATTGGCAATTGGAGGGCATTTGCAAGGGGATTTTGAAAACGCCCTGAAAGAGCGAGTTTAAGTTCTATCGGGCTTGTGAAGGCCACGATGTCACACAGAAAACGATTTTGAATGCTAAGCAATGAAATTACAATCAGCTTCAGCCAGGATGGGGATTGAAAGACCACACAAAAGAAAGGGTCGATTCTAAACTATAGAGATCTCTCTCTTTTGCCAAGAAATCCGAACTTCTTGCTTTGGTCTTTGATTCCAATGGGCTTGTTTCTGGACTCCTCCCTTACGCAGGCAGACTACAACAAAAAAAACGGGGGTCCCGTGTCTGGGACAGGGGTGTGTGTGAAATGCACAACACTATGGTTATGCAATTGTTATCTGATTTTGACAGAGGCTTTTTATAAAATAAATATACCTTTAACTTCTTTGTTGAAGCAAGAGATGATTAATTTGACAACTGTAGACAAAGCGTTTATCAACATCTGAAAATGGCAATTGTGACTTCCCTAGTTTTAGCCCATCCCAGTTTATATAAATCCTTTGTGCTAGACTGTGATGCATCAAGTGTCAAGGTGAGATGTCTATGATTAAAAGAAGGATCATTAGAGTATATGCTCAACACATGTTGCCGTTCATGCATGCATTAGCAAAATTCTGCCAGTACTTGGTGCTAAGTTTACAATGAATACAGATCATGACAACTTGAAGTATGGTCTTCCTAATAAAACAAAAGCATTTTCCTATAAATAAGGCTTATTAAAGACCTGACTTGTACACTATCCATCTCTTGACTCAGCTTCCAGGAAAAAAATACCAGGAATAAGAATCGCAATATAAACATTTAAATTTTACATATACAATTTACTTGTGTCCATCTCTCCCATCAGATGAAGTCGTTAGCTTTAAATGATCTGTGGAGGCTGAAATCAAGTAGTCAACTTTCCTTGGGATCCTACAAAGTTGACATCATTTAGTGTTGTGGTAGGATAAAGCTGCTGTCATACTCGGTATAGATTAATTTGGCAGCAATAATGAGGTAGTTGTGTTAGGATGAAGTGAAAGTGTCGTGTCAGCAATAAATAAGCAGATGGATTCAAATAAAGGGTCTGAGAAGGTCTTAGACCTATAATTAGGGTCATTAACAATTAAGAAACATATATTTTTCAGAACAGACAAATCCTGGTGCTTCTTTCCATGAAATAGCCAGCTTATGATCCATTGAGGCTGAAATTAAGTAATGTAATCAACTTTCATTGGGATCATACAAAGTCAACATCATTAAGTGTTGCCGTAAGATAAAGCTGCTGGCATACTGGATCTAGATTAAGTTGGCAGCAATAAAGAAGTAGTTGCGTTAGGATTAAGTATAGGTGTCGTGCCGGCAATAAATAAACAGATGGATTCAAATAAAGGAGCTGACAAAGTCTAAGAACATCAAATAAACTGATGGATTTGAATAAAGGAGCTGACAAGGTCTAAGAGCTTACAGTTAGGGCCATCAACAGTTAAGAAGCATATATTTTTCAAAACAGACAAATCTTGGCGATCAAAACAGACAAATCTTGGCGATTCTTTCCCTAAAATGGCCAGCTTATCAGCAAGGCTGCTCGAGGTTGGAATTCTATCTTATCAAATCAAGTCTTCCGGTAAGCTTTCTGAGGGGAACTAGTAGAAATCTTTAATGTTTCAATTACTATTGAGATGTTATTTTTGTTTTCCTTATGACGTATTTCTAATGTGATATTGTTGTCCACAAATGTAAGTTTCATTATGGCTGAATAAATTTTTGTATTGTTATCAGGTGTCAAAATTACACATTTCAGATTTACAGTGCATGCTTCACAATTGAGATGCAAATCTTCCTTTTTGTGTTCCTGTGTTTCTTTTTGTAACAGCATTTTTCTAATAGAATCGTTACAAAGATGGCACACTTGAATCAAGAACAATACAGATTGTATCAGTTACATTATATGGAAAAAAAAAATCAACTTGTATCAGAGCTTCAAGTTTAGGAGATGAATCTAAGACACATGCCATAAAAAAATCTACCAAAAACATACCAACGAAGAACAATTCATAGCCAACTGCTTCAAGTGCATGATTTCTCCTTCTTTAGAAGGAAAAAGAAGCTCCTGGAAATATACAAAAAATTCCAATTAAACAATAGAGTCTTCATTAATAGAAACAGATTATAACATATATGTTTGCAAGTAACTCATGAAAAAATATTTCCCTACTAAATTTTAAAAATAAGTGAATGACTCTTACAAGACCCCTAGTTGATTTGGCAAGGTTCTTCACGGCTTCTGTGGCTGCCTTTGCTACATTATCATCACTGTAAAGAGAATAGCCACAGAGACAAACGAATCAGTAGTAACTTATATCAAGTATGTTATAATAGAACCGTAAACAACTGTAAAATAGTATTTAAGTAGCTAAGTCTAAGCAGAAAATTTGCTCTGGTGCATACCAAACAAGAAATCACAACGTAGAAGATACGAAAAATAAAATGAGAACATTCGTCAAGAGATGGTAAAAAAATGCCAATACAAAAGTATGAATTCAATTTAATTAATATTGTCTGGCTCACCCATCAGCAAGACAGGTGATGATAGATGTCAAGAGACCATTCTCGGCAATGGCATGTACTCCAATACCTTCATCTTTGTCACTGTTCTCAAGAAAATGTTCAACCTACAAATATCAACAAAAATTATTATAAATAATAAAGCAGAAATTTTACATGGACTTCCCCTTCAGGCAGAAATTTGTTATCTTGCACTGCATCTACACTACTGACATTAAGTACCATCTACAAAGATATCTTAAATGCCTATAAATGCCAGTCTATAAATCACAAACTTGCTTATTTGTTAATTGCATTAACTTTTCAGTGATGGAAACATTTAAAACGCCATACAAGCAGGAGAATCAATTTGGAGAAATTAAAAGAAAAGTAAAAGAAGAGAAAAGCAGAAATATTACTGACTTTAATGTTTCAAAATACTGATGAACTGAAAAACAAATAACTGCTGTAATAAATTCCAACGACCTGAACTTTATTAATTCCTTCAACAAGTCAGTATGTATTTTACACACAGATTCACAAATAATCCCGAAGTCTAATGCACATTAATGAATGTTTTATGACTCAAAGACGTCATTAAATTATTGCACAGGCAATGATGGATAACAATGAAGAAAAAGAAATAGAAATCAGTTTGGAAAAAATGAAAATTGCATTTAATGTTAGTATCTGAGCCATGCAAAGACTAGCATAATTCTTAATTGAATAGATACGTGAACAAACTCAAAAGTGTCTTCTTGACTGCCAATTATTCCTTATTTTATAATTTGATAGACCTATACTGTTAGAATTTCTATTAGTTAATATCTCGAGAAAACCATTATATAATTTATTGCAGGCAAACAAGCACTCACAAATACCTGTGATTGACTCCTTTCCAAACCCTTTTCTAATTTATGTCAAAACGGTGCCCTACTAGCTTATAAAGAATTCAAAAATGTGACAATGTATACCAAAAGATATAAGGCGTGGTAAACCTAGAAGGGCATGTAGCTAAAACTAAACATTAGAAATCTTAAACATAAAGTTAAAAATTAATAAGGAATCACGTCTCTCTCTAGGTTACATATAAATTGGTGTTTATCAATTCAAGTACAAGATTCTTGTAGCAAAATTGAAAAAAATTGTTAAAATTCTTGTTTTCATAACAGATTCTTTTCACCACCTTAATTAATTACTCAAACACAAAGCAATGCAAAAACAAGAAATTGGTGTTTATCAATTCAAGTACAATACAAAATCTGAGAAAAATAAAGCTATGTTACACAAGGACACACCTCCTCCCAAACCATGTTTCCCTATCAGACATGTTCCCATGCTTTTCGAGGCACATGGATGCCCTACATCCCAGGAATATCTAGACATCCTCTATAACTCAAAAGTCAAAATAAAAATTAAAAGGGGGTCTATCAAACCCTAAACCCTCCATTTGTAACTCAGACTTTGTTTTGTTAACCAGCTATCACAATCAATTTGCACTTGCAGCTGTTGGGCATTTTGTCATTTTGTAGCCTTGAGGCCTTTTGTCTTTATTGCTGCTATACTTGAATCAATTTTACATTGAACATTGAATCTCAAATTTGATGAATTATGTGAATGTCTAAACTTAAATCTTGTTGTCACGTACAGCTGAAATAGTAAAAAAATCCTGCCATTCCTTGTTATCCCAAAAATAGCATGGACTCCATCCTCAAAATGTATCCTGCCAGTGCAGTTTAGGAAAACTTGTGCAAAGCAAAGCAGACTCAGGACCTTCAGGTGCGGATATTGCAATGTCAGGACTATTCCTAAATTGAACTCAAAGATAAAACATTGTTTGATTTAATATAAAACCTGCAAACCAATAAGTCTACAGATACCATGGATACCATTTGTTTGGATGCTAAAATTGTTAAATCTGGTAGAGATGTTTGAGATGGTCCAACTTTTTGCAGCTAATAAAAAATTTCTTTTGTTCATGTCTCAATTGCATACAAGTTTAGCCCTCAAAGTATGGAAGTTTTCTTACAGTTTTAACCAGAGTTTCGTGACTCGCCAAAACTCGGTGAGTCACGGGCCGAATCACCCTTGGCGAGTCCTGGGTGGCTCGGACCCGGACTCGGCGAGTTTTGGCCGGGTCATGGCGAGTCACGTGACTCGGTGACTCGGCTCGGACCCAGCGAGTCCCAATGCCAGGACTCGGTCGGCGTAACTGCCAGAAAAGCAAAATTAAAACATGTTAAACAATGGTTTTACTTGCTTTTTTTTTCATTTATATTTTATTCTAAGTTGTAAAAGGCATCTCATTTCATTCTATTGAAAAAATAGGAGGAGAAGAGTGAGTTGTGAGGAAAAAGAAGAGAGCATAATAGGGCAACCAGCAAGGAGGAGTAGAATTTCTTCAACAAATCACATTGGGGAAGTGTAATACTTGCATTTGGTGCATCAAAAGCTTGTTAGAGAGCATTGGAAAGAGGTTGCATTTCATTTCAACCTTCTTATAAGAGGTAAGATTTATTTTTTTGGTTTTTTTTGGTGTTTTATAAGCAAAATTTACATTTTTTTTTTTAACATTTGTAATAAGTATTCATTTCTTTCAAATAAATCAGAAAACCCTACCATGTAGATTGTTTTTTGTTTTCTCAACACTTAAAGAAATCAGCAAACCCTACAATGTACATTTTTAAACAAAAAAAAATGTACATTGTAGGGTTTGCTGATTTCTTTAAGTTTTGAAATGAAAAAAACAATCTACATGGTAGATTTGCTAATTTCTTTGAAAAAAATGAATACAAATTCTATTACATTGATTTTTGTATCAAAATCAAAACATTGCTATTATATTTTTTTTTGTATTAATTTATAATTTAACAATGGACAAATATTCATTTTTTTTGTAATTGTGTCTTATTCCAGCAACCTTCAACTTTTGAAAACAATGTCTAGTTCCAGTCCTCATTGTAGAGCAATCCCGGGTAGAAAAGATCCAGCTTGGAAATATACAGAACCTTTTCCCAGGCAAAAAAGAAGAAAGGCAAAATGTAAATTTTGCAAAACAATCTTTCATGGAGGCATAAATAGATTGAAATACCACCTTGTTGACATACGTGGCCATGATGCAGAGCCTTGCACACTAGCACTTCCTGAGGCTATTCGTGAGTGCCAAGTGCTATTAGACACATTTGAGACTCGAAAAGAAATAAAGAAGAGGCAAAGGGAGGAGTTGGCTCAAACTAGCATTGGTTGTGTTGGAGAGGCCTCTTCCATGCCTCCATATTGTCCTAGTGGGACTGCTAGTGCTTTTATTGCCAGTAGTCCCAGTGCTAGTGGGAGTATCAGTGCAACTCCAACCATTGGTCCTAGAGTTCGTAAATCTAGGATGGATTCATATTTTGAGCCACTCACTACTCCTGGTGCCAACCTTCACTTGAGAGCATAGCTTGGAACAAAGCGGTACACAATAAGGCTAAAGGTGCAATTGGAAGATTTTGGTTTTATTGCAATATTCCATTCTTCGTAGCCAGGTAATTTCTTTTAGTTTTTATTTGATTGTTTTAAGTTTTTAAGTTGTTAATATTTTTAGTTTGTTTGTCTAATATTTATACTTATCTTATTTAATTTATTTGTGATAGGTCTCCTTATTGACAGAGCATGGTTGATGCCATTGCTATTTGTGGGGCGGGTTTCAAAGCCCCTTCTAATTCCGAGTTAAGTGGCCCAATTTTGATAGAATCGGTGGCTGATGTAAAAGCCACATTAGAGGATCAGCGAGAGATATGGAAGAAGAAGGGTTGCACCATCATGACCGATGGTTGGACTGATAGGAGAAATCGGACGCTCCTAAATTTTCTTGTTTCTTCTGCAGGTGATTGAATAACTTGAATTTTATTTAATGATTCGTATTTTATTTTTGAGTTGAGATTTATTGAATGATCATTGATCATTGTTTTTGCTTTGTTTCCAAATTTTAGGTGGCACCATGTTCACGAAGTCCATTGATGCTTCCTGCACATGCTTAAAATTTATCAACAACAATAGATAGGCTGGAACCATCAAATGTGCTTCTTGTCCATCAACCTTGATTCTCCTATAAGTGCATGTTATGAATGTTTTACAAGAATTCCACAAACAAATCAAATACAAATGGATCCACACTTTAGAAACTGATACTTTTGCATACAAAAATATATGATGATATAAAATATTTTTATTTTCCTCAAGGTTTCAGTTTTTGTATGACCTTTTTGGTTGGTGTCCAAATTTACACCCCATTTGATTAGCAAGAAATAAAAGCTCTAGAAACTGGCAACGTAGAACTGTATATCTTCTTTTCTTGCAGAAAAAGTTAACTCATAAATGTGGGACAAAAGGTAAGGTCAAAATGCTGAATGCCCAACATCAATGGGGAGACTTTTACAGAAGTTACAACTTACAACAGACCCATAGTTAATTTATATCATATTTTGCCCTGCAACTGATATATACATTGATAATTAAGTTTATTAAGAAATCCACAGAAATGCAGTAACCAGCAAAAACAAATCCACCTCCTATTGTCTTTTGCTTGCTCAGATTAGCTCCAGAAAGCCAATATTTTACAATTCAAATTTTTTGATAAAATATATCAGATGCCAGAGACAAATATTATCAAACATAAACATTTTTTTCATATTTAAGCCAAAAAAGGGAGGAACATTTCCTCAGTGTCATGGTACTTACAGCCTTGCAAGCTAAGCGCCTTGTCAATGAAGAATTTGCTATCAGACCTGCTTTTGCATAGGGCTACAAAACAAAAATGCACAGAGAGAAAAGAACAATCTCAGTATATTCACAGAAGATATAAATCAATAATGTGCTGACATACAATACTTGTGACCAAAGCAGTTCACTAAAACTTCTGAACTAAGTAGAGATCAATATTGGTGCACTCAAATGTTGTTGTCTTTTAGTTAATATTTCAGATCACAATCATTCAATCTAGTTGGTCCAGTTTCATATGATTATATATTATTGGTTAAGAATGAAATCTTTAAGTACATATATTAAGCTTCACAATCAATTTTTATATTATAGCAACTTTGAAAAATAGAGAGTTGGCTTGCTTTAGAACAAAATAACTGTATGCAAGTCTCATTTCTCATGCATCTCTTTCTGCATTGTGAATACTGTAAAGCCTCGTTAAATGGGAACAAACAACATTGAAAACCCTTAATGATTACCACCACCAGCTTTTATATTCCAGTTGTCACAATTGAGAATCCAGGCAACAGGGAATCCCCTAAGAATGGAAACAAAGAAAGGGGAATCTCAATCAACATCTAAAGAACAGTTTTCATTGTCATTGATTCATACCACCTGATGAAAACATATGTAATCTTAAAATAAAGAAGGCATTTGCATTCAGAACCAATGTTAATGAGAATATCCAGCTGCTAATAATCTTTAAATTCATCAGCCTTTCAATCTCAATTTCGTAATCTCCATCTCTATAAAGAAGAGGTTATAGATCATACAAAAATGAATCGATAAAAAAATATCATTCCACCCAACTATACCTGAAGAATAACACATGGTTACATTGATTTAAGTCGATTTGGCAATCTCTAATGTGAGGATGCAGATAAGATGAATATTATAAAGTAAAGAAAACATAAAAGACCATATCAAAATAAATGTGAGTTGACTTCTATTTGCCAGTTCAGTTTATAGAATTAGAGACAAAGATCAATCAAAGACCAGCAGAAAGGACTCTGAAAAAGATGGATTTCTTTGCCTTTACTGCTATGACATAAAACAAACAGAAAATTACTTGAAGTCAAGGACTGGCATTAAACACTTGGCAGGCAATATATCAAACAAATTGAAAAGAATAAAGTAGATTGTACCTTATCTCTCTCTTTTCTATTTGAAATATAAAAAATCAATGGCCAATTGCACAAACAAATCAACCAGAACCTGTTCGGTCCTAATCCCAAACAGGAAGAACCCAATAACATTACTGTAAGTTTAAATATCAACCCAAATAGATAATTAAATTACCTCACTAGAAAATAATGTGTTTCTCCAAGTTTCCAATACAAAGTGACTATAATAAATACGCAAGGCATAATTAAATTACCTCATCAGAAAATAATGTGTTTCTCCAAGTTTCCAATACAAAGTGACTATAATAAATAAGCAAGGCCTCCAGTACAACAAAAATTTTGCCAGGTTTTGTAATGGAAGCTGACAGTGCAGCAAGGACAGTGAGATGTATATATATAAATTTAAAAGAAGAAAAAATATACAAATTTTATACCTTTACATTTATATTAACAAACATTTTAAACATTTCAAAGAAACCCACTCAAAATTCAAAATAAATCTAGAAATTAGCATTCATCCATGAAAATGATCGTTAAAATTTACAGAGACAAATACTAGATTTATTTCTCCCCTTCAAGGAGAAGGTCTAATAATGCCTTTCCATCCCCAGGATGGCCCAAATAACATGCAAGCATCCCTTGACCAAGGCCCTCTGACCTAAAGACATCAAGGCATCCTCAGCTGTTAAACAAGGAGAAACCATAACCTGAGCTCTTTTGCAATTAAACAGAAGAATAGGAACGAAAAAGGCAATGAAAAGATAAAAAGAGAAGACTAGAAAGAGGAAATGATAACAAGAGGAAGAGGAGGTGCAAGAACACCAACACCAACTTCTTGAGGTATGTTTACAATTCCCTCTGATCGTTCAACTTCCCATTTTCAAGTTTCTACTTCCTATTAAATCATTGCAAAATATGTGTATCCCATGTTTCTATACTTTGTGTGGCCTGAAAGTAAGACAAAAGGAAAAAGCATAGGTTTCTAGCAATTAGTGATTGCATTTATATTTTACTTGCAATGTGTTACTCAAATAATTTCTTGGAAGTCTTAGATAACACAAAAAAAGATCGCAACTCTATATATCTTCTTCTTCCACACCTCAAGCAACCTGAAGTAAGAAAAACATAAAGAAAATCCCTGTGTTTCTAGCAACATCTATTTTTCGGTTGTAACAAGTTCATCAAATAATGTCTTAGAAGTCTTCGATATCTCAAAGGAAGATTGTGATTTCTGAGTATCCTCTACTTCTACACCTCAAGCAAGTTTAAGTAAGAAAAAAAGATGAAAAATCCTTATGATCGTCGCAACTACTGATTAAATCTTTAGTTACAATGGAACAATCAAACTATATTAGGCTATGCTGCCCCAAGTTTCCAAGATGGGGATGATGGGATGTGTTTCCAGTACATGGATTCTTTTTGGCCATTTTTTATGGGACGGTAAGGAATGGCTATGGCTATTAAAAATAACGAAATTTTTAACAAATAAGGAAATTTCAAATACTCGTGATAACATTGATAAAGCATTCATCAAAAACATTATAGGGACCTTTGTGAGCATGGGCAACTAAATAGCAATTATAATGTTCCTTATATATGCACATGAGCATGAGTTAATAAAGACAGGCCTCACTCGTTTGTATATTCAAGTGAGGGATTTCTTACTAAAGTTTTCCTAAAGCCTTCAAGACTGCATTTTTGTTGTCAAACTCATGAGTTAATAAAGACAGGCCTCACTCGTTTGTATATTCAAGTGAGGGATTTTTTACTAAAGTTTTCCTAAAGCCTTCAAGACTGCATTTTTGTTGTCAAACTCATTAAATACAAAGAGGAACGGTTAAGTAAAAAGATAACAAATTATGTTCCAATTCGACCTTAGATGGAATACTAATGGATGGGATTGTTCTATGAGTTGTCTATGCAAATACATTGTTGCATTATGAAAATGGTATTTCCTATCAACCATGACTTAACTTGTATTCAGCAATATGATGACTATAGCATGCCAACTTTGTCTCTAGCAGTCCTTGTATACTAAACAAGTTGTCCAATGTATGAAACAAGATAATCATTTATTGTGGCTTTAATTGTGAAGATGGCATTTCTTGCCAACTATGACTTAACTTGTATTTAGCAGTATAATGACTGTAGCATGCCAACTTTGTCTATGGTAGCCCTTGTATACTAAACAAGTCATCCAATGTATGAAACAAGATAATCCTTGATTGTGGCTTTGATTGTGAAGATGTAAACATATGCAACAGGGGGTATGTATTTTGTAAATTTTGTGATCATGATTCATCATTGATCTACTACTTGATATAACTTGATGGCAGTTCAGGGGCAACACCTCCAATGAGGTTGAGGGGAAGTGCCCCTCACAAGGGTCAGGGGAAGTGCCCCTAGCGAAGTTGAGGGGCAAACACCAAATCAAACTGTAAAAACCACACTAACCAAAATTTCATATTTTTTTGTAAATCCTAGATGGGCATATCATAAACCAAACAAGCACTGAAAGGTTTATATAGAAGAAAATCCTCATGTTTGTAGGAAAGAGTTTTTTTTTTTGAATGTCAGTTGCAATGAATTAATCACATAATAGTTATAATGAGTCTTAAATAACTCAAATTGATAGTCCTGATGTAAGAAAAATGGAAGGAGAATCTATGTAAAACAATAAATTAAGTCGAGTCGTTTTAATTTGTTTTTGCAATGCTAGTGAGTTGCTTTATTCTAAATCATAATTAGGGGGAATGTTACATTCTAGAGAATCCAAAAAATGGCCACGTAAATAGGGAGGGCAAAGGGCAGCCAAAACGGAGCAATCAATGTGGTAGTTCAGCTAGGAGTGTGGTAAATTTGAATTTCCATTCCAAGTTGTTGGAAAACTATGCCAAGATCCCCCATCCAAAAATAAGGCCCCTTTACCACAATCTGCCACTAGATACGACAGGCACACAAACACAGAATTCATCCACCTAAATAACTGCAAACTAACAAGTGAGCCACCTGAAGATTCTACCAATGTGAATCATCCACCTAAGAAGATTCCAAGGTATGTTGTATTAATGTCTTCCATCCTTTATGTCAAGCCTTCTAATTTTGCGAAGGCAAGCTCAAAACAAGAATGGAAAGATGCCATGATAGGAGCATCAACTCTATTAATTAGAAATTTAGAATGATAAGATTGTAACTACAACAACTAGAAACACAGTGATTGAATCCGAGTGATTGTGAAAGTGAAGCATGCAACAAATAAGATAACATAAAAGTTCATGCCCAAATTTGTTGCATATGGGTTCTCTCAAATAAAAGTTGACTATGATGAGAATTTTGCTACAATTGCAAGCTATACTTTTGTCAAGGTAATTATGTCTCTTGCATCTAATTTTTCTGGCCTTTGTATCAAATGGATGTCAAAAAACTTTTTTGAATAGCAACATAGAGGAACAAGTTTATAGAAATTGTCTTATTATTATTTGTTTGTTTCTCGTCTTTATAATTTATTTGATAAATTTGATCTGTTAGTTTTAGTCATATGTGTGTAATGTCCCCTTTCTAGCTAACCTTATATTTTGCCCACAAGAAATAATTATGTTACTACTCAGATCAGACCTGCTACATATGAGAGTCTGTTATTCATCGATGCTTATTGGATAGAGTGTAGACTGTATTCAATGAATTCAGTGCCCAATCTACTGGATATATATTTCTTAGAGGGATGTGTCTCTTTGCCAAGATCACCACCCTTTCAAGAGGTTTCTATACAAATTGCTTTATTAAGAAGGAAGTCGGCCAGGGTTTGTTTACCTAATCGCTGCTCTCCCTACCAAGGTAGGCCTTAATCATATAGTGATCGCCCTTAATTAAATTTCTATATCATTGCACTTCTCAAACCCTAGGTCGGCTCTTTAAAGAAATTAATTCAGGTCCGCCAGCATATAAATGATATTAATTTAATTCTCCCTAATACTTAGTCAGCCCTAAAGCAAATAACATTTAATTTGATTTGGATAGTAAACATGTCTAATTAAACTCAGTCGGCCCTCCTTATAGTGCTGCGATCTGGGTTATAAAGCCCTCATTTTAGGTGGGGCATGGCACTCTGTCCTTCGCAAACTTGCTTGTCCTCAAGCAATGATAGTTTTAACCAAATCTTTTTCAACATGAGGATCCCTGACTAACCCTTGAAGATTTATAATCTTTAGATCCTTCCTATGATGTAATTAGCTTCGATTAGGTTGTCCCAATGTTTGCATAATATTAAAGATATCTTTTATTATTAATGTTAATGTAGATTAGATTTCTTAGTAGATAGAATAGAGGTATCTTTTAATTTTATGTTTCACAAATGATGCTCTTACTAACCTATGAATCTTGCAGGTTGCTGCAAGTGTAAGGAGGAATACACAGTAAGTTATTTTCCAAGTATGATTATTGCTGAGTGAGAAGAATAGATCGATCTTCAAAGGCATATACTTATTGATTGCTGTACCACCTTCATCGATCTGTATATATAAATGAGGAGGCACATCGATGGATAGACATGTCTCCACATGTGTGGAGACATGTCTCTCCACCGATATGTCTGTTCATTTAATATTACAAATATCATACCGACTCATAATCAGTAGTTTCATAATGCATTAACAAACCGTTTAATATTACAAACATCATACCGATTCATAATCGGTAGTTTCATAATGCATTAACACAAACCGTTTCATTTACCAAACCGATTCACAATTGATAGTTAACTATTCATTTAACACAACCGATTCACAATCGATATGTTAAAATGAAGAATCATTAATCAATATACATTATCGATTAAGATAAATCGATACACATTATCGATTTATGGTAAATCGAAGAAGATAGTCGATACACTCTATCGACAGGGTATGGATCATGCACGATCACAGATTTATACTTGGAAGATGATGATCAATATATGATCAGCCATTAGATCATTTAATCAGATTTAATTTATTCATGACAGAAATATTAATGTATGTATATTAATATATATAATAATAATAAACTCAATTATTATTATTATGTATATTGGTATACATATATGAATTATTCTAATGATGTAAGTCTCATTCATGATCATATTTATCTGACCAAAGCTATCATCTTTAACAATTAAAGCAAGAACTTATTTATCAAGATGTAGATTAGAAGTATGACACACATCTATGACCTTAAACGCAATGCTCTTTCCTAAATAAATTCACATCTCTTTGGTTCACTCTTGTTATTTTCATATTCTAGATCAACCAAAGGCAACAATCATAGAGATTCATGAAATAGACATGTTGGGAACACATTAGGCATGAACTAAAAACAGAGAATACACAAAAACATGGAGCGTGCACATGAATATATGTAGACATGGTGAACAGGCAGATTACGATATATATTATGACTAGCTAATTAACCTAGAACCAATCATTGCTTAGTTCGGTAGGAACTCGAATTGGCACCAATAAACTGCCCAACCCAACTAAGCCTGAGAGCACGTCACATCCAAATTGTGGCCATTCACCTCACATCCCACAAGCAGCAAGAACGTGCAACTATGACCAGTTCCATCTCTTGGGGTAATCAATTCATCACTTGGCCCACAAGAGGGAAGAACGTCCAACTATGACCAGTTCCATCTCTTGGGGTAATCAATTCATTACTTGGATCATACGAGGCAAGAACGTCCAACTATGACCAGTTCCATCCCTTGGGTAATCAATTCATCACTTAACGCACAAGAGGCAGGAACGTCCAACTATGACTAGTTCCATCCCTTGGGGTAACCAATTCATCACTTGGCTCACAAGAGGCAGGAACCTCCAACTATGACCAATTCCATCCCTTGGGGTAATCAATTCATCATTTGGCCCACAAGAGGCATGAACGTCCAATTATGACCAATTCCATCCCTTGGGGTAATCAATTCACCACTTGGACCACAAGAGGCAAGAACGTCCAACTATGACTAGTTCCATCCCTTGGTGTAATCAATTCATCACTTGGCCCACAAAAGGCAGGAATGTCTAACTATGACCAATTCTATCCCTTGAGGTAATCAATTCATCACTTGGCCCACAAGAGGCAGGAACATCCAACTATGACCAGTCCATCCCTTGGGGTAATCAATTCATCACTTGGCCCACAAGAGGCAGAAACGTCCAACTATGACCTTGGGGTAATCTAATTTGCTTCTTATCTCAGTCGTAGGTCTCATTACCCTTCCATGTAGGGTTAATTCTCAAAACCCTTGTTCCTCTTGTTGGTTTAGAAAGTCATGAATGTCTCTTTTTGGAATGTCGTACCTTCATCCATGCAACACAGGGTTGGCCTTTCTCTATCACGTTCTATGGACTGTCATCTTATCTTTCAACTCTGCCTTTGATATAAGTCTGCGAATATGTTCTTGAAGTTTTCCATATACAGCAAATCCTTGGATTGTTCCAACAATTTTAGATTGTCCTAATGATCTTTATTCACTGTAATAATGAATGTCTCTTGTATAATTGTCATTGCAGCATGAACTCATGTTTAAAATTATACCTTCACTACTGTCATAGTTTTAAAATTTGGTGTGTCAACTAAGCATTAACCCCCTGGAGACACCAATCCCCACTACTGAGCACCTAATCAGGAAGGGACACCATTCTCTTTAAAATTGAGGCACCAACCTCCAAAGAAATGAAAGGATAAATGATTGATCTCCTTCTTCAATCAGCTCCGCAACTCTTTACCAATTTGCTAAAAAAAATTGCTTCTTAAATCTGCTTATACTCTACTCAAAGGTCTGTACATATTTGCCCTTAAGATATGCAACAAAACACCTTCAAAATCTGCTCAATGTTCTTCAAAAATTTCTGCTCAAGAGGGTTTGATACAATCTGCTCACAATTATGCTTAAATCTGCTCACAAGTCTGGAAAATGTCTGCAATAAATTGCTTAAGAATTTGCTCATGAACTTTCATCTTCTATACTCATAAGATCTCCTAAATCTGCTCAGAAAGTCTGAAATAATTTGCTTATTAAACCTTCAAAAATCTGCTCACAAAGGCTCCTTAAGTCTAATCTTAGGTCTGCTACAAATCACTATTAATTCTGCTCTTTGATCTGCTACGGTTCGCCTTTGATTCTGCTTACTAAGTCTGCCCAGATCTGCTTTTTAATCGGAATGATAATCAATTTAATCCATGATAAAATGATCTACAATAACTAATAATTTGTAATGTCCTTCAGACTGGCAGAATCATGCACTGATGTAATGTCCCCTTTCAGGATTACCTTATATTTTGCCCATTGGAAATAATTATGTCACTACTCAGATCGGACCTGCTGCATATGATAGTCTCAGCTGTTAATTGATGCTTATTGCATTGAGTGTAGACTGTGATTAATGAATTCTGATTCATTGTTCATTCCCCTTTGAGTAGCCAATCTGCTGGATATATATATATATATATATATATATATATATATATATCTTAGAAGGGCATGTCTCTTTGCCAAGATCACCACCCTTTCAAGAGGTGTGTCCCTTCCAACTGACCGCTGCCCTTATTTTATATATACAAATTGCTTTATTAAGAAGGAAGTCAGCCAGGGTTTGCTTACCCAGTCGCTGCTCTCCCTACCAAGGTCGGCCTTAATCATATAGTGACCGCCCTTATTTAAATTTATATATTGTTGCACTTCTCAAACCCTAGGTTGGCTCTTTAAACTTTAAAGAACTTAATTCAGGTCGGCCAGCACATAAATGATATAAATTTAATTTTCCCTAATACTTAGTCAGCCCTAAAGAAAATAACATTTAATTTAATTTAGATATCAAACATGTCTAATTACACCCGGTCAGCCCTCCTTATGGTGCTGCAACCTGGTGTATAAAGCCCTCGTTTTACGCGGGGCATGACAATATGTGGATGACCTTATTCTGACAAGTAGAGAGACACTCAAAGGTGTAAGAGAGAGTTGACATCTGAATTTGATACAACAAATATTCACCTTATGCACTATTTTTGGGGTCTTGATACATGACAAGGTACAAAATAAGTCTTCCTAAGGCAACGGATATAGTGGAGACTAAGAAGATTTCAAATTGGATTGTAAACCCCTTGATACTCCAATTATTCAAAATGTGAAGTTGAATGCAGATTTAAAATCATATTTGGTGGATCCTTTTGTATACAAGTGGTTGGTAGGTTCTAACACGCAATTGGTAAATACTAGACCTAGTATTTGTTTTCCATTGTAACACATTTAGTCAGTTTATAGTTGACTTGACTACTAGAAATTAGAAAACATGTACTACGATATTTGAAGGGCATACTTCATAATGAATTTAAGTGTGTTGGAGATGATAAGTTAATGTTGAATGGCTTTTTGGATTCAAACTAGCAAGTGATGCTAGTGCTAGGAAGATCACGTCAGTATTTTGTTTCGACTTGGTGTTAGATATTATATCCTAATTCGGCAAGAAATAGGTAGTAGTAGCTTCTACTACTTGTGTGGATTCAAACTGGCAAGTGAAGCTAGTGCTAGGAAGATCACTTCTGGGTTTTGTTTCAACTTGGGGTTAGATATGATATCCTAATTCAGCAAGAAATAGTTAGTAGTAGCTTCTATTACTTGTTTGGCTATCTAGCTTTGCAAGTTGACAGAAAAACTTACTGATCAAATATTGGGGCCAACAACAGTACATCACGAAAATCAGAGTTGTATCAAGCTCTCTGAAAATCCAACATTTCATGAATGCTCCAAACATATTGATATATGTTATAATTTTTTTCAAAGACGAGAGTTCAAAGGAGAGGGGTAGTTGTTCAGTATGATCCCTCAAATGAGCAGGTTGCAAACATTTTGACAAAACCTTTGAAAAAAGGTAACTTTGAAATTCTAGAGAGAAGTTGGGTTTGATGAAGGACACCTTCCTCACAAACAGGGAGTATTCAAATATTGGGGCCAACAACAGTACATCAAGAAAATCAAATTTTTATCAAGCTCTCTGAAAATCCAACATATTGATATATGTTCTAAATTTTTTCAAAGACGAGTTCAAAGAAGAGGGGTAGTTGTTCAGTATGATCCCTCAAATGAGCAGGTTGCAAACATTTTGACAAAACCTTTGAAAAAAGGGAACTTTGAAATACTAAGAGAGAAGTTGGGTTGAATCTCCTTCAACTAGACACTAATTTGAATCTTTATTTAGTGATTAAAACTGCCAGAATATGTGCATATATTTACCATGTGAATTCCTAGACACTAATTTGAATCTTTATTAAGTGATAAAAACTGCCAGAATATGTGTATAGATTTAGCATGTGAATTCCTAAAACTACGCACAGCATTGTAGCAATAATTGGCACTGTTTTTTAGTGCTTTACTTCTGGTTGTTTAGGGGTTGGATTTGTGTTTTGTCAGATTTTTAAAGGGATTCTTTGTCTCCTGATTTAAAGCACTTTTATTCTGCTTTAATGTATCCAAGTCTAACAGTCTTTTTATTTACCTTGGGCACCTGCCTTTGTAAGAAATAAAAATCTAAATAATACATAATTTCAGACAACAAGCTATCTATTTTCTTGTATCAGTAGAAATTATTTTTCCATCCTTTAACCTTATTTGTGTTTGCAGGTTAACATACTCAAGGTTGCAGTTTTGATTGAAGATTATTTTAGACAGATTAAGTGAATCCCTCGAGGACAAAACTGGTATGAATTTTACATACCATTGTAGTGAATATATAAAAGATTTCCAATAATATAGCATGAAACCATGTTTGATAAGAAATGCATTGTAGATCCAATAGACACCCTACGAACCTACAACATGCACAAAATATAAATTACATATCATAGAGTAAAAATTACAATCACAATAGACACCCTATGAACTTACTAGAAAGTTTTATGACAACATATATAATATGTCTAAACGTATAAGGATTACCAAAAAACTATGTTTCACAATGGCTCTAAGATACACAACGAGCATCCAAGTGTGAGAGCAATCTTGCATCAACCAAAAATATGTTATTTAACAATTGTTTCTTTTCCAGGTATTTTCCAAGTTTTTTTTCCAAATATGTTGCAGTAGTATGAGTCAAGTTTGAGGCACTGCATGTCACCACACTTATGTTTCATAAAGTTCATAGCTTCATGTATGCAACCACAGGCACCATCAAGCCATCAATGGCACTGCAAATGAATATTATCAATTGCGGTCAGCACCACAGATTTTATCATGTATATAGAATGTTCCATTTTATTTTCAAGTATTCTTGATTGCCGCATGTATGTTTTCCATCCAAAGAGTTAGTTGGGACCAATATCAAGTTATTTATTGTATGATGGTAAATTATCCAAACAATATGGCAAGCATTAAAACTTGTGCCAATTCTTAAGGTTGCCTTCAGCATCACAGATTTTATCATGTATATAGTGATAGAATGTTCCATTTTATTTTCAAGTATTCTTGATCGCTGCATGTATGTTTTCCATCCAAAGAGTTAGTTGGGACCAATATCAAGTTATTTATTGTATGATGGTAAATTATCCAAACAGTATGGCAAGCATTAAAACTTGTGCCAATTCTTAAGGTTGCCTAGTTCATTATAGGTCCTAAAAGAAGTCACATACAAAAACACATTAAATTTGGGGGCTCCTAGTTCATTGGAAATTATAATGATAAACATTACCACTAAACTAGCACGCTATATAAGAATGATGTGCCGACTCCCAAGGTTGGCCGATGAGAAAAAGAAATTATCTTGGAGTCATTAATCCTTATGGCATTGATCTATGAACATAAATCGTGTTGCCATCCACTGCATTTCATTTCTACATGTACAATATATAAACATCCACTATGATTTGAGAATAGAGCGATATGTAGGCAAAAGCAAAGAGATAGAAGACTTGTAAAACAAAAACCAAAAGAAAGATTACAAGTAAGATTAGTGGAAGGAAGAGATAGACAAAGAGAAGTTGACAAAGAAAGTAAAGAAGGAAAAAATAAATCAAGCAGGATCATAAAATGAACATAAATCGTGTTGCCATCCACTGCATTTCATTTCTACATGTTCAATATATAAACATCCACTATGATTTGAGAATAGAGCGATATGTAGGCAAAAGCAAAGAGATAGAAGACCTATAAAACAAAAACCAAAAGAAAGATTACAAGATTAGTGGAAGGAAGAGATAGACAAAGAGAAGTTGACAAAGAAAGTAAAGAAGGAAAAATAAATAAAGCAGGATCATAAAATGAAGTTTGTAATTGAAGGTTGACCACCTAAACATGTCATCCAACTCTTGTACAATTGAATGAATAAAATTGAATGGTTCTTACATAGTGGTTCTGCTATGCTTAAACAAGATGTTGAATTGAAAGTTGCATTGACTACAAGGTTGGATAATCCTTAACTGGACCCTCAGACCCTGACTACATTAATTGGTATCAAAGCAAGTTTTTATATTGGTTAAACTCAGAGCAAGTTAGCAAGGTAACTAAATTAAGGCATACTAAAAAAGTCTATTATTATGAGTCTTCCAACAAGAAAGTGTTGGGTAGAAGATTTCTGTGGCTTGAATTGATTGTGGACAAACCATCAACCGTTGAGACAATTCACATCAAATTTGAAAATGCTACCTAGAAGGATGGATAGAGATTGAAATTGTGTCACAAAACAAATTGAAAGAATTTTCAATATAAATTATGTCGCATAACAAATTGAAGAATTTTTCAATATGATGAGGAATATCTAGATCCAATAGTAAAAGAGGACGAAAGAAGGTATTATGAATAGTAGATCAGATGATAGTGATGATAAACAAAATGATGAAAAAGATAAACACACTTATTTCTGATCCTCAAGGTCACACAAGAATGCAAGAGGAAAATCATCTCTGGGACAAGCCTTATTGATGTCTCTAAAATCTGTGCATACTCGGATCCCTTTGGGTTTCTTGCTTATTGGAACAACATTGGACACCCACTTTGGATAGTCAATGGACACGAAATGAATCAACTTCTAGCATTTTTTTAAGTTCTTCCTTGACTAGGAGGGATACTTTAGGATGCATTTTTTGTAGTTTTTGGTGGACTGATTTAGCATCAGGTCTAACCACAAGGTGGTGAACAACAAATGATGGGTCCAAGCCAGGCATGTCAGCATTGGACCAAGCAAAAATATCAGGTTAATCTCTAAGTATCATGGAGATATTTGTCTTTAGTTCAGGATCAAATGCAACTGCCATCTTTGTCAGCTGAGGTGTCTCATTTGTACCCAAATTTATGCCTATAGCGACCATCCTGAAGTGGGCTAAGTTCCAATGGAAGGTGAAGCTCACTATTAAATGGTGTATCTGTATCAATGGGTTTTGTTGATGACTTTTTTATGCACATGCGAACATAGAATAAAATACCCAAAAGTATCTTATCCTCTCTTGAACAAAGCTTCTCAAATGTTGAAGATTGGCTTAAGGATCACTTGAGATAGCTCCAAGGTTTATAAATGTTAGGTCTTGACGTGTGGATAAGCACGAGTGGTCGTTATGATTGTCGATTCATCAAGGGGCCTTTCACTTAATGAGATTTTATGAAGTACTTTGCGGATGATATGCAATGAAGTTCTTTCCTCCTACTACGAGATGTTTTATCAAAAAATGGCAAAAGATGAAGGTTGAGAGGTATTAAGCTATCCTAGGAATGAATGGAAGAAGGATGATTCAAGTGAAACTCTACTAGTCTTAGTATTGCCATACAAGAACTACTCCACCAAAACTAGTGCAATCTTCTAAGGACATTTGAAGATTTTCAAATTGTTGCTAAGCGTAGACACCATCACTTGAATGCATATCCACGATTAAGCAACAATTGAACTTAAGCGCTTTTAATGATTCCAGTTGACCACACAAGGCACACTTACAATCAGCAAGAGGCTAGTGGTATGGATTAGGAGCTTCACAATAAATCAAGTACAACATTCCATCATTCAATCTAAATACTTAAACTAATATCAAAGATTGACTTGAGAGGGTGAAAAACCATGCAAGAAGCTTCAAAGATTAAATAGAAACACCATAACTTCAATGTTTTATTAATCCAATAGCCAAGTAACAACAACTCTTCAAGTCCTTCTCTTATCACTCTTGAACTCTAATGTCTAATATCTCTAATTCTCTCTATTATCTCTAGCTGATCTATTTTCTCTATTACTATCTTATTACAAATGAAATTAGTGGAGTTTATATATCACTCCCAAATACAATGAAGGGCCAAGATCAAATGAAGATCAAGGGCCAAGATTTTGCCACCTAAACCCTAGTTAGGGTTTGATACAGATGAAACCCTATCTAGATAAACATTATCATGAAATCAACCAATGAGAAAATAACATGTATTGGCATAGAAATCGAGGAAGCATCCTCCAATGAGAAAATGAATTGCCAAGTAGGATCATAACAAACTGTCTTATAGAATCTTGTTTCCTTTCTCTCTTTCCCTTTTGGCATATTCAATGAATCTGGTCACTATGCCTTCTATCTCAGTCATCAGAACTTCTGGTAGAGATTTCAACTGCTCCTCCATGTGCATGACTTCCTCGAAGGCTTTAACGATAGCATTCTCCCATTCAGGTTCGAACTCTTAAGTCTTGCTGGCTAATACTACGAGTTCAAGCATATCATCCAACCATCTTTTGGTGATCATTCCATCAGTCCCGTGAAAGATAACTATTACTCTTTCTTCCAACTCTCTGGCTTCTATAATCATCCCCAAATTGATCTTTCTCTCCAAGACGATCTGTGCTACTTCTACTATGTTATCATGAATACGATGCATATCATCTTGAACTTGACTGCACCCGTTTCAAATATCCTCAAAAATGATCTTTGTGCGAAGTAGACTACTCCATTGTAGAAAGCTAGGCGTAGATCCTTCTCTTCTTATTTTCTATCTTGATAAGACTTCTCTAGGTGTTTTCCTTATTACTTGCAATATTGGAATCATAACATCTTTGGCATGAGTGAATGCTTCAAAAGCTTCTTGAGGACATGAGTCCTTCCAAGGACTTTTATGACTGTGTCAAGTGTCTTCATTATACCCTTCATAAACTTGCTAGCTTTGGTATATGAGTCTTCTATCCATGTGTCCATCAGTTGTGCTGAATTCCTCATCTTCTCCATATGATCAACTGATTCCGCAGGAAGCAAGGGAGGTGGTGTAGCTATTGGACTCTGTTGTCTGAATGGTTCTTGGAACTGTCGGAAGTAGTTTCTCCACGCACTTATCTCCTTCTCTAACCTTTTTATTCTTTTCTGCTTCCTTTCTTAGCATATCATTAACTGCCTTCAATGAATCATTTACATCACCTATAGCTTGCTCGGAGGTGAGTGGACCCAAATCAATAGTCTCCATATCATATTCATCTGTTGTGATTTCATCTTCATACTTGTCAACTATTGGAGTAGCTATTTGTAACTTCCTAGAACCCAAATCATCTCTGATCACCTTAGACATCTTCGAAGCTTTCTTTTTCTCGGTGACCTCTCGAGTCCGACTTAGAAGGCTCTCTAAGTCATATGTTGGTTCTTCATCAACCACTATCACTTCTCGAGCTAGTCTTTCCTTAAGCTATTCAGGAATAGAGGATCTCCCTTCTTGAACCTGTGTTTCTTCAAACACCCGCTCATCTCTAGGTGCTGAAGTAGTCTTATCATTGTCTTCTTCTTCATCTTCATCGATCTCTTGAATGTGAGGAGTGAGATCTTCCTGTCCTTGTGATGATTTCTCTTTGCTTTTATCATTATGAATAGTGGATTCTATTGATTCATTTGCTCCTTGACTCAATTCCTTATCTACCCTCTGTTCTTCATGTCTTTCATCCTAGTTCAACTCTTCTTCATGCCTGGAGGAAGGGTGACTGGAACTTGATTTATACTTCTTCCTTGATGACTCCTTTTCCCCACGATCATCTTTTCTCTTTGAACCTCTTGAGTGAGATGGTTGAGAAGCACTCCCACTCGTGCTTGCCTCATCTTCATTGTCTTTCCCTACTTCTAAGTGGAATGTCAATGTTATGTTCTGCTCTTTCAATTTCTGATGTTGTATGTCTATCCATATGCGAGTGTATTCCAAGACTTGTTTCATCAATTCCTTCAAATCTATGGCCTCCATGTCAACCCAATTGATCTTGATTTCCTTGCTTTCTTTGGCATATGCTGATTGGAGATATTTGCCACCATCCTGAACTTGATCAGCAACATTAAACAACTTACATTTCCTGATGAAATCGAGAGGTAGTCTAGAATACATCTTTTTCTTTACTTCCACATCATCTTGAATGTTCATCCAATAGTCTTCTAACTGCCCTTGGTGTCCATACTTCTTTCCCAAAATTCCTTTTACATTATCATATGTATCAAAATGATCTCTAGGAGTGAATGGCTTGAGTGAACAAAGTGCTAACTCTTTCTCGGCGTCTTCAACTACTTGAAAGGAAGGACATGCTTCAATAGTCTCCAAGTGTAATAGGAAAAGAAACACTAGTTTCGTGCTTATGCTTATATGCCTTGACATATGCCACCAATTGCCTCACCACTTCGAGTAGCACTATTCTGTCTGTCGGGTAGCGTGGCAACATGTAGGGAGGCGAAGGACATCCCTGAACACTAATATAAGTGAACTTTGGGAATTGGATGAACCATGCACCGTAGTGTTGAACCAATGCTTGTGCTTTTGGAGAGAGTCTTTGTTGAAGTCCATCTCGAAGCGACCTTGTGATGTGCATAGTGAATGCATCATTCACTCTCCTATAGTGTTGTTTAGTCGAATGATGAAGTTGTGTATAACACTCATGCACTTTTATTTTTCCTGGTCCTCTTCCAACTATACCCCTATACATCAGTCCAAGATACTCGTAATTTCTTGCAAGAGAATATATGACATAGGAGCTCATGTAGAATGTTCTAGTGCGCATAAGCCTCCTTAACTGGAGATCGATACTGTTGCTTATGAGTCTCACCCAATTGATTGCATCCTTGCCATGAGTGACTGTCTCTATGAAGTAGAACATCAAATCCTCGAAATATGAAGCCTCACGTGCACCGACCACTCGATGAAGTAGGGTGATGAAGTCTCTAAATTCATCTTTGAAGTACACTCTATGTAATATGTAGGGCCATCTGCTCTTACCACCTCTACTCTTCTTTAACCAAAACTTGTCGACGATCTTTGAACAAGCTTCTGGATCATCGTCATAGGTGAACTTAGCTCCTTCCACACTTATGTAGACCATGTCCTTAGGCTCAGGTAGATGAAATGCTTCACTAATTGCTGTCTCCGAGAGATATGCAAGTACTCTTCCATCCTTCACCACTATTCTTCTTGAGGGAGAATCATAGTGTTGAGCACATTCAACAATTAACTCGTAGCATTGCACTGCAGGAGGGAAGCCAGCTGTATTTATAATCCCACTATCGCTCATCTTCTTTGTTGTAGCAGTAGGCTCACTTGTGTACAACGGGTTCCGGAACTTCTTGGTGTCGAATTTCCCGAGATTGGTGTTTCCTATTCTTCTCCAATGAGACGTGATCCTGGTTCTAATGCACCACTCCTTGAGTCTTCCTTGATAACTGCTTGGCGATTCACTGTTCCACTTGGTTTAGGTGCCGCCATCTCTCACCTATAAGAGATGTGTAAGTTAGGATAATGGTGAAAGATTGGTGAAATATTGATACAATGAAGCCTATTTACTTAGTAGACAACCTACAATATTGATTTAAATCAATCTTAAATCTAAATGAATCTGAAATTGAATGCTAAATAAGACTGGTTTTTCACCTATCTGCACGCACTTAATGGATTAAGGAGGTCTGATTTACTAAATATGTTATTGTTTGCTCCTAATCAGACCTGCTTCTAGCCTCCTATCAACCAAATACAATATTTACCTCTGATCCTTTTGAAATTTAACCTTAAATCTGATCAACAAGGTGACTGCTAGGACTGTAACTGGATAGTTTCGCCTTGTGAAAGGTGAATTTACTTGAATTTGTTATGATGCTGATGTAATTCGCTGCAACTATATTCTCCTTCCTGAGCAAATTCGCTGTCTCCTAATGAATTTCCAATTCAATGATGAAATTTGATCCTCTTGGTTGTTGGATATGCACCTCAAATCTTCCTTTTTTGTGACTGAATTCGCTTTAGTGCTGATCGAATTTGCCTTTGCAGGATAGATGTTGCTGTACGAGGGTGTAGTTCGCTACTTGAATTGGCCCTTGATACTGATTGAATTCGCTAATCTTAATGAAGTTCGCTGTCTGCTTGAAATTCATTTGAGAAGGATTGTTTTGATTTGAGGTTTGAATGGATGATTCTATCCTTCTCAAATAGGCGCTCAAGGCAAAAGGTTGTGACTTCTCCTGATTTAGCATAAATAAAATTACAAATTACCTTTTCAACGCCTCTCTAAGGTAGCCTTATTACTCATTTTATTCAAATTCAAATTTTATTTTGGCACCAAAGTGATGTTTGAAAAAGGATTTTGCTCTCATCAAGGTTGTCATGAAGTTCGCTCCTCTTGATGCTCATATGAAGTTCGCTCCTAAACCCTTTCGCATGAAGTTCGCTCCTCTTGGCTTGCCCACGAAGTTCGCTCTTAGACCAAGGCACCTGAAGTTAGTCTTAAATTTTGCCTTTCATCATCACACTAACTCCAAAATCACTCTTTCCAAACATTAAATCGGCTCGAGGCAATGTTCTTATAAACAATCTTGCAAATTCGCTCTTGATCTCTTTCCAAACATTAAATCGGCTCAAGGCAATGTTCTTATAAACAATCTTGCAAATTCGCTCTTGATCCCATGCACATGAAGTTAGCTCTTGGAGCCTGTTGTGACCATTTCACACATCGCCCCATTTAAATGGGGGCCCCCTCTTTTTGCTCGTTTTTGCTCGCCTTTCGCTTTGCTTTTTGGGGTTTTGGTTTAGTTTGTCAATTGTCTGGATTTAGGGTCAAGCCTTAGGGTTTCTGTTTTGTCGTTTTCAGGCCAAAGTCCAGTCAGTCTTGAGAGCTTTTTTTTGAGCTTCCTTTCGTAGGATGCAATTTTGAATAAAGTGAATTCGCCAGAGGCTAAGTGAGTTGGTCTATTTTCAATTGGAATTTTGAATGAAGAGTCTAAATTTGTCTAAGTGTGAATGATGAAATTGCGAATTTTGTCCAATTGAGTGATTTTGACCAAATTTTGAAAATTTTGATGTTTGATCCCGGGCATTGGAAAGGTCTTGTTTTTGCCTTGTGAAGTGATTGTAATCCCGAAATCATGATATTTTGGCCTGTAGGAGCAAAATCGCTCCTGTCCCTCAATGAAGGACCGGAGCTCGTTTTCAAAAATCTTACTGTCCCTGCAGGATCAAGATGATTTTTTGAGTGGAAGTGGTAAAGGGAGGCATTATCTTTCCATTGAATATAATTTGAAGAATTTCATGAGCACGGAAATGCCCCAGGAGTCAAAATCGCTCCTGTCCCTCAGTAGAGGACCGGAGCTCAAAACCAAACATTGCCTTGTCCTTGCAAGATTTGAGCAACTTGACGATTTGAAGAGAACCAAGGAGATATGTTTCATCAGTTGAATATAAGTTGAAAGCGCAAACATGAAGAAAACATGACTTTGAAGCAAAATCGCTCCTGTCCCTCAGCCAGGTACCAGGGCGAAGTTCAGTGTAGCTCCCGTCCCTCTCCCAGGGACCAGAGCGAAATTCCTCATGAGGCATGTTTTGGGCAAAAAGCAAGCAAGTTTTAGGTTTTAGGCAAGCAAAGATGGTGTAACGGATCCGTTGAAGATAAATTTTGAAGTTAACAAAGTGTGATGAAGCCTATAAGTACAAAATTTTGAAGTTAACAAAGTGTGATGAAGCCTATAAGTACAAATTCGCTCCTGTCCCTCAGCCAGGGACCAGGGCGATATGATGGTTATGTTGCCTTTCCTCTAAGTTTTAACCTCTCCAAGTCAAGGTGAAAGGTGGCAAGGACGTTTTGAAGCGTCTCAATGAAGAACGAAGTATCAGAAGTCGCCAATATTGAAAGAATTACACCAAATGTCCCAGTTCGCTCCTGTCCCTCAGTCAGGGACCAGAGCGAAAGTGTTCAAATAAGGCCAAATTTGGGTTGCTATTCACATTTTGAATGTTTGAAAGGGAGTAAAGGACATCGTTTTGCACTTTGAAGACAATTACAAGTTAAGATGATGGAAAATTTTCATTATATACCCAAGTTCGCTCCTGTCCCTCAGTCAGGGACCAGAGCGAAATTTTCATGAAGGCCTAAATTTTGAAGGTTTATCAAGTATCAAGTGTCCAAGGGGGATCAAGAGACTTCATTTTACACGATGAAAGCAATGGCAAGTTGATGAAAGCAAGCATGAGCCCAGGACATTGAAGTTCGCTCCTGTCCCTCAGTCAGGGACCAGGGCGATATTTACTATATTTGCTAATTCATTCAAAATTCACGCCAAGTCAAGGTTGTACAAGGTTGCACAGGGTCTAAGGCGTTTTAAGAAGATGGTATGCAAAGGTTTCAAATGTCAAAGGGTCATTAATTGAGCCAAGGAACCTATATCGCTCCTGTCCTTGAGCCAAGGACCAGGGCGATTTGCACAAGATCATTTATTTTCCTTCAAAATCAAGACAAGGCAAGGATACACGAGATCAAGGACATCATTTAGGAAGCAATGAACAAAGAACAAAGGTTGAAAGATAGCAAATTTTGGCTAGAACTTCAGGATCGCTCCTGTCCCTCTCCAAGGGACCAGGGCGATAATCTATTTAAACATCAAAATGCCTTGTAGATGCCAAGTGAAGTAAAAGTGGAATGAAGAAACAATGTTATTACTTGCCATATAGTGAAGATTGAAGATCGAACAAGCAAGATCAAGGAGAAAACACCAAGATCGCTCCTGTCCCTCTCCAAGGGACCAGGGCGATATCACCTCAAGAGGCACTCATTCGCACAAGCAAGTCAATCAAGCTCGAATTTCCCAACGAAAATGCCAATTTCAACGTAAGGATGAAGATTTTGAACGTCAAAAGCACGAGATTCCAGGCTAAAATGGTAGATCACTCCTGTCCCTCAGTCAGGGACCAAGGCGATGAGGTTTGTACTTTTCCACTTCTCCAATTTTTTGGCGCTAAAGCAATTTTTTTTTGAATTTATTTTAAATGCTAAAATCGACAAATTCAAAAAATTCAATTAATTAGCATTTAAAAATTGCGCTTGGACATTAATTAATTGATTTTTTTTGCCTTTTAAAATCGAGTTTATTAATTTAAAAAACAAAGGCATTTAATTAATTGATTATTAATTTAATTAAAATCAAATGGAGCGCTTGGTATTTATTTGTTTATTTTACAAAAGTCGGCCTTTTATTTTATTTAAAATTTGCTTTTAATTACCAAGTCGGCCTTAAAGTGAATATGAGGTGAGCGCTTATAAAGGGAGGGTGAAAATTGTTATTTTCACATTATCATTTTATCATCTCACATGTGATCTTGGAAGGAGAAGTGCGAATTGTGTTTAAAGAGTGCGAATTTCATTAAAGCATGGTGGTGCGAAACATTATCAAAAGGAGAGTACGTGCGAACCTTGGTTAGAGTTAAGGCAAGCTTGCCAAAGACATTGAAGATCACGTCAAGGCCATCTAATTTCAAATTTTGCCTAGGCGATTTTCTTCATTTTGCATTTTAGTGTTAGCTCTCAAGAAAGGTATGGCGATATTGATTTATTGTTTTGATTTTGAACGTTGATCATCATAGCTTAAATTTTGAATTTTGAAATTTTGAATTCCATTAGCTCAATCATTTTTTTTTTAGGAAATGATAACTCAAAGACTTATCATGAGGTTTCCTAAAATTAATCTTTAATCTAATCTATGTTATGCATTGCAAAATCTAGTTCTTATTATGAAATGTTGTGTAGGTATGGCAACCCCGAAGGCAGGAGCATCCACCAGCCGTCCAGCTCTCATGAAGGAAGATCAAAAGACCTTGTGTGTGTGCAAGATCCTAAAATGAAAGTAAGCAAACTAGAGCAACCTAGAAAGTAAACCCTAATTGCTTGTAAATGATAATGTAAATGCTCCAAATCAAGATGTAGAATGATCTAAAGCATGAATATAAATGATGTAAGGAAGCTTATGTAAAGACATGAAAACAACATCAAATCATACCCAACCCTTAAGGGAGGAGTACAAGCCAATCTTCAGTCGGTAATCTCCTATTGTTCTTCAATGTCTCCCAAGCCCTAAATGGATGAATGAAATTGATGAATGCTTGATGGATGAATGTTGAATGTTGTTGAAGTCTTCAAAGATCTGCTCTTTCGCTGCATAGAAGGTCCCCCAAAGCCAAAATTCGGATCCTTTCAAATGAAGAAAGAGAGCTCTTATATATGAAACCCTAGGTCTTAATTTCGACTTTTGGCCGACCTAGAGATTGAATATCCCGCCAATTTCTTGGGGTTAAGCTTTATTTTATGATTGGATCGCGCTCCTAAAATTTCGGGAAAAATGTCCGGGACCATGTGCACGTCGGGCGCCATGGTCCCGACAACTTTTCACCAAATTTTCAGGGCCGTCGGATATGATGATTTTAGAGAGAATCCCGAAGTTACAGGTGATTTCAAGATTTTTTGACCCTCGAAATCAAGCCCCCAAGTTCAAAATAGGACCTAATTAGGGTTTTTGATTAAATGATGTATTGGAGGAATAAAATGAAAGGGGCACACTTTAATGAAAGGGCCCAACTTTATGATGTGGGAGATGATAAAATAGAACCTTAGACCTAATTAATTTGATTAATTAAGTGCTAAAGGGGAAATGCAATGCAAAATGCAAAATGACCAAGGCGGGTGCTAAACTAGGTGTGAAATTGTACCACCCTAGCAAGTGCGTACAATTTACGACGCTACATTTAGCCCCCACTTTAGCGGTCATATGAACACTACGTGCATATGCAAGCTAAAGTACAGAAAAGTAAACACTATTTGAAAAAGGATATATCCATAAGTCTGTCGAACGAAGCCCCCAGCGGTATCTGTAGTACACAGTTAGGAACCGCACCCTACAAAACACACGTTAGATCACAAAATCACCTAATGCTTACTAAGGAAGGTGATGAAAATTCGAGGGTAGCTATATGCCCCCCCCTATTTCGGCTTGCTAATGTTAGTGAGTTGAAACAGGGTATCATGTTTACCACTTCGAATTGTTAAAGAATATTGATGACAAATGCTCACAAGAAGATTTGATATGAGATCAAAAACTAATGGAGAATCATTTGGTAAGAAAGAGGACTAAATCTCAATTCCAACACAACAAAGAGTGTGAGGATTTGAGAGTTCTCTAACACAAGATGAAGGATGTAAATGGAAACAAAATGCAAAGAAAAGGAAAAAAAACAGCATGAACACACACATTGGTGATCCATGAGAAGAATAGTGAGAGAGAAAACATGGACTTCTCGCCCCTAGACCTTGTCTAGGTGATCCATGGGAAAAAGGACATGGAAAACTAGCCCCTAGAGTTTGTCTAGGTGATCCATGTAAGGGAGGAGAGTGAGAAAGTCTAGCCTTATGCCGCTAGTTCCACTCAACCTTGTGCATGTGTGTGTAAGGGAGGTTAGAAGCACCTCATAGGAGTCTATGCCCGAGCATGCTACAACCTGTATATGTATAGTACAAAAAGCGTGACATCTCGCTCTAAGAGTCTGTGCTCTGGTTTCGAGAATAATCACCTTGCATAAAAGAAAAATGGAGACATCTCGCTCTAAGAGTCTGTGCTCTGGTTTCGAGAATAACCCATTGCTCAAAAAGTGTAATGTTTATGTCATAAGCAAAGTAGAACAAGGATACCTACCTTCATCACAAAAGAAGATACCCCAAAATTGCAACAATGTCATAGATCCAAGCAAGAGAGTTTTGCACTCTTTAAGCAAGGATAAGATAGTTGAAAAGGGATATCTTGTAGTATGTGTAAAGGAGATCCTTAGAGGAGAAGAAATCTTTGTACAAAAGACACCTATCCCCGAGAGGAAACATCTTCTAGAATAAGACAAAGAAGAGAATAAGAATGCAATACTTCCTTCTTTTGCGAGGTGAAAGTGATTCTTAATGAAGGATGACGCTCTTTTTAACCCAATCGGGAGAGTGAATTCATTATGGATGTATTTTACCAAGTGCAAAAGAGGTTATAGTCAAGGACTTACACCTCTTGTAAGAGAGAATCCTTGAACAAACAACAACAAATGCATACAAGGAATAACATCAAGTAATAAAGTTCACACCATCCACGAAATAGGAAAAAGTGGATCCTTAGATAAAAATAAGGAAAGATCATTGCCTCCCAAGGATAAGGTCAATGAGAAGGACTTACTCAATCTTCCAGGGAGAGATTTAGACATGAACAAAATGTACTACATACTCACATGAGTTCATGCAAGCAAGACATTAGTGTATGTAAAATGCTCCTCACAAGAAGTGGGTAGGATAAGAAAGAGAATACACATCTTCTCCCATATCTAGGAGAAGAGGATTCTAAAGAAAAGATGATCAATATTTCCACACTATTACCTCAAAGGGAAATTTTAACCATAAAAAGAAGAGATGTATGAAATCACTCTTGTCCCCATAGGAACAAGAGATAACATAGAAAAATTAGGCTATTATGTTGCTTCAAAAATATGATTGCACTTGAAATTGTACCATCATGAATGACAATGAGCCCCCAGTAAATGAGCTACCAATGTCACATAATGATGAGCAACATAATAGCCATTAATGTTATTTAAAGACCTGATAGATTGAATGAGGTATTTGAATATGACATGTTGAATGCTCAACTATAAGTGAGATAAAAAACATGTATAAAGTGATAAAAATTGAAGAAGGACAGTTACGAGAAATCTTAGAAGAAAGATGAGTGTAATTTATTAGAGCCTTATCCCTGGAGGAAAGGACTTTATGATGAATAGGAGATAAAGATTCATAAGTGGATTTAGAAATTTGAGGGGAGTAATAAAGAGATTTGTTCATCGCCAAGATTTCCTTATGAGGGGAATGAGAGTTGATAGAAGTAGAAGATGATTTAGTTGAAGTGAGATCATCATCACTACTAAATATAGCATTCACATTGAGAGATGGTCTTTTAGATGCTTTGGTACGTTTGCAGGGATTATAGCCAAGTCCAAAGGCATAATTGTGAAAATTAGTCTCTAGAGGAACTTTTATCCCTTGTTCATGAGCGCCACAACCATTTCCATGATACCCATGCTTAGCAAAAATGCGAAAACCACAACCATAACGATCAGCCATTTCAGGAAGAGAAGGTGGTTTTTCATAAGACAAAGAATCAAACTCTTCATAATTAGAGGTGTGAGGAGAAGAAGTTTGAGAAGCGGCCACAAAATTATTGTTCATAGGTTCCGGTAGGACTGATTGATCTCTAGTTTCTTCCTTCTTTTTAACTTTAAGCTCTCTAGGAGGAACCCTATACTCACCTACGAAGGTGGGAGTGAAATCTAAGAGATCCCCAATCGTCTTCTGTGAGAACCTTCTCAGGATCAAAAGCCTCTTCATGTGTAGATTCAAGTTGAGAAGAATCTTCATCCAAAGAATTTTGATTATCAGAGGATGATGATTTGTCCATAGGTAAAGAGTCATCACTAGAAGAGGAAGATTTAGAAGAACTCCCTTTGGAAGTAGATGTTTGCAAACAAGCTTGAAAATTAGTATCACCTATCAAGGTATATGTCTTATTGTTATAAATGAATTTAACTTGTCTATGCAATGTAGAGGGGACAGCTTGCATACCGTGAATCCAAGGTCTCCCTAATAACAAGTTGTATGTTAGATTTCCCGACATAACATGGATAGGAGTAGGCAAAGTAACAGGTCCCACTGTGATGGGTAAGGTGATAATACCTAATGAAGACTTAGCCACATTATCAAAGCCTCGAATGGGACGAGAGTCAAGCTCAATAAGGGATGTATCCACATTCATCTTATGCAATAGATTAATGCTACACACATTAAGGCCAGAGCCATTATCTACTAATGTTCGTCTTATAGCAGTGTCATTTATGATAACCACAATCATCAAGGGATCATATTGATGTTGAATTTCACTAGTAGGCAACTCATCTTGGGTAAACACAATTTGAGCTTTAGGATTCATCACAGAGTTAACCAAAGACACTATATTACTAGATGTATTAGGTGGAGGAACATTCAAATCTTTCAAGGCATCTTGTAACATTCCATGATGAGCGGAAGAAGTTTGGATCAGATCCCAAAGGGATATCTTAGCAGGGGTAGCTTTAAGTTGTTCTATGAGATCATAGTCCTTACTAAGCATTTGTGAAATACGAGGAGCTTGAGGAAGAATAGGTTGGGAAGGAGGAAGCGAAGTGGGGATAACTGGAGGAGGATTAGGTTGCGTATTGTTTCTTGTGTTATAGGTATGGGCAACCGCATGATAACTCTCTCTAGTTAATTGCTTAGCATACTCATAAGGGCTCTTAGTAGAATAACCTCCTTGCACAGTAATAATAGGTGTCTTAGGCGTGCAAAAAGAATCATTAGCATAACCACCTTGAACCACTAAGATAGGCTTATTTAAAGGTTGAGAATTTTGAGAAGGACAAGCACCTTGGACAGTGAAGAGAGGTTTGTTAGGTGTCTCATTCACATGTATCAAATTGATTGAGGATGGTTTAGAGGAATGAACAAAAGTGTTGGAAGAATTATTGATAGTCTTCTCTTGCACTAAAATCTTATCACAGATTAGATCAATTTTAGGAGAGAGACAAGGGATAGGCATTGATGTTCTAGTAGGAAGGGTAATACTAGGAAAAGTCATATCATCCTCTATCAAAGGATCTACATGGGGAATAAACTCTCTAGGAGAAGGATCAACATTACTCTCTAAAGTCTCACTTTTGAGAGGGAGATCTTTGGAAGAGATGTTAACCATTTTGCTTTGAACTAGGGTTTCCTTATGAGTAGAACCAAGTTGAGGAGAGGGAGATGCTTTATTTTTAGAGGGAGAATAATTGAGATTCAAGGAAGGGGAGAAACTATCAAGGGAGTTTCCAATCTTGACTTCATCCCCTTTGGCTAGGGTTCTCTCACGGGGTAGAGAATAATCAACACCTTCTTCTAATGGTTCATCCCAAATAGTGAAGTTGTTGAAAGGAATGTTTGAAGCATTGTCAATTTCGGGAGAGCAGATAACATTGTTTATTACTTCCTCATCCTTAGGAGGGAGAGCATCAATAGATGTGTTAAACTCATCCTCTTTCCTCAAAATATGTTCAATATGATCTTTAGGGGAGAGAGAATTAAGGAAATTGCTTATTATTTCATCTTCTTTCTCTAAGGGATGCTTATAGGTAAGACCAACTTTAGGAGAAGGGTAAGCATTTATCATTAATTCATCATCTCTAGTGGGAATTTTGTTGGAAAAGGAAAGGCCATCACTAGGAAATGTAGGGATAATGTCATCTTCTTGCACAAAAGGATCCTCATGAAGGGAGTGTTTTTTAGGAGACACAAAGGCATCAAGGGCATCATTCAACAAAGCATGATCATATCTATTAAAAGGTTTATCTTTCGATTCAAAAGGAGATATCTCTTCATAGAGGGGATCATTGAAAACAACCATGTTACTAGATTTAATGGAAGAGCTGATAGGAATGTACCCTTGAGAGGAATCATTCAACTTATCTTTCTCATCACAACGAAATGGCATAGTAACAATGTTTATGAGTTTTTGGTAAAATGAAGGTTTGGTATATTTAGGTTTCAAAAATTCATCTAAAGCTTCATCTAACTCATAATCATCACAAATATGAACATCTTGCGAATAAAAATCTGACATTTTGAAATTGTATAAAATTTAACACACAATGCAAAGAAAAACACTTTTTTTTTTTTTTCTTTTTAATTAAAATGAAATGAAAACACACTAAATCTAGATCTAGATCTAACAAATGCAATGCAAGAGGAAGCAATGATAGATTCACGTCGGGTTCACCAAAATGTGTGGGAGAAAAAGAGACACTAAGCAAACATGCCCTAATCTCACTTTCAACCACACACTTGTGGAATACGAAAGAGCCTAGAGGTATCACACAATTGGCTACTTCTTTTTGTGGAAGAGAGAGAGCCACGAGCTACCTATTAGGATTTCTATTCCTTTGTTGCAAATGATAGATAGAATGATGCAAGTTCAATTCCTAACCCCAAAGTGCAAGTATGAACTACTAACAAGATTGCAGAATTGAACTTAAATAATGGAAAGTTGTAAATACAAGGATAAGACAAGAATGCAAATGCGTACCCGGAGTTAAAATCTGACTGAAAATGTTCGGGACGGGGGCGCGGGCGCCACTGTCCTGATTCTGCCCCTGAAACTGCTCCGGAAACTGCTGTTTTGCAAAGTTGTCAAAAATGCTGAAAACTGCTGTCAGGAGGACCAGGGCGCCCAGCGCCCCTGTCCCAGGGACCAGGGCGCCCAGCGCCCCTGTCCTGGCAGGACCAAGGCGCCCCACACCCCTGTCCTGGTCTTTTGCTCTGAGATTTGGGTGTGTGGTTCCGTCTCCGTCTGCTTCTTTCGGATCTGTAACTTGCAGCGTCGTCTGAATCCCGAAATCTGCACTTATATCTGAAAGAGGTGTTTGGGCGGCTATATAGGGTTTTGCCTTAGTCAAACCCCCGCTTCGGTGATTTCCACCTCCACGAATAGCCAAGTTGTATTGTAAAAGTAATGTGTGTGCAGACCTTGTGTGTGTGCAAGATCCTAAAATGAAAGTAAGCAAACTAGAGCAACCTAGAAAGTAAACCCTAATTGCTTGTAAATGATAATGTAAATGCTCCAAATCAAGATGTAGAATGATCTAAAGCATGAATATAAATGATGTAAGGAAGCTTATGTAAAGACATGAAAACAACATGAAATCATACCAAACCCTTAAGGGAGGAGTACAAGCCAATCTTCAGTCGGTAATCTCCTATTGTTCTTCAATGTCTCCCAAGCCCTAAATGGATGAATGAAATTGATGAATGCTTGATGGATGAATGTTGAATGTTGTTGAAGTCTTCAAAGATCTGCTCTTTCGCTGCATAGAAGGTCCCCCAAAGCCAAAATTCGGATCCTTTCAAATGAAGAAAGAGAGCTCTTATATATGAAACCCTAGGTCTTAATTTCGACTTTTGGCCAACCTAGAGATTGAATATCCCGCCAATTTCTTGGGGTTAAGCTTTATTTTATGATTGGATCGCGCTCCTAAAATTTCGGGAAAAATGTCCGGGACCATGTGCACGCCGGGCGCCATGGTCCCGACAACTTTTCACCAAATTTTCAGGGCCGTCGAATATGATGATTTTAGAGAGAATCCCGAAGTTACAGGTGATTTCGAGATGTTTTGACCCTCGAAATCAAGCCCCCAAGTTCAAAATAGGACCTAATTAGGGTTTTTGATTAAATGATGTATTGGAGGAATAAAATGAAAGGGGCACACTTTAATGAAAGGGCCCAACTTTATGATGTGGGAGATGATAAAATAGAACCTTAGACCTAATTAATTTGATTAATTAAGTGCTAAAGGGGAAATGCAATGCAAAATGCAAAATGACCAAGGCGGGTGCTAAACTAGGTGTGAAATTGTACCACCCTAGCAAGTGCGTACAATTTACGACGCTACAGATACCTTCACTATGAACATCACAAGGACGTTGCAAGGCGGGATTCACAATAGATTATCTCAGGATGCACAGGAACTAGTAAAGAGGTACGGTGCTTGGTTTATCCAATTTCCGAAGTTTACTTATATCAGAGTTCATGGATGTCCTTCACCTCCATACATGTTGCCGAGATATCCGACAGACAGAATAGTGTTACTTGAGGTAACAAGACAGTTGGCAGCTTATGCGAAGGCATTCAGACACAGACATGGAAATGGAGTTCCGGTACCTATCGTATTGGGCAATTCAGTTGAGGTATGTCCTAATGCTTTAGCCATGGATGACGCAGAGAAGGAGTTAGCGTTGTATTCTTTTTCATTCTTTGCTTTGAGGGAGAGCTTTGATCCACATGGATATATAGAGGAGACAGTAGGTAGGAAGTTTAAGCATGAGTTTCAGATTGAAGATTTTATGATGAATCTCTTAGACGATCTTGAAGTGAAAAGAAAGATGCATTCTAGATTGCCTTTGGATTTCATCAGGAAGTGCAAGATTTACAGAGTGGCCGACCAAGCTCAGGACAGTGGCAAACATCTCCAATCATCCTATAATCGAGAAAGTAAATCAGTAAGGTTAGATTGGAATGAGCCCGAGGTTGTGGATCTAGATGCTTTGATGGCTCCAGTCTTGTCTTGTACTCGCAGATGGGTTGATGTGCAGCATCAGAAGTTGAGAGAGCAGGGCATAGCTATGACTTTCACTTTGGAAGAGAAACCAGCTGAGGGTGGAGCTAGTGTAAGTGAAGGTAATCCTAATCCCAGAAATACAAGTGAGGGCAACCTTCGAAGTGCAAGTGAAGGCGATCTCCATCCAAGAGGCTCGAAGAGGAAAGAGAGACCTGGAAAGAGAGAATCTTCCAAGAAGAAACAAGAGGCCAGCCGAGATCGTTCATCCAGTACATCTTCTCGACAAGAGAAAAGGACACTTGAAGTAGAGGAGTCTATGGCGTCAATGGTACAGAATGATAAAGAAGGACAGGTACCTCAAGGGTCGCCAAGTGGATCTCTCCAAGATTATGAGTTACATGAAGACAAGAATAATGACGAAGTAACATCTCCTCACAGAGAAGAAGAAATATTGCATAAGGAGATACAGGTTAAAGAGACAAGATCGGCTATCCCAGATTGGTTGAAGGAAAGATTAACGAAGGTGATTGTGATCGAGGACGAAGACAATGTGATTGATTTAGAGAGCCTTGTTGGACATTCCCAGGAAGTGACAGAGAAGAGAAAGGCTATCAAGATGTCCAAGATGATTAGAGATGAGTCTGGATCCAGAAAATTACAGATAGCTACACCGTCCGTGGACAAGTACGAAGGTGAGATCTTAGCAGAGGAATATGATATAGAGACATTTGAGCTAGGTCCATCCACAGCTGAGCAGACACTAGATGATGCCACAGATTCGTTTCAGGGATTGAAGGACAAGCTTAGGGAAGAAATGGAGAAGAATAGGAAGCTTGAGAGAGAGGTCGGTGCATGGAGAACATATTTCAGCCATCTCAATCAGCCTTTAGGACGTCAGGATCCAGCAAGATCACCTATACAGGCACTTCCCCTTCAATCAATTGGTGAGGCAGAGAGATTCAGGAGTATGGTCCAGCGTATGAGTACTTGGATGGATAAATCTCATACAGTTGTCGTAGAATTTGCAACAAGGATGATGAAGACTATTCATAGGGCTATTCAGGTTCTTGAGATCATCCACAATTTGATGATAACGGTAGCCGCTTTTGCTCATACCAAGGATGTTATCATTCCTGTCTTGAAAGTAATTAGACAAACATCGAGGAAGGTCTTAGCGCAGGAAAAGATTATGGATGGAGGACCTCACAGTTTACTTCAGTGGTCAACCTTACTCCAGATGAAGGAAGTTCTCTTTGAGGACATCAGTACTAGGTGCAGTCATGTTGAGGAGGTGATCAACCCGATCCAGGACAGAGTATTTGAGGTACTTCGTACCATTCTTGGCAGGAGGATCGAAGTTGAGACAGATGTGGATTTGCAGGAATTGGAGGATAGGATTAAGGTCATCTTTTGCAAGGACGCCAATATCACAGATGAGCAACAGGACCAGATGTTTGCTACCATGCTCCTGATTGAAAAGACTAAGGAACTTGAACTTACATGGGACGCAGCTCTTCTAGATGCATTTGATCAAGTCATCCACTTGGAAGAAAGAATGAAGAATCTTCCCGAGATTCCAATTGCTGAGATCAAGGGAATTGTATCAAGATTCATTGCATATGCTAAAAAGGAGCATTGGAAAGGGAATAAGATTCTAGATGAGAGGTTGTTATAGATGACATGGCACCTTAATTGTCATTGGTCTATGTCTCCTAGATTTTCGTGCCAAATTTATAATTGGCTATGCATTTAATGTTGTGCAATAAAAGGGGAACTTTTGTAACAAACCCTAATTAGGGTTTAGGTGTCATGATCTTGACCATTGATCTACTTTTGATCTGGACCATTCATTGTAATTGAGGATGCTATTTATACCCTCATTTCATTTCATTTTGTCAATTAGAGATAGCTAGAAAATCAGTATTAGAGAGAGATTAGAGTTTAGAAGCAATTTACTTTTTTTTTTTTTGTAGCAAGATTGAGTTTTGAGGAAAGAATTCAAACAATTGTTGTACATGATGGCTTTGGAATCAATGAAATATTGAAGTTATGGTGTTTTGTTGCAATTCTCTTGGTTATCTTCATGGTTGTTCAATTTTCTTGAATCATTTCTCGATCAAAGTAGTGTGTTAATTCGAAGGACAAAGTGTTGGACTTGATCTTTGGTAGGATTCGCTTTCCAAACCACTAGCTTCTTGCTGATTGTAGGAACGCCTTGCGTGGTCGACTGGAGAATACTCGAATCACTTAACCTTCAATCGTTATTGTATCTTGGATATGTACCTTCGTGGTAGTGTCTTTGATCTTTGATGTGTTGAAGAACCATTTGTTACCTTAGAAGATCGCATCAATTTCAATTAAGTTGTTATTTTATGGCAAAATTGAAGTTGGTTGAATCTTGCCAAGTCTTGTCCACATGAAGTCATTCTTAGGGTTAGACTAAATTAGACCTCTTGCAAAACCCTATCCTTTTGTTATTTTTTGGAAGTTTGTTTAGTTCAGCAAAATCTTCGGCAACGTAAGGCCCCTTGAGGACACAGCAAATCACAACGACCACTGGTGTTTATCCACATGTAGAGACCCTACTTACAAGAACATTGGAGTCATCCTAACTGATCCTTCTTGCGATATCTTCAGCAGTTAGCGACTTTATTCAAGAGAGGATAAGATGCCTTTGGGTATTTTATTCTGTGTATGATTGTGTATAAAATACACGTCAACAGAGCCCATCACATGAAGTTCGCTCCATTTGCCCAGCACATGAAGTTCACTCCTAAGGCTAGGCACATGAAGTAAGCTCATGAGGCTAAGCTCATGAAGTTCGCTCTTGAGGTATACACCTGAAGAGAATTTCGATTCGGAATTCTAGCTCACCCTAGTTCACCTTCACTCACTCTCTCAGCTTTAATGTGTGATGCCATGCTCATTATGAAGTGTTAGGAAGAATTTTTGCTCTGTGGGAGGTGCACATGAAGTTCGCTCCACAAGAGGTGCAGATGAAGTGGTTTGAAATTCAACACTTAGTGTTTGCTCACTCACCTTGCTTCACTCCATCCATTCAAACTTGTCAAATACGGCTCATGGAACAACTTCATTCTCAACTAAGGGCATTCGAAGTGAATTTCGCTCCTATTGAAGAGGAGCACTTGAAGCTTTCACCTTCAACCTCAAGCACTTGAAGTATCCCTACCTAGTAGTCTCTCACACTCTTTGGTTGAACTCATGATAACTTGACTTTCATGATATCTAGACGCTACAAACTCACTCATTTAATCTGCGAGAGGGAGATATTAGACTAAGAGACTAGGACTTGAGCAAAAAAAGGGGGGTCCCCATTTTGACGGGGCGATGTGTGACATGGTCACAACAGGTTCTAATGTTGTTATCTAAAAGATCCTCGTGTTCTCCAAAGTATGCAGATGAACTCAATAGGCTTTGAAAATCTTGCGTATGAATGTGGTCACAAGTCTGCATAAGCTCTAGGATGGCCTCATTATTTTGAAGAGTGTCCAAGGAAGGGGGTTCATGAACCATCTTGAATGGGCTAAGTTCCAATGGAAGGTGAAGCTCACTATCAAATGGCGTATCTGTATCAATGGGTTCTAATGTGTTATCTAAAAGATCCTCATGTTCTCTGAAGTATGCAGACGAACTCAATAGGATTTGAAAACCTTGCTTATGAATGTGGTCACAGGTCTGCATAAGCTCTAGGATGGCCTCACCATTTTGAAAAGTGTCCAAGGAAGGGGGATCGTGTTGCTTCCATTCAATGAGTTCAAGGTATTGTAGATCAAGACGGATACTCAGGATACATTATCATGGAATAAGTTTGTGGCAGTAAACTCTTCAGAAGGACTAGGAGTAACATTTGCTTCGCTATCATCAAGTTCAAAAGAAGTATGCCTAGCATTATCAAAAAAATCAACAAGGGCATCATAATACTCATCAAAAGCACCATATCCTAAGCCAATAGTTCCATCGTTGACTAGTATATCAATAGGATCAAGGGGACCTTGTTTGTGTAAGACCTTTACCTTTATAGTTCATTCAAGTACAAATGCGCAAGGGAATGGGATACATTTTTACTTTAATGCAAGTGGCATATTTCTCATCTTTGTATATCCATGTGGGATTGAAGCCTTCTATGTGCTCATTAGCAAGATAACCTCCAAAAAGTAAAAGAGTGCGATCCCATTGCAACATCAAAAATGGATCTTGAAATTTTGGTTGTGGTCAATCGAAGGATCGAGGTGATAGGGGTAACTTGCCGACATGAAAGGATTCATGGATTTGATATTCTCCACATCCTTTATCAAGTAATCTGAATGTGGATTTTAAGGATGATTTCTTGGTGGATGAAGCTGAAGATGTGGAAGGTAAATCACTAGGGTCGATATATGATGTGGATTTCTAGGAAGATGACTCAAGGATAAAGGTTGAAGATGGACAAAGGTTATCATATTTCCCTTCTATCATTTGACAATATTGATAGGGTTGGGGATCACCAAGAACAGTAATTTCCACACCATACTAAGGGAACTTAAGACATTGATGTTATGTAGAGGGTACAGCTCGTAGGCTATGGAGTCATGATGAACCAAACAAGATGTTGTGTGAAAGGTCTAAGTCTAATACATGGTACAAGGTATGTTGCAATGAGGGACCTAAAGGTAAATGATACCATATGATTTTCTCTTTGCAATGTCATAGGCCTTGATAGTAAAAGTTTACAATATTGAGGCTTGCGGCATTATCTATGTGTACACACTTTATCTTATGTTTAGAAACAACTACTTCTATATGGAAAGGGTGATTATGTGATGTATCAAGTGGAGGCAAATCATTTGGAGTGAATGTAAGACGATGATCAATGAAAAGGTGGCCAATGAGGGCTTAGAAGCGTGAAGGATCAATATCATAAGAGACTTGAGATTCGTGTAGAATGCAATTTTAAATATCCCTATGACTGGAAGATGTGTGCAAAACCTCAAGGATGGAAATGTGGGTCGGTGTTCACTCAAGATGGTGAAGGAGGTCATATTTGCTTTGGGTATTTAAAGTGGATTTATTAGGACCTTGGATGGTGACTTTTCCATGTCAAATAGTGACAGCACAATCAGGTTTCTTTATTATAATAGTATGGATTCGATCATCAGAGTACTCAATATGACCAACAACAAAATCATAGTTGTAAGGAGTCTTATGATAATTGATAGTGTTCGTTTGAGAGTCTTGGCTTTGGGTGCACTGTTGATTATGCTTAGGAAAAGGATTTTGATATATACCCAAATCTTGGTTAGGTGAGGTGCTTGTAGCTCCCTCTATTTCAATCTCACCTTTATCTATAAGGTCTTAGATATGGTGTTTGAGTTTCAATGTCAAAAACTTCCATATGGCATGAGCTTTGACACAATGATAATCACAGTATTCATCTTCTTTATACCATAAAAGTTTTGGTTGATTGTCATCTAGAGGTTTGGTAAGTGGAAAGGCCATCTTGTTAGCCTTGAAAAGTTGACAAAAGAATGACTCAACGAGTTCCCATAAAGGTGTAAATTATCTTCTATTGTTAGAATATTTAATCGTTACTCAGTGTATAGGTTTATTTGTATTTAGTTTAGGATATTCCTTTGGAATTCCTACATGTAATTTGTCCTCTAGTACATGTGTGAGGACAAGTCATTTCTTTTATTTTCCTTTATTAAGGTATATTAGATTTCCTCCATAAGAAGATGTGGACACATGGCACACACATTTTATGAATGGTGGCATTCATAGATTTGGGAGTTACTTGTAACTCCTCTCCTCATCTCTATTTAAGAGATGGCTCCTCTCTCATTTCTTCTTAATGATAATATTGTAAAGAGCTTCTTGCTCTCTCTCTCTCTCTCTCTCTCTCTCTCTCTCTCTCTCTCATTTTAGGCATTGCCTCATTCATAATATCACAAGGGGTTTTTCTTTGTTTTTCCCCTTTCAAAAGTTTTTGTGCCTCCTTCTTCACATTTGGGTGATTGCTCCAAGGTTTTTGCATTTCTCTTGGTAACATTTACTTCATCAATAAACTTACTTGGATTTTGTTTTTCTTTCATTGCTCTTGTATTTCCTTTCATGGTATCAGAGCAGGTTCTAATCCTTGTTTTAAGTTGAGATTGATGAAGGTTACCATTATGTGGAGTTCACCTTCTTGGAGGCATTCTTGAGAGGAGAAGAAGTTATTTCTCTAATATTTTCTACTGTGCAGGTTTTTTATTTCAAATTTTAAATTTATTTTTTTCAAACTTGTTAACAAGTTTGCCTACATGTTCAATCTTCTTAGATTCTATTTCTTTCTGGTTTAAAGTTGTGGCTTTGGAAGGCTTGCCGCCAAAGTTTCTTCTTTCTGGTTTAAAGTTGTGGTTTTGAAAGGCTTGCCACCAGAACTCCATTTCTAACCTCTTTTCCTGCATTCTATAATTTATATTTATCAGTTTGGAGGACTTGCCGCCAAAACATTGCATTATTCAGTTGCTTCTCTGTTTGTTTGCAGGTTCTAAAAGTTTACTTCACTTGCAACTATTCTGGTTCATTTTATTTTGAGCATCTACCATTCAGCCTAACATCTTTATTTGCAGCAGTGATTTCTCTTAAACCATATCTAATTTATTCATATTATCTCTGCTCAACCTGAAGTTTCGTAGCATTGCTATTTTATTTTCGCTTTCTCTATCTGCATTAAACGTCTCTATTGCTTTGTTTCATCTATCTGCAGCTCTTGAAGCGTCTCTGCAATCCTTCCTTGTAACAAAACTTATGCCTCTATTTTTGTATCATTTCTAGTTCATTTGCTATTATTCGGAAACATGAAGACTGAGGCTGATTCATTATCTCTCTGAGCATAACGCCTCTGTGCATTCTCCCTCTTCCATTGTTTCATTCCTGCTAGTGCTACTTGTCTACCTTTTCTACCCTCACCATTTTTTAATGTCTCTAAAAATAAAATATATCTTCCTCATAACGCTTTATATAACTTTATTTGTTTCTGCCTTCTTTAATTTCACGCAAGTTTTAAAGTAAAGTTTTTCTCATACTCGTATACCTTGGAATTTACTTTAATGTTTCTTTTAAATATGGTAAAGTTTCTTTAACAGTAAAGTTAAGTTTAGTTTTTTAAAGATAAGTATTGTCTTCTTAAAAAGGTTTAGTTTATTTTTTTAAATAAATAAAGTTTTGTTTTTTATATTTTTTTTATTTTTTTTAAGTTTATAGATAATTTTTTTTAATAAAGTTCCTTGTTAAATATATTTCTTTTGGCAGCAAAATCCAATAGTTTTATTATTAAAGTTGTAAAGTCTTTTAAGAAAGTTTTTTTTAAATTTATTTTTTATCTTGTTATTATTTTAACAAAAGTAGTATTTAATTATAATTCAATTTTATTCTAATAAAAAGTTTGTTTAATTAAAATTTGAGTTTTTTAAATTTAAATTTGTTATTTTAAAGAAACATTTATTTTGATAAATATTTTTGTAAAAAAATATTTTTTTTTAAAAAAGTTACTATATTTGATTCAATTTTATTCAAAGGAGGTTCAATTTTTTTTTTAATCAAAAGAGGATAATTTTTTTTTACTAATTATTTATTCACAATTATTTTGTTATCATGTCTACTTTAATTCCGGAAATTAAATTAAATAGCACTAATTATCATTCATGGAAAAAACATATTTCCTTTATTTTTCGTTTAAAGCACCTTTTGGATGTTGCTACTAATAAAACCTCTAAGCCTGCTTCAACTGCTCCTCAAGCCGACCAAGATAGATGGAAGGCTCAAAATGAAGAAACACTTGGTTTAATTGGTATTTCAATGGTTCCTGATTTGTATGTTTTAATTGGAAATTGTACAAAAGCGTATGAAGCTTGGCAAATTTTAAAAACAACTTATGATAGCTCAAATGAATCCTGAAAAATTCAGCTTCAAGATCAACTCGAAGATCTCAGGTATACGGATTTTAAAACCATGGATGAATTCTTATTAAAGTTTGATTCTATTAATAGTCAATTAACTGGTTTAGGAGTTACTCTAGCTGATTTACGTTTAATTCATCTTATTCTTAAAAAATGTCTTCCTCGTCAATTTCAACAATTTATTACAAATATTCATGCTCAACTTGCTATTCCTAGTTTAGCTACTCAATTAACTTATGATATTTTTCGTAATTTATTACGTCAAGAGGAAGCTAAATTAATTCAATTTGGTACTCTTAAAAGTAGTGAACATGCTTTTATGTCTAAAAATCATAATAATAATAATAATTTTAGATCCAATAATAATAATCATAATCATAATCATAATAATAATGAATAATCACAAGTCTTCTAATTATCAATCTCATTCTAAATCCTATCATAACAATTCTCATAATAATAATCATAATAATTCGTACAATAATCAAAGGAATAATTCTCAAACAAGACCCCATTGCACATATTGTGGGAAAAATGGACATATTACTAATAATTGTTTTAAGAAGCAAAATGGTAAAAAGCCCATGAACCAAAATAATCAAAATAATCAACAACATAAAGCTCATTATAAGAAAGGTAATAATAATGGTAATTCATCTCGTCATGCATTTACATGTATTTATAATGTTTCTCAACCACTTGAGTGGATTATTGATTCTGGTGCATCTCAGCATGTTACATGTTACTTCTTATAAAGAATGTGAATGTTCAATTAGCTAATAATCATAGTTGCAAAGTTGTAGCTATTGGTGATGTGAATGTTCTTAATGGGAAATTACATGATGTTTCTAAGATTCCTGTTCAATTAGCTAATAATCATAGTTGCAAAGTTGAAGCTATTGGTGATGTGAATGTTCTTAATGGGAAATTACATGATGTTCTTTATGTTCCTGAATTAAAATCAAATTTGATTTCAGTTCCTAAACTTTGTCAAGATTATAAAATTAACTTTTATAGGGGCATGTGTTCTATCATTGATCCAAAAACTAATCATGTTATTGCTACTGCTAAAATGGATAGTGATAACTTATTCAAGTTCTATGAATTTGCTCCTACAAAGTATTCCTTGCTTACTACTATTGATTTTACTATATGGCATGAAAGACTTGGCCATCTCAATTGTGATTATATTTCATTGATGCAAAAAGCAAATATGGTTGATGGATTGCCTAGTATTGTTCCAAGCAAATATGGTTGATGGATTGCCTATGGCATGAAAGACTTGGCCATCTCAATTCTGATTATAATTCATTGATGCAAAAAGCAAATATGGTTGATGGATTGCCTATTGTTCCAAGCAAATATGGTTGATGGATTGCCTAGTATTGTTGTTCCTTTTCAAATTGTTTGCAATGGTTGCATGAGTGGTAAGATGCATGGGGAACCCTTTCCTCATGGTCAATCTTGGAGGGCATATACTAAATTGCATCTAGTTCATAGTGATCTCTTGGGTCTCATGGAGAATCCACACATCCAAGGTTCAAGGTATGCTCTTACCTTTGTTGATGATTTTTCAAGGAGAACATGAATATATTTCCTTCATAGTAAGGATCAAGTGCTTGATGTGTTTACTGAATTTCATATGTTTGTAGAAAGGCAATCTGGTTCTAAAATTAAGATTCTTCGTACTGACAATGGAAGAGAATATGTCAATAATGCATTTAATGCTTATTTGAAATCTTTTGGAATTAAACATGAGCTTACCATTCCTTATACACCACAACAAAATGGTGTGGCGGAACGTAAGCATAGGACCATTGTGGAAATGGCAAGATGTTTATTGCATGCAAAAAATATGGATTACAAGTTTTGGGCTGAAGCTATGGCTTGCGCAACTTATTTAATTAATAGAACACTTACCAAAGCCTTAAAGGATAAATCTCCTGAAGAAGTTTGGTCTGGTAGAAAACCCAATTTGCAGAATTTAAGAATTTTTGGTTCCATAGCTTATGTTCACAAACCTAAGGAGAAAAGAAAAAATTAGATGCTAAATCTTCTCCTTTTATTTTTGTTGGTTATGATGAAAATACTAAAGGTTATAGAGTTTACAATCCTATTACTAACAAGGTAAAGTTGCAAGAGATGCAAAGGCTTCTCTTAACCCTACTCCTAATGCATCTCTTTTTGTTCCTTCTAGTGATAGTGATGATGATAATAATAACTCTACTCCTCATGACTCTTCTTCTAGTGATGAATCCATTACTTCTAAAAGAAGACCTAAATGGTTTAAATCTTTAATTCAAGATAGTGATGAATACTTAGCTAGAATGGATAGACTTCAAGCTAGAAGAGTTAATAATGATCCTAAAACATTTGATCAAGCTAAAAATCAACCACATTGGCAAAAAGCAATGAAGGAAGAATATGATACTTTAATTTCTAACCAAACTTGGGATTTAGTTCACTTGCCTCATGGTAAAAATATTGTTTCTTGCAAGTGGCTTTATAAAACTAAATTGAATGCTAATAATCAAATTAGTAAATTTAAAGCTAGATTAGTTGCTAGAGGTTTTTCTCAAATTGAAGGCATAGATTATACTGAGACTTTTGCTCCTATTGCTAAAATGCCTACAATTAAACTTGTGCTCTCTTTGGCTTCTAGAATGAATTGGCCTATTCACCAAATGGATGTTAAAAGTGCTTTTCTTAATGGTGATTTACATGAGGAAATTTATATGTCTCAACCTCCTGGTTTTATTAAATAAGGTAATGCACACTTAGTTTGTAAATTAAAGAAATCAATTTATGGATTAAAGCAATCTCCTAGGGAGTGGTATTCAAAGATTAATGCATTCTTTCTTTCTCAAGGCTTTATTAGAAGTAAAAATGATCCTAACTTGTATATTAAACATAGTGAAGATGATATTATCATTATATTATATTGTATGTAGATGATTTTATTCTTACTTCAAGTTCCAATACTTTGATTTCTGATATTAAGTTTCAACTTAATCAAAAATTTAAAAATGACTGATTTAGGTCTTTTACATTATTTATTAGGAATGCAAATTTGGCAAACCTCTAAAGGAATTTTCTTATCTCAAAGTAAATATGCTCAAGATCTCATAGATAAGTTTAACATGAATGATGCTCACCATGTTTCAATTCCTATTGAATTAGGCACTAAGTTAATGCTTGATATGCAAACTCCTCTTGTTGATCCTACTTTGTATGGACAATTAGTTGGAAGTTTGAATTATTTAACTCTTACTAGGCTGGATATTGCTTATAGTGTTGGTTTGGTTTCAAGATTCATGTCTAAACCTCAACAAACACACTTTAAAGTTGCTAAAAGAATTTTAAAATATATTAAAGGAACAATTAATGTAGGTTTGTTTTATGATGCAAATTCTGATTTTACTTTAAACGGTTTTACTGATTCCGATCTAGGTGGAGATCCCAAAGATGGGAAATCTACTTGTGGTTATTGTTTTTTTGTTGGTTCAGGGGCAATTTCTTGGAATAGTAAAAAGCAACAATCTACCTCTCTTGGATCCACTGAAGCTGAGTACAAAGGATGCACTAATGCCTCCAAAGAAGCCTTGTGACTTAGAAGACTACTTGAAGATTTGGGTCTACCTCAACACGAACCAACTCCATTGTATTGTGACAACCAAAGTGCCATTGCCTTGGCTAAAAATCCAGTTTTCCATGCAAGGACAAAACATATTGCTCTCCAACACCACTTTATTAGAAAACAAATTGAAGACAAGCAAGTTTCACTCCTCTATTGCAAAGGGGAAGACGCAGATATTTTGACCAAGCCACTTTGTAAAGAAAAGTTCCAATTTCATTGTAAAAATCTTGGATTGCAACCCATTGAAGGGTTTGATGTAAACTCCCCAAGTAAAGCTTAAGGGGGGGTGTTAGAATATTTAATCTTTACTTGGCTCAGGTTTATTTGTATTTAGTTTAGGATATTCCTTTGGAATTCCTACATGTAATTTGTCCTCTAGTACATGTGTGAGAACAAGTCATTTCTTTTATTTTCCTTTATTAAGGAATATTAGATTTCCTCCATAAGAGGATGTGGACACATGGCACACACACACACATTTTATGAATGGTGGCATTCATAGATTTGGGAGTTACTTTGTAACTCCTCTCCTCATCTCTATTTAAGAGATGTCTCCTTTCTCATTTCTTCTTAATGACAATATTGTAAAGAGCTTCTTGCTCTCTCTCTCTCATTTTAGGCATTGCCTCATCCATAATATCACAAGGGGTTTTTCTTTGCTTTTCCCCTTTCAAAAGTTATTGTGCCTCCTTCTTCACATTTGGGTGATTGCTCCTAGTTTTTTGCATTTCTCTTGGTATCATTCACTTTATTGTGCCTCCTTCTTCACATTTGGGTGATTGCTCCTAGTTTTTTGCATTTCTCTTGGTATCATTCACTTCATCAATAAACTTACTTGGATTTTGTTTTTCTTTCCTTGCTCTTGTATTTCCTTTCATCTATTGCATCCTAGTTTAGAGGGTATAGATAGGATGACAATAGATAAGGTTTAGACAATTTTGGATGTGCTTGGAAAGGGTACCCCCATCTCCAAATACATTCTTGTTTTTGCTAAAGTATTTGGACTTGTCTTTGAATTTGTCATTTTGGTCTTGATTCTTGGTGTAAAGTTTGATTATTCCTTTAGCAATGAGAGCTTTTTCAATTTGAATGCCTCTCTCAATGATTTCATCAAAAGATAAGACACATTGGACTTGAGATGAAAAGCCAAATCCGGATTGAGATTTGTGACAAAGATATAGACTAATTGTGTTTCCAATATGAGCAATGAAAATCTAGTAGCTAACGCTCTCCAACATTGAAGGAATGATGAAAAGCTTTCCCTCGATTTTTGCTTAGTGTTATACAAGTCCATCATAGTGAGCTCATGCTCCATGTTGTAGGAAAAATGTTGTAGGAAAAGCGTTTGGCAAACTTTTCATGCCAACTAAATCAGCAAAGGATGTGATGGACCCCTTAGGTTGACGTCAGAACAATTCAAGTGCTTGACCACCTAGGCTACAAGAGAATAAGCATGGTAAGTATGTGTCTTCATATGCAACCTCTTGACTAGCCATGAAGAATCCTTTGACATGTTCCCTAGAATCTCCCTTCCCCATATATTTATCATATTTTGGGCTTTCAAAAGATATGGGAAAAGGGATTTGTGATATTGATTGATCGAAGGGATAAGAGCACAATTCTTCAAAGGTATAGGATTTCTTATAAATAAGTATGTGTCTTCATATGCAACCTCTTGACTAGCCATGAAGAATCCTTTTACATGTTCCCTAGAATCTCCCTTCCCCATATATTTATCATATTTTGGGATTTCAAAAGATGTGGGAAAAGGGATTTGTGATATTGATTGATCGAAGGGATAAGAGCACAGTTCTTCAAAGGTATAGGATTTCTTATAAAGACCCCCATGGAGTCCTTTAAGAGCATCCTTCATGGCTTTCCATTTTTTATCAAATGATGAACTTGGTGGTGGTGGAGAGGTGTATGGATGCAATGAGATTTTGATGTTGGTTGAGATTATTGATGTTGACATTGTGTAATATACACTCTATTTGTAGAGGATCTAAATTATTTATTTATTTGTTCATGTATATTACTGTTAACTTAAACTAATATTCACAATGATTATTAAATAGTCACAATAAATATTAATTTGTAATTATAATGACTGTTAAATAATATTCACAATAATTATTAAATAGTATTGATAAGTATTATGTTGACTGATGCTTGTCTTGGAATCACCGATTTAGTCTAGTGCAAAGGCTGCGATCAAAGGACATTATGTTTTAAAAGTCTCTTGTAGGAAAGACATATCCGTTGAGAAACTTTAAATAGCGTCAATCTTTCCCCAGCCAAGGTATCAGGTAAGGAAAGAAGAAAATAAGGAAAGACAAAAAGGGCGTCAGCAGTTACATTGCCTGGGAATTACTTACGGGTACGAATATGAGGATATAAGACTGCTAATAATATATCGTATGATGCTGTTGATACTGTTAATATGACATAGGAGGAAAATGTTAACATACTAATACTGTTAATATAGTGTAACATAATGGTGTCAATATAACATAATGTTGTAAATATAATCTGAGGCTAATGCTGTTAACATAATATTGCCAATATAGTACAATACTGTCAATATAATATAATGCTGTTAATGTAACACAATATAATAATATTAATACATTACATAATGTTGTTAATACCAACCCATTAAATGGGTTCAACAATAACTAATTACTGTTAAAATGAACATATTCATTGGTTCTTCATTACTTATAATATATCCAAGTCATGGTGAAGGAGGGTGTGAGAGTATTACAAGAGGAGTACAGCATATGAGCATTCTTCTAGATACGCCACCTCAAAGTGGGACAAGATGAGCCCATAGAGGCCAAAGAGTACAATGGGTACGGTCTTTGGGTCTAGGAGATATGGTTTTTGGGGCACTCTCTGCAATCTTTTCCCCTCTCCTCCACCATTGCTCATTAATGCAAGAGGATCAATCATAAAGAAACTAGGATGATGACAAGATGAGGGGGAACGGTTGGAGGACACGTTACTAGGTAGGCCACCCCATATGCATGGCATGGACCACATGGGGGCAAGAGGGATGATATATCCGCTTTTGGGCCTAGGATAGGGTCTTCAAGGACACCCCACAAGGCCACTCACTCCCACAATCTCTTTATGGTTGATTCTTCCTATTCGAATACCTTATTGTTGAGTAGATAATTCAGTTTTGGGATTTCTTATTAGTTTAATTGATTACTTAATGCAATATCATTATGATTGCCCTCTAGCTTATGTGCACGGGCTTAATTAAGACAAGGTACTCTTTAACCTGATTTACTATTTGGAATTAAGATTTTTGATAGCTTTAGTACATCTCTAATTTGGGTACATTACAAATGGTATCAGAGCATAATCCTGCCATCCTATGAAAGGGTTGTTTAATGCAAACTTACCAAAGGAGAAACCGTGAAAACAGCAACATGAGTGAACAAATAGGAGAAGATCTTAGGGCTTTCATGGAAAATAATGATAGGAAAACCCAATCCTTTATTGAGAAAAATCAAAAAACCAGCCAAGCACTACTTCAAACCTTGCAGAATATAAGTACCACCATAAGTTCTCTTAGACCTCAGGATAGAAGTAGAAGAGAAACCACCCCAAGACAATCTGAAAATAATAACCTATCTAGAACCACTCTTAGATCAACTAGGCCTCCATTCTTAACAAGGGAGAAAACAACAAGAGAAGAAGAGGAGATAGAGGCCCAAGATCCGGATTGGGATCATATGGCTTAGGCCTATACAAATCTAGATCCAGAAATTAGGAGAAGTATCCCTTGTCCAACATATTGCGAAGATAGAACTACGAGTACACAAAAAGGGCAAGAAATCAGGCCAATAAGGATTTGCAGCATAAGGTAGGAAAGCTAACACTCCCAAGTTCTGATGGGTCAAAAAAGATCACAGCGCGAGCATGGATTCAAAAGCTTGACACATACCTTTCCCTTAGGCCAATGTTGGAAAAAGATGCCATTAAATTCACCGTATTATACTTTGAGGGAGTGACCCATGAGTGGTGGTACCATGGGCTAGTCACACAAGATCACCAAAACATAAAGACCTATGATGTATTTACAGAAAAAAATTAATTGAAAGATTTGACAATTTGACCATAAGCACCCCGAGGAACACTTTTAGGAGCTGACAAGAATCAAGCAAGAGGGAACCATAGAAGACTATGTGGCAGACTATCTGTCAGGGTGCCAAGGATTTCAGAAAGAAGACTTGTCTACTTGTTCATAGAAGGACTAGCAAACACCACCCGAGGCCTAGTAAGTGCTTTAGACCCAGCTACACTTCAAAAGGCAATTCTTAAGGCCACGAGACTTGAGTCCACCCAAACAAAGGAAAGGAATCACCCCCAGAAAGCACCACCAAAAGATATGCACTTTATTGGGAAGGATGGACGCCAAAAACCATATCTTTCTCACAATGATAGGGAAGAGTTATAGAAGAAAGGCCTTTGCTTCGATTGCAAGAAGAAATGGGGAAAAGGACACACTTGAGAACAAGATATCAACCTAGGAGATAAGTTGTGTTTCAAATGCAAAAGCTAATGGAAACCAGGGCACAAATGCAAACGAGGTGACCTGTTCATATATGTGGGAGAAAAAGGAGCCAAGCTCACAACATCGAAGGTACGTCAAATGAGGTAAAGGGAGAATCAAACAAAAGACCAAGATATGAAGAGGAGGAAGATGGAGGAGGAACTTTGGCCTCCATATCAAGAACATCAAAACATCACCACTTTAGGATTCAAGGAGTGATTAAGGGAAAGAAAATAACTACCCTTGTGGTTAGAGGGGCCTCCCATAATTTCATTGGTGAGAACCTAGCTGAAAAACTAAAGTTAGAAATGAAGGACTTTAAGGGATTCAAGGTGACTCGAGCAACTAGACTCACTACTTCATGTACCAAAAAGATTCCCAAACTTAACATCACTATGGGAAAGCATGAAATCAAAGATAAATTCTATGTTGTAAAACTAGGGGATACGAATGCAATCCTAGGTACCCCTTGGCTACACTCATTAGGAGATGTCAATCTCAACTTCCAAAAGCTAGAGATAAGTATTGAACAATATGGGAAAAAGGTAATATTGCAAGGTCTATCTAATAGGACTCCTAGGGTAGTTTCAGCCAAAAAGATGGAGATCAGGCTTGACCAAGTAGAATGGGTAGCTCAATGCTTGGTCCTAGATAAAACTACACCCCAGTGAAAATCAATCCATGTAGATATTCAGCCATTACTAAAAAGGCGTAAGAAAGTCTTGAGTGACATTCCACCCGGTCTTCCTCCTAAAAGGGGTTTTGAGCACTCCATCGAATTGGAAGAGGGTTCAAAACTAGTAGTCACCACTCCTTACTGCCATCCTCATAAATATAAGGAGGAAATTGAAAAAACTCTGAAGGAATTATTGGAGATGGGGCATATTCAACCTAGCTCCAACCCCTTTGCTTCATGAGTAGTACTTGCAAAGAAAAAATATGGCGCAATGAGGATGTGCATTGACTACAAGGCATTGAACAAAAAAACAATAAAGAAAAGATAACCTATCCCTCAAATTGATGAGTTTATTGACAAACAACATGGGGCAGTCTATTTCTCTAAGATTGACTTAAGATCAAGCTATCACCAAATCAGATTGAGGGAAGAGGATATTCCCAAAACTGCATTTAGATGTCACTATGGTCATTTAGAGTTCCTTGTCTTACCATTTGGGTTAACTAATGCACCGGCTACTTTCCAGTCTTGCATGAATCATATTTTCAAGGGGCAACTAAGGAAGTTTCTACTAGTCTTCTTTGATGACATCTTGATCTATAGCAAAACCTCGGAAGAACACCTAAGGCATATTGATGAAATACTAGGAATACTGGAGCAGCAATCCTTGTTTGCCAAATTATCAAAATGTGAGTTTCGTATGGAAGAAATTTTATACTTAGGGCACAAAATCAATGCTCAAGGGGTAAAGGTGGACGAAGAAAAGATTGAGGCAATTCAGAGCTGGCCAAAACCCAGGACTCTAGCACATCTTAAAGGATTCTTGGGCTTATACAGTTACTATTGAAGGTTTGTAAAAGGATTCTCGAAGATAACAACACCATTAACCGATTTAACTAAGAAGGGAGCATTTAAATGGAGTGAGGAGGCACAAGCAGCTTTTGAGAAGCTCAAAGAAGTAATGAGTTCCTGCCTTGTATTGGCAATACCTGATTTCTCCTCACCATTCAAGTTATATCATGACACATTAGGGGAAGGCATTGGGGTTGTGTTAATGCAAAATAAACATCCCAAAGCCTTTGAAAGTAGAAAACTCAAAGACAGAAAGGTCGTATTCAATCTACAATAAGGAGATGCTAGCTATTATGCTTGCTCTTGCAAGGAAGTTTGTGGTGAAGACTAATCATAATAGTTTGAGATTTTTCTTAAATCAAAAAGATCTAAATGATAGACAACAAAAATGGGTAAGTAAGTTGCAAGCATACAACTTTGACATTGAATATATGAAGGATAGAAACAATATTGTAGCCGATGCACTATCTCAAAGAACTCACTTGGGTTCAATGCCAGCAATATCTTTGATCACTGATTATGCTAAGGATTCATTCACAGGTGATATAATAGAAGGAAAGGTGCAAGATGAAAGGTATCAAGTCATGGATGACCTTATCCTTGGGTCAAGAATGAAGGAGATTCTGAAGAATCATCATGCCAACCCATCAGCGAGGCATCAAAGATATTTAAAGACCTATAAGCAGATTAGGGAAATATTTTCGTGGAAAGTGCTTAAAGGAGATGTGTTAAAACATGTCAGAGAAACTATGGTATGTCAAAGAAACAAAGGGGAACATGCATATCCAGCAGGACTGCTCCAGCCTTTGCCCATACCAAATCAAAAATGGGAAAGTATACGTATGGAAATCATAACAGGATTGCTCAAGGTACAAGGGAGAGATTGTATCTATGTAGTGGTGGATCGCTTAACTAAATATGCACACTTCATGGCTATACCCCTTGGAATTCAGAGCTCCTCAAGTGGCTGAGATTTTCTTCAAGGAAATCTTCAAATTGCATGGACTACCTCAGAATATAGTAAGTGATCGAGACAGTAGCTTCCTCAAATTATTTTGGAAAGAACTATTCAAACTAATTGGAACAGAGCTAATTCCCAATACTAATTATCATCCACAAACAAATGGACAGACTGAAGTCGTCAACAGATGATTGGAAGGGTATTTAAGGAATTACGTTGCAGGGCAGCAAAATGCATGCATTAAATGGCTTCATTTGGAAGAATAATACTATAATACTACCCATCATATGTCTAAAGGGACGAGCCCTTTTCAGACACTATATGGATACACAACAACAACCTTTAGAGACTTGATTCTTTCGGCCAGTCAGGTGCCAAGAGTTAAGGGCATCATACAACAAAATATGGATATCATGAATGCACTTAAAGACAATCTTCATCAAGCTGACAAAAAGAGGGTTGAACGATCATTTGAGATTGGGGACTTGGTCTTTCTAAGGTTCCTCACTTAAAGTTAGTGGAGCAGAAAAGGTAAAGCCTCAATTCTATGGGCCATATAAGATTTTAAGGAAGATAGGAGAAGTGGCCTACGAGTTGGAACTCCCCATGAATAGTTGGATTCACGTGTTGCACGTATCTCGCCTCAAAAAGGTGTTGGGGCAGTGTGTTATTCCATGTTCGGAATTGCCACCACTTGATGATGAAGGAAAATTTATCTTACAGCCAGAGACCATTTTAGATGTATGCGAAAGGAAACTAAGAAACAGAACTATCAAAGGATACTTGGTAAGATGGAAGGGTCTCCCCTCCAAAGATGCAACTTGGGAGGGAGCTTAGATACATGCACATCCAAATTTAGAGTTGCTTGAGGACAAGCAATCTTGAGTGGGAGGGACTGTAATATCCCTTATATTTTAAGTATTTACACTCTATTTGTAGAGGATCTAAATTATTTATTTATTTGTTCATGTATATTAATGTTAACTAATATTCACAATAATTATTAAATAGTATCGTTATATTGACTGATGCTTGTCTTGGAATCACTGATTTAGTTTAGTGCAAAGGCTGCGATCAAAGGACATTTTGTCTTACACGTCTCTTGTAGGAAAGACATATCCGTTGAGACACTTTAAATAGGGTCGGTCTTTCTTGTTCAGTACTCTATCACTTTGATTTTTACATAATTACAAAGAATTGAAAGGAGAGTGGTTTCTTGAGGGCCAACACACCTGACGGCAAACAAATTAGACAGTACGATTAATGATTATCATTGTCTTTCATTCTACTAATGTGGCAGCTGAAACCCTAGCTCTTCCACAACATAGATGGAATACAAGATTTGGCACAGGTAACATTCCTTACCTTGTTGCAAATTGATACAAGTAATGTTCCTTACCTTGTTGCAAATTCATACAAGAGAAATGAAGGAAGATTAAAGGCATCCAAAAACTCGGATTTATAGTTTACAATAAAAATACAATAAGACTAAAGGCATCAGAAATTTAAATTTTGCGGGGAAACATAAATGACAATTCAATTATTCAGATATTTTAACAGATACATTCAGGTGTGTTTCAGTAAACAAGTTTCAATGTTTTTATCAAAAGTCCCTTAAATGAAAAAATAGAATATTAAGTGGCTAAAAGCTGACCCTTGGGATCCTAACACTGGTTTTTCAGTATTGAGGAAAAATTGTAAAGGCCAGCAGACAGAAATGTGAGAACATGATTTGGCTTTATGAAATTTGCTCCTGAATTTATTGCATAATTTCATGCATATAATCATACAAGATATCTTAGCAACGCAAACAGTTAAGCATCATTCCCACATGAAGATAAAGAAAAGATTACTAGAAACTTAGCTCCAAACTAAAATGTGTAAGGGAAAATTATTAGCTTTAAGGATTCTATTATTAGCTTTAGTGAACCCCCATGCAATAAGCTCGTATGTTAGCTACTACATCGCATCTGATAATCCAATAGGTATAATAAAGATGACAATGCATGGATAATCACCATTAATGCATCACATTGACAACAAAACATAATCACTTATCACATAATCATCTGACACTACATGCAATAGGCTTTTGTATTGCCAAGTATCATCAGGGATGTATATTGGCCAGACATTGAGTCAGCTCCTCAACTCTGTCGAAAAGAACTCTCTTCATCAATCTAACCATAATGAAAAAAATGGAAATGGTGCTCAAATGTGCATGAATATTGCTTGTACACAAGTCTGTGATGGTTGAAGAACAATTAATTCCATCTCACAAAATCACTAATTTAATCACCATACCTTATTTCGTGTGAGTACTTTATTATTAAACAAAACTAAAAAGGAGCATGTTATGTTCTAATGATGTAATGTCCCGTCTCCTCTAATTGCCACTCGGGAGCATGGATTTGCCTAGGCAAGTTCAAAGATTAGGAGATGATTGGCTAACCAAGACGATTTATACTTATAATATGTAAACTTTATAATATTTCATTATAAAGTTACTTTTTCTAAAATTGGTCATATTTTATAAAGTAACTTTATAAAAGGGGTTAATTAAAATGTCAATGATAAAATATAAAGTTTACCCCTTTATGCATGCCTATCTAGGCAAAGGGTAAATAAACTTTAATTAAAAGTGGCCCCATCAATGATGAATCATAACCCTCAAGCTAGTGCACCCAACTTAAGTAATATTCCTTGGAATCTTGGCATATTGGAGCCCTAACTTGGGCGTAGGGTTAATGAAGGCATAAAGGAAAAGTGTACAGCCATCATTTTGGCATATTATTGTTCATTTTTCATCTATCCTTTGGGAAATTGCAGCTCTGAAATCAGATCAGCAGCATTCAGGTGTTAGAGAACGAAAACTCTTCAATTCCAGGCAAGCTTGGACGAAACCCCAAGCCATATTTCAGAGGAATTCACACAGAGTTCCTCATTGGGCAACTAATTCAGACTTCATCAACAAATTGCAAGCCTGTAGCAGCAAATCAGGCACATTTTTAAGTATTTAGAAGCAGCAGCAACCTTCCTTAGCACCCACGTGGCCAGTTAGGGCAGGTCATACCACTTTTGGAGCTGTTGGGGTGTCAAATAAATAATGCAGTAGTGGTTAGGGTTTGAATAAGTGTGAAAAATCATTGTCAGTCATAGCAAACAGAAAATAAGTGGATTAAACAGATTTCTACAGGCACATGTGGAAGATATCAGCAAATCAGTGAGAGAATTAGAGCAAAAATCCAAAGATCTTGCCTGGCAGCTTTTTGGGATCTGTTCCAGATCTACCTATTTCAGCAATAAAAGCTTAAGATAATTATAGTTGATAAGAATAAATCACATTGGAGCAGTTGATACCCTCTAGAAGCTCCTATATTGCATTATTCATCAATTTAGTCAATAAAAAGCACACTTCCAGATCAGCGCTGGACTCCTAGTATGCCCACTTTGGTTCTGGATGTTATAAATTGTTCATTTCTTGATATTGGTATTTGCTGCAATAAAAATCAGAATTCTGAAACTTATAATCAGTCAATTATTCTTTTATATTTTGCATTCAATTTTCATTCTGCATTGGCAATGCCAAAAGCAAAATACCCTCAAAAACGCAAAAACAACAAAAACTCACCAATAACCAAACTCTGTTGATGATATCCAAGGACAGTAAAAGAAGCAGGGCAGAACGCAGGCGATTGGAGAAGGAAGAATTAAAGGAATTGATGAGGACATTCGGTGAGAATGCTTGGGAAGTCTTCAGGTGTGCCATGCTGAACGGGAATATGGCTCCATTCCGCAGAGTGACAAACTCAGAGACTTGATAGTTCTTGGCTGGAGCAACAGAGACTGTGATCAATATTGGAGAGTTTGCGGGGGTCATCATGCAGACTCTTGATGGCGGTGCATAATGTGTATCAGGATTGTGTCTGGTTCAAGATTCGGGAATATGTATGCAGGGGGTCGAATGGGTAGTAAGGTAGACTGTGGGGTTGATAGTTGGTAATTGTCTGTTCAGACTTTGTTTACAGGGGGATGGATGGGTAGAAAGATAGACTATGGTCCTGCTATCAGGCTTTGATGCTTTTTTGTAACTTTTTGAAATTAATACAAGGGTGTTCCCCTTTAATGATAGCTCTTACCATTAAAAAAAATAAATAAATAAATAAATAAAACTCTGTTGACGATAAGGTAGCTTCAGTCATAATTCTTGAGGACTGACTGAGACACCATAATTGTCTAATTGGCCTTTGGCCTTAGACAATTACGAGTAATAGTTATCAATATCGTTAAACCCCATAAGCAGCGATTTCGAATTAATGCCAATCAATGACAATCGACTTGACTCCATTATCAAGTTAGATTTACATAATCTGTTGTTCGATCATCACATTGGTTAAATCGCTTGAAGCACATCAGTTATAATAAACCGATCTATTAATCTATAATTATTAGTATTAAGTTAATCAACCGATCTTAATGGAATTGATTAATGAAAACCCTTGAGTATCATATATCAAAGATGATATGATCAGTGTAGATGGATATATATAAAGGTTATACAATTGCAGATCATCGAAGTACAGTCGGGATACATAACAGTTTGTGACCAATATATATATAAATCATATTCAGTGATATGTATATCTGCAGATGGTTAATGATATTAGTCATAACTTTAGTTAACCTGATCAATGGTCAAACCGAATCATCATCATTAACCTTCTTCTATTATCGCATTATTCTACAATTGACTAGTTATCGATTCATTTGTTAATCATTGGGTAAAGCATAACCGATTATAATTGAATCAATTAAATTATGAATCGGTTTGACCTCAAGTCTCTTCACGTAGAGTCGCGTCTCCTCTGTTGTCTTCGGGCATCATATATATATATATATATATATTTGATACAATTCGATTGGAGGTGACATAGCGAAAAGATTTCAAGAGCAGGTCGTGAGAATCAGTAAGTGGATATTAATATCGAAATCAAGATCATTAATATACTCAGCAGTACATGAACATTGGTATTGAAACCTAGATCATTTGAGATCGTGATTATATCTATATAAACGTTGAACATCAAATATAATATTCAGACTCAATTCCTACCTTGTATAAGTCGAATTGAATTCATTCTAAGTTAAAGTAACAATAAGTTTGAAAAATACCAAATTTATAAATCTGATCCAAACTTAACAAACTCTTCATATTTGTTGGACAAAGAATTTAATTCAAACCTAAACTTCAGCTTGGGCAAGATTCTAGTTCAGCAACTTACAAATGACCATAGCATTATGACATTAGTAAGCTTCTGGAGTAGCTAACACATGACCCTTTATTGACTTAGATGGCCATCTGCAAGACTCTAATCCTTGATCCAAACCAGCTTAACAAGTCATCAAAGCAGTTTTGGACCTTAGCTAATATAGTTCATGACCCCTTTCCAATCAGATGCCTCTCTTGTGCAAAAATATGGTATAAACAGTTTGGTTCATTGCAAAGTAAATTCACACTTAAGATGAACTAGAAAAGGAATTCAATCAATGAATAATTGCAAATAGAAATAAATATTAAAATTAGATGGTTTTTACTCTTAAGGAAACTGTCTCATTTCAAAAAACAAAAATTACTTTGATATAAAAGGACCTCTGCTTAATCAAAGAAAATTATTATAACCCTATTGTAGGTCAGACGATATATAACAGGAAATATAAATCAATGATACAATTAGGTGGTTTTTAACTCCTTCGGAAACTGCCCCAATTATAAATCTCTTTTCAAAAACAATGACTTTCATTAAAAAGGACCTTTATTCACAGGTCTCATCTGTAGCCTTAAAATTTAAATAACTGAAATTACCATTCAACATATGTTTAATTGCAAGATAAATAATCATGCACTGAGGTTTACATTCTTTGATTGTAAGATAATTGTTTTTTTCATTTTTTCTCTTCTAGGTCTCTTCTATCCTGATGATGGTTGATGCAAAAACTTCAACACAATCGTATACAGAAATTATTTGCACAACTTGATGGATTGTGGAAACTTGATATCATTGAAAGATAATTAATGATTTGTTTATCATACCATGCAATGAGTTCTACATATATTTAATTGTAAGACAAAAAATGATTTGCTTATCATACCATGCACTGAGGAAGAAGTGAAGCTCCATATGATGTTTTAAAGATTCTTTCAAGGCAAGAAACCACAGAAGCCTCAAGCCCTGGAACCTCATACTCACTCTCTAATGCACTGCAAATTCATCAATTTAATCAATTCTACACATGGAAAGACATAAGTTGAAAAAAAGAACAAGAAATCTACCATTGAAAATGACCTAAGGAAACTAATTCCAATTGACAAACTGATAGATTCATTGACCCAGACCAAAGAGCAATCCAGAAATTGTATAACTCAATCTAAAACACTTCAAAGGAATTAGATTTGATCCTTAACCTTTAATGTTACAAAATAGATCCAAATACAACAATTATTTTCCAATGATGTATGGGTTTTCCTTATGGTTATAATTATGTTCAATTTATATTGCAAATTCAAACAGCATGCAACTCAATCCATCAAAACAAGGACAACCTAAACAAATTTTAGGACAATCCTGGGGATTTAAAAACCCACACTAGAATATTATCGGGAATGTAAGATATAGTATGTTGTTTGACATAATGTTCAACTTCAAATACACTTTATACACAAGGGCGTTCATTTATTATGTTAATGATAAAATAACACCACATTAATTATGAAAACTTTTAGCACTCTGGCTGAAAACCCTTAATTTTTTTTTTTTTAAATGAATTTTGGTTTGGACAGAAATGGGTGCTAACAGCTCAGGGGAGCCACAAGCGGCCTCTCCTGTGGCAAGAGTAGAACCTCTCTCTATCTCTCCCCTAGTTTTCACTAGATTAGGGAAGAGGAAGATGTAAAATGTTGTATTTACTATTTTCATTTTGTCAGCTATCTATTTTATCAAGCCATCAGCCATCAGGATTCCGCATGATGATGCAATTTTGTAATCAATTTGCATTCAAATCAATCAAATTTAATAGAAAACATTTTTGTTCTCATTTGTGGACTCATTGAATACAATTTGTCATTGAATCTAGCAAAAAAAAAAGTGTTAAGAAATTTAAGCATTTTTTTTAAGTTGTTGAGTTTTTACTTAACCCAAGTTTCCCAACTGTGCTTTGTTGGTTGTTTGTGTGTTGTTGCTCTTCTAAACCCACATCAAAAAAATTTAAGTCGGTGAGCTTTTGCGGAGTCAAAAATTTTGGGTCTGCCGAGTCTGAGTTTCCAACTATGGTTTGTTGGTTGGTTGTTTGTTTATGCTTTTATTGTTGGTTCTTTCTGTTGTCCTCCTTTGGATTTTTCTCTTTCTAAACCCACAGGCTGGCTAGGTAAAAAGGTTGGAATGCTAGTTTTCCATTTTATCTTTAAAAAAACGCCACATTAATTATGTCTAAAACATAATTTAAAATTAAGTTATATCCACCTTGTAACTTCCCCATTCAAAGTAGAAGCCACACCACATTAATTATGTCTAAAACGTAACTTAATTAAGATATAACCACCTACCACCTTGTAACTTCCCCATTCAATAAAAATAGACGCCACACCACATTAATTATGTCTAACACATAACTTACAATGAGTTATAACCACCTTGTAACTTCCCCCATTCAATCAAAAATAGAAACCACACCACATTAATTATAACTAAAATGTAACTTACAATTAAGTTATAACCACCTTGTAGCTTCCCCATTCAATTAAAATAGAAGCCACGCCACACTAATTATGTTAAAACGTTACTCAAAATTAAGTTATAACAACCTTGTAACTTTCCCATTCGATTACGAAAAAATAGAAGTCACACTCCTTGAATTGTATACCATCCAATTCTCTCAAGCTCCATCCATTCATTATTACGTTTGGTGTCAGAGCTAGGAAGGAAGCCCCAAGAAAGGTACACTGATTGAAAAGAAAATTGAAAGGATATAGGGGAATTGCTGTAAAAGCAGGTATGTCCAGTCACCATAAAAAACTTGAAGAAAAGGCAATAGCTGTCAGAAGAAGAAGAAATCTGCTGTTCAATCAAGTGTGTCAAACCTGCTTTGTTTACAGATGAGTTTGGCACATTCTTTGTCATCCAAATCAGAAAATTGGTCTCGTATGCAACCTCTTCCAAAGTACAACCTAATACTAAGATTATGGAGATCATACAAATTGTTGAAGGGATCGATGCATTTGATAAGAATGAATTAATGCACGATGATTCCAGTATATTCCAATCTAAGGTGATTCAGTATGTTTATAGTGAACTACAAGAACACAAACTTTCACATTTTGAGGGTCAATCTTCTCATGATTATATAGTTTGCAACCATGAGATAGTTACAGGTACAAGTGGTTTTCAGAACAACAACCTAATACTAAGATTATGGAGATCATACAAATTGTTGAAGGGATCAATGCATTTGATAAGGATGAATTAATGCACAATGATTCCAGTATGTTCCAATCGAAGGGGATTCAGTATATTGATAGTGAACTACAACAAGAACCTAAACTTTCACATTTTGAGGGTCAATCTTTTCATGATTATATAGTTTGCAACCATCAGATAGTTGCTTTAACAGGTACAGGTGGTTTTCAGAATGACACTCATGTTGGAACAACATTGATTGTTGAGCAATCAAAATTAGAAGATGAATTGCATGACTACTATGAAGACACCAAGGAAGGGTTTGAAGCAAATGCTGAATTGATGATTATGAATACCATAACTTTTCACAATGGATTCATTTCTCCTTGTTATTTGAAGATTATCACATTGAAGGAGCATAAGGTATTTAAAGTTTTTGCTAGTATGGGTATACCGAGAAGTTTGAATGAACATGGGAGTCATGGTATTGAAGAGCTGATTATAAAAACTAAGAAATTACCTACAAGGAAGATAATGCATTTTGATAATGCATGTGTACAGCTCATTGGTAATGAGTTTTCAGATTTGTTTCCTTGGCCTCCATCTCACATTTCCATGTTTAATGGCTTCCCTATAATGCTGATTATGAAAATTTCAGACCTCGCATTGATATTGGCAGCTAATTGCATGGGTTTGAGAGTACTGGATTCTCACTTCAACTTTCGGAGTGTGATTGTTGATTTTGATGATTTAATGTGTGGTACATATCTTTCCACCCTGAGGATTTCTGATGATCCAGTTGTAGTATGTACCAATGAGAGTGATAGAGTGAACACCATTGACTGCACTCATAGTAGATGTCACATGAAAATCAGAATAGTGCAGTGTCAGCATCGTGCAGTTACTCTTTGTGTTAGTGCATACGCATCAGGTTTTTCTTAGGGGTTACTGATGACTAATGATGATGGGAGAAACATTCCATGGGAGGTTATGGACTCTAAAAGTGATATTGTTGCTATTGTTAACTCTTTTTTCAAAATTCATAAAAGTCTATTTTAGTTTTTGCAGGTGGACTGGAGGGAGATTATGAGTGGGACTTGGTCTCCTACCGAATTGGTGACTTTTGTAAAGACATTTCTAGCTAAGGGTAAAAGCAGAAACCTAAATTTGGCCAAGATTTTTCAGTTTAGCAGTGACAGTTTTTATTTGGAAATGTTGCAACTTGTAAATTCAGACTTGTACGGCTGCAGAATTGAGCACTTTCAGTCAAATCAGCTTAATGGCAGAGCTATTTTTGAGTCTCGGGTGAAGATGATGACCGACTTGGCTAATCAGTTAGAGTGTTGGTTGACTGTTTAGGCACCAAATCACTATTATTGCTTGAATTCAGAGTGTACTCACGTCTGGAACAACAAATTTGTATTCGGTGCCAGTTATTTTGGAAGTGTGGAGGGTGTTGGGGATATGATAGTTTATGATGACTATCCTGAGCTTCCTCCTATGGCACCTCGGATTGGGATTTAGAAGGGCAATTCTCTGATGAGTTGACCAAATTTTTGCAATTTTGGATTGCTCTTCTTTCAAGTAGGTTTCAAGAGGTCTCTTGTACAAGTGTTCAGCAGAACGGTGCTTGCAGTAAATGGTGCAGCAGATCTCCTAGGTTGACTTGGGACCCTGGGATCATACTCAGTTTCAGTTGGTTCAGTTGAGTGATCTTGGGACTACGTTGGAATTGTTTAAGGACAAATAATCTTGGTGAGGGAGGACTGTAATGTCCCCTTTATTCGGACCTTATAATTTAATTAAATAATTAAAATTCAAGTCATCAAAAATAAATAAATTTAATGTTTTGATTATTTCATAAGGACATTAAAGTCACTTTAATGTCAATGAAGAATTAAAAGGGTCACTTTATTATTTTCCACTTGCAAAACTAAATATTAGTGAGGGAAATATGAAAGGGCTTCTGGAAGCTTCTTGAGAAGTTTATAAAAAGGCAGTTTTGGGCTCAGTTGGGGATGCTTGTTTATCATTTATTAGAATCGCTCTAAGAGCTTTTGGCTTTTTAGCAAGACGGAAACCCTTGGGTTTGGGGATTGGACAAAAACCCAATATCATTTAAGAGGTAGATTCATTCCAGGATGCACAGGTGTGCATCAAAGTTTGGATAGTTGGAGATCTTATTCAGAAACTTCAGAGGGCTACAGATAAGTAAAGAAATTTCTGAAGTCTCATTCTGAGACAAATTTGCAAAGTAAGTGGTTTATTATTATTATATTTTGATATTCCTTTGCAAAACAATTGAATGCTTAGTGGAGTAATTTTATAATATTGGACGCATCAAAATCTTAATGAGCCTATGATTATGAGCGATTGGTTGGAAGGTTATTATTTTGTTTTGGGGCGTTTTTGTATTTGGAGAGATAAGTTGTGGATGAGGAAATATTTCAATAATCATTGGGTCAAATATTGATATGTCAAAGAAATCATTTGAAGAAAGTTTTGAATCTCTTATATTGGGTGATTTTAATAGTGATAGCATGAAATAAGAATGTTTTAATTTAATTATCTTGGGCGACTAAGGGATCATTGTCAAGAGAAGGAGGTTGAATAAATTAAAAGGCCAAGTCGTCTGTTTAGAGACAAACTCATACAACTCGCATTGGTGGAGACCTTTACAAGGTGTTATTTTATCATGTGCTAAGAAGAGTATAATCACTGAAGTTGAAGAACTGCAGATATGTTCAGCATATTACTCCCAAAACAGTTCATGGACATTTTCTATCAGCTGGGAATCATGGAAGCTTGGTTTGGGGTCGACGCTCCTTTATGAGGTCAAATATGAGTGTATGAAGACACATGAATGTGGCTGGCCCCCAGAAACAAGATTTAGACATTTGTTTGAAGTTGTAGTTGGGATCTTATGCTGAGCACTGCAGTTTCCAGGTGAGCACTAGCATCCAAAAGGTGAGACTGAATATTAAATCAATGCTCATTGTCCAATGTGGGATTGCAAACTAATGGGAAAACCATGGAATAAAGGAGGTTTGGGGCATTTATTGAAAGATAAATTAGTCATGGATATTTTTGTTGTGTGTGGAAGGTCATTGAAGCTGGTCGATCAATCTGGAAGACTCTTTGGATATATCCCAGGTTTGGCATGCTTGCAATCATAACTTGGGCAGCGATTCCATCAGGTGGTGTGACATGGAGAATTTCCTATATCTTGGCAACCTTGGGACACAACTTTCTAAGTTCCAAGCACTCCATTCAAATACGTGGTTGTCTATTATGCTGAATTGACCTCATCTGGGCAGTAAAGAATAAACAGGGATTATTCTGGAAAAAGGTCAATGTTCATGAACAGGTTGTAAGTTGTTCCTTTGGTTTATGTTGAACAGCAAATAAAGTATTATTTTTCTAATAATTCCAAGGGAAGAATTTGTTATGGTCTGAGATTAAATGGAAAAGGGAATGTATATATGTCAGTTCATACATTCAAACATCACATAATCGTTCGCAAATCTGAAACCACTCTCACATTCATAGCAAGCAAACTGTTTGATAGAATGTCTTCGCATTTGAATTGGTGAAAAGGTGAGGAAAAAATTGGGTCAAAACAGGGGTGATTACTACACCAACCGATTAGATTGAAGGCAGTGACATGGGTGTTGTGACCATGGTTCAAGTGGGAAGGCAAATAAAGAGCTTTGCATACCATCTGCAAGAAATGAAATAGATTGGCCAAGTCGGACAAAGTGAAATAGCCTGTCATTATAGAAAATAATGACAGAGATATCTTTTAGCCTTGCCTCCAAATACAATAGCATAATATACTTACTTCCAACCAGCCTCTTGTTTGTGTTTCCAATTTTATCCATGTCAACCCAAATAGGAAAGGCAACAAAAGGCTATTTTCCAAGCCACTTTACCTAACCAAGCCATAGGTCACAATTCCAATAAACCCCCTTTATATTGCAAGAATCCCCATATAAGTGTTGTTCCTTGATAGATATTTACAATCTCACCCCTACAAACAAAAACAACTTGTCCATCTCTTCTTGAAGGTATCACACAATGCCAACCCATTCTAATTAGTAATAACATAGTTGTTCTTAGAAGGTCCCAAAAACCCATACATAATATTATAAAGGTTTGCCTAGTGAAAAAGTGGCAAGAGGTATTAAATATAGTTGGACTCCAAAGGAGCTAAGTCCATTGCAATATTGATTCTAAGAGAATGCATCTAAAAATTGTGCACACCAACCGCTGAGTCAAGTATTGCAACAACACCTTTTAGAAACAACCATAAAGAGAACTACACTAATTGATTTCCTTAATTAACCACATTTTCTTTCATAATAATTTTATTAGGATTTATTAACACCTAACATCTGCCATTGCCCATCATTCATTAGAATTATTCAAATGTCCTTGTCTATTTTTAAATCGGGCACCCCCAAAACCCATGAGAATGTAATACTGGGTTTCTAATTTAATTTTTAAGGATGGGGCATTACAGTCCGCCCTTCTCAAGATGGCTAACTAGCAATGTCAGTTTTAATATGTCACACTGAATCATTTTTGCCAATACCAAGATCCCAAATCAACTTTGGAGATTTGTAATTTCTAGATCCTCCTTGTGATGTAATTAGCTTCGGCTGCAACAATCTGATGTAATAAGGAATTGGAAATTCTACACCAAGTGATGTTTCTCTCATTGTCTTGGTTATGTCCAACTCTGTACTACAATGATGCCCCTGAAAAGTTGTTAATGTACTTGCCAGAATGCCAATCCTTCAATATCATAAGGTTGATATCATCATCTATAGTGTGAGGACAATTTGTCGTCCAATATTCTTTGAGCTTATGAATCGTTATTTCCCAATTACCCTCAACAACAAAACCAAGATTTGGTAACTGGCAAGGTTCATAATTTAAGGAAAAAATTCTCTCATCCTTAGAGAAAAGAAAAAGACATCATGCAGTCCAACAATTCTTCCTTCCAACTCCACCTTACAAACATCGAACAAAAAACCATTTTCAATCATTTTCTATTGCAAATCCCCTTTTATATCATTACACTCTTTCAATGCATTTCCCAAATTATTTTTTCTTGTTTTAGCTTTGTGCATATTTCTTCATGTCTGTGATGTCCCCTTATTTAATCTCCCAAGATTTTGGGACTATTTATTAATAACTTCAATTGCAAGAGACTTCTTTCTAATCAAACACTTTCCTTATAACATAAAATGCAGTATCTAGATATTTTGCAAGGCTTATATTAATGATACTACTTAAGATAATTGATATATTCTAAATTGAAGAGTGCAATGGATATATATGATAGAGTATCTTTTTGTCTCTGATACGACTATGAGAATTATGCAATGGTGATCCCTGATATGGAATGCTATAATCTTCACTGTGTAAACTTTTTCACTTCAATGCTATGGAGTTAACCCTGTTGTCTCAGATTTAGCGGTGTAAATTATGCTATAGATCTTCTCCTTATCGCTTATAGTGATGATACTATAATTGTTGTTTCTAATAATTCTTTGAAAGTATACAATGGTTATGGTGTTGTTCCTGATTGTTGCCTTTAGATGTATGCAACTGATTTGCCTGAGAAGGCTACTGCTCAATAGAGCGGTCCAAATATGGATGTAAATAAGTAATAGTAAACAATCGAAGATACTTTGTGTCGATGCTTTACCCTCCTTTAATATGTCATGAAGGGATACAAACTTGGGTTGCCACCTTTTAATAATTGCACCTTTTGATATAAGACTCTTTATTGTACCACTTGTATATTTAACCTCCCATGGTAATTCGCACCTCTTCATGTACTAACCTAACTTGCAATTTAGTTAACTTAATCTTTCCTTGAGTGGCGATAATGATATTATGTTGATTGCTAAGTATGTGATATTCGATTGTTTTGCCCTTATAGGCTTTATTGCTATATGGAAGCTTTGTACTACTCGACATAAATACGTGAGCACTTGAATGTTTGTTACGTGGTACTTGAAATGATAATGGTGGTTGTGTTATGCCTACCCTATTCTCATACGGTAGTGTGGCTTAATGTAATTTTCGATTGCTTGTCACTCTACCTTGTTGTACGAATCTTTGATATAAGGATTTGCTGTGCCATTCATTGACACTATCAACAATGCCAGTCAAACCCTACAAACCACGTCATGGTGGGTTCAAACTTCACATTTTGAGTACTGGCAAATCATTGCTTAATTATCATAACACAAATCTTGGTCTGTTGCTACAAAACTATTGATAAGGTATATGACTCACTAATCAACAATGACATTCTTCCTCTCATGAATCAAATGAGTTGGCTTTGAATATTATCATCTATAAAGATAATACAAGGAGCTTTCTCTCAATCTAACCGTTTGAACTACTCATTTGCTATGTACACTCTTCCTTTTATTTGCTAACTACTTGGAAGTGTTCAGGGTCTACCACACCTTGATCACACATGTGATTAATGCTAGATTGTTTTTATGTAGAGAAAGGGATCATCACACTATCCCTAGCTCAATACTCTTGTTCCATTAAGCTTAGTTTGTAGTTCTGTAATTTTTTCTTCTAAATCCACCCTACTAGAATCCCATATTCTCTGATCCTCGACCATCTTTGCTTTTAATTTTTTAGCCCCTTTATTGTATTTTCTCGATTCATTTTTATCATTTCTATGTTTGGTGCATAATTCCTTATATTTCAATTTCAAGACTTTTCTTCTATTAACTATAGAATCAAGCTTATTGTGTACCTCTAAAATTTCTTCTTGCATATCTTCCTTACAAGCATCCCATGAGCACCTATCTTCATTTATCTTTTATTGTAATTCCTCAATCATATCATTGCATTACTTCACTTTATTTTCCAACTCATCTTTTTCTTGAATACATAACTTCTTATCAAGGTCAACCTTAGACAAATCATTCCTCACAACAGCATAACAAATATATTGCACATCATCATCATGTGGTTCAATCGTTTCCATACCTTGCAAATCAATTTTACATCGATCAATTACTTGCATACCTGAAAATTGTATAGATGTTTCTTGGACATCATTTGCAATTATTGACATTCGACACATGATTTTGGCTCTCCCTCTTTGGTTTTAGCAACTTCTTGTGAAAATCAAATTCACTGGTAAAAATACTTCATTCATTAACTGAGAACAAATTACAATATATAGGAGTTCCAAAAATACTGTAGATATTAATTATGATACCTACTTCTATCTACCTAATACTGTAGACACATTAAATACAATATTGACCATTAACAATATAAGAAACTAATATTCTAACACCCTCCCTTAATGATCAATCTATCAAAAACACCAAGTTGCCCCCTGAATTTTACAAACTTATTTGGGCTCAGAGACTTGGTGAGAATATCCGCAATCTGATCCGCTGTCAGAAAATACAGCAACTGAACTGATCCGTCTTCTACCAGCTTGCAAATGTAGTGACAATGAAGCTCGGCATGCTTGGTACGTTCATGGAAGACTGAATTTTTAGCCAGCTTGAGCACCCCTTGGTTATCAGTATACAAGGGAGAAGGACCTGCTTGCGGCATCTGCATGTTAGAAACAATCCTTCAGAGCCAAACTGCCTCACATGCAGCCTTGATTGTTCCTCGGTATTCGGCTTCGGTCGAGGAAAGAGCCACGGCCTGTTGCTTCTTGCTACTCCAAGTGACAGCACCAGTACCCAAACTAAATATTTACCCAGAAGTGGATTTTTTGTCATCCACTGATCCTGCCCAATCTGAGTCAGTATAACCAATCAGCTTTGGATCGTTGCACCTACCATACAAAATGCCATAGTCTGAAGCGCCTTGCACATATCATAGCACTCGCTTTGCTGCAATCCAATGATCAGCTTTTGGGGTTGTCATGAAGCGAGAGATGTAGCTGACAGCAAAATAGATGTCAGGTCTAGTGGCAGTGAGATAGATGAGGCTGCCTACTATTTGTCTGAATTTTGTTTCATCTACTGCAGGTGAATCAAACTTCGCTGATAACTTCAACCCTTTCTCCATAGGTGTGGAAGCAGGTTTACAATCCTGCATCAGAAACCTGGACTGTGAAATAAAGATACTATCATCAATCTGCCACACTTCGACACCTAAGCAATAATGGAGAAGCCCCAAATCTGTCATGTCAAAAGCTTGGCACAAGTCCTATTTGATGGTTGTAATCAAATGTGCTGAATTGCCAATAATGATCAAGTCATCCATGTAGACAACAAGAAAAAGGGCATCACCACCGGAGAGTTTGACATACAAATTAGTGTCAGAGGGACTGAGCTAAAAACCATGTTCAACCAAATATTGAACAATCTTGAAATACTTCAAGCCATAGAGGGCTTTTACCAATCCGCAAACCTGATGTTCCTTACCAGGAACCTTGAAGCCAGGAGGTTGAGTCATATAAACTTCTTCTTACAACTCAACATTGAGAAATGCACTCTTAACGTCCATCTGGTGAAGTTTCCATCCAAACTGAGCTGCAATGGCGAGAAGAAGACGAATAGTGCTCATCTTGGCAGTATGAGCAAAAGTCTCCTCGTAGTCAATGCCCTCCCGCAGTGTAAAACCCCGAGCAACCAATTTGGCCTTGTACTTATCCAAGTACCATCTACATGATACTTGACTTTGTAAACCCATTTACAGCTGATAGGTTTCTTCCCAGGAGGCAGATCAGAAAGAACCCAAGTGTTATTCTTCAGAAGACTATGGTATTCTGTCTCCATAGCCTTTTCCCACTCAAGAATGCCTTTAGCCTCAGAATATGTTTGGGGCTCATGGATGTTGTGGATGTTGGCCATAAGTGCAAAGTTGATTGTATTTTGTTGCTTTCTCTTGCGGTGAACTAATCTATCCTCAAGAAGCTCATCATCACGAAGATCTCCTATTGTCTTGGCCCACCATTCAAGCCTGGGGGTAGAAGTACCAACATCTGGCATTGGAGGAAGAACATCCCCTGGAGTTTCCGAAACAAAGTCATCTGGATGCAAATCCTGTGACAAATCAGGTGGTGTTGGATCGACAGATTCCTCATCTTCAGAGTCAGAATGCTCTAAAGCCCTCCCATCATGGGAAACAAGAGGAAGACAAACACCAACATCAGAAGTCTTCATAGACGGAGTCGCAGGACTAGGAGTAGTAGAGGGCATGAATGGACCAGTAGTCTCATCAACCACAAGATCACGACTGAAAATGAGACAATCTATCTCCACATCAATCAACCTGTAGGCCTTGTGGTTGTCGTTGTAACCAGTAAACATAAGTGTTTGGCTCGTTGAATCTATCTTAGCACGTTTGGTGTCTGGAATCCATACATGAGCCGTAGAACCGAAGACTTTCAAATGGCCCAATTTAGGCTTGTGTCCTGACCAGGCTTCTTCTTGATGGCATGTGTAGGTGACCGATTCAGGAGATAGACTGCAATGCAAACTGCTTCAGCCCAGTATTTCTTAGGAACATTTCTATGCTCTATCATAGAACGAGCCATTTCAGTAATGGTGCGATTCCTACGTTCAACTACACCATTCTATTGATGGGTATATGGTGTGGTGAGTTGGCGCTTAATGCCATGTGTAGCACAAAATGTAGAGAAGTCATTGGAACAAAACTCCCCCCCATTATCTAACCTTAGAGTGACAATTTGAGAACCGGATTCTTTCTCAACTAGAGTCTTAAACTGCTGAAATGTACTTCTAATTTATTTTTCCGAACTTGAAGATCTTCATCTATATTCTTTTGTTTGATTCCTTTCTTATTTTGCCTTGATTCCTCTTGGAGACAGTCAGCCTTTAGCCTATCGAATTTTGGAAAGTTATCCCTTGCACTGATGCCTTGGACGAACGTTTCCCAGATACTAGGCAACCCATCTAAAGCAATGAGGGTTAATTCTTTGCTTTGGATCTCATATCCAAGAGTTGTTAGTTCATCCCTTAAGGTAGATATCCGCATGAAGTAGGCATTGACTGATTCTCCTTTTATCATGGTTATATGATTTATCTCTCTTTTTAGAGCCAAGGTTCTACTGGCATTGGATATCTCAAAAGTGTCTTCAAGTGCTTTGAACATGTTGAAGGTTGTTTCGTGTTTCTTTATAATGGGCATAATATTGTTCCTTACCCCATCAACTATTATTTTGATAGCCTTATCATTTCCTTCTCTCCAAATTGCTTGAGCAGGTTCAGTCGTCACCTCCTGCAAGTATGTCTTCAAATCTGATAGCGCTGGCCATTGATAGGATTGTGATGTTGAATATATACTTAAATAGATCCATGTCCTCTTCCTTTGTAGACCTTCAAATCTCTTTGATTACAATGCATCCGTTATTTAGCTTTACCCTGCAGGCTGGCAGGATTGCTGCTTTGATACCATTTGTAATGTCCCTTTCTAGAACATTTCTAATTTTTGCCCTAAAACAGTAATCCTTACTCAAAATGATAATTGCATTGAATTTATAAATATGATTTTGACTAAATTTATGAATTTATTATAAAATTCAAATTTATAAATTATAAATTATTCAAATTTATAAATTATAAATTATCACATGATTCTGAAATTAAATATAATTTTGACTAAAATTATGAATTTATTATAATATTCAATTTAATAATTTCAAATAATTCTGAAAATAAATCTGATCTTGATTTTCTGATATAATTGTCCTTCAAAGTGTGATGATTTCCTCTTGTATGTCTACTTTCAAAGTGCTTTCAGATCTGCCTGAATCAAAGGTTTTCATCCCTAACTCGGCAATGGCGATTAAGGGTTTTCATCCTCAGACTGTAAGTGTAATGGTTTATACTCCTCAAAGAAGTAATAAATAAGTATATGATACTTTTTCCCAATTGATGATCCTTTCTCCTTGCTCCTTTAAATAGAACCTTCCCTCAATAGATGCATCTCTTCAAATGTCCCTTTGATTGGAAACAAACTTTAAATATATTTTTATTTAATATTAATTGCATTGTTACCTGTGTTGAGGGGCTGCCTTTCCTCAATAGATGCATCTCTTCAAATTTTTATTCAATAGGATTTATTAACACCTAATATCTGCCATTGCCCATCATTCATTAGAATTATTCAAATGTCACTTATCTATTTTATAATCGAACACTCCCAAGACCCATGGGAATGTTATGATAGGCATCTAATTTAACTTTTTAGGAGGGGGCATTACATCATGTTTGATTCCATCAGGAATAAACTCAAGCACAATTTAACAGGCGCAAAAATCCAAATATGGTTAACATAACCATACTTAATGCCAGAGTTAAAAACTTAAATCAGCATCCAAATGAACTATGCATTATATTTTTATTTTGATGTGGTGAAGTGAGCACTCCACTGCAGGGATAATCCTGTGTTTATATGTTTGTCCAATTTCAAATATTGGCTACAAAGATATCCTCTAAAAGAGGATACACACCAATTACAGAGGCCAAGTAATTATGGCGGCACAAGGATTACCCTTAAATTTAAAACAAATCATCCAGGCATACAAAAGGTAAAATATCAGTAGTCCACCTCTGCATACCCGGCAAGCTCTAAACTGCGCAATTGGGTGTTTCCATTTGCTTAGAAAGGACACATTCAAACCAAATAGTTAGGCCTAAGGCAAATTACAATGGCTTCCACATTCATATACTTTTCATGGACTTTGAATGCGACCATTGAACATTTTGAATAAGGAAAGTGAGTAATCAGGCTGCCATGCCACTGCTCTGATCTAAACCAGAACCTAGGTATCAAAAAGAGTCAATATAAAATTTTAAAGCATCCTCAACACAAAGATTAAAATCAGTTGTCGCATGTTGCAATAGTAGAATTCCAACGATCCCCGAGGGAAGGTATCTCATAGCAGCTATGATGCAGCCCACTCTTTGTGAGACCCGGGTAGGTCAAACTGTAGGAATTCAGGAGTATTTGATTATTTTCCTGCTAATAAAAAATGTCGAGATGTGAAAATGTTGAAAGTATATTTCTCATAGTAGGTTGTTGGAACAGTAATTTTGGAGGCATGGCTCCCCAAAGTACGCAGGTTGTACTAAAAATAGGATGTCAGTTTTAAAAGATTAGCTTAGAAGAGATATTTAGAGAGTTCTTTTTAAGGAGAAAATTAGACATAGTTGAGAACTGCTGTGAAGGTGCTTTAAAAAGTGTTGGCAAACATATCGAGAATACTACTGTCAAGCCAGCTGTATTTTGAAAATATTTCCAATTTAATAAATGCCTAGATATAGCTATTATTCCCTGACTCTGAATGTTGGTCTTATGAGCAACTCTTTCTAGCATGGCATTGGTGAAGTGGTTTGTCAGGTTTTGCTCTTCTTTTTTGTGCAGGTTCACCAGATATTATGTTACTAATTTGCGGTCGGGATTGTGGTTTAGCACCGTTTCCAGCAAGCTGTTAAGTTTAGCATCTCCCCCTAATTCTTATTGTCAGTGATTTGTTGAGCAGACTGCTAAACGAGGGAGAGAACTCTGTTTGCAGATTTTATGTATGTCTTTTCCTCCTTGTTTGCGCCAAGTGATCTCAAACAAAATTTCTGAGAGTAAAAAACAGGGCCAGACCGAATACTTCCAAATATTGCAACTCTCGGCACAAACCCCAGCCCTATGAATCCATGACTTTTAAGTGTTTATTGAATGTTCAAGACATTAATATTCAAGATTTAGGGTTCTAATTGAATAAATAAATAAACCACGCAAGTGAGGATTCGAGAAATACCTGAAAAGTAAGGGAAGGGGGTAGCTATCCAAGAACTCCTTAGCCGCAGCGTCAGTTACAGGTCCTTTTAACAAACACAACGATAAGGCACAGACATAAGCAATCTTGGTAACATTTGATAAATTTGGTAGCTAAACATGCTCCAACTTAAACTACAGTTAATCCAAAACGTATCACAGTTTAAAGTGCCATTGGATAACAAACAAAGAAAATAAAATGCTAACCTGGATATGATGCAAAGTTTGAGGCTGCTGCAGCTATTGACGCTGGATCATCCATGGGTTCCATAGTAAAGCTTGCTGTCAAGAGAGAGTAAAACTTGTGCCGACAGAGAGAGGTATAAACACAAAATGCTTCGATCAAGATCGATTTATGTCTGAATGTCAATGTGTATAATAACTATTTATGGGCAGATGCGAGGTGCTAACGGTAACGCTGCTGGATGCTCAACCACTGGACACGTGCTTTTTAAGGGTTTATAACAACTATAAATGTTTTCTGGAACATGGAAGTTTTTAGACCGTTTCGCCTGCACGCATTTGAAAGTGGAAATAAATTATAAGACGTGTGTGTGCGGCGTATCTATTTCATTCGTTCTCTCTATTTAGATTAATTCGTACACTATTTTGTTCGTTGCCGGGAAACAGCGAAAAGCCCAGTTATGTAATTTGCTTTTTTTTTCAATAAAAAACAAAGTGCGGTCAGAGGCATTCTTTTTATCGTAGTCATTTTAGTAGGCACATATCGAGTATTTTCTTATTCCTCTTATCATAGAATGCACAGTTTTGTTTCGAGGATATCTGTATTCATTATCAAAACAATTTGAAAGTTGGTAGTCTATACAAGTTATTTAAAGATAATTTGAGGCTACCATTCTTGTTTTGTTTCGAAGATATTTTGAAGATATTTGTATTCATTATCAAAACAATTTGAGAGTTGTTAATCTATACAAGTTATTTAAAGATAATTTGAGGCTACCATTCTAGTTTTTATAGGTGGACTTTATTAAGATATCTTATTCATTGTCTACAATAAAATGATATCAAAAGTAGGCAATGGTAACAAAGTTTCAAGTTGAAAGGGTTTATATTGAATTTACATTATTTTTATAAATTAAAATGGAATATGAATTTAATTTAATAAAGGTTTATATTGAATTTACATTATTTTTATAAATTAAAATGGAATATGAATTTAATTTAATGTTTTTATTATTTTTTATTAAAAAGGATATTAAAGAAGATCATCTCAATCTTATCTTTTATTTGATGTTGGGTGTTATTATTTGTCACATTATTATTGTTGGAGTTATTTATTTTAGTGGTTTTGCTTTTTGGATGAAGTACATCAGCATTTTGGAGTGTTTTTTGAGCAATTTGAGTCATATCAAACTTGTTTAAGACTCTAATTTGGTAAGAATCAAGTGTAGCAAAAACTACATCAATCTATATTCTCATCTCTTCGAGGCATACTACTTGTCTCGATTACATTAGCTTGTTATAAAGTGTTGCAGCAGCTATTTGTGTTGTATTGCTTTTGATATATGATTGTAAAACACCCGATGGTAGTAATACCAATGGGTTTAGCCTTTTCCTATTGATTTATTTACTCACTTCATTGAATAGGTTGAAATTTTTGGATTTTATTCTCCTACTAAATAAGTGAAAATATTGTATCTACTTACCCCATTGACTAAGTAGAGAGTGCTAAATTTTTTACCCACTGAATAAGTGGAAGCTTTGTAATTTTACTCCACTAAATAAGTGTGAAGTGCTTAATGTTCTATACACTCCATTGAATAAGCATGAAGTGTCCATTCCTTTCATTTATTATAAAAGCACTCTGGATTGAAGAAGTGAGATTGATTGGCTTGACACTTAAGTGCATTTTCTTTAAAGTTGTTGCAATCTAGATAGTTGTGTGCTTCTTTCATTGTATGCTCTCACGTTTCTCATAATAGGGTGATCAAAAAGTGACTTGGACATTGTAATGCAATTTAAACTTAGTTGAAAATAAATTAAAAAATTATGGGTGATTATTAAAGAAATTATTATAATAATTTATAAAATTATTGTGCTTGGAGGTAGTAAGCCACGCAATTTATAATGTAAGCTTCAATTCAAAAATACAATACAGGGTCTATTAACAATCCTTTCAAAATGTAAACAATTTCAAATCTTAAATTAATATTATTTCTTGTGGAGAATCAACATAATTACATGATAGGACATTTCATAATTAATGTTGATACAATGCATAGTTTTAAGAATATATAATACCCTTTTGAAATAATAATTAATGACTAGAGATAATTTTTAGAATAACAATTATTGTATATTTAGCACCCCAAGTTACGTGGCTGATGAAGGAGGTACAGACAACATAATTGAGATCATCTAGCTAATACTAGGTACAACATATTTTGCTTTATAATTTGTACAATAAACTCGGTATAATACATATTTTGATCCCTTTTTGGAAGATAGTATGGTCATCACTTTTTAAAACAACTTAATTATTGTCTTGTACAATGACTCAATTGTTGTCTTGTAATATTGGTTGGACCCAACTTGTATTCTAATAACTACTAAAGACTAACTTGATCTTATGTTTAAAGTTGTTGGAAGTTAGGCCAATGAACAAGAAACACTTTCGATTTGTTTCATTTGCACTTTAGGCTCTTTAAGACCTGAGGAGGGTTTCCCTTCATGAAACCGGTAGTAAATATGCAACGGATCTATGACCCAGTGCCTAGCAGATCAATTTTCATATGTACTTCTAACGAGGATCTATGAAATATGTCATAAAACATGCAAGATCCTTGAAATCAATTTGAATAAGATATGAGGATACAAATTTTTGCATATAACGAGTTTAAATTTGGTTTAAGATTATTATTTTATAATCAATGTTGAGGCTATGGGAGAAACGAGAATTGTTTCGTGCATATTCAAGGTCACGGAGTCATTAAGACATGCATCTTCATTTCATAACACATCAATACACTTCAATGGTCATTCTTGAATTATCATCTTGTAATAATCCAGCTTGCAATGAGCTAACAATGTGATCCTACTATTAGGATTAGGTGTTGTATCACCTTGCATTATCTTGTAATTATTTAATGTATTATTCTTTGTGGTGCATCTAGGGGACCTGGGTATACATGCATCACTAAGAGTTAACATTCTTAGGGCCACTTTATGTGTTGTATGCATCATTGGAAAATATATTTAATGTGGAGTCTCACGTGAGAAATGTATTAAATTTAATACTAGGAAAATATTAATAAAGTGAAAACTTAGTACCCAATATTAAATGAGGGGTTAATGGTTTTGTAATCTCATGGTATTAGTCACATGGTTTTATGCAATACCACTTGGTGGTTTTTTGTGAGCTTATTTCTATAAAAGCAAACTCAAGGGTAGTTGTCTAAGGTTGGCTAGTTGGTCATTTTGGCTAAGGGGTTGAGAGCATCTCTTGCTTAGCATCTGTGAGTGTTTGAATCATGGCATGGGATGTGTGGTTGCATATGTGTTCACATGGAGCTCTTGTAGAGAGCTTGTGTTTTAGAAGTGTTCATGGAGGACGTTGAAGATGTATTCTAATGGTTTCATTGTTGAATAATACATTAGTGATGGATGATTTTGGAGGCTGGGTTCTTCCCTCTTGAGAGTTTTCCTGAGGTATATCTTGTGTCACCTTTGATGGTATGTTGTCTATTCTTTTGCCTTTGGAAATTATAAATACTTGTTTGCATAGATTTCTCTTCTAGTTTATGTGGAAATTTGTCATGTATGCCTGGAAATTTCCTAACACCTACTTCAAAATTTGTTTTGTGATAATAATATTCTTATTATTTTCAATCAAGTAAATTGCAGTGCTCCTTGAACAAAGACTGATAATGAAAACAACAAAAAGCCAACAACTGTTATTAATGGAATTTACAATCCTTGGTTATTTTATCCAAAGAAATATCATACAACAAACTTAAGATAATACACATTGAAGTGTGTATTCATACATGCTTCAAATTAAAGTATGCAATCTTATTAAAAAAGATATGTATAGATCATGAACAATTATTTCTCGTGAAACGTACTTAGAACTGGCTTATCCCACCTAGAAAAATAAATTCAAAAAAAAATCAGAAATCTTTACACCCTCATAACTTTTAGATACCCCATACTAATGATAAATATCCCTTTTAAAGGCAATAGATAACCTTGCAGGGTCATGAGAAGAAGAATTGTGTCTTAGATCTAAAGAGCAATATTTTGAGTTCAACTTCCCATGAGAACTTGGAATCTCTTCCAACAACAATATGTCATAAATCATTTTTGTAGTAAAATTTGAGATATCATGACTACATCTTCTAATGCAACTAATATTTCCTTTGATAGTACAAAAATATTTTGTTTCCCACTTCAATTTATGATTAAATGCATATGTCTAAAGTCTTACAAAATCCATGGTAGATCAAGATCATGGCAAAAATTCAAGGGTATAGTGGATATATCCTAATGTAAATGAAATCTCCTCAATATCTAAAATAGACAAAAATTATACAATTGCATAACTTCCTCAATGTTTCTTGAATCTTCCCTAAATTGAAATGTGACGTCACAGACACAAGGAAAGTTTGGCAATATCCTAAACAAGAAAAAGTCTCACTATTGCACAACTTTGTCAATTTTGCTGAGATATACCCCAAATTTGAAAGGTGACATCCCAAACACTAGGAAAGTTTCACAATATCTAAACTAGACAAAAGTTTCACACTTGCATAACTTCCTTAATTTTGCTCGAATCTTCCCCAAATTTGAAATGTGACATTTTGAGACACTGGGAACGATTTGCAATATCCAAAACTTGCAATTGTATAACTTCCTTAATTTTGCTCATATCTTCCCCAAATTTAGAATGAAATTACCAAATTGGATGTTAGATACAAGATGGGAACCTTGGTAACCCTCACATTTAGATATTTCTTTTTATTTTCATCTTAGATACTTATGCTAGAATGGGGGTATGAGTACAATAACTAAAAACACCTCCTAAAACTACAAACCCATGAATACTTTCTCATATCAATTATACAAGATTGAAAACGAGATGGAGCTATCAAAACTTGCAAGTCTTAACATGATACGATGATCAAATAAATAATGTTTTCTCCCTTTTGAATGTTTATGATAACCAAAGGATGAACACATTTTATTGTAAACAAAGGAATAAAGTGTGGAGTTAAAGTGATTTGATCTATTTTTTAGTACAAATTACAAAAAAATAAATATTATGATTCTTTTAATTTTTATAGTAGCTTCATAAATATTACAAGTAGATGATAGTCTGACTTGGCACCAAAAATTGATATAAACTCTCTTGATTAATATGGAATCTATAACATAGATTTACTTCACTCCAAATTTGTACAACACTCTTTGCAAATGAACTATTAAACATGAAATTGTATCGACAATAAGAACATAGAAAAATAACCATATAAAATGGTATGACCATAAATATTTAATTCATTTTCCACTAAACTAAAAGTAAATATTTTAGAATCACCTCAAGAATGTACAAAATATAAAATAATTGATTGAAAGGAAATAACAAACACTAAAGTAGAAAAAGAGAATAATTGCAAACTTGTAATCTTCAATGTCTTCAAACAATAATCTTTGAATGAAATCGTTTTATTGAATCAAAAGGTTGTTGTCCTTCAATCCACTCCAAAAATCCAAATATTTTCACTCTCTAAATCCTTATGCTAAGAGTGTTTACATCCTTAGGAGAAAAGACAAACAAAAATGCTCAATCTTCAAGAAAGGGGTTTAATAGTAATAACCAAGAATGAATCCCTCTTATATGTCCAACCCTCCTTTTATAGACTTATTAAGGACGAATAATTGAATATTATTCTTTTCACTTTTCCCTCTATAACTTATTTAATAAATGCTTAGAAAGATCCTTTGCTAAAATATTGTTTTTGGCTCATTATCCTATTCACATGTGTAATGTCTGCCAAGAAACCCTAGAGAATAAAGCCAACTAAAAACCCATCTACACATCATAGAGATAAAAAGAAAATTAAGGAAGAAGCAACAATACATTTAACTAAAAGAATCACTTCATTGTAAGTGCACAAATGGAAATTTAAGATATGACATCACATTATTCTTTAAGGAATTACATACATTAAAACTTACATGATTACATAACACTAATGCACAATGAGAAATAAATTCTAACATCTAACCTACATCCTCTAAGGTTCTTAATGTCATTACTAACAAAGAAACAACTATAAATATACACCACAACATAGGAAGAGTACCATCTAAACTATAAAGTTATAACCATGAGACATAACTTATCTATCACTACTACGTTACTAAATTCTTTCTATTCAACCAATATCCAATTATTTTAATCTATTAAAACATTCAACATGATAGAATCTTTTCATTCCTAAAACATAGCCGGTACCAACATCGCATAGATTAAACATATGAAAACACCATTACATTACATAATACCTCTCATATATGGAATACTGTTGCAGATATGCGTCAACCATTATAAATAGAATGTCATGACACAATGATCACATGAATGATATAAAAATACAAGGGCATAGACGAATATTTACATATAACAGAGATTACATTTGCATGATAAATCCATAGTATTAGAACTGAAGAGAAGAAGTAACATCCATCACGCACATGAACATCCAACAAGGAATCCCAATGGAAGAAGGCATCACACACCTAACCATGTGGAACCAAAAAGGTCCACCCCCCATGCTCCAAATAATGACATAAGGTCCCACACACATCACTTGACCTAGGTCGACTCCTAAACATCCAAGGGAATATGAATTCCCACCAAGACGAAACAAACTGAAAGACTAAACAACATAAAACATAGGCTCAACATAAAACACAAACTAACCAAAGGCTTCTACACAAAACAAAGGTTAAGGTCTGAGGAAACACATAGGGAGGAGTATCATCACATGTCATCAACATGGGTTTTCCTAATAGTTCGACCCTCTCCAAACTATAGACCTCGGTGCCCATTTGATGCACATGCGAAACCAAACAATATTTCCATGGAGGCAAGAATGTCGATCTACCATACAGGCCTTCTCAATCTCATCCTGAGTCTAAACGAGCACCCCAAGCCACAAGATTCCATCCTCTATCTATACGAGCACATAAGGCATGTCAGACACACCAACAATTATATTATTAATGTGTGTAAAACCCAACCCAATTAATTTAATTTAATATTATCACTTGATTAACCAGGTCTCAATGAGATTTCCTAGCAGCCACTTGAGGGCCCCGACACCCACTTGAGAGCCACTCCCCCTAATATGCTCCTAAAACATAGGGTATAACAAGAGAACCACAACATTATCATAACATCCATGATTCACATAATGAATCATCACGACCATGTCTCATAAATAAGGGCCTCCTAATTCCACATGAAACTCTATACATTAGATTCGTATCAAAATCCAATCCACATTAACAAATCTAAACCAAAAAACTTAACTCATCACATGGATATCATGCGACATCAGGTTGCCCAACCAATATACCAAAATATTCAAATACGTAAGAAGGAAGTATATATCATATAAAATCCTCACAATTAATTAAATTAGCCTTTGGATAATTACCACAGCAAATCACAAACTCCAAAACAAGCCTCTGGTTTGCCCCAAACTGACATAGACTTCAAAAATCAACCAAAAATGGAAAAACTAAGAAACAACGCCTTTGACATTTCTTTTAGCGCATTTGACACTTATTATGGGGCATTTACAAATTATTTTTACAGATTTACAACTTATTTTAGCGCATTCATAACACAAATTAGCGCTTTTACAAAACATTCTAGTGCATTTAGGACACATAATGGCGCATACACTAATTAATGTAGTGCATATAAGACTTCTTTTAGCACATTTGTTTTCTATTATAGCACATATGAAACAAAGAGCAATACACGACTCAAAAAATGACTTAAGCCCACAAATAGACTTCAGAATGATTTCAGACACAAGATCTGACTCGTACCCAATAAAAACAAGGGTAATTAACTACCCAAACATAATTAACAACTCTATGACCAAAACCAAATTTTCAAAAGCACATACATCAACCATCTCAAGCAAAATAAAAACATGCTTATATCAAATTAAACAAACGAAAAACCAAAATCTTTCCAGAACTTCAAAGGCAACATGCAAACACTTAGCAAACAATCTTTTCTCATTTAAAAAAAATACACAAACAAATAAATAAATAAATAAAAGCGATCAAAACACCACCAACCTGATAAAAAGATGAATTGGAAAATGAATAGAGAAGGAGGATGTCTCGACACAAATAGACCTTTGAACAAAGGACAAACCACAACAGAATCAACTTCTTTCAATGCAACCACAACATTCCACAATCTCTGATTTGCGAAAACAAGAGCACCCCAAAAGCCATCTTCATGAAAAATTCTCTGAAAACCATACCAATCAAAACCAAAAACCCCTTCCAAAACCAAGATCAAAACTCTTTTTTCCAACCCTTGAACACAAAATCACCTTCTTCTACAAAATACTCAAAATCCCCCCAAAAAATACATGCAAAACCCAAAAACATTTTTTCCTCTTGTATGAGAATTCAATTAGCAACTTCCCATGCAAACACAAAAGTCACTCTACCTCCACATTAGAAAGAAAAGGGAAATAAATAATAATTACCAAATTCAACTCCAAATAACCAATAAAATAAAATGAAATAATTAAATTCATAAATAAACACAAATGTTCAAATAATATAATTTAAACTCGATTACCAATAATATCTCCCACAATACATATAATATATAATAAATAAATAATTTTCCACACATAGTTATAAATGTTAAATATTATAATCCACAAAATAATATTAATACAATAATATGAGTCTCACAATATTCCCACATGAATAAATAATTACTCACGCACAAGGCTATATATAATAATATAATTATTAATCACCAAAACATCAAATCAACAATTAAAAACTAAATAAACTACATCAAACTTAGACCACATTGAGCCCAACAAGATGACTAAGTCTTAAACACTAGAATTGACGAGACACCGAATAGGTTAGAATGTGCCAAGGCCTTATATCACCTTCGATCAATTGTCATTGGGATTAATGGCACACTCAGACCTATGAGACCAAGTGAACTTGATGCCTATTACTTGCATCATGCATAACACCAAACGTTTATACACTATATATATATATATATATATATATATATATATATATATATATATATATATATATAAGATACACAAGCAGGCGAAAGAGAATCGCAACATCACACCCCGCTCATATATGAGTGATGTGGCATCATCCCTTTCACATCCACAACAGTAAGACATCATAGAAAGATAACATAGTAAATTACATCAACATCATTTACATTTAATGTAGACACCAAATTAGGGTTAGCACAAGATAAATCATCATAAGAAATAAACATGAATCACACTTCCTAAATAGCGAATAATCATGAAGTTGGTCATAAACCTAACTTCAATAATTAGTCCAAAGTATAGAATCAACATCATCATAATAATCATAATAAATCCACTAATATCAAAGAGAATATCAATATGAGGAGAGAAACAAGAAGAAAGGAGTATTGGGAACATAAACAAATCCATAAGTATCTAACACATCCTATCATACAGGATGAATAGATGAATAGAATCAGGGAAGGACACTACAACACATTTCATAATAACCTATAACTTTTTACTAATAAACATGTAATTTGTCTTTTAATAGTTATAACATAAAGTTACTAAGACAACTTGAACTATTATTTTTTCAATTACTTCCTTTACCTTTCCTTTAAGTCCTTAAAAAGGGAGATGAAAAATATAGAAGGGTAACAAGAGTTGGCAATCTAGTGTAAAAGTGCAAACTCCTAAAGTTGCACAACATGGTTGAAGAGTGTTTGTACAAGTCATGTGTTGCCTTGCTTAGATATGTTAGAAATTTCATTTATGTTTATGTGTGCAAAGCCATTATGTCAAAATCATTTATTCATGTTTGATATTTTACAGTGTGTGTTGTGTTTGGAAGGATGTTGCAGCATGGAAGACACTAAAGTAAATATGTTGCGTAGAAGTGCACATTGTGCCAAAGTACACATGAATCATTTGATGTTCAATCAATCTTGACTAATTTGCAACTTTAATACTAATGAAGCAACAATTTAGATAATGAAAAAAATTAAATGCATTCATATCTTTTTTTATCTAAGCTCCTCAAGTTTATAAGGTTTCTATTAACCTAAAATCATTAGGACAATACCAAATATTTTCTTTGGTTTTGTTTATTCCTATATCTGATAAATTAAATACAACAAATAACAATAAAGATGGAAATACATACTAGATACAAGAGTAAAATAAATATTTATTTGCATATAAAATTATTATAGAGAAGAAGACTAGAGATGATCAGCCAAGGATTATGACTAATTCGACTCTATCATACTACCTTCCTTGATGTACACAACATATTTAAAGGACTCAACAGTTTCCAAGAGGAACACAAGTGTCAATCAATTGATGCTTATAACTACCCAAGAATGACAAACAACTTAATATAAACAATTAGTACATTATCAAATGACCAATGTTATTGAACATAACAATAGACATTGTACGCTGACTACATCATCCCCCCGAAATAAAAATTCATATTCCAAATGACAAGAGTGTAGACAATGATTTGTACTAGGCAACCCCAACTTGTAGTATACTTGAAAAATCAAATGGGGGTCTAGCAGCAATTTCCCTAGCAGGGTCAAGGGGCAGCACCCCTTGCAATGTTGAGGGGAAGTGCCCAAATTAAGATCTTTGAAACCACATAGAACTCCATGTCGCATATCAATTTCTTGAGTTTTTAAGATGCCAAAAGCAATTTTGATTAAGCCAAAAAAATAGTTATTACATGTCAAAAGTTTGACCAAGTCATGCTCTCCACTTCAAAATTAATGGTCATACATTGACAAATGTATCGAGAATGTGACTTGGCTAAGAATTCCTTATGCATACAACGATATCAAATTTCCATTGTGAGGTGCGTACACCAAAGGATATATTTTGTTGTGCATTGACTAGGTGTTATACTCTTATTTACAAGGGTCATACAAGGTTTGAATTTGAATGTTGTATGATGGGAGGTTGTTGTCATATGAGGGAATGTTGTTGTTGTCATATAGTGAAGAAACAAAATTGTACAGTGCAAAGACTAGTCCAAGGTGATAGTAGACTTTTGACAAATAGAGGACAGGAACCAAAAATGGCAATGTGGTGACAAAATAATGATAGGAAGTTCAAAATTTAAGAAGGGTTTTCATTTACATAAATATTTGCAACAACATGTCGCAAGAAACAAAATTGTTTGGGGCAATACAAGATAGAACAAATACTCAAAGACATGAATTCACATAACCATCTCAACTCTCATAAAATCAATCAATTCTAAATTTAGAGAAAACAAAATGGTAATTCTTATTCACTTCAACACACAACTACAATTATAGAAAGAAAATTGACCCTTTTAAGGACCGGGCTTTAATCTTCAGACATGTCCGATTTAAAAACCTCCCATTGGACTACTCTACAATGTCTCAACTTGTAACTCTTCCACCGTTGACTCATCAAGGCTCCACCTTCTTCCACTCTTGAATAGGCTTGTTGTGCGTTGTTCCATTACCCAATATTTTCCTTTCATGATGGTCGAAACCCCTCAAAGACAACATTCCTTCTTTTTTTATAATTGGTCTCTATAATTGATTGGTTATGTTTGTTCTCTGATCAGTTATGATCAATCTATAACTATTGACCAATCAATTCTACCAACTATCTATCTTCCTACGCGTGTGGTGATAGGAAGTCTATTATGTGCTTGACACAAAGTTTAAATCACACTAATTATGGAGAATTTTGACAAACTGAGAGTACCTAACAACTACAAACCAAAATCAAAAACTTTCTTAACAAACAAAATAGAACAAGAATAATAAATCAAAATTGAGGAAGAGCGATGCTCCTTCACCAGGCTCCATTTTCCCAAAAGGATTCATGAGCTCCTACTCATGATTTCAGCAACAAAATGACCTAGCTTGGAGATTTTTGGTTTAGTTAACCAAGAAGAATCCTCAAAGGGATGATTTCTCCACTTCACCAGATACCAGAAATATTCTTGCTTGTGGATCTTATTTAATAGTTGTCTATCAAGAATGCATTCAATATCTAATAGAGTTGATGTGGTTCCTTATTGATCCCCATTTAATTGCAAGTCTACCTCTGCTACACCTCCTGCTACATCCCCTTTATAATGATATAGATTTGATACATTAAAGATAGGCAAAATTCCCATGATTTAAAGAAAGGCTAGCTCATAGACATTTACTAAAAATATCCTGAGGATTTTGAAAGGACCGATTTTTTTTTTTTTTAGTTTATTGTATTCACCCTTAGGAAATCTCTCCTTCCTAAGGTGAGCCAGCACAAGATCACCCACCTAAAAATGCAACTCTCTCTGCTTCTTATTAGAATATTATTTGTAGTGTTTATTATTTTCCTCTATGTTCATCTTAACCTCCCCATGAAGGTCATGAATGACTTTAGCAAAGTCTTCTCCATCTACACTTCCCTTCTCCGTATTACCAATATTTTTAAGTTCAAAGACACCCCTTGGATGCATGCCATATACAATATAAAAATGATTGAAACTTGTATTCCTATTTGGAGAATCATTATAGACAAATTTGGCTTGTGCTAATACCAAATCCCAATTTCCAAGTATATTCCCAACAAGGCACCTCAACATATTTCCCAAACTCCTATTAGCCACCTTGGTTTGGCCATCCGTTTAGGGATGATAGGATGAACTAAAACTAAGGTGTGTTCCCGATTCCTTCCAAAGTGTCCTCCAAAAATGCCCCGCAAACTTTGTGTCTCTATGAGATATGATACTTCTTGGAATACCATGCAATCTTATCGGTTCCTTGAAAAATAAGTTAGCAATATTGGTAGCATCACTAGTCCTCTTACATGGAATAAAATGAACCATTTTAGAGAGCCTATTTAGAACTACAAATATAGAATCATTGCCCCTTTGAGTTTGAGGAAAACCTGAAACAAAATCCATACAACTACAAATATAGAATCATTGCTCCTTTGCGTTCGAGGAAAACCCAAAGCAAAATCCATACTTACAAAATCCCATGGTCTAGATGGAACTTGTAATGATTGATACAAACTAGTATTTTGGCTCCTTCCTTTTGCATGTTGACAAACTATACAACTTTCCATATACTTATTGACATTTGTTTGCATGTTTGGCCAACATTAATGGGTACTTAATTGCAAATAAGTTTTATCTTGCCCAAAATGTCTAGCTAGGCTACCACAATGTTTCTTTAGTAAATTGTTTCTCACAGATCTTCTAGGTATGCACAATTTGGTTCCTTTGAACAATAACCCTTTTTGTAGCATAAAATCGATCCAAGGGCCTCTATCTCTGGTGATAGGACTATTGCACGCTTCATATGCATCTCTAAATCTACATCATCTACATACAACTCTTTCAAACTATCATATCCCACATTGTTAACTTGAATTTCATGTAACAACAAGTTCCTAATACTTAATGCATCAAAAAACTTATTTGTTTGTCTATTCTTTCTTCATGCCTTTGATTTAACTTATGTTGGTTGTTTATAAACTACAGAGAATGTTTACCCGTATAAATAATAAACTCCTCAGGAAGCAAGTAATGCATCTTGTTGACACCTAAAATTGTCCTAGCCTAATTAAATAAATATTTTCTTTATTTAATTATTTTATCCTAAGCCTTCTATTAATTACATAAATCTTTATTTATTTAATTCATTCATTTATCCTCTTCTAGCCTTTCCCTGTTTAAATAAATATTTTTATTTATTTAAATTATCCTTTCCCTAAATTAAATAAATATTTTATTTGTTTAATTGGTCCCACTTCTATTATTAGATAGATCTTTATTTATTTAATTAATTGATTACCTTTTTCCCTCCATGACACTTGTCATTCATCTCTTAATTTGCCTTTAACAACCTCTCTAATATTTTATTATTTCCTCTACCTGCCCTTTAACCCTCGTCGACCATTTATACCTCCACCTCTTAATCCTATCCCTCCATTTTCTAAGGTGTCTTATATATAAGAGGATTCCTTCATCCTTTCATAACCCTAATTAACGTCTTCATATGCAATCAATCAATCTTTCATGTGATCAAGCAATCAAGCATCTACAGAACCACAATCCGTTCTTTGTTGAGATTTTGTGCACAATACAAAATCTGAGAGAAACAATATCAAACAATATTAATGGAGAGGAAATAATGGAGATAAAACCCTACTAAGCATGTGAATGGTATAATCTTTCTATTTTGCTGTGATTTGCATGTTTCAAGTTCTTCATTGGTGTATGGTAGATTCTTAATTGTAGAACTAGTGTTTTATGTGGTTGGATCTTTGTTGGTTTTACAATAGTTTATCATTCCATTTTCACCATATACACCTCCATTAATGATTGAACTAATGCATAAAACTCAAGATCATGGGCAACATATTTCTTCTTAGCATCATTCAATTTTTCAGTAAAATATGTCAGTAGTTTACCTTCTTGACTAAGAACAACCCATATTACCAATCCACTAGCATCACACTCAACTTGAAATACTTTATTGAAATCAAGCAACATAAGTATAGGTTGCTCATTCACCTTTTGTTTAAGAAATGTGAAACTTCTTTCAGTATTTAATGTCCATTCAAATTGCTTCTTAGACCCCTTAATCGTTTCAAGCATGGGAGCAAGTACATGACTGAAATTTTTAAGAAACTTCATGCAAAAACTAGCAAGACCATAAAAAAATTGTACCTCTAATGCACTCTTTGGTTTTGGCCAATCAATAATGGTCAGAACCTTTTCCATGTCCATCTTCAATCTATCCCTGGACACTACAAAGCCCAAATAGATTAACCTAGTTTGCAAAATACATATTTCTTCATATTAATCTACAACTTCTCCTCATGCAACCTTTCCATCATCCTCCTCAAATTCTCCAAATTCTCTTCCTTTAACTTGCTAAACACTAAAATATCATCAAGATATACTATAAAAAACTTCCCTATGAATGGTTTTAAAATCTCATTCATAACCCTCGTGAAACTATTAGGGGCATTAGAAAGTCCAAGGGGCATAACCAACCATTCATAGAGTCCATCACTAGTTTTAAATGTTGTTTTCCACTCATCTCTGGGTTTGATCCTAATCTGATGATAACCACTTTTCAAATCCATCTTTGAAAAATACATTAAACTACTCAAAGAATCCATCAAATATTCAATCCTTGGAATTGGAAATCTATATCTAATAGTTATCTTATTAATTGCCCTAGAATTCATACACATTCTCCATTCACCTCCATTCTTAGAAACTAGAACTATAGCAATAGTACAAGAGCTAAGACTCTCACCTCCTCCCAGTAAAGACATTATAGCCTAATAAAGACATTGATAGAACTATAGCAATATTGTGAGGGTGGCTTATATATTCTCTTAGGAAACTCTGATAGGTCAACATGGCCTATCTCAGTGTCCCTTATGTGATAAATATTTGATGAGACTAATGATGGTGGGAATATTGGATGCAAATCTTGCTTCTTGAACTTCATGGCCTTCTTGTTTGAAGATGGTTTTGTCATATGTATAGGAATGATACTATAGCATAAATAAATCATCAACACTTGAGAAGAGAACACATCAATTATATTGATCATTTTGAACCAAATAGGATCATGCATGTGTTGCATTTGGTGTCATTTGGGCTACGAAAACCCTCATTGCATCATGGTAGTAGAGGTGTAAATCAGGCCTGCCAACCCTATTTACATTTGTGTGCAATTGGTGTAATTCGAGTTCATAGGCTCGAATTACACTTATGACTAAGTGTGGTTCAAAGGTGTAGTTTGGGTTCATAGACTTGAACTACACTTGGTGAAAAGGTTAGGTGTAGTTCGAACCTACGGACCCAAATTGCACCTTGAAAAAAGATTGCTATAGGTGTAGTTCGAACCCATAGGTATGAACTACACTCGGAAAGTGCGCTAGGCTAAACTGGTGTAGGTCGGACCATAGGTCCACCATACACCGAGAAGGGAAAGACAAAGTGTAAGGCGGACCCATAGGTCTGCCATACACCAGGAAATGAAAAGACTCAAAACTAGTGTAGGGCAGTGTTGTCAAGAGACACTACATTGATGTTCAGATGTTGTCATTGATGGAAAATAGAGTCAAATATCCAATCTGCAGTTCATAATTCATTCATACCTGAAGATTTATTGAGGTCCGATGAGAGGAACAGAACATCTCACAAAGTGTACAGTGTTATGGTTGGTGATTCAGGTGTGTTGATTATTTTATGTTATAGATCTCAGAGATGCATTATGGTCATGTAATATGCCTTATTCCAGGTTTATGGCCTCCGATATTGAGTCTTGTGTAAATTGAAAGATCTGGTAGACAGGTTTTCTGGTAAAATAGTGTTCAAAGGATACCGATTCCTCTCATTGCCTAATTCCTCAAGTCAATGACATACTTCCTCCCTCCACTCTTGATCGAGTGTGTGTTCCACTTCTAGATATGATTTGCTTTGGCAGTAATCAACCATCCCCTTTCAAAGAGTGTGTCATACACCTTCTTTTGGAAAGGGATAACTACAAAGTCCAAGATATTTTTTTTGTGTCTCTATCATTACTTTTTGTACCATCAATATTCCTAATGTCTTGATGTCATGGTGGTCGACACCTACTAAGTGGAAGGTCGGTGCCCATAGTGTATCTCTTCTAATGAATTTCCAAGTATCTCTCGGTAGTATGTTTACTCATAAGCCTCCATCAATGATGGCATTTGTTAGCTTCCTTTTCATCTCAATGATGGTCGACTTCTTCTCGATGCTCACTGTCAACAACATTGGATTAATGGCCTAGTTGTTTTTGGGTGGTGATTTCACAGTTAGTTCCTCGTGGCTTACATTGGTTCTAGCCAACTTTATTGTCACTGACCGTGTTAGTAATTGTCACTCTTAGTTGTGGCATAGTTTTAAGAAGGTATGTAATCTTGATGGGTATGGTTGTATGTAGAACTTGTTAAACTATGTTCTTCTCTAACTCTGATCACAATGAAGTACTTACAGTTACGTTAGAGGATATTCATTCCTTCACCAACACTTATTTTAATTCTTCTTTGGATTCTCTAAGTCATTCATTCTTTGCACAAGGATTCAAGTAAAATCCTTCTTCATCTCTGCTCTCGCAATTTCCATAACTACTTCCTCTTATTCCTCTGCATCCAACATATTAACACTCTTTTTCTTAGGCAATTAGTGTCTTCATGGTCACCTAGTCCACACCATTCACTACTCAAGGATGCACTAAGCTAGAGAAGCAACGAAGGGATCTGGTATTTTCTTTGATTTTTTGTCTATGAGGCGATCATTCGTATGGTGCAAATTTGTCTCGAGACATGATTGGAAACATATCATTGAAGATATTTTCCATTTTGCACATAAAAATGGTTAACTCTTTTCTGTTTTATGCAAGCAACACTCAGGTTGTCTTTGTTCAATTATACCTCGATGCTTGTGTCATCTTGCAATATCAAAAGTCCATGTAAGTTATGCTTAGGTCATTATGGTTCAATTATACCATGATACTTGTAAAAGAGCACAAACAAGTGACTAAACGAGAATGACAATGACAGAATTAAAGTGATCATTTAGTTGCATTTTGATCATTTAGTTACATACAATTGTTGCATATCATCTTAAACTTACAAAGCTGCATATCATTTTAATCTTGCATTAATCTCGTATCATTATCATTATCATACATCTCATTTTCAAGATACATCTCATATCATTATCATTATCATACATTTTCAAGATACATCTAACATCATTATCATAATCATACATCTCATTTTCAAGATACATCTACTATCATTATCATACATCTCATTTTCAAGATACATCTCGCAATCATAACATTCAGATAACATCACATCTCATATCAAAGTAAACACAATACATCATCACATTATCACCCATTCCATCACAAATCATGCATTCACATCATCATATAATAATCAACATTAAGAGATCAAGAACATCATTATTATCTAAGCATCCAATCATCCTCATAGTATCATCATATCAAATAATGCATATCATAAATCAATCATCATCAATAACACATCATATTAAAGAAAATCAATGTTATATATATATATATATCAAAACTGTCAAAATGTACAATGGGTATCATGTCTATCAATATAATTTAAGTGATCAAATACAACAAAGACAAGTCTCTTAGGTATGACTATCTCCTGAGGCAAACGGTCTAACAACAGATGTCCCAGCTCCTGGGTCTCCACCATATGGATCACGTCAACCACGCCCCATAACACCTCTTCTCTCTATCCTCATATGACTATGGCCAGATCGAGTGGACGTCACTATAGAATAGCTAGGAGCTCTATGATCTCGAGGGACCATCTCCTCATACAAACGCCTATAATACTCGACCTCCTTGGCCAAGTATTGTATCTCTCTCAATGTATCCTAGATTGGGGCACTAGTTGAGGCTCTCTCTAACTTGTTAGCAAGGGCCTCTGCTCAGCCCTGAGGCTTTATTGTTGTATGCCTCTCTATTAGTAGCTGAGCTATTTATCATTGCTGCGCTAACACCTATGCCTGCAGCTGCTGCACCAAGACCTGTAGCACTCTAATCTGCGAATCTTGTCAATAGGTGGGCACCCTAATCTGAACGGGTACCTATGTTGTGGTCCCACCTACACATGTCCTTGTCCGAGGTGTTGGTGGAGGTAGAATGCCAGATATCCTCCTTTGGGCAAGTTGCTTGTCATCCTTTATCCCTCCCACAACAACTAACACCACACCTATCCTACCACCCCCACCCGCACCAAGAATAAGACCACCTCTGCCAACTCCACCTCTACCACCACCCCCTCGACCTCTATCTCTGCCACCCCCTCTACCTCTACCTCCACCGCCATCTCCTCCACCACCGCCTCCACCTCCATCTCCTGCCTCCTCTCCCTCATCCTCCTCTCTCTGTCTAGGACCCCCTCGCCTCTGTGGCCGCTCCTCCTCATCATCGTCAAAATCTAGCAACAACTCTGTCGGATCAGAAATACATGCCACGACATGTGCCACAAAGTAGCCTGAGAACTCCTATGTCATCCCAGCATCCACTACCCCGACCCCGTAATCCCAAATCTATCCTGGCAAGGACATGTACTCATCTATAGTTGCTCCGCTATCTAGGGTAGGCCCCCACTTCGGCACATGCTGTCATCGATGAGCATACAAAAAAGCTCCATGTGGTATCCCCTGTTGTCGATGAACGCAGTTGTGCAAAAATTGCTCAATAATAAAGGGCGTCCTCCCAATTAGGTACCTTGATATATATACATAGGGCATCTCTAACCCATCCTCCGCCCACACCTCACAATTCATATACTATCTTCAAATGATCGTATCAATAACATCCAACACCCTCTGCCAGTACTCTAGTTTACCCAGCTTACGCTGGACAACTACATCTATATACCCATAAACATATGCCCGACCAACTGGCCTATCCCTGTCTGCAAGCGGTCTCGACACTGGTATATGCTCCCAGGCCCACACCTATAATAATGTCACCCCAACTAATAGACTAGTGTATCCCAGATATACTACTTGGTGGAGCTCTCTATATAGGTGGGCCAACATGCAAGACCCCCATGAAAACCAGTGTCACTGCGACACCATATCCTCCGACACCAATCCCCATCCAACGGCTAGTCCCTTCGACCTACGGTCAGAACACAAGAAAACACCAATGAAACCTACTAATACTGACGGTAGCAGAGCGTAACCCAAATCCAAAAACTCCTTCCATGAGATCTCATAGCCACTAATGTCATCATCTTGAAAAATACGGCGGAGAGCCTCTGTGCCACCCTCCTCGGTCTGCTCATAAGGTAGCAAAGCCCCAACCACAAGAATCCACAAAATCTGATAATAGTCCTCTGGTGTAACTGTCATCTCACTGGTCGCCAAATGAAAGGTGTTTGTATCACTGTGCCACCTCTCTGCCAAAGTTGTCAGTAACCACTCGGTTAATGATATCCTGGGGCATGTCTAGTAAAGATGATAACCCACATCTCTCAATCACATCTCTGTCAGCCTATTACAAACATGGGATAAGTGTCCATGGCCTCAGGAATCACACTATAGTACACCAAGCTCTACTTGCAAATCAACACATATCCATCATCAGTTCTCTATTCCATCAAATTTATCAACAATAAAAAACAAATCAACTTGAAAAAGCGAAGCATATCAAGAACACATCATAAACATATTTGCATTAATCAGTGAATCTTATCAGTATATCGAAATCAGACCCATATCGAAATCAAGACTCATATCGAAATTAGACTCATATCGACTCAAAGACCCATATTAAAATCAGACTCATCAAAATCAAATCCATATCAAAATTAAACATATATCGAAATAAAAATCCATATCTAAATTAGACCCATAACAAAATCAAGATCCATAATGAAATCAAGACCCATATCGAAATCAAGACTCATATCAAAATCAAGACCCATATCAAAATCAAGACTCATATTGACTCAAAGACCCATAACGAAATTAGATTCATATCGACAACTTGACTCATATCGAAAAGCAACTCATGTTGACACAAGATCTATATCAACTACAAACTCATATCGTAATCTAGAAGCATATTAGAATCAGACATCATAAAAAAATAGGACTCACATCGGATGATGAACCTTATCAGAAGAATCGATGAACCCATATCAACATCTACTCAACCTATCCAATCCATTTGACTCATGACGCATTTTTCAGAACGCTTTTTTCCAACTTTTTACCCTATGCACTAAATCAGGGCCCCAAAGCGCTAAGCTACCACATATGTGTTAAAATTTTCCATATACGCGCTGTAAAACACACCTTATGCGCTAAATCTAATCTACGCGTTAACTGGCATACCTATTACACTACACTGTTTGCCCAATGTGCTAAATCTACTCTACCCGCTAACTGACATACCTATTGCACTACCTTGTTTGCCTAACGCGCTAAAGCTATCCTACGCACTAACTGACATACCCTTTGCACTGCTATACAAACCCTATGCGCTAAAATCACCCTACGCGCTAACCTACCCCCCGACCGTGCTACTATTTGGCACTTAGACGCTAAACCTACCTAGGGTTTTCTACATGCTAACACTCCTATCGTATGCACTATACAACCTACCCTATGCTCTAAACCAACAAATTCTGACCCAAAATTGAAAAATGTGGCAAAAAATCAAAGAAATTAATAAAAAACAAAGATGGATTTTAGCTACTTACTGGTGGGCCATATGCGGCGGGTCTCTGGTATTGTCCGACGTGCTCAAATCGGCGCGAGGAGTATGAAATGAACATCGTGGTCAGAGCTCCAAATGTCACAAACAAGGAGACAAGTGTGCAAATGATTTTTCAAAATCACTTTTTACCTTTTAATAGGGTAAAATCAAAGGGTTAATAAGTGGGGCATGTATTTTACTCTCACTTTTTCATTATTAACCTTATCAACATCATTTTTTCGGGAGATGAATCAATAATGTGCATCCAACGCAATCAATATTCTCATATTGCAATTAATTCAGAAATGATCATAAACTTGACAACTTTTCACTAGATCCTTGATTCATCTCCCGATGGGTAATCATCAATATCGTTCATCAAATCTACATCTGGGGTATCGCATCGACATTTTGACACACAACATCACATCGATCAAATTTTGGCGACACATCCAACGATTTTCTTTGAATCAACATGTGCACACATGTCACTTCAAAGAGGGGCAAAATGTAGTATAAATCTGACCACTTTCCTAAATAAATATTTAATATTTATTTTAACCCCATTCCTCCTATTAATTAAATTCTATTTAATTAATTTCTTCATTTTCATCTATTTGATTAAATAAATTACTCAATTTATTTAATTAAATTCACCTAAACCTTTTCTAGCCTTTAATTAAATAAATCACTTTATTTAATTAAGTCCCCTTTCTCCCCTTTTAATTAAAATTACATTTAATTAAATTAATCCTTGCAAATAAATAAATCTAATTTATTTATTAAATCCCCCCACTTGTATTTATGTAAGTTGCATCTATTTTAGTTGAAATAAAGAAATTTTATTTTAATTAAAATCCTTTTCCCTCATCCACTTGCATTTTCCTACATCTCCCACTTGCCTCCTAAACCCCTTCTAGATTCTTCTAATCACTTCCAATTTACCCTAATTCATCTCCTAATTATTGTCACATTCCTAAGCAAAGGGAAGCCAGTTCTCAAAGCCTCCAAAATCTTCAATAACCATTAAAGGTTTTGTGTCTTTAAATGGTTAACCTCTAAAGTCTTCCAAACCATTAAATGCTCTTACATAACCATTTATGGTTAACTCATCTTTTACCTTTGCTTAAAGAATTTCCTCTAACTTAACCATCCTTTTGACTCAAGGGTCTCATCAAACACTTATGGCCTTGACCCTAGTTATCGTATTAACCCTTGCACAAGAGTTTACCCCTTGGGTAAAATCTTTATCCAATGGATAACCCTAACCTAACCTTAACCCTTACCTCCTAGGGTAACCTTCATGTCTTCTTAGGCATTTAATGCTTCTTTCATCTCCTCTCAAGGAACCTCTTGTTGACAATTGTCACCATTTCATTGGTGAGAATTGTAAACATGGATTGATTAACTTTTAATCCTAGCCCTTGTTAAGATTATTCGGTCTCAACCATCCATTGCCCTATTTTCCCTATAAATAGAGCTCTCATTCTTCATTTTCGATATCGCCAAGTTTTTATGCATCTACATTATAGCCTAATTTACTAAGAATCTTAGCCTCTCTTTGTTAAAACATCATCATAGCATTTAGAAGTATTTTCATATCATAGAATATTCATGCTGGGCTAGTATAGCATGTTAGGATAATTTGTCAATCTTTTATCATATCACTATCTTCATCTTAAGCTTAATCATCATAGTTTTAATACATCATATGGATCTTAGAAGGCATTCATGCATGTAGATCAAATATCACTCGTTCTTGGAGTTCTCATTCCTAAGTCATTTGCTCAGTGATCTAAGAGAAAAACATTGGCTTTAGGGATCCTATGAGATAGAGAACAATGGGACACCCCTTGGGAAGTTAAACTAATTCAATTAGTTCATATACTTGCATCAAGAATCTCATTGGTATGTGGGTCTTTTGAACTCGATTTATTCATTTTGGTCACCGTATTTTCCCGCATATAGATATAAAAAAAATTAAAGTTTATTTTCAAGTCAGTTAAAAAAACATGAAACTCATATATGCAACAAATGGTAAGATTCACATTTTAAATAATATAAACAATATGATGTAGAAGTTGGACCTCACACAATAAAAGAGATGTTGATGAGCCAAAATACCCTAATATCCAATATATATAGAAAATGAATAAACCCTCAAGACAAGGTAACATTATATATACGAGCCTTATGGAAGAATTCACTCTTGTTATATCTCTAAGATATCCCAAATACAATATTATATTCATTACATATCCTTACAATGATATTAACCTTTTTTGTATAAATCTCCTCCTAACTACATATTGTTGCCCTATAAACCAATAATCCAATATAGGCCCACTCATCACCTATAGAACTAATTAAACTTGAGATGTTTGCATGACACATATAAGTTACTTTAAGGGGCGTGTGTCAAATTTTGGCATCTCCATCCACTTATATACAATATAATAGATCATATCCCTAAATACGTAACATTTCATCCCTAATTGAAATGTTTCATCTCTAAAACCTGAGAAGAATCGAAAATGCAAGAGCACTACAATTCATTAGAAATATAAAAATATGTCCTATCATCAAAACTTTGATAAGTGATATTTAGTGTGGTTTTAGGTTGATGGTCTTATATTCTATCCTTGATCTACATTTTGTTTTGTCAATATAATTCCATTATTTAACATATCATGTATTCCTTGTTGAATTCCATGATATACTATAAGTCTGATTTTGCATTGCCTCCATCACATTGTGTTGCTTCTGTTTTGTTTACTCTTGTTGCACGGTCTAGACTGTTCTCCTTGAGGACTCTCCTGACTGTGACTGCTTCAATTCATAACTTTAGGGATGATTACTATCGTAGTTGTTCCTTTGGTTTTGTGTAGCTCTATAGTGATTGTCTTATCGAGTCCATGTGTTAACAAGCCTTCATGATGGTTTCATTAATGATTCTTGAATCTCATAATGATGTGTATATCTATATGTTTCACTCTTTTCTATCTCTAGAACTAAAAGAGGGGTAAAAATTTAATCAATCACAAAAGAGATACAAAAGAATAGAGTTCCCAACAGAGAGAGCACTACAAAATCTTGTCCCTAGCCACAAGTTGTTCCAACATATGGAGCATATCAGGAAGTAATTGTCTCGTATCCACAATATTCGAATCTTGCATTTGATTCGAAGCCCATTTGGCTAGACAATTAGCAACACTATTCCACTCCCTAGGAATGTGAGTAAAAGTAACATATTCCAAGAAATTGCATACATGGAGAATTTGTCTAATAACCAAAGCTAAGTGCCAACTAACACTGTCAAGTTGTTTTCGAGTTAACAAAGTCACCACCACCTGAGAATCATACTCACACATAATCCTCTGCCAACCAAGAGCACAACAACACTCAACAACATACAAAATGGCAAGAGCCTCCATTAAATTATTTGTATGAAAGCCCTTATAAACAAAAAAAATAAATTTAATATCACTAGAACTATCTCGACCAACTCCACCAACTCCAACATGTCCAGGATTCCTGTGAGATGAACCATCAGTGTTAATTTTGATAACTCCATGAGGAGGAGGAGTCCAACGACCCTCCTAATTGATCGGTCGCAAATGATGCCTAGATCTACTACCTCTAACCGGATCCACAAACACTCGAGCACATCCATGAAGAGGAAAGTTAATATGGTTGAAAATATCACTATCTCCAGGATCCACACCTCCATCTATATCACACTTAGCCAAAATAGTCTCACGAAGAGAGTGAATTGATTTTTCACCACAAGTGTATAGCAATCATCCTAGCATCTTGAAAAATCCTCTAATTTCTCTCCAACCAAACATGCCAAATGATAAAAGAAGGACCAAGAGCCCACACAATCTGAAGAAAAGAGGTAGTAGCAGGGGCTTTACTCCAGCGGACCCAAAACTCAACCAGAGAGGAAACAAGACAACAAGGTTGACCCCAAGCACCCCATCAAAAGTGCCATACCTCCTTGGCAAAAGGGCATTGGAAGAAAAGGTGAGAAACAAACTCCTCACTATTACAACACAAAACACACATAGAGGGGCCATGAAATCCCCGTTTGCATAAATTATACCAAGTAAGACAACGATTTTGAACCACCAACCACCTGAAAAAATTGCATTTGGGCCAATAAAATTAATTCCAAACTTGATTCCACCAAGGTACCTTAAAACCTCCAAACAATTATCTTGTAAGCTCCAGGTACTGTGCAGAAACAAAGTACTTACAAGATGTGTAGCTGCCCCAGACAAGAATATCAGGTCCTACCAGAGAACCTTATTTAATTCTTCATTATTTATATCCACTTGCTTTGTTGTCTCTAGAAGGGAAACGTCATCTTTCTCTTTTTATTCATATTTGGCTCCTATTTCTTGTCCTTTGATTGTTTATTATGCTCTTCATAGCTTCTTAAACTACCTTCACCTTCCTTTGATATTTATTACATGTAATATAACCTTTTCCCTCCCATACAAAATCGTTGTAAACTTATTTTATACATTAACATTGACATTACCAAACGTTCTAATGAAATATAAGAAAGGCTAATGTTCAAGCCATCCATATCCAAAGCATAAAAGTTTTGATACAAAACATATTTATCCAAGGAGAGGTTTTAATTTTCAAAAAATAAAAAAATATCCTTACATGTTATTTGAATGCTCTTGATACATACGTTACTTGTATGTTTAGTTTCTTCTTCTATTATTTCTTTTGGTACCAATTTGTCTAATAAATCTTGTTCTAATTAATCCAAGGAAGAAATGTTGTTGCATAATAATACATACCATTTATAAGCTTCACCCATTAAGTTTACTTAAAAATGGATGTTCCATAATATACTTTGACCACAAGATTTATTATATTAAGTGCCATGATTCTGGTGCATCTCCACTACCATAAATTGAGAAAATCGTTAATAAAAATAGGGTTTTAAGAAAATAATATTTTAATAATTCACTTTTATACCAACTCTAGTTTATCAAAAAATGACCCAATCATTTAATGTTGTCAACCTTAAAACCAAAAATATAAATAAAATACCCCAATTTATTTTGATCATCTTTCCAAGAATGTTGAAACATTCAAAAAATTCTATAATTTGCAACCTATAAAATGAATTTATGAAAAAACATAAAACCAAAACAATTCATTCAATATTGATTATCAAAAGTCAAAATTTAGATTGCATAGATTCCTTATCTAATCCTTCAAATTTTGTGAAATATTGTACCACAATTTCATGGTCATTTGGAAGTTAGAAGCGAATCTTGAAAAAATAGGGTTTCATTCTCCATTCTGCAAACTCTAATACTACTTAATAAGATCAACACACATAAAACATTAGCAATATAGTGTAGAAGATAGATCTCATATGACATGATAATTTCTATTAGCTAAAATGCTCTAACATCTAATATATATAGAAAAAGGATAAACCATTGAGATATGGTAACATCATATAATATTATTTATGAAAAAAGCCACTCCATGCTATGTATCCAAGAGATCCCAAATATAATATCATACTCATCACATATCCTTATTATGATATTCATGAGTTCATTATAGAGACCTTTTCCTACTAACATAATGGAGGGGTAAACCACTAATCTCAATGTAGGCCTACTCATCACTTTCTATAATTAATTTCATTGAACTTGATAAAATGACCGAATATAACTAACTTAAGGGATGTGTGCTATAATTTGGTATCGCCACCCATACTATAATATTACATCCTTAGGAACATAACACAACATGTGTAAAATAACTTCGTTTTTCATAAGAAAACATTAGATGAAAATATTTTATTTAAGGAAGTTTTACATACATAAAAGATCACTTTTTTTTTCATAAAATCTTGGTTATAAACCATTTATGTTGATCTATTAACTTGGTTTTCTATACAGATGAAAATTCATATTGCATCAATTATAAGATGTCCACAAGGGAATTAAAGAAAATACTTTTACAATCATTTAAAAATATTTTTTCATATCTAGTTTCATGTTTAGTTAAAACATTTAAATGATGCATATAAGAAAAGTAAAAAAAAAGGTTTTAAAATCTTGGAAATATAAAAAAGGAAGCCACAATTTGTGCTTTAGGTTTCAAACTTAAGATGTGGATTCTCGGCCACCTTGATTTTTTTCATTAATTTAGGTCATATCTATGAGCCATCTTAAGAAAAATATTTTTTGAAAGTCATTATAGAAGAAGATGTGGATAAATTATAACCTAAAGTGAATTTGTTTGTCTTGTATTTATTAATTTTCTAATGTTAGCTTGCATACACTCTACATGTAGCTAAACTACATAAATCCATTTTCACAAGTTGTAATCAAGGTAAGTTTAAATTACTATATAACACCAATCACTTTTGAAAAATTTGATGATCAACAATTTTTTCTTATTCAAATACATCAAGAAATTATAATTTCAAGGCTTTACTCTAATAGTTTTATTTAAAGAGTGCATATATATATTTTTGATTGTTAGTAGTGTCAAAGATGAAGGAGTTCATCTACAATTGATGAAAATAAAAATGCAAATCAATCAACTCCAAGCCAATCAAAGAAATGAAAAGAATAGACTATTATCACCGGAAACATATGGGCTACTAATTTGTATGGATCAAATACTCTTGTAGTTGGTATAATTTTTGTAACTAGCAAGTTGTTTATGTTGTGTGTAACCTTTGTAATTAGTTTGTTTCTCTTGAAGTCTTATTATTTTATAGAAATATTTCTATTGTAAATGTTTAATTTTCTTCGTATTATCATTTACATCCTTCTCAAACATAAAGTTATTCTCTAAGATTCTCCTTATAGCCTTTTTGAATACTCATTTCATTATAACAAGTTCTTTCTTTAATAAAAAATAATGAAAATTTATTGAAGTTTATACTACAAAAGCAAGACATTTCTTTAATGAATGAAACACTAATGAGATGAGTAGATTAAACAAGTGTAGATATAGATACCAAGTCACTAAATACCTATAACTAATATAATTAAAGCAAGCATTAAAATACAACCTTAAAAATAGATATAGTAAAATGATAGAGAATAAAATCAACACTTACTAAAATATTAAATAGATAAATTTATATACTTCATGGCATATGGTATTACTATTAATCCATATAAATCAAATACCATTTAGATAATTGAATGTTTCTTGGATAAAATCCCTTTGATTCTATTCATGCTTCAACCAAAACTTTTTGATTTGATATATGGAATAGGAATTGTTTTTGTAGACACCCAAATTTGTCCACTTGATTAAATGAATTTTATATTTATTTAATTATCATTTATCCAACTATTAATTAAATTCACATTTCATTAATCCTTTCCCCTTTTCCAACTATTAATTAAATTAATATTTAATTAATTCATCCCAATCATCTTCTCCTATTAATTAAATAAATTATTCAATTTATTTGATTTAATTCACTTAACCAAATTCAGACCATTAATTAAATAAATAAATCATATTTGTTTAATTAAATCCTCCTTCACATTTAAATAAATTAATATTTTTTTAAAATTCCCCCCCACTTTCACTTTCTAGAAAATGCAAGTTGCAAGTTAACCTTTCTCCTAATCATGTCTAAACCTATATTATTAGCCTAATCACCTTTTAATGGTTTGCACATTCCTAAACCAAAACCCATCAACTCAAACCTTTAATGGCTTTCTTTAAAGTCTTCAAACCTTTAATGGTTTCATTCTAGAGACTTCTCAAGCCTTTAATGGTTTCCCTCAAAGTTTTCAAGCCTTCAATGACTTCCTTCTAGAGTCCTCTTAATTCTTTAATGGCTTCTTTAAAGTCTTCAAGTTATCCCCCTTTCACATTTAATTATATTCACATTTAATTAAATACCCCTTTTAAAATTTAAATAAATCAATATTTATTTAAATCTATCCAATGCAAGGTGCAACCAATGAATTGAAATAAATTAATTTTATTCCAATGAAAATCCTAAAATCCCTCCCACTTGCATTCTCCTACAAAATCCACTTTCCCACTAACCCTTTTTCTAGAATCTTTTAAGCCCTTCTAATTAGTCTACTTCCCTCCTAACCATTTGCACACTCCTTAAAAAGGAATAACTTTTAAAAAACATACAAAGTCTTCATAAAGCATTAAAGGCTTTATTTCTTCAACAAGTTAACATGCAAAGTCTTCATAAACCATTAAAGGTTTTATTTCTTCAACAAGTCAACATGCAAAGTCTTCATAAACCATTAAAGGCTAAGTCTAACTAACCCACCTTTAACCCTTGGTTAGAGACTTTATCTCTAACTCAACCATCCATCTAACCCTCAAGTCTCTTCAAGCATTCATTGCTTTGAATAAGGTAATCATTAACCCTTGCACATTGTTTTATCCTTTGGATAAAAGGATTACCCATTAACTTAATCTTAACCAAACCCCCCTAGGGTAACCATCATGTCTCTTTAGGCATTTAATGTCTTTTCTCTCTCCTCTCAAGCCTTCTAATGTTGACACTTGCCAACATGGGATTGGTTTGAAAGTGTCACATGGATTGAGGATCATGCAATCCTAGCCCTTGTTAAGATAATTCAATCTCAACCATCCATTTGCCCATTTCTTCTATAAATAGGACTCACTTCTTCATTGTGAGGGATCACCAAGTCTTAGTCTTAGAAGCTAGATTAAATTGTCTCTCTTTGTCTCAATCATAAGCTTAAGCATTTAGAAGCATTTTATCATTAGCATAGCATATATCATGTTAGCATAGTATAATATCAATATCATAACATGTTTAGTTTCATTATCATAGCATAATCAAATATCATAGCAAATTTTTTTTATCATCTTATAGATCTTAGTTGCATTTGCATACAGATCATTTTCATCACATATCACTCGTTCTTGGAGTTGCAATTCTAAAGGTTAGTTGCTCAATGATCTGAGAGCAACCATGACTTGAGGAATCCTATGAGATAGAGAACAATGGGATGTTTTGCAAGGATTGCTTATTAACTTTTTTGATTTATTAGATCCTTCACATATAATGTTTCATTGGTATACTTGTTGTTATGTTCATATTTGACCAACCACATTTTAGGTATACAGTTTTAATTTGATTACATATAACATAATAATTATCAAGGATCTAATTTCTTAGTTTATTCCAAGTTAAAATTATTGTAGAGTTCTTGCCTTCGTCCAAATAATTAAATTTTAATTTTAGAAATATGTTTAGATAAATTTTTTATTTTAGTTTGTCAGTGCCTCTAAATTTAAATCTAAGTTTAACATTTATCTCATTTTTTTTTTTGAATCTTGATCATCACCATTTCAATTCATAAGCACCAATAAAACTTTTAAAACGATCTATTATATTTATGAGATGATTACAGATAATGGTGTACATCAAATGTTTGAATACACTCCTTTTCTCTTGAGAATATGATTTTTTAATTTCTTGCTTGGAAGAAAATTAGACTTGTTGAAATGTGTACAAAATGCATCATAAGAGAGAAATATATTCATGAAATACAATGGGATAGGCCAAAATTTGTAAAAAAAACATAGAAAAATACACTTGGAAGAGTACAATGATTACGAAAATGTAACCTCAATACAAATGATGAACTATTGGACATAGACATGTTTTTACAAACAACTTGTTAGATTATTTGAAATCAAAAAATATTTTGTGTGTGCATCAAAATATGTTAAGAAACGAGTTTTCAGTTACGTCAACTTTATGATGTTATTTATGTTTTGATTGGTGGATTATTTTGGAGTCATAAAAAATAAATGATAATATTAGAGTATTAGATATTTGATGAATCTTATAGCTCTTATACTAGATAAAAAAAAACTAAAGACAAAAAGTAACATTTAAATGCTAAAATTTAAATAACATAGATTAAAACATTTAAGATATTCTATTAAGAAACATGTCTCGAAATGTACCAAATAATGATATAAACTAATGACTACGATTCAAGAGACACAATCAACCCAATCTCTCAGCATAAAGAGACGAGTCTAATTATGTATTTACTATGTTTAGAAGTAAATAGTAATTATGTATTTACTATGTTTAGAAGTAAATAGTAATAGCAATAATAAGATCATTGAGAGATGGAAAAGTTATGTGAAATATTCTATTAGCGGTAGGAAGGAAAACTTGTAGCTTAAATTGTATCTAGTGGGTCTAAGTTTTTAAGAATAAAACACATGATGAGTTTGTCACGTTGGACTACTTTGAGTTGAATGGATGCAAAACTTTTAAAATAGTATTAGGAATGTGTAAATTTTCTAATGCAAGTTGCCTAGAAAGAATTGCATTAAAGGATGTGGAATCCTTTTAATGTTTGCAAAGCGTATTAGGTAACTTTGATTTTGTCGGATTGGGTATTGATGAATGCAGTAAACTTGAGGAACATGGTCTTGATAGTCTAAGCTACATGGAAAAGTTAACAATTAACTATAGTAAAGGATTGAAAGGTGTGTTGGGGATATTTGTTCTTTCAAAGCTTGTGGAACTAAAAATAAAATCAACGTGAGAAGCTTCAATGGTCTTCTATTGTTGAATTTGGTTTTGTCTTATTTGACTGCTCGTATATTAAAATGAACTTGTTATTATAGATTGATTTGGTTATCAGTTGATTTGGTTATGAGTTGAGTGTGCTTGTGCTTCATTAGCCTTATACCATTTTGGTTATGTTCATTATCATGAGTTATAATTCTTAAGAATTAAGTAATTTATCTAAGGTTTGCATTTTCAAGAAGTGGTTATATTAGAGACTCTACATAGTATATTGGTTATTCATAGTAGACAAGGCATGAAGCTGGTTAAGTAATAAATGCTCATGTTAACACGTTTCATGATATTCTATCTTATGGAGTCAGTATGTTATTTCTTGGTAGGACTGGTGCAGAGAAGACTAATGTTATGTATGAAATAACTCAAGTTTGATAGTAGATGCATTGTGAGAATAATTTTAATACTTTAGAGTTGTAGCTATGTATTGAGTTTTTTAATTTTTGGTAGTGCATAAAAACATGAAGTTATATAATAATGTAAGAAAGAGGATAACCAAAATCGAAGAAAAGATAATACAAAGGAAAAGGCAAAATCAAAAGCTAACAAAGGACCAATAGAAGGAACTACAACAATCAGAGTTTGAGTTGGAGGAGTTATGGGGGCATGTTGGAGGAATGCGAGCTATGCAACTATAAGCAAGAAAGGAAGAAGAAATTTACATCAAAGATATTGAAGAGTTGTGAGAATATGGAAAAGAATGGCGAGGATAAATATTCGTCTTGTGGTCAAGATCCATTATTAGAGAGCAAAGACATTGAGTCAAGGATTAGCCAAGGAGTGGAACTATTAGAATAGGGAAAGTTAAAATCCCTTGAAGAGTTGACAAAAATATTAGTGAATAAAAGACCTTTGAATGAGATCTTTCAAGCATTATAGAGAGCACATATAGATAACTGGAATGATGATAAAGAGGATGAGTGGGATGGAGCTATTAAGTTGTATCACCTTGAAGAAGGGGAAGGCATTGGAAATTAAAATGCAACAAGAGAAGAGTTGGAAGATTTCAATGAGAAGGAATGCAACCTATCACAAGACGACGCCCAAAATGTTATAACAGTGGAAGTAGCTCATGTCAAATAGGAAGTTGCAATAGAGATGGAGGTCTTTGGGAACCCCCTATGTGATGAAGATATAATATTTTTAGAGAATACAAGTTGTTAGAAATAGCTAAAGCAATGTTTATAAAATCCAATTAATGATGAAAAAGGAGTAGAAGATAATCACTTCACTAAGGAAAAAACAAGGATGATAGAGGACGAGAGTAAATATATGTACAATTATGGTATAATGAACAATGCCTAAAATGATTTATCTTGTGAACAACATCATACCAAGCTAATAAATGAAAGATGCCTCACAAAATATGAAATGGAAAGCATGCCTAAATGGTATAAAGCAGAGGAGGACACACTTGTGGGAGAATTTTATTTCTTAAACTTTTTTAATAATTTATGTGGGAGAACACACTTGTGGGAGATTTTCATGTAGAGGAGGAGAACACACGTGGAAATTTTTTATTTCCTTATTTTTTTTTTCTATTTTTATTTATTTATGTGCAAATGTGATAGGAGTTGGTATGAGTGATGAAAAGAGAATTGACATTATTCCATGGAGGAAGACTACTAAGCCTTCAAAGAGCTAGAAGAAGAGGAATATAACCAATTGGAAAAGTAGGATACTTATTCCATCAAGAGGTTGGAAGCAAAAAAATATGATAATTATGGAGATATCTACTTTGGTGGAAGGGAGCAGTGTGGCTTGATTCTTCAAGTCAGAAGGATGGTTCTATTATCTATTCCAAACTCTTTCTCAGTAGCATGCTAGGATAAAAAACAATCTTACATCATAATTTTTTTTGTAATAGTTAGGTTGTTAAGGTTCTTAGTGTTTTAATTTGTTAAAGTTTGTTTTCATGTAAATGACCTTTAAACCAAGAGGACCAATGTTTTTAAAGAAGAGGATAATGATATAAAGTGTCTCCTACAACTTATGATGCACAATCAAACCGATTCCTTAGAATCAAAATATGATTTTAATTTTATTTTCTATATTTAAAAGTAGTTAGTAATGATGCAAACTAATGGGAAATAATTTATATGCGATTACTAAAAATAGAGTTAGTGTTCAATTAGGAGGATATATTCAACTAAAAATTTGTAATGATGGGAGGGGGAATAGGGAGGAGAATTTAGACTTTGTTTTTTTGTTAATATTTTCAAAGTTAATGAAAATGTATCTTTTGAATTTTATTTATAAGTGCTCTTATATCTTTGTTGTTAGACAATTGATGCTCTTCAATTTTCTATGTATTTGAAAAGTTTGATAATGTTTAAGAATTTAACTAAGGAGTAGACCCATTGCATCAAATAAGGCACTAATGAGAAGGATGTTGAAATATATTAAGACAGGGTCACATCAATATTTGAGGCTATGATTTAGGAAGGTCATTGGATCACCAAAAAAAGCATTACAATCATGATTTGATCTCATAATTGTTACATTAGGTGAATTCTATCATTAATGAGATATAGTATTATGGATGAAATTAAGCATTAAAAATAAAGATGGTGGAGTGTCTTCTAGCTTGAGTCTAATTTAACTAATTTTTTACTATTTTGATTAGATGGAATAAGGTTTCTTGGTGAATAGATTTCTAGGACAATAGAGGTGAGATTTTATGATAGAAAGGGAAGGCAACAATGGAAGAATTATAGGGTAGTAGTTGGTGCTAAGAAGGAAACAAGGAGTAAAATATATAATGCAACCAAGGTGGTGGAAAAATTATGACCTTCCTAGAGAAAGGGGTAGCTAATCCCAACCTACATGCATGAGCAATGAGATATTTGAATTGGTGAAGAAGATGGATGGTGCACCTTGTGTAGGCATTAAGGATGCCATGACAAGGTTGTTGTTCAATGCTAACCAATGTTTGGAAATTAAAATTATGTTTGATGCAAAAAAATCTTTGAAATAATCTTTGATGCTCATCTTACAACTAAGACATACATTTCTTATGAATATATAAATAGGGTTGTGGATTAACCAAATAATTTTTCCAATTGTTACTCGGAGCATTTGCATGTCACCAAAGAAGCATATGCAAGTTTAGTATGAGTTTAAAGAATTGTCAAAGGTAATTGTAAAGCAGAAAATTGGGAGCTTAACAAATTCACCACGGGGAAAGGAGAATCCACTAAGCTCAATTTTCACTTGGGGAGACTTCACATTCAAAAGAGCGGGACAAATCCACTATATCCAATCCTAAATGATGCAAGGACTGAATGCTAAGTAGATTGGTTGTGTTTGGAATGTAATTGACCCTCTTTTGTAAGTTGACAAGTTGAATTAAGATTAAGTGATGAAAATGAAGATAAAGTATGAGAAAACAACAAGCTATAGATTCGAGATTCAGTTGTGCACCTGGATCTAAGAAGTTTGAGATGATTTGGAGCTACTCTGTGAAATCTACCAAAAGTTGCAGGGACTGTGTGTCCAGACCAGGTCGCCCTCCTATTGGTCCTTCAAACATTCCACGCGTCGAAAAGGGTTTATTCGTCTCTACAAATAAATCTTAACTCTAGAAGAACAACTGTGTACCTACTTTTTGCACACAGAAGGAAAGGGAAATGTTTTGGGAATAGGGGTTTGCCTTCGGGTTAAACCCTGGTTTTGGAATTAACCAAGTGGTTGAAATAATGTAATTGAAAAACTAAAAATAGAAATCTTCCTCTTTGAGTGGATGTTGAATTGATTGAAAATGAAATGCTTATACCTCCTTGTGAAGTTTTGCTTGCCTCCACATGGAGTTATGATTTCATGGATTAGAATGATGATCTCCTCTTCAATGCTTAAAATCTTGAATCTATTGCTACTCCAAAGCTTGAAGGAAGACTGAAAATGCTCATTTGCTCTTGAATGCTTGAATGCTTGATCTCTTGAATGCTCAGATGCTTGATTGAATTTCATGATATGTGATTAAATGAGAGGGGAAATCCCTCTTATATACTTGCTCGTAGGATTAATTGACTGATTTTCCAACATGAGTCGACACAGGGGAGATTTTCTCACTTGAAATTTGAGTTAGGTCAGGGGGAGGGTCTAATATAGGTCCCCATTAAGGGGGACTAGGGCGCCACGCCCTGGTCCTATCCTAATTTGGGGCAGGATCAAGGTACAGGCAGGGTGCATCATTAAGTTGCATGAAGTTTTTGATATGTGTGAGCATAATCAGGTCTCCAATCAGGCTGAGGGGTGCAAACACCAATGCGAAGAACCAAATGCAATCGAAAATTGCAAAGGGTGCAATTTTAAGATGTTACATTTACCCCCTACTTTAGTAGGAGTATGAGCTTACACAAATACTTGCGGTAAAGCATAAAGAATTCAAATTGAAAAAAAATTACCATGTTAAAGAGGCAAGATACACCAAGACCCCAGTGGACTTTAGGATCTCACGAATTCAATGATAAGGTAAAAGGGAATATCATGAGAGAGAGAAAGAGAGAACCATGACTACAACTAGTAAGGTTCTCTTACTATGTGTCATGAAAAGAAGATACTAAAAATCACAAAGCAAAGACAAAGTTCGCTAAGTAACTTTAAGCATTAAGAGAGAGAATCATGAGCGGAGTGTATGCTCCCACATCAAAGCGATTTCACACACCTTGACGAGAGCAATTGCTTTAAGGTAGGATACACCCAAAAAGGACAAGCACGTTATCGCTATGATTTAGCCCCCAAGAGAGGATATATCAAAGGATAATGAACAAAAAGCACAAAACACGAGGTGGTTTCACCTAACTTTGGAGTGAGTATGCTTTTTATGATAACTCATGTATATCATGTATATATATATATGTGCATAGAATTGTTCTCATCCCCCAAAGAAAGGAAACCACCATGGAAGAAGGGAACACGTGTCTTTTGAGTCAACATGAAACAGACCAAAAGAGATCGTAATGCTTTGCATCATCCTCAAGTAGACAGCACTAGGGACAACAAATAGAAGAATATGGGAAACAAATAGAAGAATATCACAAATAAGAAAGAGAGGAGAGAGATAATCTATGGTGCTAATGAAGCTAATCAAGCATGTCATCCTCCCCTCGATCTTGTTGATCATTATTTCGGGAAGGTGGAAAACACGCAAGAGGATCCACATCGAGCACAGTAGATGGAGCTATCACAAGTTCCAAACAAGGACCACGCTCTAAAGATGAGTCACTTTGTTTGTTACTAGGAGCTAGGATTAATGCTTTTGAAAATTTTGCAGATAATCATTGTCAACATTAACATATTCATATTCATCATAAAAAAATTAGGATCAACATTTTCATCATTGACAACATTTTCACCTATTTCTTCGTCAAGATTAATAAGAATAGGAGATCTAAAAGGAATAGTACTTGAACCATCATTTGTTTTAAGCATTTTGTGTCTTGGAGAATTAGGTTGAACATCTTGTTTAGGAGAGAATCGAATCATGTCAACAGTTGGTGTTTTGGGAGAAGAAATGGTTTAGGAAGCAACTTCACGAGCTCTAGCACAACGTCTCCGTCGACATTCTCTCACACAACGGTTTTGTCTAGGTTTGGATGAAGGTTGAGGAGGTTTACGTTCATCAGGTATAGGCTTTGTCTCTTGTTTTAGGGAAGGATCAATGGGTTGAGGTCTTTTAGGTTGGACAATAGGAGAGGTCGATCGTTTCTCACTATAAGATGAAAAAGGAGGAACCACACCATATAAAGGAGGAATGGGAGGTGTAGGAAGGAGACTGGGTCCATCTTGAGGAGGAGGGATAGCTCTAGCCTTAGGAGGAATAGGTTGATGTTTAGGAGAAAGATTTTTTCTACCTTTGGGAGGAGGAGTAGACTCTTCCATAGGAGAACGAATAGATTTTTCTTTAGTAACAAGAATATCTCTTTTCTTAGGAGAAATGATACTCTTCTCTTTAGGAGAAGGAATAGTTGCCTCTTTGGGAAGAAGATTATTTATTTCTTTATGAGGAAGAATAATCTTATCCTCAAGAAGGGGTATATGATCATCAAGAGGAATGTAAAGTGTTGGATTTCTAGGTTTACTCAATCACAAAATCATTTCATTTTTGCAGTTTTGATATGATATAAAGAGAGCATCACTTCTAGGTTGAAGAGGGTGGAATCATTCAGATAAAAACAATCAAGACAAATATCTCCACAAATCATTGTAGGTTGATATATGTTATGATTAACAGATATGATTTCACCAATATGAGGAAATTTCAAACACTTATGAACAGTAGAAGCGATCACTTTCATGGAAGAGAGCCAAGGATGTCCCAACTTCACATGAAATTGATCGGATGTAAGAATGATAACAAATTGAACATCGAAGCATTTAGTGCCAACATCAATAAGAAGTGTTATAGAACTAATAGTAGGACAAGAGAGGCCATCAAAAACTTTAACTACCACATCAATATCATCATATATCACTTGATGCAATTGCAAAGTATAAATAAATTCTTCAGCTATCACATTATCCATGCAAGCAGGATCAATAAGAACTCCTCTAGTGGGTATACCTTTTATTTTTGCACTTATGTATAATGGGACATCAGGTGCTTTAATGGTCTCACTAGGATCAAATGTGATGCACAAATCCTTAGGAGGTTCTTGTTGATCTACAAGGTTCACCACATTATTAGATCCAAGGCCAACATCATTGGGAGAGAAAGTAAGATGATCAGTGCCAATCACATTAGTGGAATGGGATGGTAAAGGATCAGTAAAAATGTGAAGATTTTGATTAGGAGGAGCTACAAATTTATTTCCTTTATCATTCACACCTGCCACAGATATGGTGTTGTTATTAATCAATTCTTGAATCTTACTTCTCAATGAATTTTTTTTTCAATATCATGACTAGGTTGACGATGGTATTGACAAAAGGATTTAGCATCAAAGTAAGGTGAAGTTTTCTTAGATGGATCAATTGGTTTGATTTGGGGAAGTTTTAACACAATCCTTTGCATTAATTGAGACACGATGCTATGCAAAGATTAATTCAAAGGAGTAAATTCTTTTTCTCTTTTAAATTATTTAGACAAAGGAGGCTAATGAGACCATAAATTGTCTCATATTTAACTCATTAAAATTATCTATTTCTTGTTAGTGTATTGTTGTAAAAATAGATTTGAGTAATGATTGAAAGTTCTTTAGCTTGATTAAGGTAGAATATAAAGTAGATATTTGGTTTATTTTATTTAAATAAATGTGATCCAAAATTATTCGAATATGTCTCTATGAGTGTGCAAGATATTGCAATGTAGTTGAACGAGTTATTGAATAACCCATGACAAGAAGAAGCTTAAAAAAACACTTGCAACAGAGAGCTCTAGACATTAACTCCAGACAACTCCAGACATTGTAGAAGGCTTTGAAGATATTAAGAGAAGATAGAGAAGAATCTTGAAGACTCCCAACACACTCCAACAATAATGCAAATTCATGGAGCATAAACAATTCCTAAATCAATGGGCAAAGTGTTTGTTTCATGCAAGTTACAGTTGTACACTACACTATGTTATCTTTTTCCAACAAAGATAACTCAAGCTGCCAAAGCACTCCAATGTGATTGAATTATTGTAGAATATAATTCATCATGATAAACAACGACTTGGTCAATTGAAATGAAGAATAATTCCTTCATTCATGTTGAGAACTCGAGACTTCTTAGAAATTGGGCGCCCATAAATTGTGAAAAACGTAGTCTCAGTAATACGACCATATCTCCCTCTTTTCTTAACAAAATTCAAAAATTCAAAAGGACCTGGAAAGTAGACTTGAAGGGATAAAACCCCTTTTGAGGGTTTGGCAAGATTCACGATAGTGAAGGATCAATTCACAATAGAAAATGACTGAGACAAATTGGCGGGATGAAGGACAATGGTGTCAGTTTTCTCAAAGATTTGTAAACGACCACCTTAAAAATAGGATCTTGGATCCACATTTTTAGTAGATTGGTTGGGTAGATATGAAATGACTATTCTATAAATATATTATAATCAATCAAGCAAAGTTGGGGGATTAGAAAGGTTTTTTTTAGCCCGTGGAAATAGGATAGACTAGTTTCATTTCCAACAATGTATTTTCCATAATTTCTTAGAGTAAATTTGAATTCAAGCAATAATTTTATTTTCAGAAAATGTAAAATAGTTTATCCTTTTCAATTGATGCAAGTGTGCCCTAGATTATCATTTCCTTTCATGCAAGTGTGCCTTAGATTAGCTTTCCTTTCCTGCAATTTAGAATAAACTGTCGAATGAGTTTTGTCAATTCTCTATTGCCATACAACCATGGACACTGCCCTGGATTGATGAATTAAATGATTAGGATTACAATGACCCCATCAGAGGCACACCTGTAGCGCCTACTAGTTGATTGTTTTTGTTGTTGTCATTGAATTTGATGAATCCCTTGTTTGGTTTGAACTTCGCAAATGGTTGTTGAGCACTATCACCCTTATCACTCGAAGCCATGGAAGGAGATGATTGTTCCAATTGACTCACAATCAGTTGATAATTGTGAAGTATTGCACACAAATGTGGAAATGAAGTAAAATCAGTTAAGAGAAGTTTAGCCCTAATGTCTTTTTGTAAATTAGAAATAAAAATCTTTTGAATATCTTGATCAGGAACATGAAAATAAATATGAGAATACAAATGCTTATATCTACCAATAAAATCAGTCACTTTTTCTTTAACTCCTTGTTTACAATGCATCAAATTAGTCAAAGTAACTTTAGGACCAATGTTATTGTGAAATTGTTGAATAAAATAATTAGTTAGTTGTTGAAAAGAAGTGATAGAATAAGGAGGCAAAGAACAATACCATTTCTAAGCTCTATCCCTTAAAGTTCTAGTAAACAATTTCGCTAACAATTTTTGATCATGAGCAAAATCAGTACACAAAGTTTGGAATGTTTTAACATGAGTTAAGGGATCGACTTTTCCATTATAAAGTTCCAATTGAGGGACTTCTACATGTTTAGGAGGGACGACTCTAACAATGTCAGTCGATAATGGGTGCACTACATCAAATGTGGGCACATTATACTTGGATTGATTCATAGAAGTTATTTGTTATTATAAGGAAGACATTGTTTGGGCTAGACTATTGATTGTATCTTCGATAGAAGAATTGAAATTAGACATGTTGGATTGAGAGGGAGGAGTAACGTTGTTGAATGAAGGAAGAGATTGGGAATAAGGACGTGGGACATTATGATAAATAGGTAATGGAGAAGGTTGGGTAACACATGGAAGACTCATAGGAGGAATGAAGGAATTGTGATTAAAGGAGTTGCCCCCTTGACTAACATTTATAGGTGACGAGTGTGATTGGGTAACAAGGGGATCACTTATGGTAGGAGGAATGAAAGAAGAGGTATTTACCACATGACTAACATTTGTAGGTGTGACATTTTGTGTAGAGGTAGCCATGATGTTTGATGTGAATGTAGGAACACTAGTCATAGGAGTTGTCAAAGGAATGCAATGATTAACTTGACTAGGAGGTTGTGTATAACCGAGGTTTTCAACACAACTCTTAATAGGCATGATATTAGAATCAACAATATGAGAAATACCACACAAGATATCAACACCATGTTTATCACTTTGAATCATTTGTTTTAATCCTTAAATCAATGGGAGAGCTTCACTTTCCAGGTATTCTTGACTCATCCATCGTTGAAGATTGTCAAATTGATTGTCCATCTTTGCTAATTGGTCAACAAATACCCTAGTTAGTGACTCCTCCTCATTATGATAATTATCAAGAGGATAAACAAATTTTTTTGTAGGATTGGAAAAACCACCAATACACTCATTGAAAATCTAGCCAAATTAGGCTCCATCTCCTCGGTAATTAAACCTTGGGCACCCTTAATTCTACAACTTCTCCTAACGGGGATACTATAGGTAGGACTAATAGTAGTAAAACTCATGCACTAAGGGAGGGAAATTGGAAATTTGAATTTTAGAATGCAAAATGATTGAAAGAATAATGCAATCTCCTAGGAATTTGAAATTTAAAATTAGGGCTTTGCCAAAATAACCTCTTAATTTAAATTTGAAATTATCCCTTAGAAGATAGAAAGTGAAATTTAAAATTAGGGCAAAAAATGACCTCTTAATTTTTAAAAAAATTGAAAATTGAAAGGAGGGAAGATATAAATTTAAAATTAGGGTTGTCCAAATCTAACCTCTTAATTTTAAAATTTAAAATTTTGGAATGTTGAAAAATTGGAGAAATCAATTTAATTTTAAAAATTAGGGTATATATAATTAACCACTTAATTTTAAAATTTAAATTAAAAATTGAAATGTTGAAATTCAGATTTGTTTTCGACCTTAGGGCGACCTAAAATCAATAAAATTTCACAAATCTTTGGAATTGAGCAATAAAATATAGTCAAAACAGGCTCCCAAAATTTGAGGAGAAAAAGTCGAGACCAAGTAGGTACCTACTTGGTCTGACCAACTTTTTACCAAATTTTTAGGGAAGCAAGATATTGTGATTCTAATGCAAATTCTAGAAGGATATGGGAATTGAAGATGTCTATATATGCAAAAATAAGTCTTGAAGGTCAAAATAGGACACACTTAGGATGCTCGAGAAGAATAACAAAAAGGGAACACTTAAGGGCCGACTTTTATGATGTTTATAAGTACAACAAGAGGCTAAAAGACTTTTAGATCTATTTGAGTCAGTTAAATGCTAAAAGAAAAAAATTAAATTGCACAAGATTAATTTAATTTTAAAAATTAGGGTTTGTTGCATAAACCACTTAATTTAAAAAAATTAAGTGGTTTATGGGAATCGATATTGTGATTCTAATGCAAATTCTAGAAGGATATGGGAATATTGTGAAGCAAGATATTGTGATTCTAATACAAATTCTAGAAGTATATGGGAATTGAAGATGTCTATATATGCAAAAATAAGCCTTGAAGGTCAAAATAGGACACACTTAGGATGCTCGAGAAGAATAACAAAAAGGGAACACTTAAGGGCCGACTTTTATGATGTTTATAAGTACAACAAGAGGCTAAAAGACTTTTAGATCTATTTGAGTCAGTTAAATGCTAAAAGAAAAAAATTAAATTGCACAAGATTAATTTAATTTTAAAAATTAGGGTTTGTTGCATAAACCACTTAATTTTAAAAAATTAAATTTGAAAATTTGAATGTTTTAAGGAGGGAAAGTGAATTTTGAAATTGAAGCAAGGACCTAAATTTGAAAAGTAATTCAAGATCTACACAATCCACAAGTTCAATTTTAAAATTTAAAATTAGGGTTTTTTTGATTCAACCACTTAATTTTGATTTTTTTGGAAAATTGATCATGTAAAGTAAAACTTGAATTGTAAAATTGAAGAGTTCTTAGATCTGAAACAAATAATCCAATTTAGAAAAATCACAAGCTTAATTTTAAATCTAAAAATTAGGGTTTTTGTGAATTTAACCTCTAAAGTTTTGAAAATTGCAAGGAAATTAAACTAGTAATTGAAAATTTGAATTTTAAGTTGCATACACTCAAATCTGAAAATAAAATTCAGAATTAAGGGTGTTCATGTCGGGTTCACCAAAATATAAAGCAGAAAATTGGGAGCTTAGAAAATTCACCACGGGGAAAGGAGAATCCACTAATCTCAATTTTCACTTGGGGAGACTTCACATTCAAAAGAGGGGGATGAATCCACTAGATCCAATCCTAAATGATGCAAGGACTGAATGTTAAGTAGATTGGTTGTGTTTGGAATGTAATTGACCCTCTTTTGTAAGTTGACAAGTTGTATTAAGACTAAGTGATGGAAATAAAGACAAAGTATGAGAAAACAACGAGCTACAAAATTGGGATTTAGCCGTGCACCTGGATCTGAGAAGTTTGAGATGATTTAGAGCTGCTCTGCAAAATTTGCCAATATTTGCAGGGACCATGTGCCCTGACCAGTTTGCCCTCCTATCGATCCTCTGAACTTTCTGCGCGTCGAAAAGGGTTTTTCCATCTCTGCAAATAAAACTTAACTCCAGAAGAACAACTGCACACTTGCTTTCTACATGCAGAAGGAAAGGGAAATGTAATGGGAATAGGGTTTGCCTTCAAGTCAAACCTCGATTTTGGAATTAACCAAGTGGTTGAAATAATGTAATTAAAATGACTAAAAATAGAAATCCTCCTCTTTGAGGGGATGTTGAATTGATTGAAAATGAAATGCTTATACTTCCTTGTGAATTTTTTCTTGCCTCCACATAGAATTATGATTTCATGGATAAGAATGATGATCTCCTCTTCAATGCTTGAAATCTTGACTCTATTGTTGCTCCAAAGCTTGAAGGAAGACTGAAAATGCTCAATTGCTCTTCAATGCTTGAATGCTCAGATGCTTGATTAAAATTCATGATATATGATCAAATGAGAGAGGAAATCCCTCTTATATACTGGCCCGTAAGATTAATTGATTGATTTTCCAACATGAGCTGACATAAGGGGGATGTTCCTTCTTCAAATTTGAGTTAGGTCAGGGGGAGGGGTCCAAGATAAGTCCCCATTAATAGGTCCCCATTAAGGGGGACCAGGGCGCCATGCCCTGGTCCTGCCCTAATTTGGGGTGGGATCAAGGTGTAGGCAGGGTGCATCATTAAGTTGCATGGAGTTTTTGATATGTCTGAGCATAATCAAGTTGAGGGGCGCAAACTCTAAGGCGAAGACCCAAATGTAGTCAAAAATTGCAAGGGGTGCAATTTTAGGACGTTACAACAATACAAATTATCCTTCCCTAATATATGTGTGGATAGTATTTATGTTGTGAGGAAATAGGTGATGAGCTTACGGACGTTTCTACTTCAACTAGGAAAATAAAATGCGTGAAACATATGAAGGTGAGTGAGAACAAAGTGGGGCCTACATAATTTTTGGTACCCATTACCATCATTTATGCAATTTACAATGATGAACTAATAAGTCTTTATATATAAGCTACTCAAACTTTAGAGATGGGTTGATTTAATTTTCCCTTCCATCCTTTAGGATTTAGACTGTGATAAAACATGGTCAATAAGAGATCACTCATGTAATGGTTAAAGAAATCTATTTTTTCTACATGTAAATCAACACATGTAGGAATACAAATACATGATACGGTTTTATTGTATGTTTATCCTATTATATTTCGAAGGGTATTCAAAAAGGTATAGGGTCGTTGCCTATAGTGTATATTTTTATGCTTTTATTTGTGAGTTTCTCAAATGTGTTATATGGATGGGCATCATTGTCTTCTTGATTTTGTGAAGATTATTTGGTCTAAATTGTTCTCTATGTTAGTGAGTTGAAAGTTTTTGGTGGGAAATATTTTATTTTAGCTCAAGATGGGGTATCAATGAATGCCCTATTTTTAAGGCTTACACATGAACTTGAAAAATATTATGTCACAAATTTCTTAAAGCATAAGTGTAGAATAGTTGAAGGGTAAGAGGGAATGTTGATTACCATAATACATTTGGAATGTGATTTAAAAAGTTGATGGATCTTGAATATGGAAGATGTTTTTTTTAATCGATAAAGCTGTATATTTGTATTAATAGTGATAAAAGGTACATACTTCAAATACCATAATTTGGGAATTAATCTCAATACAGTTCATGAAATTTAAACTATCAAACTGTCAACTATACTCTAGCTACCCATCCTATAAAAACTACTATTTCATCCCTAAAATCATGACATGTAACTGTCCCTCACTAAGCCTAAATATAAACATTACAAAAAATAGATAAACATTTAAAGTTTCAAAGTTTCATTTTTTCTTGCCTGTGCCATTGATCCAGTAGTCCTCAAGAACAAATTTCATCCTCTTGGCTGCATCCTTTTTCTTGGCTTCCTTGGCTACCCACAACTCCACCTCTTTCTCCCGGAGGTAATATTTTAAGTTCTCCCAACCTAGTCAGGCTTGCTCATTCCTCACCTCTCTATCCGCACCATCCCACCACAACACAAAAGGCCTAAATTCCACATCATTTTCGTCTGGCATTATCCCTTCACCAAAAGGGCATTGTAAGCCACAACCCACCATATCTTGAGCTATCAGAGAAGTTAAACCATACAGAGAGTGGTTAGGTACACATGCCTTAGCAACCCACATCAAATCCTCCTTCATCCCAAACATCAAACCCCATGCCACCAACATTGAGATGATTTCCATGTTGGTGTGCTATCAAAACTCAGAGAATAGATATTCTTCTCCCAATAGGGTTTCAATAATCTACAGGAAGAAGACATCATCAAACTTAAAAATTCCTCCGAGTCTCTTCGTAGAGACCTTCCCAAAAAATGCCAATTGTTGCTTTATTCAATGAAGTGAAAAGTTCGCTTCCATGAGTGCCACCTGTAATATAAAACTATTGCCTTTGGTCACTCTCTAGATTGTTCCTCTCAAATTTTATGATTAAATTCTAGCTCTCCCTCCATCTTGATTGAAAAATCCACGTCTTGCAATCCCATCAAAGGTTGCTATTAATGAGCCCTCATTTCAAGGACATCCACTTCAACCCTTGTAAAAACCATGAATGCAAATCTCGTGTCACCTTCTAAACATCCCATGACCATGCACCACGTCAATGAGAGGACAAAGAATGGTGATGTACCAAATTCTATCACATTAAACGCGTGATGGAAGCCAACCCAACATCGTCCCAAGGTAAAGCAAATTACATGTCATCTCACATACCAAATTTTTAAAAATAATCTTTGGCCTCAAACGATACAATCCATGTGTACCCCATCTCCCTCCCACCACTTCACTGCCTGGGAATCCAACTCACAAGCCACATTGGACAACACATTAGCCTTTGTGTTTCCCTCTCTATGTAAATGGGATACTTTAAAGTCTTGAATATTTTTTATTTTGTCACCAATTATTTGAGTTATTTTGTTAATTCTTCAACATTGCAAGGCCCTTTTCGCAATGGCATCTACGACAATTTTCAAATCCCCTTCCAACTGTAATCTTGTCACCAAATTTTTTTATGCCAATGTGATGGCCAATAATGCCACTCTTGCCTCTGCTACATTGTTTGTTCCATCTAGAAGTTGTTGTGCGCCTCTAGCCAAGACTTTGCCATCCTCATTCCTTGCAATACACCTTGCTCTTGAAATCCCTGGGTTCCCTCTTGATTCCCCATCAAATTTAATCTTTATCCATCCTGGCTCTAGTTTACTCCACTTTATCCCTTGCTGCAGAACACTTATAGGATTTACCCTACCAAGCCTATTAACAAGCCTTGATTATGGAAGATGTTAGCTAGGAGACTTCTTTTTAATATGGTAAATTAGGAATATGTTTAAATAAATAAATAAGGGTGGTATTTTTTGTTTGAGTATGGTAGGATTTGGTTTGATAAATACAATAATATGGATATGATGAACTCATTATCACTAGAGTTCGAACATCAATAGATTTTGTGACAATTAGGTGTTTAATATTTGTTTATTAACAAATAAGTCTCCAAAAGAATTATGAATGACATCAACCATACTTTAAAAGCAGATCCGCTTCTTGTAAATTTCATAGACAACATATTCAAACAAATATTTATTCAATAATAAGTTATATTTATACTATTAAGATTACGAAATATGATAGATCAAAATTTAATGCATTTTTGTAAGTCTAAATCTAAATTAATATACCCTTCCATCATGGAATCCATCTCGTTAAATGGTCTACTAAATTGAATACAAAGTATTCTATGAAATATAAAGTTAAATAAAGATGCTTATATCTCCTTAACTCTTCTCAAGAAATACATTTACCTTGATTACGTTTTCATGAAATGACCTCCATGGTTCATAGTTGTCTCTCATGAGGCTTTCTTCTAGTTGGTGGCTTGATATGAATTGATCTATTATAATTAATACTTTTTTTCTACTATTAGTCTTTAGCTCCAAATAAATATCAAGTTCCATCAAATAAAAATATTTACCAATATAAGAAAATAAGATGAATTGTGTAAGTTGATGATAAACCTATTTAATAGATCAAGAGAGTGAATTTAAGTTGGACAAGAGAGTTTTACTTGGGACAAGGTTGTTTGATGTCTTTTGAAAATAATGATAGTAAAGAGATCAAATTTCAATATATATAAGCATTCAAAAGTGATGAGAGAAGGTTGTCTCAAGAGGCATTGTAGGATGGGTAGGTATATACATATATTTCTTTTAAAAAATGACATTTAAAAGAACCCACAAGTCTTATTTTATCACTTTTTATAAATAAAAAAAAAAAAAAATTAATAAATATCTAATTTCATTTTGGATAAAAATATTTTAAAAACCATTTTATTAATAAACATTAATTACAAGAAGACATGAAGCTAAAATATGTGAGGGGAGCCGAAAAATCGACAAAGTTTCACCAATGAAAGAAATGGAAATAAGTTTCACCAATGGAAGGAACAAAAATAAGTAGAGGAAGTGAGAATACAAAAAATTCAACAAAAAAAATGATTCAACTAAAAGACTAGAGATAGGAACAAAGATTAAGTGGAGTTGAAAAACGAGATCAAACGTGATTTTGTGCAGGAACAAATGAAAAATGTTAAAGATAGAGCACTGGTTGAAGGATCCAGAGAAGAATTTGATCCCTAAGGATGCATTGGTAGCAACAAGAGCAAACAAAATTGACTTACTACCAAAATTACAGGCAAGTTGTAAATCTCTTTTTTGAATTCAAATGAATTATCTAAATTGGTAAATAAATATAGGGAATGTGCTTTCTTCATGAAGTGGGTAAGAAAATGGCTTGCTAGGACTAAAATACAAAAATGGTGAATCTAATAATGAAAATGAAGTGAATATCAAAGCACTTCTTTTGGAATTTTTCATGGTACAATGTCCATCTAGTGACAAATAAAAGATTTTTTTAATCAAGGAATATTGATAATTAATGACATGGGCTTCTACAATATAGATTGGGTTCCTAATTTTAATCCAATAACTCGCAAAATTATAGACACCTCAATGTGGTTTCATCTCTAGAACCTCTCAATGAAATATTAGAATGTAGAAACCCTAAAAATGACAGGGGAGAAAATCACATCTTTCATTAAGATTGATGATACGACAAGGAATGGATATTTTAGAATGTACGCAAGAATTTATGTTTCAATAAACTTGGAGATGCCCCCTAATGGAAGAATTGGAGATGCCCGTAATGGAAGTATTATTTCGTTTATGACATTATTGATTTTCTATCAACTTTGCAAATTCCCATGTGTATTTCTTAATTCACTTGACAATTATAATTACCAAATCTCAAGTTCCAATATTTTGTACCCCCTTATCACCCTTCAATTAATTTAAGGACAAATTATAGCTTTAAGTTGGGGGGAAGGTAGTCGTCATGATTAATTTAAGTCTAAATCTTCATGGTTAAGTTGTATCACACAAGCAACTAATTGCATAGATCATAATCATATGATTGCCTCACGATCTGCAAGTAGTGAAGAACTTGAAATAGTAATGGAAAAATAATCTAGATATTAGTTGCAAAATTTGGTTATTTGGAACAACTGAGCTAAGAACAGACTATAGTTAAGTTTTGGCAAAATAATTTTTTTTGGGAATAGCTCAATTGCAGTTACATGAGAAGATAGAACATACGAAAAGAGTAAAGAAAAAAAATGGGTGGTGACCCGATCAGACAAGAACCCATAGATCATAAATTTTTTCTTTTAGATGCAAAGGTCTAGATGGATACATTACTGCTTATTGTTGACGAAGTATGATGATGAAATGGAAAAAATTTGCAGAAACCTTTCACAATACCAAAGTAGTCATCAAGGGATTACGAGTAGATCCATCAGAAGCAACCATTTCAGAGGTTTTTGGTTTTCCATGCATCGAAGAGGAATACCCAACGTCCCTAGATGTTGTTTTTGCAAGAACATGGTTTGCTAGACCACGTGAAAGACTTGACTTATCTCCTTATGGTACTAGGCGTGTCTCTCTGCTTATGCCATGGAAGGATGTAACATCTTTGAATAATAAGGTACTTCACTTATGATGGATGCCATTCTTGGCTTTATACTGCTCATTTTAAGCTAATAAGACATCTTCATCATAATAGCTTAGTGAATGTTCCCAATTCTTTTCATCACATGTTTACAATAATGGTTGTGGAATAGAGAAGAAAGAGGGCATCTTCCTCTTTGTCCCATCATTGTTTAGTTGTTATTCTTGTTAAAATAATTCCAATTTTCCAATTTCCAAATATTAGATGAGAAGAATTTAAGGAATGGGATAATATATAGAATAGGCTCCTAAGAAATATTCTAGAAAACACTAATGGTAGGATTAAAGAAGAACCTAGTAGGGTTGAGGCATAAATGGAGAAAATAATAGACATTAAAGAAGTTGAAACCCTTGCAAAAATTATGTCCATAAATAATGAGGGCAATTGTAACCACCTACTTTGCCTACCGTAAGCCCTAAGGAGCTTGAAAAGGAAGAATTGCAATGAGAAAATAATAGTGAGAATGTGCCACCAATCTCATTGGCAACATCAAAGAGATCACCTGTAGCTTCTAATAAAACCCTCAAGTTTCATCTTCGCCATAAAGCCCTATATCACCAACTCTACCAAAAACAAGAAAAATGAAAGATTCCTCCTCCTCCTCTTCATTGGAAAAACATAAGAAATAGAGGACTAGAGAAAAGACTAAAAAGCATGTATGAAAGAGGGAATTAAAAAAAATAAAATTGTGAAGAAATCTAGGAGAACACCAGGGAGTCCGAAAAATAAAAACCTAGATGAAAATCTGAGACCCTCAGGGCTGAATAAAAATCCTAACAAAAAAAGAAAAAGAAAAGGAGCATCAAAATCCAAAGAGGTGCTCTCACTACCTTTCAGGAAAGAGGATTACAAGCAAACAAGAAACTCCTAAACAAGATAATGTTTAAAATATTGAGATTGACTTTGAGAGAGAATATCTGTTTAGGAGACGAGAAAGTACAACAAAAGGGGCAAATTTGTCAAAAGAAGAAACCATTGAAGAAAACATATAAGGGGGCCATGAATAATACAATTCAAATCATTCAATATAGATGATAATGACCCCTTTGTGGCTAAGAAAAGGGTTGATGAAACATTGGGCCCAGAGAAGCAAGAGATACTTGTTAGAATTTAAAGTAGAATAGAGCAATAAAAAATATTAAATATAATTCCGAATAAGAGACAAAAATAACAAAGCATAATAACACAAAGATTTAATGTGGTTCACGCAATGTAGGCTACATCCACTAGGGAAATAGTTGTCCACTTCTTTTCTGTTATCTGACAAAGAGAAAATTACAATATGATGATATTTCACATTACACAACCACTTATTTATCAAGCCTTTTGGTAGTTTACAAAGGTTAATTTATATGCCAAAATAATAGCCGACTCCTTTATTAAATAATAGGCAATTTTTGCTTTGGTGGTGCTACCCTTGAAGCCCTAGGTTGAGGGCACTGCCCCTAGTAGCCTGCAAGGGGCATTACTCCTAGACTCCTATCGTGAGCTCCACCCCCGAGCCTCATAGGAGGGGATCTGCCCCCCTACATTTCCTCGTTAATTGATTTGGGGGAAAAATGCGGTTGTCAAAGTCACCAAAATTTAAGCCCAACAACATGATCAATCACCACATATGAACAATAATACCTCCAATGAAGAACTACAATGATAGTGATGAGATTGACATAGGGGCTGACATTTTCATTGGATCAAAATATGTCCCTGAAGGGAAAGAAAAAGATGATGAGTTGCATGTAGTTCTTAATAAAATCAAGGACTTGGAAGAACAATTGGTAGGTTATAAAGAAAGAGAAAGTAGGTTGAAGGGCAGAGTAAAGGAGTTGGAAACACAATTAATACTTCACTAGAAGGAAGGGAAATGTTTAGAAAATTTGGCCAACTTGGCTATAATGAAATTTGAAAAGAAGGAAACCCAAGTTGTTGAGGAGATGAATACTCTAGCAACTCTTGCCACACTTACCCTTGGAGTTTCTTAAGGAGGGCACATTTTAAAAATTTCAATGGCACAAGAAATAGTGGGAAAGTGACAAGAAAACACTCAGGGCTAGATATGAGGCCAAGTATAAGAAGGTCAAGAAGTTGACAATCAATCTTGAAAAGATGGTTGACTTAGCCAACTAGCTCAAAAGTTGTTAACCTCCTACCATGGTGTATGCATGATATTTGTAGGAAAAATTCCTATGTTTCCAGATCAATCAACTACTAAGCAACACACTGATTTCCATCTTCACATTTAGGTCATTCATAATTACATACCCAAGAACAACACTCGAGACACAAGACCAGATGTTTGAATTCTATCTCTATAACTTGGTTGTACCCTATAACACAAATTGGAATCCTTTAAAGAATGTAGGAAATGTTCAGTTAAAAGCACTGACATCTTACCTAAGGAATGTGCAGGAAAGAAGGGAACTGTACCAAGCATATTGGGAGAGCATAAAGGAACATCCTTTGTGGATCAAAGTTGAGTCAGCTGAACTTGAGAAAATTGTAATTGAATGGGTCGGGTTAATCAATAAACTAGAGGTGGATGCAAAGGTTCATGAGTGTAGAGAACATGACTATAATATATGTAAAATTTTAATGGCTAAATCTGGTAAGGGAACACAAATGGTGCACTGTCAGAATTGATGGGCAGAGTTGACTCCAAAGCTTAAGAGAATGGAACCACATGCTCCATTTACAACTATTTATCCTTGCAGTTGGGAGAAAACAATTACATCAAATCCTCATAAGACACTGAAGGATCTTGACTTCCACTTATGTTTCATTCTCCTCTCCTCCTTTACCCAGTTCCACACTGTCAGGGAAGAAGGTGATAAACTTGGCTAAGGAAAGAGAATGATATGAGTGAATTATAGAAGATAAAGGTTTTTGTCTGCACCAGGTTGTAGATGTTATTGAGTCAATATATTATAGGCTTGATGTCTTAGGGTGAAATATTAGGCCCTAGTGATGAGGGTTCATCTTGACATTCTAAATCATACTATGTTTTAAAACTTTTAATTATCTGTGAACTAATATGCCTGGCGACGTCCTTATTACTTGCATATTTATCCATTTTTACTATTATACTTTGCATATAAGAAGTAATATTAGAAATAGTATTTTATGGTTAAATATTTCACTTTTTGATTAAAATTGCAAATATGGATGCCATGTTAATCATAAATATGTTGCTTTGTTATGTTTTGTTGTCATAAATGTATTTTTGAATATATTTTGTGGGACAAGCAAGCCAAATCAGTTAACTCCAGTTCAAGGACCACCTGTTTTATGATGGATTTTGGAATGCTTTAGATTGAAGATCCTCTTGATCTTCCCCGCGTTTATTCCATCAGCTGTCTTTGAAGCATTAACTTCATTCTGAAGTTTATTTGTAGCTGTTACTCTGTTTTAAGCAGGTAACATGATTTGAATTTGAATAAATGGACATCTATAAATATATTGTCGAGTCTTGTAATAGGTAATAGGAAAATCAATTAGTAAGTTATTCAATAGTAGAGCTTCACATTGTAACCAACAAGTCTGTTTCCACTTCCTGTTGGAAGTAAATTTTAATGAAAATCAGCAAGTTGATCTAAGAATTTGTGTATTAAGGATACCACCAAAGGGAGAGCAGGGCCCGCTCAATCGAATAGAGGTGATCCTTGTGTTGTTTCTCTTTTATGTTTGATTTCATTCATTGGAATTTATTTCACGTTATTCAAAATCTTTGTTAAATTGTCTTGATTAGAATAAAGTGTTTTAAGTCGTAGTTGTTTCATTTTCACTAAGACCTCGACTTGATAAATGCATAGAGATTTTAATCTTCAGTTGTTAGTTAGTTTGTTTACAGTAAGTGAATGTAATTTCTCATTTTTAGTAAGATGAAGAATTTGGTACTAACAAAAGAAAAAAAACATTGTTGGGACTAAATCACGGAATTAGTTACTTTCTTGTTTTTTAAATTAGATTTCAATTCTGCACTATAATTTAGGTTTATTTTCCGCAGACATAAATTAGATTTCCTTTTCAACAAACGTACATTAGGATTATTTTTTAAGCACTTAATGATAGATTCGATTTTGTAGAAAGATAAAAGATGTTTAAACTTAAGATTAGGAAATTCCAAGGTTAAGATCTTCAATTCCGTGATGTTCAGATCATTGGTATCCGACTCGTATTCTTTTTAGATCCATTAAATTTCGTAGTTTCATCCTTAGAAAAGTCTTTAAGTTCTCCAATCGTAGTCTCAGGAATATCTCTAGATAGATCCTGAGCATGATCCAACCTTATTCACTTTTCTATAGCGCACAACCCCCACAATTGAGACTATCCTTATCGCAGACAGCTTCTAGACACATCCCGAGTCGATGATAAAAAAATTGAAATGATGCAAGTTGTGACATCAATGACCTTTCCCATCACCTAGGTTGCTTGAAGTCAAGCAAAGGCGTAGTTGGGGGTGTGGGGGGGTCATTGAGTCCTAGAATTGTCACTATTTCACTTGTTTTATTGCTACTTTTATCAGACTATTATATGCTTTAAATTATATCTTATACTATACAAGTCTATCCAATTAATGATATATTTATGACATGTGAATATATGCATATTCTATGAGAAATTCTATGGTTGATATATCTTCAATGTGTTATAAATGATGATTAATTAGAATATATGCTTGTTTTAAGAAACTAACATGCAACTTTTAAGGAATTGCAACTAGCCCGCAACCAAAAGAGATCTTGCCTTGCTGCTCGCAAGGAATAATTCAAAGGGTCATCAACCCAAATGTGGTTGTAACGAAGTTGTGATGACTTTGTCTTGCCAAATAAATGCAAAGAATGATTGTAGGAGTCTGGGAAATGATGGAGTTATGATTCATAAATCCACAATGAATGGTTCTTGCACATTCTTGATTTGATGTTGTCATTTGAATAAAGAGTCCAATTTAGATTGAGACTCAAGTTAGAGTTAGTTGTTATTTTGGTTTCTCTTTGGAATAAATTGTTCTTAGTATTTGTGAGGTTCAACACATATTTTAGTTGGTTTGGAGGAGTAATTGCTCCACTCTCACAAATTGTTTATAAAAGTAGAGTTATGCTTGAGTTATTTCTTCTTCAATTTTGCATTTTGTCGTTGAACATACATATGCAACACAAATTAAATTCTTACTTCAAGTTCTTAGTAGTTAAGAATATTATTGTTATTTTTGTTATGCATTTATCAATGTGAATAAATAAAATAATTAGTAGTATTCTAAGTTAAGAGATTGTTGTAATATGAGGTTACATCTCTTCAAGCAAGGGCCACTTGAGGCAGTGTAACTCTCTCTTTCTTAGTTATTTTCATTTAAATGTAAAGCATTAATTAGATTGTTGTTACTTTGATAGAATTGTTATGGTTTATTCAGTTCATGCAATCTTTTAACATAGTTGATAGTTAGAGTCTAGGTTGTAGCCGGGAGTTGTTAAGTTGTTTATGAGCAACCACTATTGAGTCATTGGGTTGTTTATTAGCAATAAAGTATCAATTCATGGATAAGTCAGTTTCAAATGAGACACAAGCAACACTGAGCTTTCAACAAATCAATCTTTTGGCAAACTTTGACTACAACAGGTTCTTTAGCATTATCTATCCTTTATCAGGATGACAGCATTGTGATCAGATCAAACATGTTAACACATGTGGCAAGAAACACTAAAAAAATTGAGGATTTCATTGTATGTTGGTGTCAAGTCTTTGATTTTAACTTTTATGGTGACATATCTTTTAGCTTTTCTAGGATGTCTCTGACTAGAGATTTTATCTCTAGGATGTCTTTGACTAGAAAGGTGGGGATGGGGTATGTTCACCTATTTGTTGTTTGTGGATTTTCTCTTAGTAATACTATGGCTCATCCAAGCATATGAGGGCATTATGAGTCTAGTGTGAACTGGGGCATTCCTTGTTTGCAACTGTCTGATCTCCATGCAAAGGGTACAATGACTATCTGGTTCAAACCTATATCTAAATGGTCATAACCTATTTGCCAAAATAAAGCTCAATGATAATAATAGCACAAGAAGCTCATTCACCTCCATATCTTCTACTTTCCATCCCCCTTTCCCGTTTGTCCTTCATCATTCCTTCTTGAGTCCTTGATCACTTGACTGAGTATAATGACACACCAAAAATATCTTGTTCTCATGTAGTATCCATCTGCATCATCACATGTTAGTATGCATTATCCATAATATACATGACAAGTTGCATCCATCTTGCATATATCATGGACATTTATATAACATATCACATAGTACACACACCACTTAGTAGTACATCATTATCATACATCACTATAAGCATAAAACATTATATATATATATACATATATATATATATATATACATATATATGTATATACATATGTATATATGTATATATATATATGTATGTATATATATATATGTATTTATATATCTACATCTCTCTCTCTCTCTCTATATATATATATATAAATATAAATACATATACATATATATGTATATATATATGGGGGATATAGTTCTCCCACCACCACAAGCGGCCCTACTATCTATGGGTGATCTATAGAATAGAAGTGGCAATGGTAATTAATCAATTAATGCGCCATAGAATGTCAAGGGCTTGATTAAACCAATAGAATAGCCTGCTACGTAGATCGAATGGAAATGCAGTTCAATGGGCCAGATCTTTGGGTAACACAGTGCCCCGATCATTGATCTGAAATCAAATGAGTTGGGTATAAAGATGCAGTCACTTATATATATATATATATATATATATATATATATATATATATATATATATATATATATATATATATATATACATACATATATATATATACATAGATATACATATGTATGTATATGTATATATATATATATATGTATATGTATATATATATCTATGTATATATATGTATATATGTATATATATATATGTATATATATATATGTATATATATATATATATGTATATATGTATATATATATATATATATGTATATATGTATATATATGACATATAAACGCATCACATATCATTACGCATAGTATAGATCATCACATATACATGTTAGGGTTTAGGTAGATCCAGAGAAAATACAAATTAACAATTATATGCAGATTCAAATACACAAAGATGATAAAAAACACAACACAAAATAACACATAAATTTAACGTAGTTCACCCAAGATGGGCAACATCCACAGAACATAGTTGTCCAATCTTTTCTTATTATCCAGTAAATCAGTGTAACACCATTAAAATGCCTTTTACATTCGAGCCTCTTATAACATGCAATTTTTAGGGCAACAAAATCAACCCCCGAAAAGAATATTCTCGTAATATTTTCCTCGTACTCGTATTCTTGTATTATCGTACACGTATACTCTTATTCTCATACACATAAGAGAAAATTTTGGGGGTAGTTTTCAGTTCCCCATTACGATGGCCCTTCAAGATGACACGTCTTTCCAATGAGTGTACAATACTTGCATGATTAGTCACCACATACCAACCATACATTTCATCATAAGCATCATAGAACCATCCTGCATACATAATAGCACATCTCATAAACCATATGAAAACATTGCATCATAAGCATAAGCATAACAACATCATTGAAAATGCATCACATGAAACATATGTATAACTACCGCCATGATAGGTCATCTCTCATATACATAAAAAATAATGTGTCATATACAATGATGTCAAAAATTATATGGCTGCAAAATCACCCGAAGGTGTCTATATTATCATACAAAAACTGATACAAAATAAACTAGAGAGAGCTATGATGAACTCCCTCCCTCGGAGCCAATAGGCCTCGACGAAATCTAAGCTCGCGAAGGCCCAACTCCTAGATCATCTCGTTGGCCCCATCACTCCATCGCTCGATGCCCTCTACCCATCTCTCCCTATGGTAGTCGATTGGGAGGCTCATTTGTAACTACCTGCACTCGTAGGTGAGGTGGTACTATTGCCTCCTATAATCTCCACTAGTAGCTGATCTCCTCCTTGATCCTAATGTAGTAGGCATATCTTGACGACAAGTCACCCTGTTGTGTAGCCCTTGCTACTCAGATAGTCTCCTCAATTGCAACATATCGCTCAAGCCCTGTCCCACTCATCTTGGGTCTCTCGTAACTCCCGACTCAACCGAGTCACCTCTCTCTCGAGATCCTTGATCTCATCGGCCTAGCCTTGTGTGAACTCTCTAAGCATAAACCTCCTCCTCACTCCCCTCTCCCTCTAGGTGGCCTTGGTGGTCTGCCTTGTAGCCTCTCTCCTCGGTCCTCCTCATCCCCTCCTCTCCTACCTCTACCTCTCACTATCGTCCTCGATCTACCTCTCCTCCATCTTCGATGTCTCCCCTCCATCATCATCATCATCATCATCTAATCCTGGTGTTGGCTCTCTTGGCCTTGTCAATCGTGGAAATGGATGTGCAAGAAAGTAAGATGCATAATCTAGTGTCATGCTTGCATCTATTACATCCCTTAGTAAATCCCATGGCATATCTATCATCACTTGAAATGCAGTCATTGTAGCATCTTACATGACAGTATGGGTCCTCGGTGTACCTGTTATCTGACAGTGCGAGCAAACTCACCTGAACCTCGAGGCATTTGATGTACCCTACCAAACTGTCGTGACACCTTGTCAACTAACTATCTATACAAAATGTATGGTGTCTGCCCAATCAGATTCCTAGTCCTGAAACAAAATGGAAACTCTATGTCATCCTCTACCCAAGCCTCACAATCCAAGTAAGGCCTCCATATAACACTATTAATATTATCAATGACCCTCTGCCAATACTCCAACTTCCCAATCCATGGTTGGGAAGTAATCATGCCATATGTATGTACATAAGCCTGTCTGTGACCTTTGAATTTGAACTAAATTGTCCTAGCCACTGCTATGTGCTCATATGACCACACCTGTAGCAATGCCACCCCACATCCTGACTCGCCACCAATGAGGTATACAAACTGATGCAACTCATGATATAAATGTGTCGATACTCATGGCCCCCAAGAAAACTTGGTCCTCTATGTCAGGAGCATCTCTAATGCCCTCCCCCATCTTATAGCTAATCTGTGAGTTGCCTTGACACAAGAACCCGCTGATCACTCCTCCAACTACTATAGCTAGTACATGTTCGCTGTTGTACATAATCTCCTAGCTCAGATGACCTCCCATAAGCTGCAACTCCAGACCTCTCCAAAGATTCATTGTAGTACATCCACATCTCCCTCTTGGTCATATACCACTAACTCTCCGATGATAGGAATCCTCAAGATCTTGTAAAAATCCTCTAAAGTGACAGACATGTCACCTATCGATAAATGAAACGAGCATGTCTCTCTTTGCGACTCTGCGAGAGCAATCAACAATCCTATGTTCGACCAAATCTCAACCATTAACATGATGTGTCTCAAACCCATGACCTCTATCACCGCATGATCCTCAACAGTCAGGTTCGACTGTAGCCGCTGAGTCATAGTGAATCTCTCCCATGACTCTATTTGTCCTATATACTCTTGCAATCAACTAAGCCAATCGTGTCAGTCTTAACTATAGTACTCAAGTATATCACATAGTATTGCTTATCTTATCCTAGCCTAGTGGTGCTTATGTCTATCACATGGTGCTTCTCATCAGGCTTTATCTTGGTGCTTATGTCTATCACATGACACTCATCTATCCTAATGCTTATGTCTATCACATGACATTGCATCCTAGTGTATATATTTATCACATCGCACTTGATCCTATTTTGCTTGAGCACTTGCTGGATTTTATCAATTCAACGACTTATCCGCTATCAGCTTAGTGTATCTTATCTGCCTAGGAGTGTATCCTCTCAACAATTTATCAAATTGGCTATGCATGTCTATCACATGGTTGCTGATTCCAACCCTAATCCTATCTTGTCCTAGTTGGGGCACTTGTCTGAGCTTATCTTCTTGACAACTTATTCAATTGACAACGTATGTCTATCACAAAACTGTCAATTTTAGCCTTTTTGGACACAAACACTGTTTTATCTATCATATATGCGTTTTTATTGCACAAAAACAATTTTACCTTGCATAGATGCATTTTCATATGCAGAGGCAACACTGTTCTACATAAACATGATATCTTAACCTAAATGTGACTAGAAATCACATACATGCCTATCCATGACCTAAACGCGATTACATTTATAGATGCACACATACCTGACACATACAAGTTTGCGCAGACATGCCCTAAAGCGACCTAGATGCATTTTTAACCCCATCTACCGATTCCACGTTTTTGTCTAACCTACCTATCTAGCATAATCAATTCAAAATCACTGAGAATGTTTGAGGTCCATATCGGCTCGCCCATGTTTGCAGGCCGCTTGAACCATCAAATGTGATCAAATCGATGCAATCTGACTGCCATGATCTCCCAACTATTGACTACTCTCCTAAGCTCTCTGAGTACTCTACGCTATGCTCTCTCAACTATTGTGGATGCAAATGAGGATGTTTTCCCTCGTGGCCTCTATATATAGGTTGTGGAACCCTAATTGGTCGTGTTTATCTCCTGTCGTCGTTTTCTTGCCCATCAATTCCTTTTTGAGTCTAGTTTTCACTAGCGTAACCGTGTTGTCCTATCCTTATCCTTTTTAGCCTTTCTTTCTTTTTGAGAGATTGTCTACAAAATTTTTTTAGAATTTTTCATCCAATCTCTCAAGGGGGCATAACACTCTCGTCCTGGGGCAAACTTTGTATTAGTTTATCTTATCTTCTTTGAGCCAACGCGACAAGTTGCATTGTCTCAAAGATGGACAAAATTTAGACACTTAAAATTGTCATGTCCTAATTAAATAAATATTTTATTTATTTAATTATTTTATCTTGAGCCTTCTATTAATTAAATAGATTTTTATTTATTTAATTAATCCACTTATCCTTTTCTAACATTTTCCCATTTAAATAAATAATTTTATTTTTTAAAATTATTCGTTCACTTCATCTATTAATTAAATAGATCTCTATTTATTTAATTGATTCATTACCTTTTTCCCTCCATGACACTTTTCATTTATCTTTTGATTATATCCTAACTACCCCCTTCATATTTTATCTTTTTCTCTACATAACCTTTAATCTTAGCCGACCATTCATCTTTTCACTTTTTAATCCTATCCTTCCATTTTCTAAGGTGTCTTCTATATAAGAAGATCTTTTCATCCTTATCAACCCTAATCATTCAAGCAACTAATACTTTCAAGCGATCAAGCAACTTCACAACCACAACCCATTCTTTGTTGAACTCTTGTACACATACAAAATCTGAGAGCAATCATATCAAACAAGATCAATGGAGATAGGAAACAATGAAGATCAAACCCTACCAAGCATGTGAATGGTATAATCTTTCTATTTTGTTGTGATTTGTATTTTTTAGGTTCTTCATTGGTGTTTGGTGGATTCTTGATTATAGAACTAGGGTTTATGTGGTTGGATCTTTTATAATTTTGCAATAATTTAATCTTCGAAGTTTCACTGTATACACTTCCAAAACCTAGAATCTACCTTATGACTTCTCAAAATCTAAAACTATTCTAAAAAATCCTAACACTTTTTACATGAAATGTAGCTTAAAATACAATGTCATTTATACTTAAATATTTATTTCATGTATATAGTCTTGGGAAGAGGTAGAACGTGAGGTATATACAGGGAGAGAGAAAAGAAGTGAAAAGAAGAGAAGAACTATTTTTGCTTATTAAATACACAAACGTGTTATAGCATGCTCGCGTTATGTCTTGTCCTATCTTTCTGCACTTACTGCTGGTTGATGCACTTTTGTGGCTGCAACTCACTAATTAAAATGCCAAAATGAATGAACAAGAAAAGTTTTTGGTATATTTTTAAGTTGCTCAAATTTCTAGAAGTTTCGACATATAAGACCTATGTGGTCGTCATTAAAATGACATGAACTAAATTGTGTGTTATTGTTTTTCATTGTTCTCTTACAACATTGCTATCTAATCCTCCCATCTAATCCTATGTCATATTGCTATCATATAAGGAATGGGGCATGCTGTGTTACGATGTAGACATGTCATTTTGTAGGGTGAATAGCTCTTGCCCACTTAATTGCATTTCCTTGTATGTGGTTCACATTAAGTCATCTATCCTTCATGCTTCGTACGATGTTATACTACGTTCCAAAGCTTGCATTGAAGCGCAAAGAAGGAAGGATGCTGACAAAGTTTGTGGAAATTGGCTTTACTCCACTCAATTACGTAAACAATAGAGTTGAGCATTTCAATGTACTGATTATGTTCCATGTGACGGCATTTCTCTCTGAAACAGCTCGCGCACTTTGTCTATGCTTCCACACTTCGATATGCATTGCATACATGTAAATAGAGTATTCAAACTATAAATATCACATTAAAACCTCCTTTCCAAGGCGCAATCAGGGAAAATGCCGGTGAAGGTTGCAGGATTAGGTTTTACACCTGCATACCGTATTTGCTCGAAAAAATCTGTAAAACCTATTCAACAAATCCATTTTGAGCATAGCTAGCAATAATGGCGTTCCACGAGTTATTTTGGCATATGGAGGGAAATTCTTAAGCCTAACTTTTATCCGCAGTCTGCAATAGTTGCAGTTTTGCTTTGAGACTTTTCTTTCCCGCAAGATTAAAAAGACTATTTTTAACTTTCCCTTCATAAATTGGCAACGATTATCAGAGATGGAGAGCAATCGTCAATTTTTTTTTGCATCGTGAGTATGAAGTTTTCACGTTTAAAGGTAACTTCAAACTTTTTACTTTTAAACCTTTGACTTCCGCCTTTAAACTTTTTCTTCGTAAAGTAGCGGGATTTCAGAGGTCAAGTGCAATTGTGCTCAATCTTTAAAATTCCCTACTGTAAAAAATTCAGCAATGCAAGTTGGAATGCGATTTACAAAATTGCAACATGTTAAACGAAAATGCCTGTTTTACTCAATTGTAAATTTGTAGAAAGCACATATTTGCTGGATTAAAATTAATTTGTATGTTCTACAACCTTCCAAATTTTTGTGGATGATTATATCCTGAACTCGTTAATCTTTATGATAATTATAAATAAGTATCATGACTTAGATAATTTAATTGATCACAGAGTTTTTTTCAATGAATTCAATCATTTTAGGTGATTTAATTGATCAACGTTTGAAATTTTTGTTGAATTTAAAAAAATTGTACTTGCAAAATTTGATTTATAAATTATGAATTGCAACTTAAAATTTTGTAGTCCCATCTACTTATTAATCAACATCGATTCCTTATTAATCAACATCGATTCATGCATGCATTATGTGATTTCCAATCAGCAATAATAAGTCGAAACTTCACCATTGTTTGAGCTTTTCAAGGAGCATGTGCATTGTGTAAAAACTTGTTCATTCAAACTTAGTATTATTCTAAGTCTAGTATGTCTAAACCTCAAAAGAGTGTTTAATACATGCTGTCAAACTTTTGAAGTCTTTTTTTTCAAATATGAAACTTCTAACGATAGAAGAACAAAATTATCAAAATGTATCCCAAGATTGCGTACTTGTCAGATTACATTGAATATTTAATCTTTCACACAAATTACTAGTTTGATAAGGAAGTTGCAACTCAATTTAGACAGCTTGTGATTCTTTTAGGTGAACCAAGGAGATGGCTTGCATCTATGATCAATAGTTAACTTTTTTATTTATTTGATAAACAATTGAACAATTCAGGATGATTGAGAACATTTGCAATCAAGACTACTTGATATGGACGCTAGTGTTTTAACTCAATCAAGTCAAGAGGACAAAGAACCCTTACATATAATTTGGAATAACAACAAAACTTTTGATGAAATGATTTAATGGCATATGTCAATTCAAGAGCATGAAGGGTTTTAAAATTTGCATAGTCAATAACGAAGACAACATGTAGTTGGGCTTCAATCACGCATCATTTATTGTTGTGGTAAAACAATTCAATTTAAAATTAGAAAAACATATGCTCAAATGATCTAAGCAACATTAAACAAAATTTTAGTAATATTGTGATGATTTAATGTCTATTATAACTTTAGGTTGTCCTATTCACCATAAATTGAGGTCCTATCTTGTACTATTTTTCAATTCCTGAAGATTGATTAACCACTAAAAAATCTCTTAGTAGGACTATATAGTGATGGATTATACACTTTTGTGCTAAATTTGGGTCCTCAATCCTTATTTATTCTCCTGTTCACATACTCTTATACATTCAGACTTATCTCTACCTTAGTTGTACTTATTCACACATATGTCTTGTTTTTTACCTACATTTTCACATATCCATTATTGATCCCAAGTACCAACACATCCTATCTTAGTTCATTTCAGTATGTTTTTTTTTTATCATGAAATTGTTGACTCTCCTTTTCCACTAATTGTTGAGAGCCAACTTGATACACGTTTCTATGGGGATTCATTGTGTCTTGATATTAAAGACATTTGTTTGAACACAAATGGATACTTGAAAAACATATACAACAATGGTTCAAATATTGTAAGTTTTATGTAGCATTCTTTGAAATATTTGAATTTGGAGCACTGAAAAAAATAGTACTTGCATCAAAATTTACATCTAGATCACTTTTAGGTTTGTTTGTTTGCCAATACTTGCCCAAGGCCATAAAGTTAGTATTTGAAAAGGGTTTGACTTATTAGAACTTGACCCTCACAATTCAACAATTTTTCCAATTTATTTCTAGATAGCACTTGTCCTTACACACCGATAAAGAATAGAGAGTAACAATTACATTGAACCAAAACAAGGCAATTTACATATAGCCAAACTAAAAAATAGTCGTCAAAAGGTTAGATCCACATTAGGTGGAATCAACCCACAAAGACTTAGGTCTACACAAAGTAAAAAGTTAGGCGACACTCCAAGATCATTATTTTGTCATACTATGCAAAAACATATTCTACAAGTCATCAACATCTACTTTCTATTATCAATTTAAGAATTAAGTACACCTTTCATTGAGTTTTATTTTCCTATAATAATATTTATTATTCTTATATTTACCCAACTTTACTATCTAATTCTTAATAATTTTGATTAATTAACCCACGTAATCCATTAAGAAAAATATTTATCCTTTACCTGCTTTCCTTCTATATATTTATATTTATATTTATTCACATCGTTGTAAATTATATAATCAATTATATTCTCAAACATTGTTGCAACTAATTAAATATTGTTTGGGTATAAGTTTCTGTTTTTGATCTTTCGATAGTTTCTTGGCTGAAATTGTGGCTGAAATCTATCAATGCGTTGGTTCCACTTGTGCATCATTACTCCATATCCATGCATCTTTGATTGGTTTAGCAAAAGTTGGTAATAATTACAGCAGACAATGGCAGAGTATTTTCCTCCATAAAAGTTTGTACGTGCAGATCTTGTGCCAAATCTAACAAAATTCTTGATATGGTTATGGACATGGAAAACTAGCTCCAAGTGCCATTGTATTTGCATAAACAAAATCTATTGATGGCTATTCCTCTCATGGAACTTATATATCTATCCTCAACCTGGCTACTTGCCATGGCTTACTCTGAACACTGGGTAAGTTTTAACATTTGGCTGTGTGATGCATGCCACTTGAAATGTACATAAAAATACAAAGAATAGTCACCATGATCAGACTAAGTTGTTCTGATTTGTGCTGCATTTTCTTGGGATTTCATTGTATTTGATGGAGAGGATTTTATGTCCAGGCTACAAGATCCCAAATAACGTCCATGTTCATGGCAAGGCCATGCAACTTCTTCTCTTGGACAAGGAAGTGGAACTGGATGAGCAATGAATGTTGGCATTTCTTGCCCTGGCATAACCACTGACACTCCTATTGTATAGGAAGATATCTGCATTTAAAGCTTCCAAGGTTAGTAAAAGGACAAAAGCAAGAACACAATTCCTACATACAGAAAACAGAGATTGATTTGCTAAATAAAGCATTAAATAGTAATTGAAAGATCTCATTGATGCACATCATAGACAAAATGTCATCTGCAACTGCTTAGGTCTATGGCTACATTATGAAAAGAAAAGATGCTATGTATTAGGGGTTTCTCTTAACTACTGTATTAATATGGTAAGATAGTTTTTTGCAATTTCATTTTGGTCTTTGTAACAGTTCATCTAAGTTGTAAAGTATATCTGCTTAAATACCTCTCAGCATTTCACTTCGTTATTGACAACTTCTCAAAAATTTAAAAAGGGATCTGATACATTCCACTTGAAACATCTTGCACTTAAAATATTATCTTAGCTCTTGGGGTAGATCTAATGGTCAAGTCATTGGAAAACATGGATGATGGTTGCAGGTTCAACTTTCTGAAGCAGCAGGTTTGGAATTTGACAAGCTATATTGACATGTTATTTTTTTCTAAAAACGTATATATACACTTCAAATTATTAATAAATCGTAAAATATTATAATAGGTAATATATATAGGTAATATTTTAATTTAAAATATTGATATATATTATTTAAGAATGTTTATTATAAAAATATAAATTTATTTTAAAAAAGTAAGATATATTTGATTCTAATTTTATAATATTTTAATATGAATTTTCAAAATAATTTCTATTTTCTTAAGTGAATTTAGAAACTTAGTCAATTTATTTTCTAAATAATTTTAAGAAGATTGTCTCAAATATTGATTTAGAAACTTGTTATAACTGAAATACTAAAACATAGTTGTTTCTAATTTTTAAACTATTTTAATATGAATTTTTAAAGTTGTTTCTATATTCTATTAGAAATATGTATTATGTTATTATTCTTTTTATTTATCAATAAAATGTAAGTTTGTAATTGTACTTCATTTTTCTCATTATTGATGAAATTGGGGAGATCTCAAATATTAATTTAAAAATAAAATGTAGTTATTGTGAGAAGGATGATACAAAGAAGATTTTTTTTTACAATAAATATTTTTTTTAAAACGTCAAATAAAAGGCATTGAAATTACCAAACCGTCATAAAAAATTGATAGGACAGGACCGTCAAATTCCAGGCCTGGAGGGCAGCTCATGCAGATGGAAGTTATAATGGGTTTTAAGAGTTCGCTTCATGGGTCCCACCAGGTATTGCTTCACTATTTATTTATTTTTCCAGATAATGTACAGCTAACAGCATTACAATCTGGAAAACATGCATACAGATGCAGCTGTGTTCAATCCAATTTAATATGATTACATTTGGGGTGTTACTTCTAGAACTACATGAACTTAAGTTATTGGCAGTTTGCTTATGATTAATTTTAACGGCTACTAAAGCTGAACAGGTTCTGCAGCAGGTGATCAGATATGATATGGTTTGATTCCATTCTATTTCACAGACTGAAGTCATTTCTTTCCAACTCAAGTCAAAGTAGATATTTTGAATCACATTTGGCTCATACTAATTTTAACAATATATAATCAAATCAGGCAAGGGTGAATATCATGGCATCTGAATTAACTGGAATTAGTTTCATGACAAAACCTGAATTTAGGATAGCTAAAACAAATTTCAGTTAGGATTATAACAAAGGTTTTAGTGCCAATATCAGTTTTCTACAGAATAACACGAGGACTCATCAAACAATACACAGACCCAGATAATCTGAATAGGGTAAAAAAATTGTTTAACACAGACATCAAGTTGTAATCTTTATAACTTTTTCTCTATTTTATCATTACTAATGTAGCAATGAGAAAGAGAGAGAAAAAGAAGAAATGATATTCACCCGGATATCATACCGACAGTGTGTTTATGAAAAGATCAATTGTCCTGCATTAGTGGTATATACTCATGGATGCATAGAAACTCAATTTACTCTGTGCTGACAACTTTTTTTGGATCTAGAATCAAATTTAATTCAATCTTTGAAGATAACAATATATCCATGCAGCATCCTTAAAGTTGTTTTTTGTGGTTTTGACTAGAACTCAGTGACTTATATTTCAATCAAAATATAATGGGAAAAATGAAAAGATTTGGAAGCATAATACTTACAGCAGATGAATGGTCAAGTTTATCGAGTAACTGCATCTGGGCTCGAACTAAAGCTCTGTCACCGGTGTTTTGAACTGATGAAAAAGAGGGCCCTGGTCTTAAAAAACGTTCAAATATTGCCATCACCAGAAACATTGAAATGAGGATGGCAGTGGCTACAAAACCAAAAGACACTGCATTGACAGAGGCATCAAAATCCTTCCAGTGAGCCTCTCTATCAACATCTTGAGGCACTTCTTCAGGTGGGGGGAAATTCCATGTGTGATGACTCCCTGGGAACTTGGGGCTTTCTGAATTATAATCATTCATGGTGTAAAATGGTTTCTCTTCTCTGATAATTGCTTACTGCCCAATACAAACCGAAACAAGAAAAATACTAGGCTGAAATAAAAAGTTAAAGGTTGTGAAATGGAATTATGAGAGATAATACAGTCATCAGGTCCAGAAGTATTTTTTGTCCTCTGAATTTCAGTAAAAATGACTGCTTTCTTGAGTAGATGAAAACCAGATCCGATGTAGCATCCAATCCATTGACCGCAAATCTAAGCAGTGGCTCACAAGGAATGCACTAGATGAAGATTTCATTGGAAAGGAGAAAAAGATTTCCAAGAATCAATAGGTAACTGTGGTTGGTCTCTAGCTATACCTGCAATGCACCCTCATGAAAGTTAGGAGGAGCCATAATTTGCAAACCACAAGTAAAAGTACCAAAAACCATGCAAATGCACAAAAAATACCCAAACCCATATAGATACAGAAATTTAGATATGCATTGATGAAGAGAAATTAATATATATATCTATTGACTGGCAAAAGGAGGCATAATCAATACTAGAATCCTCAACCCTAGAAGATGCACACTTATATAAGCATTAAGAATCCAAATCACAATTCATAGTGTACCACAAGAAAATTAAACAAAATCAAATTCAGAAGAGGTTGCCTTGAGAAGCCAAATTGAGAATACAGAGGCAACACATTGAACTATGGATATGAAAAAATATAAGCACAATTCCGTAGCCACCCTAGGCGCCAAAATTCATGAGATCGAGACCCATACACCCACAATGTGGAACAAATGTAAAATTCTTCAACAGTGAGACATTTACACGACAATCCAAGAATGTAATGCAGAAGTTGCAGAAAAACTCTCACAAATTGAGATGATTATAGGTGGATAGCTGTTAGGGCATCCGGGTGGTCAAAACCAAGACAGAGAATTCATAAATCACTGGATACAAAATGGAAAAACTTCCCAAATAGCTGCAGGCACACAGGCATAGGATGAACAACAAAAGCAAAAGGTGCAGAAAAAACTAACTGAATTCTAAAACCTTACACATTCATATTCAGTTAACAGCAGCAACACAAATTGCACCAGTATTTGCCTTGTCTGCTTGAAGACCTAAACAATTTTCCAAACTCTACATACCCACAATATATTTTCAGTAGAATCCTAACGGGATATATTGAACCACACAATGAACACAAGTTGAAAACCATATAATTCCTCAAACCCTGATATACATTTCATGCACATCAAATCATTAACTTTTATACTAGAACCAAAGTTGAAAAGAAACAAACAAGCAGATGCCTCTTTGCCAGTTCACATGCTATAAATAAAATCAAAGTGCCAAAATTCTTCCAACACCCAAAAAGATGAATAAATTCCATTACCACAAACAAACCTCTAAAGCCAAAAAATATTGAAATTCTTTAAGATGCCATGACCTTAACGATGCATAAATTGACATGCCCAACCATAAAAAAATGACAGAAATTAGCACACCACAATAAGGAAAAGCATAATTCGACACACCACCGAATAGAAAAGGGAAAAAGAAAAAAAAAAAAAAATTGGCCCAAAATTCTCCAAACCTTCCAAATGTTCTACTTTCTTTGCAAAAGTTGATGCATACACTAATCTTTCATGAACAGCCAAAAGAAAATGCTAGTCTTCTCTGCCTCCTGACAAATATCTAATCCATCAACCTGACATTACATTTTAATATACATATCCTTTCTTCAAAAACTTACTGATTGGACGAGTTGACATTGAAGCACAATGAGGAAATCACAGAAAATTTCTCTATCAAATGATGAACCATTGTCGTTTACTGGGAATTTAGTAACAAATATGAGCTATCCTTTTCTGGCACTTGAGGGGGAGAAGAAAAAAATTGCAGCAGAGTGGAAATAGAATGAGTATATTGTACCTGGAAGGGAAAATGATGGCACCCACAATATGATCATGATAGTCTGTGCAGGTGAGAGTGGGCATAGTCTAAGCTTGCTAACTTATTATTATTGTTATTGTGTCTGCAAATGTACTCTATAAAAAGGTGGTCCCTTCCTTTAGCTATATATATTTCATTATGAGTATCAAACGCGCATGCATTGCAATGCCCAAGGCATTTTCTTATATTTTACTTGGGAAATTTGTTTCTAAGCAGACTTTAGCATGGAAAACTGTGGAAGAAGAGAAATTAGGTGGAGAAGGGATAAATAGGACAAATTAGAGGGAGGAGGGGGGGAATAAAGTAGTATGTTTGATTCTTCTTCCTCTCTAAAACTTCAAACTTGTGCCCTGGTCCCAAGATAAATAGTATTTCAAGGTGTCTCCTTGAGAGCCGACCATGGGGGATCAAGTATCACGTGCATGGGGAGGCGGAGGAGCCCTAGCACATGCACTTGCACTCATTTTTGTGGGCCTTTCCGACATTTATGTGTCCTTTATTCCAAATAATATAGGGTTTTGTTTGTGGACCTTCCTCGGTAGATTTGGGTTTTCAAAGTTTGTTTGGCTATAAGTGAAACTTGTTGGATGATGTTATTTTGGTTGTCCTTTGTTTAGTTTGATTTTGGGTTGGGAGGTTTAAGTTTTATATAGAAGCTATGGGTCTTGTTTGGGTTTGGGTTTGGCTTTGGGTTTGTTGTTTGTTTTTTGTAAAGATGGTTAAGTTAAATTTGTATGGGTGGTGTAGTTGGTTAAGGGTTTGGGTTCTTTTCATATAGGTCTTGAAGTCGATTTTCGTTGGTCGGTCTACCTTGATGTGTGTGGCTTGGGGTGTTGTGCACATCCCTAGGGGATTAGTATCGTCTCTTCTCGCTCCATTGGACCGCAACTTGGCAATCAAAAAGTAAGCCCAAGGCAACGTCTAGGGGAATAGTCTTGTCTCTTCTCACCCCATTGGGCCCCAACTTGGCAATCAAAAAGTAAGCCCGAGGCAAGGTCTGGTGGGAATCACTTAGAAAAGACACGGGGATACCCTTGGTGCAACAAAAAGGAAAAAGAAAAAGATTGTTGAGTTAAGATGTAGAGATGAGTATGTGTTTGTGTTTGATTGTCAATTCTTTAGTTAAGATGGTTGGTTAAGATGTAAAGGTGAATATTTTAGGTAGAAGATCAATGTTTAAATTTTAGTGGAATGAGAGTTTCAAATATTTGATATTTGGTTAGATTTTTACTATGTAGATAAACTAAACGAAAAGTAAATTTTAGTCTAATCACACTTGAGACTTCTTTTAGTTAAGATGTTGCTTATGACCATTAAAATTTCCTCTTTATGATTGAAAAGTTGTGTCTCATTACTTAAACATTTGTTGAAACTTGTATCTTTTGATTAAAAAACTAAAATCGAGGGCTTAATTTTATCAAAATTATGTTGTACTTTTATGATTGTACCTCTTGATTGAGGGCTAAATTCAAAGATTTAATCAAGCCTAAGCCTTCTTTTAAAGATATTGGTTATGTGACATGTCCATAAAAAAATTCTCTTTTTGGTTGAGAAGATGTACCTAATTACCTAAACACCTATTAAAACTTGCATCTTTTGATTCAGAAACTAAAACCAAGGATTTGATTTTGTCAAACTTTCTTGAATTCGCATGATTGTACCTTTTGATTTAGAAGTTAAAATTGAAGGCTTAAGTCTAAGAAATTATTGAACTTATTTTGGGGCTTGCATGATTATATCCTTTTTTGTTCAATCAATCTAAACTTTTAGCCTTTTTCACTTCATTCATAAAACGTTTAAAAAATATCTCTTAAATAAAAAGCATACACGACATTATTAAACTTAGATTATCATTAAGATATTTATTCGACCTTACTATCTTCTTATTAAAATATATTTTTTAATGTGAATAGGGGAACCCTCTTTGCAATTATTTTTTTGACATTTCTTAAGGGTTTTCAATAGCCACTCTAAACTGAGTAAAGACCCTCTTACCTTTTACCTCTAGTGCATTATGTTTAATGTTCCACCTTAGTATTAGATAGTAATTAGACATGGTTTAATAATTGGTGAGATAAATGTTGCCTTAAATTTTGAAAATGTCTTCTTATTATACTTCAAATTAATATCCAACGTGGTAGGATAAACCTTCTTATCTAGTATGTAAACATGATATTATTATATTTTACTAAAAATCTAGCTAACACAATATTTTTGATGATAAGATGTAGAATTTAGTTTTCTAGAGCTACTTGTTGTATGTCTTTTTTTTTAAAGTTTAAACTTAAATATACTTATATTTAATAATTGACTTTTCTAATTATCAATTTATATTAAAATAAAAAACATGTATATTAGACAACCTCAAATCAAAAGTTTGTTTAAAGGTAATGTATATACAAGAAAATATAATAATTTTACAAAAATGATAAAAGTACATATTAATAAAACTATGCATCAAAGGTAGAAACACTTCTAAGGAAACATAGTCATTGGAGTAAATACAAAGCTAAGATGACAAAAAAACATAATAACATATGTATTGTAGCCAATTTCAAACAAACACATCTTAAAGAGATATGGTACAATAATTCTAGGTTAGTTGATGATTTTTAGGTTAGTTAAAGATTATTGTTCATTTGGAAAAGAGGCAAAAAAAAAAAATTAAAAAAAAAATCTTACACCACTCAATCTATGACATCTTTGTCAACATAGTGTGCACTTAAGATATCCCAATTATATAGCAACCTCATTAATGAAATTGTTATTGCTCCTCATGCATTTAGTGTGTGAACTTATAGATTCATACATTATTTAGTTAATATTATAAGTGTTAACCATTTTTAAAAAAATTCTTATTTAAAAAAAAATTCTTATTACACTCTACACAATGAAACTTATACCTATTTTAAAGGTGACACATAGTTATTATCTAACGGATATGATTAAATCATTGCAATTGATCAATGAAATTATTATTAACAAAGTGGCAATGATAACTTGATTCAAAGTAAGCATGATTTACATAGGCAATGGAAGAATATTTTAGAGGTGTATGATGAAGACGATTTTAGCTTCATTGACTCACCAATAGAACTTCACAAGAGCAACATGCCAATAAAAATATGATTGATGAACTAGATGCAAGATAATGCTAGAATGATTGTTCTTGTATGATTCTAAGGTTCTCTTTCATAATGTGAGATGACAACTACTACTACTATGTTTATTAATTTTAAGCCTCTAATATTAAAGAGCGAAAATTGATAAGAGTTATAATGACACTACAAATATGAGATGTAGATAAGGAGGGATATGATACTTAAATTTATTCTGAAGCTTCCTCAATGTTGTTATTAATTTACTCCATCAAAATGGTTTCCCTTTCTTTGTCTTTTTCTTTCATTTCTCCGTTTTCTCTACCTCTATCCTTTAACACACTCTAGTTAAAAGTAAGAAATATTGTAAAATACATGATCATACAAGGGATTTACCCCTTTGAAACATAGAGGAAGATCATCCTTTCAATGGCGATCTATCTATTTAATAAGGCTTTGAAATTTCCTATTAAGTTAATTGACAAAGAAACTATAATGATAAAATTTCTTGCTAATAGTTTTGGGTGACTATATTGGGAATGGAATGGTGCACTTAATTACTAAATTATAAATTAAATCTTTCACTTTCAAAATACGATTGTAAAATCTATTGATTTGAAGCTTAAATATGATGAATATAACTCATCATATTAAAATTAAAATTTGTATTATCATTGACCAAGGTCTACTTTATGATTGAAAAAAAATAGTAGCATGGATAGCTAGTGGCAAAGAGAAGAAATAAAAAAACCATAGAGTAGTATAAATTAAGGGTTGATTGGGTTCTTAAAAGTGACGGTGTTTAGACAATTTTTTTCTCTCCATGTCTAATTTAAAAAAATATATATTATTGAGGTTGCTAATGATCTAAAAAAAAGTATCTAATTTTTGAAGAGTTTTGTGGAGTTGTGCATGCCAATAAGAGAGAAAAGTTCCCACTTCAAAAATTGCACAAGGTAAAGCAAGTAAAAGAAGATGGAGATATAGGTTTTGACATTAAACACAAGAATGAAGAACCTTTCACAGAAAAATCAAATAATTCAACTAGAAAGAAGACTATCCTTATGATTTTCAACATCTTGAAATTATAATCCCATCTACCCAAGATTGCCTTTGGAGGCATATAAAAAAGAATTAGTTTAGTAGGTCCTAAATGAGAAACCAAAACTGTAGTCATAGACACAAGATATTGGAGGTGTTATTGACATTCCAATTATATTTGTGAAGAAAAAATATGTATATCATACTTTTTATGAATGCAAACAATGTTTATGTTCTTATTATTCATAATAATGTGTGTGAATTCATATTTATCTTCTTATACATGCTTCATATTGTTCTCAAAGATGCAATCAAGATCATGTTACAATTGTTGCTCATAAATTTGCATATTTATCTTTGTCTTCTCCAAAATTATATCATATAGGTTAATACTTTTCCAAACCTATAAATGATTGTGTGTAATTACGTTGTTTCTATTCTTCCCTTATAAAAAAATTCACATTGAATTCTAGTGTCTTTACTTTCCATATTTGTGTCTTGTGTGTTTGTTTGTTTCTCTAAGTTACAACCACATGTTTTTGGAGTTCTTGCCTTAGTGGTATCTCTAGCAGATTTATATTCTTCCATAAAATATCCCTAAAATATATAAATGGATATTCTCAAGCACATAAAACTTGGGAGTTCACCATCTCTTAATTTGATTATTTGTAGCAAGTAGAATTAAGGGTAATGGAAGAGTTAATGACCATTATTCTCAAATACTTATGGATGTACAAACTCTATTCTATCATGTGCAAGGTGAAATATTCCAAAACTCTTAATAGTAGTACCTACTTGGATCTTGGGTCAATATCCATGAGCAAGTTGCCACCTAGTGAACAACCAGAAGGATGCGTTCAAATTCCTTCCTTACTTAAAAATATGTAAGTTAAAGTTCATCACTTTAATATTAGTATAAAATCTTACTATAATATTTTTAAATGATTTTAATTATTTGTAATAAACCGTATTAAATAATTCTTAGAGGATGAGAAGGTAAAAAAGATGGAATATGATGTGTATTACATTTATTGTCAATCTATATTTTGTCTTGACATTTACATGTGATAGTATTTATGAAGGTGATAAGAATACAAAACCCATTATCATCTCTTTTGAAGAAAGTATTCTAGAGTTGGTCCAAGATTAAAATAGTTTTCATGTGTATAACCACACTACAAAAGTAGAGCTACCATCATTGAGAAGGTATTGGAGAATATTATGAAATAACATACTCTACATAGAACACTTAAAGGCCTTTAAAACTTGAAGTAAATACAATGGGTAGGTATCGAGCTAAATTCCACAACCTTTATTAGCATTTTCCCATCCTAATTCAATATTGGAACTCCAGTATAGGTTACAAGCATATATCAAAGACTAATTGATTGTGAATATTTGCCAAATATAATTGTTACAAAACCCATGGAAGGCACAAAAATTATTTGATAAAATGTTTCACATAATGTGCATCTCTAGTAAAAGCACACAATATTTTTGATAAAATTCCTCACATAATGTGCATCTATGTCAAAGAAACATCATTTGTTTGAAAAAAACATGTCAAATAAATTCAAGTATAAAAAATGAATGTAAGTTGTTTAACAAAACATCTCAAAGCATTATGACACCATGAAATGCAATGATTACACAATATGTTAAAAAATATTTGGAGAATTTAATAATTGATAACATTAAAGCTAATTCCAATGAATTTAACTAGCATTTCCATAACTTAGGATAAAATGAAAACTTTTAAAATGGTATAGATGTCCAACAAAGTATAAAAGATAGATAAATTTCATCTATCAATACATATATTTCTATGGAAAATATGAAATTATAGATAACGCCCATAAATTATTGGACACAATGCATCACATAATGTTTATCTACAAGAAAAGAAGTGCTCAAATTGTATGGTAAGGAACTCTCAATGACGAGCTATATTTTAAATGTTGATAAGGAGTCTCCATTTTTAAAAATATGTGTCATTGGTGAGGATTAATACACATCATTCCTAAAGTTTGAAGCAATTCTAAGAATTGAATTGGTAATGGATAAAGTAAATTATCAAATAATTATTCGAGATGGCAGGAGCTTCCTCTCTGCAAAAACTATTACCTGTTAATGGAGATTGGGAGAATGGGGAGTGTGAAATCGACTTGACCAACGATATTGAGGAGGATAAATCTTTGTGGGTAGATTTAGCAATTATTGGTAGAATCGTAGGACTCAAACTGTCAAGAGCCACAATCAAAGAATGGATTGCCAAGCGATGGGGAATGAGACTAGTGATAAAATTCATACCTAGAGGATTCTTTGTGGTGGTTTTCATAGACAATTCAAAACGGAATAAAATATTGTGCAAAGAAAACTGGTTTGTAGGCGAACATCCAATCTACATTCAGCCATGGTCACCGAATTTTAATCCTCTTCCGCTAGCGGTATATGATAAACTGGTTTGGATTAGACTGTACAATCTTCCAATTGAATATTGGGGGGATCATAGTCTGGAGAAAATAGGCAGGTCATTGGGGACTCTGCTTGAAATTGGTGAGGATATTGTGGAAAAGGATCTGTATACTTATGACTGGTTAAAGATCGCTGCGGTTAAGGAAATCCCAACTTATATCTTTTTAATCTCTTTGGAAGGAAAATGGAAGCAACAAGTAGAGATTGAAAAAGACATAATGACTTGTAATCGTTGTGGAAGTAGATTTCATTCAGAAAGGGATTGCAGGATTATTTGTCAGGAGAGCCTAGAGAAGATCTTCTCAGAGGACAAATCCCAAGCAACACTGGGCGGAGAAGAACAAACCCAATAAGGATATCCTCTGCCTTCCCTCCATTGCGGGCTCGAGAAAAGAATCCGGTGGGACGATATCAGGACAAAACATTAATCCTAGGAAGGAGGAATCTAAGGCCCAAATGTTGGAGGATTCAATATCTAGTGGTCAACAAGCAATGGAGAAGAAGACCGAAGTGGAAAATGTTGAGACCATTTCTTCCTCTTGTTCGGAGAGTGATTATGAAAGAGGTTTTGAGGAAGGTGGAGAATAGAGTGACAGACTGGATAGGCTTGATCCTAGATGTATCAGTCAATTTGCTAATGTCCTCTTGGGAAGAGCCAAGGGGAGAAGGGGCAAGAGAAGTCACAAACACGTAAGAGAAGATAGAGCATCTAAAAAAAGGTATTGTTAGTGTGGTGGAATTCATGAGAAGAAGCAAGGGAGGATGCCCCTCCCTTGGATGGAATTGAATATTCTTACATGGAACGTCAGGGTATTAACGACCCCTGACAAAAAATGCTTGGTCAAGAGGACAATCAGTAAATTAAACATAGATGTGGCCCTGTTTCAGGAGACCAAGCTAAGTGATGAAAAAATGACGAGGTTTCTGAAAGCTATGTTTAATGTTTATGGTCCTACTAAAACATAAGAGAAGTTTCAGGTTTGGAAATAAATTTATTCATTTGTGGGTACTTTAGCAGTTAACAATGTCATTGTAGCCGGAGATTTTAATGCAATGCTGGAGATGGAAGAAAAAACCGGAGGACTGAGAAAAAGCTCTAGAGTTATGGATGACTTTAGGGATTTCATTGAGACCATTAAGGTGGTGGATTTTATCCCTAATAATGGCAGGTTCACTTGGACAAACAGAAGGCTCAACTTCTCAAATATATCAGAGAGATTGGATAGATTTTTTGTTGGAGACTTTGGATTTTGGGTCAGTTCGATCTTTCCACATCAATTATCCCTCAATCCGGATCTGATCATTTTCCACTGGTATTGGAGTTGGAGCAAGAAAAGATCAAACAAAGAAGCTACTTCAATTTTCTCAGCATGTGGTGGAGGGATAATGGCTTCTTAGATAAAATGAGGGAGTGGTGGTCAAAGGCAGACATTTTGTTTAGGCTCCCCAAGCTATTATTTTGTTAGGAAATTGCAATTTCTCAAATACAAGATCAAAATTTGGAACAAATTATCTTTCAAGAACATCTTCTCTAAAAAATTGAGATTAGAAGAGGAATTAGAATTGCTCAACTCTAGAGTGATGGCAGTTGGTATGACCAATGTTGAATATGAAAGGGAAAAGAGACTGAAAGAGAAATATCAAGAAATCTTAAAGAGGGAGGGAATATATTGAAGGGACGAATCAAGGGAGATGTGGATTGCAGATGGTGATACTAATACTAAATTTTTTCATGCCTCAGTCAAGGTGAAGAGATCTCTCAATAAGATCTCTGCAATAAAAAATGGTGATGATAGGTGGTGTGTGTCCTCGGAGGATATTGAACATGCATCCATTGAACACTTTGTAGAGGCCTTGGGCATAAACGTCTCTCTGGTTACTGATAACTTTCCGTTGGTGGAGGATTCCTTAGCAAATCTGGTGTCCGAGGAAGATAACAATTTGTTGTTGGCCCCGTATTCTCTTGAAGAGGTGAAAGAAGCTACTTTTTTCCCTCCATCCTCACAAAGCTCTCAGACTGGATGGTTTTACGACAGAAGTCTTTCAGAAATGTTGAAATTTTATGGGGGATGATAGCTGGAGGGTGGTTGAGGAATTCAGGAAGAGGAGGAAGTTCGTCAAGGCTATCAATCATACGATGTTAGATCTCATTCCCAAGAAGCAATGTTGTGAAACAATGGTGGACTTCCGTCCTATTTCTCTATGCAACTCTATATATAAGATTCTAGCTAAGGCGATGTCCAGTAGATTGAAGAAGATTCTCTCAAAGTTGATATCAGAAAATCATAATGGTTTCACTCTAGGAAAAGAGACCATGGACAACATTGTTCTCGTGATGGAAGTGCTTCATTCAATGGTCAAGGAAAAAGTGAAAGGTATGGCCATCAAATTAGACGTATCCAAAGCCTATGATAGGGTTATTTGGAACTTTCTAATTCATGTCTTAAGGAAATTTGGTTTTGACTATAATTGGATAGATTGCGTCAAGTTTTGTATTTCTATTGTAAGCTTTTCTCTATTGGTGAATGGTTCGGTTTGTGGATTTTTTGAGGCTACTAATGGTTTGAGACAAGGCGATCCGCTGTTTCCTTTTCTTTTTGTGCTGGTAGCTGAAGTGTTGAGTAACAACATAAAAAATCGTAGCAGGATGGGTCTGTGGAGGGGCATTAGAGTCCATCCTCAAATTGAGCCTATCACTTACTCTCAATTTGTAGATGATACACTCTTCTTTGGAGTGGCCTCGATGGAGGAGGTGATAGCCATTAAGGACACTCTAGATGAATATGCGACCGCCTCTGGTCATTTTATGAATAAGGAGAAATCACATATTTACTTCCTAAACACAAGCAAGTAGCTTCGAGCCAAGATTGCAAATAAATTGGAATTTCAGATCGGATTATTTTCTCTTAAGTATTTGGGTATTCCCATTAATGCGAGAGCAAGGCAAACTAAAATTTGGGAGGAAGTGATCAATAAGTGCAAAGCTAAATCTATTTTGTGGAAGAACAGATGACTTTCCTAAGCAGGTGAGATTCAGATGATTAGGTTAGTTCTATCGACAGTACCAATTTATAACATGACTTGTTTCAAGATGACGAACAATGCCTGCAACAAGCTTGATGGATTGCTTAAGAAATTCATATGGGAGGGAGCAAAGGATGAGAGGAAAATACCTCTTAGCAATTGGGATATTGCTTGTCTCTCAAAGGAGGAAGTAGGAGAGGGGCTCAGGAAAATGGGACTTCAAATTATGGCTCTAGGAGCTAAATTATCCTAGACAATGTACAATCACCCGGAGAGACTATGGTGTAGAGTTATGAGATGTATATACTTGGATTCTGAGGATGCAAAAAAAAAATTTACAATTGCTAATGTTGAGAAAGGCTCAACAGTATGGAATTTTCTATGGGAATGTAGAAATCTCATCACTGACCACTTATCCTGGCAGATTGGGAATGGAAGAAAACCCGATTTTTGGTTTGATTCATGGGGGGAGGTGAAAGACCCTTGATAGACTTCTTCGAAGATCATAATTGGGTATTGCAAGTCCAGGAGAGTGTAGGGGAAAAGGTAATGAATTACATGGATGGGTCTGGTCAGGAGGGAAATAGAGTTAGGTGGAAGAATATAAATATAGGAAGTATAGAGTTTTGTACCAAACTGGATTCCTTATTGAAACAAAGGCCAATTTTTTGCACAGTGGTAGAGGACTTGCTTTCATGGTGTGTCTCTAAATCAAGAGACTACAAAGTTAAATGGGGATATGAAGTTCAAAGGAGAAGATCGAGAAGTCCATGTTGGCCATATAGATTGTGTTGGCATAGGAGAAGTTTACCCAAAGCAGGTGCTTACTTATGGATTGCTTTACACGACAGAGTACCGACAGGGAATAGGTTAAAAACTATAGGCATCGTCAGACCAAGTTGGTTTGTCATGTGTAGGTGGGATGAGGAATCAGTTAACCATCTATTGTACTCTTTCTCGGTGGCGAATTCATGTTGGGAATGGTTGTTCGATATGGTTGAACTGAAAACTATCAAGAATGAAGAGATGAAGGACCTCCTTAGTTCATGGCCTAATTGGTTTAATTCCAAGTGGGGGGATGTTTGGGTAGTAGGCCCAACTTTGCTAGTCTGGCATTTGTGGAAAGAAAGGAATAGAAGAATTTTCAAGGGATGCAGTCTACCCAATGACAAATTAATACTCAAGATTAAAGAAGCCATGAAGGAAGTAGTTAGTTGCAATTTAAAGAAAAAACAAGTTAGAAGATATACAAATTGGGACAAGGTAATGGAAACCAAATGGTCATTCAAAGAGACAGGATAGGTGTAGATGAAGGTCAAGAAGGTGGACATGCAGAAGGTTAGATGGAAGGCGCTTGAAAAGGGATGGATCAAACTCAATTTTGATGGCACTAGTAAAGGAAATCCTGGAAAGGTTGGGTTTGGGGCTGTCCTAAGGAATGAGGAAGGGTGCTTCTTACAAGGAGTCTATGGTAATCTCAGAGAGAGTACCAATAATAAAGAAAAAACTAGAGCGTTGGAAGTAGGATTGGAATTATGTGCAGGCAAAGGTCTTTTGAAAGTAATCATAGAAGGGGATTCACAATTTTTCATTAATGGGGTGATAAAGAGGAAGTTTATAAATTGGAAGCTATATAGGTGGCTTCCAAAATTAATTGTGTGTTAGAAAAATTTGGGGAATATGGCCTAGTTCACACCCTCAGAGAAGGCAATAAGGTGGCAGATTTTTTGGCCAATATGGGAGTCGAAACCGAGGAGAACTTTTAAGATGATTAGCCCTAAAGATATTTCAAAGGCGCTTGAAAAGACTATGCAGTGTGATAGGTTTTCTCCTCCCCATTTAGGAATAGGGTGAAGTACTCTCCTTATCTCAGCAAGTAGTAGGAGTAGGTGTTCATTTCATAGGCTTTATTCATAGAAGGAGGGAATGAGTCCTTAAGCCATGTTTTATGAGAGTAATCTATCTTTTCAGATGATATACGAAGGTGCAGGAGGAATTTGTCATGTAACTGACTGCAAGAGGAGATTGTAATCAAGTAGTAAAGATTGGCACCAAAATCGCAATGCATTGGACAAAGAGTTTGGAAGATTTGTTTGATAACCAATTTGATTTAAAGACTTTCATCTTGATCTGAGGAAAAATATTGTGGGCAGATTCAATAGTGAGAGGGTAACGAAGAAATAAGAGAGACAGGGTTTTTAGGTATTACATCAGGATGGCATCATTTGCTGCTATGAACTATATGAATTGTGAAGAACTAGTTGAGAGACAATGCTTGGATTTGTTCAACACAGAGGAGGACATTTATATGGTAATCTTGGAGATGGTAGACGTATCACTCAACTTAGAGAGGCATTGGTGCGATGGCTTTATTTATGAGGCGATGCTAGCTCCCATGGTGGATGTTTTGGAGTCGAAGGAGAAATGCTTAGAATTAAATGGGGGCTTTGTGAAAGCAATGAACAGGGATGCAGTAGCCAATGCCCTATTTGAATTTCAGGATGGTTTGAAGGAAAGCATACTGCAGGTTTATTTTAATCCATCAACATATTACTCCTCAGACTCGGAAGAAGAATCGAAGACGGAAGACGATTAGGATGAAAGATATGAGTAGGGAGGGGAGGAATCAGACGACCTTGATTCAAAAGACAAGGAGGAAAATAAGAGAAAGGAAAAGAAGAGGAGAACGAGAAGGTTTGTCACAAATGCTTGGCCAATATTTAGACAAGGGGTGATGAAAAGCGATCTAACATAGTTCAGACAACTCAATAACTCGGATGACTGGTAGCTAACAGAGGAATCCTCAAACTCCCTGTTCAGGATAGGAGAATTGGTGTCACAACTCCTACATTATCTCATGTAAATGATCATCATATTTGCTATATCAGTGTGTTGGTCATAGGTAAGTAGATGTTTTTGTCATAAGGAAATAATTGTTCTTGGTTATAGGGTAGTTGGGTGTTTGGGGTGTGTGGTCTGGAGAGGCATAGTTTGTAATGTTTTCCATGTAACCTTTTTTGAAAACAATATAAGGAGCTATCCCCATCAAGAATAACACTTATCCTTAAAAATAAATAAATAAATTATTAAATAGTTATCTCCTAATACATAATATGCAAAAATTCCTCTTGTTTCCATTAGGAAACATTGCCAACACAAGAGATTTTCCTAGAATTTGTATTGACAAGTTAAGAAAAGATTGTAGGATGCTAATTCCTTAACTTTGTTTCATTGGAATGATGATGAGTCAAAAGGATTTTGGATAGAATAGAGATTTAATACAGTTTCCAAGGTAGATGTAAGGGGAAAGCTTGAAATATACTAATAAAAAATGTTGTACATAAGACAATATCCAAGCTAGCAAGTAATCTAAGTTTTCACTATCTAGTTCTAACAATTCAAATGCTAATACAAAAATATTGCAAATTTCACATATAACTACTCTAATAGCAATTGAAGCAAAATAAAGTATTGTTAAGATTTCAAATAAGAATTTTATTTTGAGGAAAGTATGGTTTTATGTTAGTAAGGGTTTTTCAACCCTTCTCCTAATGTTAAGAAGAAAAAAATGCAATTTTTAGACTATGAAACAAAAAATAAAAAAAGAAAAAAAAATCAATTTGTGGGCTATAATGTTTATTTTTAGCCATAACTTCTAGGGATGCCTAGTACATAGATCTCTATGAGCTATATAATTTAAAAAAAATATCACTAGCAACCCCCTAGATCAAAAGTTATGAACTTCAAAAGTTGGGATTTTCGTATTGGAAATGTAGAAACATCTATGACACATAAAATAGTTGTAATAGGGAGTTACAATCATTTACTACAATATAACATGTGTTACAACACATCATAAGGCATATTTGAATGGATATAATGAAGCCAAAATGAAAATTCCCAATTTGGTGAATGTATTATGATGATTATATGATAGATGGAAGGAATATGCAATTTTACTCATGGTGGATTTTGATGCCACATTTTAGGTGGGTTTAGCTTATGGTTTTTTATATACCTTTTTATAGTTTTGTGTACTATTTATCATATTCATTGGGGTTTTGAGATTGAGTTTTTGATTGGGATTTTTTAGGTAATTTTATGTTGCTAAAACTACTCCAAATATTTTGCTAGCAATACTCATGTAAGGCCTTCAAATATACAAATGTATTGTAACCTTTAAATATTTAATAATACTTCATTTTTTTTTTTATCGTGAGGTTTTCTCCTAAATTGGTTTTCCCCATGCAAGTCATTGTGTTATCGAATATTATTTTATTGTGTTTATTCCTTGTAACAACAAAGAGTTTATTTGCACATACCTCCTCACATAGATTATCTTGTAGGAAGTATATTCCACACCTTTGTTTCCTTTTAGTTTATACCATAAAAACATTATTCTCATAGATACTAGCTAGTCATTTCCTCATGAGGATGTAGAGAGAACTTGTATGAAGAGTGTATATATATGCATGCTAGTCATTTCCCCATAATGTTTAAATCCTCATGAGGATATGACTAACTACATCCTACAAGTTTTCTCTATATCCTCAATGTACTCATTTATATTAATTACATTATCTATTAATATGTAATTCTTCCATCACCCTAATGCATTACGACACTTCAATTGATGCACTAAAGGGAATCTAGATTCAAATGAGCATTCTAAGAGTATATATGTGTGTATGAAGAGTGTTATTTTTTAATTTTTTTAACATATATTTATGTCGGTTGACCTAGGAGAATATGCTCCTAGAAATATTCACAATGAAAAACCTACCAAGGTATTCTCAAATACCACTATCCTATAGATATCAAAAAGGCAAAAGAAACATAAGCAAATCAAGTAAATTGAAAGCAATTTTCTTATATATATTAATAGATCAAGTCTACAAGTATAATACATTTCCATGATTGTGAACTTGATCATAATCCAAAGACTCAAAATACAGAAATAAGGTTTTAAATATTCCAATCTGAAATTAAATGGTAGAGTAATATATCTTGCTCCTAATTTCAAGACATTCTAAATTTTTGAATCTTCATATGGATCATTCACTCTTTTCCATTGAGATTAGTATCCTCATTTATTTTATTTACACTTAAATATTTGTTGTAGTTAATGCAATTTATCAGTCCCACATTATCATTATTTAATTTAGTATGATCTGTGCTTATTGATTATTGATTGTATTTTCTTTAATTACTCTAGGCTAACATTTAAAGAAATCTTATTTTCCTTTATATTTGTTATGAGCCTAATGAATCCTACACAACCCATCCTTCCTCTATGATTTCTAGATAATATTTTTAAATATTATATCTTTGATCTATCATCTAGAGTTATCTAGCATTTTATCTTAATTTGCTTATATATCTTGTGCTTAGAGTTTGAATATACATTATAATGTATCCTTTAATTCAAACTCTTTACCTATATTTAAATGATCACTTTTTAGTTGATCTACATTTATTTATTTAAATATTTAACATGCTTTTATTTTTCATTACTTATGACACATATCATTAATATAATTATGAGTTTTTATGTTATGGGTATTTATGCCTCTTTTAGAGAGTTGTTATTCTATCGTGTTATATCTTTCCCCTCTCATTCAAGTGGATAATGCAAATCATATGTTTTAAGATATGTATAGTTCACTTTTTCATACATTTTATGATGATCCCATGTCTTGTGATGATGATAAACATATACATTAAGCAAGGATATAACATGTGATTCACTTATAAATGGAATTCAAGTACCTATTGATTATATGGCTCTTTCATGTCATGATTATGTTATCCCCATAGATTCGTGTGTTATAAATGAATTACCTTATTGTATACATGGTGTTGAGTATAACAATTACCATTCTTCTACATCTCAATATGAGTTTAAATGAATACTTGTCCTTCACATGGCCTCCATTTACTTCATGAAAGGATATGCCTTGTTGATTTTTGAATGGTTTCCCATGTATAATTTATTGATGGATCATTTTATTATTATACATTACTTGATGACATTATAACACTTATCAAAGAGCTCTTCCACGATGATTGATGTGAGTTTACTAATGCATATTTATATGTGAACTCATTGTTACAATCTAATTATCAACACATAAATGTGACATTATTTTGATCAACAATTAAAGACTATGCTTGAATTGTAGAGCCCTGTAACGATTTGATTTGTCTTATTTGATCTACACTTACTTAACCACTTTGAATAAAGTTTTCATCATGTATTTTTAGACTCGATTAACATGAGGATATAATGGACTTAAATATGACCTATTATGATCTATCTTTTGATCCTTAACAATCTATTAATATGTTATATATTGTGTATTTTACAACTTACTTTTATGTCATGATAGATTCAGATAATAATATTCTTGCATGGGTAACACACATCATTTAAGGTTAGGAAAGGGAAAAGATGTCAATATACCACTATCCATCTTTCCCACCAATGGACTTAATCAACATCATATTCATCAAGATACATATAAAAGGAATAAGTATGTCATCATTCAAAATATCCATTTAGCACCCAAGTCAATCTATCTCTTTGGTACCTTGTATGTACAACACTGTACATATTGAGATATAATACAACACACCTTAGAGAAAATTCAAGATCCAATGCTATTCAATAATTAGTAACATCTTTGATAAAAAAATTTGCACCTAAGAAAGTGATTAAGGAAGTTACGTATGATGGTGGGATGTGGTGACTATATCATTAAATGATCTTTATTTTAAAATGGATCTAGGATTAACATATGCACTAAGGATCAAAGAATCAAATATAAAATCATCATTTATCTTACCATAAAAGTATTTGATAATATGCCTAGATCTAGTTTGGGTACTATTACTCTTTCGGTCCAAGCTATTCCGCATAAAATAAACATATGTTTCATTGATATCCAAAAAATAAAATTCTAAAATCCTTCTTTGGGGCCTGTGGTTGTATCCTAAGGAATTGGTTCCATCCAAATTACACTAGAGTGTTAAGTGTTAGCATAAGAAGAAGTTATGACATACCTATAAATCCTTATCCATGTGATAAATGTTCTATAATTGATACATCTTACTATTGTATTACATGAATTGAGCCCTTAGCACATAATATAGAGAATTGCATAATAATGATAGTGGCTCATTAGACTATATGCCTTTATGGTGTTGGTGCATACCATATGGGTCTTGAAGCTTATAATATTTTTTTTTATATATATTAAAAATATTCTGAGGCATACAATGATGCAAAGAAGGTGTATATATGTTAAATAAATCCAAAATATGATGAATCTTTTATATTATTATCACTTCCATCTACATCATCATTTGAAAAGAATTATAGCATTGGATATAGCCTTATAAAGAAGCTTGGATAAAAAGTTATTAGGTTAGAAAAATTAATAGAATTATAAATGATTTGTTGAATCGATAAAGACTAGAAACTATTGTGGAATAGTCTACCAACTTGAGGCCATGAATTGATGGTTAGAAGAGTGAAATTGAAAAGGAAAGAACCTCACAAAAAAAAATGCATTTATCATAATGAGTCTCCTTGTTCATTTATTTGATGGATTAATGTTCATGGGACACCTTTTGGGCTATTGATTTCTTCTCCTTTTTAGGATTCAATATCACTATTATGTTTACCTGATTGCATTTGATACAAAATCTAACACACAATCTAATCTAGAAGCTTAGCACTGATTAAAATTATGGACTATAGAAATCTGATAGCATTGAACATTTAGGGTATTATTCAAGATTGACACATTTTTCCATGTGGAATCATCTAGACATCAATTGAGAAATTTGATAATTAAACACAATATAATATCTTCAAATGTGTCATGCTATGAATTTAAAAAATAAATTGATACATCAAAAGTTTTTATATGTATACATGAACTAACATAATTAGACTCTCTTAAGGGGGTTTGACATGATGATCCCTCTCCCACACTAGTCATCCCGCTATTAGATTTCCTTGTTTGACAACAACACCAATATATGGATATATCTTACAAAACTAGGGCCATCTTATGAAGCCAAATGTACTAATATTTTTCTACTAATCCCAAATGGTCACATGTAAACTAATTTAAATGATGAGTCAAGTATGCAACAAAAGAAACATTCAAAATTTTAGTCATGTTCTTTATGCTTTAAAATATACAATCTCCTAGCTAACCCTACCTTTCTCTACATGAATGACATCGAGGTCTAAAATTAATAGTTTATGGATTAAAAATTAATTATTAAGATGATAAATTTAATTATTAAGCAATGAATTATATAGTATAAAAAAATCTAAAAAAATAGTTGATATTTGGGTATAGGTCTCATCTTGATGACTGGACCTCTATTCTACCATATAGTAAACCCTGATGAGAGTGATCCTAGAATGGCCTTCTCTTGAGGGTATATTGTATAATACACCTAACCCTTTTTGGTGTAAATTATATCTCATAATTACACTTTACTTAAGTTGACTTAGGGTAATGCATTTCATAGTAGTTTGGCTATGAGACACTTAGGGAAGTGTGCATATAGGGATGATGCATGTAGGAGAATTTCTGCCTTTTGTGGTCTTATCTTGTTGTTACATTCCAACTTCAGTGGGTGATCCACCTCTTGTGGAATATTTTATTATTCCTCCTACCTACCCTACCTACCCTTGTATCTCATTGAGCCGCACGTCATGATTGTGTGCTCCCATGTCTTGTATTTATAAGCAGGCTCATTTACATTGTATGTAATCCAATCAATCAACAATTTCAATCAATTAACTCGGTGAGTTGGGTATTTTGCATCATTGATAGAAATACAATTTATTCTTGTCACATAGTTTATTCTCTTTTGTGCTATCAATTGGACTCTAGATCTTGGCAAATTATCACAACCCTACTAGGCTTCCTCATTATAGGGTGCATGGAATGGGTTTTGTTGCACCCTTAAGTACATTATCCCCTTCGCTCACCTTTGGGTGATCAATGTACTTAATGTTGGGTAAAATTTTTGGAAACTAGGGAAGTTCACAAAATTGTAGTTTCAGCCACAGTGTGTGAGATTGAATCTCTCCTAATTGTAAGGGAAGGCTCCCCCTTTTGCTTACTAATCTCTCTACTTGAAACATAAATTTAACCATGAATCCTATTCTAAATTTGGGCAATACATTATCTTATTATCTCTTTAGAATAGATGTTATTCTTTCATCTTTTTTCAGAATTGAATTCACAATCTCGAATAGTAATGATCAATATAACTTCAAAGTTACAAAGAAATAACTTAGAGTGCGAATGAAAAATACAAATAAAGAATCAAAGTTTTCGTAAATGCACAAAGTTCTCTATTGCTCATCTAGGATGAGAAAATAGTGTTCAAGCTCAAAGTCTTGTAATCACTATAATCCTATCAACCTTTTACAAATAACTTCTGTAACCCACGATATCTATTAAGATAACAAAGTAAAGAACAAAGTCTTTATCTTGATATCCTATGACAATTTTGATAATATTTTCACAAAAATAACGAAAAGGAGCTCAAAGTCTTTAAATCATTACCTCTTGTACTAATTACTAATTCTATTTAACAAGAGCTGAAATGTAAGACAAAGTTTGCAAACCAACACTTGTTGTACTCTTTAATATTATTTCAACACAATACTTTCATTTGATCAAAATAAAATTTTATAACAAGAATGACGTAAGAACACTCTCACCATAAACCACAATGTATTAAACACAAAATCTGAATGTCGAAGATGTCTTCTTATTTGATCAAATTTGTAAAATAACAATATGAACTCAAAGTTTCACTTTTCCCTTCACTTTGGCAGAGTTTCGTTGCATAAGATTAAAGATGGAAATCATAATGAGAAACCTCATATACATAGGTGAGGTGCAATGAGCTAATCTAGGAAAACTATGACTAAATCAAAGAAGAGTCCTATTCGACTTAGAACTCATGCATGTTCTAGATGCAAAAAATTGAATACAAAATGACACTTAAGGTGTCGAAGTCTTATTGCAAAAATGCACCTACAACTTTAAGAAATATAAAAAATACTAAGTGGTACTAGACACTCCATTATGTTCTTGCTTCATGAATTCCTTGAATTTCTGCAAAATTGTCTTCATTTGTTCTTCATCAGGTCCCTTGGTATGGCTTGTGATAACTTTGACCCTAGTAATGGAATCTCTGAAGCTCATGTAGCATTTTTTGTGCTTCTTTAGAAGAGAATCCAAATCATCCAGATTGAGTTGAATCTCTATCAACTTATCAATGGAAGATAATGAGAAAACTTCATTGTTCACCTCTTCTCCAATAAGCAAACTAAATTATTTGATAATAACATCTTCATGAAGAGGCTTTTGATTTTCATGAAGGAATGTACAAGGAAGTGCTGATATCTTTTCAATCATATATTTTCCTTTGTCATTCATTCCCTTTGGGCTTTTCTCATATCTATGACAAGCATTTATAGGGTGTTCATTTGATGTTCTAATACCTCCCTTTGTTCAATATACACATCCCTTGAAGGAAATACTCAATTATTAACCATAACATGTAATTGACAATATTCTAACTTCAACCATGAGTGAAGTTCTTCTCATGTGTCTCTAGCTCATTTGAGAAAAAATCCAAAGTTTTATCTATCTTAGACTTTACATCTTCTAGATTATTTACCAAGGTAACTGCAAGACATATGAGACGTGTACTTTGGCTCAATATCCTGTCCATCTATTCATCAACTGATCTTCCTTGTGAATTGATCTGTTCTGCTTGCTCGATGATCTGTTCATCAATTGATGAGGTGACTAGCTCAATTATTTCTGATGACTTTGTTATCTTGATCAAGACGTTGGTGAGTTTCTCCACTTGTTTCTTCAATTTATCAGAATTCTTGATATTTTTCTCATTGCACCTTGTCACAAGGTTATCAAAAGATGCTTGAGCACCTTCCACTGTTCCTTCACGAGTCTGCTTTCCTAGATCAATCTTGTCGATAACATAATCTATGGGCTGAACTTTATCCAAATCTGTATCCGGGGGAGGAATTACCATTTCTACATACTTGTTCTTTGACTTATCTACCTCTACCCTAGATAAGGTCTTGGCCTTCTTTGTAGCCTTGGGTTTGACAGGAACCAACTAGCTAAAGTCGAAGTCATTTAGGGAGATAGCTTGCTTTTTTCTCTTAGGGTTATTGGAGACTAGCCAGGGTGGTAAAGGTGTATCATCTTCTACTTGAGTGGACAATACTTGAGATGCAAGTTCTTGATTCTGTATACTTATAATCATAATAGGAGTAGAAGTCACAATGGTAGGTGGATTTTCAACAGCTGAAATATTAGGGGGAAGTTAAATTTTTGAAATAAAATCATGAAAATCATCCAGCATAGAAGAGGACACTTCAGACAAGTTAGGAAGAAACACATTCTCAATGTTGTCATGTGGGGTGTCAAGAGCTAACTCACTAGTTGTTGTTGAGGGAATGGTGTGGATTACTACACTAGGAGCATTAGATATATATGAAAATGTGTAACCAAAAGGAATGGGGTTAGAGACTGACATTGAAGGAGGAATTGTACCTGTAGCATCATGTGAGGAAGGACGCATGATTTCTTGTGTCCCTTCTGACTGGGAAATACTAGGAATTTATGGTAATCTCTCCTCATCATATTCTTCCTCCTGTTCTTTTTCTAACTCTTCTTCTCCTTCTTGTTAAATCTCTTCCTCAAACAAATTTTCTCTAGCTTCATCCTATGTTTGAGCACCTTTAACTGAGGATTCCCTTTGAATCTTATCCTTGCCTTTTCCAACTGTGAATTTGAATTTTGGAGCCTTTGGAGCTGTCAGACCTTGTCTATTCTTAGTTCTCAACTTCGAAGTCTTTTCGACTGGTTTGATAGTGTCATCTTGAGATATAGTTTGGAAAGGTTTTAACTAAATCCCTTTTTGTGACAACTAGACATTGGTATTGGCAATAATACTTTGAAATCTGGTCGTTATTGAAGTGTTATCTTTTTGGGACCATTGAATAAGAGGCAAAGGTGAATCTGCAACCTTATTCTTTTTATATATAAGATCCAAAATGTCTCCATCATCTTCGAGATCCTCAAAAATATCAACAAGATTCAAGTTTTGAATTTGGTCTAAAGTAAGACAACAATAATGAAGCTTTCTGATATCCTCTTCCATTCTACAATCATCCAAACATCCTCTATGCGTTGAACATGAGTGTAACTTTTCTTTAATTTTTTCTTCATACCTCTATAGTCAAAGTGTTTCCTAGCCTTGAAGAACCTCATTCTCACTCTTCTCATCTCTTCATCCATGGCTTGGGATTTGTAGATAGAATTGATTGAATATCTCCCAATAGTGAGAGAGAACTTGAGACCAATCTTATGTGAAAAAAATTACATTCATGCATTGCTACCATCTGACGAGCTAATTCCATGAGTACAATTTTGTCTAATGGATACCTAGTAAGCATGAAAGGCTCACCATCAAAGCATCCTATCTTGAGAGACGTGAAAGCAGGGAATTATAAGAATGTACACCCATATTGATCTACCACATTCCAAGCTTCATTTGATACTCTCTTCTTCTGAAGATCTTTATCAAACATACACATATAGTGATAAAATAAAGTGCCATTGAAATGATGCAAACTATTCTTGAGAGTCAATTGTATGAAATATTGATAAACAAGAACTTGACTCCTATCTCTTGAGGTTGACAATCCTGGAAAATGCCTCATTGAGACTGCTGCATATACTAGATATGAAGTCATATAGAACTTCAAAGTGGTAAGAACTTTAGTTAACTATTCACACAAAGAATCAACTATATGTTTACCCCAATAGATATTCTTCTTATTTTTTTCGGATAATATGGATGTATTGATACATCCACTTATGATAGGTATCTGAAACTTGAAGGCCTTTTACTCTACTGAGAAGAGTAATTAAATCATTTACCTCTTCAATGAAATCAATTCTATGAATAGTCTCACGCCATTTGGTAAAAGTGAGCCTTGGGGTCTTCAGTCAGTTATCATTGATATTTCTTCTGCACTTGTAACTTGAATTTTTGTCATAGTATGTTAATGTTGTCTGCATGTCAATATTGGCATATTGATCCATATATGTGGACACTTTAAAATATTTCTAAAAAAATTCTCATTCAATTTGATGAAAGTATTCTTCCCCTCTATATCCTTGGTTGACCTGCTCACTGGATCATATTGGTTAGCTAATGCTAACACAAATTCAGGATTTTGCGCTGACATGGGGAAAGACGCAACCAAATGAACACCATTGTTGATGGTTGCCTCTATTTTGTAGTATTGTGGTGGCTCTTTGACCCTTTTCAAGAATTCCTCAAGATCTACATGCCCTATCTTCGTGTATCTAATGTTGTCAATGCTAGAGGACATAGATGGAGGCGGGAAGACTGGATGAGGGTTTTGCTTCTTGAATTTCATTCCTTTCTTACTTGGTGATGGCTTTGTCATTTGACCGTGATGACAACTACAACATTTGGAAAATATCATCACCATGCTTTAACTCATTAGAATCACCTTATTAGGATTCCAAACTTCCCACTTGATAGAACAAAATGCCTTATTGAGTGCAAATTGGATCATATCTTCAATTTGCATGTGTGTGTATTTGATATAAATTGGGCTTATAAGCATGATGTACACCAAAAATTAGTGAAAAAGATAACAAAGTGCATATTGGATTTATAATTTCAATTTGCACTTAAGAGGCTTAAAAAATATAAAGTGGTGTAAATATGGCTTGAAAGTTTGATTTGCACCATAGGAAAAATCAAACAATGTCAATTGGTGTCAATTAGTCTTATAAACTCGATCTACACCATGTAACATAGCAAAGGGAAAGATAAAACTGCATTTGGTGTATGGTGGGGTTATAACCCCAACATGCACCATGGGAAGGAACCATGGTGTATGGCGGGGTTATAACCCCGACATGCACCATGTGACAACACTTGGTAAAACTGCACAATAAGAAAATGGTGTAGGTCGGGGATATGACCCTAACATACATGGTTACCCAAGGCTAGGATAAAAAACTGTTACAATGGTAATGGTGTAGGGTAGGAGTATGATCCCGACATACACCGCAAGATGAGATTCCATCTATGTCGGGGCCATCACCCTACCATACATCATAAGGCAAATCTTTACTAAAAAAAAAACATGCTAAGTTTGTTACCATGACATTCACCATGCCTTAATCATGGTGTATGCTGGGATGGCAAGCTCGACATCCACCGCAAAGAATACACTGCAAAAAGGTACAAATAATGGTGCGTGTGCAGGGGTAACACCCACCATACATCAATGAAAAATAATATGGTGTGTGACAAGTGTTAACCCCATATACACACCATGATTGAAATCTCAAAAGAAAATAGGGAAAATCAATAAGAAGAATACCCAAAAGAGCTCGATTCACTAAGTAACCAAAATTGCAAAGCCCTTGATTGAAAACACAAATAAGGGCAAAAAGAAAGGATAAAAAAGGATTTACAAAGGAAAAAATCAAAACAAACTCAAACTCACCATATATTTAAATGCAAGTTCATGTGAAATAAATGTGTATTTTGGACCTATAAGTTCGATTTACACATTTAGACCCCAAAAATGGGGTGATTCAAATTTATAGGTCCAAAATACATCATTTGAAGAAAAAGTGTGCAGTGTCGAACTTAAACTTCGATATTGCACGTCAAAACTTAAAGTCGTGTAATGTTGGACTTAAAAGTCCGACTTTACACCAAAAGATAAAAATAATTGTTTAAGTTAATTTTTTTCAATTTAACCAACAAAACTAAGATCGATAAACTACACAAAGTTTCCTAATGAACAAGAGGCAAACATAAATTCTTGACAAAATGAACCCTTAAAGAAATGAGAATGAATTCGAATAAAAATTCGTAATTTTTTTGTAGGGGGTTATCTTATTTTCACTTGAAGCAAAAACAAGGATAACATTTAAGATGGTAGTCTCTGTGCATTGTTAACAAGTGTGCATGATAGCTATCATGCCAAGCAGTATCTTAGTTGATTTCTTCTATTTATATAGAAAAAATAGGGTTTGTGTCTATCTTTACATGTTAAAATGTGTGCATGACACTAAACATCACCATATCTACTCTTGTGCTATGTAGTCTTGAGTTGTACCTCTCCCAATATTTATAGTGACTGTCTCCTAAGATAAGGATATACACTCTATAAATGTTACTTTATAGTGATAGTAGCCTAGCTAATGGGGTGCAAATAATAGAAATTTCCCAATGTGTATGTAATCATGAATTATTTACTCAATTGGGGTGACCATTGCACCTTGACTCAAGTGCTCAAAGTGTGACATATCTATGCAATCCACTCAACTACACTCACTTCATGATTACTTTTATAGACACATACAAAAATAAATATCAAATGATCAATTTCATGCCACTATCACAACTAGCATATATGGATAATTGGTTTGTAATATATTTCTTACTGATACTTGATATAAGGAATTAATGACTAGTGCACCCTAAAAATGAATCCTCCTACAGTAACTATGATATTACATGTGTTAAGAGGATATAAAGAGAGTGCTTTCTATCTCAATCACTATGCTCCATAACATAGAGAGAATCATGCATCATCTACATACACTCTATGGATTAGGAGGTCTATATCATTGGCACTTGTGCATATCTAATCTAAGGCCACAAGCCTTTCTCCCTCTCCTTTCCAAAATGATGATATTTTATGCCACATGCATATTACCAACTTAGGGGCACAATATATCTCAAGATAAACTTATTTATATCATATGGCCATAATTAAATAGCCTCATAATTGTATTGTCTCCAAAATAATCTCTAATAGTATTGAATGAAACCCAACTATATTTCATTGTCCACATCTATAGATAACTTTTTGTATGACACTCAATAATATATGCACACCTCTCTATATATCAAATTCATACCACTAGATATAATGGTCCTATCCTTTCTCCATATAATTATCTTAGTGGCACCCCATCAATACAACAATGTTAAACATGGTGTGATTGACATAAAATATAATCTCAAAGACCTACAACTTTTTGATATGCTCATATGTCCAACATTGTAGAGAGGCCCCTTGAAGACTCATCAATTCCTCATCAATAAAAGTCTATATTCATCATATAATTTTTCCAAGTGATAGGGCCCCTAAGAAAATACTATATATTTCTCCTCAACCTCCCTAGATTATTGCATCATACCATATGGAATGGTAGAGTATTGACCATTTGGGAGAATTAAAAGATCAATAATCACTAATATCCACTTGCACTTATAAGACATAGTAGCATGCATAACCTAAGCTGATATCACATCACCATGGTAATAAAACACACAACTTAGTCAATGAGGTATATAATCCTCCATACATCCTCTATCATGATCACCATCTCACCCATGCGAAAATGAAATGTCATTGTGCTAGAATTCCATTATTTAGAAAACATGTTGAACACATGGATGCCAAAGTATAATATATAAAATGTGACTACATCTAAAATGTTTTAATTCCTGTAATAACACTCCACTTTGCATCATCAAGAGGCAATATGGACAAACTCACAAGATGTTGATTTAAGGGTGCTTATAGATTTTAGCTAAGATTGCATTCCATAAACAAACAAAACCATTTTTTTTCTAAAAATTAGAATAGATGTTAATGCTAAAATGAATAACAAAAACATTACATATTGATGTGACTATATATTAGCTAGAGTTAGGTCATACATATGGGTTGAATATGCGACATGGGTATGACCCCATGAGTCAAGTCCTTAGCTAGCAAGTCAAGAATAATGATGCCAAAAATTATGAATGACATCATTTTTCATATTTAAAAAATTATAAACTTATTTTTATTATTATTATTTTGAAAATAATACATTTTTCTAGGGTTTTGGGCTACCAACAACACCTATGTCCTTCCCCTAATTGATCTAACCTCTCACTTAGTCATGTCTTACAAGCACACTATTCTATTGGACCATCAAATTGTTAAAATATAAGTGCAATATAGAGGTCCAAATGTATTGAACTCTCAAGAGTAAATGTACAAATAAAAGTGGTATCTTACTATCTACCACCCTTCTATAATTGAGTGCAAACATAAAAAAATTATAAACAATTCCTTATGTACTTTATTCTTGAGCTAACATGATCATATTTATACTGACATGCATATTTCGTAGTAAAAATTTGGCTTGCATGTACATGGGATTCATTTTTTTATGTTGCTAATAATTTACAAATATTCTGCATCATATCCAATACAAGCTCCTGTGAGCACAACGACTAAACTAATATTAGCTCCTTTGAAGCAACCACACTAGAAAACACCTACAAAAGACTATACAATACAACTTATAAATCCACTTATTTAGAAACCATCTCCATAATAGAAGCCAACTTTAGAAGTACAAGATTCACAACTTATAATTCCATATTAGATATTTTATCAAGATTTAAACTTGGGTCTCCATTTTGTGAACTCAATGTTTTTACCAATTAAGATCAAACCCTTGGACCTTGGGGTTGGTTTTCACATGTGATGAATTTATTATAGTTATTTTCTTACATTGATGCCACTTTTTGGCATATGATAGATGTAAGAATGTCCATATTGATTTATGATGCTTATCTATCGAGTATGACACATTTTTTAACCATACATAACCCAATTTTTTATGACATATGCCACACATACTTCTTGTTATATTTCTTTATGCTCTTTGTAATTAAAATTGATAAATATAATCTTCCATGCACTTTCATGATCATATATATTGACATTAATACACATTAGTGATCTTCACATGATGATTACTGGCCCACTCAAAGCTATCTTAATATATTATATAGATGATTACAAATTAAAATTATTATCCCACATTGATCTTCACACATGGGAGAATAATGTTTCCCCATTACATATCACATGTGCTTTGATTAATACATATTTATATTTGGGGACATTGTGCATCCCACTTACACATTATGCTTACTATTGATCTTCCTTACATTGGGGCATCAAGATTTCTCCCATTACACAAATTCAAACCTTATTGCATTGTCTTATCGATGAATGACCATTTCATTTATATGAGCTTTCATGCTCACATCCCACCCTTTTTTTCTCACATAACTCACTTGCATCCTAAGAAGCCATTTTACCATATTTGGGGCCATGAAGAGCTATGCCTTCCCTATGATTTTTTATAATTGCATGACCTAACCATGTTTTAAGAGTTACACTTGGTCCTTAAGTCATATTAGTGTTACATGTCATACATTAACATCATCATCAATGCTAGGGGCTTATCACCTTATAGTAATGTGTGTTGTGCTCATACTCATGGATGCCACATTCGGGGCATATGAAACTCTAATTTCTTATGTACAAGTTACATGAGCATTCCTAGTCACAAAGGACAATACTGCTATTATTTATTTTCTCATGTTGCAAGAAACACCACTATTCCTTAATATCATCTCTAGCCCATGAGATTATACCACTTATCATTTGAGAAATTTACATGCTTAATACATGATGCGTTTATTTACAATTATTACTTTACATGATTATGTTTCACATTTAATTTTCACATTTTAAACTTCCCTCTCCTATAATTCCTTATGTCTTATGGCTGCAATCAATTGCAGGGGGCATATCTTGTCAATAACACTTTCAAGTTGAGTTTTGCAGATAATTACATGTGAACTTACAAAGATACATCTCTAGTATGTGACATGCCTTGCACTTCATGTACCTTGTCATACATCAACCACCAAGCAAGGTAAATCATTACTATTTTTAAATATACATAGAATTTCTTTGTCTTCCTCACTCCTTTATAATTTTTGACAATCACATTCAAAATGTAGTTTCTTTTATTTATGCTTGCATCATAGAAGCTACCAATGATTTTTTTGTTTTTTTTAAGTGCCCATGGAGAGTACACAAGAAAATGAAAATCTACATGATGACACCTTGTAGGGTCCATTGCTTTCTATGGAGCCTTGACAATATCCTTCGATGTTTGGATGTTTGCTTTATGCATGCTTGTGAGTGCTACATGCTTTAACATGCACAATCATTTCAAGATTCATATACACCTCAAAGTGGGGACAAATGTAATGGTGAAGTTTGCATACTCATACCGTTTTCCATTTAGTTTTGTGCTTATTTTGAAGAGAGAGCCTTAATACATTGACACATAGAGAAATGATGTATTGTCAAGTGTTAAGTTGGGTCCTTTTCCTTATTTAACCTACCTATCCATTACACACATTTATATAAACCAATCCCTTACCCCATCCACATGTTCGTTCATCGTACTGCATCTATCTTACCCATGCAATTGTTATACCCATATGTGCATACATACCTCCACATAACCAATGCCCATGTTGATTCAATGCTTTTTTACATTAGGGTTCATTTCCTTGGTTTTAAGGTTGACTCCATTCATGGAATTGACACTTTCAAACTCAAATTTTAGTCAATTCTTGTCATTTATTTTTTTCCAAGGGTTGACTAAACACAATTTTGTGTGATATATTGCTATGCCCTTGTATTTAGAGGCATCCTATACATTCATTTTATACATTTTGAACTCACAAGTCCTCTCTCATCCTAAGACATGAAAACACCCTAATTGTTGCACTAAAAGAAAAATATATCCACACGAACATCTAAGAGCACATGCATGTTTGAAGAGTGCCATTTTTTATTTAATTATCAAAATTTATGAATTGACCATGGAAAATGTGTTCCTCGATGGCATAACAACCACCCTACCAAATTATTCTTAAAGAAGAAAATTTCCATAATTGACTCAACCTTGCATAAAGAAGATAAATAACCAATTGAAACATCCTTTTCTTATTCCAAAAGCATTCTGAATTTATAATATTTGATCTAAGATAAGCTATTAAGTTTATTTTCCTTTACATAAAGATAAACCATCAAGTAGTTTAACCACACCCATATGAAGTCAAGGGAGCGGGAATAGATAAACCAAACCTTGGTTACTCCTATCTCTATGTGAATACTCGAAAAGCTTAAACATTTACATGTGCGTCCCCTCTAAGATTACATGTCCCCACCATATGCCCCCAAAAATATTAGGGCTTGTTGACTAAGAATAAAATAACATTTTAACTAGATTTTAGGTGCCCCTTGGAATTAGAAGTACAATTCCTTTCAAATCTTGGGGAGAAAGAAAGTGGGGCCCAAAGTGGAAAATGATTTCTCTTTATACTTCACATTGCGTACTAGAAAACATTTAACTGATGAAACGTTAATATCTAATTTAGATAAACTTTTAACATGTTGGAACAAGCAAATGTTGGAAGTGTGTGAAATAGAAGTAACTTGGACACCTTAAGTTTGTCTATGTTGAGTAAGAAAACAAATTTCTAGGATGAATGTATTTGATGAATGTGGACCCCTTGCCAACTCCATGGCTAAAGCTACCACATAGCTTTAATTCTAGTGCTAGTGCATTTGGGGACAAAAAAAAGTTTGGAGTCCCAATCATCTTTAGTGGATAGAGAGGCACCACAAAATATCTAAAAGAAGACAAATGGGCATGTGGGTGTACACAATATGGATCATAAATAAATTGGAATAAATGAAAATAAATAAGGTTATAGGTTTAATCGATTTGAGTTCAAATTTGTAGATTAAATATGATAATAAGGGAAGAGCACAAATTATCATCCATGTTGCAATTATCATTCACTCTTTTTTGCTCACCCAATCCTTCAATTACTAACTTTAAAGAAACCAAAAAAATAATAACTAAAAGTTCATTAATAAATTTCACATGTACCAATAGCTGCCCACTTTACTCCCAGTAGTTAGAATTTTAGGACTTTTTAGGACTTTAATTGGAATTGTGCAACTTTATTGGTAACCATAGTGCATGAGTACTGGGACATTTGTGCATAAGTATTGGTCATTTTGAGGTAGTTATAATACGGTTATTGGGGCATCTTTAGGAAGGTATTAGGGAACACTTTGAAATGACCACTTTTTGACCCTTGCATGCATAACGAATCGCACAACATGTGTCGCTACTACCCATAAACTAGAACAATAACTATAAGTAATTAAGTTACATATAGAGACAACAACAATAAAAATCGTTAAAATTTGATGTATTATTTAGAATATGTGAATACACAAAATTAACTATAACAACTACTAATATGCTTCCCCTAAAATCTAAAAAAAACCAAAATCTTAAATGTATAGAGATCTATGAAATAACCTACATTCATAAAAATTTGTGATTAAAGATTCTTTGGGAATGAACACAACTATGTTAATTTGACCTTACTGTTATTAAATAAACTTTAAGAAAAATGCCTTTATTTGACCCCTGTGAGAATGGAAGAAGCCATAGCTTCGTAGCTTTTTGTAAAGTGAAATATAAATAATATTTAACCTTGGATTGTTGTTGATTCACCATGTCATCATTAAGTTTTGGGCATCATGATATGTTTGAAAGTGAAGATATGTGGAAACTTGGGAAGATTTGAAAGAAACTTTCATTGTAGATTGATAATGAATACTTTCCCTTATTTGAGGAATTCTATTGGCTAGCAATGTGAGACATAATGAGCCTTTCCCTACATTACAAGGTCAATGATATTATTGCCTTTTATTTTCATCGGGCTAATCAATAACTTTGCTTTTAACCTCCCAATGTAAAAGTAAAATAAAGTGGCAGATGAGCTGTTCTTACCTTTCCAAAGCACAAAATATGAGTGAACTTGAGAAGCGAACCTTTAAAATATTGCTAGTCCTTTGACATTATGTGGTGTAAATCATCACAATGGAAGGAAATAAAAAGGCATTTCTACTATATTATTAATTTGGAATTATATTTAGCTAGTTAAATAAGAATTAGAAGATAAGATAAGATCGAAACAAAAATTAAGATGTGATTAAATGAAGTAGAGAAATGTAATCATTAATGAAGGATAAGGAGTCTTTAATATTTGTTTTAATCATAGTAAAAGATTTGAAATAAAAATATGGGATAAAAAATTTGATGTTTATGTTAAGATAAGTGCTTCAAGCTTTATTGTTTCTAGGATACAACTCTACTTATACTGTAGTCTTGAGATGAGGTTGCTAAGGTTGCTCGAGATGAGGTTGCTAAGGTTGTTCATGTAGTTTGGTCTTTGAGACCAAGTTTCCATGCCACTTAGTTTAATTGAGGTGGTCTCATCCTTTGTTATTTTTATCTTATGAGATTCATTTGTTTGTGCTTAAAAGCTTGGTGGTGGTAAAAACCACCAATAGGATTTGTTATAAATAAAGGAAAAAATATTGACTTGATAGTAGGTAAGCTTCATTGCTGATTTTCATTTTATTCATCCACTTTGATTGACTTCTTTGTAATAGTTATAATAACTATATTTTGAGACATTTTTCCTAGTTTGGGTCAAAATAGCCTTTAAATTTATCTTGTGTGGTTGTTAATGTTAGAAGGTGTTATTTCTATCTTAGCTTCCTTCTTTTTTTTTAATCTTTAGATGCTATTATTTTTGGTGGGTGGCATTGCTGGTATTTGGGATTAGTATATTTTTGGTTTTGTTTGCCTACATCTTTGTAGAATTATGATTCGAGGTGCTTGGGAACCATTTCTAGTGTATCATTATTGTTAGAAGGTTTATTTGCAAGTTTCATTGGTTTAATAAGTAGTTTTCTATTTCTAGAGCTTTGTTTGGATAGTTTGATCAAGATTTGTGGGTTAAATTTAGTTTCAAATATGTGGTTCATAAAATATAATGTTGAAACTAGAAGAAAAGTATTGAATTCATGTCTTTTACTTTTTCTTTTTTTTGTGGCATAAAGTTTGAAACATTTTTCTTAAAGACTACTAACAATATTTATGCAAGTGATTCAGTTCACTTTTCTTCCTCCATGTCTAATATTTTTTCCACCTTAGGGGATGACTTAAACCATATGTTCTAGCAAGGTATACAAAAGGGGGGATAGTAAAATTTGTCTTGTTGAGGTGGATGTTAGTAACACAAAACATCAATAGATTTATACAGCATAATTCTATCTCTCTTTAAACATTTTGAATTCACAAGGAATTTATCATCCCAAGGTTTCAATTGTCAGGTCTTGACTCCCTAGGTTCACAAAGGGTTTATTGTATTTTACTATTCTCACAAAGGGAATTATGTTGATAGTCTTTGTCTACTAGTGCTTTAAATGGATCGATCTATGAGGATTTTATTGGATTTATGAATTATTCAACAAGGTTTACTATCTTAAAGATGAATTTACAAAATTAATGGATAACCTTAAGCAATACTCCAAAAATTATTTTCTCAACTTCTAAAATTTACAAATTTATAGTAATTTATAGGAAAGACCTTATCGATGGGCAAAGATTTAACTTCTTTCTTCCTGAATTTTCAAATTACTTAAAAAATCTTAACCAAAAATTAATGCATTTTGATATTTCATTATTTTTTAGTTTTCTTAAAGGATTTACAAAAACATTGAAAAGAGACTAGGGAAGGAGAGAGAAAGGGTTAAGAAATTCACATTTTAGCACTAACAAACAAACATTTTCAAGAAATATAGATATAGACCTAAATTGAGTGGTTTCATCAAGTTAATTCATAACCACATTTGACATAGTGCAAATATTCAATGGGAAACTTGTCACATATAGAAATTGTTTAAATGAACCCGAATCCAACATAGAAATTTGATAGTCCAAAAATTAATAAGGTGTAGTCACAAATGATATACAATTAGAAAATGATAGATATTAGTCTCAGATTTACAAATCTTCACAAAATAGATAAGTGTTCCTCATCAAGAGTGAATAGAAACTATGAAGTAGATCAAAAGTTGGCAAGTCTCCAATTTAAGCCTTAAATACAAGGCACCAAAAGCTACCTTACAACATGATCAATGGTCATAATTCTATCAGTCATAATCAACATTATCAGTTCAAAATTAGTAGGTGGGTGATGCCACCTTCTTATAATTGGCCACAAATGACATAAAATATTTTGTAAAATGCCTATATTTTTAGAACTCATGATGACACTTTGAATAGCAATACACCAATAGGATTCACTACCTAGCATTTGTCAATGTTCTAAAATCTTGACTGTATGGTGTCAAGTAGGTTGTATATAGAATCTCCCCAAAATTGATAATCAAGGCTTAATACTTGGGCTTTGACAAAATGATCAACTATCCATTTTCTACTTGTTGGTTAACGAATTTGTCTCCTTTAAAATTTTATTGTTTTGACTCTATTTCACCTAGATTTGAAGACAAATCTGTAATGAACAGTTGGGTAAGTTATTAATTAACTTCCCTCTAAATTTTGATTATGACAACACTCACACATATGAAAATTTTGATTTTTAGAATTTAGAAATGGGGTATACATTTAACCAAAAAGTAGGAAAGATAAACTAACATTTGCACATAGCCATGTTCCAAATGCGATCAATGAAAGTGAAACAAATAGAAAGATTTGTATAATATCAACTTTATACACAAAGGTTGCAAGACTTTTGAAAATATACACCACCAACATCTAACGCAAAGATTGAATTACTAATGATGAACAAGTAACTTTAGATTTTCAAGTTTTATTGAACTCTAGAAGAAGATGAACACCACTTAGATAAATATTACATTCACAAACAAATGATAGTTTATTCATATATCCATTCAAACTCATATATTTAAAATGAATGTTACAACAAACATTCAATTGTTAATGCACATAGAAAAAAATATTTCTTCAAGAAATAGCAAAAATTTAATTATTCCTTTTCTGATCAAGTCTCACTCTTGCACTAAAATGCAATAGGGATCAAAAATTTTGACCCTTCAATAGTCTTTTAATTACATATTTATAATGTTTTAAAGTGTAATTTTCTATTAGTATTTAAACTAATTCTTTACAAGAATCATTTACATGAAGTTTTAAATACATTTATAACTTTTCAAAATATTAAAACTTTATAAAATGACAAAAGATGACTAAGGTTGAGGTGGTTGCTCCTATGGGCCTAGGTTGACTCCATTTGTCTAAACTTTTTGTTGTGCTTCCAGTCATACTTTATAATCCTTGAGGGATTGAATCACTATTGGGATTTATGTATGCTAAGGGATGAGCACATTTTGAGTTCTAAGTCTCCATTAAGCCTTGTTGGCATGAACAACATCTATTCTAGTGATGAAATATTTCAGATGGTCATCATACAAGGATAGATAAAAATCAATACTCGCTATTTTCTTAAGAGTTTCTTTATTGAAATCTTTTTCATCTAAGAATGCATCAATCGACCTTTGGAATTCATCTTTCAATTCTTCATTAATAGAATCCCTAGAATTATCCTTCTTTTTATGTTGGCAACCAATGTCTATAAACTCTTTGGTGATGTCTTCTTGCATCTAGTTGCAATCCTTTAACAAATTGCTTTGTTTCTTGATGTTCTTTTTAAGGAAGGTATACTTCCATTTTATGCTCACTCTCCACATGATGCACCTAGTGCCACTCATATCTCAAAGGATATTCCGAACCACAATCTTTTCCATACCCATGACAATAATTTGTTTGACTTGTTTGTTTGTTTTTTTAGCCACATAGTATCTTCCTACTTGGTATTAGTCATCTCTATGTTCACATTATTTCTTACCAAGATCAAATTATCAAATATGTTTCTCATTTTTTTTAATGAAGGGAGGCCCTTTGGCCTTCAAATCGTTGATCTATTCTTGAGTGGTCTTACCAAAGTGGCTCTCCCTTTATACTTTTCCCACCACCTCTTTTCTGGCTTTAGAATTGGGATCAAAGGAAGCCTCTAATGAACTAATAGGATGTGTAGATGGGTCAACTAGTGATTTCAAACAACTGGTGAGCGATTCAACTTCTTTCTTTAGCTCATTTTTATCTTGCTTATCCCCTTCCATTCTTCTCACGTCCAGTCTAGTAGCAATTACCTAGAAGTTATCAGCATCTCCATCTTTTCTTGGAGGGATAAGATCAAATTTAGTCATATTGTATTCAGCTATGGTATCCTGAGTGGGTTCCTTTTGCACAGATGGATGTGCAATTTATACAAATAGGTTCTCTAAATTTTCATCCCTAATGAGCCTGGAGGTTGTCTTCAACTTTATGGGGCCAGGGGACCTTTGAAGGAGCTATCTCGCTATGTCATCCTCTGGCAGGTTCACTAGTATACTCTTTCTCTTCTTGGTCTAATTATTCTCCAGCCAAGATGAAGGAGAAGTAGAACCCAAATCTTGTGACAAAGAATCAAGAGAAAATTGAAGAGATCTCTTCAACAAGGGAGTCTTTGTTACAATTGAAAATTAAAAGGAAAAGGAGTCATATCCTTCTAAGGTGTTTTCTCATAATCTCGCAGAGGGATAGAGGTATCCATTTCCATTACCTCGATTTCTTTTTCTTGTTCATTAGCTTGTTCCTTCTCCTTATCTTTATTGTCTTCCTTTTCTTTCTCTTTTTCAACCTTCTCATCTGCTCATGTGCCTTTTGGTGAGCCACCCTAATAGTCTTTTCAATAATCTTCCTCTTCTCAATTCATTCATCTCCACTTCCACTTACTTTGGGTGTAATAGTTTGTTGAGTAGGGTCTTACACTATTGAGGAAGAAGTTCCCACTGAACCAGGGTTGGCTTGTCCTCCAAATTTTCCCCCACCCTTTATATAGATCTTTGAAGCATTTTCTTTCTTTTTAGTCAACCAAATTTGTGTCCTTCTTAAAGACACCACAATTTTTGACTAAATATCCTTATGCTCTTGGAGCCTCCAGTCTATTGGGACTATTGACGAAATTTGAATGTGAGAAATATAGACGGGATCAATCAAGTCAGATTCATCATCTTCTATGCCATCAATATCCCGCCCAAATATGAATGTCAAAGTTTTCTTTAAGATCATTTCCATATAGCTTATCTTCCTCACTTCATAATCATCTAAGCAATCCACCCAATAATTCTCCATCTATGGAATATGAAAATGAAGGTCCAAGTTGCAAATTGTTATTTACAAAATCTTTGATGTCAAAAGGAAACATGTAATCATCATACGTGGAGATAGTGTATTTAGCCAAAACCCTCTAAACATTGAAGGCATTTGACTAAGATTGCATAAATAGTATCCAATCCCAATAGGGAATTGGATTCTTTCTTTCTTCCTCTCAACACGTCTTTTGTTTACTTGTAAGACCTATTTGCAAATCTAAGTTAGAATGAATTTATCCTCAGCATACTTCAACAACTTATGAGGTATCTTATCAAAGCCTCCTATTTTGATGTAGGTCAATTTTTAAAATTTAATGAAATGGATTTCATAATGGTTTACTAAGTGAATGGCCTTAGGATAAATTCTTTAGATCAAATCCCCTTGTAGCTCCTTGACCAACCTCATGGTGGATACATCATTCAAGCTTATATACTTGTGATAACTTTGTTCTCCAACTGTAAATCATGCAAGTAATTGAAATGTTGAATTTGGTCATCAAAGTCGTCAACATGTTTGAATCTAGGCTATGGTCTTGTGTAGGCCAATGCATATAAAAGATGGGAGGACATGTAGAAAAATTTATTAAAGACAAAATTAGAAATCATGTAGTGAAGTTTGTCACTAATCAAACTAGCCTAGTCCAAGTATTGTTGTTCTGCAAAAATGAATTGTATACATAAGAACATCCATTTTTCAAATTCATGGGAATTCATGTTACCCTTTAACCTGTGCAACAATATAATGATATACATAATTTCCCCCTTGAAATGAGATTTATTCTGGATTTTAGGCAGTTGAGACATGCCTTTCTTTGGCATTGCAAACCATTCTCTAAAAATTACCTTTTCTTAATGCTCTTTCTTATCATTGAAATGCCCATGTGAAATTGTGAAATCAAAACATGCATACGTTTCCCTCTCAAGTAACATAAATCATCCAATTATTGCAACCCTGTCAAGTATTATAAGCAATTTATGACCACTTTTTCTTATCTCCTTCGTGTTTGGGTTGTATTAGTTGATTCATTCTAGTACCAAATCAGTGTGTAGTATGACTGCTGGGAAATAAACAAATTCAAGAAGCCCACTCTCTACTAATCTCTGGGTGAATGGGTGTCTATTTGAACTATTTACCCACTCTCAAAAATATTTAAGATTGACCTGTCCTAACCTTGTATCTACCATCTTAGGAAATGTACTATCTAACTAAATAAAAATGCATAACACAAATACATACTTTAATTTTAGTGCTCTTCAGCTCAAAACACTATTTTTCCAATTCTCAGAAAAAAATGGTAGAGTAACACCTAGAATTACTCAATTTTGCTTTGAGAAATCTGAAAAACTACTTGATATGACCAATGGAGATATCTATTGGAAGACTAGGTATGATCACTTATCACTTTGAATATTTTTGAGATGGCCTAGTGAATAAATTCTACTCTAGGTTTTCCTCCAATCTTGTCCTTAGTGCTCTCTAGAACCCACAAAATTCATTTGCAATTGCTTTTGAAATGAGAAATTTGAGTGTTTTTCAATTAATAAACCCTTGCATTTACTTCACCTACCTTATCTCTAGCATTCATTATTGCAAGTTAGCTCGGTGCCAAGTTTAAAATTTTCTTTTTGAAAAGGAGCATTGGCCTTTGATTAGGTTCTTGAAACCCTGGCGAAGTCCAATAGAGGCTTCTAAACCTCTATTGTTCTTTGTCTTTGATGTATTTATTATTCTTCCCTTTTCCTTCTATCTTATTTTCTTTTCTTTTCTTTTGGCGATCCTTAAGAACATTTGGAAGTTTTGAGTTATATGTCGGCCACCAACAAGGTTGTGGAAACCTTGTTGGCTTCTAATGGAGTTGTCACAACTTTTAAAACTTCCATCTTTGAGAATTTTTTTTTTGTCTTCATCACTTTCTTTGCTAAGAGATTTGGGAGTTGTTGGTTTTGTGTTGGAGCTTAACAAGGTTTTGGAAACCTTGTTGGTTCTTGATATTGGTTTCAAAACCATGTGATTGCATCACTTTTGAAGAAAACTTGTCTTTTAAAACCTTTATCTTTGAAGATTTTTTTTAGAAAATCACTTAGTTGTGTAAATCTCGACAACTCCCAAAGAGGCTATGAAAACCTTTCCCATGACCAACAATTAAAGGATCAAATGAACTTTTGAAATATTTTAACGATTAGGAGAACAAAGACTTTGTTGAGTCAAAGGTAGGTTGTGAGAACCATTTTGGGACTCGACATTGGTTTCAAAACCAACTTCAAGAGACCAAAAATTAAGAATTCAATCTCTTAGACTCGCAAAGAATATTGTTGAAACAAAACTTCCTCAAAGTGAAGATGGATTGTGAGAACCTTGTTGAAAACTAATGGTGGTTTCAAAACCATGACTAAAGTCCAACTTTGAATAAAAATGAATTTAAAGGAATTATAGCAACTTTTGATACTATGAACCAACCTTTAAGAATTCAAGACATAAACTTAGCCAGTAAAGAAATAAAATGAAGGTTTTTGAAATAGGTTGCCAAAAACCAAAAAAACACTACTCTAACTCATGTTGCCTCTAACTATTACAACTTTTCTTAAATCCTCTTGTCACTTTACATATTCTTCTAAGACTTTATCAATCCCCAACATAGGAAAATATTTTGACACATCTCAATTGAACTTGTACTCAGTGTATATCTTTGATATGATTTTGATTTCTTTGAGGAAACACCCAAAACTATGTCACATTTCAGCCAACTTATCAGCACAAGTGAATTTAAGTAATTCTAACTAAAAATTAATTTTAGTCAATATGGTCTATATAGATTAATTATAGCTAAGTTATATATGGGCCACAACTTTTCCAATTGGAAGTGTCTACTAAATGTATATTTTATACCACTTTGGGTCTAATTGCCAAAAAAAACAAAAAAAAACTCAATGTTTCAACAAATCCTACTCTTATAAATAATATATATTTTTTAAAATGTAAAAACAGATAGGAATGGGATCAAGGTGGGTCTGCAACCTGGGGTTTCTGATGTGGACCGTGCATTCAGGCTCGATGACGGGGTTTCCCTCCTGTGTGTGGAGGAGGTGGTAAGGCCTCCTCCACGGTGGTAAGGCCTGTATCTTTTCTTCTCTCCTGCAACCCTTCTCGTTTGCACTTATTGTGCCTGGTGTAGGGAAGACCGTGGTTCGTGTTATTGTACATGCTTCCCTATGGGCGATGATTCGAACGGGCCGATCATTAATTTGGCTCAACCGCCAGTTTCAAAGGTCGAGGCCGACGGTTTTAATGGTAAAACATTCAGAGATGCCATTATTGGCTCAGTTGTGCAGGTTCCTGAAGAGGCCAAATTCATACTGGTAAGTGAGATCGAACCAGAGAGCGATGGCAGAGGAGGAAACCTCGGTAAGGTCCCTCCCTCTCCTTTGCCTACCTTATGCATTTCGCCTAACGAATCAATGGCTAAGGCTATCGATTTGGAAAAGGATAGACTGCAAGATATAGCTATATTTTTTGCGACCACTGACATAGATAAATGTCCGGTTGGGAAATTTTTGGATGACTGGATGGACAATGTTTGGTTAAAAAAAATATAGGGTTTAAATTTTCTTTTTGTAGAATGATTCAAAAAGGTCTTTTCATTATTTTTTCAATGATAATAAATCTCAGGTGGAAGTCCTCAAGAAACGATTTTGGGCTGTGGGGAAAACCACATTTAGGGTTCTAAAATGGTCTTTTGATGCAATTAATGAGGAAATCTTGGCGCTCTCATGCCCTCGATGGATTCAAATCAAGAATTTGCCACCCATTTTCTAGAATTTTATTCCTCAAATCGTTGAACCCATCGACAGAGTGATAAGGATTGACCACTCGTCCAACCTGGTTCCCCACCTGGATGCCTGAGTTCTAGTTTCTATCAGTCCTAGCTTAGATATTCCTAGATTCATTGTAATTAATCATGGCAGTGAATTATTTACCTGTCTTATTGAAACCCTAGGTGGTTTAAATGCTTTCTTTTTGTGTAGGAAGGAAGGGCATATCATAAGATTTTTCCCTATTCTCAATGCCAGGAAAAGGGCCTCTAAAAACCCTATTGATCATGTTTTTAAACTCGGTACTAATGGAGGTAAACCTTCCACTTCGGTTTCCAATCCTGACAACAATCCTCCTCTATTGGGCAAACTCGACTCCCTTAGAGAAGCCATAAATAAGGTCATTGCTGGCTTCCCGAATGAGAAACTAGTTGAACCCCCTGTTATTGATAACTCTGCCGCTTTTGGCTCCTTCAATGCTGATCCTCCTCCTCATTCGGCTATTTCAGAGGCCATTTCGCAATTGGAGGAAACGAAGGACAAAGGCTTCCAAGAGGTAACTAGGAAGAACAAGAGTTCTAAGAGGAAAAATGCACAACTTGCATTGGAAAAAATTAGAGCGCGTGGGCATGATCAGAAGTGCTCCTCCGCGACACTCATGGAAGAAGATGCTCTTGAAGCTTCGCCTGAGATTAATTTTTCTGATAATAATAATAAGAATTCTCTCGTCAAATCCATTATTAGGAATTTTGAGGGGTTAGAACGAGATACCAGTGACTTGGGTAGGATGGAGACAACCTCCCCCCCGACCATTCCTCCAATTTTTCAGATTCTAATCAATTTCAGGCTCTTGCTAGCCAACCTGAACCAACCAAGGAATTGATTGTTTCCATGAATTCCCGAGGGGATGGAGATTTCCCCCGTCCTTCTCAAGCCATTGATACTATGATGTCTACGCCCCATGAAGCTAACAAGTTGATTGATCCTGATAGTGTTTTTTATGAGATTGTCCCTGCTGATCCAAAGGTTGGCAAACCCAATCCTAACGACCTTCCCACTCTCGCCGAGCTTGGCATAATCAAAAGTAGAAGCAAACATTAGGAGAAAGGAGATTTAATGAGCTTTAGATGAGGAGATTTCAGAAGCAGAAGCAAATATTAGGAGAAAAAGAGGCAGACCTCTAGGCTCCAAGAATAAAAAATATCCTTTGTATAAGAATTCCAATCGGAAATATAGCATGTCTAAGTGTGCCTAAGTGTTTTAGCAACTTCAAAGCTGCCAAGGAAGACAATTAAGATCTAGTTGACCATGAAATGCATTTCGCGGAATATCCGGGGTTGGAATCTCCCGATAGGAAATACATTGTTAGAAGAATGTAGAATCAACACAAAGACTTGGACTTTTTCATGCTTCAAGAAGTCAAAGCCATTAATTTCTCATTGGATGTCAACCTGAATTTTGTTTGGAAAGATGCTCTGAAGTTTTGTACCAAACATGACAAGGGGAAGGGGGGAGCCGTGATCCTCATCAACCCCAAATGGAAAGACTTAATCATTTGCTCCAGAATATCCCCATGTAATAGAGCAGTCTAGATCTCCATTAAAAATGGTGATGACACCTTTGGTATATGTACAGTCTATGCTCCAAATGATTACAGGGAGAGAGCCAATCTATGGCAATGACTCACATCCTTTCTAGACATCCAATGGATCATGGGAGGAGATTTTAATATGATTGAGCACTAGGAGGATAAGATAGGAGGCTCTAATTTGGATTGGAAAGGCAGAGAAAAGATTAATTGGGACAGGCTGGAAGGAATGAAGAGACTGTATGATCCTTTAGAAGGCATGAGATCTACCCACAAAGGAATTTGGTTTACTTGGTATAACTTCCTAAAAGGACATAGTAGAATATATTCTAGACTTGACAGATTCTATGCCAATAAGGACTTCTTCTCCTTTGCACCTGATCAACAAGGCTTCCCGGTGGGGGTTTGGCCCTCCTCTCTATCTAATCATCACCCCTTTATTGCCCAAATTTCTTTTAGGGATGGTATCAAGGAGCAAATTGAGGGCAATAACAAGTTTATTCTCAACACAAAATTATTAGAAGATCAAGATGTTCTCGCTGCTATCCACATTGTCAGGCTCTTTAACAGATGGAACTCCCAATCTAGCTCCAACATTGTAAGATGGAACACCTCTGTGACTGGTTGGCAAAATATCCTTAAGACTGTGGGCAAAAAGAAAGCTAAGGATGTGAGGCAAGTTGAACTTATCCTCACTTCCAATCTGCACAAGGTAGAAGAACTGATCCAAAATGATCCGAGTAGTGTTGTCCTTGCCCATTTGGTGGCTATGGCTATAGACAAACTTAGGAAGTTACAACATGATAGAGCAATATGAGCAAGGGTGAGAGCCAGAATGCAATGGTTGCATCAAGGAGATAAAGGATCTAAGTTTTTCTTTAAGTTTCTGAAGCAGAAACAAACTAGATAAAGAATTGATAAGTTGTGGGTGGAAGACAAAGAGATCTTTAGTGAGGGAGGCATCATGGCAGAATTCTTGATCTTCTACCAAAATATTTTTTCATTTGAAGACTCACCTACCTCCCTTCTTTCCAGGGAGAGATGTCATTCTCTCATTCCCAAACTTCTTTCATCTGAAGAAGACTAGCAGCTCAGTCAACCATTTATGGTGGAGGAGATCAAGAGAGCCATTAACTCACTTCATAATGATAAGGCCCCAGGCCCTGATGGGATTTCCATTGAATTCTACAAAGCCAACATCAAATGGAATGCAGATGACTTGCTGGAAGTTTACAGGGAAGCCACTGAGCAAGGTTCCCTTGGGGCTAACATTAATAGAGGCCTCATAAAATTACTTCCTAAAGAGGGGGACAAGGCTCTTATAAAAGAATGGAGGCCCATCACCATCCTCAATGTTTCTTATAAAATTTTAGCCAAAATGCTAGCTATCAAACTGGAAAATATCCTTCCTAGATTAACTTGTGCCACTCAGACATGATTCATTAAAGGCAGATACATACTTGAAAACTTGATCACCAGTTGGGAGGCAATGGAATGGGCCAAAAACTTGGATCAGAAGATAGCCATGTTTCTTCTAGACTTTGAAAAAGTCTATGACAGGGTTGAATGGAAATTCATCATCATGATGCTTGAAGCGTTTGATTTTCTCGAGGTATTTTGTCACTTTGTCCAGGTCCTCCTCAAGGATGTCCATGCACAGATTGAAGTCAATGGATCCATCTCACACGCCTTTCAGTTAAGTAGGTCTATTAGGCAAGGTTGTCCTCTTTCCCCTGTCCTTTTTGTTATTGCCTCAGATGCTTTGTACTACTTGTTAAGAGATGACACCCTATCTCCTATAGTTAAGGGAATTAATCTGTCGGATAAATCATATCTTCTTAACATACAGTTTGCAGATGATATTGCACTATTTCTTGAGCTATCTGAGAGTAACATGGATTCTTTATCTTCCAAACTTAAGATGTTCTGTGATGCATCTGGTGCAAGAATTTCTCAGTCTAAATCTACCTTGCTCAGTTGGTCTGATCACCCCTTAGATTGGCTTGCTCGTTATGGGTTTGAGTGGGGAGGACCTAACAAGATTGTTAGATACCTAGGGATTCTGTTCTCTATTTCTCCTTGTCTCAAAGATATGAGGAGTTGGATCAAAAGCAAGATTGAAAGGAAACTCACCTAGTGGAATAACCATTACCTCTCACTAGCAGGGAGAGTACAAGTTGTCAAAAAATTCTCTCTTCATATAGTATCTACTATGCTTCGGTGTGGATGTTCAGTAATTACCAAATTAATGATATTCAGAAGATCATCAGAAACTTCTCGTGGTCAGATGGAAAAGGGAATAGAATGGTACATTGGGTTAAGTGGCAGTGATGTTGTATGGACAAGGCAATTGGGGGATTGGGGCTGAAGGAACTTAAAGGTCAAGGTATTGCACTAGCAGCTAAGTGGATATTCCATGCATTGGATGGTAATGAGCCATGAAAGATACTTATCAGGAATAATATCAGGTTGGGAGTTCCTAAAATTGCTAAAACCTGGAAATCCATTCTTCTTAGTGACCTTTTAGCTAGAAGTGTCCTTGTCTCTACCGCGGGCTCATCGGTGTTCAAGTCAATTTGGAGGGCGTGGGAGAGTGTTAGGCATAATATAGCTAATAGTTGGGCCAGTAGGGATGATGTCATATGTGGGGAGAGGTCAATTTGGTGGAGTTTAATCCACAATGGCAAACCCCTAGCCCTTACTCAAGGTTGCTCGGCCAAGAGTTGGGCCAAGGAAGGCATCTGTTGCTTCAAGGATATTTTTTTGAATAATGATCTCCATGGGATGAACTCTTTGGTAAGTATCAACTCCCTTCCTCTAATAAGAGGACTTATAATATCATGTATAATGCCTACGTTGCTTTGCAGCTTCCCAAAAGATGTGTAACTATTGAAAATAGGATTGTAGACTTCTCTTGGTCTAACGACACTATTCTTTGTAAGTTAAAATCCATCTCTGTCTATAAATCTCTGATGCACAATGATAGTATTCTAAAGCATATTAACTCTTACTGGTATTCTGATTTAACACTTATTCAATGGGTCAAGTTGTTTAAAATTCCTTGGAGCAGCCCATTGGCCCCCAAAAAGAAGACATTCAAATGGTTGCTAATGCTTGATAAGCTTCCTATCAAGCCTGAAATTAATAGAGACGTTATTTGTATCATATGTAACGTTAAAGAAACTACTAGACATATCTTCTTTGATTGTAATATTGCCAAGGAAATCTGGCTAATTTTTGGTTTTTTGATTCCTTTGCATGTTAACACTCTTGATATTATTACTGGTTATATTAAAGGCATTAAAAATGACAATCTATTTTGGAACCTGTTATCTTGCGAAGTTATTTGGTATATATGGAAAATTAGAAATGAAGAAAGGTTTCAAAGTAAAGAGAGGGTCCTTACTCATTCTTTTCATAGACTCACACATTACTTTGTCTCATCACAGGTGGATTTGGTGATCAAACTGAACAAGGATAAATTTCATAGGTTTTTGACTAACAGCCACACGAGGATATTCATCCATGAGCTCTCTCATAGATACACTTGGCATAGACTAAACGCTGAAGGTACTCCTTTTGTCAACGTCGTGGACGCTCTCCTGGAGGAAATTAGGGGCAATAGAGCCCTGGTTTGACAACAGATGATATACTCAGCCAAATCGAGGGATGATCAGAGGATAGTCTGGATGGAAGGCCCACAGGGATGGGTCAAATGGATGTAAATTTTGTTATATATATTTTGAAATTCAATGTACACTTTGTGTACAACTATGTATCTAGACAGACATATATTACCATGTAATTGTTAGTCCTTCTTAGTTAGGATTTTTTGAGGTCTCTCAGTTAGTTATATACTCAACATACTAAAAGTATGATATGTTGATATGATTTTTTGAGGTCCCTCAGTTAGTTATATACTTAGATATGTACTCTCATTTTATTCTCTATAATCAATATTAAAAAAAATGTAGAAATACCCTTTTATAGATCTATAAGTGAATTTTCAAAAATATATTTTTAATATTTTAATTAATTTTTTATATTTTATATTTTATTTTTATTGAAAGTAGGTCATCAGTACTAAAATATAAGGTCAGTTATCTTGTCAAGGAAAAATACTCAAATTTATTTAAAAATTTGGAAAAAAATGATGCAGTAGAGAAAAGAATCTATGTCAAGATGATATAATTATTTTCTAATTTGGATAAATAATTAAGAAAAAAGGTAGCACCAATTGGGAAGAGTTATATTTCAGCAATCACAACTTTTCAAATTTATTGAAAAATATATATTTTTAAAATATATTAAAAAATATATCCATACACTAAAGTTTCAAATTATCAATATACACAAAAAAAATTGAAGAAAAAAAGGTAAAATTTACTAAATAAAGTGTTGCAGCTTGTGTAACTTGAATTTCAACATTTTATCAGCAACTTAATTATAGTGTCCACTTTATAAAAAACTACATTCAAATAATTTTTTAATTTTTTGTTAAAATTACAAACATAAAATAAACAAAAGAATACAAATTTTATTAGTTTACATCATTTCAAAATTCAAAACATATATTTCACTTTCTATTGATTTAATTTAAAAATTTGAATCAACATTGACCATTTCCTTTATAAAAGTGTGACACAACTTTGTACTTTTACCCCTTTATCTCTTCTTTTCATCACTTTATCATATAATGTAATCATCATCCTCTTCTTCATAACCTTTAACCTTGTCTAACAATCCTTTGCTCAAATTAGTGATTGGATTGTCAAGAGCTCCTATAAAATAACTTCTAAAGTTATTGATTTTTGTGTCATTTGTGCCCAAGTTAACTGCACCATTATCTTGATCTATTAAGGAATTTACCATAGCCATGTATTTTCCCACTAAATCACTTGTAATTTGTTGTAAGGTTTCCATTTGATCCTTGCACTTCTCGATTACTATTTTTTCCAATTTTACCTTACTCATCCTCCTTTCGAAGTAATTCCATCATCTTACTTGCATTTTCTATTCGAATGTCTGAGTATCAAATTTGGCTAAGAAGTCTTGTTTCACTTCTTCCCAAAAAAATTCATGTTTAGAATAGCTCTTTTATACCAATACAATGTATCTTTCTACAAGGAGGTGATAAAGTCTAATAGATTAATCTTATCGTATTCGATGTCTTGGCATGCCCATGGTAACTCTAATAAGAAAATATGTTCTAAATCCTCTCTAATGTCTTTCCCAAATATTGGCAGCTTGATTGCCAATTCCATATTTATCTCCTTCTTCCATTTTTAGGTTTGCGGAGTGGTTGACTACTTATTTTCTGCATATTTTTGTTTAAGTGTGGGGGCTTATGTTCTCTACCCTTATACCTTGCCAATTCAATCTCAAAATACTCTTTTGTAGGAATTTTTGCCCAATCTACTTCTTTGTCCTCTTGTTTTCTTGTCTCTTATTTTTGTGGTACTTCCTTAATTGAATTCCTCCTACCCTTGTATAGCATAAGGAATGGATCATTTTCTGAGGATTATGATACTACATTACACCTTTTCATTTGCTTATGATATTTTGTTAGTTAGTGAACATTATTCTTCTCCCATACTAAAAAAAGGTTTTATTTTTCATTTCTTTTTTTTTTTTAATTTCTTTATACCTCTATTGACCAATTCCTCCAAATATTCTTCTTGAATGGATAGGACTTTCCCCAAAGTTTTAAGGAATTCAAGGAATCTATCATCTATTTTAACTATTATGTTTGAAGATGTACCTTGATTGTCAGAATTTTGGAGAGTTGTAGTAGGGACGGAGCCTCCATGCTATTATCATCTCCTTACATCAACTTTTTAGATATTCCATAATAATTTCTGTTCTCCAATTTTTTTATGAGTTGTCCTACCATTTCCCATTGTGAATTTGATTTCTTTGAGGTCTTCCATTATTTCTCTCCAATTTTTTCCCCCCCTAATTCTAATAGCATCAACCTTGGCATGCTCCAAAGAACACTCCTTGGAACACTCAAAACACCTTCCTTGGCATGCTCAACAACATCCTCTTTGACATGCTCACTCCTCATCGTCTACGATATCTTTCTTCCCTCTCAACATCCTATCTCTACCCTCTTTCTTCTCCATTTCAACTTGCCATGTTCACTTTTATTGTTAGTTCAATTTACCCTTATCTCTATGAATTTTTCCCATCTCCTTTGGCCATGGGTGTGTTTGATTTGGGATTACATTACTACTTTATATTTTCCTACGATAGTTATTATGTAAATTTTATACTGGTCACATCCTTTCAAGGATTCCTTTTGGAGATCCTCCCCTTTTTCATTCTCCATCCCTTTGGTTCCTAACCCCCTATCACAAGGGAGACATCAAGGAGATGGGGCCACATAATATCAAAAAAATCCATCCACTTTCCTCCTTTCCTATCTAGTTCAAAGTTTAAAAAGTTTTAATAGATCCTTGCTATCCTTTATACAACCTAACTAGGGTCCCAATAATGGAGCCAATGTTAGCATGAAAATAGACAACATAGATCAAATTTATATGCTCAAAGTAATTTCTATGTGTTGTATTTATACTCCAAAGTTAGTTATATAAAGGGAACAAGGAGTTAATCCCAATAGTGTACTTATTGTAGACACTTAGAATTGTACCATGCCTATGAGTGCTAATTTTACAATTTTTTCCTCTTTAATAAAATAATTTTATGATTTATTTAATTATGTGTCATTCCCCTAATATAATTTCATTCTTTTGATTAAAATTCAAACTTTGAAATATTTTTTCATAATTAAATATTTTTAATTATTTAATTTTTCTCTAGAGTTAATTAAATATTGCATCACCTTAGTTTAATTAAATAAACTTTATTATTTAATTAAATTCAATTTCTATCTTCTCATGATTAAACAATTTATTTAAATTATTTAATTAACTAACAATGTCCTCTTGATTAAATTAATTTATAAATTAATTTAATCTCATTTTGAATAAATTTCAATTTCCCTTCAAATGGAAGTCAACTTTACTTCCCTTTCATTTCAATTTAATATCACATTTTTTAAAACAAAGAATCACTCCAAGTTCAATTCGTTTAATTTCCTACAAGACATGTCGAAAATCTTAACTGTCACTAACTCTCAATGAATCATTAGTCACACCTTTCTAACTATTCATTCAATCCTTTTAACTCTCAATCAAATCAATCTAAATGAATCATGCAATCAGTTAATAATTCAATCAATTCTCTTAACACAATGTCAATTTAGTCTAACTGAATCATGCAATTAATTCACATCGTGATTATCTCCCATCAATTTGTCTCATGAAAACTTAGCCATCGATCATCTCTATTCTCAAATTGATCTCAATTGTCGAATCAAATTTCAAAAACCTATAAATTCAAGTTCAATCTACATTTTCAACAAGCACAAGCATAAAACCACTATATTCATATTCTTATGCATCAATATTGCAGGTTTTCATAAAGTATGATATTGAGAGTCATAATTCAACACAAGGAGAAGGACAATGGAGGCTAGATGAATGGAATTGGCAATGGAGTTTGATTTTCTTTGGTTCATTTCATTTGATTGTTGATTCTTTTATGCATTCCTTTATTGATTTGCAATTGAGAATTTTGTGATAGAGTTGGGTTTTGTGGTTTCCTAATTAGTCTATTACATCATATGTTTTTCCCTCAAATTTTCAAGTGTTTACAAATGATGAACCCGATGTGAATCAATAAATTTAATGTTTGTTCTTGTAAAGTTATGTGAATTTGATCTTGTTTGTCGGCCTAAGAAGGAGGGGGGTCTTGGCCTTCGGTTTGCTATCTTGAGTGGGCAGGCTCTTGTAGATAAGTTATATTGGTGATGGTGTACTAATCAACATCAGCTTTGGGCTCACATTCTCTTGCATAAGTATTTACCAGGAGTTGACTATTTGGATGTATCTCAGTATCCCTTGGAGCGTAGTGCGTCTATGGTTTGGAATACTCTGCAGACTGGTGGTCAACTAGTTAAGAGAGGTCTTTTTTGGATTTGCAACAGGAGCTTTGAAGCTATTTTTTGGACAGATTTTTGGGATGGTAATCCTCCTCTTATTTCCATGTATCCACATTTGCAGGCCCTTTGTGACTACTTTATTGCAGCTGGGTGGGATAAAGTTGTTTACTATAAGACTGCTCAACATTTTGGTCTGGTTGTTGGTTATAGATGGAAGGATTCTTTCGATCGGCCTCCAGGTGGGTCGGAGAGGGATCAAATTGAGTTGTCTCATATTTTGACTTCTAGGGTGTGCGGTTCCTTGGAGGGACCCGATGTTGTGCCTTGGGGTAGTGAGCCATCTGGCAAATACTTTGTTTCTGCAGGGTACTCAGAGCTTAATATACAATTGTTTGGTGATATTGAGGTTCCTTGGTGGAAGCAGGTTTGGAATAAATTTGCTTGGCCGAAATCCAATTTTTTCATGTGGCTTGCGACTCACAACCATTGTCTTACTTGGGATAATATTCGCAAGCGGGGATTTCAAGGCCCTTCGATCTGTGTTTTGTGCCACAATAGTGAGGAATCTGTCTCTCATATTTTCTTTCAGTGCTCCTTTGTTAAGGAAATATGACACTTTTGGTGGGGTGTTTGGGGTCAGAAGTGTTGTCATGTTTCTTCTTTGTTTGAGCTTTGGGCTTGTTGGGGCAAGTCCCATGCTAGAACCCCTTTTCTTCATGTTGTTTGGGCTCTTGGTCCTTCTTTTATCATCTAGCACGTTTGGATGGAAAGGAATCAAAGAATCTTTCAGGATATAAGGATGGATGCTATTCATTTGTGGTGGAAAATTATTCATTCTCTTCATGAGACTATTGTGGCTAAGTGTGATTTGACTGGTGGTGTGGATCTTGGTGATGTAGCTATTTGTACTTTTCTTAATCTTCTTCTTCAAGGGGGTGCTCTGGTGTTTGGTGGGCAGAGCGGAAGAGGTAGATGCAAACATCCTTTTCGACAAGTCAACTGGGAGGGTCAGTGGACACCCCCTCCCTTTGGTGTGTTAAAAATTAATACTAATGGTTCATCTCGGGGGAATCCTGGGCATGCTGGCATTGGTGGAGTTGGGCGGGACAATTTTGGTGATGTTTATTTTATTTTCTCTATCTATAAGGGCTTTAATACTAATAATTTAATGGGGGCTCTTGCCATTTTGTATGCTATTTAGCATTGTTCTACTCTTGGTTGGTGCAAAATTATTTGTGAGCCCGATTCTTAGGTGGTGGCAAATTTGTTAACCCGACAAGAGCATGGGGATGTGAGTTGTCATTTGGCTTCAGTTATAAGATAGATTCTTTAGATGTGTAACTCTTTGGATTTAGTTACTTTCACACACATTCCTAGGGAGTGGAATAGTGTTGCTGACTATTTGGCCAAATGGGCCTCGGATCAGATGTTGGGTTAGAATATAGTGGATAAGGGGAAATTGCCTCTTCATATGGCTCTTATGCTAGATCAGTTACTGGATAGTGATAGGGTTCTCTAGTTCTTTTTCTCGTTTCTCTATATGTTTCTTCTTTGTGTTTGAATAATTTTTTACCCCTTTTTAGTTTCATATTCTTATGCATCAATATTGCGGGTTTTCATAAAGTATGATACTGAGAGCCATAATTCAACACAAGGAGAAGGACAATGGAGGCTAGATGCATGGAATTGGCAATGGAGTTTGATTTTCTTTGGTTCATTTTATTTGATTGTTGAGTCTTTTATGCATTCCTTTATTGATTTTCAATTGAGAATTATGTGATAGAATTGGGTTTTGTAGTTTCCTAATTGGTCTATTACATCATATGTTTTTCCCTAAATTTTCAAGTGTTTACAAATGGTGAACCCGACGTGAATCAATAAATTTAATGTTTGTTCTTGTAAAGTTATGTGAATTTGATCTTGTAGGTTGAAGGTTTCTTCAAGGATGGCATTAGAGATCAAAACATTTTTTATTATGAGCCTCCAATTGCAAAAGTAACCAGTTCTTCTATCGTGTAGGTGAGTTCTTTGTTCACGCATTTGTCAATTATACTTGTGCTTTTGTCTTTGTTTCTTTTATCTTGAAAATAAAATTAAAAAAATTGGTTTTTTAGCAGGTTTCTATTTTTATAATTTTTTTCATTCAATAAATAATAGATCTCAAATTTGGTCCTTTCTATTTTCGCTTTTTTGTTAGTTTTAAGATCTAGTTCCTATCTTTTATGTTCTTACAATAGGATTCTTTTTGTGTTACTAATCTTTCATTTTTAGCATGTGGCTATTGTGGACCGAGAATTCATTTTTGAAACTACTAACACGTTTGTTGCAGGGTCTTAGAGTTTTTGTTATTATATTTGCTTTCATATTTTCATGTGCCTAGAGTGTAGAAAACACTTTGTTTCTTAAAGGGATTTAGTCTTTGTTTGAGTGTTTTGTGCGAAAGCATATTTTGTTTTAGATTAGAAACTGAAGTGTTGTAGAGGTATCCTCTCCTCCTATCTCTTACGAGCTTGGTTGCAAGAGAAATTGTAGTATCTTCCTTGTGTTTAGAGGGTTTGTCTTTGGAGAAGTGATCACTCCCAGGGGAATGACCCAAAGCGGTTTCTCCTTCAGGTCGCTATATAAAAGGTAAAGGTGAAAATTGGAGCCTATCTTGGGGGTGTATGTCATTGATATCAATTTGGGGGTGGACTAAGAGCCACATAGGGTTGACTAAAGTTTTAAGTATCTTTTCAACGAGTGCAGGCACATAAGTCCCTCTAACAATGACTAGACACCTTATTTTTAGAGGCCCACCCTATTGATTGACCAAACATTGCCTTGATTTTGGTGCAAGGGTGTAGCTTCACACCCTGAAGTTTCTCGTGATACAACTCCCTTAAGATGAGACAAAAATCCCTGACTTAGCATAATCTATATTAGACTTTTGGGGAGAGGGTAATTGGGTCACGCTTCCAACCTTGGAGCCCCCTACATATCCTCTCTCACAAAGACAAGTATGAAAACCTCTCCTTAAGGTGTTGTGCATTTGAGTTGAAGGAAATTCCAAGTGCGGTCCCGACTTCATCGCAATGAGCTTTGTCCTTAGGATGTAAAGACTATCTGAAATTGTCTTCGATTGTGTTAAGACTAGTAGAAATTTAGGATGAATTTGGCCTAGAACATACACAATTACGTCAATTAGATTCATTGAGTCAACAACCAAATTGTATTTATAGTTTTTTTAGTATCTAATAAACTGATTTCGCTAAAAAAATCACACAACTGTCTGAAAACCTCCTCTACACTACTGCAAATAGATTCACATAACTACTATTTAATTAATGCATCTACTAGGAGTAGTCACACAATTTCATATAATATTTCATTATTTTGACAATTAATTTATGCAATCACTATCAATCTTTCATGCATTTATCAATTTAGGTTATGAAATTGCTTGTCAAAAAACAAAATTTTTGCATCAAGTCATACAAACTGCTCAATTAGCTAGGTTTATAAGTTCTTTCAGCTCTATGATTGACAAAGTCGTTAAGGTCAATAGGTTCATTTAGGATTTTTCAACATTAGTTTCCTTTAAGGTCCTTTTAGATCAGAACTAGTTTGCAAACATTAGTGCACTTAGACAAATTATATTATAGGAATGAACTATTCTCTAGGAAATTAGAATAACTAATCTTAGGATTAAACCTTCATCATTGTCAAATACACCAAGACCTCATCAAATCTTCATTATCAATTGATGCAACCATAACCAGTAAAACCCTAAAAGAGAATCAATCGGCTTATGCAACAAGAGCAACACAACAAAAGCAACAAGAACACATAATAAGATCACATAACAGACCATATTAATGCCTTAGAACTTCTGGCAATCATTCGACAATCATCATATTATCATCAAAAAACATCTGGCAATTAATTGGTTACATGCAGACTATCAGCTAGATACAATCCAATCCGGGACTCTAAGAATCAACCAGATCACGAAATGTGAATCTCAATCCTTATTCTTAATTCTACTTCCTCTGCCCCCACAAATGACTACATAATAACATATTTATACCCACTGGAACATATCTGGGTTGGCCTCGTAAGATTATATTTACCAATGCAGGAAATGAAACGTGTAATTAGGTCGGCCCTAAGAATTACATAAATATTTCCGAAAAATAGCAACCAAGAGGTGTGGTTCAACAGGATGGTCGACCACACACCAAAGAACATCGGACAAGACCCAAGATAGATCCACACAACAAGATTCACACCGGTAAGCACAAGAACTGTCCAGGAACCCAGAAACAGTCAACCAAAAGCGATAACTGATGGGAAAAGAACCCAAATGAACTGAAAATCTAGAATCAAGCACATGAAACCACCAGGAAAAAAAAAAAAAGATCTTCCACCGAAGAACAAGCAACTATAGGTGCCAATCGGTAAGAACACATAAAATTGCACAAAGAGCTAAATAAAAACAAAACTGAAAGGAAATATTTTTGGATGATGCAAGATGTTCCATGAGAGGCAACTCATGAAAATCTAAAAGGATTCAAAATAAAGATCCCATGCTCATTTATGATCCAAACATCTTCTTTATCTGCCAACCTTTGTTTTCTCAGCCAGCTTCTCTAACCTCTGACTCTCTCTGTTTCTCTTCCTTTGCTTCAGATCTACACGTTGTCTTTGTTTACTGCCTTCTTTCTTCTATAACTCTTACTTGGTTCTGCCACAAGACTTCATCCAGTTTGTCACCATAATCTCTCTGCCATTCGGTTCCATTTGTCCACCAGGCTCAACTATCAAATCCTTCTGCAAACTCTTGTCACGTTCTGGTATAACCTATGCAACTGGTTCTATCTGATCTTTCTTCAAACCCTCTGGTATAACCTCTGCAACTGGTTCTATCAAACCTCCTGGTATAACCTCTTCCACCGGTACTGCAACTTTTCTCAGGACTCAGATTCTTCACCTCCTTCTCTTTCTCCTTCAAAGAAATCAATTTGAACTTCTGCCCATCCTTCTCAATAGTGACTAGGTTTCTTCTATAGTCATAAATAGCTCCTCTATCATTTTGCCAAGGTTTTCCCAACAAGACATGACAAGCACCCATAGATACAACATCACACAAAAGTTCATCTCTAAAAGGCCCAATGTTGAAATTCACCAAACACTGCTCCTTTATCTCTATCTTTTGATCATCTTGCAACTAACTCACCTCATAAGGACAAGGATGCTTAAGCCTCTTCAATCCAGGCTTCACAACCATCTCCTTAGATACCAAATTGTCAGTACTTCCACTATCTACAATAACCTTACAATACTTACTACCTGATTTACACACAGTCTGGAAAAGACTCTTCCTCCGAGTAGATCCAGTATCCTTCCTTCTAAACATAAGGGATTCTCCTTGCTTTAGTGCACAGTCAGATCCGGTACCATCACCTTCTGGTTCCTCATTTGCCACACAACTTTTTTCCATTCCCTTCTTACATTCATAGAATCTATGTCCGGTTTCTCCACACTTGAAACATTTGCTAGGAAATTCTCTACCGGTACTGCTGCTACCTTTCCTCAATGTCTTCTGCTTCAGTTCTTTACTGCACTTAGATTTTGACTCATCTTATTCAACCGATTTCTTCATACTGTCACTCATCTTGAATTTCTCCTTTCCCCTATTCAGTTGTCTTCTTCTCATCTTCTCCTTATCCTTCAAAGCATACTGATAAGCTTCTTCCACTATGGAAACCTTCAACTACTCATCTCATCTTGAATGTTAAAAGCAAGTCCATTGATGTACCTTGCCACGTTTTCTCTGTCCATCTCTCTATGTCTAGATCTAATCACCACCTTGTAGAATTCCTCAGTATATTCCTTCACAGTCATGTTTCTTTGTTTTAGGTTCCGCAACTTTTTGAACAACTCCAATTCATAGTCTCTCGGTATGAACTTGGCCTTAAATCTTGCAACCATTTGTCTCCACCAGGTGATCTTCAATTCACCATTCTCCACTCTGTCTTTTTGCAATTATTTCCACCACGAGGTAGTATGCCCTTTCAACTTAGTTTGTGCCAACTAGACTCTCTGCGAGTCCTTAACATCCTCAAATTCGAAGTAATCCTCTAACTCTCTAATCCAATCGATCAGATCCTTCAGGTTCAACGTTCCAAAAAATTTGGAAACCTTAACTTTATGAACTTTACTCGTTTTCACCACTTCTCTCAGGAATATTTCCTCTTTCATCTTTTGGTCCTTCACCTTCCTCAAGCTCTTCACCGACTTCCTCATATTCATCCTTCGAATTGGGGTTCCTCCACAAACTAGCCAAAGCATTTCAGATTTCATTCCTCACTTCAGTCTTGAAGTCTTCCATCATTTTCTCTACCCTCCGAGTGTTTGTCCTTCTCGGTGGCATCTCCTCTTCCAGTCCAGTGAATTGCCTCACTCGACGATTTGACTATCGGTTTCAATTGCCTCCCCTTGGTGATCTATTGAGCACACGCATAGCCTGCCTCCAATCGACAATCTATCCACCCAAAGGAATGCCTCAATGTTCACAAACAATTCTTCCACCAGCCAGTCCATAACCAACTCTGATACCACTTGATGCAGCCATAATCGATAAAACCCTCAAAGAGAATCAACCGGCTTATGCAGCAAGAGAAACACAAAAAAAGCAGAAAGAACACATAACAAGATCACATAAACAAAACATATTAATGCCTTAAAACTTCCGGAAATCATCCGACAATCATCATGTTATCATCAAAGAACATCCAACAATTAACCGATTACATGCAGGCTATCAGGCAGATACAATCCAATCCGGGACTCTCAGAATCAACCAGATCATGAAATGCGAATCACAATCCTTATTCTTCATTCTACTTCCTCTGCCCCTATAAATGATTACATAATAACATATTTATACCCACCGGAACATATCCTAGTTGGCCTCATAAGATTACATTTACCAATGCAGGAAATGAAACGTGTAATTAGGTCGGCCCTAAGAATTAAATAAATCTTTCCAAAAAATAACAACCAAGAGGTGCACGTCGGTAAGGAAGGAAAACCAACCAGTAAGCACAAGAATTGTCTGGGAACCTAGAAACAGTCAACCAAAATCGACAATTGATCGAAAAAGAACCCAAATGGACTGAAAATATGGAATCAAGCACATGAAACCACCAGGAAACTGAAAATAAGATATGCCACAAAGAACAAGAAACTACCGTTGCCAATCGGTAAGAACACACAAAACTGCACAAAGAGATAAACAAGAACAAAACTGAAAGGAAATATTTTTGGATGATGCAAGATTCCTCATCAATCGGGGATGCTCCTGCATCATCAATCAATCATCAAGTTCAACCCTTACGCTTATCAGTCTAGGACAAGGTCACAAATTTTCACAAATCATCAGTCTAGCCATCAATCGATCTTTAGTTCAAGCTTTATCTTTCAATTTTATAGGTGAACATCCATAGGTTTGTGCTAACAATTTTCCTAAAAATCAAGCTTTTAGAAGTGCATATTTTTTATCAAGACATTGTCAAAAATATCAAAAGTCCAAAAAAATAGGTGCATTAGTCTCATTATTACTCAAACATCCAAAAACATAGGTGCATTTTAGTTGCATTATCATCCAAACTTTTAAAAAAATTCAAAAAACATAGTGTTTACCTTTACATTCATTAGTGTACTCCTAGGATTCTTTCATGATGTATAAATGATCATATAGCAAGAGAAATCAAATATGTCAACTTGCCTCTTTCAAGTTTGAAAAAAATCATCCACCTATGTGTAACAATGGCTCATTCCAAAGTGATTATATCAATATCATATCTACCTCAAGTGATTCCACACCAAACTGTAAATCCAACGATGGAATCTTTCGAGTTTGGTCCCAAGGGATATCCACAGTAAAAATCCAAGCTAATCCATTTCTTTATACAAATCCCTTGTACAATTTAGAAATCATAGATCTAATGCCACCATATGCTCCATTCCCAGTCAAACCTACTCCAAAGGGTCTCGTTCAAAATCTATTCTTATCATGTCAAAGTATTGAATCCTTCCAAGAATCTCCCATACATATCCAAATCCATACCACATGTCAATAGGATAATCCAAATTCAGAAGAAATAATTCCTAACATAAACCAAGGTCAAGATACCATGACTCTCCAATCTCATCCAATATTTGATCAAGATCACACTTGTCAATATTCTTATGAAGATCCCCTCATCCTTTTGTATTCCATCCATGATGATCCCCTTCCATCTCAATAGAAAAGTGTCCTTCCAAGTCCCATTCAACACCCACCTCCTAATCAAGATCGTGATATTCCTTCTATCCATTGCAATGATTCAATTGACAATCAAGTGCAAAGTACAAATTCCAATGATCCTCCTCCATGTCAAGATCAAAGTATCCCATTACGTCTACCCAAGTTGTTCATGAACCCCTTACATATCAAATGGGTTCCTCCACTTTCATCTGATCTAGTCTACTTCATGATCATGACATTCCTTCCATACCATGTCCCCCTCAAAATGGACTCACATCTTGTTTCAAAAATAATAAATATCCCATTGCCAATATTTTTTATCAAAATATGCATTATCAATGCAAAGAGTTAGGCTTACATGAACCAAGTATATTAGAACCCTTTCATATAAAATAAATTCCAAATCATCATGACCTTGGCTAAATAGCTCACTCACAAAATGTTGGTACCATTGCTAGATCCTACATCCACCCATCTAAGTCCAAACATGCACATTTCCAATTCTCTAAATCTATTTTGGGTCCTCATATCCCAAAAAAAGAGTCTTCATCCCTTCCATACATCTTAGATCCTTATATCCCTCCATCCACTATCCATATCACCCCTAGCTCACAATCCAGTTACCCTATTGTAGATCAAGATTAAAAAAAGGCACACATCCTTGAGAACCTTCCAACCATCCATCTACATGAACCCATCCAAAATACTTCCATATCTATACTACTCATCCATGAACCCCATTCCCTTTGGAAGCAATTTGGGTGCCAAGCATAAAATACATACATCCAAAGATCAATGTGTCCTACCTAAAGAACATGTAACAACAAAGAAAAATTTGATCCAACAGCAGAAGGAAAAATAAAAAACCATGTGGATTCCTAAGTCGAACATAGAAGCAACTCATTCCAAAGAACCACAAAAAAAGAAAAAAGAAAAATATAAAACTACGTGGATTTTCCAGTCGATCATAGAAGCACTGCATCCTAAAGAAAAATCGAAATTAATATCTAAACTTGTAATTCAAAAAATGCATCTAAAAATATCACACCTTTCAAATCTATTTTGGGTTTCTATGTCCCAAAATCCACTATCTTAAATCCTCCATCACTTTATCCATTTTCAGACCTTATGTTCCAAAATCCACATCCAATCCTCCATCAAAATCTTAAATCTAAAATCCACTTGTCCTTCATAACTCCACCACCCCTCAAGGTGTATGCCAATGTCAATCTTGACAATATTTATATCCACTCATGCACAAATTTTCCACCATCCTATCAGTTATCCAACATCTATTTTCCATCCTTTCATCTCTCCCATCAAATCCTTTGCATAAATCCTTTCCACATTCCATCCTATCACCCATTTCGTTTCCCTTTACAATCACCCTACCAATGTCTTGAAACATGCCTTCAATATCCATGGTTCATGGTAGCACATCTTTCAAGGGTACCATCCAAACAACGAGATTCGTGAGTCCTTCCTCCATCTCCTATCGCACATCCATTGTCTTCCAAAAAGTCAAAAATAAAAAAAAAATTAAAAAAAAAAGGAAGTAAAGAGAAATAATTCGTCCAATGGTGAAAACCACTTCTTGTGGCATGTTGGGCAAGTATTATGATGAAAACCTAACAAACATGCATACTGGGGCTAAAATTTATGCTATAGTTCTTTGAAACAACGCCCAAAATTGCATTGTCTCAAAGAGGGGCAAATGTAGATACTTAAAATTGTACCATGCATGTGTGCTCTAATTTTACTAATTCTTCCTCTTTAATTAAATAAATTTATTATTTAATTAATTCTATGTCATTCCCTAATCTTATTTCATTCTTTTGATTTGAATTCAATCTTCGAAAATTCCATCTTTTATCATAATTAAATAATTAAAAATTATTTAATTATCTAAATTTCCTCTAGCATTAAATTAATTATTTCATCAGCTCACTTTTGTTAAATAATCTTTATTATTTAATTAAACTCAATGTCTATCTTCTAATGATTAAATAATTTCTTCAAATTATTTAATTAGCTAATAATGTTCTCTTGTTTAAATGAATTTTCAAATTTATTTAATCTTATTTTGAATCAATTCCAATTTCCTTTCAAATTCAAGTTAACTTTACTTCCATTTCATTTCAATTTAATTTCACTTTTTTGAAAACCAAAAATCACTCCAAGTTTAATTTCATTCAATTTTCTACAAGACATGTTAGCATTCCTAACTACTACAACTCTCAGTGAATCATCAGTCACCCTATTCTAACTATTCAATCAGTCCTTTTAACTCTCAATCAAATCAGTCTAACTAAATCATGCAATCAACCACCAATTCAATCAATTATTTTAACTCTCAATCAATTTAGTCTAACTAATTCATGCAATCAATTCACATCATAATTATCTCCCATCAATTTGTCTCATGCAATCTTAGTCATTGATCATCTCTGTTATCAAATTGATTTTAACCGTTGAATCAAATTCCAAAAATCTATAAATTTGTGTTCAATCTACATTATCAAAAACCAATATCCTAAAATTGCTATCTTCATATGCATCAATATTGCAATTCTTCATAAAGCACTATTTTGAGAACCATACTTAACACAAGGAGAAGGACAATGGAGGCTAGATCCATGGAATTGGCAATAGAGTTTGGTTTGCTTTGATTCATGTCATTTGATTATTGTTTCTTTTGTGCATTCCTTTCTTGATTTTCAATTGAGAATTTTGTGATAGAATTGGGTTTTGTGGTTGCCTAATTAGTCTATTATATCATATGTTTTTCCCTTAGATTTTCAAGTGCTTACACTAACTAATTGGTAAAATAGTAAAGCATATAACATCCATAAGACAACATATTATATATAGAGTTCCAATACATTAACATTATCAAATATAAGTCATACACATTTATATCTCCTTATTACATATCCTATCATGTATACATCCCTCTTATTATCTCTATTCTACCTATCCTATTTCTTCTTATCCCTCTCATCCTTTTATTACATCATATATTTGCTATACAAATATCTATTTAATAGGACATGATGCATCCATACTACTCTCATTCTAGATGATGCCTTTTTAATATGAAGCCCTACAAGCTCTTTGTGGAGAAGTGTAGTAGGATCTTTAGTGACTATGCTTACACCTACTCCTTTCTTGCTAACAATATTCTTTGAGTTGTATTTATACCCTAGTGGTACAACAATAGTAGAAGGATTAGAGTTTGAGTTATAATGTGGTATCTATACTAAGCCATCAATATGAATTAGAGACAACTACTTATCAAATAGTATACACATGTAGAGTGTGAAAAGTGAGGTACTACAAAAGGACAACCACCCCTCAAGAGCTCAACTTCCTATAATACACTAATATAAACCAAAGGCAATCACAACATTCAATTTTACCCGATTAATTACAAAGTTGTTTCTCAATCGAGGATGCTTTGTGATAATTCTATGTAGAGTCTCCATAAACTAAACATATAGGTGACAAATATTTTTTGGATAATAGGCCAAGCTCCTTGTACTACACATTTGTGCATTGTGTTATCATCTTGTACAAACAAACAAATGAGACTAACACAAAAAGGTCTATCAGACCTTGTACGGGTTTCGAGGATAGAAGGTACTTAAATATAGTGAAATAGATTATATTAGCTATTGAATACTAAAAGGAAATTAAACAAAAATTCGGAAAATAGACGGAAGAAATCACCCAAAAACCAGAAAGTTACAAGAGCTTGCACAAAATACTAGAGGAAGATAACTTCGTGACTATTGAGATGAGAGAATGAGGTATAACCCCTATACTTTGTTCAAGGTTGTATTGATAGTTGCATAGTGCAATACATAGATGAGAAAAAGAAGAATGTTTCATTAGAAGGACTTTCTCCCTTAATGCCAGATGTATATTTCCCATAAACACCCTTTGGATGTTGAAATCTAGTAGAGCATAAGGGATATGACGATAGAGAGATTGATACCTAGAAATAAAATCATTAATCTTCCCATGAGGCCCTCGTTTGCAATAGACCAAATCAATGAAAGTGGTTTGTGGTCTAATATTTGCTTGAAAGTGTAAAGAATAGAATGATTAAGAAGAAAGAAAAACCAATCTAGCGTGGTCTCTTTTGGAGACCATGGGGAGATCTTAGCTAACAAAGCATCGTGGAATAAGAAATCATTGCAAAGAATTGTGAAAGAATACACCTTGTTTGTGGATCCTCCCCTACCACTATACTTATTGAATTTTGGTATCTCCAAACCCTGAGGTATAGGTGTGTCAATGATAGTCAAGTCTAGAGGGCTTCAATGATAATAAGATTGTATAGTAGACTGAGAAGCAGAATTGGTGAGATTGGCTATCTCGTACGAATAGAAAAATGGGGCTATCACAAAAAAAGGTCTGTATAGAACTTGCATGAGTTTTGACGATAGAAGGTTTTAAAATTTTATTGAAATAGATTATATTAACTATTGAATGTTGAAAGGAAATTAAATGACAAGAAGGAAAATAGAGGGAATAAATCACCCAAAAACCAAAAAGTTGCAAGAGCTTCCACAAAGCATCCTTCCTTGAAAGCCTACACATAGAAGACCAAAAATAAAATGATCGAGTGGTTCTTTAGGGGCTTGCCATAGTCAAACCCCCACTTTGGTGTTTCCACCTCATAGACAACCAAGATAGATTGGAGTATAAAAGACATACAAAGAGACACAAAAGAGAATAATATACCATGAAATAAAAGACAATGCAATGTATCACAAAGAGGCTTCAAAGACACAAATTACCAATATCTCAATTGAGGTGATGCAGGAGCATCCCTGGTTCTTGACAATCTTGCATCAACCAAAAACATTTTTTTCTTTTCAGGTTGTTCCTGTATTGCAGTTCAACATTTCATTCTATGTTTCTTTGCATTTGCTCCCCGGATCTTGTGGAGCTGGATTTTGATCGTGGACATGTTCATCTACCTTATCCTTGGTTCGTGGGGCATTTGGATCTGTTCCCGACAAGTTATTGCTTTCGGAATCTAAGACAATTTTCTAGCTTAAAACACTGGAACTACTTGGACCTATTTTGGCTATTGGCGAACCTTGCAGATCATTTCCGTAGCTTGCAGAGCTTCAATTCGTTATTTCCGACGTTCCTTCGCGTGTGGCTGACCTTCCGTTAGGTCCGCACTTCATTCTATGGATTTTTCGGATGGATCTCTTTGGCGAAGGCCGACCTTATTGTTTTACACGTTTCATCTTGTTCATCGGCATTTGATTCTTCTTGGGCCAACACGGATCCCTCTTGATCATATAAATCAATGTAATTAAGCATTTAGAATTAAGTAGTTAGAAGATAGAAGATAAATCCGAAGAATAGGAGCTCCTAATTTGGCTTGCATTCTTGCTGGAGTTGAAAGTTGCATAACACACATGTTTTGTACTCAAGCCTATGAGCCGAATCTATGAGCCCAGATGTGGCCGGAAGTTTGTAACTAATTTTCATGATAAATTATAGTTGTTTCTGCAATGCCTCCATCAATTTGAGTTGTTTCTGTTGTGTATCTCTTGTTGCATACTCCAGACCGTTCTCTTTGAGGAGCCTCCCATCGTGACTGCACCATGAGGAAGGTCAAATGTATAAAGGTAGAGTTATCTTCCCTGAAATACCACAAGACGGGAAGATTGGTCCCCAAAGCTTTGATGTTAATGCCTATATATGACAATCAGAGCTTCTAAAGAAAAATAGGTTATTGTATGTGAGAGAGAAAAACTAGAGTGTTGGATAAATCGTGAGAGAATGTAAACGAGATTGAATGAATCAATTCTTGGAGGCAAGATAATCGTTTAAACTTTGATATAGCAAGTCCAAATTTTTCGCTAACGCTTACAGAGGTTGAAAGAGGCATTAAATTGCCAAAATGCAGGAAGTGTAACGTTCCAACGGTCAATGTAGTCACAAATTTCCATAGGATGCTAGCATGTTGTGTGGACATCTCCACGTGGCACATTCATTTAGGAAAATCAAACTAAGGGGTTGGGGAATCAAATATGTTTATTAAATATGTATATCTTTCATAAAATTAAGGATCACATAGCACAATTGTCTTTTATTAATCTAAAGGCAAGCTTATGTAATTTGAAGTTGCAAGGTATGCAATTTACAATGTTACAACAAAATATTACACAAATCATTCATAAGTCTCTGATGTATGTATGCATATATTATAATATCATTCGTACACTATATTCCTAATTACATTCTTATCACTTCTTTCTTACATCTGACTTCCTATCTATACATATATATTTGGTTTGGGATGTGTCCCTTAAAAAATACTATTTTTCTTGTGAGACCTAGTTGTCTCTATGCTCTACATCCTATTTATGATAGTTTGCAATAAGATCTACTATTGTTTTGTACCGAAGTTCCATCGCTTACCTTGTCAATAATGAACATAATGTATTATTTAGTAGTATTAAAAGTGAACAAGAATATAAAACATTGACACAATGAAATATGTAAGTGAATGCTAATAAATTCTCTCAAAAAATTTATAGATTGAAAAGAAATCATACACTTGTAAAAAACCTAGTAATTATTTTAGAAACTATTTCTAAAGTTTGAAAGATTTGGATAAGTTTAAGAAATTAAAGCTCCCCCAAAAAGAAAGATTGATGAGTTAAACACTTTGAGAAAATCATGGTAATGCTATTTCTACCTCTTATCATGCATTACATATACATTCTCCTCCTCGTGAATGATTTTTTGTCTATAAATGCCATATGAGAAAGTATGTCTATTAATGAATAAATACTTTTATATAAACATAAAAAATATCGTGCATTACTTTTTAAGAATGGAAGGCCATTATTTGCAGACAAATTTATGCAAGAAACTATTATATATTGTTATTTATATCTTTTAAAAAATTATATAAAATGTGCCAAGAGATATCTTTCTTGAGGTGTCTATTTTTAATTAATTTCATCACATATAGTGAAATAAATGTTTTGAGAAGGATATTGATTTTTAAAGACTAGTGTACTTAATACTTGTTGTCAAGTTATCCTCATTGTGAATGAATTGTTAACTATAAATGTTTTTTATTTAAAAAAGCAGCAAAACAAGGGTGTTGACCCTTAATACAACAACCCATAGGCATAAAAAAGACAACAAAACTAGGGTGAGAGCCCAAAACAAAATAAGGTTGGACAAGCCAATAGAAAACCTTGTCAAAACAACAACCCAAAACCCAAATCAAGGATGGGGAGAAACACCCAAGCCTTGACAAGGAGGGGTTTGGGGGAGGGAGGAAGACTTCCCCTTCCACCTACAACAAACCACAATCCAGACAATACTGTCATTAGGACCATCAAAAGAAGAATCAAGTGGGGAGGACCCTGCAGGGTTCCTATCAACAACGACAGAACAGTAGCAGGGTGCTGCAGCAGAACAACATCAAGAGCAGATTCGACAGAAATAGATCGGAGTTGCACAACAGGAGCAACAAAAGTAGGATCCTCAAGGACGGAAGAGGCCACAATAGTGGTAGCAAGATGGTCGATAGAAGTATCAGTATTAGTAAGAGGGACAACTTCATCCCGTGAGGAGGCATCATCCTCCTCTGAGGAGCCAACAAAATCAAAATCAAACGCATTAACATTTAAGTGATCAGTTTTAGCATCCTTCCACCAAGTAGAAACACCTTTTGACGTGGCAAAGAGCAATCTGAAACTAAATGACCCGTTGAGAAGCATTTCGGACACCAAAAGGGGAGGCCCTCAAAATCCAACAATTGAGTCCAAGGCCTATCCTCAACCATAAGAAGCACATCTCTAGGGAAAGGTGAAGAGATGCCAATATCCATTAAGATGCGGGCAAAGGTAGAGTGACCCATGGAAAATGTGGCATCATCAACCTTCAAGAAATGGCCAATAGAGTTGCCAATGGCCTCGTAGCAAGAATGCTACTAGAAATGAAGGGGGAGATTAGGAAGGTGAACTCATATTGGACGCACATTAAGTGGTTCAGTAAGATGGTTAAAAGAAGTTGTTCACGGATTAACAGAGAGAGAGTGAACTCTCTAAGCCCACAACTTGCCCAAAACTAAGTCAAGATCAGAAGAAGAAGCAAAGGAAGCAATGAAAAATCCTTTAGCACAAGAGAAAAGCTCAAAACTATGAGCAACCAAAGGCTTCCAAGAATCACTCACTCAACGATGGAGGTCCAGGAGCGAAGGTCAAAACCCAGAAAATCTGCACACCAACACATAGTGTTCGTAGAAACCAATACTATCCACAACATCTTGTCCACAAACCACCATAAGAGAGGACTTGGAAAAGGGAAGAGGGCGTGTCCCCTTAGGGGGAAGAGCAATAGATTTGGCCACACTACAAAAGCTGTGTTTACCAGCAAAAGGAATAATGCCTGGGTGGGAGCATACACAAACCAACAACAGTAGCGTCCACAGCATCAGCACCCACTAGGGCACCCACACTGGAAGTGCCCAACCTGTCCACAACAGAAATCGCATCGACGACAACCGCAAAAACATCCACGTGAGGAAGGGGGGGGAGGACCTGATCTACTTAGCACATAGGGCAAAGCCCCAAGAGGACTGTTGGAAGCAAGCTTGTAGGAGGTGGCATTCAAAATCGTCCAGGCGAGAGAGCCATTAGCCATCGAGAGAGACTTTTCAGTATATACAATATTCTTGAGAAATTTTTATCTATAATCATGAATGTTTTTTATTAAGGGAAAACAAGTTTTGAAGGGACCTAAAACCCTATACAAAACAGGTTTTGGAAGGACCTGCAACCTGAACTGAAAGATAAGCCTGAAAGTCCTAAGAAACAGAACACAAATGAGATTCGGCACAGCCATACAGAAGATGGGGCACAACACAAGAAGGACCCCCAACAAAAACCAACGGGCTGCAAAAACCAGCAACCCCAACCCAACTAGGACGGATCAAGAATTTGACCTACCCTTTTGGGATCGAAGGATCATATCAAAAGAGGACTGGGACGATTTAGATTTCTTACTTTTAACGGGAATCCATCCCTCCTCAACCCTAGCAGCGGCCTTTTGCCAAGAAGTTGGGTCCAGAATAGAGGACCTCCCATCACTAGGAGGAACAGAGCCAACATCCAGAGAGGCAGGGATAGCAGAAATCTGAGAATCAGACAAAGATCCATCAGCAATCTGGGAAGCGAGAAGGTCATCCACCAAAGAAGAAGATCCAGCATCCTTCAAATGATCAGTCGGGATGCCACCACAAGCATCCACACATGTCTGAGGCAAAGCAACACCTGAATCAGAGGTAGCAGTAAGAGGCGCAATACCATCGGCCTGAGGAACCTGCGCAACCACCTGGGAGAAGCTTTTCTTTTGAACAAAATAGTGTTAAGAGGAGGCACCCTTCCACCAAGAAATAGATCTTTTTTTCTTTTTATGTGTTTCACACCGTGCAACAACATGCCCTATCTGGAAGCACTTTCAACATCTAAAGGGGATACCCTCAAAGTCGAGCGGTTAAGATCCAACATCCTTCAAATGATCAGTCGGGATGGCACCACAAGCATCCACACACACTTGAGGCGAAGCAAAACCTGAATCAGAAGCAGTAGCCAGAGGCACAATACCATCGGCCTGAGGAACCTGCGCAACCACCTAGGAGAAGCTTTTCTTTTGAACAAAATAGTGTTCAGAGGAGGCACCCTTCCACCAAGAAATATCTCTTTTTTTCTTTTTATGTGTTTCACACCGTGCAACAACATGCCCTGTCTGGAAGCACTTTCAACATCTAAAGGGGATTCCCTCAAAGTCGAGCGGTTGGACCCAAGATCCCAAGGAAGATTCAATCTCTATCTCAGCTAGGAGCCCTTTAGAAACATTAGTGTTAACCAAAATCCGAGCATAAGTAGAATGATAAATATGGTAAGAATCTTTATCAATCATTAAGAATTCGCCTAAAGCCTCCCCCACTTCCTTTAGCAGAGAGTTCGTCCATAGATAAAGGGGAAGGTTGGGGAGCCTAACTCAGATAGGAATCTCATTTAATGAATCAGTAGATGGGTTAAAATCCAAGAACCAAGGTTTAACCATCAAAACAAATTTGTCCTCTCAGCTGAAAGGATTATTACATAAAATTTTCAATCTATCTTCTACATGTTCAAATTTAGCAATGAAAAAACCCTTGGCTAAAGCAAAAATGTTAACTGAACCATTTAAGATCGGTTCCCAGCTTTGGGAAATTCAAGTGTGCAGCTAAGGAAGGCTTGGCCAAAAGCCCTGAAACCTACAAATCAGACCATGAGACTCAAACACAGAGGAGTTGTGGATGATCTCCTTTTCAGTATCAGCAGACACCTTGAAAGCCAAGGGTTTGCACACGGTAACAGCCACAGGCCCCAAGCCATGAGCAACCCGATCTGCAGCAGAGGGCACCGGATGCACCGGATCATCGTCCTCCGTATTAGCGATAGGTGCATCATGAATGTTATACAACTAAGTATGTCTGTATATTCTCTTTTATTGACAAGGCAACATTACTTTATAAACCTTATTTTTATAAAATATATTATATTTATAAATACTAGAGTTTCATGATTATAGACAAAATTTTATGCAAAAGTATACATGGTATACATATTATCTCTATTCAAAGAATCATTATTACAAGATTTTTCTATACTTGATTTTGGTAGAATGGATAACTCCCAATTCGTGGCTCTCAATCAAAAAGACTCCATCCTAAGGCTAGTCCTCCCATATTAGGTAGATAAATGATTATATGAGTTTGATATAAAGCCTTCCAACAGTTTTTTTTTTTTAAATATTATTATTAATTATTTGATTTGTAAATAATTGCCAGTTTTAAATTAAGAGATTTTTTTTGATAGAATTCCAAAATGAAACTCCAAAAATTCATTATAAAATCTTGATAATATCTTTTATTTGGTGGTTCCAGTTTTAATAGAAATATAGAGATTACATGTAGAAAATTAAATAGTTGTTGATCATGATAGCCAAAAGTCGGAAAGGTGGATGATATTGAATTCAAAATCCACCAAAGTACTATTAAGCTAGGCCCTATAAAACTAACAAAACAACATTGTTAAGGAGGTCACATTACATATGATTTGATTTACATAATATTTCAAAAACTCTTCACAAAGAAAGTCAAATTGCTCCTCTGTTTGAAGGATTATCTTCCAAAGGCCCCAATTTGCTTGTGACTGACAGTTCAATGGTTGGCTGATGGTGCTAAGGATTTGTAACATTTATCAGGAGGCATACCAATGCCCTAAAATTTTTGACCTCTCTATGACAAAGAACCACTCCTAGTTCCCGTTTATGAGCATTCATGGCTTGAGCAAGAAGCCCTTCATCAAACTCTTTTATTGCATTCTCGAATGCAACATATGTAAGAAGATCACTAGATTTTTTCTGTAAGTCTACCTGAGAAAAGAGACCACCAACAAGAGCATTACTTGAGAACACATCATAATTGTTTATGCTATTGTGTATGGTCATACCCAGGAATAGATCTTGATTGATGTAGTCCATTGCCAATTGTGTAAACCCTTCATAAGTTTGGATATGGTGGTATTACTAATTATAAATGGGTTAATATAGATTTAATTAAATTAAATAAAGGAATGTGGAATTTTTATATATTTATAATAATTTTCATTTAGTTTTGTGTTTTTAGGAGAATGGTTTAATATCTATGTATATTAACAAATGACATAATTATGTGAAGTCAATTTCTTTCTATTATATTTTTTTATCTTCCATTTACAAATATTTAACATTCAATTGTCCATCCTTATCCATATTTTACCCTACTCCCATATATTCTTGACTTATTATGCCTATCCATGCACTTAGATTATGCCAATGGCTGAAAGATGATTATCTATGCTTCAATTGTAACTTTTGAATGGTAACTCATATATGCTTAAGAAGCAACATGATGAAATATGAATTGGGTTACTCTTAGAATTTTGTAGATCAATATTTGATGCACATAATCAATATTGCATCTATAGATCTAACCCCCATATTAAAAATTCAAATCCAAAATTTGGCTAACTCATTCTCTTTCTTTTTTAATGGTAAACTATGTGCTTGTAACAAGGAATTGCCAATTTTTATCAACTATTGGTGGCTAGCTAAATACATAGTTGACCAATTTATTTTTATCTACTTAAATTTAATATCATGAAATAATTTTAAAAGGAACTTGCTAGGAACACTTTAATTAGGGCACCTTAAATGAATCTATTTTTTTATCACACCTATCCTAAAGCATTTGCATGTTTGAAGCATCTCGTTCTCAATAATTCACATAGTTGTATAGCAAGTTTTTTTAAGGGGTTGACCTAAGATTGAACATGTACTCTAGTGATTTGAGAACCCTAAATGTATTTTAAAAATCACCAATCCTTAGGGTAGAGAAGACAAAAATGAATCAAGAAAACTTGTAACCAAAAGTGCACACTATATTAGATCAAATTCATTGGTAGTAAGAAAACTTGCATTCACAAAAGTGACCCAAAACCATAGAGTCGACCATCCATAGAGTACACAAACAATTCCAAATGTATGGTTGACTACAAGTGTTTAATTATTGTTAGCCTTGCCCAACATTAATATGGACTATTTTACAATCATGAGGGGATTCGCTAAAGTTGTACTCCATCCTTTTTTTAAATCACACAACAAGATTTCTCAAATATGAATTCAAATTTCATATAAATATAATTAAAATTTTGAATTAATAGTTTACACATTATTTGTCTCTCAATTTGGATCATGAACACGTTACAACTATAGGCATTAGAGTCACTAAAAGAAAAGTGATAATTTCTTTACTCTTAAATAATATAAGATTCCTTGTGTGTATTTATCTCATTTTCAATTTGTTTTCATTGTTATACATGATTATGATTAGGGACACATCTAGGTCCCAAGGATCTATATTCAATAATTCATTCTTGTTGATTTTTTTGTCTTCTACATAATTTCATTGTTACATAATATAGATGTTAATTTTATTTTATGATGAAACATGGGTTTTTACAAAATAATATTTTGTTAATAATTTTAATTCATGATAGATGTTGAGAAAGAACAAGCTTTGTGAAAGTGGTAAAGGGATTTCATCAAAACATAGAAACATAATATCATACTTAAGCAATATTTGTTGTCCATGAAATGAAGATCAAGGTACAACAGCAAGATTGTTATTCTCGATTGATAAACAAGGTAATACTTCACAGGAAGTTCCAAATGATTTGGATGACAATGCTACAAATAATGTTCCACACGAGTCTTGGGGTTGCACGAATAATATTATTTATAAATAAAACTCAACAAGGGATAGCTAAAATCTAGATTTTGCATTAAAGGGGAAAAGAAAAATTAAATAAAACATGAGGTTGTGAGTGGGATATGCTAAGAATTTTTTAAATTGATTTGGTAACGAAGTACCCATTCATTAAACTAGTAGAGAATACACAGATGAACCTCACATAGATATTTGTAGTTAGAAATATGGTAGGGACAAGAAGTTGCACTAAAAATTGACACCATAAAAGAACATATTAGTAAAGTTTATGAAAAATAAATCATAGATGGAAAAGAAATATCATTGGAAAGATGGAAAACAAAGGAATAAACTCTTCATGTTGAGCATGCCCTGGAATATAATTTGCATATACATAGAAAGGTGAAGATGTTACGTGTGGATGTTATATTGAAGCTCAATTCAGAAAGCAAATAGGAGAAGCATAATTGGAAAACAATATCCAGTTGAGTGTTGATTTTCATATTTATACTCAGAAGAATGCTATGATAGACTACCTAAAGTATAATAGTTTATTATTTTTTATAAGAGTTCCTAACTTTGATAACACACATTGGTCAATAATCAATGGATGGGAATGGGCAAGTTGCCTTGCTAAGGTAAAAATACAAGATGTACAAAATAAGTGTCAAATGTTAATGCATTATCTTTTAATGAAATGATAGCACCATATAATAATTCTTGGGTATTTATGGATGTGTATACTATAGGAAAAGATGTTGACCAACTTCATCTTCTCTCTATTAATAAAATGAAAAATAGTACAAATCACAAAATCTATTTTAATTAGTTAAGAAATGTTTGAAAGAAATAAGAGGTATCAATGATTACATAATTGCCAAAAAGTTGGTGCATAGGGGTAGATGGAACTTCGGTAATGCAAGGTCATAGGAACAACTTTTGTGTAAAGCTACAACTTTCTTTTTCACCATATGTGATTCGCATTTGGTACATGACCCAAAAAAAATAATAGCATTTAAAATTAGGAGAAAGATCTTTGTAGTATCAAATGTTGAAGATCTTGTCTATGAGTTCCCTCATATTTCATTTGAAGTCCCAAATTATTTTTAGAATTGTAACATTTTGTCATGAGAGTAACCATATGAAATAAGCTTCTTAAGGATGTTGATACTAGATTGTGTATTTTTAGTTTCTATGACAAAGATAAGTTTTTTATCCATGATATTTTGGGGCATCCAACCACCATTCCTTAAACTTGATCTCCAAATTGCAATCCCTTAATCATATTTTGTTAAACTAGAAAGACATCAAGTGGGTGGAGAATCAATCTTAACATAGAGATTGAAAAATGAGTTTATCATGCCATACGATCTTGTTTTCTAGAGAGAGATTCAACTCTAGCTAAAACAAGGAATGAAGAAAACATTCCATTCTTTCTGCAATATAACTAAAACCAACTCCCATAATTGACCAAGTGATTGTTATTTTTGGAATTAAATCAAATTCTCAACAAAGGCCGAAAATTCTAACTAGGATTGAGTTGGCCTAGGAACTCCACCTTGCTTATTAGAGGCTTGGATAACCAGATTGAAGTCCCCAATAACATGGATGAGTTCATTATTCAAACCTTCTATCAATGGAAAGAATTCATTCCAAACTTGACACTTAAGCTAAGGGGTGTTTGAACTACAAATGTACTTATCTAACACAATTGCCAATTAGAACCAACTACCATTAGAGAGACATAAGAGCAAACAACTCCCAACCCGCATGAACTTTAATTTGCTTCAACATATTCGTTACTAGTTTTTTCATTGCACATCAACCATAGTGTTTGTCTACTCCTAGTTGAGTTGTCTCTTATAGAAGCAAAGAACTTACATTTAATGCAATAGGATAAAGCTTCAACCTTGTATGAAATGAAATGCAATAGGATAAAGCTTCACTATATCTCAGAAAGTAGTTGACAATATAAGAAATTATTAAATTAACATTTCAGGAAGAATACACTTCCAGCAAAAGGATTTAATGGTGATTAGGTCTTTACACTCATAATTAATATCATTACATACGGCCTGTAGGAATGGAACAAGGAATTAGACATAGGAGGCATGTCACAAGATTGTCTCACTGGACATGCATTAAGTTGAAAAAGGCTATCGAATTCCCAATCTCATTATATTGATACAGGACCACAAATCACATTACAAAGAAGAATATAAATATAATTTAGTTGTGGAAACAATACTCAATTAATCTTATAAAATACCCCATGCACTTAAAGGTGAGCAGTCATGGCACTGCAAAGCAGAAGGTAGAGAATGCTTCTTACATATCTTTAGATACAAATTCCTCAATAGATAAGTCCACATATGAACCAAAACACTCTGTAAATTGAAAATGAAACATCACCCAGGCCAAAATAAGTACGGGAAGTGAATCCATGAATTACCTGCAGAACAAACTACCATTGCTCTTGAACTCTGCAATTGTCAAGGCCAACAGATGAACAGAGATTTTGAAGCTTATGTAGTGCCCAGTTCTTGGTTCAAATAATCTGCAAACATTCTTTTTGCACTTTGAGCATCTATGGGAGGAGGAGGACCACTCAAACTAGTCTGCCCTGTAAGTTTTACAAATGTTCTGCGAAGGCGGCGCAGCTCAGGTAGCCCAACCGTTCTCTGAATATTAATGTGAAGTGAAAGTCAAGGAAAGCTACCTATTTGATAACTGTCTCAATGTGTAGATAAGGTAAAGTGTTGCATAAATATAGTATAACCAGTTTAACAAAAAGGATATTGTTGGCAACCCTTCACCAAGATTAATACCATTGAGAGCACCTCCATATCCTTGTGCCTGCCCATCAATAAGGATATTGATGACATCCTGCATCATCAAATTTCACATATATTTCAATAGTTATATATTGTAAAATGCAAAAAGAACAGGAACAGCATACTCTGAGATTTTCAGGAATTCAGTTGATATAGAGAACACCATGGGTCTTCTTCTCAGAGGCAGTTTCAGGTAGGAGTTCTGAGCTCGACCAATGGGTATATCAAAATAAACAACTCCAAAACAATTTTCAGTTTTCTTTGTACTTATTGGACAGCCCAGTCAACTTCCAAATAGGATGGGCCACAATCAAGTTTGGTGTTCAACTTCCAAATAGAATAGGCCAAGTGTGGTGACATTTCTATTCTTAACAAAACCCTAATGTATTTTTTTTTATCGGTAAAGGCAGAGCCAGATTATATTAAAATATATAGAATTTACAAAGCAATAGTTTTTAGCAGAGTTCAAAAAGATGCATTCAAATTCCTTCTATTAGAAAAGAAGGAATACAAGCAAGCATTCCATATGAAAGTCTGAGGAAACCCTTTAGAACCAGAATTTAAAGTCTAAATGGCAGAAGCTTACTGCCCTATTAACAGAGATTATAATGAAGTAATCAAAAAAACCGCTTGAGAGACATAACAAAAAACATAAGGTAGCTAGAGGGGCCTAGCTTGCATTTTCCTTTTGAGCTTCAGATGATAGATGCTCCTTCCTCGCGTGTCCACAGCCTCTGCTCGGTGGGCGACCTCTACCACGGCCATTTCCAGACCCGCGACGACCCCTGCGAGCACGACCCTTGCAAGCTTGTTCCAAAAGAGGGTTTTCATCTTTTGGTTTCGAAGGCAGAATACGATTGAGTCTAGCAAAAACTGAATAAGGTCCTCCTCCCTTCCCAGGTCATTTGAGTTCTCTCCCAGAAACCGCCATTTTAGGTAGCCAAGACCAACACCCGCAAAAACTCTATGTCTATCCAGGTCTTTCCCTTTCAGGTCAAGCAGGAAGGGATAATAATTAATTAATTCTCCATGAGCGTTGAAGAGGATTCTATCCCTTCGCCGAGGGGCCCCAGAGTCATGAATTGCTTTGTTTAGAATTTCCTGGAGCTCTTGAGTGACCTCCTCAGGGAAAAGCTTCTTGGTGAGGACCAAACTGTCTGCTTGGCGAGTTTCAGGTCTAGCAGGGAGGCAACGAACCTTGAGGAAATGCTAGTGTTGTCCCGAGGATATTCATCTCTGTTCAGGTGTCCGCTGCTCAAGATCATCTTCATTGCCAAAATGAGGGGGAAATCCGAGAAGAGGAGGAGGCGCTTGAGCCTTAAGTCTGTAATTTTCCTGAAAGAGACTTGACGCGTTGACGCCGAGAGAGAGATTGGAGTGTCTGCTCCAAAACAGCAAGTGGGTCTAGGATACATGCTCATGATGAAACCAAAAGGGGGCTCGGACGCCATAGATTGCAATGCAAGCTGATCAACAGAGGAGGAAATGGACTCCGAGATAAAAAGGCAGAGAGATGGGAATGAACACGGAATGCAGAAAGCAAATGCGAAGAAGAAGGATGGCACATTGTTTAAAGCCGAATAATGAGGTTCGGGTTTGCAATAATTTTGCTAGCAAAGGTGGCGAAGGATGTTTGTCCTTGTCATGCCAACTCTCCCGAATGGGCCACGCAAACCTTAAATTGATTTGACAATTTATCAGCTATCTCGAGAGGAGGATCGGAGAAGGCATAGGTCATGACTACGGCTTAGATGACGTGCTTAACTGTGGGCCCACCCTCCCAAGAAAGGTAGGATTAAATTTGAATTGATATGACCGTTAAGCTTAGCCGCCAGGGTTAAATTTAATGTTAACCATATAGCAAAATGACAAGAGACTTATGCAAGATCCTGAAGGGATTCTCGCATCTAATTGAACCTCTGGGACCCTAGCCTGTTAATTGCAATGGTCTGTATGAGAAACAGGAAGATACCCTTGATCCCAACTGTGGAGATAGGATCCTTGAGCGGCTAATTTCGAAAGAGCAATCTGCCTTTGAGTTTGCTTCTCTATAGATATGCTTAGCTTCATAATTGTCGATCCTGTCCAGGCTTGCAACTATGCTTTCTAGAATTTCCTGCAGTCTCCAATTTGGAGTGATTTTCCTCTTGATGGCATTAATTGCAATCTCTGAGTCGCCCTCCACTAAGATGTTATTAAAACCATGGTTAATGCAATCTCTCAGTCCGAGTTGCAGAGCTTTGAACTCTACTATGTTGTTTGTGTCTGGGGGGATCGGCTTTGCTATTTTCCCAAGGATTGCTCCTGTGTGATCTCTGATTACATATCCTATGCCTGAAGGGCCCGGGTTGCCTCTTGAGGCGCTATCAAAATTTAGTTTTATCCAACCAGGCTTTGGAGGAGACCAGATAGCAGTCTCTCTCCTATTGTCTTTTTGCCCAAAAGAAGGGGGAATCCTGATCCCATGCCAGTTTTTCCTTATGCTTTCATCCCAAGATGAGAAAACTTTCGGCAGACCCAAAGAGAAGGCTAACTTGCAGTTAACTGAATCCACAATAATCGATTCAATTGAGTTCAAGATTGTTTCTATTCTTCTGGATTTGTTGTCAAATAGCCTGCGATTCCTCTCCTTCCATATTTCCCAGACTAGACTTGAAGGGGACAATTCCATGATTGAACTCAGGGTGGACTCCTTGGTTGGGATAGGCCAGCTTTGAAACAGGGATTTGATGTTGTTTGGGAGGGCTATGATCAGGCCAAGTTTAGCACAGAGCCATCGCCAGCATTTGAATGCAAAGGGACAGGAGAGTAGTAGATGGTTCATTGTCTCTGATTGAGCTTTGCACATGATGCACCTAGAGGGTCCTGCGAACCCCATTTTTGTGAATTTTTCTGCAGTTAACATCTTCCTTTGATAAGCTAACCATGCAAAGATCCCTGCCTTAGGGATAACTTTAGAGCTCCAAAACAACTTCTTGGGGAAATCCAGTTGATCCTGAGCAGCATTGTTAACCAGTACTCTGTAACCATCTCTAGGATTGTAAAGCCCTGTTTTGGAAGAAGTCCAAATTAAAGAGGCATTCCCTCTTCTCGGATTAACATTTCTAGCTTTTAACAGTTCTTTGAGTTGGTCTATATCATTCCTTGTAGTAGGAACTCCTTCCAATGATTTCCATCTCCAACTTTGAGAACCGAGTGAACCATCAGAAACCATGTAATCTCTAACTCTGACACCCCAGTGGCGCTTAAGCCAGTTTTCTGTTGTTGGAATGTTGAGTGAATTAGCTATGGGAGGGTAGCCACCCCAAGAGTCTTCCCAAAAGAGGCTTGAAGCTCCATCTCGGATATCCCATGAGACTTGTTCTGATATTAGGTTTCTGCAGGAAATTAAAAAACTCCACGTTTTAGAGCCCTTGGGAAATGAGTTTGCTCAAAGAAGATTGGTTGGCTCATGGTTTGGTAAATATTTAGTGGCTAGCATTCTAGCCCATGTGATGTTAGGATTCCTGATGAACTTCCATACTAGTTTGGCCCCTAGAGCTTTATTTTGCAATTTGAGATCCTTAAGGCCTAAACCCCCCAGGACTTTAGGCTTGATTATTTTTTCCCATGCAATTAGAGTTATTCTGTGTTTCTCCTCTGAGTTTTGCCAAAAGAAATTCCTCATTTTCTTAATAAGAAAGGCCTTTGCACTTGCTGTGAGAGATAGGATGGATAGAAGATAGATGGGCAGGGCCGCTAATACTGCTTGGATCATAACAAGTCTACTTGCCCAGGACAGCCATTTCCCTTTCCAAAAGTTTGAAATCTGATCCATTTTTAGTTTAAGAGGATCCCACGATCTAGCATTCCCAGTGCCATGATCAATTGGGATTCCCAAATGGATACAAGGGAGGGATCCTTCACTGCAATCCAGAATTGAAAGTATTTTAGACTGCAATTGTCTAGAGGTACAAAAGAAGTAGACCTTGGATTTGTCCTTATTCCTTATTTGGCCTGAGGCTTTCCCAAAGGTGTCTAGAATTTGTTTAAGGTGGGAAGCCTCTTTGATTTTTGCTGCCCCCAAGAGGAGATTATCGTCTGCAAACTGCTGGTGTGTGATTGAAAAGTTTCTAGTTACCTTGATACCCTCTAAAAGATTGTTCATGTGGCTTCTTTTTATTGTTCTGCCCAAAATCTCCCCCATTATAATGTAGAGAAAAGGAGAGATAGGATCTCCTTGTCTAATTCCCCTTGTGGAGGAAAAAAAGCCTTTTGGTTTCCCATTTACCAAGATTGAAAATTTCGGGGTGGAGATGCATTCAAAGACCCAATCGATCCACTGCTTTGCAAAACCAAAGGCTTGCAATACCTTGCAGAGGAAGCGCCAATCTACACTATCATAAACCTTTGAAATATCTACTTTAATCATCATACCTGGTCCTTTAGTACTTTGAAGAGTGTGGATTGCTTCTTGTGCTATTATGGCTCCATCAAGGATTGAGCGACCCGCAACAAACCCTGTTTGTTCTTCTGATATGATTGATTCCATGATGGGCTTCATTCTATTCATCATGACTTTTGAGAGGATTTTATAAACTGTGTTGCAAAGTGAGATGGGTCTGAAATCACCCAGCTTTATTGCATTCTCCTTCTTAGGGATGAGGACGATGAATGTGTTGTTAACTTCCTTAAGAAGCCTTCCTGATCTCCTTGAGCATTCCAGAGCTGCCACAAGATCCTAACCTAAGATATGCCAACACTTCTTGTAAAAATCCGCTGGGAAGCCATCCGGGCCAGGAGCTTTACCCAAAGGGAGTTGATTGAGGGCTTGAAAAACTTCATCCTTCTTTAGACTCTCATTTAGATTTTGGTTCTGCTTGTCTGTTATGATCTTGGGGATCACATCCAACATCTTTCCTTGCTCTAGTAGCTGAGAACCTTCAAAGTTGTTTAGGAGATTGAAAAAGAAAGAAGTGATTTCCTCCTTAATTTCATCAGGATCCTCTATGATCCAGTTGTCCCTGGACTCTAGTTTTGATATCCAGTTTTTACTCCTTCTAATCTTTGTTACATTATGAAAGAACTTAGTGTTTTTGTCTCCCATACTAAGACAGTTCTCCCTCGATTTCTGTTTCCAAAAAATCTCTTCTTTGGACAAGATATCCTCATATTCCAGTAGGAGCATCTTTTCTTGTTGAAAGGATCCCAGATCCATACCTTCCAGAATGATCTTATCATTTAGGGCTGTCAATCTTCCTTCTATCGAACATTTTGTTGAGAAGATGTTTCTGAAATGCTGGGAGTTCCATTGAAGCAGTTTGTGTTTGACAAATTTCAACTTTGCACTAAAACAGAAGAGTTTTGAGCCTACCACCAACACCTCCTTCCACCTGTTTTCTATCAAAGAGAGAAAGTTTTGGTCCTTCATCCACATGTTCTCGAACCTGAATGGGGCTTTGCAATTTGACTTATTATCAATCAAGGACAGCAATATGGGATAATGATCCGATCCTGAACAGGGGATTACCGAGCATGAAAGGGTGAATGGGAAGCTCCTTAAGTCACCTTGCCAAAAAAATCTATCTAATTTTTTGGCAATATTGCTAAAGCCTTTCCTTCTATTTGTCCAAGTGAACAAATCACCTGAATCTATTTCCATCAGACCATTTCTATCAATCCAATCGTTGAAGTCCTGCTGAGATCCTCCTAAGCGGATTAATCCTCCCCTTTTATCAGAGGTTCTTCTGATAGCATTGAAGTCACCCCCTATAAAGAGTTGTTCCTTAGTATGAGAAGACAGGACTACATCTAAGGAGGACCATAAAAGGTGTTTGTTGATGGGGGAGACTGGACCATAAGTATTAATGACAAGGAAAGATGAGTTGGATTGGAGATGGAATACTTTTGCCAGGATCCAATTCTTGTTTGAAGCAATGCCAACAACTTTAACTTGGGAAGGCTTCCAGATTATCATTAGGCCACCTGAAGCCCCATCTGAATCCACTGTCACTTGTGAGGAAGTCATGAAATGGGGGCTAATTCCACTACCAAAAGCAACTGCTTGCATATTGTCCAGCTTCGTTTCTTGTAAAAAAATAATTTCTGCACTGACCAAAAGAATCCTCCTTTTGATCACCCTTTGTTAGGGGCATTGACGCCCCTAACATTCCAAGATAAGATTTTCATTGTTGTTCAGGAAGGGGATTCCCCTTCCCTACTTTCCAAAGGTCTTGAAGTTTTGATTGGTTTTCAGCAACACCATCTAAAGTCCTGGCTTCAATAAGAGATTTACGACCTTTCTTAGGAGGGGATAAACCAAAGTCTGGTTTTTCCAATCCCTCATGAATCTGATGAAGGCCTAACTTTCTTTTTTCTTTGACCTGAGAGTACAATACTGCTAGAGGGGTTTCTTAGCATTTTGATCTAAAGAAAGGCCCAGATCTTGAGGAGCTGGAATGGGAGAAAACATAGATAGTATTGGGCTACCCATTGAGAGATTAAGGATTTGCTCAGATGGGGGGAAATCTAAGGGAGAGTGGGTTTCTCCATTAGGAAGAAGAGGCTCGTGGTCCTTTTCTAACTCAGCCATAAGATCATTTTCAATGGACTCCTCTTCTTGCAGGATTTTGGCAACGTGCAATGGTTTGGGAATGGTTTTCTTGAGATGGGTGTGAGCTTTCTGTTTGTTGAATCTGAGACTATTTTTTTTTTTTTTTGGAACCTTGGAAGAAGGCTGAGAGAAGATATTAAAAGCTCCTCTGGAAAGGGAAGGAGTCTGCTTTTGGCCAAAAAGACTTCTAACTGCTTTATGAGGCTGCAACTTAAGGATAGGGGAGAGAATAAGAGGAGGACAACTGAGAGGGGAAAAAAGAGGGGATGGAGAAATCATACCTGTGCTAGAGGGCAGCAACTGGCCAAGAGAATCTTTAAGCCGGGGGGAAGAACAAGGAGTGAGAAGCGGCTGAGACACTGGAAAGGCTGAAGGCCCTGAAGAAACATGATCTTTGACTTGAGACTGGCCAATGGCTTTCCTGCCGAGCTGGTTTGCGTCCACTGCAAATGGAACCAAAGGATTATCCTGACCCCTAACCAGCTTCGGTCCTTCCTTAATCGAGGAAGCTCGAAGGTGAAACTGATGTGTGAGATGAATAGCACCCGTTGAGGCTGCAATTGAGTTGTTCTTGATTAGTTGGTTTCGGAGAATACATTTGCCAGAAATTTGCTTGCCCAGTCTTTGCACTTTTTGCTTCCATCTTCCCATTTCTGAAATGATTTCTAGAGCATTGTAGAAACCTTTTTGGAGATCAATCTCCACATAGATGTTTGCTACGTCTCCTTTAAGACCTTTTAGGAAATCCTCCTCAATACCAACTAGGGTTCCTAAAGCATCCCCAATTTTTACCAAAGCCTCCGCGCACCAAAACTCAGATGGAAGGCCCACTAGAGATAACCAAACAGGGGATTTCTCAAATCTATGATTCGCCGGATCGAATCCTGGTTTCCAGTTAACGAAATTGAAGGATGAGCCTTGAAAGAATAACGGGCATCCTTCCGTGATTACTTTCTTTAAAGAAGAGTCAACACACTCAAGAAAGAAGAAATCATTCTGTAATGGTCTGATTGTGATCAAACCTGGGAAGGAAGACATCCACCCGGAGATTATTTCTTTGTTGTTCCCGCCTATACCACACCATTGTGCAAAAAAAGAATTTTCTTTAAATCTGACAACCATGGGATTGATGGAGTCAGAAGGAAGGACGAAAAGTTTGCTACCCATGGTTTTTCGATTCCATGTCTGATCCTTGAGAGCAAAGGCTGGAGGCGAGCGATGGCCAGGAAGTTTTTTGAAATCCGAATTCAGAGTACTCCTGAAAGGCTGCTTAGTTTGGCGGCCAGCATGGCTACGACCTAGAGATGCATTGGGTGCAGAGCTTTTTTGAACCCTGGCTGGGATGGGGATGTTATTAGGGCCTGTCGCCACTCTCTTGGCCCAGGAGTCCAAGCTTGAGAAATTTCTGGAGGTTACGGCCTAGGCAGAAAATTTCCAGGTCTGATTTCTCTTCTTCTGTGTAATCGAGGGCATTTGGTATGAGTGCGGAGTATGGAATCGCATTGATTTCGTGGCCACCAGCGAACGTCCCCTATTGTTGAAACGACCTGGGTGCCCTAATCTCCATGATGCCCTACCAGGCCATGAATCGCCATGAGCTCGCCATTTTTTCAAATGTATTATTTTTGGTATGGTTTCAATTTTTTGAAAGCATACAATAACTAATTTTCAAATAGAAAGCATTCGTCTCTCCTACTAAGTTTGTCTATTCTGTACTTTCAGTTGAAATAAAAATTACTTCAATTATTTAGTAATATTCAGTTTTGTGTTATTTGATTTAATTAAATTGCTACTCAAGAAGTTTCTCAACTACTGTATGTTCCCTAAATTACAACTTAATTCAGATCAATGGTATAAGAGCCTAATCACTCCTGAATATAGCATCAAATGTGACCATAATCTCAGAAATTTGCATTAAAGATATGAGACATGCAGAATTATCTTCCCCATAGATGCAAATGATGGTAGATGGGTACCAAAGAATGAGCTACTCAGACCTCAGATCCCTTTAAGGAGTTGATAGAGGTGGCTCTAAAAGGACAGATTAAAGATGCTGAACCAATTTGTGTAGATGATCCAAAATGATCCATATGCATTACAAACCCCACTGGAAAGATGGTATGGCAATTAAGACTTTCATCAAGGTCGGATAAACTTTGGCATTCCATCCCCTGAGAGAAAAATAGATGCAAGATGCTATTGAAAAATGGATTCCCAAATTGTAAAAATATTTCTATAATCAATTATTCCTATTAGGAGAAAATCACATTTGGCATCATCAGTGTTGAACCCTACATTCAACAATGTTAAAAGGCTACCCTACCAGCCAAGGAGTCAAGATAACCCCACTTCAATGAGGTAATGAAGGTGAATCCTACCTAAGGTGATTTTGTGGACACAATCAAGGAAGAATATTCACCTTAGGATACATATGAAGAAAAGCACATTCAGTGGCAACCATCTTAACAAAAGGACTAGTTTGCAGAAGACTGCATCAACACTTTCCATGTATCCTCAATACAAGTCTACAAAACTCAACATTAAGAACCCTAACAAAAATTGGGGCCCCAAGTACCATAGCAGACTTCACCACTTATGTCCAAACAAAAAAGACATATTTGAACATATAAACCATGGGGACTGCATACTGTTATTTAGTGAAAATTTAGTTAAGTTCAAGCACAAAGGCAAGAAAAACTCTTTTGCAAGTGCCAAACCAAAGAGAGATAACGATAGATTTGTAGTCAATCACCGAAGAAACTTGGAAAGAAAACCCAAAAGGAAACTAAAATGTGGTGCAAGACTCACAAGAGCCTATGGCATTTTTGTCTCAGCAAGGCTCTCCTAGTGAAAAGAACCTAATCTCCACTGATACAATCAAAAAGTTGAATATGTAGACACCTCACCTGCATCCATAGGTAATCAGATGGGTGAGTTATAGTAGAGACATCCACGTTTGTTAACAGTGTTGTCTAACCTATTCCAATCCCTTCAAAGATGAGGTTTGTGATGTGGCACCATTGAATGTTCATGATGCTCTAGTGGGGCAACCCTACATGTACAAGTGTCATAGTGCTATGAGGATGGATCTTAGAGTGTCATTGTCAAAATGTGCAACAAAAAGTACCAGAAAACAAAAATGACAACTACAAAATTAGCATCTCAAATCTATGCAATGTAGTGTCAATGAGTTATTCCTCAATAGGAACATTTGTCCTACTCATGACCAGATCTACAGAAAAGTAGAAAGTCACAGTGAATATGCATGCTCAACACCACTGCCAACAAAACAATATAAGTGTCATAGTGCTATGAGGATAGACCTTAGAGTGTCATTGTCAAAATGTGCAACAAAAAGTACCAGACAACAAAATTGACTCCTACAAAATTAGCATCTCAAATCTATGCAATCCAGTGTCAATGAGTTATTCCTCAAATAGGAACATTTGTCCTACTCATGACCAGATCTAGAGAAGAGCAGAAAGTCACAATGAACACGCATGCTCAACACCACTGGCAACAAAACAATATAATCAGAAAGTCAAAGTTAATATGCATGCTCACAGGATACATAGATATGTTCATTTTATGGACTGGTGTTCCTCTACGTTATCACTTAAGATATCCAATTGATCATCCCTTGGATACCACGGCTAAATGGGCCACTATACAGATGATTAATTCTAGAACTTCTCTGCAAATAATTTATCATTTTTGGGAAAAATCACATTTACCTTTCTCAAAGTTGAACCGCATGTTTCATAACATTGAGAAGCTAGCCTACTAGCCAAGGTCTTAAGAGAGCCCCACTTAACATTGAGAAGCTAGCCTACTAGCCAAGGTCTTAAGAGAGCCCCACTTAGACGAGGGGGTGAAGGTGAAACCCACCTAGGGAAACTTCATGGAGGTAATCAAAGAAGAATTTTTACTAAGAATGTCTATGAAGAAAAGTACATCCAATGGCAACAACAGCAACAAAAGAACAAGTCTATACATGACTGCAACACCTTCTATTGTACTGTCTACAAAACTACACATCAAGGAATCTAACAAACATTGGGTTAAGTACCACAGCAGCCTTCACATCTACATCTAGATAAAAATGACATTTTCTGAACATTGAAACCTTGGGGACTGCTTACCACTACACACTAGAAATTGAAATGAAATTCAAGCTCAATTTGCACATGCCAATCCAAAAAAAAGGCAAGATTAAACTTGTGATCAAACCATACAACCATATACTTACACAGCAATGACATGGCAAACTGAAAGTATAAATGGAATTCAATTAAATGGGTTTAAAATAAGAAAATGTGAAAAATTAAAAACGCTAAAATACTCATAAAAACACAGAAAAAAAACCAATTGTCATTTCATGCCAAATAATTGTGTAGAGAGAAACGAAATCCAAACTTCAATTAGACGACAAACAAAGATTCAATGCTGCCAATTACACTCAAACTCTCCTCTAAGTATCAAAATTTCAATCTTAGAGTACATATAAGAAACAAAATTGAAGAATACATAATAAAGTAGCAATGACTAGAAGTATTAAATAAAAGTTGATGCCTCTGCTGTCATGACCCATCGCATATGTATAATACATAAAAATATATATACATGGGCTGCCAACTTATATCAGCATAGTTGCCAAGAAAGTCAGGTTGGCAAATTATCCCGAGTGAAGGATATTGTCATGTCTGTCATACCCTGCCATAGTTCTTCAAATCGCAGCAATTGGTAATTAATTAACCCAGTGAACGAGATGCAATTAGGTGCTGACATGGGTAATGATTTCTTCAAAGAAATGATGTGTATCTTTCAAAACAATAATAGAGAAAGCAGCAATTGGTAAGGAAGCGATTTGCTTTAAGGGAGGGGCACGTCACTTGAGAGAGTTGTATCCTTTGCGAAGAATGGTGATTCTTCATCCCTTCATGAGGAATATAAAAAGGGTAGGAAATACAATGAGAAAGCATTTGATTCGGGAAGGGAGTAAAAGCAGATTTCAGAGCAGAATTATATGTTGAAGGTTTGCATGCTAGGAAAGTTTCTCAATGTAATAATATATAAATAAAAGCAGATTTTGTACAGACATTGAGTAGAAATATATGCAAGTACAGAATATGAAAAATCAGTTAAATTAAGAACAGTTTGGTAAAGTACACAACAGATATAAGAAAATGCTATAAACAGATTTGTTGGGGAGAATAATACATGGAATATAAAAAGAGATCATTCAAGGAGGAGCATGGAACAATAAAACAGATATGAGTAAGCGTGAGAGATTTATGAAGGATATGTATGTAAAGAATATGCAAGCATGTATGATTATAAAAGACATTCAGGTTATGATTAATGAGAAGAGGGGAAACATCGAATCAAATCAGAAATTCTAATATATAATCTGCACTCAGAAAACAGCAGCCATTTGATTTAGCAAGTAATTGGTATACAATATTATTAAGTATATTGTTTAATTGTACTTACTTATGCATCTTTGATCTAGTTATTAATTGGAATTACTAATCTATCTAGATTCTTATAATTAGTAAATTAAAATATTTAATTCCCTACAAGCAATTATATATGGATTAGTAAGGAAACATGTTAGGGAGAGGCAGCAGACTGGATCCCACAATGTAAGTAGATCACCCCAAGTTGGATGGACTGGAGGTCCTGCCAGTTGTGGGCCAAGGGGTCAAATTGTCTTGGTTGGATGTTCCATGCCCTTGGGCTTAGTTGTGGCAAACAGTTTCTGGGCCCCCTATCATGCTTTCCCGTCCAATCCCTAATATAGTTGATTGTTGGAAGTGAAACTATAGAATAGATCAAATAGGCGATGTTAATCATCATTTCATTAATGTTAATTGTTTATTTACTTTAAGTTCAATAGCTATTATATGATTTAGTTATAGAATGCTGTTTGTAAACAAATTGTATTGTTGGAATTGTTATTTTTGGGCAAAAATCAGGTATATACCCCAATAGGGTACATTACATCTGCATCCATATTGTCCACATGAGTGCAATCATGATCATCCAAAAATCATTTAACATATATAAATCCTCTTTAGAAAATGAAGGCTTGTCCTCATTGGCTATCATCCATTTTAAATCAAGATCAATCTCATTGAGATCAATAAGTTGATCATCTTTGACAAAACCTAAGATTAGCAATAACAAACGGATAAGTTATCAACTTACTGGTGCATGCAAGAAAATTAGATGATTATTGAAGGTCATAAATGGATGATTTCTAACCTCAATTTTTCTTCAAGCAAAGATGAAGGTTGTGGTGGACAAAGTGTTCATTACCTAAGTCTTATTCACACTAGTTACTTAAGTTTGCTTAGGGTGCACATAGCTTAGTTATCACTTTTATGTTTCAAGTAATAAGATTTAGACACGTATATACGATCCTATGTCTCACTATAAACCAAGGGGTTTCCTTTATATTCTCAATTAGTCATCTCATTTTATGTTTGCATCCTTTGATAGAATGTAATTATTATCTTATATTTGATCTATCCTATGCTTTCATATAAGTTCTTAGATCTTGGGTTCCTACAATCTTCTACCAAATGTTTCATAGTATAGACCATTCTTTAACTCTTACATGGTATCAAAGTTTCAAATCTATCAATTCTCTTCTCAAATTTGAGAATAATTTGTGCATGATCTTTTGTTAGATTGCAAATCTTGAGGGATCTTGAAAAGTTGAATATAGTCTTCGCTTGCATCCAAAGATGACTTGGAGAATCATAAAAACTTAATAGAAATCCCAGATTTTGCGGGGTGGGGGCTGGGGAGCGAGGGGGGTGGGGTGTTTCTTTTTGTGACTTTGTATAGCAAGTTTATTTCAGAGCTTGTTGGTGCAATTTTGAGAAACCAAATGATAGAATATTCCATCAAATTGTGTCACCTAAAATTTGATAGGAAATATTCCCATAAATATTTTGTAAGACCGACAGTGCAACAAGTAGAGAATATTCTGACCAGTGGAAAAAAAATTCGTTGATAGTCAATGTTGACATCAACAAGCCTTCACCCAACCAATCAACCCCTATAGTCCACCTTCAAATAATTATAACATAGTTATCCAACCACCTTTTTGCAAGCGATTTTTTTATTTGGGGCATAATAAATGCTTTTTGCAATGGTGTGATCAATTTTTAATTTAATTTTGATGCCTACTTATTCTAGAAATTACAGATTCTCACAGTTGTTGTTGAGCAATTCACCTTTTGGAAACTTTTGGGGCTTTGTCCTTGCTCTTATGCTAGCATTTTTTGATATAGTTTTTTTCAAGTGCATAATTTTTTTGTACTCTACAATGTTGTGATCAAATTGGTCTCATTCTATCTCAAAATTGTACTTTGACGTTGTGGTCAAATTTGACATTGCATGCACCAAGATCAAGTCTAGTTCGTTGTTTTTAGCAATTTGCACCTGTAATTGCATTGAAGTTAAGGTTCTGACATCATATCTTGTTGGAAGGTCTCATAATTGTATGAATTTGGTGGGGTAATCTTGTGGTTTTGCTAGTTGTAACCATGTTTCCAATACATGGAAAATTAAATGTGATTATTGTGGGAAGGAAAGGCATGCAATAGATGAATGCATGCAAAAGGAAGTAGATGATTTGCAACTTCTTTATGATATTTATGATTGAAACAGCTTTGCATTGCCTTAATCCAGCATTAACAAATTAATTAGGTGTTCACACTCAAGAATCATGTATGCACACAACATCATTTGGGGATGAACCATGTAGTCCAATGACATTCATTAAGATTTCATCTCATCCATCTTCTATTGCCTTTGATGACACTAGTGTTACTACATCCATGGTTTCTTGCGTTTCAATGGAACAAAATATTCATAGTCTTCTAGATATGGTTACTTGGGATGAATACTTGATAGACATTAAGGTTTGTTTGTAGAGTCTCATATTTCAAATTTGGGAGACTATTGATTTCACTCATCTTCTCTTTGATGGATTTGATTCTTCTTTAGATGTTATGAGGGTGCATTCAAACCATCTCGTTATTTATTTGCCTGCATATGCTTCTATATGCTACAATTTCTACAGATATCCGTGAGTCATCCAACGCAGTTATCATTCATGTTGACACCTTCTGCAGGAGTATCAGATTCTCATCAGTCCAATTGTATCCCCTATGGTGAGCACCATACATCCATAGTTATTATACTTGAATCTTGTATGGTACTTGATTCAACTTTTCAACAAAATTTCGAGGCATCTTTGTCTTCAAAGGAGATATTTGCATCTTTGGACGTTGGTCTACATTCATCCTTCATAGATTCTGGATTGTCATTGTTATCAGTTTGTCTTGGAATGCTTGATTGGAAGTAGCAAATTATAGAATCAACATCGGGACATTTGAGCAAAATTCAAAGACTTTGTACTGTCGGACACAATGGATCACTCAAAGGGGGGGAAATCAGTGATTTAAATTCTTTTTCTCTAATAGAGAGATACCGGTAAACTAGAGGACAAGTTGAATGCTAACCGGTAACTTAAACAATGCAAGTAGAGTGTGTGAAAGGACTAGCTAAAACATTAACATCACATATGAACAAGAATACATCACACAACACCAGATATATACGAGGAAAACCCAATATGGGAAAAGCCTCAGTGAGAATAGCTGCTGGAGATCTTGTACTCCAATTCAGCCTCACAATGAAACTATGATTACAATATTTAGGGCACCAGCCCAAGGAGCACCAACTCAAAGGAGCACCAACCCCTACACAATTTATAGGCTACAACCTAATGGAGCTACAACCCCTGCAGTAAGCTACAACTTAGTGACAACAATATGAATCTCAGATATACAAATGAAATCACTGTTGCAAATGAAGTTTTGCAACCTTACAATATTCTCCTCTAACGGTTTCTCCCTTACCGGTCTGTATTCTTTCCACTCACTCTGCAACTTGACTTTGCTGATAACTTTTCTAATTCCCCTCTCACAATGTCTTTTCACCTTCAACTCACACTTGATCACTCTTAATCAGGCACAACCTCTGCCGGTTTTTCACCTCCGTAATCAATGCACACTCTCCCGGTTGTTCCCTACACCGGTTTATACTACTTCTCCTTATCAGTCAAATCTTCACTCATAAACACTTGAAGTGTTTATCTCTTCAGCTTTCAGACAACAAATTTACACTTGTCTTCACTGTGCAGGAACACCTTCAACAGTCTCAAGTCATCATATTTAAACTTGAGCTTTCCTGCCAAGAAACAATTCAAACTCGGAGCGGTTAGGGTTTCCTTTTCCCGACACAATCTGCATGAGATCCGATCCAGTCTGTCTTGGATCGATCACTTGTACTCCAAGAATGCATCTGTACACGTTTTCCATTATCCAATGCATACTTGCTAAAGATAGCAATCTCGTACATGATTTTCTACCTTGAAATCTGTCGGCTCATAAAAAGCTCAGCTGTTTCCTTCTCGAGATCTTCATGCAATCTGATTTCTTTGCTTTGATCCAGGCACCAACTACTCCCTGATCTTCCTCTGTTATTCTTTCTTCCTCGAGCCGCATCAGTCAGTTACAATCCCATGATTTTTGGCTGTTTCATTAACGTCGACTACTTGTTTCAACAACCGTGGCAATGGAGGCTTCACCGACCTCTGCATGTTTGCCACCTCAGCTCCACATGGCATCACAACGGTCAATTACTTAGCTCATCGACCCACAGTCGGTTCATACTTGAAAATTCAGCAAACTCATTCCGGTACATGCCTTTACCGATGAGACCTTCTCCTCCTGCTAACCGGTAGTTCACACTACACCGGTAGCACATTTTCACCTCTGGTGATTTGTGATTACTTTAACATTCTGCCTCTTCATCATAAACAGGCAACCAAACTCCAGACCGGTTGAAACTCACACATCTGACTTATCACTCAACATGCCAACACACACATGCATCTCACCTCATACCAGTGATGTCACTGATAGTCTCAATAATTACTTGTCTTCCACCATACCGGTTTGACAAGTTGGGAATCTTGTTTGGTACATCTTCTACCGGTCCATTGTCAGATTGTTCTTCATATTCCACATCTGACTCATCAATGTAGGGTGCAAGTGCAGATTGTCCTTTGTGTGAGTCTTCATCTATTCTCACATGTACACTCTCAACCACTCTTCTCAATCTCTTGTTGTAGCATTTGTAGGCCTTACTGTTGGCTAAGTATCCCAAGAAAATTCCTTCATCACTCCGGGAATCAAAACTTCCCAAACCATCAGCATCTTTCTTGATGATGCACTTACTTCCAAGCACTCTGAAGTGTTTGAGTGATGGTTTCCTTTCATTCCATAACTCATAAGGGGTCATTCTATTGTTCACCCTTAACTGAACCCGGTTTAAAGTGTAGACAGCAATATGAACTGCTTCCTTCCAGTATATATCCGGTATGTTGACCTCATTCAACATTGTCCGGGCCATCTCCTTCACTGTCCTATTTTTCCTCTCTACCACCCCATTTTGCTGAGGTGACCTTGCAGCTGAATACTGTCTTCAAATTCCATGTTTCTCACAGTAGTTAACAAATTCATTTGAAGAAAATTCTCCACCTCGGTCAGATCTTAAGCATTTTAACTGATGTCCACTTTCATTTTCCACTATCTTCCTGAAAATTTTGAATCTCTCAAATGCTTGTGACTTGTCATGAAGGAAGGTTACCCAAGTCATTCTTATCTATGAACAGCATGAAATACCTTTTTCCGGCCAATGCTCTTGTCCTTGTTGGCTCACATAAGTTTGTATGTATCAACTCCAAAGGTCTTGAGGTGTTATATTCTTTTGTTTTAAAGCTGACCTTTGCTTGCTTACCTCTGACACATTCATCACAGAATGTGCTTGCCGGTTTTATGATCTGAGGTATGTTACTCACATACCGTTTCTTGCTTGTCTTAACCAGATTGTCAAAATTCACATGGCCTAGTCACCAGTGCCACAACCAACTTTCATCAACCTGTCCCATCATGCATTGGGACTCATAGCATTCCTTCAGATTGTAGACATTACCCTCTATTCTCTCTCCTTCTGCTACCACCTGACCGGTACTCTGCTTCCTTATCTGGCAACCGGTAGATTCAAATGAGAACTTGTACCCTTTGTCACACATCTGACTTACACTCAGCAGGTTATGCTTCAAACCTTCCACATAGTACACATCATGAGCCTTGAGCTTTCCATCAATATTCAGTGTACCCCGACCTTTGATCTTGATGGAGGAATTGTCACCGAACCGGACTAAACCACCATTCCAATCATCAAGCTTGATGAACTTTTTCTTATCTCCGGTCATGTGATTTGAGTAACCACTATCAACTACCCATAAATTCCTCCTTTCAGCATGTAGAGCAGTCTACACAATCAAGCTGGATTCTGTCTTGTTTTTCTCCTTCTCTACCCAAACCGGTTTCTCTTCTTTCTTTTCCTCTTCTGTCACTTTGTGTTCCAGTTTTGTTTCCAACTTCTCATCCAGTACAATTCTCTTTTGCTTGTCAGTTCTCAACTGACAATACCTTGCTATGTGACCAAAATTCTAACACTTATAGCATTTCACATTAGCACTATAAGATGTACTCAATGCATTCTTGTAGGACATTTGCATATTACTCCTACATTCATAACTCTTGTGACCAAACTCATTGCAATTATAACATGTGACATTTGTACTTTGTAATGCAGCAAATGAGTTTCTACTCTCAAAACTAGGGTTGACACTCATTTTCCTACAATCTGCCATTCTACGACCGAACTTATTACACTAGTGACAATAACCATGAAAATTTGGAACATACCGGTTAGGTTGTCTTGAACCCGCAAACGGCTACCTCATTGGGGGTCTTCCTTTCATGCTGCTCACCCTTGTGAATCCTTCGTGATCAATACTTGCATTTCTCCTTGGATCTACATGTCGGTGCATTGAGTACGGTCTCTGGTTCATTGATTGAGCATACCGGTTTGTGTGGCGATTTCTAGCAGCATTTGCATGTCTTCTTGCCGATATCCTTGCCTATTGTGAAAGTCTTCTTCTCTTCACCTTTATTTGAGGAAGTGAATTGTATCTCCTTATCAGATGTGTTTGAGCTTTGACCTTCTTGAAAACCTAAGCCACCGGTATCTTTGGATTGCTTCTGCTTGCTCAACATCTTGTCCAGGGCTTCAGTGTTGCCTTCAAATTTGCTTCTCACTTTTATTTCTTCCTGACTTTTCTCTAAGTCCTTCCGAAGTTTCACTATTTCTGCTTCCAGATTCTGACGTTCCTTTTCCTTTTCACTCAGACCAGTACTGGTGACTTCACACATCCTCTTGCCCTCTTCCAACTGGTGTTTTAGATCGGTAATAGTCAAGAGATTTTGCTCCAGCGATTCTTGTTCTTCAACTGCAGCCCTTTTTACCTTCTTCAAGTCTCTTCTTGTTTTATTTACCTCATCTACGACACTAATGAGCTCTGCTACAAGGTCTACTTCTCCTTCTTGCTCTTCTGCTTCTGCTTCTTCAGGTACCAGTACCTCTTGGGCCATAAAAAAGATTTGCTTTGACTTCATCTCCACTACAGCAGTCATCCGAGGCACTTTCCTCATCTATGGTATCATCTTCATGTGTGTAAAGACTACTTTGCTTCCGGTAGCTTTTTCTAACATGCCGGTAGACATTTTTCTTCCTATCCTTACTAAATGATTTGCTACCATTTGATTGATCATCTTCATTCTTATCACCATAAGGACATTTAGCAACAAAATGTCCAATCTTTCTGTAGTTGAAACATTTCAAAGGTGGCTTGCCTTATATTTGCCTGAACCTATCTTCTGACAAAGTTTGCCATGATGTCATCAGAGTCTTCACCGGTTCAATCATGAGCAAATTCTTCTTTTCCTTTTCTTGAAGTCTTGAAAGTAACTTCTTTCTTCACAACATCAATACCGGCAGTCCTCATCTCATAAGCAGTTAGAGAGCCATACACCTCATCCATTGTAAAGACTTTCAGATCTTTTGCTTCTTCTATTGCTGAGACTTTTGTATCATACTTAGATGTAAGCAATCTAAGTACTTTCTTCACTACCACCTCATCTTTTATTTCTTCTCCAAGCCCTCTAATGGTATTTCTTGTTTCATCAACCCTTTGGAGATAGTTTGTCATCTTCTCTTCATCTTTCATCTTCAAACCCTCAAGTTGTGCTCTCACGGTCTGCAACTTAGCTTCCTTGACTTTAGCATCGCCTTCAAATATCTTCTGCAACTTATCCCAAGTCTCCTTGGCAGAAGAGCAATGCATAACTTTGACAAACTCATTATCAGACAACCCACTAAGAATGGCATTCTTAGCTTTACCATTGTTCTCATATCCCTCTTAGCATTTGGATCAGTAGGGGGATTATTAGGGACTGTATACCCATTCAAAACCGACATCCATACATCAAAACCTAGAGAGGACAAATAGGCTTCCATTCTTCTACTCTAGAAGGCATAGTTGACACCATCAAACATGGGGGCTTTTGAGGAGGCAGATTAATTTCTTGCCATTGTGAACACTTGACAGGATCCACCCAAGCTAGAGAACGCTTTTGACAAAACAGGGTACCTTGGCTCTGATACCAATTGTTGGACACAATGGATCACTGAGAGGGGGGTGAATTAGTGATTTAAACTCTTTTTCTCTAACAGAGAGATACCGGTAAAGTAGAGGACAAGGTGAATGCTAACTCGTAACTTAAACAATGCAAGTAGTGTGTGAAAGGACTAGCTAAAACATTAACATCACATATGAACAAGAATACATCACACAACACCAGATATATACGAGGAAAACCCAATGTGGGAAAAACCTCGATGAGAATAGTTGTTGGAGATCTTCTGCTCCAATTCAGCCTCACAATGAAACTCTGATTACAATATTTAGGGCACCAACCCCTACACAATTTATAGGCTACAACCTAAAGGAGCTACAACCCCTGCACTAAGCTACAACTTAGTGACAACAATATGAATCTCAAATATACAAATGAAATCACTGTTGCAAATGAAGTTTTGCAACTTTACAATATTCTCCTCTGACGGTTTCTCCCTTACCGATCTGTATCTTTCCACCCACTCTGCAACTTGACTTCCCTGATAACTTTTCTAACTCCCCTCTCACAATGTCTTTTCACCTTCAACTCACACTTGATCACTCTTAATCAAGCACAGCCTCTGCCGGTTTTTCACCTCCGTGATCAATGCACACTCTACCGGTTGTTCCCTACACCGATTTATACTGCTTCTCCTTATCAATCAGATCTTCACTCATAAACACTTGAAGAGTTTATCTCTTCAGCTTTCAGACAACAAATTTACACTTGTCTTCACTCTGCAGCAACACCTTCAACAGTCTCAAGTCATCATATTTAAACTTGAGCTTTCCCGCCAAGAAACAATTCAAACTCGGAGCGGTTAGGGTTTTCTTTTCCCGACACAATCTGCATGAGATCCGATCTAGTCTGTCTTGGATCGGTCACCTGTACTCCATGAGTGCATCAGTACAAGTTTTCCATTATCCAATACATCCTTGCTAAAGATAGCAATCTCGTACATGATTTTCTGCCTTGAAATTTGTCGGCTCATAAAAAGCTCAGAGATCTTCTTGCAATCTGATTTCTTTACTTTGATCCAGGCACCAACTACTCCCTGATCTTCCTCTGTTATTCTTTCTTCCTCGAGCCGCACCAGTCAGTTACAATCCCGTGATTTTTGGTTGTTTCATTAATGTCGACTAGCTATTTCAACAACCATGGCGATGGAGGCTTCACCGACCTCTGCATGTTTGCCACCTCAACTCCACATGGCATCACAACGGTCAATTACTTACCTCACCGACACACAGTCAGTTCATACTTGAACATTCAACAAACTCATTCTGGTACATGCCTTTACTGGTGAGACCTTCTCCTCCTGTTAACCGGTAGTTCACACTACACCGGTAGCACAACTTCACCTTCGGTGATTTGTGATTACTTTAACATTCTGCCTCTTCATCATAAACAGGCAGCCTAACACCAGACCGATATAAACTCACACATCTGATTTATCACTCAACATGCCAACACACACATGCATCTCACCTCATACCGGTGATGTCACTTATAGTCTCAATAACTACTTGTCTTCCACCATACCGGTTTGACAAGTCTTCATGTTAATCTTCTCAATACCTTAATTGTCTTTCACCATACCGGTACACTCTCCTTCATACCAGATGACATACCTCTAGCGGTAGCCTGCCTGCAATATCGGTTCACATCAATGACAACTCAATGCCAATACGTACATCTTGACATATCTTCCTACCAATTCCTATCCAGAAAGGGAAGTTTTCCTGCATCTATACTTGGTTATGTTTCTTCCCAAAGGAAGGAATGTTATTTGTAGGCATTGGATTATCGTTTGTCATCAAGAATTTACCATTACTGCAAGAGATCACACATTGTGGGGGAGCTATATAGTCACTTATTTTCCCTCTTATGGGGAGGGATCATTGATTGTGTATTGGTGACAAAAGTAATTCTTGGGGGCTAACATTGGGTCCTATCTTTCACTTTCATTTCTCTTTTAAAGAGGAGCTTTGTGCCACTAGGTTTTCTCCTTTTCTCCATTTGTGAGAGATTGCAATTGTACATGGGTAGTTAACATGGCCTAGTAGCTGGGACCCATCCTTGCATCTTGTACATTCTCCCTAAGTTGCACTTAAGGAGGGTTGTTGGTATGAATGGGGTGTTTTACCTAGCTAGTTCATCACCTAGATCCTATTCACACTAGTTACTTAAATTTACTTAGGGTACACATAAGATACGATCACTTTATGTCTCAAGTCATAAGATTAATACACGTCATCATATTATGCAATCTTACATCTCACCTTGGTTTGTTAACCAAGGGGTTCCCTTTGTATTCTCAATTAGCAATCTCATTGTATATTTGCATCCTTCGATAGAATGGAATTATTTTCTCATATCTAATCTCTCTTGTGCTTTCATAGAAGTTCCTAGATCTTGCATCAACCAGATCTTGCATGGTATAGAGTATTAATTATACCTACTCTTACACAAAGGCCAAATTATTCATTCGTTATTGGCTCCATTAGTTGGATTCCTTAGAGTGTGTATGCTCAAATACACACTTGCAAAAAGAAGTAAATTGCTCAGTTAAAATTTACATTATGAGATGTCCCCTTTTCTATATTTTTTGTAATTTTCTGTTTTTTTGTAATTTTTATGATTTTGCTAGAACACGGCATTGGAAGAGAACCTAAAATTTGCAATACAAATGCTGATTGCAGCAACCAAGTTGGAAACTTCACAAAAAACTTTAAATAGCTTCATCACACTCAGATCTGCTTAAAAATCAATATGACAGCAGGAGCAGGAACAATTTTGATTTTATTTGATTGCAAGATAGGAATAATGAAGACAACACTAATATCCAAACTGGAAAATGAATTTTCAGAATCACCACTTTCACGAATCAACTCCCAAGTGAACAATGATGGATGTTGAGTGATATGACTACTAATAAAGCACTCCAAATGATATGTAATGCTCTCAAAGTCAGGTACAACATTATTAATATTTAATACAACCTTTTGTTAACAGAGACAGCATCTTATATGGCTGGTTTAACCTTCTAGAATGCTAGAAACAACACCTTATAACTGGTATAAAGCTGAGGATGCTTGTTGGTGGCTGTAAATGATGTAAAGCAGTAGCTGTTTAACTGCTTTTGGGGCTGAGATTGACTAATTTTACTCCTCCAAAGGTAGTGCTCAGCTAGGGTTGACTGGAATGTCAAAAACAATTCAGATCCAACACTTTTCGATGAACAATAACTCTCTAAAAGTCTTGAAAACCAATGCAGAAACCCTCAAATATGAAAGGCAACATCATAGCAGCAACATAACCCTCCAAATGATGAAATCTTCAACAAATCATTGTAGCGACATTGTAGTAGCAACACATAACCTTGCAAATGAGGAAATATTCAACAAATCAGTGTAGCAACACTGCAGTGGCAACATATAACCCTCCAAATGATGAAGTCTTCAACAAGTCACTGTAGCAGCAACATGAAAATTTGAAAAATGCCTTCGAATCCTCAACAAATCAGCACATTTGTGATCCTCGAATGAAATCACCCGAAACGTTAAACAAGGTTTGTAATCCTTGATCCCAAATGTGGAATCCAAGAGGGGTTTCATCCTCAAACCCCAAATAAACCAAGGGTTTTCATCCTTGGATGCCAAAACTCAAATGCCTAAGCTCCCAATAAAAAATGCCAAAATGAAATCAAAATACCAAATGAGGCTATGCATCCTCTTTTTATACCCTTTTTAATTTTAGGCCCTTGATTAAATTTTCCTCTAAATTGTATTAAAAACTTTTTAATTTATATTTTATTTTATTTTTAAGTATTTAAAGACACTTTTATTTTCATACTAGTGTTAAAAGCAACTTTTATTAGCGAAACAGAGGGATGCGTCCACCCATTTGTGAGACAAGGAGGTCCTCGAGACGGGGTGGGAACATCCACACCACTGTTGTCGCTAGTTCACCAAGGACGGTGAAGACGATGAGACGTCCCCAAGACATCCCGAGGATGCTAGGTGTCTCCAGTCCCAAGGCCGACAATTTGACTTTAAAAAAATTGGTTATTGTGCCAAAGTGCCAAACCCTAATAGGATGTGGGCCCCCTCCATGCCCTCTAAACTCTATTTAACCCTCAGAAATCCTCACATTCACTCACATTTTCACCTCATCGGCTAGGTTGAAGAGGAGCTACAAGTGCAAGAGAGATGAGAAGTGCAATTGAGATGCTGCAAGTGTAAGAGGGTTGAGGAGGAGCAAGAAGAAGAGGATTCTACACCAAGTTGGAAGGATTTTTCAAGCACTAGGTAGGATTCTATGAATGATTTTTCAATTTTTTTTGTTTTTTTGTTTTTTTTTTCTAAGTTTCAACTCTCTTTTTCAAAATTAAATTTTGATAATAATTCCATAGACACAGCCGCAAATGCATTTTCATAAATTCATTACAATGTTGATTGTTGATTGTTCATATTATCATCAAGATTGAACATTGAAATTTAAATTTTATTTTCAAATTTGTCAAACTAGGCTGAAACTTATAAAATTTGAATTTATATTGTTTATTGCAGTGCCACAATGAGCTCTCACAACATGAGTGAGGAAGAGGTACAAATTCATACTGAAAGTACTGAATATGAATATGAACTTGAGGCTAAGGGGGGTGACCATGGGGCTAAGCCTGAACATGAAGCCCAAATTAGTTCCATGGCAAGTGCAGCTACAAATATAGAGTACCCCTCTGCATTACTGGTAGAGTATGCTAGGGGTCCTTTAGATTGTAAGTCTCCTCTCAAATGGTTTGCAACAAAATTACCAAGCAAGCCAAGGACATTTAGTGGCACAAGGAAGTGTTAGTGCCTCTTCTGTGATCTAGAATTTTATGGCAGCATTACTAGACTTAATGCACACCTTCTCATTCGAGGAAAAGGTGTGGATACATGTTCTTTTTTGGCGCAAGGGGCAAACTTCAAATACAAAGTTGAGATAAACAAGCTATAGGGTGTTCCTAATGATAGTGCAGCTACACCTATGCCTACTACTTTCTCTCATAGGATGCAAGTTCAGCAGATCCAGCCATAGAGTTCTAGTCATACTTTGCGGACGAGTATGAGTGATGCCAGGTTCTTCCAATGCCCATGCAAGAGAGGGTAGGGGGAAACGGAAATTACAAAGTAACGCCATAGCTGATTTGTTAAATGTGTAGTTGAAGGATGATATAGATAACGGCATTGGCAAGTTCTTCTTTGCCAATGGCATCCCATTTCATGTAGCTCAATCTCCTTATTAGAAGGAGATAATGTCAATGGTAGCAAGGGGAGGACCATCGTCAGTGCCCCCAAATGAGACAAAATTGAGAACCACAATTGGATAAGAACTATTCCAAGATCAATGCGTTGATGGAGAAAATAAAAGAAAGTTGAATGAAAACTAGATGCAATATGGTCATGGATGGGTGGACAAACATTAGGCATCCTCCACTCATCAATATCATGGTTATAGAGGGCCCACATTTTCTTAAGGCAATTGATTGTTTAGGGTATCACAAAGATGCTGATTTTCAGTTTCAAGTCCTCAAAGACGCTATTGAGGAAGTTGAGCCACAAAATGTGGTCCAAATAGTAACAGATGTGGCATATGTTTGCAAAGCTGCGAGGAAACTTCTTGAGGCAACTTATAGATATATTTGAACTCTATGTTGTGTGCATGCCATGAACAATGCACACAAGAACATGGAAAAGATTGAGTTGATTAGAGAAGTGCTCAGTAATTGGATTGAGTTAAAACCTCCCAAAATCAGCTTATGAGCCGAAAAACAAATAAGAGGCAAGGTAAAAGTTGTACAAATCGGCTCATTTGGTCGAATAAGGAGAAAAAGACAAATTCACAAGAGCCTAAGTGTGCATTTTATCTCATTAAGCCGAAAATATTCAAAGGCCGAAAGGATGTTAGGTTCACAAAATGACTATATAGTCCGAAAAAACTAAATTCGCGCAATCAGGCCAATTAGGCCGAAAATGATAAAAGGAGAGTAAAACTCACAAAGTTGCTTAAAGAGCCGAAAAATAACAAGGTCACTTAACAAGCCAAAAATGAAGAAATAGTCTAAGTCGCGCAAGATGGCTCTTTGAGCCGAAAAACATTTCAAAGCTAGAAATCGCGCAAAGGAAAGCGAAAAGCCGAAAGTTGCAAAAGGCCAAGACTCACAAAGTCGTCTTCCAAGCTGAAATTGTCTAGGAGGAAGTCTAATTCGCACAAGATAGTCAGTTATCCGAAATAAGCAAGGGCATTCACAATCGCCCATTCCCACCTAAGGAGCCGAGAAAGTCCAAATCGCGCAAAATCTCCAATTTGCCCGAAGTTGGAGACAAAAGACGATATCACTTAAAAAACGAATCACGTAAATTGGTCTTTAAGCTCGAATTTCAAATAAAGGTCATATTAAGGCACTCCAAAGATCGTGCATTTCAGACTTTTAGCCCGAAATTTGGGGGTTTAGGGTAAGCAAGAGGGCCTGAAATCCCGCATTTCGACGTAGAAACCCGAAATTTATAAAGGCGTTGAAACAAAGTCTTAAAACCCCTAAATTGCACTATTCATCTCATAGGCCGACAATAGGAGTCTAGATCGCAGTATACAGTTTCAAATCGTGCAAGAGATGTTTTTAGGCAAGAAAAGTTCAGAACTCCCAATTCACGCAAAGGGTTTTCTTTGGCCGAAAATCTTCACTGGTCCCAAAATTGCGCAACACCTTCAGAGTGGCCGAGAATCATTCAAGGTCCAAATCACGCAGAAGAGGTCTATAAAGCCGAAGATAAGCAAAGAGGGTCAAAATCGCATTCTAAAGGCAGAAAATCCAGAGATCAAAGTCAAGGCGCCCTCCAAGATCGTGCATTCTTAGCCAAGATAGCCGATTTTTTGCCAAGAAGAAGGGCACCTAAGACGAGCTTTTTGCTACCAGGTAAGCTAGAATTTCTCCTTCAAAATGATTTAAATTGTGCAAAGCAATCATGTTTTTAAACCCTACGAAGTAAAATTTCGAATTAATTTTGAAACTTAAATACCCAAGTGAATATCCCACAACAACATTCAACTATCAAATTCGGCCTTCTAGCCGAAATTTCAAACTTGGATAGAATTTAGGAATCCTGGCCCAAAATTATAAAACACGTAGGATCATCTTTCAAGAAAATTGCAAGCACGATCATCTTTGAAACATTAAACACGAAACAAAATTCAAAATTCAAAATATGCTTATTTACGCAAACCGATAGCATTTGTGGCTTTTCATTCATCAGCAATCAAGGGCAACTCATTTCAAAAAATCCGCTTTAAGAATATCAACTACCCGAAATTAAAACCAAGTAATCTTCAGTGTCCAGATTTTGTTTAAAACGCAAAATTTGAATTGTTTAAATAGCCCGTTTTAACATGCTTTCAAGTTCTAAATTAGTTGGTTGTTTAACAATTTTTATGCTGATGTCGTCTTCTGGCATTGCTAACTCGTGTTTTCACATCAAAACTTGTCTCGTAATCCGTGTCCGAGTGTGCAGGATAAATGCCTCATCAAACGACAGAGTCTTCAAAGGCACCTACTGCACAGGGAACATCACAAACCTCCAAAGCCAACATTCCCCGCAAGCTAGAAAAAATGAAATATCAGTATCAGAGGGTGATCAAAAAGTCAAAGGTCCAGAGTGAGTGGGATAATGTTGGGGATACAGACCTTGGGCATATAAATATTCAAGACTTCAAAGACAGAGTGTACGCTCTAAATGCATATGGCAAACCCAGGCGGATGCTAGAAAGTGGCATCGCACAGGCTGCTAGTTTCCCAATAGTAGTACAAAATTATGAGCTTGTGGTTGAGGCCGCAAGGCACTATGAGCTGGAAACAAGAATGGTGGTGGTAAAGAGAATGGTAATGGCTGACTTCACACCTGAGGCAATCGGGGAGGCATTTGACATCCCGCTACCTGAGGGCGCCACCGCAATGACCATAGATGAAGCCCAACTCGCTTATGACATGAATCCTAATAAGTGCAAGATACTAATCAACCAAGAATGGTTTAAAATAAGAAGAGCCCCCAGCACTAGGATAAGCAAAAAGACTCAGATACTGGTTCTTGGGGAAAATGGCGAGATCTGGGTCCTGGTTTGACCTGGGTTCCACCCTCCTGCCCAGGCGGACCTGGGTGAACCCAAGCCCGTGGGTTCCGAAAAACGGGGCCCACGTGTCATAAAACAAAACAAAAAAAAGCAAATAAAAAACAATTTTTTTAATGGCTTTTTAACTTCAATCAGTTGAAACTTGAAACTTGAATATTATCTTTTTTGCAAATTATGAATATGATATTACATTTACGATATATGAATATCAGAATATTTATTGGCATTGGCAATTATGGATTTATGATTTATGATTTATCTGTTATCATTTATGTATCATTGTATGGGAAAGTTACATTGTATGTTTCATATTTGTATGTTTGAACTGTGAACATATATAATTTTGATGTTTAAACATATATATAATATATGGCATGTATATATGATATATATATATATATATATATAAAATTAACATATATATATATATATGTGTGTGTGTGTGTGTGTGTGTGTGTGTACGGACGAACCCGTACCCATAACCATGATTTTTTTTTTTGCCAAATATGCGAATCTATACCCAAATCCGAACCTGAATCCGAACTCGAACCGGTAACTTAGCAAAAAGACCTACAGAAGCAAGTTCAATGATGAGTATGGGGACATGGTCACACTGCTCAGCGGAGTCATGGGGCTCCCTCAGTCTAACCTATATGAGGATTGGATGTTCTATTTCACCGAGCAGGTCTTTAATGGAAAGGATAAGTTTGACTGGGCTTAGATCATCAGCGACAACATTCACACGCAGCTAGTTGAGCTCGAGGAGAAGAGATACTTCACCATGACCTCCTACTTAGTCTATATGTTCGCTAGGCATCAGCAACTGCCAGGGTTGATCAAAAAGGTTTGAGATTGGGAATGGGCCAAATCAGGTAAAGGTGTATGACTGCTAGTATGACTGCTACCCTCAATTGCATTATTATAACATAGCTCAAATAGAGAAGAACAACATTGCTTATGCAATTGGTTAGTATGAGCGCGTGAACGATGCATTCACAATGCGCATGGTTAGGATGATGCAAGGGGGGATTACACATAAGGCTGTCAAATCAGGCTACCGCTCTGATATGTAAGTACGGGGCGTGGTTCATTTCGTTCCCTCACTTTTCCTGCATCAGAATCTCAGGCTTTGAGGGCGCATAGTACCGGCTTCCCCGTTATCCCCCAGACAGAATGGTCCTCATGGAGGTTGCAAGATAGGTGCACCCAACAGGGAGCATACTCAGAGAAAAAAGGCATTCAGGGTTCACATTCCCAATGGCCATAGGGAAGAATCATGTATATTTCAAAAACTCTGTACAAGTCGAGGAATCCTTTGATGAATTGGTAACATATTGCTTGCAAGAGCATTTTCCCAGGAAATACTTCAACCCCGCAGGGCTGGGAAAGAAGGCCTATAGCAGGCATTACAGAGCTAAGGCATCCATAGAGGACTACTGGGCTGATTGCCTAGATGACTTTGAGGTCCGCCGGCGAGAGTACTCAAGGTTAAATGTTCAGCAAATGAGAGATTTCAAGTACCGCCAAGTCCCCGATCAAGTAGTTGATTATGGAGATTGCCTGCAGACCCAAGATTATGAGGTAGTCAAACACCTCCCACCAGCCATTAACTGGGCTTAGGACCCAATCACAAACTTAGAGGCCATCATGGAAGGTCCTAGGAGATATACAGACAACTGGCTATGTCAGCATATAGAAAGGCCAACTCATGAGGGGACCCAGTTCACCTATAATATGATGGGCAATCTTGATTCCCATTCTTCAGAGGACGAAGGAACATCAAGTGCGCCAAGGGAAGAAGAGGTTGAAAAGCCGAAGAGGAAAAGAAAAAAGGCAAAGGCCAGCAAAGGAGCCCTAACATCAAAGAGAACAAGAAGGGAGAAGATACCAATTAGGAGGCCAGAAGTTACTACCTCATCCAAGGATCCCAGTTCGGATGATGATATATTCGAGCTTGATCATCTACCAACCCCACCTTCACAGAATGATCCAATTGCACCAGAGGCAAATGATCCTCAGACGCAAAGTGAGCAAGAAATATAGACACGGTTCATTAGCTTGGAGAGACCTGAAAAATTAGGTCGAGGATAGAGAAATAAGGCCAGATCAGGGGACTGATAGACAAGAGCTCACAGAGGGGAGCAGACATGAGTTGTAGCAGGAGGAAGGTGACAACAGAGATAACACCACAGTTGAGGGAGAAAAGGAGGAAGATAGAACCCAAGAACCCAGTAGAGCTGAGGAGCAGCCACTATTAGAAGCTACACATCAGTTGCTGAGTGAAGTGGGAGAAAACTCAACTGTGAGTAAGGGACCAGATACAGCGCCTAATCCACCTTCTACGTCCAATCAACCACGGATGAGCAACGAGTCCGCTGAGACATCTAGAGTACAAGGTGGGGAGTTGGTGGTTACATCAGGACAAACCATCCCTCACGACTGGTTGATAGCCCGTGCACAGCGGAAAGCAGCTATCAAGGTGCCTGTTAACCTGGAGGACATATTCTCTCGGATAGGAGAATCACAGGCCAAAGGAAAGAAGAAGCCAAGAACTTACTCCAGGATCACCAAGGACGAACAAAGGAATCGGACGATTCATATTTCTCCTCCGCCCAAAGACAAACCAGCAGAACAGGTCGCATTGGCTGATTATAGCATCACATCTATCCCGCTAGGGAAGGCGACCAAGGAACACAAGAGAGAAGAGTTCAAGGACTCTGTTCAAAACATGCTAAGGCAGCTGGATGAGATGATTGTTGAACGAGATGCGTATCAGGTTCGTGCCAAACAGGCCAACGGATACGTAGATCACTTGCTAAGGCCATTACATCATGTTGTTGAGTCCCACATTCCCCCTCTGGCGTTGGCACATAAAACTATAGCTGAGGTCGAAGGAGTGCATAACACCACCAGAGCAGTTAGAGAGTGGATCTGGGGCATTAGGACAGGAGGGGAGAGAATCATCAAAGATGTGCACAACGTGGCACTAAATATACAGTTAGCCCGCGTAAAGATGGCGGAGGTAAAGGAGTGCTTCAAAATCCAGGAGATGATTGATACAGCTCTACCCCTCATGAGAGCTCTCTTCTGGACTCACACTCAGATTCCGACGCTACAAACAATCCTAGATCCTCACAATATCAGCACCTTCAAGGAATGGTATTGGATTGTAAACATGAAGAATGACATGGCGGACACCATCAGAAAAACTCAGGAGGAGTGCGATGAAGTTTTGTCTAGCATTGAGAATGTCGGTGAAAATATCCTCAAGGTGTTGGTCACTAGCTGGAAAGATGGCATGGGAGGTGATGATGTGGTGTCATGATGGAATGACAGGTTGAGGACCGATAAAATATCATACTCCATGGAGGACATAGAATTCGCCAGCAGTCTGCACTCAGACATATTGAGTTTTGAAGCTCGTCAATCAGACTGGTGCGAACGGCTAAGTATAGTGGACGTCCATAGGGAGGGTATTCAATACAAAATGCATAATCCTCCTATTCCTCCCAACAAGGAATTATTCCCGTTATGCATAAGGTTCCAAGACTCTGTTCGGGTAGAACGCGCAACAGGTCAGGATATCTAGGAAGATTACTTGCGAGGGGAAGTTGAATTTTTGGTGAAAGAATATGCCTCGGGAAAGGAAAAAGTGCTTTCATAAAAATAATTGTTTCTTTTAAATTCCAAATGCACTTTTCCAAGCTAATTACTTCTTTTCAGCTACCCAAAGTCATTGCAAATTTTGAGCTCCGTGCAAGTGCATTTTTTGGGGAGCAACTTTATGTTGGGTAGTTATTAGTTAGTTAATAGTTGATAGGGAGATATTTGTTCCTTATTAATAGGTATGGGCAGCCATACCTTAGAGGATGAATCTGGGCCACTTGTAAAGTTTAAATCTGGGCCATTCATCCAATTTTGGAAATCTATAAAAGGGACTATTTTTCCCTCTTTTTGTAAGAAGTTCTAAGATTGTTGCTGAAACTCTGGCGAATTTTATGCAGATTTAATGGAAATTAAAGTTGTCTTATTTTCATGTGAGTGCATACCATGAAAATAGACCCAATTATGTTCAACCACCAAATAGACCCAAATTGAAGCCAAATAGTGATAGGTAGTTGAGAAGGTGGTTGAAGGGATAGTTGAGAATTGAATGGGCATGGGTTAAAGCTGCCATCTTCTAGAAGGCAGATCAGGCCCTTGGATGCAGTCAATCCTGCCCATCGATTCATATTGTAAATTATATAAAAGGCAGAGGCCTTTCTCTTGTAAAGGGTTAGAGATTTTTAGATAGTTACTTTCTGGTTAGATTTTGGTAGTTAGATTATTAGTAGAAGAGTAGAACTGCTGTAGAAATTGTTGTAATGGTAGCTGAAGCAAATATATGAACATTGAACCATGGTGTTTGTTGTCTTTGTTTTCTTCTATTTGCATGGTTTCCCTTTAGTTGGTTAATTAGAGGAGGGGTATTTGATGCATTTCAAGTTCATACCATTGGGGGCTTGTTGATTGTAGGTCACTATGCATGGTTTGTCTGAACCTTACCGTGCTTAGTTCAACTGCAGGTCTTCGTCTTAGGCTGCGCCAGAATTGGCTGTGTAAATGAGTGTCTCCAGTCTGAAAATCCTTCATCCCTTGGGGATTGCACTGTTCTTGTCTAGTTGTGAGGGTGTCTCTGGCGAAACAAGAATCTGTTAATGGAAATATGTCTACCCGCTACACTAGTCATTCTTATCGATGTCCTTAGGATCCCTAAACCCTATCCTTTGCTTTTATTTCCCAGTCCGAGAATCCGAATAGACCAGCTTGTTACAAAAACATAAGACCCCTTGTGCTCCCAGCAAAAAACACATCGACTGTTGAGCTATCCCGCAGTCAAGAACTGACATTTGGAACCTTGAGGTTGTCCCCTTTGATCAATTAAAAGCAGCATTAGGGCTTCCTTATACAAGAGAGGATAGGATACTCGGCGAGTACATTCTATTCTGCATTGGCCGGATAGAGTTGCAGCGATGCAACTTTAGACACGTCAACAGCAAGGAAAAAATAATTGTCGTACCGCCATTCTTGTACCCGCATCCATACCTGAATCGACAACTTAGCTAATAACACTTCCCCAAAAGCCTAAGGCAAAGAAGGGAACACTACATGGTTCCTTTGCATTGCCCTAGCCTTATAAAAATAATCCACGAGGGATTTATCCTCATCAAATAAACTCAACTTTGACATTTACACAATCTCATTTAAATATATTCAAAATGCATCATCAAAAACAACACGAGAATTTCTAATCCAACACATTTGACGACAAAAGGGCTCTACCGAATCCAATAAAATAAACATGTGTTTGAGGTTTAATTGCTAATCCAATCCATCTAACTAGAAAAGGGCTCTACCTAATTCAATAAAACAAATACGTGTTTGAGGTTTTCATCTTATGGGCACGCAAATCATGCAATGCCAAGAAATTAGTAGCAAACCCTATTTCACCAAGTCTCAATTAGCTTCTTCCCTTCAATGAACGTACCCATAATGTGCACCCTAGTGTGGTTATATATGAATTTCATGATAGATCTACTCTCTATTATAGATGTAATCTAATAAATTTTTACACTATCCTCAAAAGTTAAATCAACCCAATGTGTCACAAATGGGCTTCAAAACCATGTGGGTTACTACTCCTTGAGAAGTTTGTAATGTCCACTTGTCACACCTAGTTGGCTTTGCTTTCCGTTACCCTATTCCCAAGTTCTCGTAGGCTATTAGGAGATGATCGGGGGACTCAATCTTTTGCGGAGAGCTCGGATTTTCAATTTCACCAAGTTTTGACAGCAATTCTAATTTTAGTAAATGTTATTTTTTAGTAAGTGCCATTTTGGGCAATTGGCATCTGCTTCAGTTCTGATTCTGCTTCAGTCTGAAGTGTCCTCTTTTTTGATGCCATGGTAAAAATTCTCTAAGTTGATGGAAAATTATACTTTATATTTCTCACTTAAGTGTTTTAAAAAAATAACTTTAATTTTTTACTTAAGTGACTAATATTTTGAAAAGGTGTCTCAAAATGGAATGCCTAAGGTTGGGAGACATAAATTGCAATTGTTTCTGGTTTCAATTGTGTGTAGTTTTTTTGTATCAACAGTTTGGATAACACTCCTTGATCCATCATCAAGATAAAAAGAGAGTTGAGAAGCATAAAAATGACTAGTTGCAGACTTGGGCTGGATTAAAAAGTTTAATGGGAGCCTTTTTTCAAGGAATATAATATTCAAATATTTGAATTTGCCCTCATTTTTCCCTCCAAGTCTATATATTGGGGTTTGGGCTCTCATTCTCTCATTTTGAATTTGCACACATCAAATTATTGTGGAAATGAACTTTGAGAGTTCATTTTGGATTGTTCAGGACGAAAACCCTCTACAATTTATCTGGTTTTGGTGGTGAAAGATTCACCTTAGCTGGTTATTGGTTTCAGTTAGAGAATACATTGATTCGCTTGAGTTTGGTGATGGAAATATTTAAGTTTTTATTAAGATTTTACGATTTTATTAAGTTTTTTAAGTTGCTTCCAGGGTTTTTGGTGTGTTTTGATGACTTTTACAGTGCTCTTCGTATTTTGACTGTTTTGGGTGAAAAAACAGCTCAGGCCGTACCTTTTTTATCTTCACAAGAATCCAAGTTTTGCACATAACTCTTGAAGGAACCATGTCTTCTTATGGGTATTGATTTAAAGGATTTCTAACAGCAGGGTAATGACATTCCATATGTCATTTCTTTGTTTGGGTGAGAATTTGAATTTTCGAGTAAGATCACCCCCTTTTGGGTTAGCGCCTAGCTTGTGAATAACACTTGCAGCTTCAAGGAGAATAAAACAAATAAGGGGTCTTAACTTCATCATAGAAGGACAAAAGGGGTTGTTTCATACCTATGGCTCGATAGAAGGCAGATTGGTGACAATTTTGACATGATTTAGTAAGTTTCAGACTTACCGTGTGGAGGTATAACAGTCCATTTGCAAGCTAGGATATAATGCTGTTAAAGTTTCAGACCTCTTCATTCTTATAGCAGACCCTATGTGAACCTTTGGAGGAGTTGGAGAGTAGCCTATTTGGTGGTTCAATCACAAAGACCAGGCCATTGACTTACAAGAAGCTGATTGCTATTGCTAAATGCTATGGATGAAGGTATCATTTTTAGATTCTGAGCTGCTCTGTTGCTCACTGTGTATTCAGTTTCACAAGTAGTCATTGTTGGTGTTTATGACGCCTGTTCATAATTTAAATTGCCTTGTTTTCTAGTCTTTTTGGTGTGAACAGAAAAGAGTAGTTTTATCTGTTTGAAAATGAATTATCATGCACATTTATATCATCCGCTTTCTATGCATTGTAATCTGCAAATGATCTTGAAAGTAAAGAGACTGATATCTGAAACAAATTGAATCAGCAAAGCTTATGTTACTTCATTGCATTAAACAACACAAATTGCAAGCACCTTCAAAAATATCAGCGGTATCCATTAAAAAGTTTGCCTACTACACAATGTGATACATTGTCAATGTTAAAATTACACTACATATTGTGTCCTAGCCTCTATCACAACCTTATCACTAGCGAAAATAATTATGTTCCATAGGCCTAAGGGATGCAGGGATGGGTCTTGAGGACGAGGGGACCAAGGGCTTTGATTCGAGGATGTGCAATAACCCCAACAAAATATCTTTCTATTAAATTTCAAATTTGATTATTATTACTAGATCTTGCAAAAACCCAAAAAATTTTACAATTTTCACAATACATTGACAACCCAGTATTATCAAATGAAGCCAACAAAAAAAGATAAACTCCAAAGCCTTTTCTTATTTTTAAGGGGATCTGAAATACATCAAAATATGCTGTGACAATAACATAAACAACGGCAGCAACAGAAACACGTGAAGAAAGAATGTAGAACTAAAGGTAAGAACATCCCAACTCCAAAGGAACTTCACAAATGGATGAAAGGCACAGCGAAGCCAATTGGATTCTTTGCAAGACCGACAATTGAAAGCATCAAGAAACTAGAGCCTTGGATATCCAAAGGTGGGAAGAAATTATGCAAGAGGCATTGTAAAGGTTGCAAGAAATACATGTGGAACTAGAGGAGGGAAGTGGAGGAGATGGAGAGAAGGAAGAAGTTGATGCAGGAGCATCCCCGGTCGATGAGCAATCTTGCATCAACCAAAAAAAAATATTTGTTTTCAGTTTTGTTCTTGTTCAATTCTGTGTTGCAGCTTTTGTGTTTCTTTCAGCATTCTTCGATAGTTGTTCATTTTCCGTTGCGGATCAGATTTTTGGCTTCTAGACTTGTTCTCGTTCCTTATTCTAGATTTTCAGTTCATTTGGTCCCTTTTCCGGCAAGTTATCGCTTCCAGATTGTCTATTTCTTGGTTTCTGGAATAGTTTGAGCTTAGCGGCTAGTTGGAGATTTCTTCTCTTGCAGAGTGTTTTCTTGGCTTGCGAATCTAATTGGCACTACACACAATGTTCCCAAGCCCTTGGCCGACCTTCCTTGGTGGTCTGCACTTCATTCCTGTTCTTGGCAGAGGAGATCTTCACACTTTAGTCCGACCTATTTTAAAATGTTTCATTTTCCTGTTTTGGAGAATGCAATCTTTTGTGGCCGACTCGGATGTGTTCCGAATGCTATATATATTGTTGTATTTGATTCTTTGGGGGACAGTAAAGAGATAGGATGATATCGATTCTTGATCTGTAATTAGAACACCTCTTGGAGGTCCAGATGGATTGTAATTTGGAATTCTATAACTTGGCTTGTAAGCCTGCATGTTTGCCCGCTTGTTGTTGGCTAATTTATGATGAATCCATCGTATTGCGGATGTCTGATCTTGCATTTTCTCTATTCTGTGTTGGTGCTTCCGTGGTGATAATGTTGTTGCATGATCTGGATTGTTCTCTTTAAGGACCCTCTGGATCATGGTATCAGAGCTGGTTGCGAGCCTTGAGGCATTCCTTTGGGTGAACAAATCACTGATTTGAAGGAAGCTGCAAGTGTGTTTAATAGATCGTTGACTGTAAGGCGATTGGAACTTTGTAGTCATACCGTCGAGCTGAGGCAATTGCACCGGATAAAAGGAGGAGATGCCGCCAAGAAGGATGAACCCTAGAAGGGTAGAGCAAATGATGGAGGATTTCAGAAATGCAATGAGGAATGAGATCCAAAACGCATTGGCTAGTTTGCAGAGGAATCTGGAATCAGAGGAAGAGTATGAAGAGGCAGGGGAAGAGCTAGAGGTCGAAGAGGTTGAAGGACCGACAGACGAGGGAGAAGATAGATTTCTTAGAGCGGTGGCACAAGTGAGTAAAATTCAAAAAGTTGAGGTTTCTAACTTTTCAGGTACATTGAGTCCGAAAGACTTGATAGATTGGATTGGAGAGTTGGAGGACTACTTTGAGTTTGAAGATATTAAAGATCCACATAGGGTTAGGTTAGCACAAACTAAGTTGAAAGGGCATGCCGCTTTATGGTGGAAAGAGTTGTCGAGGGATAGAATGGAAAATGGAGAGATGAAAATCCCCTGGTGGAGGCAGATGGTTGCAAGATTGAAGGCTAAATTCATTCTAGGAGACTATGAGTTGGAATTGTTCACAAAGTTGCATAACTTGAAGCAAAGGGACATGAGTGTGAAAGAGTATACTGAGGAATTCTACAAGGTGATGACCAGATCTAGATATCGAGAGATGGATAGGGAGAAGGTGGCTAGAGTCTAGACACATAAATGGACTTGGATATAACATTCAAGATGAGATGAGTATGCTAAAGTTTTTTACAGTTGAGGAGGCTGACCAATTTGCTTTGAAGGAAGAAGATAAAGTGAAAAGTGTTAGTTTTTGGTAATCAGATTAGCAAAAATTAGCAGAAAATAAGAATGCAAGGTAAAGTAAGCACATAACAGCATAACACACAAGAACACAGTAGTACCCTGGGAAAACCTCCCTCTTGGAGGTGAAAAACCCAGCAAGAATAACTCAGATCTAAGTACTAATAGGCGCAGAACCAGATTACAATTTAACCCTTCTAGGGCACACATCAACTATAGCAAAACTTATCTGAATCTGGAAGACAAAGTGTATATGCAGGTCACTGTCAATCTAAGACAGAATTCGGCAGCCTTGACATACTTCACAAGCCCTTGAACAAGTTCGGCAGCCTAGGATGGTATTCGCTCAACCTTGAGGATGATCACCCAGCTTGAGAACTCCAATTCGCTGCCTTAGACGGATTTGCCAGTGCAGATATAATTCGCTTGTGTATGCAACAGTTCGTTGACCTTGATTGTACTTCGTTGATCACAGAAGTAGTTCACTGATAGGATATATTCGTTGAGTGAGAGATGTATATGAATAATGATTGATGCCTTGTATTTATAGGTGACTTAGCTCTTTAACTTTCTCAAGTCGGCTTGCAAGAATATTATGCCAAGAGTTTTACATGTTACAATTATAGAGGTCAAGGTCTAATTACAAGCTACATATTTGATAGGTCTTGCCCCATAAGTTGAACGCCCAAATAGGGCCTTCCCTATTATTATAAGTTACAATGGGGCCCAGCCCAATTACATGAATAACTTAAACTAGAATCCGATTCTAGCTACATATTTCAACAAAAAGAAGACAATAGAATAACCCTAAGGGAAGAGAGAGATATGCAGCGAATAGAGGGAAGATGAGTGGCTATATGGGAAAGCAGACTACTGAAGAAGAATCAAAATCTAAATGGAGTAAGGAATCGGATCAAAAGACACAAAGAAAAAGATATTGCAATAGCAACAGGGAATTCTTGGGTAAATGTTTCAAGTGTGGAGAAATTGGACATAGATCTTATGAGTTTTCTCGGGGAACTAGTAAGAAAGGAATGGCAAGGAATTTCATGACACGTGAGGACCAGGAAACTGGAGCTACAAATGAGAGTGTGGTAGAACCGGAGCAAGGAGAATCCCTTATGTTTAGAAGAGTCTTCATGGAGCAAAGCAGAGAGGAGACCGAACCTACACAAAGGAAGAATCTTTTCTGGACTATATGTAAATCAGGAGGTAAGTGTTGTAAGGTTATTGTGGATAGTGGAAGTACTGATAATCTGGTATTAGAGGAGATGGTAGAGAAGCTTGGTTTGAAGAGGCTTGAGCATCCTAGTCCTTAGAAGGTGAGTTTGTTGAAAGATGATCATGTGGTAGAGGTAAGAGAGCAGTGTTGGGTGAATTTTAATATTGGACCTTACAAAGATGATGTCTTGTGTGATGTTGTGTCCGAGTGCTTGTCATGTTTTGTTGGGTAGACCTTGGCAGTTTGATAGAGGAGCTATCTATGATTGTAGAAGAAACCTGATCACTATTGAGAAGGATGGGCAGAAGTTTAAGTGAAGAACTTGAGTCTGGTGAAGAGTTGTTGTGCTGAGAAGCAGGATGCAGAGGTTATAACTTATATCAGATGATGGCATGGATTTGAAGAAGGATCTTGTGGATGGGTCTGATAGCAAGGTAGTACCGGATGTCAATAAAGTTAAGAGTTATGGTGGCAGATAAGATGAATTCCTGTGGAAGAAATAAATCAGATTTGCAGAAGGAGAGTGGTGGTAAGAGACAGTGTGCAGGTAAGAAACAAGGAAAGAGAGGAGAAGAGAAGAAGTTGGAGGGACTAGCCGAGGTACAGGAAGAGGTAAGAAGGAAGAAATTTACAGACAAAGAAGACATTTGGATAAAAAATGAGCATGGGATCTATATCCCGAATCCTTTTCGACATTCATGAGTTTCCTCTCATGGAGCATCTTTTGCTACCTGGGGTGTTTGATGCAGGAGCATCCCCGATCGATGAGCAATCTTGCATCAACCAAAATAAAATATTTGTTTTCAGTTTTGTTCCTGTTCAGTTTTGTGTTTCTTTCAGCATTCTTCAGTAGTTGTTCATTTTTCGTTGAGAATCAGTGTTTTGGCTTCTAGACTTGTTCTCATTCCTTATTCTAGAATTTCAATTCATTTGGACCCTTTTCCGGCAAGTTATTGCTTCCAGATTGTCTGTTTCTTGGTTTCTGGAACAGTTTGAGCTTAGCAGCTAGTTGGATATTTCTTCTCTTGCAGAGCATTTTCTTGGCTTGCAAATCTAATTGGCACTACGCATGATGTTCCCAGGCCCTTGGCCGACCTTCCTTGGTGGTCCGCACTTCATTCCTGTTCTTGGTGAAGGAGATCTTCACACTTTAGGTCCGAGGGGCAAAGCATGGAGTTGTGTCACACTTTGGGCCAACCGAGGGTAGTCCAGTGTCCGACCGGACTACCCTCAAGCCACGTGGCGCCTTTGTGGTGCCGAAATGGCACCAGGGGTCCGACCGGACTCAATTCGGTCGTTCTCCCCTTTGTGCAAATGCTTCCATTCAAAAAAAATCATTTTTTTTTTAAATGTTATAACTAAGGTTGGTCCGATTGGACTGAGTTCAGTCGGACTCAGTCTGGCCGGACTAGCCTGTGTGTCATCTGATGTGGCACAAAAAAGGTGAAAAACTTTGTATTTCTCAAACTTCTCACTTCTACTCAATTTTTCTTCAAGCAGAATATTTTTTTACAAAAATCTAAAAATGCCCTTTTGTAGAGCTTGAAGTCACAAATCCGGTCATATAATTTTTTTACTATTATGATAATTTTTAATTTTTTTTATTAATTAACCATTGCAAGTAGCTTTTTAATGTTAAAAAATAGACTGATTAGAAATTAAAAAAAAATTAAAAAATTATTTTACACTAGATGAGAGAATCTTCTCGAAAAGGGTATTTTTTTTTTGGGAATGATAAATTTAGTAGTCAAAAGGTGACGCCAAACGAAAACTGTCAAATTTATCTATGTTGGACTTCAAAATATTATAACGAGAAAAATATACATCAAAATTTAATTTAATTTTTTTTAACATTGCATATATATGTTCTCTATTTGGCAAAAAAAAATCCGAAAAAATAAGTCCATTTTCATTTTTTTTGGTGGTGCCGACTAGAACCCCTGATTTTCAACATTTTTCAGCAATGAGAAATTTGTCTTTGAATTTATTAAAAAAATATCAAATTTTTTCCTAAAAAATTTAAAAATAATAGACATAAATTTCATTACTAATTCTACATTTGATCAGTTTACATCAATTTCAAAATTCAATTCAGAAATGTCATTTTTATACGATCAAAGTTAAACAATTTTAGTTTTGTTGGCCGGTGCCTTTATAAAAGTGTGACATAGGTTTGTGCTTTTACCCCCAACCTATTTTACATGTTTCATTTTCCTGTCTTGGAGAATGTAATCTTTTGTGGCCGATCCGGATGTGTTCTGGATGCTATATATATTGTTGTATTTGATTCTTGGGGGGGCAGCGAAGAGATAGGATGATATCGATTCTTGATCTATAATTAGAACACCTCTTGGAGGTCCGGATGGATTGTAATCTGGAATGTATTTTGTAACTTGGCCTATAAGCTGCATGTTTGCCCGCATGTTGTCGGCTTATTTAAGATGAATCCCTGGTATTGCGGATGTCTGATCTTACATTTTCTCTATTCTGTGTTGGTGCTTTTGTGGTGTTAATGTTGCTACATGATCTGGATTGTTCTCCTTGAGGACCCTCCAGATCATGGCTACATTAGAAGTCTAGACAACCCTCAAGGTCTACAAAGGAGAGGAAATAGATGATTGCAAAAATTCAACTCAAAAGATGATAGGAGGTCAGAAGGGGATACATGAGTTTGGTTGTCCTTCGAAATCCTATTAACAAATGGAACGAAGAAAAATGGAAGGAAGAAAGGACCCAATAAACATTGCAAAAATTTCATGCAATCATTTCAGTCAAAATAGGGCATTGGATGAGTAGAAGATGTCCAATAATCCATTGAAACTTCGCAACTCTACCAAAACTTTAGAAAATGACCAAAACAATTTCAAACTTACAACGTTCTTGGATTTTTGCAACTTTCAACATTTGATATGACCATAGGGATTGAAAAGGAATACTTACGCAAATTCGACCAAAGGAGACCCCCTTGAAGATTTCTCAAATTGATGATAAATGATGGGGAAAATGAGGTCAAATGCACACAGGGGCCTAGGTTTAAGCAAATTTTTGCATTGTTAGGTTGGGTGCCAACACTATGTATTAACTTATTTTATGGCATAAGTAGATGTGCCCACTATTTTATAACATACTCATAAATTCAAAAAAAAGACTTCTTGGACTTCAAAAACATTTATTTTGGACCAAAATTAGAGTGGTGCAAAACTTACAAGATGGTCCTCCTAAGGTTCTGAAATGACCCAAGGGCATAGACTTGACTTTCATTAAAAAAATTGTGAAATCAATGCATCTTGACTTCATCTCATTTCCTATCCACCTAAATTTTCAACTATGTTTTCTAAAAAATTGGAAGACCTTTAAATCCTTCTAAGGCTGCACTCATGTTCAAATTCTTCACCAATGCTCAATGAAAGTTTACAAGGGTTTTCTATTAGTTGTTTCACAACATGTCTTGTAGGCTTTCAGTTGGCCCAAAATCCAAGATTAGGTTTTTACATCAAAAATATGAGATTCAATTCAATTTGTCTTGTTGCAAGTACATGAAGATTTGATTGACCAATACATCATCTTAAATCGACCACATTTTAGTTTTAGGTTGCTTCTTATTGTCAATTTGGTGAGCAAAATTAACTCTAGTATCAATTTCACTATTTAGGGTTTAGGATTTACATATTCCCCAGTCTTACAAATCTAGCCATTTATGTACAATCTTAATTATCCCCACAATAGTACTCACAACACAATACATTATGACACCTTTACTAACACCAACTAATGGATATGGTAAGGAAATCAATGCAAATCTATTGATCTAAATTGAAGTTACAATTCAAGGGATTAAGCGATAGCTATTGACTTAACGCACTATAGATGGAAACTGAATGGTGCTAAAATGAAAATTAATAAGATTAATATTACTTAACAACAGAATTTTATTGCAAAAGATAAGAGTTACAAAGAGGGGATTCTTCATTGGGATAAATGTATGCCTTGAACTCTAAGTTCTTCATTCGTCCAATTATTATACTTTAGCTTTACCATGTAGACTGAAATGTTAATTAAAAAAAAATGATAGGTTCTTGAGAACTGAAGAGTCATCCCTCATGAGAGGGTGACATTTCCTTTTTGGAAGCCAAAATGTACTATTGAAAGGACAAATAGGTTGGAAAATGTGATTAACTATTGGAGTGGTACTATTTCGGTGGTGCCACTTGCCAAGGTCATAACTCCATGATCGTAGCTCAGAATTCAAACTTTGTATATACTTGTTGTAAAGCTTAGGTTGTGAACTAGTCTTGGTACCTCCAAAAGTAACTTTGTCACCCTCTAAGTGTATTTAGGGATTTCAGACAAAACCCCAAGGGCAAAATCCACCCTTAAGGACCTTTAAAAAGAAAAATGCTCCTTGGATCATCTATGTGGGTGGATCATAGATTGAGAACCTTGAACTAGTTTTAGATAAGAAAGTAGAAGCATGCCGCCTCTCTAACAGAAAACCACAAAGGTGAATTAGCTTGACCAAAATATTCCTTCAATGCAAACATGTTGTAAAGTTTTATTCAATTGCAATAAAAGAACAAATTATATATGTGAGAATTTTATATGATTATATTGTCTGATAATCTGATTGTTTTGTTGCAGGCTGAAGGAGAGAGATCATTAATATATTTTTATATGTCTTCTCCAAATGATTCATGTCAGGCTTTATATGTTTTAGAAGAACGGTCAATAGATGTCTTGACCGGTCATGTCTTTTAGACATGACCGATCAAAGCACCTATTGATCGGTGTCTTTCCATATTGCACATCCCGATTTCGGTTATGTTTGGTAACTAACATTTAATACTTAAACACTCGGTTAAAACGGTGTTAGTTATGATGCTTTGTTAATGGCCCGATTATAAATGTTTATCGATATGAACTAAACCCGATAACAAATAGCATTACATATGCTATCGAGTTAATACCCCGATAGCATATTAATGCCGATTCATAAATGAATCGACATTAATATGCTATCAGGTTATTAGCCCGATAGCATTTAGATCGACGCTTAACTATGTTAAGCAAGTCGTCAATCTAATCCATCTTTATCCAATGCCAATATCATAATCATGATCAATGTTACAATCTGATAAACATATTAAGTTTGGAAAGCATAAATCAGATAATCTAATAGCATAGATGAATAAACCATAACAGAATAAAGGAGATTAACGTGTTAGAGAAGTCTTATCTTGCAGAAGCTACTAATGCATTAACACTCCCTCTTAGCTTTGGAAGATGGATAAAGTAACCTGCATCACATTTCTCTTTCATAACCAGAATAATGTCAGTCTCCAAGAATATATATCATCTATACATAAGATATGAAGTACCATCAGGACACAAGATACAAATATAAAACATCACTCTAAGTATGTGACATAGAGTATCACCTAACCATGTGATATAGAAGATTCATCATTTCATTATGACAAGATACCACCTGAACACGTGATATCAGTATTGCCTAAACACGCAATACTACGGATAAACATATGAGGATGGTTAAATTATCATCTTATCCAGGTTGTGATATGTGCACAAACATTTTATACAAATGTTTTACCACAACACCATCAAGGCACATCCATGACATACCAGAGATCCAACATGATAACTAGTTTAGAGAATCATAAGATCGTCACCTTATGATGTCTGCATACAAGTGTTCATAATCTGAGAGGTCGTCACCTCTTAGATATGAACACAGGGGGTGAAAGCCAAAATGTCCCAACATGACAAAAGAAGTTTACACATTAAACATCTTATTTACAAAGCAGATTACCTTTCTATCATACCTAAACCTTTTCTGAAGTCATCAATCTTCACTTTGGAAAGAGGTTTGGTCAGAAAGTCTGCAGTTTGATCTCCTGTACAAACATATTCTAATTGAATTACATTCATGTCAACCATATCTCGTACATAGTGGTATGGGATCTCAATATGTTTGGACCTGCAATGGAATACTGGATTTACTAAAAGTTTTATGCAGCTCTGATTGTCACAATGAATAATAGTAGGTTTCATACGTTCTCCAAACAATCCCACAAGCAACTTCCTAAGCCATACTGCCTCTCGGGCAGCCATAGAAGCTGCAATATATTCGGCCTCAGTGGAACTTTAAGCTACAGAAGACTGCTTTCTGCTGATCCAAGATATCATGGCTGAACCTAAACTAAAACAACACCCTGAAGTGCTTTTTCTGTCAGTCATGCTGCCAGCCCAATCTGAATCTGTAAATCCGTGTAGATCTATATCAACTTTCTCATATTTAAGACCAAGGTTTAAGGTACCTTGTAAGTATCTCATAATATGTATTACTGCCACCAGGTGTATCTCCTTAGGTTCACACATAAACTGACTTAGAGCATTAACAGCATAACAGATATCTAGCCTTGTGTTTAATAGATACATTAGGGACCCAATCATCTGCCTATACTGAGTAGGATCAGTGGACTGTGATTCTACTGCTGCTTCTTTAAGTTTATCTAAGTTGGTTTCCATAGGAGAGGTCATGGGCCTATAGTTTAGCATTCTGAATCTCGTCAAAATGTCCAAGGTGTACTTTCCTTGGTTTAGTACAATATTATTGGAATTCTGCCATACTTCTAACCCTAGGAAGTAATGAAGTAGTCCCAAGTCCTTCATATCAAATTCTATGGATAGATCTTTCTTGCATTGATCTATAAGGTGATCATCTCCTGTGATTAATAGGTCATCAACATATAAAATCAATATTAGCATATCACCTTTATTTCTTTTGTAGTAGAGATTAGGATCTGCATCATTTTTAGTGAAACCTAGTTTTGAGAGATAGGTGTCAATTCTTTCATACCAGGCCCTGGGAGCCTGTTTGAGCCCATAGAGAGCTTTCTTAAGTCTACATACATGAGACTCTGCATTATGAATTTCAAACCCTTCAGGTTGCTCTAGGTAGACTTCTTCTGAGATCTCACCATTTAAAAATGTTGTCTTAACATCCATCTGGTGTACCTTCCATCCCTTTGTTGCTGCAATGGCTAGTACAGCTCTTAGCGATGTATATCTGGCAACAGGTGCAAATGTTTCTTCATAATCTATTCCTTTCCTTTGTGAGAACCCTCTAGCTACAAATCTGGCCTTGTGTTTTTCAATACTGCCATCTGCAACATGTTTGATCTTGAAAAGCCATTTAGATGAAACAACAGATTTCTTAGTTGGCCTAGGAACAATCTCCCAAACATCATTCTTCATAATGGATTGATACTCTTCAGACATGGCATCCTTCCATACTTGATGTTCAAGTGCATCTGATACATTGTTTGGTTCAACTTTAGAGAGATCATTCATAAGGGCAACATAGCTAGTGAATTTATTAGGCCTTTTACTTTCCCTGAAGGTTCCTGAAGGAGCAGCAAAGTTTTGAGCTTCTGTTACAGTCTTGGTGGCCCATAGTGGTCTTTTCTTGAGTTTTTCTCTAGGTGGGTTTTGAGTTTCACCTATAGTCTCCTCAAGATTCTCCCTCTGAAGCTCAGGAGTAGGATCTTCTTCTATGTTAGGAGTAGGGATATAGATTTCCGGTTCTATTGTACCTTGGGCTCTTTTGAAGGCTAAGTCTTCTTCAAAGATTACATCCCTACTAAGTTCAATATTTCTTTGACCTTGTATATAAATTCTATAGGCCTTGGATGTTTCACTATATCCTACAAGTATTCCCCTTTTTCTAGAAGGTTCTAGTTTTAGTCTTTTCTCTTTAGGTACATGTATATAGACAGAACACCCAAATATCCTAAGGTGGCTGATATCTGGCTTTATTTTGGTGAAGACTTCCTCAGGAGTTTTATCTTCAAGGTGGGAGTGAGGACATCTGTTTTGTATATATACCGCAGTGCTAGTTGCTTCTGCCCAAAGTTTGATATTTAGATTTTGATCAAGGATCATGGCTTTGACAGCTTCTACAATAGTCCTATTTTTCCTCTCAGCTACCCCATTTTGTTGAGGATTATAAGGTATTGTTAACTCCCTCTTAATCCCTGAATTTTTACAAAAATCTTTAAATAATTCTGAAGTATATTCCCCCCCATTGTCAGTTCTTAGGGTTTTAATTTTATTTCCTGAGTAGTTGTCCGTTAGTGATTTGAATTCTTTAAACCTATTGAGGATCTCTTCTGATTCTTTACATTTCAAAAAGTAGATCCAAGTTTTCCTAGAGTAGTCATCAACAAATATTACATAATACAAAAATCCCCCTAGAGAGGGTTCGGACATAGGTCCACATACATCAAAATGAACTAATTCTAATATTTTGCTTGTCTTCCTAGTACTATTTTGGAAGGCAACCTTGGTATTTTTACCTAGGGCACATCCCTTACATGCCTCTGAATGATATTGCTTCAACTTAGGTAGACCTGTGACATGATTTCCCATAGATGATAAAGCCCTATAATTCAGGTGGCCTAGTCTTCTATGCCACACCTCATTTGCATTTGTGGCTTCATGAATTAAGGCTAAGTTGGGCTCTGTGCATAGCTCATACAAATAGCCTTGTCTTTGTCCAATGATTTTAGCTTTCTTGATGGTAGAATTTCTCGGCCAAGCCAACACCTTGTTTTCCATGAAGGTCACTCTGTATCCATTATCCTCTAGTGCTAATATGGAGACTAGATTTCTTTTGATGTCGGGGACATATAGTACTCCTTCAAGTTGCAATGACATGCCAGTCTTTAGTTTGATGATGCAGGTTCCAATTCCTCTGACTGGATGTGAGGAATCATCTCCGATGGTCACTTCCTCATCATTCTCCTCTATCATGGAATCTAGCACTTCTCTAAAACCGGTAATGTGTCTGGATGAACCACTGTCGATCACCCATGAGTTAGACTTGTTTGTTGTATGGCTTGTGAGTGCTGAGTAGAGGACATAGTTCTCGAAGTCATCTTCCCTTTTGGATTTTCCTACTTTGACAAATGTGGCTTGTTTGGCTCTCTCCAGACATTTCGCAACATAGTGTCCGAATTTGTCACACCTATAACATTGAATATGTGATAGGTCTTTCTTTGGAGTGTTCTTGCCTTGATGACTTTTTCTTTTCCTAAATTTCTTCTTCTTACTTTTCTTATTTGCGTTAGTATTTAGGACTTGAAGGTCTTCGTCTATGTTCTTTTGTTTTATTCCAATTTTGTTCAATCTCGACTCTTCTTGGAGACAATCATCTCTTAACCTTTCAAACTTAGGATATTTGGACTTTGCACTAATGCCTTGGACAAATGTATTCCATCCACTGGGCAACCCATCTAGAGCAATGAGTGTTGATTCTTTACTCTGGATCTCATAATCAAGGGTTGCAAGTTCATCTCTTAAGGTTGATATTTGCATGAAGTAGGAGTTGATTGTCTCCCCTTTGTTCATCGTGATATGATTCATCTCTCGTTTCAATGCCAGAGTACGACTTGCATTTGATATCTCAAATGTCCTTTCAAGTGCTTTGAACATTTTGTAAGCCGTCTCTTGTTTCTTTATGATGGGCATTATGTTGTTTCTTACCCCATAAACTATTATTTTAATAGCCTTTTCATTTCCCTCAATCCATGCTGTTTTGTCGGGTTCATTCTCGGGTGCTGCACTTTCAGTTTGAACATATGAATCAACTTTGTTTTCTCTCAAAATCATTTTGATTCTAAACTTCCAAGCTGATAAATCATCACTACCTCCAAGTCTATCTTCGAATCTAATAGCGCTGGCCATTTTGGAAATGTGATGTAATATATAATTTTGTTCTTGAATTATTCAGAAATTGAATAGCCTCAGATTCGATTAGCCTCGCTTTGATACCATGTAAAGTTTTATTCAATTGCAATAAAAGAACAAATTATATATGTGAGAATTTTATCTGATTATATTGTCAATAATCTGATTGTTTTGTTGCAGGCTGAAGGAGAGAGATCATTAATATATTTTTATATGTCTTCTCCAAATGATTCATGTCGGGCTTTATATGTTTTAGAAGACCGATCAATAGATGTCTTGACCGGTCATGTGACCGATCAAGGCACCTATTGATCGGTGTCTTTCCATATTGCACATCCCGATTTCGGTTATGTTTGGTAACTAACATTTAATACTTAAACACTCGGTTGAAACGGTGTTAGTTATGATGCTTTGTTAATGGCCCGATTATAAATGTTTATCAGTATGAACTAAACCCGATAACAAATAGCATTACATATGCTATCGGGTTATTAGCCCGATAGCATTTAGATCGACGCTTAACTATGTTAAGCAAGTCGTCGATCTAATCCATCTTTATCCAATGCCAATATCATAATCATGATCAATGTTACAATCTGATAAACATATTCAGTTCGGAAAGCATAAATCAGATAATCTAATAGCATAGATGAATAAACCATAACAGAATAAAGGAGATTAACGGGTTAGAGAAGTCTTATCTTGCAGAAGCTACTAATGCATTAACACATGTCACGATGAAAAAATCACAGAACACCCTATTTTTTGTGTCTTGTATCATTTATGCTTTTTATTTGAGGAATAAAACCTTGATATGACATAAGTATATGCAAGTGAAATAGTAAAAACAACCATTGCAATAATATGTAGCTAACAGATGAACCCAGTCAATTTATACATTCAATTCCTCGTTTTGCATGCAACATAAAGACCACAAAACGAAGGAAAATTATAACTACACATATTTGTAATTACCTGTGTTGCACGATCTAACTCATAAAGTGAGTTGGTCTCAGAAGCTCGCACCTGACAATGCAATTATACAAGAGATTATAAACTCAACCACACCATTGTGTCAAAAGACCTTTAATATAAACTAAAATCAAGGAGATTGAAAATATTGATCTTCAATGGTGATTTTTTCTCTCTTAAATAGACCGTAAATCAAGCTGATAGGCAACATTGATCTTCTGTATTTGACAGTGCATGTGGGAGAAGCATTTACCGTTTGTGTAGCAATGGTAGGTTGAAGTAAACGCACATCTCCGGATTTTGAATCAATCTTTTTTGTCAAGAAAGATAGTGCATCCAATATGGCTGAAGAAAACTCATTTGTTTGTTCTGGAAAAGTTTGGCAACCATCTCAATACAATTTAACTTGTAAATGTATTCAGTGCTCAACATTCATTTTAAGATTCATCTCATAATATAAAAAACATTTACAAAAGAAATATATAGTTTAAAAACAGGAAAACAGACTTTAATGGATTTGGAGCATTTTAGATGATTAAAGTTGAAAACGGAACACACAATTGTAGCATTCAGTTCAGCAATATAAACTAGGATATTTATTTGAAACAAGTTAAAACAAGCTTCTCTACACTTATTTTAATGAAACATGTGACTGTCATGATCTCTCAGCTCCTTGAAAATCTTACCTGGGTTTGTGGAAAAATCACCACAACAAGAAGGGATATTTAAAGCTCAAGTAATTTATAATTAAAATTCATAGACAATAGAAGCACTCTAGTATCAGTCATATACTTGCACATAGAAGTAATTAACGAGATCATATGCACCACACATGATAGAATATTACAAGTTATTTTCATAGCTCCAAAAATGCAGTAAAATGCAACACCAAAAAAAGCTATACAGACGATGGATAGAATTGTCCCCTCAAATGAACAGTTACAAAGTTGAAACTAATAATGCAGCACAAATGTGGGTCGTCTGATAGCAGAAGAGTAAGAGTAGTGTACAGCAATAATTACCACTGAGCCAATCTTTTTAATACACATGATGAAGTTAACGACCTAGTAATGAAAAGCAACCCTACTAATAATACTCAAGGCTCATGATGGCTATGATGTCATGTTTATACTGTGGAAACATAGATTAATGCACCCACATTTCGCCCGAGAACAATTTCTAGGATACAAACGTCTGACTTGACATTGAAAAACAAAGTCATAATTTCTTTCAATGAAATTGAGAAAACTGAGGAATATATTTTAGAGAGAATGCTTTAAATTTTTATAATATGACAAAGTAAAAATGCAAGAGTATATGTAATGGTAAAAGGGAGAAAAATTTGGGAATAAACTCTGGTAGAGATTTCAACTTGTGCAGAAAAGGTAAATAATTGAGTGTGGCTCAACATTTGATCAACCTAGCATTTAATTGCAGACTCTATATGTTGAACCATTGCTATGAGATTCAGCAAGTCTTGGTAAGTACTAAGCCAAACACAAACAACCTGTAGACATATTAAGACAATAAAAATTGTTAAAAAAATACAGTTTGAAAACAGTTAAAAGGCAATAAAAACAATTAAAAAAGGGAATTAAGAGATTAAATTCGCCCTGTCCCTAAATTTAATTGTGCTGCCAACCATAGAGATGGCAGTTTGCAATCTCTGCATTCTAGATTCTTGACTTTTCTTTTCTTCAATGGATCCTACAAATCTTCTTCAATTCTTGAAAATCATCTGTGGCTTCCAGAAAATAACCTGAGTTAAGGCTGGTTTAATACTTATTCATTCTTGACCTTATCATTCAATGTTATAGAAAGCTTTACAGTTAATAATGTCAAGTTCAGACATGGCATTACTAGAAGAATTAATTCTTGAGAAATGCTTTATTCTTTGCTGAGAATTCGAATCTTAAATTACCTAGAATCTAATATATAAAAAATAAAACTTAGAATTATTTTTTAACATTTACCAAAGTATATATGAATTTTAAGTAGATGAACAGCCTTTTTCCTTCACCTAATTGTAATATCCTAAACGTAGTTTGACTGGTTTTCAAATTATTAATTTAGTAATATTATGAAATATAAAAAAGAAAAACAATATAGATTTTTCTAAGTGTGGGTTTGGAACCTGTTGTGACGTTTTCACACATCGCCCCATGAAATGGGGACCCCCACTTTTGGCTTAGGCTTAGGTTTTTAGTTAGGTCGTCTCAGCTTGATCAGTTTAGCAGCTGTTAACCCTTGCTTATGAGAAGTGAATATGTCTTGTCAAGTCAGGATTGAGGTTGTGTTGCCAGCATTGCTGAGGTGGTTAATGTTGCTAAAAGTTGTCAATTTGCAAGAAAAAGTCTTAGGGTTTGAAATGGCATGAATTGGGGTTTTGGATTGACATAGGTCAAAACAAGAAAAGAGTCATCAAAAAAATTTGCTTTCAAGCATGGATAAATTGTGAAATCTCATGTGCTAGGCCAAGTTCAAGTTAGTACGAATGAAGGTGAAATTTCTGCCCTTGAAGTTGGAGATTTCAAGACTTGGAAGTGGTACGAATGAAATGAGGTACGAACTTGGTATGAATGAAGGTGAAATTTCCGCCCTTGAAGTTGGAGATTTCAAGACTTGGAAGTGGTACGAATGAAATGAGGTACGAACTTAGTACGAATGGAGGTGAAATTTCCGCCCTTGAAGTTGGAGAGTTCAAGACTTGGAAGTGGTACGAATGAAATGAGGTACGAATGGAGGTGAAATTTTCGCCCTTGAAATTGGAGATTTCAAGACTTGGAAGTGGTACGAATGAAATGAGGTACGAACTTGGTATGAATGGAGGTGAAATGCGGCCCCATTCAAGTTTGAGATTAATGAGGAAAAGAGGTACGAGCAAAATGCGAAATAAAAATGGTGAAAACAAAGTGTAAAACACCAAAGTACAAATGAAGGCCTAAAAGCCACTCAAGTCACTAAGTACAAATGAATCTCCGATCACCGATTTGAGAAAGGGGTTTTTATCAAGTCCAAATGAAAGAGCTTTTAAGTCCAAACGAAAGAGCTTCTAAGTCCAAACGAAAGGGGTTTTGATCAAGTCCAAACGAAAGAGCTTCTAAGTCCAAATGAAAGAGGTTTTGATCAAGTCCAAACGAAAGAGGTTTTGATCAAGTCTAAACAAAAGAACTTTTAAGTCCAAATGGAAGAGGTTTTGATCAAGTACAAATGAAAGAGCTTCTAAGTCCAAACGAAAGAACTTCTAAGTCCAAACGAAAGAACTTCTACCTCCAAACGAAAGAGGTTTTCATCAAGTCCAAATGAACTCAAAAAAGACGCCAAGATCATCAAATCCAAATGAAGATGCAAAAGTCGCCAAGGATATCAAAGTCCAAATGAACTCAAGTATGATCAAGTCCAAATGAAAGAGCTTCTAAGTCCAAACGAAAGAGGTTTCATCGAGTCCAAATGGACTCAAAAAAGCCGCCAAGATCATCAAGTCCAAATGAAGATGCAAAAGTCGCCAAGGATATCAAAGTCCCAATGAACTCAAGTATGCCACCTAAGTTTATCAATGAAAGTGAAATTGAAAATGATGATCAAGATCTAAATGAAAGAGAGATAGGCGATTCATAAATGATAAATTGAAGATGATAAAAAATTGATCATTTCAATTGGAATGCACAAGTAAGTACAAGAGGGCGAAATGCAAATGAGAATAAAAGATCGATCAAGGAAAGATGGAAATTCAATCAGATCAATGAATTTTACCAAGTAATTTTTATTTTTTTCAAAACACAAAGTACAAATGAAATATAACAAAAACAGATTTGATAGAGGTGCAAATGAGAGCCTAAATGCCGAAAACCTTGTGCAATTGAAAAGACAAGCACTGATTTAATAAACAGAAGAAATTGGGCATGAAGAATAAGCGCTCAGCAAAGAGATGAAATAAAATGTTTTTTTAGAATACAAAGTCGGCCTAATGAGAAGCTGAAATGAAAAGTGGCAACTTTTTGCCCTTAGTGCCTATAAAGGATGACATTTGCAATTCATTTTGTCACACATCAAAACATCATTCAAGCAAAATTCAATCTGCACTCCAAAACATCAGCGATTTTTATCTTCAATACATTCAAAGTGATGGTTTTGAAGGGCGATTTTCATCTTCAAGACAGCGATTGGACAAAGGAAATCAGTGATTTGGACAAAGAATTTTATCATTTCAATCATCAAAATATACTTTTGAGAGAGGCAATTTGCATTATAAAGGTTCTAAGTCCAATCTAGAATATTTTCAATACAATTTGAAGGCAACATAGACAAATTTGGTGAAATTCTGTGCATCATCAGACCTATAGCAAGCATAAAATCAGGCATATAGAAGAGGGAGGTAACTGAAATTAGTATGTATTTTATGTATCTGACACCCCTTTTTGTTTGCTTTGCAGGTGACTAAGGAAGAAATCAAGGACAAGTCTGATTGTAGAAGGATCAGAATAATGCTCCAAAAAGGGAGTTCAACATCAAGATCAAGTTCGAGTCATGGAAAGCAAACATCAAAGTCAAGGCCTTGGAGCATGAAGGAAAGATAATGTGCATGATGAAAGAATGTTTCATTATCCTGAATTCCCTTTGGGAATCCAAGAATCGAAGTTGGTACATTGAGGAGCTACATTCAACCGGGTGTATCATTCAAAAAGTGTATCATGAATAAAGGAAGATCAACCATCATCACATTGAGCAAACTGAATAATGTTGAGTATCAAGAGATATTGCTCAACATTCCCTCATGATAATCTATCAAGTCTACAAGTGCAAATTGAGGTGGCATCCGAGTCATCACTCAACCAATCAAAAGATTCCACGTCAACATGTCCAAATGCAATGCACTTGACTCATCTTATGAAGGCACAAACTTTGAGCTACCTACCCTCATTTTCTATTGGCTCACATTCAATAGTGAACCTAAAATGTAATTTTCTCATTGGTCAGAGGGAGTTGTTGTAACAAACCCTAATTAGGGTTTCTATCATGTAATCTCGCCCATAGATTGTGAATCAATATGAGCCATTCATTGTAAAGAGCTATCTATATAAGGCTCAGTTCTCTCATTTGTAAAGATATAATAGCAAGGAAATAATAGCAAGTTAACAATAGTAGAGTAATAGAAGATAGATAGTAGCTAGACAATTAGAAAGTAAAAGTTAGATTAGGAGAAGGCTAAGAATGTTGCCTAGACCTTGTTGTGAAGAGCATGTGATTTCATTGAAGTTATGGTGAATTGATGTGTCATTTCAACAAGTTGCATGATCTCTACTTCTCAATTCATTTGCTTCCATGTTAATTAGGTGAATGATAGGAATTACAAATGATTAATGGTGAAATTCATTTATCCATACCACTAGCAATTTGCTGATTGTAAGTTTGCCTTGTGTGGTCAACTAGAATTCTTAAATGAGCTTAACTTCAATTGCTATTCGTACCTTGATATGCATCACCTTGATGGTATCCTTGTTATTGATAGTGATTTGAACATCACTTGCTTTCCTTAGAAGATCGCACTAAACTTTGTAGAGTTGTGCTTTGCATGTCAAAGCAAGGCTTAGTTGACTTTCACCAAAGATTGTCCAATGTTCCTACATTCTTAGGATTAGATTAACTTCTCAAACCCTATCTCTTTTGTCATTTTATTTTCCAAGCAAATAGTTAGAATCTAAGTTCAAGTAACATCCCAACGTTCAGCATTCAAGTATTCAATGTAAGGCCCCTTGGATTAACAGAAATCACAACGACCAATTGAGCTTATCCACAAGTCGAGACCCGACAATAGAAACCTTGGAGTCTTCTGATTGATCACATAGTTTAGCATTTGAGAAGATTTCGGTCAAGAGACAATAAGATACTTTTGGTATGTTATTCTGTGTTTGATTGTGCCTAAAAAAAACATCAACAGGAACCCAACACTAATCTTCCATGGAGTTCAAGTGTTTCAATATTGAGAATCATGTGGATTCTAATAATGACCACTGATTTGTCAGCTCTTCCCCACCACATTTTCTTCAAGCAACTTCCTTTGGGGGAAGTTAGAACTCAATTTACTTTTGTAGCTAGAGACAAAATACCCAAGTTATTGTCTCTGCTCATAGAAGTTCTCATCGCAAAGAAGGTGTAGAGGCCTAAAGAATGCTGAAGAGCATGTGAATGGGCTTAACAAATCCATGATAAACCTGCTGAGGTTCAACATAGCCAAAGACATACTGGCCAATATATTTAAAGTGCTAGATCAAGATGTAAGGAAGACATTATCAAATGGAACTAGAGGAAAGCCAGCTTCCTAGCAGAGGTTGTTGAGAGGAAAATTCCTCTGATCTGGGTGAGTGTTTATGTGGTGCATGGTGGGTGTTGTTGTTGTGGTGGTGCCAAAGGAAGTGATGGTTGCTAATGGATGTGATCAGAGACAGGTGACTTCTGCATGTTTTGGTGCTGGTTGATGTGAAATGCATATACAAATACTATTTTCCCTAAAATTTGCTATTGAAAATTGCCAAGTTTTCCAAAAACAGTCACCCCTGATATAAATACAAACAGTCACAAAGTTTCACACACTGCTGCTGATTCACAAACCATTTGTAGGCAGTTTCTCAAATGTTTCCAGCAAAACAGCAAACTTGCAAGTTGCATCTAATGATTAAATGAGGGACTACGTGATGTACAGTTTTAAATAGTTCTATTAAATGATCATGAAGCAGCCAAAATATACGAGATTTTAATAATTGCTCAAGAAAAATATACAAAAACTTTACATGTAAAGAACATTACAACAACAAATAAAGGAAGAGCCCCCAAACACCCTACACGAAGTGCCTTGCCCTACATTTTTCATAGAGAGCACTGAATGAGCAGCAGGTGCATTTTTACATGTAAAAAAGAACTGGTAACAGAAACAAGTTCTTTTGCATTTCTCAGAGGAGTTGAGATGGTGAGCGGTGCAAAGGAGAGATTTTCGAAGTTAAATAACAAGTGGACACCAAAGAGAAGATTTTTCACAGGTAAAGGTCGTAAGCCTCTGGGAGCAATTATTTTCTGATATCAAAGGAGAATTGGACAGAAAATAGCACTTTTCCAAGTGAAGAAAGAAGCAGTGATAATGAGCTGGTATTGAAATAGTGTGATAATTAAATTGTGGTGTCATGGTTCTTCCCACCACAGTTCAAAACACTCCCCTTTTATGACCTCATTGGTTCATATCTCTGTCTCTAAAATGTTTATCCTTTATTCAAAGAAAAAAAGAAGCAGCAGTGATGAGGCTTTTAATTTTTTTTTAGATAAAAGAAAATTTGGGCAACAGTGAATATATTCTGGCAAATGAAAAGGCATTAAGCACGTTTCTGAATTACCATATTCGAATCCCTTCGCACCTCTCCATAGTCACTTTCCTACTGCTACAAGTGACAGATCACAAAAATAAGGAGTTTGTGAGGTGGTGGATCATGTAAGATTTAGCCAAGAATATTGCAAAGAGCAAATGAAGAGTGTATTGAGTGAGTGAAAATCAGCGTTCCACGGAAACGCGTTTCTCCCCCCCCCCCCCACTTGGACCAAGTCCCCCCGTCCCCAAAACTTTTTCCCTTTGTCACCCCGTCCCCGAAGCCCATCCCCATGTCCCCCCATCTCCCCGTCCCCAATGGCCGTGGAACACTGGTGAAAATGCATAGGAATAAGATACATATATAAGAGAAATACCCTACCTACCCCTACAGCTAACTTGCCACATAAGCAAGACACCTAAGCTTGATTATACACCAACACCCCCCCTTAAGCATAGCTTAGGTGAGGCAAAAGAGTGGGTCCCGGAATCAAAACCTAATGAGGTACCCAAGTACAATGCATGCATAAAGATGAGAAAACCTTGTGGAAAAAAAATCCCTCATAAATGAGAGAAAGACGCTCTCTAATGCATGAGAAGTAGAAAACCCCATGCAAGGGAAAAATCTTTCCCATAAGACAGAAGTGAGACCATGCAGCCCCCCTTCAAGGTAGAATCTCCTGCAGTGATGATGTAGCTCAACATGTGCTATGAGAGCCAAGACAGGTTAGTAATCCCAAGCATTCTCAGTGGTAAAACACTCCAACAGTAAATGGAAGGTCCCAGGTTAGAGTCCTAGCAGGTCCATGAAATCTCAACATGATATCAGAGCCATGCTAGTGCAAATGGAAATGCAAATAACTTGTTAGTGAGCTGCATTTCGTTCAGGTGGAAATGAATCTGTGTGAAGTCGTGGATTTGCAGCAATCGTGGATCTGTGACAGTGTTTCGCTCATGAATTTGGAATGAAGATTGACAAATTTGAGGTGAAATTTGCAGATTGTGCAAATATTTGCACTTTGTTGCTCAAATCAGTCATTATTTGTGCTCCTTGTGTAAAGCTTGCAATATATAGCATAATTTGCAATTTTATGGTAAAATTTGTCAATCCTCATGCCAAATTCATGAGCAGAACACTATCACAAATCCATGATTGCTGCAAATCAACGATCTCACCCAGAAACATTTTCACCCAAATGAAATGCAACTCACTAACAAATTATTTGCATTTCCATTTGCACTAGCATGGCTAGAAATTTGTCTTTGCCAAATGGCGCCATGTCTCTTACTGAAGATGACTGACCACAAGCAACAAAAGACACCACTTTAATACCCAATTTATGCCAATAGTGGGTCATCCATTGTAAAATGCCACCAATATATTTTTGGAACATACGGAGAGCACTCAACCAATGGCACCTTGTCCTGACAAAGAAGGGTTCGATGAATGGAAGAGTAATCAATGAATCAGCTGATGGCCCTTAGGCACTCTACCAAATATAGAAGAAGCATGAGGAGCAGGATTTTGACTGAATGAGAGATTCTGATCTGACTTCTCAAGGTGATCACATCCTTTCCCTCTCCATCCTATAATCTGAAATTCAAAAGAGCTTAAATATCCTTTAAAAGAATTACAGCAATGTTTATGAACGAAGAAATTTACTAATGAGCAAACATATTTTGAGGTTTATAACAAAAAACATGGACAACAAACAATCTATTTCCAAGTTGTAGTTGTTGAAGTCACCCAGGCACGATATGCCTAAAACTTCATTAATGATCAAAGCACTTTGGTGTCTATAGAGGGAAATATGGAGAATATGAAAACAATCCAATTGATAGAAGGGTGCACTTAAAGCAAGTTTACTGTTGATGATTTTTGGGTTGAAGTTGAGGTATTACTCAAATTCACTCAACAGGCAATAAATTTCCATTGTTTCATTTTTTGCCTCCCAATGAGCTAGCATGTCAAAAAAACTATGCAGTTGTTTTCTTCAAAGAGGAACTAATACTGATAACCACCTTCTTAAAGACCTGCAAAACTACAAGCTCTACAGCAAAAGATATGATTCCTTGTCGGCATTAATACACTATCATTACGCAGGGCATTATTAATTTGAGATCCGATTTTAGATAAAATGGTCCTACATAGCAAAGATCAACCAAGAGAGTAAACTCCCACCTCATCTCCTTATCGTAGCCTACAAGAGGCTCAGGATGCAAGCAGCATCGTGATGACTTCTACCATACTGTGGCAGTCAAATGATAATCCATATTGAGATACCAACATATTCTACTAGCCTCAATTTCCAGTTTCTTTTCATGTTTCCTTGAAGCCTCATCCCCTTCTTTTCTGCAGTTCTTAGTCATTATTGTCATTCCAGAGAATATTCAATCCTTGTACTAGCCCTTTGAATTTCATAATTGTTGAGTTATTGTGTTTCTACTACAGTTTTTCTGTGAGCCATTTATGATCTCATCAATTGAATACTAGTAAACCCAAATAAATATTACATTTCATTTTTCTAAGGGAAATCAGAATATTTATACATCCAAAAGTTAGTATATGGTAAAAAACTGAAATAGAAATTGTAGCCAACATCAACTCTTTGACAATCAAAAGTCAAATTAATATTCATTGTACAAAATAAGTAACTTTAAATTTTATGTTACCTTCAGCTGGCTTTAACTCGAAAAGAGGAGAATCCCAACGGTTCCGTCTATCTGGTTTCTCAAACCTTCTTACTAGGTCATCAAATCTATGCAATCATTCAAAAAAATTCAGTTAAAATTGTAATCCATCAATTTTGATCTTGTTATTGAGCTTCAAGCTTTTATTGCTTCCTCTTGTACACCGTAAGACAATAGATTCAGAATTTTATAAGTAAATAAACTTAGAATTGAAACTAATTGCCCTAGGATAGTTTCCATGATTCTTTGGATATGAATTATACCATCATACTTATTTATGAATTGCTATAGCAGATAATACATGCAGCAACAAGCCTCAAACCACAGAAGATCTCAACACAGCGAGGATCTGATCTAACACTTTACCATGCCAATCTTGATTAACAATAGAAAAAGTGGACATTAAGTAAATTTTGTTACAACATCAGCATGCCTTGTTCCCTTTGCTTGTGAGATACATGTATAATAGTTGCAACAGTTGATAGAAGTTGTACTTGGAAGTTGATGTTATGACTGTCATAACCAATGTCTCCATCAACCTCTTGCTTATTCAATAAGCTCTAATAATTATTACACAGATGTAAAGATACACATGCATATGAGATCAAGCAATTTAGACTCACATTTTATCACTATATGCAGATTCTCCTTTCTCTCGGCGTGCATTATTCCACGTTTTGCAATAGCTCTCCTCTACATCACAATACAACTGCAATCAACCTATCAGAATAACAATGTCAAACATTTTTATAATAAGAGAACTGCTGAAAAGGTAGAACATGCAGCAAGCCATGGAATAATAGCTTAGACAAAAGACTCCTCTAAAGTGATAGTAGTATCTAAAGCCTAGAAACATTTCTTAAACATTTGGGTAAAAACAGAAAAAATGATTCCCCAAATATAAAGAGTAAAGCATGTACATATCTGAAACAAATAGACCATCATTGATGCAAAAACAAGTTTCACACGGTTCTGGGAATGAAGCCTATTTAATAATACTCATGCTGCTGAGGAAAGACCATAACAATAGTCGTCCAGTCACTAGATTAATGTGCTCTAGAAAATGACAACCACAACTAAAGCCATATGTTACATCCCAAGAACCAGAAGAACAATAGATGAGCTATGCAGCATTCTGACAAGCATTGCAACATTATAATATCTCCATAAGCCTTATGTTGCAACATTATAATGGAGCACTCTAATGATTAGGGATTAGGACCCCAAACCCTAACCAGAAACACTAAATTTTTTTTCAGCATTTGGGATTAGGACCCCAAACCCTATCCTAGCAAATATGCCCTAACCTTAACTAGGATCCAATTTTTTTTCAACATTCAAGGTCATAATTTGGATTTTTTAAACTAAAACACCCTAATGCTAAACCCCAAATATGCCCTAGTCTTTTGACATGATCGACCTTGGGCTTCTGCACTACTGCCTAGGTGTTGAGGTTTGGCAGCAGTCTCATGGCATCTTCATCTCTCAATCTAAATATTCCAAGGCTCTGCTAGACAAGTTTCGAATGTAGGACTGCAAACCTGCATCTACACCTATGGAGAAAGGCCTGAAGTTGTTAGCCAAATCCGGTTCTCCAGTTGAGAATGAATTCGATTTCAGGCAACTAGTGGGCAATTTAATATATCTCTTCCTTTGTTGATGATAGAAAGTCCACATCCGGGTATGTCTTCAATTTGGGCACAGGTGGTCACTTGGACCAGTAAGAAGCAACAAGTCGTAATTCTTTCCTCGACAGAAGCTGAATATTGAGGAACATTCAAAGCAGCTTGTGAGGGAGTTTGTCTTCAAAGGATGCTTTCAGACATCCAAATGTCTCAAGCAAGCCCTTCACCCCTCTTCTGTGACAATCAAGGGGTACTCAAACTCACCAAAAATCCATTCTTCCATGAGAGAACCAAGCATGTTGAACTTCATTGTCACTTCATCCGCAAGCTGGTTGAAGATGGATCCGTGAATTTGCAGTATGTTCCTACTGAGGACCAAACTACAAATATCCTCACCAAATCTCTAAATCTGGATAAGTTTGTTAAATTCGGAAGGCTACTTGGTGTAGTAGACAGATTGACCATTAAGGGAGGGTATTAGAATAATATCTTAGTCAATATTGTATCTTATTGTAAATATTAGATGTTTCCAATTTTGTTTCAATTATCGATTGTTTCATAATGGAAACATCGATCTTGTAACTCTATAAATGATCGTTTGATCATTCATTTAATTCATTCATTATTTTACCAATTACCTGTGTAATAGAAAATGTACCTCAACCGTAAACCCTAAAAAATTAAAGTTCAAGATAATGGTTAGGGTTTTTTGTATTTGCTTGTAATATACCCTTTTCCGACCTCGGTGAGTGGGAAGGAGATAATTAATTAAATAAGATGTCAACTTGCATTTAATTAATTAATTATAAAGTCACTTGGGTGGCAAGAAAATAATTATTGACTTTTATTTCAAAAAGTAAATATTATAAAGTCACTATATAAAAAGCAACTTTCGCAAGCTTATTATTAAATATATATTTAAATTAAATTCTTTCCATAAAGTTCCAAAAAAGATTATTTAGGAGAATAAAGGGAGTCATTTGGTATTCTGGATGTTTACCCTCTCGGGTGAATAACTTAAGACATAAAGAGCATAACGCAGAATAATGCCGTAAATATCAGACAAAGTCTATCAGATCTTCCATTCATAAATAAGTGTATTTTACAAGTTACATTCTGAAGTATAAAAGGGTACCGAGGGGGTGCGAGCGCCAACCGTCGCACCGCAACTTCTACCCCTCGGTTGCCAACTAACCAAAACAATTACACATAATTAACTAATGTTATTCCCGTGTACAATAATGCCGCCAACATCATCCCCCCCAAAAAGAAAAGTCGTCTCCAGGCAACTTACAAAAATGGAGATAATGCAATCTATACAATATACCTATCTAAAAGACTAGGGAGGGGGCTGAGAAAGCGTCCCTGAAGCAGAAGTGTGAGATGTCGGTGGCTGGGCCGCCAAGCGGGCGCGGAGCTCATACACCTGCTGAGTGCGTGCAGCCACATCCCGTTCCGCCACCAGTACCTTTTCTCTAAAGCTGTCTTCACCATGTGTGCGGCTTCCAGCAACTCCTTCTCTTTTGTATCCACTACCTCTGTTGCGCAGACCAACCGAGTCTGTTCGGCTGCCAGACGAGTCTCTACCTCGGCCTTCGCTGCCCGGGTCTCAGCCGTCTCTGTGCAGGCCATCTCTAGCTGTGCCAACAACTGCGCCCTCTCGGCTGCCCATGAGGCCTGCTGACTGGCCACCTCCTTCTCCAACGCTACTCGGGCAGCCTCCCTGACTGCAGACTCCAGCTGTGCACGCCTCAATGTATAATAGGCATCCCGGTAGACTTGCTCGATCTCGCGGACAACTGTCATCACCCGACTCTCCACACCGGGCTGACGCAGCCTCCAAGCCTGGAGCATCTCCTCTGTCTCCGCAGTCGGCCACCCCTGAGACTCAAAGCAGGTAGCAAAGGCTGTCGGGCAGCCCACCCGCATAAACTGTAAGACCTACTCTAGCTCCACCACCACCTGCTGCAATGCTTGCGTCTGGGCGGCGGCCACCACCCACCTACCCCTCGTCACCATATCAGCCATGTCAGCTAGATAGGTCTCAACATCCTCCCCTGTCTGTGCCGAAGGCTGTGAAGTCCCTGGTGGAACGGTCACTACTGTATCCTGCTGTGAAGGTACTGCCTCTGCCACCGAAGGTGCACCATCTCCTGGTGCCTGCCCAGCAAAGGCGACCTCCCCCGCCTCGTTCCCAACTGTGAGTCCATGTGCCTCCACTGACAAATCATCCAAGTCGACTACCTCCGCTCTAGTCTCTTGACATGGTGAGAATACAACAGCTCCCTCTGGCTGTGCCAGTGTCATCTGAAACTGCTGTGTGAGCCAGCTTTGCATAGCCTCGAGGTCAGAACGCATCTCCGTGACCGAGGGAAGGTTCGCTATCGTCGGCTCCTCCAGCAGCGAAGCAGAAACAGTCACCACAGCGTCACTACCCACGACGTCCAACCGCACGTGAGGCTCGGTATCCTCCACCTCCGTCGGCCCCTGCTCCTCAACGACCACTACCTGATGCGGTGACTCCTCCGTCCCTGACTCTGCCATGTCCTCGGTAAGTGCCGTTGTGGTTGGGCTGGACGGTGCTCCCTGATGCTCGTGCTGGAGGGGACCAAGTGTAACAGGTGTATGGCTCTGCCCGAAGGCCGGAATACAAGTGCCGCCTACTCCAGATGCTGGCACAGGCGTGCCCATTAGTAACAGAGGTGGGGCAAACAGGACTCGTACAGGCTCCTCCGTTGCCTGACTGCTATCGTCCTCCTCATCTTCCGCCTTCGAATCCTCCATGCTACTGGACTCCCTCCCGCTGTCAGGCTCCCCTGAGGCCGAGGCCCTATCTACCGCCCGTTTTCGCTTCGCGGAAGAGTGCCCAATGTCTAAGTGCCTCCAATACATTATTGGAGGCTCTCCTGCTGTCAACGGTCCCTGCGGCCATACCTCCAACTCGTCCTCCGGCACTGCTTCTCGTGTGGCCTCCAGGAATAACCCTATAGCGTAATGAGGCATATAGAATGTGCGATGCTGGAGCGTCAAAAACTCATACATATGCTCTGCCAGTAACGCGGCCCAGTCATATACGATGCCATTCATCAGCCCATTCATCAACATAATCTGAGGGAGGGCAATGTCCGACGCCCTACCCGACCCTGTCAATCTGCTCTTGATGACATCCATAATGCATCTCCAGTGGCCCTCCGCAACAAAAGTCTTACGGATTCCACGACTCTTCGTGGCTCTAGCCACGCTGTCCAACTCCGCTGTCGTCAAATTCCGGGAGACTAATTTAATCCACCGCTCCTCCTCCTGTGTCATATTTTTGGCCTTCAAGTCTATTTTCTTGCCCTAGCTGCCCGGAATGCCGAATACCCTCGTGAAATCCCCTGCTTTGAAGGATATAGTAACATCCCTCTGGAGGTATTCAAACGTGCTGGTGCATGTATGCCTGTCGAAGGTGTCCACCATGAAGCGTAGGGCACCCTCGTACTCCCGGATAGGGAACACCGGCATCCGAATAGCCCACTCTACTTGTGCCTTACGGAGGTTTTGCTTTACCAGGTCATTATCGGGGGTGTCCTGCCACCATTTTCGGCATTCCAATCCATTCAGGCCTTCAAAAGTAACATTTTGTGGCGTCACTGTGTTTTTCGCACTCATGGCAGCCTGTGGTGCCTTTTGTTTTTGTTTTTGTCGGACGCTGGCATCCATGGTGCCGCCTGCAACACGTACTCTCGATGCTAAAACCCTGATGTTGCTATCCCTATCCCTCTGGCTGCTACTGGAGGAAGCGTGCAACTGTTTCTTCCAGCTTCTTTTCCCTGCTGAATCCATCAATCTCTGTATAACTGGTTTCCTGTAAAACAATCGTACCGGCTTAGGTACCTTCGTAACGACCTCCTTTTTCGTGCGGCTGCTTGGTCTACCTGTGGCGGTCGTTTTGCCCTTACGTGGTTGTGTAGTTTACTTTTGGCATGGCTGCGTGGATTGTGCGGGCTTGGTCTCCCTTTTTTTTTTTTCTTTTTCCTTTTGCGGCTGCTGCGCGTTGCCGTGCGTAACCTTTGCTGTGCGTGTTGATCGGGCCGTGCGGTGCGTCTTCCTCTTCCTTTATCCCTTGCTGTGCGGTGATGTGCCTTCGGCGATGTTCGGTGTTGCACAGGGGTTTGTAATGCCGAGGCGGTGCTTTAATATTGTGCGGGCTGCTTGCGATGACCACCTTCGGTGGCTCCCACCGCACGGTGTGACCGCCGCACGATGGTGTCACCGTCGGTGGTTCCACCGCACGGTGGTGTCACCTTGGTGGTCCCACCGTACGGTGGCCATTTTCTTTTCTTTTCTTTTTTTTTTTTTTTTTCTTTCCATTTTGTACGATTTTTTTTTATTTTATTTTATTTAGCGGAGTGATTGACTGGAGGGTTCCCTCCGTTCGTGATAGATCTTTAATTTTGACCCATTGACTGCGTCTGGTATCTCCTTCCCGTCCAGCGTCCACAACTTTATCGCCCCGTTCGTATTGACCTCACGTATCCGGAAGGGCCCTAACCATTGGACTTTGAATTTCCCAAGTTTAATTTCGTTCTTCTCGTTGAATTTTAACACCAGCTGTCCGGGAGTAAACTTCATTCGCCGGAGATGCTTGTCGTGCCACACCTTCCGTCTTTGCTGGGCTATTTCTGTCGCCCATTGAGCCATCATCCTTCGTTCGTCCAATTTGTTCAACGCGTACAGCCTCTCCCTCAGGCTTTCCATGTCGCCAAGGCGATTATCGATGGCAATCCGTAGACTCGGCACCATGAATTCAACTGGCACCACAGCTTCTTGTCCATACATTAGCTGGAAGGGAGTCTGTCCAGTAGTTACCTTGTAAGTTGTTCAGTATGCCCAAAGTACTGACGGTAGGCGCTCCTCCCAGTCATCCTTCTCCACTCCGCAAGACTTATATATCACCGACATTATTATTTTATTTGTGGCCTCCGCCTGGCCATTGGCACGTGGGTAGTACGGGCTTGAGAATGAGTGAAAAATCTTGAAGTCTGATGTCAACCGCCGTATGACATGGTTCACGAAGTGGCCTCCCCGGTCGCTGGTCAACTGAATAGGTATACCATATCGCGTAATGATTTGTTCATAAATAAATTTCCCTGTGCTTACTGCCGAATTATCCTGGAGAGCCCTTGCCTCCACCCACTTGGTCAAGTATTTTGTCGCAACTATAATGTACCGGCACCGTCGTGTGCGGCTGGCCTTAAGAGGACCCACAAAGTCGAGTCCCCATCGCTCAAAGAGTTCTTGTGCATGTGACGGGTTGAGGGGCACGAAGTCCCGCTTCAGAGGTTTGCCCGCCCGTTGGCAAGTGTCGCACCTCACAACCCACTCCCTAGCGTCGTGATGTACCGTTGGCCACCATAGTCCTGCGAGAAGCACCTTTCGGGCTGTGGTGTCTGGACCCATATGTCCACCTGCGGGCCCTTCGTGTGCCTCCCTTAGTACACTCGAGACTTCTTCCTCCATGACACAACGCCTTAATATCTGGTCCGGCCCCATTTTGTAGAGTAACCCGTTAATGAGCGAAAAAGTCCTGCTCCTTAATACGAGCTTTCTTCGTTCCCCTGGAGGCATACCCTCCAGAAATCGGGACGTCGATAGGTACTCTCCAATCTTCCTGTACCACGAAGGGAGTACGGCTATTTGGAACAAGTGTGCATCCAGAAAATCGTCATTTACTCCCTCTGGAGGTTCCCCCGACTTAATCCGAGAAAGCTGGTCGACTATGACATGGCTTCGCCCTGGTCTTACCACAATTAAAAATGTGAACTCCTGTAGTAGCAATAGCCAACGACTTATCCTCCCCTGGATAATGGGCTTGTTTACTAAATACATGAGTGCCTGGTGGTCTACGTAAAATGTGTATGGTGTGGCCAGGAGGTAATGACGGAATTTCTGTACGGCATAGACCATACCGAGTGCTTCACGTTCTGTGGTACTATAGTTTTTCTCTGCCTTCGAGAGCAACCTGCTGGCAAAATAAACGGGGTGGTCCAGCCCGTGTCCTCCTACTTGGGCTAATGTAGCCCCGATGGCATAGTTTGAGGCATCCACGTGAACGTGGAATTCCTTATCCCAATTCGGGTATGCCAGTATGGGCGCTCCCATCAACCTTGTCTTCAGCTCTTCGAAGGCCTTGCTCTGTGGCTCTGCCCAAATGTATGGTTCCCCTTTCCTTGTCAACTTATCCAACGGGTGGGACACCTCAGCGAAGTTCTTGATGAACCTCCTGTAGTACCCCACATGACCAACGAAGGACTTTACCCCTGTGACGTCCGTAGGAGGTTCTATTTCTACTATTACCCGAATCTTGTCCGGGTCCGTTTTCAATCCTTCTTTACACACAATGTGTCCCAGCAATCTTCCCTGTGGTACCATGAATCTACATTTCTTCGGGTTGAGGGCCAATCGTGCCCTCCGACACCTCTCTAGGCACTCCCTGAGAGTTTTTAAGTGGATGTCTTGTTCGCTGTAAATAGACCAATCATCCAGGAATGCTTTGAAGTTCCCCACCGACTTCTTGTCGAAGATGTGCAAGATGATGCGCTGAAAGGTGGCAGGCGCATTGCATAGCCCGAAGGGCATTCGGTTGTATGCGTACACACCGTCCTCCACCACGAAGGTTGTTTTCAGCTTATCCTCCTCCGCGATGGATATCTAGTTGTAACCAGAGAACCCATCCATGAAGGAATAGATTTCATGTCCAGCTACTTCCTCCAAGATGCTGTCGGTGAAGGGTATGGGAAACGGGTCTTTAATAGTGACAGCATTTAGGCATCGGAAGTCTACGCAGATCCGGATCTGATTGGCCTCTTTCTTGAGGGAAATCACAATGGGGGACACCCATTCGCTTGTCTGCACTCTGAAGATTATGCCCGCTTCCAACATCCGCTCAATTTCGTCGTTCACCCGTACAGCATAATTTTTGTTCATTCTGTACGGCCGCTTCCTCACTGGCTGGGCTCCTGGTACCAATGTTATTCGGTGCACACATAGCTCTGGGGGCACGCCCTTCAAGTCCTTGTATGTCCATGCAAAGACATCCTTGTATTCAAGGAAAATTTTGAAGGCTGCGGCCTTCAACACTAGATTCTAGTCATCTCCGACAAGGATGATCTTGGGGTCACTTGGCTCCCCGAGATTCATTTCCTTTAACTTGGCTTCCTGATACTTAATGGGCTCCCCCTTCAGGAATTGGTGTGTTGGCGTCTCATTCACTACTGCCTCCCCTTCCTTATACTCGCCATATTCTAGGGGAAATATATCTGGCTCTTCTTCGATGCTCAATACGTTGCACGAGGGTGTAAATAGTTCATTCATAACCTCCCATTTGCCAATGGAAGAGGCCATTCAAGGAGTCCCCATCGTCCCCTGAGCATGCCTCCAGTTCTAACACCCCTTCGTCACTAGGCTCCATGCGGCATCCATTTCCACCCTCCGCTAACTGGTGTCCCTCAGATTCCGAGTCGGAGGAAGAGGCTAACTCCTCGCTCACCATTTGCGTACGGAGATCGATTACGTACTTCCTCCCGACGTTTTCCAAAGAAAGGGTATTCCGCTTCCAGTTATGGTTCGCTTTTGCTGCAATGAGCCACCCCCGTCCCAGGATGGCGTCATATCCTTTCTGCTTCAGGGGGATTACCACAAAATCCAGCACGAATGGCTGGGTGCCGACCATCACCTGCTGGCCCATGAGGGTACCAAGGGGTTTAATCCCATGTTGGTCTGCCCCTAGCAGGTTGAACGTAGGGGGCCACAACGTAGGCTTTCCCAATTTTTTCCATGTCGCTTCTGGGAGTACATTTACTCCTGACCCTCCGTCCACAATAGTGTCTGTTAAGGTAGTCCCTTATACCCATTTCTACCACCACCGGGTGGCGTCCGCTGTTGACTACCAACAACATGGGGTCGACCGCGGGGCTCACGACCTCCCTAAACCCAGGGTTGGTTGTGGTGCTCACGACCTCCCTCGTTTTTACTTGTGGGGGTACAGAGTCTAAAATAGCCGTTTTTAGCTGCGGCATAGTCTCCAGGAGGTCTTGAATTCTCACGGGTACCTCTACCTGCAATATTTGCTGTAAGATTTCCTCTTCTCCCTTCGTCCGTGGTGGACTTGCTATCTGATGACTGTTTTGTCCTTGTGCGGCCATTTCCTTTGTGATCTCGTTTCTGGCTTCTCGCACTCTCTCGGTCTCCGTGTGGGGATTTGGGTAGGCAATCTTTTAAGCCTGTGCCCTTGTGATTGCCAATACTTCTGCCTTCGTAGGTTCTATGTTTAGAAGGTTTACACCAAGCTTCGGGCAATTTGCATCCTCATGGTCGCCTGGCCCGCACCATCGACAGAGGTGCTGAAGGTTGGCTTCCTTCATGCAATCGCGGGCGAAATGTCCCCACTGATTGCAGGCCCTACATTGAATCATTGGCCGACCCTTGGCATCATACTGGATCCGGTTTCTATTGTTGTTATTGTTATTATTTCTTCCGCCGCCGCGTCTATTATCCCGGTATCCTCCAGATGATGCCGTTGTGTTAGTCTGCTGGCCCGTACCCGCTGGTGCAGATGTTGTGGCCTGCTCTGTGAACAGCACCTAGTTCGTGCTTCGAGTTTTCATGTTGTATGGGCACTCCTTGGTGGAGTGTCCCATCACTTGGCAAATCTCACAGAATGCCTTCTTCGGGCAAGTACCCTTTGTGTGTCCGTCACTCCTACAGTCTGTACACCACACTTCATTTTCTTCTATCTTACTTGTACTCCCTTTCATGGCTTTGAATTCTTTCAGCATTCGTTCCATGTCCTTCTGGAGCGCGTGTACCTTTTTACTAGATTCGCCACCGCTACTGCTCTCCCCGTCAAAATCTTCATCATCGTCAGATGAATATTTATTACTTTTCTTCTTCCTTGATGTTTTGTATTCGCTTTCTAGATCCATCGCCCTGTTATAGGCGTCTTCATATGACGTCGGGGGTACAATCTTCATTTTTTTCCGTAGGGAGGATTTCAATCCTTCCACAAACCATCGTTTTTTTAAGCCCTCAGCCGGCTGGCTCTCCATTTTACCCAACAATTCCTTTAGTCTCCTGCTGTATGCCCGTACTGTCTCCTTAGTACCTTGCTTGGTACTGTATATCTCTGTTACAATTTCGTTGTCATCACGGAGCAACCGAAACTCCTCCGTGAATTCCTTCTGTAGGTTAGCCCATGTGGCCACATTTTGCTTATCTACATCGGAGTACCAATCTATGGCGACTCCACGTAACGTGGCTGGAAACTGCTGTACCCAGTCATCCTGGTCTGTTACTCCGTTGGCAGACCAAATGGTTTCACATGTACGGCAGTGCCGTAAGGGTTCTTCCTTGCCGTCCCCTGTGAATTTTGGCAATTTTTGTTTACTCGCCATCCCTGGTCATCTTCCTGGGGGCGGTTGTGTCTGTGTCTGTGGCCCTGCGCTGCTACCTCCAGTGGCGTTGGTGGTGTGTCCTGGAGGTACGGTGTTTTGCCTATCGCGTGTGGCACCTACACCCGTACTGTTGCCCTCCCCTTCACTCTGACACGCTCCTACTCCTGCTTCCCGTTGGTGATCTTCACTTCGTGGCGTAAAGGATAAGTTCCTAAACTGATCCCGAGTCTCCTCGACTAGATTTCGCCGTAACCTTGTTTCTTCTAGAAATTCTTCGTGGCTCCGCGTCCTACGATGATCTGGCGACGCGTAGAAATTTCCGTCGGCCTCTGCACCTTCCATGACACCTCCTTGGTTCCCCTCGGGCCCCCCCTTCGGCAGGTCATCCTTCGACAAGTTGCCTCAGCCTTCGTCTACGTTCTACTTGCTGCTCCAGAATCAAAGCCCTCTGCGCGGCCTCCCACTCATTCGTTTCCGGTTTTCTATTTCTATCTTTATTCAATAGGTTTGGCATTAATTGTCGCACATTTCCATAACTCTCAATTCATAAATCAAAACATGTCTTTATTAATTCATCTGCTCAAGTACAACTCATGTCAATGACACTTTTATTTGAAACTAAGAAGTTCACGGTTCAATTCCCTCCTGGCCTGGCGCCATCTCTTTCCGTTTCTCGTCAGCTGTTCTCTTCGTAGCGTTGCAGGATTTGTTGTCGTCGCTCTTCCTGAGCAATCTCCTCCAGGTGGGCCTGTTGTGCCAGCGATGCCTGTGCAAGCAGCCGGGGAAGGTGGTTCATTAACCGATTTACTGTCGGGCTAACCTCCAGCGCTGTCCACACGGCACTTGGTGGGATTTCTGCCTCCGCCGCTTCTCGTCGAACGTATGTCTAAATGGCTACCCGGAGCAAAATTGAAAATTCTCGCGTTGTCGTGTCTTCTCCTGTGTAAAGTTTTGTCCGCGCATCGTCGGCCTCCGGGTTTACTTCACCAACGGGTAGGCCCATTGTGTCTGTGCGCCATCCGTGTCTTCCGTTCCCGAGTTCGTCTAGGCAACGGCGCCAAATGTTTACCCTCTCGGGTGAATAACTTAAGACATAAAGAGCATAACGCAGAATAATGCCGTAAATATCAGACAAAGTATATCAGATCTTCCATTCATAAATAAGTGTATTTTACAAGTTACATTCCGAAGTATAAAAGGGTACCAAGGGGGTGCGAGCGCCAACCGTCGCACCGCAACTTCCACCCCTCGGTTGCCAACTAACCAAAACAATTACACATAATTAACTAATGTTATTCCCGTGTACAATAATGTCGCCAACACTGGATATTTGATATTCTCCGAAAACCATAGTTGTGGAGATCAAACAAGTTTGTTCCAACACAGCCCTATGACAAAACCCTACAGCAAAGATCAGGTTTGGTGGTTAAAGATCCTCCCTAGCCAATACGGTGAGATCCATTCAAGGTTTCAATTTGCACAAAACGGATTTGCAGGTATGATTGGAGATTTCATAATTTGAGAAGTCTTGTAGGCAAGACAAATTATTACAAAAGATAGCTACATTTAATTTCTTGCTTACGAGGAAGTTGGACACCATAGCTAGTCAAACTTCGACAGGGTATTGGAAGTATATACTATATAGTGAAATGGGTAAACTCGGGGTTTTCTTGCTGGTCATTATGGTATGAAATCTGCATTATGGAGTTTGGAATTGGAATTCATGACTGCTTAGGGCAATTTTGACTCCATTTCCTGACCACCAATTATCTGTGTGCTAGATGTGAGCATTTGTGCATGATGTAGGTTTATATTACAGCTGCCTTCCTTCTTGTTTTGTCATACAAGATATCAGCACAGGAGATAACTCCTTGGTACAGCAAACACAAGTTTTGTAGCTGGTTTGCGTGGGGTTTTGGCACCATTCAACTGATCGACCAGCCTTGGCAAAGGGACTTGTGGACATAATGTCAATATTGGAGTTGGGTTTTGGGCAGCTGCTAGGTGTAATAAATGCATTCCTTGCTGTTTGAAGCTCATTGTGGAACTGACATGAGTAGACTTGCTGGTGCCACCTAGTATCATATGTAAGCTGCCTGTAGGTCGGATGTCGGAGCACCCATTTCTTAAGGTCAGAAAATTATTAAATCTCGTCTTTCTAATCTGAAATTTATTACAGAAAACTGATATATGAAGTATGGATGTTATCATCACTTTCCAGATAGGGTAAACTGTTGTGTTATTAATGAATGGTCAGTGCAATTTTTTAATACAAATGTTCTACTTAGTCTCCAATTCCAAACATCATAAACATTGCAAACAGAAAATCTTTCACATTCACATCACTTGAAAATAAAATGAAGCAATGATTTGGAAATGCAAACAAAACTTAGAGACATCAACACGTGAATTCTCATGGAGAACCCTTTCGGGTGAAAAACCACGGCATTAAAATACTTTCATTAACATGAATGGGCACCAACCCAGATTACATAGCAATAACAGAGAGCTCCAACTCTCCTCTCAGCACCAACTGAGAATCAGCAAAGGCACCAACCCTTGTACAAAGAGTGCCAACTCCAACATATATTTCCAAAAATTTCAAGACAAGCCCCCCTATACATTCAGCCCATTAAAAAAATCGATCAGCTTCCCAAGTCATATCTTATACACAACCCTTTTTATTTCTCATTAGTTGGACCAGCCCGTAAAAACTCTTTTCAAAAACAATGTCACCTGTTATTTGATACGGCATCAACAACATTTTTTAATATTGTATCTAAACATATATGTATGCTGTCGGCTGCAGTAAGGTCCAAAAAAATTTTAATGCATGCACCATTTTTAAAACGCCCCTGTTACACCCGTTAATCTATATTCAAAAAGATTAACTTTTTCAAAAATAACGCCCCATTTCACAGCTGGAGAAAAAGGTAAAAAAAAGGGTCTTCAGCAAGCATGTATTAAAAAAAATCCTTTACGCACTACCCTGAGAAACATATATCAAATTCCTTTCTTAACAGCTCACATTCATTGACAGCTCCGTAACAGAAATAATAACTCTGCCTGCTCCACGAAAAAAACGTTTTAATGCCGATATACTATATCCAAAAAGGACCGATATCAAACATAAAGCCCATGAAGAGAATCGTGTGGACTTTTTCGAACAATTCTGACAGCCCACAACTCATATTATAATAACAACATTAATTGATAAGTCTGAGCCAATACAAACAGCAACGCATAGCATCTATATCCAAAACAAATGGACCCCACGAAGCTTCAATATCAACTCAGCTAATAAAGTTGATTGCCAGCAAGAACAAAAACGGCAGAAGTTAATCATAATTTATTTCTTTTTGAAGATAGCCGCCTCGCCTTAAAGCAAATGCTAAACTTAGAAAAGCATTACTTATAGCCACGTCATGTATCAAAATAAAGTCACCCACTATAAAGGAGGCGTTACAAATGAAAATCCATTTGTCTCTTAAATCACCACTTCATATTCAGAAATAAATTGATTCAGCAACCATCAAAATATACGTATGAAAAGCACCTTTGACGATTCAAAGGTGACATGGCAAGAGGATTTGACACATGGCAAAACAAGTAGACAAGAGCCAGCTGAAGTAGACACACAACTAGGTGAAGTAGACAGGCAGGCAGCTGAAGCACACACCCAACTAGCTGAAGTAGACAGCCAGGCAGCTCAAGCAAGCAACCAAGCAGCTGAAGCAAGCACACACACACACCTCAAACAGCTCAAGCACCTCAAGCAGCTCAACCAAAATTGAGAAAATCTACTGAATAAACAGTAGCTCAAAAAACACTGCAAACTTAGTCCATTATTATTTTGAGTAATCCTCTAGCTTGAAAGACACAAGCTTGTCAACGAACTCTTGACAAATAAATTCCAGCAACATGCATGCAAAATGTTTGACAAAATGCCTAATCAGTAACATGGGGAAAAGGTGCAAAAATTTGACTTAGATTTAAGCACACGTCTTTACATTACTACCTATGCCCTAATTGTAGCCTTGAACCCAAAATAAATTCATGATTTAAGGTTAGTATTAAGGTATACTCACCCCCATAAAAATGATATTTGGCAATCATGTAATATTGTAAATGTTAACTTTATTTCTTTGTTAAACACTAAATGTATTTGTCGGGAATCAAATATACATAGCAGAAAAAAATTGGTTCAAATTTTCAAAGCCCTTCAATAGTGCACCAAACACAACATTCAGCAAGAATACTCTTTTGCACCCTAGCTATGATGCCCCAAAGGTGTATTTGTAGCTATAGAATTTGAAGTGATAAGACGATAGCAGATATTTCACTTTAGTTATCTTTTCTAACTTTTCTTCACTTTAGTTATCTTTTCTAACTTTTCTAAGTTGGATGGCAATGAAACTTTTGAGTTAATTTGCATTCATTTGCTTGTACGCATAATTGGACTGTGTTTAAACACATACATTCCAATAAATGCAACCCTCAAATACAATAACAAATGAATGATTTGGTGTTTGTTCACCACAACCTCCGCCTTAAGCTGAAGAAAGCTTAAAGTTACAATTGAAAATTAGTTCTAAATTCTGATTATTGCTTTTATTTATTTTTCAAAGTTAATTTCTATTTTTCTATAACTTATTTTGTCTACCTCACTAATGTATGCATTCAATTTGAAATTATGTGGTATCATCAACAAACATCAGCATCTTTAAGTTCAAGCTTCAAAGTCAAACTATGTACTTGCAATATGTTACTATGTAGTAAAGTACTATGCATTGTACACTGTAATCAGCAATCTGAAATTTGATTGGAAAAAAAACTATATTCTCAAATTCAAACTCTCATTTTCCTTCACACTCTATATCTATATGCAATTAAATTGCCTTTAAATATAAAAACTGCGGTTTTTTCTCTATTTTTCCAGATCCTTATAAAAAATCTTTATGTTTTGGTTTGCTCAGTTATTCCTGCGATATATTTTGCCATTATGATTAAAATAACTTAAACAAACCAAATGAAGCTGAAATTCTAAAAACTAATGACAAAAAAGGATACAGTATCAATTACGCGAGGGATGAATTTTCTGAATGCATTAATGCAGATGTGGCTGGATATGGCAAATTATAAAAGTAGACATATATTCACTTATTTATTGCTCTAAAGGCATAGAACTAACAGTGAAAATATTGAATTATATATATTTTGGTATTCCAAAAATAAATATAATATAACAAAATAAATATTGAAATATCTGAATGATTCTTTATAAATTTAAATAGTGTGTGCAAGCACTTATGTGGGTAAACAATTTATTTTTAGTTGTTTCTCCTATTTTGAAATTTTTGAAGGTTTTTCAAAACCCTAAACTGGATATATCACTGTACAGTGGGATGCCATATCAGATATATTGGACACAATCCAAATATAGAATCTTGCATACACATGTCCAGAAACAATATCTATGCTGTTGAAGTTTTATCAGATTTGAATATAGGATATTTTAAATTTAAGAATGTAATCTCCAAGTCTTATTACAGTATTATCAATCACTAAGAATATTGATTTATTATAATATGAACTGCTGTTCCAATGATCGATTTATAATAATATCGATCTCTCTACAAGTGCTGTTTTAAACAAAGAAACAATCAATATATTACTTATCGATTTTACCAGCATACAGGCTGCTGTGATGAAGGTGGCAGTCAGGCTTGTGTCAACACTTAATATTTCTGTATGTTCACAAGTACTGATTGACCACCTCTACATATAGAGGGAGACATGCCTATGTAGAGGCATGCCTCTACGTGGAACATGTCCACGTAGAGACATGTCTCTATGTAGATATGTCTTATCGGCTGTAATAGTCACGCCAATACATAACAAAGGTTAATCGATTGTTATCGATTCCAATTTGCATTTGGTGGTTATTTGAAGGTGACATTGGTGAGATTTGATGACATTATTGAAGGTTCCTTCCTAATGTATGAGCTGCAATAGTCATTTCCATGTCTGTTATAACTAGAAAAATCATTGCAGACCTGTTTGTTGATATTTTAGGGTGCTTGGAGGCTGTTAGGTGTGTGTTGGTGGTTGATTTGGTGCAATTCCATGCCCCTGCGAGGTCATGACACATGCTTGGTGATTGATTTCAGAAATTTCCTAAGGCTGATTGGGACTGTATCAGTCCAATATCAAAGCTGCCACCAATCTGGCCTGAAAACAGCAAGCTTAAGTATCATTATAAGCCTTGCTACAGTCAACTCCTTCACCTATTCCAAGGTATCTCCTGTTGGTTTCGAGCTGGTATGTCATGTAAATGTTATTTTTCATGTATTGGAAGTTGGAACCACTTGTGAGTGGCAATCTTGCAATCAATTGAAAACGGTGATAATGTGGGTATTGTCAATTTAAATCAGACCTTCAAATCAGCAGAGTACTTAATTTTGCAAGTTGGGTTATAGTTCTATATACCCAAAAACTTGAACAGCAGTGCTGCACATTGAAAATATCATATCAGAAAGCAGTTGACAGCCAGATAACATATTGCAAAACCTATCAGAACTCGACATGATTTATATTCCATTGCAGATAATGTTGTAAGTTACTTTTTCCTTATAATTAAAAAAAATTAAAAAAAAATTAGAGGGTGTTCTTACACAGTTACCGTGTCTAGCTTTATCTACTTCCTACATATGTTGATGGTCTTCTGGTCTTCTATTATACATCTCACTCATGAGTTAAAAATACACCTACATAGTGCATAAATTTCTAGTATGAATATGATTACCTGAAAACAGTAACTGCATGCAATCAAATTAACTGGACAGCTAGAAAGTCAATTCATTGAGATATTAAACATGGAGAAGGTTCTTATCAATCCAATAAATAACCAAAAATTAGACAGAGCTATCCATTCTTAATTTCTTACCATTTTACATGTACAGGTCAAATTGCTTATTAATATATTATCTACTCATCCATCTTGTTGTTCTCATGTCTAGTATTACTGATTTTCAGTACTACTATATAGTAAATACATACAGTTCACTTCAGAACAACCATCTATTCAGGTTTCAACACCATATACTGTCTAAATAAGGATGACTGAGTGTCAAAGAATGATCCTTTCTTCATTGTTTCACATTGAAGGAAATTGCTCAAAAAGGCATCTAGGGCATGACAATATTTGTTGCATGCTTGTGCTCATTTAGAGTATATATACTATCGTCTTCACTATGATGCCTAGCAGCAAGGAAAGCTATGGAAGATCCTTTCAATAAGGCAGCAACAATGAGGAACTTTGTGCCTACCCACTTGAGTCATAACAGTCCTGTCATTGCCCTAATTTCTGATAACAAGATCTAGTCCAGGAACAAAGCACCCTAATATTAAAAATACCACTCACTTTGAAAAAATGATGATGCTTGAACATATTTCTCTGTTTGAACTGTTTGAAGAAATTAAGAATTATTAACTAGTCATAGTAGTACCAAAACAATTAAAATGTTGCATACCACACAATATCTTGTCCCAGCAGCTCTAGCCAAACACCACAGCTCGTATCTGTATCCCTGTGAAGAAAAAATGAATTTAATTATTATGTCCAAGAAAGGGAAAACACTGAACGACTTCATGCCAACAGTCAGACTTGACTTGTCATGACAAGGGGTTTGGAATTCAGAAAGATTTAAACAAACTCAGCACAAAAACTTGGCAAGCAACTCAAAAACCAAAAGATGAATAAAAAGTTTATTTTCTCAAAAGAAAACACATTTTTTTTGTTTTAAGAAAAATAACAATGTGTGTTAATACAATATTAAATTAAAGACTAAATAGCAAAAGGAAAACAAACACAAACGGCAGTAGTCAGTGAATTTCTCTGTCATCAAGTCTTTGTGGCCCCAATCAGACCATTAAGTTCCAGCGAGTCACCAGCAGGTCTGGCTTAACAAGCCAATTGAACTAATTTTCTGAGCTGGCTTGGCCAGACAAAAACTCTAGGCAGATTCAGGTGGATGTATATAATCAAATTGATTAATCCATTTCCCTTGTTGTAATGAAGAGAAAGCTTCATTTCATTTATTACTTTTATATGACCAGTTAACAATTATTTTTGATGTGTTGCACTCTCCTAATGGTAATTTCTTTGTCATTTGAGCAATCGGTATTGTTGATGTGTTTTTTATGCACCTCAAACATAGAATAAAATACCAAGGTATCTTATCCTCTCTTGAACAAAATCCTCAAATGCTAAACTTTGTGATCATATGAGGTGACTCCAAGGTTCCAAATGTCAGGTCTTGACGTGTGGATAAGCTCAATAGTTTGATGTGATATTGCTGGAATCACAAGGGGACTTATGTTTATACTTGGACATAGCTGGAACATGGAAAATAACTCAACTTTGGAAAACAAATGGCAAAAGAGATGGGGTTTAGGGAGTCTAATTTAATTCCTAAGGTCAATGATAACAATGGATGGCATTTGGATGAATACATTCCTTAAACCAAGTTTTTCTTTGTCGTGCTAAGAAGTAAGAACAACTCCACAAAACTAGTGCAATCTTCTAAGGATGATAAAAGGTTTTCATATCATGAACATTCATTCAATACCCGAATATGGGGAAACTTGAACATATCTCCACAATCACACAATTTGAGGTTCAGGTTAACTATGCACTACAATTAGAAATCATCTAACCACAAATAGTATGAACCAAGGAATTATCAATATCCACACATTGCTCCATCATAATCAATGAACTTCATCTAATTTGAGGATATAACAAGAAACCATGCAATATGTAGAAGAAACGCCACTATCAACCATAAATTCAATGAAAAGTATGTTTATTTACATGCCTTGGCAACAATTTCTGCCTTCTCCTACTCTACTCTACTTGCTATCTTACTGCTATCATTCCTTAGAAATGAGGAGACAGCCTTATATAGAGGTCTCTTTACAATTCAAAGGCTCAAATTGATTCTCAAATCAACGGCCAAGATTACAAGATAAAACTCTAATTAGGGTTTGTTACAACAAACTCCTTGGCCAATGAGATCATTATATGGAATTGGACACATGTCCATCTTTGAATGTGCACCAATGAGTGATGAGGTTAGGTACATTGAACTTTGTACCTCCACATGTGATAGTTATCCTCCTCGTTGGATTAGTCAAGTACATTGAATCTGGACGCTTTGACTTGAAATGATGTGATTGGTTTGATGATGACTAGGCACCACCTCATCTCACTCGTCTTGTAGATCATCAAGTGTATGTGGTTGAGCAATATCTCTTGATACTCAACATCTCCAAGCCTAGTATGATGTGGTGAGGGCACATTCCCAAATTGCATCATCTTGATCAAGTTGACTTTCTAACTTTAATTAACTCTTCTGACTTGATCACACTCGCATTTCCATCTTCTTGTTTGGGAATCTTGCTTTGTCTGATAAACCTCCTCTTGAACTTAGCATTGATCTTGAATCTTCTCCTCTTGAAACCCTCCACCGAGTATCCTCTTTTGTTTTACTAGCAATAATTCTTGGAATTCTCTGAAAATCCAAGATTGTAAACATATTCAGCTCTTTTCATCATGGATGTTTTCTCCCAGTCTGACCTTTGAGATTACAATGTTTCAAGTCTTTCATCTTTGATGTTGATGCTTTGTTTCTGAAATGTAGCTCTACATGTTGCCAATATTGTGGTGTGTGAATCTTCCATCTTGTTGAAGATGATCTCCTTAGCATCCGCGTGCTTGCAGATGAAGTCTTCCTCTTAAAGTTGTTTGATGATGTAAATCTTGCAATCTTTTTTTTTTTTGGGTGTGCCTTGAAGCTTTGTCATGATCGTGTTGGCTCCTTCAGGATGCTGTTTACAACCTACCCCCCTTCACTTTCTTCCTTAGCCATCTGCAAAACAAACAAAAGGCTATCAAACACACTTGATATATGCTAATTTACAACTCCCTTTCATCTGATATTTCATTCTAGGTGGTCTGATTAAGGTCTGATTACAATTTCATGTGTTGCAGGTCATTATACATCTCTCTAGCTCTTATTTCACACTAGGTTGACTCCTTCACCCTCCTGCTTGAGCGCACCTGTCTGCACAAAGACAAAGCGCATTTTGCATGTATAGATGCACAAATGGCAGTGCGTGGTGCATATAGGTGTGCAAAGTGCACTCCACATCTAACTTAGGCAATTTTTCATGTTTCCTTCTTCTGATGTCAGGGATTAAGCTCTGATCTTAGGGTTTGTCTTGTGAGTTTCAACCTCTGATTTACACCATCTTGAATCAGATCCATCGAATAGTCGATGGTGGCTTCATTGATGGGTTGTTGGAGCGATGGAGACACATGATTTTGACATGGATCTAAAGGAACCACCATGACCTAGAGGGTCAAATAAGCTTAGCAAGAAGAAAACCATGTTAATGTCACTAGAAGGACAAGCAACTTCCTCCATGGAGATCTCTAAAGAAAGATCTGACTGAATTTTACAAAGTAGAGCTTGAGAAAATCCAAACCATCAGTTCTTCTATAACATCAAAAGTTGGGCAATTTAAGAGGGTTCCAATGTAGAAGGAACTTCAAAAGTTCCCAAAGAGGAGAAAAGACAAAAGGTGGGACCCACTAATGTATCAGGCCTGTTAGCATACAAGTGAGCAATTCAATAAAATCTACACCATCATATGCTACCAAATATCTATGGCTAACACATCCTGAAGAATACCAATGTGTCAAAGACTACTAAAACCTCTAGAAAGAGTAGTAACGAGAATTAAGGCCCACCATTACAACAATTTTACAAAGGAAACAATCCATGCCATCAAATTTGACAATGAACAACTCATGGAAAAATCTTGTTGCTAGTCACCAAAAGGACACAAAAAGATACAAAAGCTCATAGAAAAGAAGAGGCAAAGCCCATACATGCAAAAGGCTTGCAATATGAGAGCTTCTACTAGACTTGCTGAATTTGGCACTAAAGGTTTTCCAAAAGATTTGGCTAATGATTTAACCGAAGTAACAAAGGGGATCACAAATGACACCAAGAAACAAAAAGTCAAAGAAAGACTTTGCTAAGACCATATTGCTTGCAATTCAAACATTAAGTTGTATGGATCAGTGAGATGATCAAAGACTTGAAGATAGCATCCAAAAATTTTGAAGAGAAACTAAGACTCAAAGAATGCATCACCTGAAGGGAACTGGAGGAATCCATAAGTGGAAGCATGGATTACTTCAAAGGGAGTGTGTCCAAAAACACACATCACAATGCCTAACTACATAAATGAAAACTTAAAAGACAAAAAAATTTCTATGTTTTCCTGAATTTTTCATGTATGTAAAAATATTATTTGCTTACTCCCACCATCCACAAAAAAACTTACCAATTCACTTAGAAAAACCCCCAAATTTGGGTCTGATTTTTTTTAAAGGCTCATTTGCAGTCTGGTTCATTATGGATGCAAGCAGGATGCAGGCTTTGGACCCTGAATTCAACAGGTATGTCCATTGACATACCTAGGCAAACCTTGGGTCCAAATCTTGTGCCTGCAGAAAACCCTCTACGCACCCCAACATTATTAAAAAATAAATTGTCTTCTTCACACTATAAGTTTTGCTTGTATCGAATTTCACAAGAGGAATAAATAAAATGACTGCACACCTTGCAGCTACAAGCTCATTTCTGTATCAATGGTGGGAGACTTATACAAACAATGTCATCACTGTTAGCACCTACCCTTCTTGCCTTTGTTTGTTTCCATTTTCTACATAATACAACTCAATGTTTGTCCTGCCCCACTGCTGGATGTGCTGAGCATATAGCCAACATTCATTCTTAGACAGTAGGAAGCTATGAAGAGTGTGATAGGAAGACATTATTCCCTAAGGCTTCTCCTTCTACTTATTTCTCCATCTAAGGATGGCCAATGTGTATGTGCATAAAAATGATGGTTTTGGTTGCATACAATTTTTTAAAATATATTATATGATAATGTATCACAATAAGATCATTCATTGCATATTATTATTATATTTAACTTAATATAACAACCATATAACTTTATTATATGTAATAATAGATGTTATGTGGTTATCTAAAGTTTATTCCTGTTTTAAGGTAAACTACATATGTAATGAATTTTTTTTATTTTTTTTATGGACATACCCAACCCCCCAAAAAATTGCCATAATAGTAACCAAACCCAAACTGATAACCTAGGAAAAAATAAAAGAAAACTGCAAATAGGTTTAAATTAGCTACTGCTATCTGACTATTGAAATGCTCTAGAAGTTGGACGAAGTTGTCATTTAACTCTTAAAAGTGGTGGACTTGACTTTTCTATCTCCTTATCCAAATGAATCCTAAAGCAAATAAAATAACCAAAAAATACTACAAATTTCCAATTCTTAGAGTACTTTTAATCTCATCTTCAAAAAAATTTGTCTCTAATGGTTATCTTAAGTGACATCTAATATCTACTTGAAAACTATGACTTGCTTAAATTGAACTCTTCACTAGTTAAAAAGTAAACGTTATTGTCCAAATTTACCGTATTTTATTCTGGTCATTCTACATGTGATATGATTTACATTTACATTTGTATTTGCTACTCTACTCAATATCAGTCTATGTTTTACTTCCACTGGTAATCCCAGGGCAGCTAGGGCTGGTGAGCTGTGTAGAAGAACCTGCGGAGACATGATATTTAGCTTCTGCAACTGCCTTGGACTGTGCACCAACAACTCAGCAGAAGCCTTAAATATATGGCAGGGAATAGCACTTGTGAAGTCACACCCTTTTTTAGAGGAGGTGATCAAAATTGACTAACAATTCTTGCCTATAATCTGATCTAGGAAGGCCAGATAAATAATTGGTAGCTGTGATAATTTCCTGGGAATATCCAATATTTGTTGATGCAATTTGAAGAGTTCTATGTTGAATATACCTCCACAAGTGTAATAAAGTTGTGAATACCCTTGCCAAATTAACCTCGTCCTTACAGCTGAGGATTGAATTGTTGATTGATACTGAATATTTACCTTGTCTGATGCTTATAGAAGGCATTCAGTCAACTCTATATGATAGTTTACTAATTTAGTGTTGAAAATTGCTCCCAGTGCCAATTTCACACACATTGTGCCCGTTGCATTTATGACAAAACCTATGATCAGAATTTCACGATTCAGAACTCATAGGTGGCAATAACAAAACACTAACAGCCTACAGTTTGAATTTTGGAAGAATTTGGTCAGATGGCAGCATGATGCACTAACGTACTGGTATTTTTTGAGATTCAAATTAGAATAATCCATGCAGATTGCCCTCAATGCATATCGCAGCTACCAAACGCACTTGTATCGGCTCCTTCCACCCATTTGGCTCAATAGAAACCTCTTTCCCTCATTCTCACAACTTTTTGATCATCTCTTACACTCTTCTTGTTCTCTTTTCTCTCTTTCCTTCTCACAACAAAAATCTGCCAAAATACTATCAGCATTTACAACAGTCAAGTCTCCTCTCGTCTACAACCACGTCACATCTACAATCTCAAGAGAGGAGCCACAGGCTGCTGATAATGGTCTCTTTCCATTTATCTTTATAATCTCGTCTATATGTTTGTTATTTATTGTGATAGGGGTTCTCCTCCATAGTGGGTTTGTTTCTATCACATGTCTATTTGCTTTATGTCTTTTGTCTATTTTCACTCATCTAGCAAAGTGGAGATGGAAACACCAAATTAGGGATTTGATTGAGGCAAACCTCTATACAGCCCCCAACATTTTTCAAGTCTCCTCATGTGTAGATGTGTAGCTTCAACGAACTTGAGTATTTCTAATCTAGGCAGATTCTGGTCATTTTATTTGGGATAATGGGCACGGGCGTGCAGACATCCATGCGAGGCACTAGCATCTGTGGCCAAGAGCGAATCTATCCGGTGGTAAAATACTTGACTTATGTGCTCTCCATTTTTGTAGTTTAGACATTTTTATCTTACTGTATATTTCTCTAAGTTAGTAATTTCAGTTTATCTATTTTATTAAACTTGGAATAATTAAATATGGTTGTATAAACATTTTTTATTATTTTTCCTATTCATTTTAGTAACTTATTTGAGGTAACCAAAGGCTATTTGCTCCTTGAGACCTTGTTGTCTTGAGAGTAGCGAAACCCCTCCTTTACAGATAATCAACAAGAAATGTAGGGGGCATCCCAAACAAGGGGTTCCATGTTCCTCATGGCATGTTTTCATTCCATCATAGAAATGACTTGTTTGTTGTTTTTATAAAGATGGCTTCTTTCAACAATTATCCAGCTATACTATTTATCAGCTGTCACATGTTAATTCCCCTCATCATGGAGATGTCTCTCATTTCTATTGAGTTCCCTTACCGTTTCATCTTTTCATGTAAGTCTCCTTTCATCTTGCTTATAATCTTTGCCCATTATGGGACCAATTGATGTCCCCTTCTTGACATTCATGGTATGAGAGGTCCACTTCTCCAAACTACAACGTCGAGCAAGTGGACCAGAAGCATAGGAGTAATAGATAGATAGGACTATAGTTACTTCCAATTGGGGTGAGTTATTTATGGACTAAGGTGGGTAAGTTGGTCTCAAACATATGAGTTAATAGTCTAGGATTGTCATAGATTGAGGGGCAGCCTTGCAGTTAATTTTCATTGATTAAGGAATAAGGAATGAACTTGTCCGTTAATTGCCATCAATTGAGAAATGGATTGCCTATGATTGATGAACATGGAAAAAATGGAAAGCATGGAGTATATGATGTGTTGGGAAGAAAGGAAAAAAGACAATTCTAAAAATTAGAAACAAAAACCAATTTCATTCACTACAATGTGACGTTGCTTACAATACTTGTGGAATTTGGAGTTTTGAGGATGGCAATCAAGTTATCTTGGGGACAAAAACCCTCAAGCAACAGATTGAATCTCAAAGTGTCATCTAGATCACTAGAGGTGTTTAGATTTGCATCTTGGGTATATTCAGAAGTTGTATCAGACTGGTAGATTCCAATTTGAATCCAAGTGTTTGAATAAAAGAAAAAATTAAAAATATCTCTTCTTAGAGTATTTTTGGGTTTCTTTTGTGTGCATTTTGTTGAGGCTTTTGCAATGCTATCAAAGATAAGACCTAGAGAACCTGGAGGAGGTATAAAAAAAAAATAGTTACTGCATGTCAAGGAGTGATAGAGATGTCATGTCCTCTTCTGAAAAATGAAGGATTAAATTTTAGATATTATTGATAGTCATCTAAATGAGATATTATAAGGCCTATGTACTTCATTTTAAAAGTACTTTTTTAATTCTCTTAGAAGAAAAATAATAATAAGGGGCCTAATTTTGGAGGCACCTGTATAAGAGAGGCTAGCACCCAGATTGGATTATCCATTTCTCATTGTTGCGAATTCGATTTTCAAATTTGAACATTCAAGGATGAAAATCCTTCATTGTGAAATTCAGAAAACAAAAACCCTCCAATCTAATTGGTAGCTATTCCATTCCAGGATTGCAATTGAGCTTATTTTAGTGCCAAATTAAGCAGTAACAATTTTATGGTTGCACGAAAAATCAGCATTTTATCAATTTGTTGAGCTTGTGGATATGCCTACAACTGTTCCTATATTTGGTGATATTTTACACTTTATATTTTAATCTTTTCAATAAACTTTAGTGGGTTTTACAGCTTCAGCAGCTGCCATTTTTTTACAGCCCAGCAATTAACATTAGCGCTTGTGCCTATTGTTTATAACTAGGGAAAGATGGGTTCGGATTGCCTTAAGGCAACATCCGAACCCATTTAGGATTGGGTCCTATCCTTAAGGGGTAGCATGGCCCCAAGACAAGTCCAGCCCCATCCTCCACGCTACACCAAAAAGGACTCACGCCACAAAATATAAATTGGCGCCAAAAAGGATTGAGGCTGACATTGGTCAAAAGATCCATATAAATAAAGTTAAAGTGCAAACACAATTAAAATCATCAATGCAATCAGCGAATTAGCTCTGCTAATCAAAGTGCGAATTTATCCAAGGATTGTGCGAACTTGTCAAGGATTGTGCGAACTTGTCCAAGAGGATATAGGCCTCTTTTGGTGCAGACTTGAAGTGCTTAGAAGTGCAGATCTGACATACAAAAGGGATCAGATCTGGAGAAGCAAGCTAAGTATTGTATTTGTGCAATTAAAAGAGAATATATAATCTGACCTGTGGATCTTTAATGCTGGGTTTTTCCTTCTTGGAGGTTTTCCCAGGGTATTTGCATTTGTCTCTTGTTTACTTGTTTCATTTCTAAGTTTATTGAATTATGGTTTAATAAAATATTACAAATCTGATTAACAAACTAGGGCATAATTAAAAGACATAAATCTAATTACTGATCTAGGGCACAAAATTAACATGGTATCAGAGCTAAGGTTATACTAACCCTCAAATTTCAGTAAGCTCTTACCTTCAGGTTGTTGTTCGTCTTTTATTAAGATAATGACAAGGGTGAAGTTAGAGGGCATCATCAGGTCCTCATCAAGGAGTCATTCCTTAATTCATTGTGGAGATTCGAGTGAAGAACCAAAGAAGGAAGTAACTGATATTTCTCCTTTCAGATTTTCAGATCTCTGGAATGCAACGTGTATACTATGGAGTTATTACGTTATTCATACCTTCAGAGTTGTTGATTTTCAGAATTGGTCTAAACCCTAGATTGGTATATATTTCATGATTCTTAACCCTTGATGTGATCCGATCCAATTTTAATAATGATTGAATCTTTGATGGTATGGTAGATTTATTTGCTACTAGACATGCAACTGCTATTTTGTATTGCTAACAAAATCAGTTGTATTCCCACCAATCTTCAAACCCTAGCTGACTGTGCTAAGGCACATCAAGAGCAGATTGCGAATTATGGCTTTTGAAGATAGACTGCAAAGATAGTTTCTTTTGGGGAAGCTTTTGGTTCCAATGTCAGTGTTATCTAAACATCAACAGGTGTATTTTTCTTAATTTTTTATTAACTTTGTGATGAGAGACTTTATGATAATTGAAGGTTAAGTATTCCTGTTGAATAACTTTGTCAATTTGTTTACATGGGGTTTCTTTGTCAAGTTGTAATAATAAGGGTTTCATTTGCTTCTTATGGGTTTGTGTTTACTTAGTTTTGTAAAACCCTTGTTGGGTTGTGTGAAAGGAAAATGATATTCTCTTTGAATTAACCCGTGTTGGGCCAATCATGTTTTGAGGTTCCCTGTGACAGGTGTTTATCGTTGTAGGTTTGCAAGCAAGTTTGTGCCTGTGTTATCCCGAGTTAACATCCTTATATCATCCCTGTTGCATTCAAACTCATGTCATTAAATGTTGTGACAAATACAGTTTTATTATGTGTCAGTTATCTGTTAAAATAACTGCATGACAGGTTGCTTTCAGTTAATTGGTTATGATGATTCTCTTTCCTACATAGTAGAAGGTAGAATGTATTGTTGAATTCTTAGGATTTTCGTTTTCTATCGATAACATTTATTGGCAATCTTGTTGTGTAATCTCTTGATGGAATTTATCCTCATCTTATCTCAACAATTGTGCTATGGGTCTACCTTATTGAAAGATAGATGGACAGGATCCTTGAGATTAACATAAAAGATTGATTGTACAAAAGTTAAGGAGGAGTGCCTCCTTCTGAGTTGGTATACTCTAACCTATGTTGGTTGATTACCTTTTATTATGAGTATTAGCATGTAATTCTTTTCTTGAGTCCAGCATTTTTCAATTTCATCATAGAGTATGATTTCCTATCCCAGAGTACAGGAAATTGATTGGATCTTTCAATGGCTTGGAATGCTTCTGAAACAAGCATACTAAATCTTCAAGGGAAATTATTGGGATGGGCATACACTCAAAGGAAGTTCAAGTACTTTGGAAGTTGTGTTTGGACACAGCTGCTGCTGAGAGGGAGTTCCTGCTATTTTGATATATCTTAAGGGGTTATGAGATTCAGGTGTGCAGATTGAAGAAAGCCCTGCATGGCCTCAAACAGGACTCTCGTCCTTGGTATGAAAGAATACTTGTTAAGTTTTGAATTTTGTAAAATGATGCTGACTCTAACATCTACTTTAAGTCATCCAATGATGAAATTCTAATTATAGTTCGATATGTGGATGATTCATTTCTTACTGGTAAAGATGAACTTATCATTAGATGTAAGAAAGAACTAGCTTCAGAATTTGAAATGAAGGACTTAGGTTTAATGCATTATTTTCTAGGTCTAGAAGTATGGCAAAGGTCTAACGAAATTTTTCTAATTCAAGGAAAGTATACTATTGATATTTTGAAAAGATTTAGAATGATGGATTGTAAACCCATGTCTACTCCTATGGAATCTAACTTAAAGAAGTTAAGTGTTTCTGCAGCTAACTCTAATTTTGCAGATCCATCAGAGTATAGGCAGTTGATTGGATCACTGATGTATCTAGTTAACACCAGACCAGACATATGCCTTGCAGTGAATGCTCTCAGTCAATTCATGAGCTTGCCCAAACATGTTTATCGTGTTGCAGCCAAGCACATCCTAAGATACTTGCGAGGCACAATTGATTATGGGCTGAAGCTGCTTAAGTTCAGATTGGTCAAGAAGTATTACGGACAAGGAAAACTCTTCAAGCATTCACCCACTGCGATCTCTTGGACCTACAGGGACAGTCCTCAATTGCATTAAGTATTACTGTAGATAAATACATTGTTGCAAGTGTTGCATCAAGAGAAGCAGTGTAGTTCCTCAAAATTCTTGTTGTGCTATTTTGATTTATTATCAGGGTTGTATATTGATGACTGACAATTCAGTGTTTTATGGCAGGACAATCCTATGTTGCAGATGTTCTCACCAAGTCTCTTGAAGCTTGAGATAGACTTGGAGCTGTGGAGAACACCGCCTTGGTTGAGAGGGAGTCTCAACCTCTATGATACATTGTGTTGTATCAACCATCCTCTGCGGGCAATGTAAAATGGTAGAAAAGATCCTCTCCACCCTCTACGGGCAATGTAAAATGGTAGAAAAGATCCTCTCCACCCTCTACGTGCAATGTAAGGTGGATCCAGTCTATGCTTGTGTGCAAGCTGGAAGGCTATGTTATGTAGTTCCATTCTATGCTTGTGGGCAAGATGTAAGACTACAATATTCTGATTATGTCTATTCCATTTCTTGCTTGTGTGCAAGATGGAAGATTATGATGTTACATTCTTCTTTGAGAGAAGACTGAGGTAAAGACAATGAATGATGGATATGCGTGATCGATGGCATGGAAAGACTCCATGATGTGCATGAATAAATTGTGTAAGTATTCATGACTTGTAAGTGTGCATGTTCAAGTTTGAAGTCATCCTCCACAGGCATTACAAGATGGATACTATGGGATATTGTGCAAAGAGGTGCAAAGAGGCACCATTCAGCTAAAGCTAAGTTACCGGTTCGGGTTCGGGTACCGGTTCGGGTTCGAAGAACCCGGTACGCCGGTACGGCAAAATTTTGAAAAGGGGTTTGGGTTCGTTTGGGTTCGTTAGTACAAAAACATGTAAATTATATATATATGCAACCTATAAGCATGAATTAAGATTAGCATGTCACATAGCATCATATAAACAACAAAACCAACATAAACTTGTAATCGTAGCATCATGATCATACCATAACAGCATCATATACATCAAGTCTAATATCAAAATGATAAAATATTCAAGTATCATTGTTTCAACTTTCAACAATTTAAAGTTTGATCATTAAATGGATTCAAACTAAGAACATCCAAGTTTAATTTTTCAAACTGAGGATCTGGATTTTGCCGGCAACACCCCCAACGGGGTCAAGGGGCAGCGCCCCTTGCGGGGGTCTGGGGGCAGCGCCCCCAACGGGGTCAAGAGGCAGCGCCCCCAGCGGGGTCGAGGGGCAGCGCCCCTTGCAGGGTCCCGGGGCAGCGCCCAGGGCGCGCTCCCTGTCGCGGTACAGGGCGGGGTCGAGGGGCAGCGCCCCCGCCGCCAACACCAAATCACAACCTTCAAACCCACACGGAACTCCATGGCGTGCATCAGTTTTCTGTTTTTTTAAAACGTCTAATTTTCTGCTTATTAAGGTTATAACTTTCAATTTTTACAAGGCAGAATTGAAAAAAAAAAAAATTTGCATTGTTTTTTGACTTTACAGGCCACCCAGCCATCCAGGTTCGACTGGGTCTGCCCGGGTTCAACTGGGTTCGACCCCGGGTTCGACTGGGTTCGACCAGGGTCGAACCCACTCTGGGTTTTTCGAACCCTGGTCGAACCCAGGTCGAACCGAACCCGTACCACGGACCCGGTCGAACCCGGACCCGTACCAGGGGGGCCCAGAGGCGAACCCGGTAACTTAGAGCTAAAGTATATTAGCACAGATGAACAGGTTGCAGATATCCTTACCGAACCCTTATCTAGAGTGAAGTTCGAATACTTCAAAGACAGACTTGGTATCGTGGAAAATGGAACCCTAATTGAGAAGGAGCTCCAATCTCAGTGAGTCTATCTGCAGCACCTTGATCATTCTTTGCTTGTGTGCAAGAATGAATTGTGTCCAATCTATGCTTGTGTGCTAGATGGAAAATTGTAATTATGTAATGACCCACTTGTGTATTACACTTTCTATGCTTGTGTGCTAGAACCATCCTATGCTTGTGTGCTAGGTGGAAGATGTAATTCTATGCTTGTGTGGTAGATCCATTCTATGCTTGTGTGCTAGATCGAACTCTAATGGTTCAGATTATGTATTCTCTTCTTCCCTAGTTAAGAGGGAGTGTTGTTTATAACTAGGGAAAGATGGGTTCGGATTGCCTTAAGGCAACATCCGAACCCATTTAGGACTGGGTCCTATCCTTAAGGGGTAGCGTGGCCCCAAGACAAGTCCAGCCCCATCCTCCACGCTACACCAAAAAGGACTCACGCCACAAAATATAAATTGGCACCAAAAAGGATTGAGGCCGACCTTGGTCAAAAGATCCATATAAATAAAGTTAAAAGTGCAAACACAATTAAAATCATCAATGCAATCAGCGAATTAACTCTGCTAATAAAAGTGCGAATTTATCCAAGGATTGTGCGAACTTGTCCAAGAGGATATACAAAATGCCAACCATTTTTCCCCTCCTTACCAACAAGACCAAACTAGGACTGCTGCTAGTTTCAACCCAAACAACTTCACTTTAGCAGCAGGTGGGTACTTTCCTAATGCTTGCCACCCACCCACCCTTGCTCAACCTTCTTGGCAGCCCAACCAGCTCCAAGATGACGAAAAAAGGCAAATTGCAGAAATCAAAAGTGTGTTGCTTGATTTCACCAAGCAACTGGAGGAGTTGAAGAGGCAACAGAAGTGGGATTTGCAGCAGGATCAGCTTGCTTATCAGGCTCAACTTCAGCACCAACAGATGGGAGCCCAAAGACAACATGAGGAGTTCCTTGCAAGGCAACTTGCCTCTGTTAGGAAGAAAGAAATTGAGCACCTAGCAGCCATAGAGATGCAGCTCATACAGGAGGAGTTTTTTGCTCCTAGGGTTCCTATGTTTGAAATCCCAAGCTTCAGACAAGGGAGACCTCCCAAGCCTTCAACTAACCCCCCTAGTTTTAAAATTCCAAGTTTCAAGGGAGCTCCAGTTGTTGTTATACAAGAGCCTTCTCCTCATTGCCTTTTGCAAAACACCCCACCACTTAGGCCCTTTCTTGATGCCATCTCCCTTTTTAAGGGCGGACCTATTGTATGGAGGACAGATGGTTCCCATCCTCATCATGAGGAAGGGGTTCAATCATCCATTGGTGAGTCTTCATATGCTCTAAAGGAGGACGAATCGACAATGTTGTAGGAGGATATTAAGAAGAATCAATTGCAGCAACAGGTCATTGAACAAGAGTGTGAAGGTAAAGAGGAGGACATTGTCCTCTCATTTGACAATCTTCCTTTCTTTATTGATCATGAGGAGAAGCAGATGTCTACACATCCCTCGATGGTAGCTCTGGAGCAGCAAGCTAATGTTGAGGAGGGCACAGGGGTAATGGTTTTGCTGCAGATTGCATGGCGGATGGATCGTGCCATGAACCTGAGGTTGTTGCATTCTGTTGCTAGGAGGAAACAAAAACAAAGAGACAATCTAAAGATTTTAGTTCTTCTTTTGAGGTGTCTCATAAACCTGAGATTTGTGTTGATGAGTTGGATATCAGCACATGTGATTATGATGTATGTTGGTTCTCCCCTATCCCTGAAAGTGATGATGTTGAATATGAGGTCTTCATTCAAGGTAAAGATGTTTCTTTTGGCATTAGGGATGATGTGCCTGAGCTTGAATGTTTCACTTGGGACCAACATATCAAATATGATGACATTGAGCAACAACATGTTGGCCATGCCGACAGTCTTTTGATTGCTCAACTTGACAGTATACCCAAGCTTCAAAGTTTCCAATTTGATGTGTCTGAAGAGCCCCCTTGTGCAGGCCGAGACATAGATATGGTATACTTTTCATCACCATGTGAGTTTGAGGCCTTTTCCTTTGGTTTCAACTCACGACAAGAAGAGGTCGGCTATTGTGGAATAAATGATGCCCTCTTGTATAAAAGAGATGCCTTCTCTTTTGCAAAGAGTAGTTCTTTTGATGCTAGCCGACTCCTAAAAAACTCCCCCCTTACTACTATGTATATGCTCCATGCATCCCCGGATGTCTCAGGTGGCTATTTTCTATGGCTTCCCTATGGTGGCAAGGTAAATGGTGAAGTGTTCTTTCACCACATGAGTAGTATGTGTGATCTAATGCATGCATACAAGAGATTTCAACCATTACAACTAGATGGTGACTGTAAAAAATGGTACGAGGGGGATCAGCTCCTTCAAAAGGAGCCTCTTTGACAGAGGCAAAAGCATCAGTTGCCTCTTATTGTAACAATGTAAATATTAGTTAGGTTTCTTGTTTTCCAAGAAGTGCACGAGCACAGGTTGTTCCCCTTGGTTGATCTTGATCCTTTGCAGGTTACATAGGAGAGAGTTTTCTCCTTTCTTGCAGTTATGACTCAATGCCAAATGGATTACACAGGCTACTAATCTATATGCTTAGCAGGCAAGCATCCCACAGAGGTCGCCAGAAGTGTTGTCATTTTATGACACCCTTGGTCCATCAATGAGAATCGATCAGAGATATGTTCCATGGACCAGCGCTACCCCAATTTGATCCAAGAGAAGACGATGGAATCATAAAGTATGAAGTGTTGTCTTGTCGGAAGTTCCTTTCCCAAGCCTTCTCTTCCTCTCTCTTTCCCGAAAGGTTCTAAAGTTCCTAGTTCTTCTAACCCAGAACTCCGGAACCTGCAGGTTCACAAGTTCCTTATTCCTCAAACCCGGAACTCTGGAACCCCTAGGTTCCCAAGTTCCTTATTCCTCAAACCCAGAACTCCGGAACCCCTAGGTTCCCAAGTTCCTAAGTCTTCAACCCCAGAACTCCGAAACCCCCAAGTTTCCAAGATCCTAAGTCTTCAACCCAGGAACTCCTTCTGGCTTGCAACACTTCCGAATGGCGTGATGGCAAGAGAACAAGAGACCAAGGAAGGGAACCCCAAAACCCCTTCTGGCTTGCAACACTTCCGGATGGCGTGATGGCAAGAGAACAAGAGACCAAGGAAGGGAACCCCAGAACCCCGAGGTTCTGGGGTTCCCTTCCTTGGTCTCTTGTTCTCTTGCCCTGGAACTTCGGAACCCCCAAGTTCCAAAATTCCTAGTTCTTCTACCCCGGAACTCCGAAACCCCCAGGTTCCCAAGTTCCTTATTCTTCAAACCCGGAACTCTGGAAACCCTAGGTTCCCAAGTTCCTAAGTCTTCAACCCCGAAACTCGAGAACCCCCAGGTTCCCATGTTCCTTATTCCTTAACCCCGAAACTCTGGAACCCCTAGGTTCCCAAGTTCCTAAGTCTTCAACCCCGGAACTCCTTCTGGCTTGCAACACTTCCGGATGGCATGATCGACACTCAAAGCTTTAAATGCTCCGAAGACTTTTGTGACTTGTGCACATTCTTTTGTGGAGACACAGGGGTGCATTTAATGTTTTTGGCAGGATTTCCATCAAGAGAGGTACGGGGCCATGCTTGTTGTAGTGACTTATGTCATGTCTGCATGCTCTGACTTTGGAAGGTCAGTCAATCCACCCTTCTCAGGGTTGCCTTTTCAGGGTATGGCTAGGTTGCTTGCATGTACAGAAGTCAAGTGCATGCACTTCCCTGCATTGCCAGACTGACATACACGGGTCATGATCACTCTTGTAACCAATTTTCTATATAAAGGTTGTTATGCCTCATTGTAAAGGGTTCTCTCCTTGCTGGCTTGAGCTTTCTTATGCTCTTCTCTTCTCTTAAAAACTTGTAATTATTTTTGCATTTCTGCAACTGTAAGATTGGCTTTTGGCCTTATGATTAATTGAAAATCACCATTCTTGCCTCCTAACCTATGTATGTTGTGTATGCTTTCTTACCTTCATTATAGGTGTATGTCTTAAGGCTTTTCTCTCCATATATGTTGTGTTAACTTGTTTTCTGAGTGTGACTTGTGGAAATCCTTCTCCCCTCTTGACACTTAGCAAACTCTAACCTCCATACATGCGTTTGGGTCACTTATGCAATTGAAGTTGTCCATCTCTTGGGTTTTTTAGTTGGTTCCTTAAGCCATTTCGGTAGGGAGAGAAACAATCTCTTATCTTGGTGCATCACCTCCTTTCATTTCAAGTATTCTCTCTTCCCTTTACCACTGCAAATTGCTAGGATAGGCTTAGGAGTAAGTTTTGAAGTGTTGAGTTGGTTCGACACCTGTATCGGATTGAGAAGGAAGTCGGCCTTCTCCGGAGACTCAACCCCCTTTGCACAAGGTCCCACACTTCGGGGTTGTTTCCATGTTTCACAAGGTTGCTGAGTTGATATTTCAGCAAGGGTGCGAGCTTTTGTGATAACAGTAATATTGCCTTTATTAATTTTACCTTTATTATTAAAGTTGCAAATGATAAAGTAACTTTAATTTAGGGTAATGAACTATAAAATGAATTTATAAAAAATAAATAAAAGAAAAGTCACTTTACTTGGGTGCCACTCCAAGTAAGTTGGAAATTATAAAAAAATAAGAATTAAAACAGATTTAAGTGAGAAACCTTAAAAAAGTTGTTGGGAAAAGGAGAAAACCCTAATCAGGGCATAGGGAATAGGAGGCATAAAAGGCAACTTGAAGTGATATTTTGGGTATGATATGTTATGATGGTTATTTTTCACTATGGCCTCCTGAGAGGAGCTTAGCTGAACATGAGGGTTCGGAGCAGCTTGTGGAGACGAAAACCTTCACAGGTCATCACACGTGCAGTTGTAAAAGATCTTCCAAGGGTGTGTAAGGAAATCCTACTTCAAGGATTTCATTTGGGCAACAAAGAAATTAGTTTTTGAGTCTTCATTGCTGGTTTTTCTGAGTAAGCAGCTTGCCTGCCTAGCCGCACCGTTTTCCTAACCATTTTGGAGTTGAAATCAGCTATCCTACTGCTATTTGGTGCTGAGCTACATCAATTACTTCATGCACCGCAGTCTGGAGCAAGTTTACTACAACTTTCAAAGGTTCAAGTGGTTATTACAATAAAAAATCAAACTCAGCCTGGCTGTACCAGCTCCATATAAAAGTGTTGATTTCTAGGCTAAGTTGTCTAGGTTTTGACAACTCTTTTGTACTTCTTGAGCGCCAAGATCAGACTACCCTGTTAAGAGGTTTTTTGAATGGAAAAGAGCAGTATTGAAAGAGCTGCAAGTAATTTTCTGAGTGACCTAAGTGGTTGCCAACTTGGTGTTTTCTGAGTATCCTATGTGGCTGTTATCTTGGTGAATCGGACCTACAAGACAGCTGTTTGGAGCTTTCCTTCATCAAGTTTCAAAGGACTTTATTTGGGTATGCTTTATTCTGATATATAACACAATTTTTTGAACTGGGTTGCTCTTAGAATCAACAAATCTTGTCATTTCAAACCTGCAACTAAATCTGGAAACTATTGTTAAAGAGGTATTGTGTTGTTGCATCCATTTCTCATATCAGACAATCAGTCCCAGGGAAGCAGCTATTAAATTCATTGTAACAGCTCCTATATGTTCTTTTGTGATCATAATTCATACCTGAACCAAGGAGCTATTAAACAGGTATGTCTTTAATATGTTGTATGTTCAAATCATTAAGTTGATAAGGTTTACCTTTGCCTATTGCAGTCTGATAAGAATATCAGACCTGAACTATTTTGTAATCAGACTCATATCAGTAGCTAAAAAAGTTCATTTGAAGTTGGGCTATCATTATTATCGTTGGCAAAGAAGTAGTATATGTTTATTGTATGTTGGTTTATACATTTGCATTGGAAGACTCTGAAAATACATCCTACAATCACACAACATCAGTACATCAGTCACAGGGTTTATGTGTCATATGCCTGACAAAATTCCAAGAGAACAATTCTGAGATTTTAGGACAGAACCGGACTGGGACACTACAAGGGCACAATTTTGGAGGCACCTGTATAAGAGAGGCTAGCTCCCAATTTAAATTATCCATTTCTCATTGTTGTGAATTCAATTTTCAGATTTGAACATTCAGGTATGAAAACTCTTGGTTGTGAAATCCAGTGGACAAGAAACACACTTGATTTCAGTTTGGATTTGAGGACCAAAACACTTCAATCCAGTTGGTGGCGATTCCATTCCAAGATTGAACTTGTTATAATACCTATTTCAGCTAGAACAAGTTTATGATTCTAAGAAAAATCAACATTTTGTCAATTTGTTGTTTGTGGATGTGCCTCCAGCTGTGCCTATTTTTGGTGAAATTTTGCACTTTATATTTTAGTCATTTCAGTAAACTTTAGCAAGTTTTATAACTTCAATTGCTACCATTCTTTCTAGTCAAGCAATTAGCATTAGTATTTGTTCCATTGGTTGGTTTGGGTCCTAAGCCACACCATCAACACTTTTGGAACCTTTCAAACTATGCAGTTAATCTAAACATTAACTCTTTAGTTAATGATACATTTAATTGATGATCTCAACAACATTCTATATGTAATATAAGAAGGTAGGGCCTATCTACCTATCTTGGAGCCTCCCACCTACCCCAGTAGGAAGGTAGAGGGGGCACCCAAATTGGCAAGCCCAACAATGGCCACAATTATAGGGGGAATGTGGGAGGAACGGAAAGAGCTATAATTCCTCCCCACCTAGCAGTATGATGAGAAGGTGGGAAGCAATAGTTCCGGGGTTGGTTGGGAGACCAATGGGAGGAAGGTAGAGTTCGAGAGGAATAGAAAGTTGCCCCTAAGTGGGTAAGAGTTGGTTGACCCCGATGATGCTGTTGGAAATGAGATGGAGACATCGAGGAATTGGATCCTTCTCATGCTCATGGAATATAGAGCAAGGGGACATAGTGAAACTAACCAATGAGAAAGTCTAATCCCCAAAAATTCTATTCTAATCTAACTTAGCTGAGGGGGAGCAACCATAACCTTCGGATGGAGTAAATCAACACGGGTGGGAGGGAATTATAGTTCCAAGTGGGTGGCCCTTAACCTCCCACCCATCATTGTCATGGTTTGTACCAACCCTTGCACCATAATATTTTGGGGGTTAATCCACACACCATATAAGCTATATGACTATCAATTCCAATTGGGGACATTACAAGAGAGACCAAATATCAACTTAGTGAACAAAGGAAGTAGAAACTATCACACAAAGATAAGGAGTGGGAATTTTACAATGTGACGAGATCCTTACAGATGGGCAACAACAACTCATTGATTTTGGTTCAAAGTATATAGGGTAAGGAAACCAAGGAACCAAACAATGCAACTGTGTGTCTAAGAATGGTACACAAGGGAAATCTTCATCTTCAGCAATGAACCAAAACACCCCATTGAAATCAATGATCAATACTAGACTACTAAAAGCCACATTTTTGCATGAAGAAGCCATGCCACAAGAAGAGGAAATGGACGACCAGCAAGAGGATGACTTGGATGCACTCCCTGTTGAATAAGGGGCAAAACTTGTTGAGTTTTGAGTAGGCATCTCCTTCATGAACCTTTCATTCAAGTGGAAAATTATCTACTTCTAATTTTCCTCATGATTTAATATGGACTGCTAAATTTTCTTTTTGAATTTGAGAAGATGAAGAAAGATCTTGGGGATTTTTGGGAAGTGGTGGAAATTCAGCAAGATCAACTCAATGCCCAAACCTCCAAAATGACTAACTCCAACAAGGCTCCCATTCAATTTCCTTCATTGATCTAAGCTGACTCACAGGTTGGGTGACCCATGGAAGAATGTAGTGTAATCTATAGAGTAGTTGTATTGATGTGTTTATGATATCAGTGTGATCCGGTGCCATGAAGAACTTTGTAGAATTTGAGGCTCCATTTGTCCATCAACTCCTTTATGAAGAACTGGTTTCTTAGAGAAGATCCTCGAATAGAGACTAATACGATAGGAGGTCACTATTAAGATTAGATTGGGTAGAAAAAGCTTTGGTCTTGCAAGGCCTCATATCCTCTTTGATGATTGACTGTGTGCTTTGTTTCTATGCGCTATGCTATGTTTTTCAGCCATACAATGATCTTCGTTCTACTTTAATAATCAAGGATGTTGGTAATAGAAATTGGTTACTTTTTAGTGTTACTTTGCCTATATTAGAAACATAGCTAGTAATTTATTTGGCTGATATTTGATCATAGGATTAGCAATAAGAAGGTGCATATAGGTCTATTTAGTTTATCTTGATAACACAACTTCACAACCCGATTGCCTATTAGAAGACAGTTAGGCTGTGGTATGTTGTTTCTTCTGACTTGAATATAATATAGCTTGAGTTTCATTTTCAAACTAAAGTATTATATCTATAATACATATTACTAATATCTAGAAGACACTCCTCAGCAGAGGTGTAGTTGAACGTCGGAATCACACCATTACTAAAATGGCTTGTTCTATGATGGAGCATAGAAATGTTCCTAAGAAATACTAGGCTGAAGTAGTTTACACTGCAGTCTACCTTCTGAACCGGTCACCTACACAAGTCGTTAAGAAAATGACTCCTAAAGAAGCCTGGTCAAGACGCAAGCCTAAGGTGGGCCATCTAAAAGTCTTTGGTTCTACAGCTCATGTTTGGATTCCAGACGCCAAGCGTGCCAAGCTAGACTCCAAGAGCTAGAAACTTATGTTTACTGGTTACAGTGACAATCAAAAGGCATACAGGTTGGTTGATGTGGAGACAGATCGTCTCATATTCAGTCGTGATGTTGTGGTTGATGAGACTACTGGTCCATTCCTGTCTACTACTAGTCTGGAGGATCTGCCTATGAAGACTTTTGATGTGGGTGTTCGTCTTCCTCTTGGTTCCCCTGATGAGAGGGCTTTAGAGCATTCTGACTCTGAAGATGAGGAGTCTACCAGTCATGATATAGCACCACCTGATTTTCCTCGGGACTCACATCCAAATGACTTTGTTCTAGAAATCCCAAGACATGTTGTTTCTCCTATTCAATATGTTGGTACTTCTACTCTCCAGCCTAAGTGGTCGGCCAAGACTATCAGAGATCTTCATGATGGTGAGCTTATTGAGGGCAGATCTGCTAGCAAAAAGCGCAAGCAACAAAACACAGTCAATTTTGCTCTTATGGCCAACATCCACAACATCTCTGAGCCTCAGACATATTCAAAGGCTAAAGGAATTCCAGAGTGGGAAACGGCCATGGAGACAGAATACCATAGTCTTCTAAAGAATCACACTTGAGTTCTTTCCGATCTTCCTCCTGGGAAGAAACCTATCAGCTGCAAAAGGGTTTATATGGTCAAGTATCATGCAGATGGTACCTTGGATAAATACAAGGCCAGATTGGTTGCTCGAGGATTCACACAACGGGAGGTCATTGATTATGAGGAGACCTTTGCTCCTACTACCAAGATGAGCACAATTCGTCTTCCTCTCACTATTGCAGCCCAGTTTGGATGGAGAGTTCATCAGATGGATGTCAAGAGTGCCTTTCTCAACGGTGAGTTGTAGGAAGAAGTCTACATGACGCAGCCTCATGCTTTCAAGGTTGTTGGCAAAGAGCATCAAGTATGTAGGCTTGTGAAAGCACTCTATGGACTGAAACAAGTTCCTCGTGCATGGTACTTTAAAATTGATCAGTACTCGGTTGATCATGGTTTTCAGCACAACCCTTCTGACAGTAATCCGTATGTCAAACACTCTGGTGATGATATGCTCTTTCTTGTTGTCTATGTTGATGACTTGATCATTACTCAAAATTCAGCACATTTGATTGCCGCAATCAAACAAGATTTGTGTCAAGCTTTTGACATGACAGATTTGGGGCTTCTCCATTACTGTTTGGGTATTGAGGTTTGGCAAAAAACTGATGGTATTTTTATCTCTCAATCTAAATATGCTCGAATTCTGCTTGACAAATTTCAAATGTAGGATTGCAAACCTGCCTCCACACCTATGGAGAAGGGGATGAAGTTGTCAACCACCTTTGATGCACCTTCGGTTGATGAAACGACATTCAAGCAAAACTAGTGGGCAGCCTCATCTATCTCACTGCCACTAGACCTGATCTCAGTTTTGCAGTGAGCTACATTTCTCGCTTCATGACAGCAGCAAAAGCTTGGGTTGCAGCAAAGCGAGTGCTGAGATATGTGAAGGGCACTTCAGATTTTGGCATTTTGTATGGCAGATGCAAGGAACCAAAGCTGATTGGTTATACAGACTTAGATTGAGCAGGTTTTGTGGATGATCGCAAATCCACTTTTGGGTATGTAATCAGTTTGGGTACAGGTGCTGTAACATAGACCAGCAAGAAGCAACAGGCAGTGGCTCTTTCCTCGACTGAAGCAGAGTATCGAGGAACAGTTAAGCCACCATGTGAGGCAGTTTGGCTCCGCAGGATGCTTTCTGGCATGCAAATGTTCACAAGCAGGTCCTTCTCCCTTGTACACTGATAATCAATGGGTGCTCAAACTGGCCAAAAATCCAGTCTTCCATGAACGCACCAAGCATGTCGAGCTTCATTGTTACTACATCCGCAAGCTGGTAGAAGACGGATCAGTTTAGCTACAATATGTTCCAACAGCGGATCAAACTATAGATATTCTCACCAAGTCTCTGAGCCCAGATAAATTTGTCAAATTCAAGGGGCAACTTGGTGTTGTTGACAGATTGACCATTAAGGGAGGGTGTTAGGATAATATTTAATATATCTCTATAGTTAATGGTCAATCATATATGTAATTTCCTATTAGGTAGAGGTTGTCTACAGCTGTAAGTAGCTGAAGTAGTTAGGCATATTAATGTTTTCAGTGCTCTGCCACTGCTTTATATTGTAATCCTTCTTTTTTGCTAAAGAAACTAAGAATTACCAGTTCACTTCATGAACACATAGATGAATGTGTTAATGCATGGTAGCTACGGTAAGATAAATGATTGAATGAGAGATAAATGAAGTCTCTCATTCAATCATTTATCCTATCGATTAAACCATTAAGAAAAACTTCAAGCTATTTTAATTGATGATTATTCCTCATGTATATCAATATCGATAATCATATCATGGCATATTGGTAATCAACGATAGTTATCTAATTAACCATCTATCCCGATCTATATCGGATGTGTTCTCGACAAGAGATTATCATATTGCTATCGGGTGGCATAGTAATGCACCGTTTAATGAATATAACCCTTAGTTAGTGATCGGTGTCGGTTAACATAGACACCGATTCACTTTGGTTAATTTGCAATGCCAAACGCCATCATTAATACCGACTGGCATATCGGTTAATATGTTAATATGTTACGTGAGTCCCGATTAATATCGGGTTGGTAAATATGTTATATGTTACATGAACTCCGATTAATATCGGGCTGACAAATATGTTTAACACCGGTTGATATTATATACCAAAGGGTGCGATCAAGTAGTGTCTTGATCGGTCATGTCCATAAGACATGACCGATCAAGGCACTGCTTGATCCTCCCCTCTCATATATATATATCATTTGGCATTTGAGAAAGAGGATATCGAAATCAATAAATACTCCTCTTACCTGCCAAACAAAGAAGATAGTCAGAATTATAATTAAGATAAAATACATAGATATATAAAGAATAAAATTAGAATACATCTTGCATATTGAATTGTAAATTGAACAAACATTTACAGAATGAACATTTAGATAGTAGCATGAATATTTAAGCTAATAAAAGTTTGTAAAATGAAATTTTGTTCCTATGTGTGTGGCATGTTGGTAAACTACTTAACTTCAAACCACCATAACGAGAGTAAATAAAAAGCATGAAATAGATAAAATAAGAACCGACACTACTTCCAGCCCCTTCACACTATTCTCCTACTGAAGCTTGTTCATATTACATATATTTGGAGGCTTACTACATATCAAAAAAAAACAAGCAAATAAACATAATAAAAGAAGACCAAATAATCACTCACGACTTCAAAAGATTGGCTTGACCTGAACTTAAATAGCAGAATTTATTGCATAAAATGCTCTTGTGGGAGATCATGCATAGGTGGAACAAGCGGATCTATTTAAATGAAAATATAAGACCACTGTGCTGACATTTGCCTAAACAAGTTAGGGAAGTCAGCTTTGGTGAAGCATTCTAATGTGACTGAGCACAATATTTGCATTGGAAATGCTGTCAGCGTTGCTAAGAAGGGTCACTTCTAGAAGCAGAATCTGGAGGAGGTGGTAGAAAGCATTGCTCAGAAGGGTCACTTCTAGAAGCAGAATCTGGAGGAGGTGGTAGAAATCGGAAAGCATCCAAACAACCTGAATTGGGACAAGTGGCTGGATCTTGATCAATCTTGGAGACTAATCATTATTTGGAACAACTACTTAACATCTACTTTCTAAAAGCTAGTTAACAAACTAATATATTATTTATCAAAACAATTAATTGACTAATCAAATTAGAATCTAATAAAATTTCTCCTCCAGTAAACATCTTAAGTACTTTAAAACAGTGATCTAAATCTTAGATCTCAATACACCTTTATCCTGAAGATGGATACTAGAATGTGATGTGAAACACCGATGCAATAAATATCTTGTTCAGTGACTTTTCCAGAAGCACTTTCGCATTAAATTATGGACCTTAGAAGCCTCAAATCTCTGGCAACATTAAGAATTTTATTTAAATGACAACTTAGTACATAAATTAGCTCCCTTCAAAACACAGTTTAACATAGCAGGCTTAACTTATTCATTCTTCATCCTTATTTTGCAAAATTTGCTTGGACATAAGAAAACAAAGAGAAACCAGCTTGCGTTTCTTTAATTATTTTCCTTTCATTGTGTAAGGTGAGCAAAGTTCAAACAGATTAGAACAAGCACAAGAAGATTGAATCCAAGAACATGCCCTTAGTTGCCAATTTCTTTTACTGCTCTTGCTATGAAAATATCATTGCATTGAAATCAATTATTTTGGCACATCAGGAATCCTAATGCAATGATATATAAAATCATGTGTGAACTGGAAAATATCCAAAAAGGTGGTGCTGCCTGATTCCTGAAAATGGCATTGCAGACAGGAACTGATTTAAAACCAGTTACTAAATTACATGTTGCCATGAATACTTTCAATCTAGGAAATAATATCTAATTCTATGCATTAAGGTTGTTACAAATCAGTTAAGAGAAGAATCAACAGCTCTAGCAAATCTATAAAACTAAAATATTTTCATCCCACATAGACAATTTATTATTAGTATGGCAAATCTATAAAGCTAAAAAAAATCATGGCATATAGACAGACTATTATTAATATGACAAATCAAATAGGTCTACAAAATACATAGATACATTTGATTATCTCCTACCCCAACCCCAACAAACATGTATGAAGAATATTATACAGTAACAACACAAGTGATGCTTAAAAAAGACTCCTGAAAGCAAGCAAAAATCCCAAAGTGCATAACTTGCAAAATAAACATGAGAATAAGGATTGCATGCAATCAAGCACAAGGATGTTGATAGTTCCACCTTAATGTTGTTTAATGAATCTACAATAATTATGCTGTCTTTTGAAACGGATCTGTCCACCTCAGATCTCAATACACCACGCAAGTTCTTCTCGGAAGGCATATCTGATGGACACGAAATAGTAATGTTCAGAATTACTCGAAATCTCTCAGATAAAGACCACTTTTTAGATGGTAATTATTACAATTCAACGTACAAATAGTTTTTAAAAGAGAATACTTTTGTTACCAAGGATATGATGCATCATAGCAAAGTAGATTCATATAAAGAAAAATATCATAATATAACTATAAAATGCACAAAGGCTACAAATATAGAATCCATTCCATGGATTTACTAATCTACAAATGATTCTTGAGCATCCTTAGATCTAAAGCATTTGAAGCGATTATCTCATGTATACACTTGGCCTTGCTCACTGAAGCTCTTCATCAACTCAAATAAAGTTTGACTAATTGAAGCATTTTGTATGCCAAGTTCTGGGGCAGTTTGTATTTGCTTAGCCTTAACCAAACAGCACTCATCCACATAAATGTGGACCTATAATTCCATGCTTATGAGGAGTGTACAGCATCTATTTTGGCAGCATATAACCTAAGTTCTCCTATGCTCTCCTCCTTCTCTGTTCTCCACTGTTTTTCTTTCCTCTTTAGTTTTCAGCGGTAAGAAGGATATATCATCCAGCTCACATGTCAAGGCATTGATTAGTTGGGAACAACTCCTCAGCATTTTGTAGTGCTTGAGCATAATGATATGGAGAAGAGCCTGAAATGTCCAAATTTTTCCCAGCTTTAATGTTCCTCTGTTATAAGACTGATTACTTTATCGTAATGCTTTTGGGTTTTAGTTTTAGAGTTCTTGATTTGAGGAGCTTCTTGTTCTTTTCTCTCAGTTTCTGTGTGGAACAAGAAGGTTCCGAGACTTAGCCTTCAAGACAATGTGTATGTGAGGACCTGGTGGCAAATGGTTCGTCCACTTCTATTTCCTGCAATTTAATTTTTTCATATTTCTCCCCATTCTCAGAATAAACCTTTTCGAAGCTATATATCCATATCATAGACTCTAAAGTTTGTGTCCTCTATATCAACTCAGATGGGTTCAGCAGTAATGTGCGGAGTTTGTTTTTTTCCTGCTAATTGGGGGCCATGCATTTCATTACCAAACTAAGGAAAATTTAATGTCATGATGACTGAGGGTAATGGAACCATTCAGAGATTGATAGAGGTTGTGCTAAAAGAGAAGTGCGTGTGCTTATTTCAGGCCTTGAATTGCAGGGCCTTTGGTGAATTATTTTATTGATTCAGGCAGAAAACAAAAACTTTCAAAGAGGTTCTCCCTGACTATCCTGAAGGCTTTCTTGCAACTAAATCTGAGTCAAAGGGCAAAAAAGGACAGAGGCGAAGCTCCTCAATTTGTGAAGAGTGGTGATAATTTGGAAGAAAAACTTATAACGTGTTCTAAGTAAAATCTAAAACAGTTGTATCAAAAAGGTGGCCCTCTGAACAATCTCAAAATGGATTTTGCATGGATATACTTGTGGCCAATAGGAGAAAATCATTTTCCAGTTCCACAGATACCATAATTCATTGGAATATTCAGTCCCTTTCCAGACCTTGCTCAGGGAGGCATTTAAGGAAGGGAGGGGCTCCTCTTATCTCATCTTCTACACTTAAAAGTTGAAACATAATGGAAATTATGTTGGCTTGCAATGCAATTAAGGCATCAAAGGAGTATGTGAGAATCAATGGAATAAGAGGCTAACAATGTCACGAATTCCTGAAGCTTAAAGAGATGATGAATAATATAAAAAACTAATATAATATTTTGGATCTCTGTGATGCATGCATGTTTGTATGACTTTTTCTGCATAAAGATGTGCAGTTATTTTTATTTACCAGCTCCAACGTCAAACTTATTGACCCATCATCAGGATAATCTGGTACAGGAATGGTAAATAAATTTTGTTATATGTCATGGCCAAGCCAAGATCAATCAGGCATATGAAACTCCACTTGGGAAAGCCCACTGGAAAATTTCTTTCCAATGACCTTAAATATTGTTCAAATTTTTCAAGTCTTTGAGCTTTGACCCTTTTCTCAAACTTGTAATGAAACTAGAATGAATAAGCTTGAAGTGAAACAAAACTACCACCAATAAAGTTTTCTCTAAAATATATTATACAATCATTACAAAATTGGATTTTTCTTGCTTTTACTGCTGTTCTGCTGGCTCCCTGCTACCTGGGTTAGGTTATGCCATGTAATAGTAAAGGCTCATACCAGTTATTTGTGATGAATACTAAGGATATGAAACTTCCTGCTCTATAATTCTGTTGTTGCAGTAGATATTTTTGAGCGTGCATTAATCATTTCACGTGCTGTTATGATTTTGTTTCTAAACCATGTTTAGTCATGACTAGGTGAGGACCCACAGATTTGAATAAGTCAATGACCTAGTTTCAGTGAGTCCGCAAGTTTCAGAAGACTCACAAGTCCAACTGTCAAACTCAGCCAGTTTTGCCAAAACAACCATAAAATTAATTCAAGCTTTTCAAAAAATGCTATTAAAATATCTTCTATATAATGTATATTCTTTCAAGTTATTGAGTTCTTTGGTGGGTCAAAGTGATAAAAACAGCTTGCCATGTTGTTGCCAAGTGGGTCTCAACAATATGATCTACCCAGATTTAAAAATAATTAGTTCAATGATGTAATGTCCTTTTTTAAATGCCCTAGTTTTTTGCCATAAAATCCTACTAGGGTTGAGAACATTAACTTAATTATATGATATTTGTAATTTATTTGGGAAATTCAACCATAGAGAAGCTAGAATAAAGTGACTTTATAGGGTGTCCAAGAGATCCTCTACCCTAGGGTGTCCAAGAGATCCTCTACCCTAGGCATAAGAGCGGATATACCATCCCTCTTGGCCCCATGTGGCCCATGCCATCCATATGAGGTGGTGTACCTAGTGAGTGTTGTTTTTAGAACAGACTGTTAAATATAGATAGAAAAAACAGAGAATCAAAACAATGAACACAAAGAATACCAAAATACCCTGGGAAAACCTCCCTCTTGGAGGTGAAAAACCCAGCAATAATCTCAGATCTTATTATGCAATAATCAGTAGGTATCTTTACAAATCTGCTTCAACACTTGAAGCACTTAGAACAGCAGTATATGCACAGATGAATCCAAACTAGGGCACAGCAATACAATGTCCTTATCTGCAATATGCTTCAATGCTGATCAAGACAGATCATAAACACCATTCGCTGATAATGAAGAAGTTTGCTGCCTCTGAATGGATTCGCTGTCCCTTGGAAGTGGTTCGCTGACTCTAAGGATAGTTCGCTGTCCTTGGGAGATGATTTGCTCACCTTAGGATATGATTCACTGAATGCTGCTGGAGGAGATCGCTGTGTAAGTGAATGTGTGTTATGCATGATGGATGCTTTGTATATATATGTGTCTTAGCCTTCCAATACACCCTAGGTCGACTTTCAAGGAGAGCAACATAATCTCTTAAATTTGGCACCCAATATAGGGTCAGCCCCACACGTTACAAATATTATATGTATCCCCCAATATAAGGTCAGCCCCACACGTTACGAGTTAACATGCACGTGCTAGGTCGGCCCTAGAACAGATCCGACCTAGCTATAACATCAACACTCCCTCTTAGCTAGGGAGGAGACCTTCTCAAGATCTGAGTCACATAGTGACAACCACCATGGCTACTCCCAGAGGGTGGGTCCATCATGGCTACACCCATGAATGGAAAACAAATGAGCACAAGTGCCCATCGCGCAATTGTGATGTCATCATCTCAACATGACGTTCACCATGGCTACTCCCAAAGGGTGAATAAACACAAGTGCCAAGTCATAGAGTCTCTCACATGGCATCCACCATACCTACTCGCAGAGGGTGGAACAAGGGCTTTCACCTCAAACTTCTCTCGCAGAGAAGAATGCGTTATGATACATCTCAAGGAATCACTGATGTTGAGACTCCCTCTCAACAAGGGCTTCATTCTCCACAACTCCAAGCTTGTCTCGAAAATGCGCAAACTTCACTTTAAAAAGGGGCTTGGTGAGAATGTCAGTCGTTTGCTCCTCAGTGCAAATGTATCTCAACTGAACAGCATTCCTTTGTACCATATCTCGGATGTAGTGGTACTGAATCTCAACATGTTTTGATCTGTCATGGAACACTGGATTAACCGAAAGCTTCACACAGCTTTGGTTATCACAATGAATGGTAGTAGGCTCCAACGATTGTCCAAACAATCCTGCAAGGAGCTTCCGAAGCCACACTACTTCGCGAGTTTCCACACATGCTACAATGTATTTTGCCTTTGCGGTGCTTAGTGCCACTGAAGACTGCTTCCTGCTACACCAGGAAATCATAGCAGAACCCAAACTAAAGCAACAACCAGAGGTGCTTTTCCGATCAGTAACACTTCCTGCCCAATCAAAATCAGTGAAGCCTTCTAAACTCAGGTTCACACTGAAAGAGTATTTCAAGCCATATCCAACTGTGCCACGCAAGTATCTCAAGATATGCTTGGCTGCAACTAGATGTATCTGTCTCGGTTCACACATGAACTGACTAAGTGCACTCACAGCATAGCAAATATCCGGTCTAGTGTTAACTAGATACATCAAGGATCCAATCAGTTGTTTGTACATAGTAGGATCCACAAGATCTGAACTAGCTGCAGCTTCCCTCAATTTCTTCAAGTTAGTTTCCATAGGAGTAGGCATAGACTTGCAATCTAACAATCCAAACCTCTTCAAGATATCAATGGTGTATTTGCCTTGACTTAGGATAATCTCATTAGGCCTTTGCCATACTTCCAAACCTAGAAAGAAGTGCATGAGTCCTAAGTCTTTCATCTCAAATTCTGAATTCAACTCCTTCTTGCACCTATGGATGAGATGATCTTCCCCTATAACAAATAGGTCATCAACATATAGTACCAAGATCAACATGTCACCATTGAATACCTTGAAATAAAGGTTCGAATCAGCATCATTCTTGCAGAAGCCCAAGCCTATCATGTATCTATCAATTTTTTCATACCATGCACGAGGAGCCTGCTTAAGGCCATATAAAGCTTTCTTCAATTTGCATACATGAGACTCTTTGCCATGAATCACGAAACCCTCAAGTTGCTCGATGTAGACCTCTTCCTCAATCACACCATTGAGAAAAGTTGTCTTCACATCCATCTGATGTAGCTTCCATCCCTTAGCTGCTACAATGGCAACGATGGTCTTGATGGAAGTATATCGAGCAACTGGAGCAAATGTTTCTTCACAATCTATCCCTTCTTTCTAAGAGAAACCACGAGCCACGAATCTAGCCTTGTATTTCTCAATGCTTCCATCAGCTGCATGCTTGATCTTGAATAGCCATTTGGAAGGTACAACTAACTTACCCTTAGGTCTTGGCACAATATCCCAAACATCATTCTTAAGGATAGATTGATATTCTTCATCCATAGCATCTTTCCATACTTGCTAATTTGAGGCTTCCTCAACATTGGAAGGTTCAATCTCAATAAGATTACACATCAATGCAACATAGCTAGAGAATTTATGAGGTCTTTTACTTTCTTTGAATGTACCTCTAGGAGTCGCGAACTGTTATGCCTCCTACATAGTGTTCCTTGCCCAAAGAGGTTTCTTCCGAGTTACAACAATATCTCTAGGCCCATAAATAGGATCCAAAGGTTCAGTTGGATCATCATCTGCAACAAGTTCGGTAGACTCCCTCTGAATCTCAAGAGCATGATCAGTGTCCATGTCTTGAGGATTCTCATGAACTTCATCATCTACCTCCATGCATGAACTTTTGGATTTGTTGAATGCAACATCTTCCTCAAATGTAACATCTCTACTAACCTCAATATACTTATGTGCTGGAATGTAGATTTTGTAGGCTTTGGAGGTTTCATTGTAGCCCACAAATATTCCTCTTTTGCCAGAAGGTTCCAACTTGGTTCTCTTATCTTTGGGCACATGTACATATATTGGACATCCAAATATCCTCAAGTGACTGATATTAGGCTTGATCCCTAAAAAGGCTTCTTCTAGGGTCATATCCTACAAAATCCAATGAGGGCATCTATTTTGAATGTACACAGTTGTTCTAGAGGCTTCAACCCATAGGAAGGTTTGCAGATCCTGATCATGGATCATAGTTTTTGCAACTTCAACAATAGATCTATTCTTTCTTTCTGCAACCCGATTTTGTTGTGGGTTGTAGGAAACACAAAACTCCCTCTTAATTCCTGCCTCAACACATAAATCATGAAAGCTACCCGAGGTGTATTCACCTCCATTGTCAGACCATAAAACTTTAATTCTATTCCCAGATAAGTTTTCAGCTAAAGCCTTAAATTCTTTGAATCTGCCTAGGACTTCACTAGATTCTTTAGACTTTAAGAAATAAATCCAAGTCTTCCTAGAGTAGTCATCTATGATGATTACATAATACAAGAAACCACTTGGAGATGCAATAGACATGGGTCCACATAAATCAGAATGTACAAGAGCTAATTTTTCCTTGGACCTACTTTCACTTTTATGAAATGGACTCTTAGTGTTTTTGCCCATAGCACAACCCTTACATATATCATCATGAATGTGACTAAGTTTAGGCATGCCTTTAACCATCTTCTCCAAGGTTGGAAGAGCCTGACAGTGTAGGTGACCAAGTATTCTATGCCACAGTTCGCTTGAGCTGGAAATGATATGTAGAAGAGCTTGAACCGGTTGAATGGAAAGCTTATACAGGCTGTCATACCGATTCCCAATCACACGAGCAGATTTAATGTTGGACTTCTTTGGCCATGAAAGAACTCTTCCCTCAGAGAATGCCACTTGATAACCTTTATCCTCCAAAGCTGAAATGGAGATAAGGTTCCTCCTAATCCCTAGTACAAACAAAATATCGTTGGGAGGAAGAAAGATTCCAGAATCAAGGTTGAGGGAAGTTGCACCAAAACCCTTCACAGAACAGCGTCCATCATCTCCAATAATCACTTGGAGATTAGACCCCCTCTCCACCAAATCTGAAAGATGCTCCCAATAACCGGTGATGTGTCTTGAGGCACCACATTCAATCAGCCAGTTATCACTGTCCGTGGGAACATTGCTTGACAAAGCTGAAATGAAGAGGAAGTCGTTAGAGTTGTCTTTTGCTTCTTTCTGATTTGAAACTTCATTAATGTTCCCCCCTTGATGCTTCAGCCTTCACAGACAATCTCTTGCGAAGTGACCAAACTTGTCACATCTAAAGCACTGAATTTGGGATAGATCTTTCTTCTTCTTCTTTGAATCAAGACCAGATTCTGATCTTTGATCTCTATGCCTCTTGAAGTTGTCTTTCTTCCAATTACCTCCGTTCTTCCAATTACCTCCTTTCTTCTTGACAGACTAGGTAGCAAGAACATGAGAGTCTTCACCATGAGAGCTTTTCATGATTCCTCTTGCAGCCAGTCTTGATTCCTCTTGGATGCAATCAGCACGGAAGCGGACAAACTTGGGAAATTTGAATCTCCCACTTGTGCCTTGGATAAATGGCTCCCAAGAGTGAGGAAGACCATTTAATGCAAGCATGACAAGAACCTTGTCCACAACTTCATCTCCAATGGCACTGAGTTGATCTCTTAAATCTGAAATCTTCATGAAGTAGGTGATGACTAATTCTCCCTTTGCCATCTTGACTTGATGAAGTTGCTGCCTCAATGCAAGTGCTCTACTTGTGTTGTTGATCTCATACATCCCTTCCAATGCCTTGAACATATCTCTGGCTGAAGACATCTTGGAGATGATAGGAACAAGATGATCCTTCATGGAGTCAATCAGAATTTTCTTGGCTTTGACAGCATTCGTCTTGAACTGAAGTAATTCATCTTTATCTTCAGGCGCAGGCTGTTCCTTTCCTTGCACAAACTCTAGAAGATCATTTTCTTTGAGGGTGACAAGAATTTTGAATTTCCATGAAGTGAAATTTGAAGCTCCTTCAAGTTTGTCCTCAACTTTCAGACCGTACACCATCTTGAATGTTGGAAAATGGCGTGAAGAGGATGAAGTAGGAGCGCTGCTAACACAAGGTCTGATCACAACTAAGTCAACCTTAGCTCTGATACCATGTTGTTTTTAGATCAGACTGTTAAATATAGATAGCAATAACAGAGAATCAAAACAATGAACACAAAGAACACCAAAATACCCTGGGAAAACCTCCCTCTTGGAGGTGAAAAACCCAGCAATAATCTCAGATCTTATTATGCAATAATCAGTAGGTATCTTTACAAATCTGCTTCAACACTTGAAGCACTTAGAACAGCAGTATATGCAAAGATGAATCCAAACTAGGGCACAGCAGTACAATGTACTTATCTGCAATATGCTTCAATGCTGATCAAGATGGATCATAAACACCATTCACTGATTATGGAGAAGTTTGCTGCCTCTGAATGGATTCGCTGTCCCTTGGAAGTGGTTTGCTGACTCTAAGGATAGTTTGCTGTCCTTGGGAGATGATTCGCTGACCTTAGGATATGATTCGCTTAATGCTGCTGGAGGAGATCGCTGTGTAAGTGAATGTGTGTTATGCATGATGGATGATTTGTATATATATGTGTCTTAGCCTTCCAATACACCCTAGGTCAGCTTTCAAGGAGAGCAACATAATCTCTTGAATTTGGCGCCCAATATAGGGTCAGCCCCACACGTTACAAATATTATATTTATCCCCTAATATAGGGTCAGCCCCACACGTTACAAGTTACATTGATTTTATTGCATATAAGAGGTGACTAAGGCCAACGGCCAATTAGTCACATGCACGTGCTAGGTCGGCCCTAGAAGGGATCCGACCTAGCTATAACATCAACAGTGAGGTGTCTTATACCCGTTCCCCCTTCATCTTGCCATCCATCTCTCACTTCTTATGATTGGACTTCTTGGTGTATTAACTCACCATGATAGAGGGATGAGGCGTATTCACAATAGGGTGCACTAGAAGCCCATCTCTTCTGAGCCCGAAGGCGGTACCCCTTGTACCCCCTTGGCCTCGTGGGACCATTCGATCACCACCATGAGGTGGCATACCTAGAAGAGTACCCCATTGCCATTCCCCTCCTTGTAATCCCTCATTGCCCCTATCATGGCTGAATATTACAATCAAGCAGGATATATAATGAATCCTAAGCAATCATAAACATATAGCATAAAAAAAAGTCAGATATATATTATAAACAGTTATAAACAACAGCATATTATTAATCATCAATGAGCAGATAATATTCATCATGCTGTGCATAAAGAACTCATGCCCAAACCCACAAGTATATTAGAACTACTGTAGATTTAATTATTAATATTAATTTAGGTCTGCTCCTAAATCTGTTCTTAATGCCTTACATATTTTATTCCGCCTTTCTTCATGCCCTTCCTTTAAATGATCTCTCCTTTATACTTTATTGGTGGAAGAGTCACCACCTTTCATAGGAATTTGAGGCACCATCTTCCATAACAATTAAGATGCCACTTTTCATTGCTGCTTTGACAATAATATATTATTCTCCAAATTGATCTCCCTTCCCTCTCTTCCTCAAATGAACCTGTTTCCCTTTATACCTTCCCATGTGAGGGAGAGCTCACATCTCTTCATCGTGCCTACCTTGGCAAAACACACAAACTTTCACAATTAGCACCCTTTGAAATAGTACAACCCTTCATAATTCTTGCCCTTTCAAAGAGACACAACCTTATCTACTTCCCATTCATTTCTTCTCTCCTCCTTATCCTTTTTCAAATGATCTCTTCTCCCTCTTAGATCCCATGTTTCCTTTATGTCTAATGTGTTTTAGAAACATGTTTACTCCATGTGTATTCGATATATGCTTTGTGCTTCAAGTATTTATGTGTTTGCCCCATGTTGCTCATGTTTTTAGCATGACTGTTTCATGGTGTGTGCGCCTTCCTAACGTATGCCTTATGTCTTGACTATGTTACCTTGAGTTTTTGGGACAAGGACGGCAGGGGACGGGGGTACGCATTTCTGGAACGATGATTTTTTTTTGCCAATTTTGGGGAAGACTATATAAAAATAGGGAAAATTAAAATATATAGGGAAATTCAAAATATTCATATGAAAACATGGATAAAGCATGCACATATACATTATAGAACCTTAACATATAAGAACTAGCAGAATTCTTATGCCAAATTTGTGTCAAATTGAGAGTCAAAGTCAAATTGCTTATAGAATTCATTGTCAAAATTCACTATCAATATGCAAAATTTATGGGGACGTCCCCTAGGAGTCCCCGCAATGGGGACGCCTGAACAAAAAACCAGGGACGCGAACCCGGGTAACGTAGTGTCTTGAATATGCTTCGCATCATGTTTTATGTGTTTTCAACAAGTTTGTTCCATGTGCGTTTCCAAAGCCATTTTATATTGGGAATCATCTTGATCACTCTATGATCATTGCTTGAGGACAAGCAATCTTCGTTGGGGCAGACTATAATGCCCCCATTTTGAAATATGATTTCATTATAAATAATAATAACAATAAATTAAAATATAATATAATATAATTAAAATGTAATTAAGTTAATGAATGATCAAAAGGCATGGAATGAAGAGTTGTGACTACGGTTGAATTTCCCCAAATAGATTAGAGATATCTTATGATTAAATTGATGTTTCCAACATAGTAGGAAAGATCTATGCTTTTGATGTTCCTAATTAAGAAAGTCTATTTCATGAAATTTGTTACAAATGGTCTCTAACCTGTTTGCAGAGTCTCAATCAGGTAAAAGATATCATGTCCCCATTTTGAAATAGGATTTAATAATAAATAATAACAGATATAAAATAATAAAAATATAATATAATATAATTACAATGTAATTAAATTAATGAATGGTCAAAAAGCATGGAAAGAAGAGTTGTGACTCTTTCAAACATAAGATATAAGCGGGAGAAGAGATCATTTGAAAAAGGATAAGGAGGGAAGAAATGAATGCACGTGAAGCATGTGAATCGAGGAAGGATTAATGGAGGAAGAAAGGAATGTGAAGTAGATAAGGTTGTGTTTCTTTCAAAGCGCAAGATTTATGAAGGGTTGTACTATTTCAAAGGGTGCTAAATGTGAAAGATTGTGTCTCTTGCCAAGGGGCAGGCATGATGAACAGATGTGAAGTCTCCCTCACATGGGAAGGTATAAAGGGAAGAAAGTTTGTTTGAGGAAGAGAGGGAAGGGAGATTCATTTGGAGAATAATATATTATTCTCAAAAGCAGCAATGAAAAGTGGTGACTTAATTGTTATGGAAGGTGATGCCTAAATTCCTATGAAAGGTGGTGACTCTTCCACCAATAAAGTATAAAGGAGACACTTAAAGGAAGGGCATGAGGAAAGGGGGAATAAAATATATAAGGCATTAAGAGCAGATTTAGGAGCAGGCTTGAATCATATAATGAAATCACAGATTGAATATTAATAATTAAATCTACAGCAATTCGAATATACTTGTGGGTTTGGGTATGAGTTCTTTATGCAGAGCATGATGAATATTATCTGCTCATTGATGATTATTAATATGCTGTTGTTTATAACTGTTTATAATATATATCTGACTGTTTAAAACTATTTATAATATGTTGTATGTTTATGACTGCTTAGGATTCATTATATATCCTGCTTGATTGTTATATTCAGCCATGATAGGGGTAATGAAGCATTACAAGAAGGGGGACGGCGATGTGGTACTCTTCTAGGTACGCCACCACATGGTGGTGACAAAATGGTCCCATGGGGCCAAGGAGGGGAATGGCAAATTTTTCACAAAACTTGGCAAGTCTTTGGCAAAAACTCGGCTGCATAAAAAAAAGAGGCCCAAATGTGTCAAAAATTATTTAATTTTTTTTTTCTTCAAGTCAGTCTTATTCTCTTCATCAGAATATATACATGAAATATAACATTTAAGTATAAGAATTGAAATGTGACATACTTTAAGGTATATTTCATGTATATATTAGCAAGATGTTTGAGAGTGGTTTTAGATCTCTAGGAGTTATAATACAAATTATAGGTTTTAGAAGATCTTATAAATTTTCAAACTTAATCAAATTTTAGTAATCAGTAGGCTCCTATCAGCATTCTCTCGCTCTCTCTAGCTCACTCACTTTATCTGCCCCAAATTCTAGACCTATCTATCCCCCTATCACTCTTCATCTATCCCCTCTCTCTACCGCTCTCTATCCCACTCTCTCCTCTCTCCCTCAAGATCTAGACCTATCTCTCTACCTCTCTATCACTCACCCTTAGATCCCCATGAGGGGTGCTATCCTCAACCTCATTTTGGCAAAGTGGAGGAGCCACATTGGACTCATAAGACTAGAACCTCTAGTTCTACCTCTCACCTAATTTTCACTAGAGCTGGGAAGAGGAAGATGTAAAATGTTTAAAAAGTATTTACTTTTAGTTTAACAAAAACAATTTTCTATTTTCATTTTGTTTCAGATTATCAGCCATCAGCATTCCACATGAGGATGCCATTTTGTACCCAATTTGCATTTAAATCAATCAAATATAACTAGATTATCTTGTTTCTTTGATGTACTCATTTATTGGCTCATTGGATGCATCTCCTCATTGAATTTTACAAAAAAAAATGCATTTCTAATGAAATTTAAGCAATTTTTTTAGTTGCTGAGTTTTTAGCCAAGTTTTCGCCAAGTTTTTGCCAAGTCGCATTTTCGGGCCTTGCCAAGTTTTTGCCGAGTCCGAGTTTTTCAACTATGCTCATAGATATACTACATGTACCAAGTTTGGCAAGAAACTCTATGTCTCTTTTGATTGAAAGGGTGTACATTTAACTATAGGTGATTTCATGCTTGCAAAAGGAATGCAACCAGTACTCTGTATAGACTAGATGCATAAACTTTATCTGGTTGTGCTTCCTACATCTAAATCAAGGATTAGGTGGCGTTTGCAATTAGGTCATTTGAGTGAAAAAAAATTAAAAAATGGATAGTCTTTTTATTGTTTTGATAATTCAGACTTTTGCAAGCATTGTGTGCTAGGAAAGCATAACACAATGCAATTTAACTCTAGAATTACTCGAGCAAAAGAGACTTTAGAGGTGATACACAGCAATGTGTTTGGTCTTGTGGCTATTTCATTCATTAGTAACTCTATACTATTTGTCATTCACTGATGATAATAATATACTTCGACATATTTTCCCAGGATCAAATCTGAGGTGTTTCTCAAGTTTAAGGAGTTCAAAGCTTGGCAGAGAATTAGACCAGCAGGAAAATAAGAGTGTTTAGAACAGATGGAGGTGAATTATGCTCGAAAGAGTTTAATGTACCCTGCAAACAAGTTAGGATTACGATGCAAAGGACTACCCAATATATATTGCAGTAGAAGAGGTCACAGAAGGCTAAACAAAACCATGTTTGATCAAGCTAAGAGTATGTTTAGTAGCACAAGCCTGGGATAGAAGTTTTGGGCAGGGGCAATGAGCACTACATGTTACTTGAAGAAAGGTCTCCTACTTGTATAATAACAAACAAGACACCATATGAAGCATGGACAAGAAGAAAACTAGTAATAACACACTTACCGATATTTGGTTGTGAGGCATTTGTTTAGGTGCCTAAGGAGCGGCAATCCAAGTTAAAATCCCAAAGCTAAAAGGTGTATTTTCATTGGTTATGGAAAAAATATCAAAGGCTGCAAGGTTTGGAACCTAGAAACCTTGAAAATTTTCTACTCAAAAGATGGTACATTCAAGGAACTTGGTGTACTGCCTGAAACTGAATAGCCGAAGGAAAACGAAAGAGAGAAGACACATTTGACACAAAGATAGAGCAATAAGGTGCATCTAAAATTAACAGCAAAGTGGACGTGGCAATTTGGGAGATGAAGACGAAAGCAAATCTGGCAATTACTTTGAAGATGGATAGGGTGCAGATGTGGCAGAAAATTCTTCAACGCAAACTATGAAAAGATCTAGTGGAGATCAACTAAAATGTATGGTCCAACAAATTTTTGTTGCACCTTTTCTCTAACTTGTACTAATGGTGAACCAAGTTCTATGAAAAAGGCTCTCACTTCTTGATGAAGGGCACTCCCCTTACACACCAAAACACATGCTCTGATACCACTTATGAAGGATACTACACCGAATAACAACTACACAGAAATTGCAAGAAGAAAATACTTCCTTCTACTACTTCAAATGGAAATGGAAATACAATTTAAACACTTACAAAATATCAGCCACTTAGGCTTTACAATCTGCAAGCTGGAGCTACAAGCTTTGTTTCTTAAACTCTGTTATGAATGATGAAACAACTAGCCCAAAACCCAATTTATGGTACTCTTGTGCCCCTTGGAAATCCCATGGCCCCTCTTGATGAACAACACTTGGCCACTCTTGTGCCCCTTGGAAATCCCAGGAGTCTCTTGAAAAATCCAAAGTAGGCACCTAAGGAGGTGACTTACCCCATTCTTCTTTACAACCACCAAGACATGTGTATGCATGACTCTTCCACTTCCTCATCTGGACACCACGGTCAGAGATTTTATTATTTTGCCTTACAATTAATGCTAACATGTGTCCACTCATGGAAATTATATTTTCCATTAGATATAGGCCACAAGTATTGAATTATTTTATCACCCTATGTCCCCTTAAACACTTTCCAAGGTACATGGACACCTATAATAGCTTGCATTTAATTTTATTTACCTAAGCTTCCCAAAAAATTAAAATAACATTATTTTTGGATGATGCAAGATTTCTCTACACCCATGGATGCTCCTACATCACTTCCAAAGAGAAAATCTTGGAGGACTGCCATGGATGAGGAGATCACAGCACTAAAATAGAGTAAGACTTGAAATTTCATTGATCTACCTAAGGATAGAAAACCCATTGATTGCAAGAGGGTGTTTAAGAAGAAGTCCAAAGCAGATGGATCACTTGAGTTGTACAATGTCCAGTTGGTGTCAAAGGGTTATTCCCACATTAAGGAAAACGACTTCAATGAGATATTTTCCGTTGTTGCTAAGTTGAGTTCCAATAGAATGGCGTTATCTAATGTTGTGGCTACTAATTTGGAGATTGGGTAGATGGATGTCAAGATAGCATTCTTGCATGGAGACATAGAGGTGGTTATTTTTATGGAAATGCCCGAAGGATATAAGATGAAAGGTAAAGATAAATTGGTTTGTAAGCTATAGATCTCTATATGGGTTAAAATAGTCGCTATGGATGTGGAACCAAAACTTTGAAACATGTGCCAGAATTGATTTTAGAAGTGATGTCCATCATTGTGTATACTTCAGCAATGTAAATGATCAAATTTTGATTATTGTTTTATATGTTGATCATATGCTTATCATTAATATGAAAGACTTAGGAGTTACCAAACATATTCTTGAAATGGAGGAATATGGAGATGTAAATAAAAAGAAACTATAAACCAAAGGAAGTATCTTGAGACACTCTTGCTAAGGTTTGAAATACAAGAGACTAAGCTGGTATGTTCACCTCTACTTGTTGGCACGACGCTAAGTATGGAAAAATGTCATAAAACTATAGACAATTGCATGAGGAGGGTTCCTCATGCAAGTGCAGTAGGAAGTCTCATGCATATGATGGTTTGCACAAGACCAAACGTTGCCCCAACATTGGGAGTTCTAAGCAAGTTCACAACATAGCCAAGTAAAGTACACTGGATACATGCAAAAAGAGTACTTAGGCACTTGAAGGGAACTCAAGACAATTGCTTAATTTATCATGGTACTAATGATATGGGTTGAATAGGCCCATTAATGGGTCTTCTCGGGTTAGTCCAACAATCACGGAACCCAATTTGGTTGTTTGGAAAGCTCCAGAGGCTGGTTGGATCGAAGTGAACTTTGATGGCGCCTCAAAGGGCAATCCTGGCCCTTCTAGTGCTAGTTGGGTGGCTCGGGATTGCAGGGGTGATCTTGTGGCATTTAGGGCTCAAAGGTTGGCAAATGGCACCAATAACAAGGCGAAGACTCGAGCAGCTTTGGAGGGTATTCGTTTGGCCAAAAAATTGGCAGTTGATTGTTTGCACCTAGAAGGTGATTCGCAAGTCATTGTAAATGCTATTTCTAAAGGAGAGGCCCCCTCTTGGAAATTAAATAAGTTTATTTGGGCCACACAGGGGGAGTTGTTAAAAAAAATTAAAAATCATATTTCCCACGTTCGACATGAAGGCAATTCTACTGCCGATATTCTCTCCAATGTGGAAGTATCATTGGATGGTGTGGGTGGCAAAGGGATGTACAAGGACTTACAGGAAATGAGTTGGGTATCAGAGGACGGGTACAATCTCATGCGCGAGCATTTAAGGATGATATGACGGGGGAGGCGGTTGTGGTTTTAAGGCAAGATTTCTTGCCATTTTCAATGCCTTTCCAATGAAACTATGTTTGGTGAGCAGGGAGCAAGGGGAGAGCTGCATTATGGAAGCGAATTTCACTCTGCATTCCACAAAGCAGCAGCTCGCCTTCTTTGGGAAGGTCACTAAGAAGCGCCTAGGCGAAGTGTTCAAATTTAATGATTCAATGTTTAAGCAAATTTTAGATGTTTTGTTTGGTAAAGAATATATGGCATCAAAATTTCGCTACCAAACAAATGTGGATTTGGTGTCAAAGTTGGTAGCATGGGGACTGGAGTGGGTTTTGAAAGAAGATTTGATGTGGGTTGTTAAAGCATGTGTTCCGAAGCAGCTCACTTGTGGGCTCATGTCCATTTTGGCAAGAGCGGAGGCGAGTAAGGGTTTACACCTTCGATTTGGTGAGGGGATCCTTCCGGAAAAGGGCGACATTGAATTCTGCCCATTCATTCTATGGAACGATGGCTCGGACAAGGAGGAAGCTCAAGTCGACTAGTAAATGTTGAAAGATTATGTCTGTGAGCATGAAGTGGAGCTGAGGATGGCCAGGGAGACCAAATGACCAAAAAAAGACAAAGATACGCGCTTTGGCCCTAGAGATTATTGGGAAAATAGTCCCAGCAAAGGAAAAAAGGCATGGGTTGGGTAGTTATAGATGTTTACAAAGGTGGGGGGGTCGGCCTCAAAGGCCTATTTTGATACTCGATTATGATGGACTGTTATGTATTTTCTAGTCTTTCTTCCATACTCTGATAGGGTTGGATAGTGGATAGCAATGGTGGCGGACTTACAGGGAAAGACCTTTATATTTTTTAATATTTACAAACTTTTTAATTAATAAAAAAAATATTATCACCGATCAAAAAAAATGTTATGCGTTGAATAATGAGTGTACAAGGATTTGTTGATTCAGATTGGGCTAAAGATCTTGACAACCAAAGGTCTACAAGTGGGTATCTGTTTATTTTATTTGGTACAACAATAAGTTGGAGGAGCAAGAGGCAACAAATAGTTGCTTTGTCAACTATTGAAGCAGAATATATGCCCACAATTGATGTCTGTAAGAAAACGGTATGGTCGAAGAGGTTAAGTAATAGTTTTGGTTTTAAAAGTTAAATAATATTCAAATGCAATTCACAAAGTGCAATTTGTTTGCCTAAGAAGCTTATTTACCATGCAAGAACAAAATAAATTGATATGCAATGTGATTTTGTGAGGGAATTGATTGAGAACTTAAAAATCCAATTGGAGAAAATTAATACTCAAAAAACCATTGTAGACTCTTTGAAGAAAACTATAAGTACTACAAAGCTCATACAGTGTAGAGATGAAATAGGTTTGTCCCATTCTCAAGCATAATGTTAATCTCTTAGGTTGTAATATTGCACTATCTCCTACATGAGTTATTAAATACTGTGGTACAATTGGCATGGTGATTGACATATGAGAATGATGTTGCAGGTGTTGCAACACATCATATATGTTGTTTCACACATGATGATGACATGGCAGCAACCACAAGGTATTTGGAAGAAGAACTTGCAACCACATATGAGCTAAGTGTTTGTTGGAGCATGATCAATGATGCAAAAGCACAAGTGGCGAAACCACTGAACATGCAGCAATATCTAGCGACAAGGTAATGTCTTGGAAGATAGCACTAGATACCACAAGCAGTCACGAGCAATGTTATTTTGGTGTGAGCTACTACAAGCAAGGAGCTAATAGTGATGGTTACGCTAGTGACATGTATATGTATCAACAATCTACAGCTATTAATTCATAGTGTACAGCAATGGCACAATCCCCATGGAGGCCTAATACTTGACTTTTTATGAGGTATGCTAACGTCATATGTTGTTGGATTATAGTTACACGACGCTTGGTATTCCACGAGTTGGTTGAATAGTTGGATGGTTTGTTTTCCCATATATATTTATATGTATGTGCTATGTCACAAGGTTCAAGTTCAAGTCCGTTTTCGGCTCCAATAAAATTTGAATTAAGTTCGACAAGGAAAAAAAAATTGTGACTAAATTCGCCTTATATAAATTTGATTTTTCTAAAATATAAGTAATAAATCTATAGAAATAAAATAATATCATATTAAATTTGAATACATTATAATAAATTTAGAAACATTATAATATATATATCTATATATATATTAATTGTGCCACTTTAAAACACACACATATATATTTGAATAATATATTATATATGTTGAGCCCGAACGGGTAGCTTAGCCCGAACGGGTAGCTGAGTTGGATTGGGCGGTAGGTTTGCTCCCCATCGGTCTCAGGTTCAACTCTCTTCCCGAATTTAAGAGGGGGGACTACTTGAAGGTTATGGATCCTAACCCCAGGGACTAGTCTCGCCTCATTCGCTGGCTAGGTCGCAGGGATACCCTTGGTATTACAAATTCACACATGTACACGATTGTGTGCGCGTGTGTCAATTTGTAAGGCTTTAACATGTTAGACTTTTTAACACCATATATTAAATTTGTTGGAATTTTTAACATATATATATTAAATATGCCCAGACCCTACTTGACGGAATTGCTTTGCTCGCAAAACTGTTGATTTTACCACAGGGATCGATTCTTTATTTTATTGTTGCATATGGGTGCCCATCTACATATCGTCCATTAATTGATTGTATGTGTTCATCACTTCAATTATATATATTGGTTGTATCCCTTCACTAAGGGTCACCACTATTAGCCCAATAATTATATTATATTATAATATAACTATATTATTATATTATAATAATATAATATAATCTCAATAATAATAATGATATTATTTATATAATTATTATATCATAATAATTATATTATCACAAATATTATCCCAATAAAATATAATAATTATATTATCAATGCCTATCAATATAATTATTATATCACAATAATTATCACAACCTTAATGTTATCTATGTCGGCCTGTAGGAATCTGCTCAACACTCCATCTTAGCCGATTAGACCGATTAGGCCACTTACACATTTGTCTTCCTCAAACTGGAAGTGATAACCGACGTTGCCAATCTTCAACAAAAACAACCTTACTTGTTTATGCTATGCAGCTCCACCTATGTGCGACGTGGGCCTTGCCTTAGTTTGGAATAACGAACAGCAAAAATTCATAAGTATTCATCTCGATCTCCCACATCCCTACCAGAAATCCTCTCTGCTTGTGCTTGTGCTTACTTGAACCAGTCATGCTTCGATGGGATTTCTCTATCTATGTTTTAACATGAGCAATAAAAAAAACGTTTTCTAAATAAATTTTATTAAAAAATCCTATGCCCTATACACACTTGAATATAAGGTAAATTTCAAGAAATTTTTAAATCATGTTATATAAGTCCACCAAAATTCGGTGAACACTATGACTTAGTGTATATGTATATGCAAATGTACATGTATATATGTATGTTTGTATTTATATATATATATATATATATATACATATATGTATGTATATACATATATGTATGTATATACATATATGTATGTATATACATATATGTATGTATATACATATATGTATGTATATACATATATGTATGTATATACATACATATCATGCTGAGTGAAATTGAGGCTGCTCCTATTGAAGCAATTGCTATGGTGTGTCTCTTAAGTTATTTAAAAAGAATTGAGCAAATGAAAGAAGGTAGATGGCCTAGTGTTGTTTTCAATGGCATATTGTACAAAAGAAAGAAGACTTGGATGCAACAAAACAACATATGGGTGAGTAATTGGAATACATACTTGAATACATGCCCCACAACTAATAAAGTGATAAAGGTTTTTGTTATGGATAATTTCTACAAGCATATTTGGGGTAAAGGGCAAGGGAGAAAGAAGAATTGTTATATCAATGAGTTCAATTCCACTTTTGACCATCATCAAAAAGCATATATAGGGGGTAATATTTCGTGGAAAACCAAATTCTTATTGCTCGGTTAAGAACTAACTCGCATCAACTCTATTGTGAAACTGGGCATTGGAAAAGGCCAAAAGAAGCTTGGGAAGGAAGAGTATGTATGTTTTGCAATTCCAAGAACATGGAAATAGAAAAGCATTTCATTTTAGAGTGTGATGCCTTCAAGGACAGCAGGGGCAAGTATGTGCATATCTTGACAGCTGGCTCCTGGAATAATTTATTCAGTGAGGGGACCATTGAGAAGTTGGGGGCGCTCATCATCACCTTGCATAGGAAAATGATGGGATTGCAAAAGTCGCTTTAATTACACAGTCTATCCCATTGGCTATATTTAGCCTCCTGAATGTTAAAATCTTCTTCTTCTTATGCATATACACATAAATACATATATATGTACATACATACATGTGTGTATGTATAAAGTGTCTGTGAAACTCATTCTAATAGACATTAGACATCTGTCCATTGTTAGTGAATAAACGCATGGGAGATTGCAAAATAAGGGTATGTTATCGATCAAAACATTGTAAAAGGTGTTGCAAAGACATTTTAATTCTAAATGATACAATTGTGAATGTTTTTTGGTGGTGGGTTTTCTCACACAAGAGTTTTCCACATAAAAATCTCCGTGTCTTGTGTAATCTTATGGGTAATACTGTTCCATTAGTTTCCTATGTATTGATATTTAGATTTGATACATGCTGTTGACTGTTAACAAAATCCATAATCTTAAGAATTCGTTATTTCAGTCTATTGATCAACAGCAACAAGGGTGAAAATCCCCAACCCATCATTCATATTTTACGACAGTTATATATAAAATTACACAAATATAGATAACAGCCAACAGTAACCCGCTGTGGCCAAGTGGAGTGAGCTTAAATGGTAATAACCGGAGCTCTTCTGGCGGAGCCCTAGGTTATCCTCTAGAAGACATGTTCAATGCTGAAAATGAGTAAAATATTCCATGTAACTCCGGGTGACAAGTAATACCCCTCGGCCCTTGAATTTAATCCGAAGCTTGTAATGCAATCAAATCATACTGGTCGCTTATGTTAACCTAAAGGTGTAACATCATAGCGAGGAGACATCAAGTTGAGCGAAAAAGCTCAATCGGTAAAAGCATTGAGGTTTTCATAAAAGAGCCCCGCATCCAAATCCCGTTACATCGAGATTAAATTTAGCGATTGCATAATTTCGATCATTCACATACCAAAAACTGGGAATTCACCAAACTTCATATGCGTGAAGAAGAAAACAGCTGAACAAAATAATAGGTTCAGAAAATAGATAAATTGCATACCAGCATAACCTTGATTACGGTCGACATGCAGCGAGGACTCATCGATAACACGAACATTGAATGATTGAGATTGAAGTGCTCCGCTCAAATATTGAGCAGCCGTTGATTTACCACTGCATGGCTGTCCACACATTAATACTAACGCCATTTCTGTATGTATCACTCCTCCGTCGTCTTAAATTTGAATTGTTGTTTATCGAGCTACTTTCAGGTTTTCAAAACGCTTAAGCACTTGCTGAAACCTCACGCTAGAGCTTTGCCCGTCTGTAAAAATGAATATATTGCTTGGAGCAAGGTGTCATGTGGCCGCTTACTTTATTTAAATATAATATTAATTTTTAATTATCTTAAATATATCTATCAAAAGAAATGTCAAAGAGATGTCAATTTGAACTATTTTATTTACTTTAAATTATTTTATTTCATAAAAAATATTTAAATTATATTGTATTTTTTTTTGTGATACAAATTTTTTATTTGATAATTGAATAAAAATTGATAAAATATATTTTTCTAAAAACTATAATTTGAAATGGTAGATTATTTTTAATAAAGAAATGCCAACAATATCAATTTGAACTATTTTATTTCATTTTAAATTATATTTACTACATACAAAAATATTTAAATTATATTGTATTGCATTATTTATTTTTTCTCTAATACAAATTTTTTATTCAATAATTGAATGAAAAATTATAAAAAAAAATATTTTTTTAAATGTAATTTGAAATGGTGGATTATTTTTAAATATCTTTGTTTTTATTTTATATTTATATATCTATCTAAAATTTATATTTTTTATGAGGGTATATTTTGTTTTATATGCTGTTATTTTAAAAATATTAATTTTATAATTAATATTAATAATTTAACATGTGAATGGTTGTCAAATTTAAGCTAAAAGATAAAACTTAACATTAACACACTCACACCATTTCACTCCACCCCTTGCTGCCATTGTAGAATGTCACATGGCACTAAACATATGTCTATAGTATCCACAATTACATCACATAAGAAATGAAATTATTGGAGTTGAGGAAAAATCAACTCTACAGCTCTCAAAGATCACCTGCATGCAAACCTGTCACAGAAGGAGAGAAGCAAAAAAGCTATTGAGGCCAGAATTCAGAGATCCAGAAAAGAGGAGTCATATTGATTGTGCAACAAGAATGCAATTCATTAATTACAGTTGTTATGAAAATACAAAGAGAGAATCCTTATAAAAGGATATTCAAAACCCTATAGGTGAAAACCCTAAAGAATTATAAGAGATAAGTTTAGTTTAAGCGTAGAGTATAATAGACTAGTAATTAAATAAATAATTATTAGCTAATAAAAGATGACTCTAACATAAATGACTAATAATAATATCTATTTTATTTTATTTGAGTTGAGTTGAATGATTTTAATCGAGTTCACGAGACTGAGTGGTCTAAGGGACCAAGAGAACTAACGTTAATCCATTTTCATATTTATTTCCATGTTGACTCTTCTATTATGTATTTTGATTAGGAAACTTGTAAATTTTTTAAGTCTTGTCTCCTCAAAGAACTCTATCAGATTGTCCACCAATAAAATGTTTCCAAACCGAGTGTAAATATCCCCATTTGTTGCAAAATCAAGAAAAAAAATTCACTTGATTTCAACCACCCCTTTGTTGCAAAAAATGCAAATTCAATCTTCCCAATCTTCCTTGGGGACCATCCATCTACCTTTCTCACATCTGAGATGATGTGTAATCTTTTCAATCTTCCTCGAGGACTATCCATTTGCTTGTCTCACATCTAAGATGATGGAACCCGGTCCTTATTTGAGCAACTAGGATCGTTGCTTTTCCCTTAATTGAAGCCTTTAAGTATACTTTCCTGTCATGTTCCCTCAAGGGGTTGAACTCTTTGATATAGTGTGCTTTTGAACTATAATGTCATAAATTGCATTCTGTGCAATTTTGCATCACAAAAGCATCTTCACTCCAAGTTGATGGAGATCATACATCGACATATTTGTCCTTTTGACCACATGGATTGCTTTGTCAACTTGGAACTTGGCTTCTAACAACCATGTTGACCAATTGAGCATGGGACTCTAGTGCACCACGAAGACGTCTACATGCCATGCTCACGCCCCATGAATCTATCAGCTTGCAAGTGGCCATTTGAGCATTACACATGTCACTGGAAGAGTTCGTAATGCCTCTATCCACGACCACCAATGTCAGGATTATCTCTCACATTTTTCATCTCTCTTGGGACTTATGGATCATCTTGAGATATTTTGATCTCTTGGTATCCATTCTCTTAATCTTATACATGTTTATTGGCATCTTGAAGACTGCCATTATTGTAGCCTCTTGAAGAACTCATGGTGTCATCTTCACAAGTGTTGGAGGGAGTTTACTTACTCTTCTTGGTATATTTGCATATCCATAATTTGTCATTTCAATCTAGCTATTATATTAATCGTGTCTCTTTATCTTTATCATGTTATCTTTCATTGTTTCTATTATTTGGTTTATCCATGGAGGTGAACACACTGAAATGGGGTATGAATGAGGTAGACCTCTAAACACAACCCCCAACTTTTTCCTTCTTGCTTGTGTGTAGGTTTATGGGAAGCCAATCATCTTGCGGGAAGCTTTAATCATGGAACGATTATAAGCTTCCCTCATCTTTTCTCACTTTATTTTAGTACTTTGTATTTTGTACTATTGATTTCGTTTGTTATTGTATCACTCATGTAGTAGTTTTATCATACATGTCGCTTTCGTATGGCTTATGTGTTCTGTCCATACAAGACGACAGCACGCTACACTGGTGTCCCAATCCTATGTGCTCGTTCTGAGGACAAAGACTCAACAGAGTCATCTGACAGTCTCATTTGTAGTCTATTACCTTAGTTTTGTATTTTCATCCCCTGGCTCACCTTTAGCTCCAGTTTAAGTGAGGTACAACAAAGGTGGGTTTGTCCCTCAAGGTTCGTCACCTCGAGAGTGACAAATCTCATCCTCTACATGAAAAATTTAATTTTAATCATTTATTTGAATGAATTTAGCATTAAGTTTAATATATTAGTGTGTGTGTACATATATGTATGTATGTATGTATGTATATAGACATGTATACACACACACACACACACACACATATATATATATATGCATGCACATGTACATGTATGTATGTGTATGTGTATGTGTATGTGTATGTGTGTAAATGATCCCTGATTGAATTGTAAACCTAATTGAACTTTAAACTTAACTATGAACCTCAACTAAATTGTAACCCTTATTGAATCTTAATCTTAACCCTAACATCAACCCTTAGTCTTATTAAACCTTAACACTAATTAAATTGTAACCATAATGGAATCCTTTATGAACCCTAGTTGTAATTGAAGTATTACCCTAAATTTGAACCCTAATTAAACCCTGATCTAAACATTGTATCTTATCTATAATTGAACTCTAACATTAACCATAATATCAATCGAACACTAAGTGAAGCCTAAGTCTAATTACGCTCTTACACTTATTAAAACCCCCTAATTGAACTATAACCCTAAATGTGGACCCTAGTTAAATTATAATCCTAATTAATTTGTAACTCTAAATATACATTAACACAAAATGAACTCTAAACCTTATTTATGAACCTTGATTATATTGTAACCCTAATTGAATCATAATCCCACCTAATCGAACTATAACCCTAAATGTAAACCCTAATTAAATTGTAGCCCTAATTTAACCTTAATAGTAACTCTTACCCTAGTTGAACCCTAACCCTAAGCATAAATGAACATTAATTGCAATAAAATTGTATCTCTAGCCCTGACTAAATTAGACCGTTAATTTTAAAATGTAACACAGATACTAAATATAACTAACTCTAAGAATAAAATTTACCCAAATTTTAATCATAACCCTAAGCTCATTTGAATTATAAAATTAATCGTAACCCTAATTAATCCATGTATCTAATTAAACCCCAACCCAAATTGAGCCCCAACCCTAAGTGAACGCTAACCATAATTAAAATCTAAATGTAACCATCTTTGAACCCTAGACGTAACCCTCAATGAACCATAATTTTAACCCCATTTAACAAAGTGCTATAGTTTAACCTATCATTTTAGGTATTTTTAAATCCTAGAGAAATATGACACTACCAACACAAACAGTGCTCTTGGCCACTAGGGACACATATCCATTTCTATTTTCCCATGTTGATAGCAAACTTACATGATGAGATTAATTTCTACTTCATTTGATTTTACTTTTTGCTAATTTAATAGCTAGATTGGGCTAGCTCCCTTTTATATTACCAAAAAAGTATTACATCTTCTAAACACCAGCATATAACAACCTTGTTTATATCAGCCATGCCACTACATTCGACTACAACCATACTATTTGTTGCTTATATCTTTATCTCAAACCTATAGATTAATTGATTCCACTCTATCTAACAAAAAGGTGGACACACATCGTCTTTCTATCCCAATCTATAGAATGTGTAATTCCACTCTATCTACCAAAACGTAGAATGATATAACAGAAACTGCATTAAACGCCATATGATCACCTACTTATTTTCTTCTTCAACTCTTACCAAAGCCCCCACTTGGGCTTGAGCAACCACAGGGTATTCAACGCCATAGTTCTGATGAGTCGGTCCTCTAACAATTTCTTCAACATCATGAAAATTATTTTCCACCCATTCCTCCCTGATAGCTAGAAGAGAAATCTCATCTTCCTTCACTTTTGGCTCTTCCTCCTCAACCATCAAGCCTTCTTCTCTCATATATGACCACAACCAATCCTTAGGGAAATCCACCACATGGGTAAGGTGTTGCAGAAACATAATACTTTGCGTCATGTTCCCCCATCTTGATTCCAACAACTCCATCTCCAGAGACATAATAATGGGGAATTTCTACACACCGCTTTCTCCATTATTCACAAGGTAATAATGTTGAGGTAGTGGAATTTTTAAGTTCATCATCAATATTGTCAAGCATTGCATCTATCTCATGAAGGAAGTCATGTTTAAATAACACTTGACATAGTTGCTTAATCTTGGCCTTTGACACTCCCAAATGCAGCACCATAGCCAAGAACATAGCACATATGTCTAAGCTCACCTGATAGAAATGGTATATCATCAAAAAATCTTGCCCTAAAAGTTTTCACAACATGTAAAATTAGTGGGTGCCTCGATTTAAGCACCACCATCAACCTTTTATCGATCACCTCTCCAAGAAAGGCCATATGTCATTTAGTGGATTCAAGCAACATAGGTGTATCCATCTCCTACTCTATTTGCAGGCCCACACTTTGCATTCAACCTTAGACAATGATTCATGACCTAACACAAAGGCTATTAATAGACAAAATCCAATTGTTTTCATCATGGTTTTCACATCCTCAAGAAAATTGTATTCTTTACATTATGCGAAATCAAGTTACCTTCTAAAACATGTCCTTCTAATTAATGAAATATCATAGTTTTCAACATTTCATGTTGCCCTATTTGTACATTAGCGCCATCTTCCCATGTGCCAAGGAATTGCATTAATAAACAATTCTACTCAGTTTACACAAAATTTTATTTGTACCTTTCATATGAGTTGCTACAAACCACATGTAACTATATTTTTCATATCTAAAACCATACATGCTCGTGATTCTACCACCAACTTGGCAAGTCCATTAGCAATGATATTACCTTCTCGGTAAATGTGAGAAATTCTAAAGCCTTCCAACTCATTTGTGTGCTTTTTAATGGGTACCAGCCATCTGTCAAGCTTCCAATTTGGCACTCGATTATGGCGAATAGCAGTGACCAAGATTAATTAGTCACCTTCAAGGTGAATTTTCCTGATCCCCATTTCCTTCCCCAATTCTAACCCCATTAATGCTACTCTCGTCTCCGCTATATTGTTTGTAGAGATCCCAATATGCATGGATCTTTCTGCAATTATAGCACCTAGGTCATTCCTAGCCACACATCCTATACCACTAGGGTTAGGATTGCCTTTGGAGGCCCCATCATAATTTATTTTCATCCAACCTGGCTCTGGAGTTTCCCATTTGACATTTTCACACTGATTTTTATACCATTTAGGTCCATGTTTACGGATATAAGTGGGGTTTTTAGGCCTTTGATTTTTTTTATCATGTTGTCATCCCAATTGGTAAAAATACTTGTTTTTAGAGACCTATTCCTTGTTGCCGAATTCACCAATTCAACTATGGTTGCTTACATTTTGCATATGAGATGTGCTCTAGACATGGAATTAATCCTTGAATACCCTCCTATTGTGTTCGTTCCATAATTCCCAAATGACTATGGAAGGAATCACTTGCCACAGGCTATCAAAAAATCATTCTTCTATCTTTCTAGGTCACATAATAAACTAGGATTTCAAACTATCTGCAAAGGAACACTGAAGATTCAATTTAATTATAAAATATTTCTAGTAGGATTTTGCATAAGGACAATGCAAAAGGAGATTATTTCCATTTTCCTCCTTATTTTTACACATATAGCATCTACCCGGACCTGAGATGCCAAGCTTCACCAATCTATCTTCAGTCAAAATTGGGTTATGCAATGCCATCCAAGTAAAGGCTCCTACTTTAGATAAGCAATTCTTTCCCCATAAAAGATATTTTGGCCAATCTAAATCATCTAGCATTGCCTCTCTGATTTCATAGACCAATTTAACCTTATACTCTTCATCTGGAGATGCAAACCAATGTATAACATCCTCTCTGTTTGAAATTGAGAACCATCAATCTTGCAAAATCCTCAAAAGAGAGTCTTTTTGGTCTTGTGGTACATTTAAGTCATCCATTAATTTTCATTTCCACCTTGCTATCCCCTGCTCTTCTATGATGTCACCATAATTATGGACTTTCTTCCCCCATAGTCTGCTAGTCTCCCTTCTAATGTCCAATAAATTATCAAGTCCACTTAGGGTCAGATATCCTTCCCAAGAATCTTCCCAAAATGAATCGTGTTGCCCATTATTTATCTCCCATGTTACGTGCTTAGTAATAATCTCTCTGCAATCCAATAGATGGTTCCAAATTGTCAAGCCTATAGGGGGATTGCATGTGTTGAGGATCTAGATGGGATCATTTGAGTTTAGATATTTTTTTCTCAGGATTCTGATCCATTTTTTATTACCTATAGAATACATGTACTAGACCAATTTGGCTCCTATGGCTAGGTTCATAATATTTAGCTGCTTTAATCTTGCACCACCTATTGACCTAGGTTTACATATATCTTCCCATGATAGTAGAGGAAAATTCTGAGTATCATGAGACTTGTTCTAGAAGAATCTTTGCACTATCTGAATCAAGATATCCTCCACTACCTTTGAAAAATTCATACAAGGCATAGAGTAAACAGGAATGGCTAACAAAACCACCTTCAACATGAGAATTTTGCATGTAGAGGTTAGCCATTTTCCTTTCCAGACTTCAATTTTTCTCTTACAACTATTAATTAAACTTTCCCAGTAACATTTTTTATTAATTCTAGTAAATAAAGGCATACCAAGAAATCTACTTGGAAAGTTTACAACTTTTACATCTAAAATGCGAGCAATCTCCACTTGCAGGCTAGTTGGACATTAAGAAAGAAGACCTTCGATTTCCTCCAATTGATACTTTGATCAGAGGCCTTGTTGTAGTCATCTAGAATCTTTTTTTATCAAAACTATCTTCATTCTACAAGCATGACTAAATAGAATGGTATTGTCAGAAAATTGTTGATGTGTTACATTATCAATCCCTGGTGCCACCATGATACCCTTCCATCTGCCATCATCCCTAGCATGAGAAATATTTCTCCCAAGAACCTCAACCATTGTGATAAAGAGAAAAAAGAGATAATGGATCTCCTTTTCATATTCCTCTAGTTGATTCAAGAAAACCTTGTACCACCCCATTAACCAAAATAGGGAACTTTAGAGATATTATACAGCTCTTGATCCAATAAATCCATTATCAAACACAAATATTTGAAGAACTGATAACAAGAATTGCCTATCTACTAAATCATAAACTTTCAAAATTTCCAATTTAATTATCATGCTTGGGGCCCTAGTCTTCCTAGCTAAGTGTATAGTTTCATGTGCCACAATGATACCTTCCACTACTGAGAACCCAAGTGAAAATCCACTCTGCTCCTCAGAAATGATTTTATGTAGTACTTTCTTCAACTTGTTGGCAATTACTTTCCTGATGATTTTATATATGGTGTTACATAGAGCTATAGGTCTAAAATCTCCCATGCTTATAACATCCTTATTTTTGGGAATTAATGCAAGAGACGTATGATTAAAAACACCCAACATGGTAGTCTTTGTGTGGATTCTTCGACAACTTTATGTAAGTCTTCAACTACAATCTCCCAAAAGGACTGATAGAAACTTGTTGGGAATACGTTTGGGCTAGGAGCTATATCTAGACCTAATTGGAAAGTGGCACACCTGACCTCCTCCAAAGTTATATTAATACATATAATTCTTCATTATCTACCTCATTGATGACCTCGGGAATGCTACTCAGGAGCTCCTCTCTTTCCCTGTCATGAATTTGAGTTCTTCTTTTCAGAATTGCTTGGAAGTAGTTTATTGGCTCCTGATTTGATTCCTCTATTGGTTGGCTCATGGATCCATCTTCTTTCTTAATTTCCACTATTTTTTTTTTGCATCTATTGATAATAGCTTATTTGTGAAAAAAATTTGTATTCATATCCCCTTCCTTCAACCAAACTTCTCTTGACTTTTGCCTCCAAAAACATTCCTTTCTCGCTAAAATTTCTTCTAGTTTTCGTTTCAACTTTTTTCTTCCGAAAATTCTGCTATTCTCATTCTTTAATTAATGATTTTATCATTAAGCACTTAAATCTCCTTAACAATCTTATTCTTCTCATCAAATATGTTCTTGAAATGCTCCTTATTCCATTCTTGGAGTTTATTTTTTATATGTGCAATATTTTTACAAAACAAATAAATCTTAGAATGATTCCCAAATCTGACCTCTTTCCATCAATTCTGAACAAGATCCCCCAATTTGCATCTCTAAGCCACATATTCTCAAATTTAAATGGGCACCCTCCTTTAGGAACCTTCGACTTAATAGTTATTTGCACAAGGTAATGATCTTACCCTGTGAATGGTAGAATTTTAGCTTCAAAAGTGTACAGGATATTATCCCAGTCCCCTTAGAGAAAGAACCAGCCTAACCTTTCTGCTATAGCTGTGAAGTCTTTCCTTCTCTTGGTCCAAGTGAATTTACCATTCTTGATAGTGATATCCTCAAATTATTGGAATCCATAAATTGTTGGAAATCATGTTGAACTCTGGAGATATTATGAACTCCCCCTTGCTTTTCTATATTATCCAAAGTTGCATTAAAGTCTCCTCCAATAATCCCAATCTCTTCATTTCTCTAGGATAGACATTGTGTAATTGCTTCCCATAAATTCCTTTTAGCCAGAGTGGCTATAGGACCATATATATTAATAACAAAAAAAAAAAAAATTCTATACAAGCATTTACAATTGACTACTGTCCAATTTTGTTTTCCTATTAATAATTTATACATGAAGTAGTAAGAGGATTCCAAACCATGTCAGTACCCCCTGAGGCTCCAGTCGATTCAACAAACAACCCTTCCCATTGCTTCCATTTCCTCAATCTAGTTTCGTATTCTGCCTTGCTCCATTTTGTTTTTTTCAATAAAACTAAATCTACTCTATTTACATCTATATGATGCCTAATAAGGAGCCATTTGATAGGGGCATTAGACATTAATGCCCCTAGCATTCCATGTAAGGATCATCATTTCTTAGTGGAAGAGTGTATCCCCTTCCCGCTTTTGAGTTTCATTCGCCCCTTGGCTTTGGATACCATTTCCAACTTTTATTTATTTCTCTTAGCCCCTCTTCTCAATTTGTATTTGATATTTGGATTTTTTCAAATTGAACTAGATTTTTGCAATACCACATTTCATCACAGTGTCTTCTTGTGGCTCTTCAAAACCTTCTTCCTATTTAGATTTTGATTCCAACATTCCATCTTCATCACCTGAGGCTTCTTGCAGTATCTAATCCATGGGGATAATACAAGGATCAAAGGTCTTATTTAGATTTGCAATTTCCATTATTGCATTAATAGACTCCATTGTATTATCTATTGCCATACCTTGAAATTTTGCTATTGTCTCATTGCCTAAATCTTCCTTCTTTTCCAAGGATAGGTTACCTAGTTGGTGTTCTTCTAATTTAGGGAATTATTGAACGAATAGGGTTTGCATATCAACTTCCTTTTCAAAATTTGGATCCATATCATCTTCCATAACACCATTCTAGGGATTATTTGATTTATCACTACATTATATAATTTTTATGCCTTATCATTTTACATGTTTAACTTGTTTATAATATGGTGCATTTATATACTCATTACCTTAAATGGCTTACATGCTTGCCAAAATGAATCTTTGTCATATAGTGGCATTGTTTGATATGCAACATGAAAGCTTTTAGACTTGTGTGAATATTGTTGTCATTGATGTCAAACTAGCTATCTGGTTTGGACCAGACAGTATGTGCAATTCTATGTTATCCGGATTGGTCTGGATACATTGTGTAGTTGATACGTGTAGTTCTCTGTTATGGACAAATGTTATGATGAATTTATATGGAGATGATATCATGAGGTTATCTCTGAAAGATCTTTGTTCGAGTTCTCATTAGTCCTGGTATCGGTTATGAGTTCCAATATTAGCTGTTTTGGTCATGGAAGTAGTATCTCTTTGAATTTCATGTTGTGGTATTCTTGGTATGCGTGGAGTCTATATATTTGGAAGATTGGAAAAATTATGCTTAATTTTATAATAATGGGTCAGCATCTTTGGGTCTAGATGTCCTTGCCCCATTCCAGTAATATCAGTATATGCATTGGCAAATGAAGTATAAAAAAGTAGCATGTAGAGACCTTGCGAAGGCCAACATGAGTGTCTTGTTTATGTTGGATATTGTGTTCATCTTGGCTAACACATTATTTCATGTCTGTATCCTTTGGTATATATATAGTAGTGTGTGTGTGGTAGAGAAAAGATATAGGTGTGTGTGTGTGTGTGTGTGTGTGTGTGTGTGTGTGCATGAGAAAGAGATTGAGAAAATATATGATGAGTGTATGCAAAAGATAGCAAAGAAGCAGAGTGTGTAGTTGTGGACTGCGAAGGCAAATAGTGTTGCAGTGTTTTTTCACTGCACCTGCTGCAGGACAATTGTACATAGATCTTTAACCGGATATACTATAGAGTTTGTGAATTGTGATCTCAACTTAGTCTTAGAACTGATCTCATGTATTTAGAGATGCAATCCTTTTCAGTTCACCTTTTTCTGTTGCAGTGAGCATTCCAACAGTGAGTCATTCTTTTGTATCTTTGTAGTGATCAGTCCGACAGTGAGCCATTTTTGTAATCTGGCAGTCAGCCACCTGACATTGAGCCACCTCTTTTTAAACACCATATAACTAGTTATATTTTCCTGAGAGTTAAAACTCTCCTTTCCACGTATAAATCTGATGTTTCTTTTGTAGTTGTGTTCTTCATGATTATTCTACTTTTGTAGTTTTAAGTTCATTAAGTATGATAGATGAAGTTTGATATTTTTTAGGAAGATTAAAGTGTTGCTTTGAATGCTTCAAATGCAAATAGTCCAGACATTATGCTAATCAATGCAGAAATGGAAATGTAGAGAAAAATATAGAGAAAAGTGTAATGAAGAATGGCGAATCAAAGAAGAAAGAAAATTTGGTGTCGAGAAAGAAGAGTGAGAAGAAGGGAAGTGATCCTGGTGTATTGGAATTCGGTGCAAACACCTCTCCCTCTGGTACCTAAGTATAGTGCTTTGGGTCAGAGGGAGTTCCTTTTGAAAGAAAAATCTCTTATCCTCCTCGTCTGAGTGGTTCATTTCATTGATCCATCATGACAGTGCTTTAAGTGCTTTAAAGGCTATCTGGTAATCGAAGGAATTTTGCTGACATCATCGATAAAACAGTTCTTGGCAGCAAAACCCTAAGGGAAGTGTTTTTGGCAAGATAAGTATCAGCTTTTTAAATTCATTCATTCATTATCAATTATTTGTGCTTAAGAATATTGAGATCAGTAGAGGAGTAGTAGAACAAGAGAGCGTTGTGAGCAATCATGGAAGGGCAAATGATCGTCAGAGAATCTAGCAGCAAAAAATTAAAGGTTTTAGATAAGGTGTTCCTAGATGAATTTAACTTGGAGAAAATCAGAGATGTTGGAGCTAGTTTGAGTGATGTTGAGTTGCAAAGAGTCAAAGGATTGGAAAGTAAAGATTTGAATCTTTGGATAAAATTTCCTTGGTTTGATAATGTGGAGGTTACCAGGATAATCCTTAGCCGTGTACGAGATGACAACATTATGTTAGATAAACCCTACCCCATCTCAAAAGAGGTTATCTCTGTGATCACCGGTTTGTGCAATAGTGGAGAAGTTCCAAAAAAGAAGTCTATCTTGAACAAAGAATTGGAAGCCCTAACTGGCATGAAGGGTGATCAACAAGCATTGATCATTAACACTATCATCAACCCTATGGTGATGTATGTAGCCTACGATATTTCTTACAATATCTATTTCAGGAATAGGGAAGATGCCACCTTGACAATTACAGTATATATGGAACATATGCTTGTGATGGAAAACAAATCATTCGACTTGTGTGAATTGTTGAGAGCATTGTTGTTAGAGAATGTCAAGATGAAAAAAGAAAAGAATTATCCTTTCTAGTTTGGTTCATTGCTTGTGAGTTTGGTTATGTATTGTTTGGGATCCCTTCCGATAAAAGACAATATCATATGGGAGTGTGGTGTTTCGATTGCAAGATAGATATTTATATATTTGAATAGTCTAAATAACAGAGAGGAAGTTTGTGATGCTTATTTCAAATGTTTTTTGGACACATGGAGTGTTGGCCCGATATCTTTTGTTTCTAGTTCTGGAGGTTCTTCCTCTGGAAAGAAGAAAAGAAGACAGACTATTCGTGTCAGTATTTTGAAGTAAAAATAAAATTCAAAGTAGAGGATATTGTAGTGATTGAAGATCATAAGTCTCTTGTAGCCGGAGGAGATTCAACATTTGAAGAGTAGGAAGTCAAAGAATCAGATGAAGAATATAATTTGCTAAAGTTAATGGACAACGTGGATGGAATCAAGAAAATTGGTGTGATGTGGTTGACTTCGATTGAGTCAAATGGAATTGAAAGCATTATGATGAATCATTTGATCTGGAATGGCATGAGCATTGAGGATATAAGTAATTTACTTCTGGAATCCCTAAATGAGGTTCTAAAGGAAAAGTTTTATGAGCTCAGTCCGTTGAAGGTAGAATATTTGGAGAAAAAGGTTTGGATATGAAGAATTTGTTGAATAAATGTGTTGATGTGCAAAAGATCTTATAATCAGCATGCATTGAGGAATTGAGGAACTGTATCCGCAAAGCTAGCAGAGTCTACAAGTATTGTATCTCTTGGCAGACAACTGCAGTGAAGCACAACAACAAAATCGATGCTATTGAAGATGAGTTGACAACTTTAGGCAAATCTTTTGATTTTCTAGATGATAAGGATGGTGAACAGAGGAAAAAAATCAACTTTCTTCAAGTTGAACTCTTATTATTGCAAAGGCAAAAAGAAGACTTTGTGAACATGTTTTGGAAGGTGAAGGTAATTTTTGAGGCTAAATTGGATCGTTTTTCAACATTGCTTGTAAGTGCAATTGAGTATGAGTAGAACCCATCTACTCTAGATAGTTTTTCTCATGTTGTTGATCTGTTGGTAGAATCTAGAAGCCTTTCAGTCATCATTAAACATACCATAAATTCTTGGGAAGTTCTTCTTTCGGATCTGAAGGAGAAATTCAAGCTTATCATTTCGAAGAAGAGTAGCTGAAGGTTATTGTGTGGTATTCAGTCTCTGACATTTTTTTGTTGTAGATATTATGTCTTTTTTTCCCTTCTTTTTCTTTCATCAAAGGCATCCTTTGTCCTTGATGTCAAGAGGGGGAGAAAGGAATGTGGTTTCTTGGATTTGAGGAGTTGCATAAGAAAGGGGGAGTTATGTCATACACATATATTTTGGATATGTTTAGTCATCAATGACAAAGGGAGAGATTGTTAGACTTGTGTGAATATTGTTGTCATTCATGTCAAACTAGCTATCCGATTTGGACTAGACAATATGTGCAATTTTGTGTTATCTGAATTGGTCTGAATACTTTGTGCAGTTGATATGTGCAGTTCTTTGTTATGGACAAATGCTATGATGCAGTTAGATGGAGATGATATGATGAGGTTATCTCTAGAAGATCTTCATTCTAGAATTTTCAGTTCTCATTAGTCCCGGTATCGATATGAGTTCAGGTATTAGCTGTTTTGGTCATGGCAGTAGTATCTCTTCAAATTTCATGTTGCGGTATTCTTGGCATGCGTGGAGTCTATATCTTTGGAAGATTGGAGACATTATGCTTAATTTTATAATAATGGGACAGTATCTTTGGGTTCGGATGACCCTACTCCATTTCAATAATATCGGTATATGCATTCGCAAATGAAGTATGAAAAAGGAAGTGTGTAGAGATCTTGAGGAGGGCGACGTGAGTGTCTTGTTTATGTTGGATATTGTGTCGATCTTGGGCGACACACTATTTCATGTTTGTATCTTCCAGTATATATATATATATATATATATACCCAAAATTGTCATGTCTAATTAAATAAATATTATTTATTTAATTATCTAAGCCTAATTCTTCTATTAATTAAATAAATCTTTATTTATTTAATTAATTCATTTATCCTCTTCTAGCCTTATTTTTCATTTAAATAAATACATTTATTTATTTAAATTATCCTTTTCCTAAATCAAATAAATATTTTTATTTATTTAATTATCCTACTTCTTCTATTAATTAAATAAATCTTTATTTATTTAATTAATTCATTAACCTTTTCTACCTATGACACATGTCATTCATCTCTTAATTCCTACACTACCTACCCATTTCATTATTTTATTATTTCTTTTACCTACCCTCTAATCCTAGCCGGCCTCCTTTTTACACCTCTCAATCTTATCCCTCCATTTCATATTGTGTCTTCTATTTAAGGAGATGCTTCCTTCATTATCAAACCCTAATCGACAATCTTGAAGACTTGACTACACTACGATCCTACTTGCAACCACATTCCGTTCTTTGTTGAGCTCTTGTGCACATAAAATCTGAGAGCAAATATATCAAGCAAGATCAATGGAGATAGGAAGAATGGAGATCAAAACCCTATTGGACATGTGATGGTATAATCTTTGTGATTTCATTTGATTTGCATTGTCTTAGGTAATCTTCATATGTTATGGTGGACCTTTGTTGTTGTTAGGCTAGGGTTTTGTGGTTGGATTCATTTAGCCTTTCAATATTGTTATTATTGTTATCCATTTTCACCATAAACATTTTGGCACGCCCGGTGGGACGCTTGTCCCTTTGCATTTAACATTTTGTTGCAGGTCTTGTGTTTTTGAAGTTGCAGATCGGACATTTTCGACAGCATTTTTGGTATTTTCGCGTCTGCGCACTTTCGGATCGCGTTTTTGATTTTCTGGCACGTCTGAGACAGTTGGATCCGCGTCTGTGTTCTGGTCATATTTCATTTTGCAGGTTCTAGGGAGGCGCGTCCGTGTTACTGAAACGCGTCTGTGTCGTTTTCACCCGCGTTTGCGTACAGAAAGCGCGTCTGTGGTTTTTAATCGCGTCTGTGTCTCACAAAACCGCGTTTCTGTTGCAAAGTCACGTCTACGTAGGCGGTAATCGCGTCTGTGTGTGGCCTGTTTCAAAATTTTGGAAATTTTATTGATTCGGTTTTCGGATTTTGCATTTAGGGTTTCAGATCTGGTTTATTTTTGGACTAACATTTTCAGATCTAGCTAACACAATTGGTGCAGCTTGCCTTGGAAGCTAAATCGTTTGGTTGAAGGCCCCTATTTTCACAAAGTCTTTTGGGTTTTAAAAATTTACCTAACTTGTGTGTTTGCAGGAAGGGGTGATTATTTCATACAACCCAAACTACTAACAACTCTTTGTTGCAGGTCCTTGGCAAGAGTTTTGATTTTTATTGTGTGCCTTGTTTTCATAGACTAGCAAAACACTTCAATTGGTGCACTAAAATTGAATCATTGTCTTTTGTGTCTTGAGTAATAGGCTCTTTTTGTTTAATCTTTAGAGGGTCTATCTTCCCGTGTGGTCATTAGGACTACTAGTGAGAAGAGAACGACCCAAGTGGTAGCGAGGAAAACCCACCTCATCCGAACCACTATAATCAAATGTATTCATGGTGAAAACTATGAATAACGTGTGTTGATTAGTTCATACCGACACTATGTCTCCCCATAAACCCGTTTGATCAAATTTATTTGATCATTTGTAGGGCGTAACCCCTACCGGCTGGGAGCCTTCTGTATTTACAGAGCTGAAAGTGCCGCATGTATGGCCACACGAGCGGATGCCCTTACTAGCACCATTTTGTTTTAGATGCCCAAATCCTTCTAGTTGTTGGGGCAGGAGGTCGGACCTCTGGTAGCGGCCCACACACATACGATTCTTAGTAGAGATACAAAGTTCGCCATGGGGAGTTTTCATGGGGACTGATGCTTGGCTGACCCGAGAAGTGAGTGCCGAGGGTGGAGCCAATGAGGTCAAGCATCTAAGTATCCGCTCTGAATAGCGTAGCCTTGGGGGTAAAACCCCATGTGGGATCAACAACTATTGTCTTGGCCAGCCATAAGAATTGTGCTTGACTTATTTTAAACATTCAAAACATTCAAAACATTCAAGACCAAACAACAAAACATTGTGTCTTTTGTGTCTTCAAGTGTATGCAAAACAATTTTACATCAAACAACACACTTTTCTTGAAGTCATTTTGGAGTCTAGACACTTGCAAACATTGAGTCCTCATCAACACTGTGTCCTCTTGTCACGAAAAATAGTCAAACAGTCAGATTTGGTCACAACAAAATGACTTCACGGATTGGAAAAATTGCACAAATTTTACAGAAACGCGTCTGTGTCTGTTTTAACCGCGTCTGAGTCATATAAATGCGTCTGTGAAGGGCAGAATAGCATCTGTGTTTATAACAGCATCTGTGTTGAATAGAAACACGTCTGCATCGGATAACCACGTCAATGTAGTATACAGGCGCGTCTGTGTTCAAAATTGCAAGAAAATTTCACAGTCCAGCAAACAAAAGAAATCAGTTTCGGAATACTTGAGCTTCCTAGGTTGTTTCTTCAGGTTTCATCTAGCATTCAACCTGTCTTTGGGTCTCACATAGTCCATCATTGCTTCACATCTCGTTCTACATTCATACTTGTCTAAATTTGGGTCAAAAGGTCACTTGCTTGTCCTCATCATACTTTGTCAACACACTACATACAACAACACTTTGCTAAGTGGTCCCTCATCAAGGTTTCTTACCTTTGGGTCTCATTTGGTCTTACTTAGGGTCAAGGTCAGCTTACCTCATCAAAAGAAACTATCCTCTCTTTGGAAGTCACACCTACTCTACCACATACATACTTGGTCTTACACTTTGGACATTGCAAGTAAACTTCAGATTCATTTACATTCCATTCAACTCTTGGTCTTCCATACTCTTTCCATTTTTCATCTAGTCTTACACATCTTGGTCAATACCTAGTTCATGGTTGAAACCCGTCTTCAAAAATCTAGGAGAGAAACTAAAGAGGCTCAAGAGTCCGCAAACATGAGTTCTTATGAGTATGACAATGATTTATTTTTCAATACTGATCACACTACATTGCCGGACATGGATGTCTATAGAAACATTCCAAATGTGGAGAACATGGACACTATAAACAACAATGTTACACACAATGACAATTTGGACAACTTATCAATACATTCAGCAGATGTGGAAGAATCCATTATGAATCCCCATTTCAATCGATTGGTTGAGGAAATCATGCGGAGGGATAGACAATATTTCTTACAAATGATGGCACAAAGTGGAGCCAAGATACCTCATGATTTTGACATGTCTCAAATAATGGAAAATAGGCCTTTGCAACAAACTCACTCCAACGTGGATCAAAGGAGACCTAATAGTGGAGGAAATAGAGGACCACATATGGTACCTGAATCACCATCAGCTTTGCTTCAAAAACCAGAAATCTCACATACACATGGTCAAACATATGATACTCACCTTCGCAGACCATTATGGAAGTCTTATGCAGACAGATATGCTCAATCACATACTAATGCTAAGGATCAACCACCAAAACAATTGGATATTCAAAGGCATGCTCAAAATTTGGACACAAGGAAACCTCATGTCAAATTTGGGGGCAACACAATGGAACATGACATACCTGTAGAATATGGTATACATGCACAAAATAGATATGGGGTTCCTCAACATGAATCTATACCAAGTGGTCCACATACATAGCATTACTATGGACCTCCTCCATGTGAACATGTGTATGATCAATATCATCCATATATGCAACAAGCTCCTCCTCAAATTGGTGCCTCAAACATGGGGTATGGTTTAAGAAGTCGATCTCCACCTAAGAGCAATTTGGAGCAACAAATCAGAGACTTACAAAAGAAAATGGAGGACATAAATGCACCGAAGCCAACATACACAATGAGAGACATATGTCCTTATCCATTTGACAAGAGCATTCCAATGCCTCCTTTTCCTACACACTTTGTGACGCCTAAATTTGATAAGTATAGAGGAAAAGGGGATCCTAAGGCACACATAAGACAGTTTTTCACAGCTTGTATTGAGGTAGCAGCAGAAGAGACGTATTTAATGAGATTATTCCTACAAAGCTTAGGTGATCAATCTATGGAATGGTTCTCCCAACTCCCACCTGGTATTAAGTCATGGGGTGATCTAGCAGAGGCATTTATTCAACATTTCTCCTACAACATAGAGACAAACATATCAGTCACTACTTTGTGCAACACCAAGCAAAAAGAGGGAGAATCTTTTGCATCATTCTTACAAAGATGGAGAAATCTAGCCAGCAGATGCTCTTGTGAAATTCCACAAAAACAAATGGTAGAGATGTTCACACAAAATGTTAACAAAGACATTGGCTATGATCTAAGGAAAGCTTGTTTGTCTACTTTCAAAGACGTCATTGAAAAAGGCTTAGCAATAGAGAAGGTCCTAATTGAACAAGGAATTATTAAGATATTCAAGGAAAACAAAGATGACTTTAAAGGAAAAGACAAGCCAAGATTTTGGAATAAAAACAAGAACACAGTCAATGATGGTGTTGTTGATGCCAACACGGTGCGACCCAAATTCATCTTTTCAGGATCAAGTTCTACAAACAATCAAGTGAATACTCAAACAACTTCTAGATCACAAAGGAAGTACACTCCATTAGGAGAACCACTTGAATCAGTCTTCAAAAAGCTGGTGGCAAACAAAGTGATCACAGTTCTAGATTTTCCTCCATATGAACCAAAGGTTAAACCAAATTGGTGGAATGATGATGAGTATTGTGAATTTCATAAGAGCAAGGGTCATAAAACAGGTAATTGTCATCGACTGAAGAATATTGTGCAAGATCTCATTGATAGAGGTGACATTGAGATTGAGGGACACTCATCCAATCAAGAACATGAGATGTTTAAGGAACCATTCCCAAAGCACGACAAGGGAAAAGATAAAGTCACAGATGATCAAGCCAACTATACTAGAGCACTTTACAACTATGATTCAACTATTAATCATATCTCGATGGACAATCACATCTCTACTATCACCATCAAGAACAAAAACCCTGAGAATCCTCCTCAGCAACCCAAGATTGTCCTAAGAGGTGTTGGATCTTCTTCCGAGCATACCTCTGAGTGTCATGTTACAACCCATCGAGGTAAAATTACTTTGCTAGGTGCTTCAACTAAAAACACCGCTTTTTCATCTACCAAACCTGAGTATGACCTTGTAGAACAGTTAGGGAAGACACCCGCGCTCATCTCCATCCTTGAGCTCTTACGCATATCCCCCGCTCATAAAGCTATCCTTGACAAAATCTTGAGAGACACCGCCGTTCCTACTGATCTGAATGTGGACCAGTTTCAAGCCATGGTGGGATACCTTTCCATTCCACACTCCCTTACATTCATAGAAGCCGATGACGCCTCCGTAAGTCAGCCACATAATGCACCATTACATATTGAAGCCTTCATACACAAACATCGAATAAAGCGAGTCCTGATAGATGGAGGAGCTGGTCTAAACATTTGTACATTGAGCACCATTAAACAATTGGGATATTCTGATAAAGCTGTGAATTCAAAAAATCAAATCACCATCAAGGCATATGATGATGAAGAACGCTCATCCAAGGGCACGATCACCTTACCTCTAAGAATTGGGCCAGTTACAAAGGATGTGGTTTGTCAAGTCCTGGATTTAGACCTCACTTATAATATATTGCTAGGACATCCTTGGATTCATGAAATGAGGGCAGTCCCATCGACATATCACCAATGCATTAAGTTTCCTCACAATGGAGTCGAGGTAACAGTTAACGGTGATCCTAATCCGTTCATATATTGCAATAACCTGAGATCACATACCGAGACCATCATTCCCAGTAATCGTGAAGCTGTTCCTTCTTCGGCATACATTGATCCTGAGTCATTGAAACCTTCGACATCAAAACAAGGTGAACTTAAAGGCAAATTTTAGGACAAAGGCATGGGAGAATACACTTTAAATCAGACCATGTATTTACGACAAGTCATGAGCTCTCCAAAAGAATATGGAAGGCCACATCCTAACAAGCAAATATCCATCATAGTATTCAAATGGGATCCTACTACCTTTCAAAGATGGGGTGAACTGGAAGAGGAAGGTTTATACAAAATGCTCTACAAAGACATTGAAGATGACACACAAGATCAGATCAATATACCCTGTGAGAAATATGGCAAAGGCTTCAAGATTCTACAAAAATTCGGGTATGATGGAAAAAGCCCTCTTGGGTTACGAAAAGAAGGTGTTATGGAACCCTTACAACCTGAATTGACTGTAAAAAGGGAACGCTCGAAGGGACTTGGTTTCCTGACTTCCAAGATCCACACTAAAAGGACAGAAAAGGCATCACAAATCAAAATTGCCAAAATTCAACAAGAGGATCGCTATTCCACAGACTCCAACGAATGGGAATGGGGTTCAGACAAATCCTCCAGTGACTATGAGCTCACCGAGACATTCAGGGAGCCAGATGAACCCGTAGAGGAAGAGGAATTTTATAAAAAGTTCAGAGTTGGTCAAGAAACAAACCATGAGGATTCTGTACAGTCTTCATCTCAAGGTTCTAGGTCGAAATCACATAGGATGAGAACACCTATCCCAGAATGCGCTACTAGTGATGACAATTTGGATTCGCTTGCGATCGAGACTAATGAGGAGAGTGCCATCGATGACCTTGATAATTACCTCGACATACTCGAATATAACCACATCTTCACTCTTGAACCCGCAAACTTCGAAAACATTAAAGGCCTTCCCCTTGTTCACCACCAACTCATTGACTGGGATCATGAAGGACCTGCACAGTTTGACACATTCCAAAATGATGAAGCTATTATTGACTATCTTGGCATACAAGATGATCTTCCCCTTGGGGACCATAAAGCAGGATACACTATAGAACTCAACAACATGGCATATTTTGGTGAGGGTGTCGGACCTTCCAGTCGCAAAAATGTGAAAATAAGAACAAATCAAGGGTCTTATGGCGAAAACCACACTGTGGCGCTATCTGATCCCAAAAAAGTAAAAAGAAAGGACGTATCTGAGGGCGAAAACCTCTCTGAGGCACCCGAAGATGGAAGGCTCGACATTCTCCCAACCTCATATGAGGAAAAGTCATCCATGCTGGTAGAGGAGACTATCAAAACAAACATTGGTACGGTAAAGGTTCCACACAACATATTCCTGGCTAAATCATTGACAGAGTCCGAAAGGTCACAGTTCATAAGTTTCTTCAAGGAACGACAAATCAACTTTGCATGGTCATACGCTGATATGCCTGGACTAGATCCGGATTTGGTAATGCATCATCTGACAGTCAAACCGGGGGCAAAGCCAGTGAAACAGAAATTAAGAAAAATGCATCCACAAGTGGCATTACTAGTCAAAGCAGAGCTGGAGAAGTTATTGGATGTTGGATTCATACGCCCAATTGATTATCCTGAATGGATCTCCAATTTAGTACCTGTCAGTAAACCAGATCGTAGTATCAGAATATGTACAGATTTCAGAGACATCAACAAAGCTTGTCCAAAAGATGACTTCCCATTACCAAATATTGACTTGATCGTTGATCTCACAGCAGGTCACGAAATGTTATCATTAATGGATGGATTTTCTGGTTATAATCAAATAAGGATCGCACCCGAAGATCAACACAAAACATCATTCACTTGTCTTTGGGGAACTTTCTGTTGGAATGTCATGCCCTTTGGGCTAAAAAATGCAGGTGCTACATACCAAAGAGCAATGATCGCTATCTTTCATGATCTCATGCACATAACTGTGGAAGATTATGTTGATGATCTCGTGGGTAAATCAGTAGACAGAAATACACATTTGGACATACTTTCAGTCGTCTTTGATCGGTTGGAAAAATACAAAGTAAGATTAAACCCCAAGAAATGTGTCTTTGGAGTAACCTCCGGGAAACTCCTAGGATTCATTGTGTCCAAAAGAGGAATCGAAGCCGATCCAGCAAAAGTCAAGGCTATCTTGGACATGCAACCACCCAGAAATATCAGTCAACTTCGATCCTTACAAGGGAGACTCCAGTCTATACGAAGATTCATAGCACAACTTGCAGATAAGTGTAATCCTTTTCAACACCTGCTACATAAAAATATCAAATTCAAATGGGATGATAACTGTCAACAAGCTTTTCAGACGCTCAAAGATTATCTTTTGAATCCGTCAGTTTTGATGCCACCAGTTCCAGATCAACCTTTGCTACTATACATATCAGCTACTCCAACAGTGTTGGGGGCACTCCTAGCACAACAAATTGTTGAGGGCAAGAAAAAGGCCGTATACTATATCAGTCGCACATTGGTGGGATATGAGCTAAACTACACACCAATCGAGCGTGCATGTCTTGTCGTGGTCTTTGCTTCACAAAAATTACGACATTACATGCTTACTCATAAGACTAAGTTAGTTGCAAGGATAGATCCATTGAAATACCTCCTCAATAAAGCAACACTTACTGGGCGGCTGGCCAAATGGGTAATGATCCTTAGTGAATTCGACATCGAGTATGTGGACAGAAAAGCAATAAAAGGACAAGCCATTGCGGATCAATTAGCAGATGCCCCCATGATTGATGATGTCCCTCTAAATTCAGAATTTCCATATGAATCCATTTTAACAATATCACATGCAAAGCCATGGCAACTATACTTTGACGGCTCGTACACATAGCATGGGGCAGGAGCTGGTATTCTCTTTATAACTCCTCAAGGAGATTCTATACCAAAATCATACCACTTATCATTTCCTTGCACTAACAATATAGCGGAATATGAGGCATTAACAACTGGATTACGAATTGCAGTTCAGTGGAAGATTGAGGAACTTCATGTTTTCAGGGATTCCCAACTTGTCATCCGTCAAGCAACTGATGATTACCAAACAAAAGATGAAAAATTACTGCCTTACAAGCAAATGGTGGATGATTTGAAAAAACACTTCACAAAGATAGATTTTGAGCAGATACCAAGAGAGCAGAATCGTGTTGCAGATGCCATGGCTACAATTGCTTCACTGATTGATCTACCTCAAAATGAGACCTGCTATGAGTTATTGGTGGACAACTTGTTGGTTCCTTCATATGAGATCACTCCTACTAAAATGATATGCGTTATTGGTCCCGAATCCCAGTTATATGGCTCCATCTTCACATACCTTCGCGACAATACCCTACCTCCTGATCTATCAAATAACCAACGTCGCACCTTCATTCGCCAATCCTCTCGATATGTCATTTTAGCTGATATCCTATACCGACGAGGTCTAGATGGCACTCTTCTTAGATGTTTAGAAAGCAACGAAGCTTAGATTGCATTACGTGAATTGCATGAAGGGATATGTGGTCCACATGCTAGTGGTCCTACCTTGGCCAAGAAACTCATTAGGACTGGATATTACTGGCCCAATATGGAAAAAGACTCATATCAGTTTGTCAAGAAATGTAAGCAATGTCAAATTCATGGAGACCTCATACATGCGCCAGCACAAGAACTACAACCACTTGCGTCTCTTTAGCCCTTTTGTCAATGGGGACTCGACCTCATAAGCAAGATTCACCCTCCTTCTTCCAATGGTCATAAATTCATTATCACTACCACAGAGTATTTCACAAAATGGATTGAAGCTGTGCCTCTCACACAAGTTATTGGAAAACAGATTGCTACATTCATCCTTAACTATATCATATGCCGATATGGTATTCCTATTTCCATTATTATTGATAACGGGCGTCCCTTCAAAAATCAGGATGTTCGTGAACTTTGTGACCGCTTCCATATTTCCCATCGTTTCTCCACACCGTATTACCCCCAAGGTAATGGCAAAGCTGAGGCGTCTAATAAAACAATCCTTAAAATCCTCAAGAAGACAGTCGACGACGCTGACCGTAATTGGCATATCCAACTCAATCCTGCACTTTGGGCCTATCACATAAGTGTTCGCACACCTACAAGAGCTACACCCTATTCACTAGTCTATGGTTCTGAAGACATCTTGCCTATTGAGGTCGAGCTACCCTCTTTACGGGTCGCTTTACAAAACATCATCACTGATGAAGATTACAGGGTCTCTCGCTTACAAGAACTACAACTGCTGGATGAACGGAGACAAACTGCTTTTAATCATCTCAAGGCTTACCAACAACGAATGAGTCACAGCTATAATCACAAGGTCAAGCCTCACACATTTGAGGTAGGTGACTTGGTTCTCAGAGAAAACCCCAAGAATCAGCAAGACAAAGAGAAGAAGGGCAAGTTCGAATCAAATTGGCTTGGTCCTTACATCATTACAACAGCATATAGATCTGGGGCATATCAGCTCTCAACTACAGAAGGTGAACCTTTGGAGGATCCTATCAACAGCATGCACCTTCGCAGGTTCTACACATAGCTCTTCGGAATATCCTAATTCAAAAAATACAAAAAAATAAAAAAAATTCAAAAATACAAAAAAATTATAAAACAAAAAAATCATTACTTGGTGAAAACCTGGCAAACAGGCGCCTTGTGACACAAAAAACATTGAAAATCGAAAAAAAGCAAAGAAATAATTTCGTCCAACGGTGAAAACCACTTTGGTGGCGCCCTGGGCAAGTACCATGGTGAAAACTGGGTCACCAGCGCCATGCGTAGAGACATTTCTCCTCCCTCCTTCAGGATTCGCTTTCATCCTTCACTTTGCACACACTCACAACCTATTCGTTCATAATAAACTTACCCATTCCCATCATGGCTTGTTATTGATCTACCCAAGATTGGTTAGCCATTCATAATAAACCTCCCTTTCCATCCATAATAAATCAAATCCTATCTGTGGCTAAGGCAAATCCTACGTCTAGTAATGGGTGTGGAACTAAGAACATCACATGTTCGAGGAGTACAGTTTCTTCCAGCTTCCTTTAGTCTATTCGCGCACAATCCGCAATAAAGCAACATTTGCATCACAGATCCGCAATAAAGTTTCATCTTCTCCGCAATAAAGTATCGGTTTCATGGATTTAGTTAGTTTCAGATGAGACAGCAACATCAATGGGCTTTAACAAATCAAATCTTTCAACAGACTCAGACAACATATGGTTCAGTGCTATCTATACTTTTTGTGAAAGTAAACATTGTGACCACAATCGAATAAGACTTATACAAGTGACAAGAGACACTAAACTTGAGGACTACAGTGGATGTTGGTGTCGAGTCTTGGTTTTCTTTTGATTTTATCTTTTGGTGACATGTCTTTTAGCTTTTCCGGGATGTCTTTGACTAGAGATTATATCTCTAGGATGTCTTTGACTAGAAAGGCGAGGATGGGGTATTGTCACCTATTTTGTATTTGCTATCTGTGGATTGTCTTTTAGTAATGCTATGACCTGTCCAAGGATATGAGGACACTGTGAGTCTAGTGTGAACTGGGGCATTCCTTGTTTATGACTGTCTTATCTCCATGCAAACAGGTACAATGACTTTCTGGGTCAAACATATGCCTCGAATGTCATAACCTATTTTGCCATAATAAAGCTCAATGATGATAATGCACAAGAAGCTCTTTCACGTTCATATCTTCTGTCTTTCATCCCCCTTTCTTGATTGACTTCCATCGTCCTTCTCGAGTCCGCGTAGCCTGCTATCACATGACTGAGTATAATGACACACCAAAAATATTTGCATTTCATGTAGTTGCACCTGCATTACCACATATAAGCATTTCATACACACATATAGATATCACAACTGCATCACATCCTGCACACAACACCTATTAGCACAATTTACATTTGCATTATCATATTCATCTGCATTACATACATTCACATTTGCATCATGCATACGCATATAAAACATAAAAGAACAAAATATATTGCATTGCATCATATACATATTTGCATCCATATCATAAGCATCACATAGAAACATACATTATAAGAACATCTCATCACATAGGTACACATGCATATAGCTGCCGCACAAAAATGAATCATTTCATATATATAATCAAAAAAGTGTCATGATACAATGATGTCAAAAATACATATGGCTACAATCACCCGAAGGTGTCTACATCATCATACAAAAAATGGTACAAAACTGATACAATGGGAGCCCTCTATGGCTATGATGAACTCCCTCCCTCGGAGCCGCCTGGCCTCGGTGGAATCTGAACCCCTGAGGGACCCGCCCCAGGATCATCTTGTCTGTCCCCTCTATCTGGTGGTGGTGGAGGACCCATGACCCCACCACTAGATGCCTGCCTCCTCCGACTCCCTCCCGTAGCTGTCGCTGTACGCGACGGTCTATGGAAGCTCCTTGCCCGCTGATCCACTGGCACTGCACCGTAGTAGAGGTCCCTCCAGTACCCTATCTCCTCTCCAGCCCGCAGGACATATGCATATCCTGCCCCTGTGTCCTCCGCTGCCTATCTCCTTGCCCTCAGCACTGTCTCAGCCTCTGTATAGCGCTGGATAGCCTGATCCCTCTCCTGCTCAGTATCTCTGAGCCTCGTCCTGAGCCGATCCCTCTCCCTCTCCAGCTCCTATATCTCATCTGCCTGGCCCTGGCAGATCTCCCTGAGCTCAATCAGCTCATCCTCCTCTGGGTCGGCCCCCTCTGCCTCTGCCTGTGGCTCTCCCTCTGCAGGTGCCTGCCCCTGTATCTGTACCTGTACTGGTGCCTGTACGGGTATCTGTCTCTGTGCATGCCTCTGCCCCTATACCTGTCCCTGTCTCTGTACCTGCCTGGGACCCTGTGCTGCTGGTACCCGTAAGGGTAATCCACCGCGACCCCTCACCACCCGAGCCTGCCTCTCCTCTCCACCCTCCCTCCGAGGTGCAACTCACCTCTCTCCCACTACTCCTCTCCGCCTCCGTCGGCCTCTACCCCCATCACCTCCATCATCATCCTCCTCACCACCACCATCTCCCTTCAGTGCCTCTCCTGGATCTGTCAATCGAGGAAATGGATGCTCTGCCCAATATGCTGAATACTCAGCATCCATCCCAGCATCCTCGATCTCAGGCCACATGTCCCAGGGTAGGGGCACCATCTCTGCCAGCTGTGTGACCGCTTGATCATATGACAGTAGAGGCCCAAATTTCACCTGATCTCTGACTGTGCGGGCATACATGCCCGAGCCCCGTGGCATCCTCTGGATCCTACCATACTGCCTGCATACCCTATCCACAAGCTGCCTCTCTAGCACATAGGGCGTCCGCCCAATCAGGTACCTGATCCGGAAGGTGTATGGCAGCTCCACTGCATCATCCTCCCACTCCTCGCAGCCTAGATATGGTCTCCATATGACCACATCGATATCATCTAGCACCCGTCGCCAATGCTCCAACCTGCCAATCCGCGGCTGCGAGGTGATCATATCGTACAGATGCACAAAACTGCGTCCATGTCCCCTGCCTCGGAAGTGTATCGGCCTCGTCACTGGCAGATGTTCATAAGCCCAAACCTGCAATAGTGTCATCCCGCAGCCCAATCCCACTGACCCGTGATAGACAAATTGGTGAAGCTCATAGTACAGGTGGGCCAATACACATGGTCCCCAGGCATATCTGGTGTGCTGTGTCACCAGTGTCTCCAGTGCTCCCCCCCAGCCCACAGCCAATCCCCGTGTCGCCCTGTCTGGACATAGAAATCCACTGATCGCTCCTTCGATCACAGCCGACAATGCTAACCTTGTAGCGGTCATGGTGTCCCATGCCACGTGTCCTGCCCTCATCTCTAATCCAGGGTCCTGAAACACCCGTCTCAATGCCTCCCGATCTCCATCACGATCATATGGAATCAAATCTCCATCAATCGGTACCCGCAGAATCCTGTAGACATCCTCAAGGGTGACTGTCATCTCACCCATCGGTAAATGGAATGTGCACGTCTCCGAGTGCCATCTCTCAGCAAGTGTAGTCAGCAAACCCATGTTTGCCCGAAACTCAGGCACATACAATATATGTCTCAAAATCCATCTCCTCGATGGCAGCTCTATCCTGAAACGACAACTCAGGTCGCAACCTCTGCGTCGATGGGAATCTCTCCCGTGACTCCAACATAGGCAAATACTCCTGTAGTCAAGCAAATCAATCATGTCAGTCATAGTGGCATTCACTGTTTATCACAAAATGCTACTCGCTATCTAAATGCACATAGATATTTATCCTAGTGACACTCACTGTTCAGCACAAAGTGTTACTATCTATCCTAGTAGTACTCCCTGTTCATCACAAAGTGTTACTCACATTTGCACTCCTTGTTCATCACAAAGTGATGCTCATACTTTGGGTACTCCTTGTTTATCACAAAGTACTCTATCTTGGTACTCACTGTTCATCACAAAGTGCCTTGATCTATCCTAGTCTTCCTAGAGGACCTGCTTGAGTGTATCCTCTCAGTAGTTTATCCAATCGACAGCGTATGTCCATCACAGAACTGTCGATTTGCCCTAGAAGACCACAACTTGCATTTTTTCAACGCAAACGCGCTTGACTGACGCAAACGCGCCTACAGACTGCACAGATGTGCCTGTACATCACAGACACGCCTGTATAACACAAACGTGCCTATGCCGGGCATAAACGCGACTATACTACGCAGACGCCCCTGCACATCGCAGACGCGCCCGCATCCGACGCAAACGCGATTCCAGACGTAAACGCGCCTGGCACAGACACAGACGCGCCTGGCGGACACAGACGCGCCTGGCACCGACACAGACGCGTTTCAACGGTTTTTGACATTTTTTAGCCCTACTTCTAAGCGCATTTATTGCTCTAACTAGCATGCATTAATGACAAAATTGAATGCGTCAAAGTACAAGGGAGTTTGGTTGTACTTACCGGCTCTCCTGCCTCTGCTGGCCTCTAAAATCGGCGAACACGGTCGAATCTATGCACGAAAGCCATCGCTGCTGACTGCTCCTGCTCTTTTCTCGCTCTGCACTTTGATCTCGTAGATGCGTGGATGACAATGAGGATGTATTTTCCCCCGTGGTCTATCTTATAGACTGCCCTAGCCCTCGTTTCCCGAGTCAGTCTTCATTATCCCGTGACTTTGTCACTTTATCCGACCATTCCATTCTAGCCTTTCTTTCTTATCGAGAGATTGGCTGCAATTTTTTTCAGACATTTTCATCCAATCTCTCGAGGGGGCATATTATTCCCATTCTGGGGCAACTCTGTATCAGTTCATCTTATCTTCTTTGAAACAACGCGACAAGCCGCATTGTCTCAAAGAGGGGCAAAATGTAGACACCCAAATGTCATGTCTAATTAAATAAATATTATTTATTTAATTATCTAAGCCTAATTCTTCTATTAATTAAATAAATCTTTATTTATTTAATTAATTCATTTATCCTCTTCTAGCCTTATTTTTCATTTAAATAAATACATTTATTTATTTAAATTATCCTTTTCCTAAATCAAATAAATATTTTTATTTATTTAATTATCCTACTTCTTCTATTAATTAAATAAATCTTTATTTATTTAATTAATTCATTAACCTTTTCTACCTATGACACATGTCATTCATCTCTTAATTCCTACACTACCTACCCATTTCATTATTTTATTATTTCTTTTACCTACACTCTAATCATAGCCGACCTCCTTTTTACACCTCTCAATCTTATCCCTCCATTTCATATTGTGTCTTCTATTTAAGGAGATGCTTCCTTCATTATCAAACCCTAATCGACAATCTTGAAGACTTGACTACACTACGATCCTACTTGCAACCACATTCCATTCTTTGTTGAGCTCTTGTGCACATAAAATCTGAGAGCAAATATATCAAGCAAGATCAATGGAGATAGGAAGAATGGAGATCAAAACCCTATTGGACATGTGATGGTATAATCTTTTTGATTTCATTTGATTTGCATTGTCTTAGGTAATCTTCATATGTTATGGTGGACCTTTGTTGTTGTTAGGCTAGGGTTTTGTGGTTGGATTCATTTAGCCTTTCAATATTGTTATTATTGTTATCCATTTTCACCATAAACGATATATATATATATATATATATATATATATATATATATATATATATATATATATATATATATATATATATATATATATATATATATATAGTAGTGTGTGTGTGGTAGAGAATATATATAGTTGTGTATGTGTATGTGTGAAAAAGAGATTGAGAAAATATATGAGGAGTGTATGTGGAAGATAGCAAAGAAGTAGAGTGTGTAGTTGTGGATAGCGAAGGCAGATAGTGTTACAATAGTTCTTTACTGGACTTGTTGCAGGATAGTTGTCCAAAGATCTTTAACCGGATCTACCATAGAGTTTGTGGATTGTGATATGAGCTTAATCTTAGAACTAATCTCATGCATTTGGAGATGCAATCCTTTTCAGTTTACCTTTTTATGTTGCAGTGAGCATTCCAATAGTGATTCGTTCTTTTGTATCTTTAGAGTGAGCATTCCGGTAGTGAGCCATTTTTGCAATCTAGTAGTTTGGGTTTTCCACATATAAATCCGATGTTTCTTTTGTGTTCGTGTTCTTCATGGTTTTATGTTCATTAAGTATGATATATAAAGTTTGATATTTCTGAGGAAGATTACAGTATGGCTAAAAGTTTTTTTTTGTATATATCTGTGGGATTATTGATTCACCCCCCCTAGTATTCCAGTCCTTTCAACCTAGTCAATAAAAGCATGTCATATCACTCTCCATATGAAGAGAATTTCCTAAATCTATCAATATTCATTTCCATGATTTTCAATTTCCTAGAGTTTTTAAAAGCTAGTCCTTGTACACTTATCCTATATTTTGCAAGCTCCCATGGAATACATATTCCAAGTTGTGAACAAACACAATGACACTCAAAGTGGTCAATTTTTTTATATGGAATACTTTTTTTATCTAAATATTTAGGTTACATCCTATTGGTGTAATTAATTATTCATGTTGGATATTATTATACCTTACTTAAGTTTACTTAGGATAATGTATTTCATAGTAGTTTGGGTATGAGACACTTGGGTGTTTGTGCCACATTGGGATAGTGTGTGTAGGAGAATTCCCACCTTTTATGGTGTGATCTTGTTACTACTCTATCATATCCACTTATTATGGACCGATAATTCCACCTTCGGTGGGTGATCCACCTCATGTGGAATATTATATTGTTTCTCCTACCTACCACACCTATTTCCTACCTACCCTTGTTTCTTATTGAGCCACATGTCATGTTTGTGTGCTCACATGTCCATATAGCCTTGCCTATATAAGTAGGCTCATATTTATTGTATGTAATGCTTGATGATCCAGTTGATCAGTATTTTCATCTTGATAGAATACAGTCTATTTCTATCATCTATTTTGTCTCTCTATTGTACTTTTCATCAAGCTCTTGATCTTGGCAAAATCTCACATGATATCAGAACCATTAGAGCGTCTTTGATTAGTCATTTTGAAGGCTTCAATTTTTGTATCTGGGGAGGTGTTATTTATGGGGGCATCCTAGAGCGATTTGGACATCACGGTTGCATCCGGGAGGCCGTTTCCATAAATTTCGACTATAAAGTTGGCCTATTTTGGAGGAAGAAAAAATTTCGCCCCTTCTGGTATATTGTACGGATTTTGTAAAAAAATTATTATTATATTTTTATTTTTTGCATTTTTATTTTTCAAAATATTATTTGTGAATCGCATATTTTTTTTTTATGGGGGGGTATTTCAAAATTTTTGTATTTAAATAAAAAAATAAAAAATAAAAATTATTTTAAGGGGTCCCCCCCTAATCGGACTTCCGTACTCTGTGTTTTTTGCAGAGTTCGTACCCTACAGAGTTGTAGGCCTGTACCGTCGCTGATCTCTGTAGCCCGTAAATTCCCGGCGTCTACTTTCCCGATGGGCCACCTGCTCTGGTGCAGATTCCATTTGCTACAGGTCCTCCGGCTGCCAGCGTTGACTTCCCGGCACTGCGCAACCTGCACAACCCCGTCGACACCCTACTCCTCCTTCCGTCGGTCGCTGTACGTCCTCTGCTCCGTTAGTTGACTCTTCCAATGATTGCCACCACCAGAACCTCCCCGACCGTCTGCTGCCCCACGCGCTCTTCGATGACCTATTTTTCGTTCTTCCGACGACTTGCTTTCCGTTCTTCCCGCTCGATGTGTTCTACTGGCCACCACTGCAAACTCCCATTTCTCCCGGCCAACGACAACCCATTTCGATAGGCATTAAACCCAGCAGGACTCACGTTCATGACTATACTTGTCTAATCCCCAATTTTGTAATTTCAGAGGCTTCGTTTGGGGTCATACGACCTCCTTTTCAGGTGCTGGTTTTTTTTGAAAGTGCATAATTTTTTGTCTACTTTCATAATCTGCCATTAGTTTGCAGTGATTTTGAGTAGAAATTGTACTTTAAGTATTTGGTCAATTTTGGCCTATTTGGTACTTGCATTTTTCTTGGATCTCAGTTTAGATCACTTGCAATATTTGTTGAAGTCTCTTATAGCCTATTTGAGGCAGTTTAAGATTGAAATCAGAAGTCCACCTTGCCTTGTTTTGCAAGTGGCCCATTGTATACACAGTAAGTATAAAGTGCCAAATCACCATTTTTATTTTTTTATTTTTTTTTGGGGGGGGGATGTTTCTTGATTGAGTAATTTTGGAGGGGGGGGGCGGGGGTGTCTTGTGTGATTGTGCCTCTCTCTATCTTGTGTTTTTTAATTTTGGTGCTATGGGTTCTCTGAAATTTCCACTTTTAACTCCTCATAATTATGCATCATGGAAGATTAAGGCATTGAGTAAACTAATGGAAAAATGACTCATTCATTATGTAAATAGAACTATTACAACACCACCTGATCCTAAGGCCGGTCCTAATGCTCAGATTGAATGGCTCACTAAGAATAATATGGCACTTGGAACTCTTACAAAGTATGTATCAAATGACCTCATTTTTCACATTGAGAAGTGTACAACAATCAAAGAGGCTTGGGATATTTATGAGAAATTGTATGGCCAAGTTGATGAGATTAAGGACTACAAGTTTGATAGTGAACTCACAACATTGGATCCTAAGGATTTTGATACAATCCAATATTATGTCACAAAAGCAAATGAGCTAAGAGCAAAGCTAAAGGATCGTGGAATTGACAAAAAGGATGCTCAATTGGTTTATAAATTGTTGGACAAGCTTCCTTTAGAGTATGCAGCCTTTGTATCTAGCTTTCACACCCATAGGTTAGCTCAAGGTTCCTCATACACTTCTAATTATTGATGCATTCACGAAGATGTTGATACTTGAGCAATATAAGTTGACTAAGATGGGGATTCTCAAATCTTCAAAGTCACAAGCTTTGGTGGCTAATAAAGGGAATCAAGCCAATCAAGGAAAAGGCAAGAATCAAAAGCAACCTAAGTCAAAACCACAACAAGGTGATTCTACATCCTCAACTAAGAGGAAATCTTATAAGGACAATCTTTTTTGTGCATATTGCAAGAAGTCGGGACATGATGAACAACATTGTTACAAGAAGGATATTGATGAGTTGAAGAATCTTCTTGAGAAGAACAAAATCAACCTACCTTCTAGAATGTCTACATTGTCTTCTTCTTCCAAGGATAAAGGAAAGGATCACTCTTTTGGGACAGATAAAGGAAAGGGACAAGCTCTTTGTGCTACTACAAGTCACGATTTAGAGAGATGGCTTCTAGATTCGGGGACTTCTCATCATATGGTGTCTTTGCAGTCTATGTTTTCTTCATTTGAGCCTTCCATAATGCCGCAAATTTTGATGGGCAATCATACATACATGAATGTGATTGGGAAAGGATCTATTGCCATTGGGGATAACTCCTTCAATGTTGTTGTGTGTACCCCACTTGACAAATAATCTTCTTTCCATCTATCAAATCACACATGGGGCAACTAGGAAAATTGTGGAGTTCACACCTGATTCAGTTATCATTCGAGACTTGGAGACTAGAGCTATAATTGCGACTGGGGTGGTTGATCATGCATCTCAGTTGTACTCCTTTTCACATTTTGGTCCTATTGATGAGGTTGATTCTTCCTATATTGATCCCGCTCTTGAGCCTTCCATTTCATCTCCTCCTATTGATATCACACCACCTATTGCACCTGATGATGCAGCTAGTGCGACAATTTTGCCTTCTTGTGATTCATTACAGCAAGATATTACTTGTCTTCCACTTTCAGTTCATTGGGATGACTACTTGACAGACATTGCAGGTTTGTTTGTGGAGTCCTACATTGCAATTCTGGGAGACATCATTGATGACATTCATCTTCTCTTTGATGAAGATGATCCTTCTTCGATTGTTGTGAGGGAACACTTTGACCCTCTTGTGCATTCTCTACATGATCATTCTTTAGAGGTTGACATGATTGTGAATACTTTTGTACATCAGTTGGAGGAGGTCTCTTTATCTTTTGAGGAGACATGTGAGTCTTTGGATATTGTTCTACATTCATGTCCAATAGATCTTGGAGTGCCTTTTTCAGCAATGTGGTGCGGTTTACCACCTTTGGAGGGGGTATCTTTCAGCATCGACATGGGGATACTTGAACAGTTTTCAAAGATTCCATTCATCATGAGTATTTTTCCTACATCTTCCCTTCATGATTGGGGAGACTTCATGGATACACCTTTGGTTTTGTTTCTTCCTAAGGGGAGGAATGTTGTTCGACGTTCGTGGAGCAAATTCTTCATACATCATCGAGCTTCTATCATTGGTGCAAATTCTACATTGAGAGGGGGCTACCTAGCTTCTCTTCTTCTCTCATATGGGGGGGACTTTTTCCTCACATGGGGTTTTGTTCCTCACATACTTCTATGAGAGTTCTCTTGTATAGTTTCCATCTCTCTTTTGGGGGAGGGTTTTTTCCCATTGGGTTTTTCTCTCTTTCCCCGATTTGTGAGAGATTTCATTGCATTGGTTTGCATGCATTTGCATTTGTACATGGGTACCTAACATGGCCTAGTAGCCGAGACCCATCTTGCATTGCTAAGTTGCATTGTAGACTTAAGTGCATTCCCCTAAGTTGCACTTAAGGGGGGGTGTTGGTGTAATTAATTATTCATGTTGGATATTATTACACCTTACTTAAGTTTACTTAAGATAATGCATTTCATAGTAGTTTGGGTATGAGACACTTGGGTGTTTGTGCCACATTGGGATAGCGTGTGTAGGATAATTTTCACCTTTTATGGTGTGATTTTGTTACTAATCTATCATATCCACTTATTGTGGAGTGATAATTCCGCCTTCGGTGGGTGATCCACCTCATGTGGAATATTATATTGTTTCTCCTACCTACCACACCTATTTCCTACCTACCCTTGTTTCTTATTGAGACACATGTCATGTTTATGTGCTCACATATCCATATAGCCTTGCCTATATAAGCAAGCTCATATTCATTGTATGTAACACTTGATGATCCAATTGATAAGTATTTTCATCTTGATAGAATATAGTTTATCTTTGTCATCTATTTTGTCTCTCTATTGTACTTTTCATTGAGCTCTTGATCTTGGCAAAATCTCACACATCCAAGTTCACGAGTACTATATACTTCAAGATACATGATTATTTTTGGAATAACATGCACTTTAGAGTAGGGTATGTTGGCATGTTTGGCATAACTGATGAAGATGAGATGATGGTGGATGACTGTACCAATAGAGGAAGATGACATGATTAGTTATTTATATTGTCATTAATGGAAACCAGGTTCAACTGATATTTAATGATGTTTACAGTTGTTTTTTTTGGTGATTGAGTTGTTGGCTAAGTGATTTGGTCTATCGGAGTAAGAGTTTGACAGAGTTTACCAGCAAGACTGCCAAGTAGGACCTTAACTGGTAAAGCAGACAAGTTTTGATGGAATCGAGTGATTGGTGATGTTTGGTGACTTGCGGTTTGATACATAAGCTTTTATGATGTATTTGAGTATGTAACTGGAACCACATCCTATGATGGTTATTGGAAGGCATGTTTTGAATTTTTTATGAAGTTTTGCTAGGGTTTAAGAAGGGTTTAAGGATGGGTAAATAATTCTCTTAACCGGTAATGATTTTTGGTTTGGCGGTGATCTACATCAAGTTCACGCGTTGATGATAACGCGGCACAAAACGCATGATGAGTTTGAAAGATGTTTTGGCGTGTTTGGAGAACAAATTTATTGGGAATGTGCAACGTGCTTAACAAAATGTGCTAAGGGTTTGACTTTGTACCAGATCGATCTGCTGTGACAATTTGATCATTCAGTGATCAATATTGATTTGTAATTGATTGTAATGATCCCTGTGATGATCTGTAATGAGTTGTAAAGATCTATGATGATCTATGTAGTAAGTCTTAGGGTTTTGATGCCAACCTAGTTGTAAAAGTTATTTATGTTGACAAGGTCGATGTTTTGAAGTGTCGGTGATTTTGTGAAGTGTAAGATGTCAAACCAGTGTGTGTGAGAAGATCTGTCAGAGAGATGCAAACTTAGAACTTAATTGGATCTGATCAAGCAAGAAGTAGAGTGCTATACATAGATCATTCACTGTTGTTCTCTAACAATTACAACAACTAAAATCCCTTAACCGGGTAGGTCCTAACAGGCCTCACATTGTAAAATCCCCTAACAGGGTGACTTAATATCTAAGTTCTAAATCCTCTTGCGAGGTTGATCCTAATAGATTAAAGCTTCTAACAGGGATGAGGTAAATCCCTTAACCAGGTGACTCCTGACAGGATCTGCTCCTAACAGAGCATCATTGTAAGCTTCTAACTGGGCTTGGATCTTAACAGGGCGCATTCCGAAAGAGTGCAAAATATTTGTGGGTACCAATTCCCACCGTGTTTTTTCCCTATTTGGGTTTCCACATGAAAAACATGGTGTTCGCGTGTGGTATGCTTTTCTTGTGTTCATGTTTTATTTCTGATAACCAGTAAAGACAGTTTATGTTTGTTTATCAAAGATCTTAAAGTGGTTACCGATATTGATGATTATATGATTGATGAAGCATTCTGATCAGTTAATAAGTTGGTGACTGTGTTTGTTGATCTGATATTGAATTGATGGCTGATCTGACTAATAAGTTTGCATAAGAGGAAATGATCATCTAGATCTGATAAGGAAATCTGTTATGAAGATTTGGTTTAACTGTTGAATGTTTCTAGATCTGAGATAAGTCTGTTTTGGTGTTGAAAGTTTCAGTTTTTGTTAATACTGATTCACCCCCCTCTCAGTATTAACCGGATCCTCTAGGTTTATCAATTGGTATCAGAGCATTGGTCCTCTATGTGCATAAATCCTAACAACTTGAGAGAAATATTTTGTGAAAGATGATGAAGAAGGAGGGTCCCAAGTTTACTAAGGACAACTACCAGATATGGAGTGATCGGATGAAGATATACATTAAAGGAATGGGTTCACAGTACTAGAATCATGTGATAACCAGGTATTTTGCACCTACTACCAATCCCTTGACACCGGATGAGCTCAAAGAATAGTAGGAAAACATTCAGGCTCTTGAAGAAATTGTAAGTACTCTGTTTGACTCTGAATATATTGATGTTCATGGATTAGAAACTGCAAATGAAGTATGGGAGAAATTAAATTTAATCTATGGAGGAGATGAACATGTACAAAGGGAAAATGAAGAGAGTCTGAGAGGAAAACTTGATGATATGAAAATGGTTGACGGTGAGAACATAACTCAATATGGACAAAGGATTAAGGAAGTTGTAGGTGGAATAAAGAGTACCAGAGGTAAGATTGAAGATGATACTATTGTTAGCAAAATGCTTAGAACTCTTTTACCATAGTATTCTATCAGAGTGTTTGCTATTAAAGAATAGAGATCCAATTCAAAAGATAAAGTTATTGTTGATTCTTTAATTGGAAAGTTAACTGCATTTGAACTTAACAGTTTTGATAATAGTGTTTCCAAACCTTCTAAATCTGCCTTTGAGGCTTCAGTAATAGGTACATCAGCAAGGAAAGGAAAAGATGTTTGTCATAATCATGACTGCAGGTCTAGTCATGGCGGTGGCAGAGGTGATGGTGATGCTGAAGATCATCTGATGGAACTTGAGGCATTACTGGTTAGAAGATTCCTTAGAGGAATAGGTAAATATAAAGGTAAATTACCCTTGAAGTGTTTCTCTTGTAGTAAGATTGGACACATAGCTACTACTTTCCCTAACGCTGATAAGAAACATAAGTTTGGGAGATTTAAATGAAAAAGCAAGAAACATTGTTATGTTGTAGTGGATGAAGGTGTGACTGATGATGAATCAGAAGAAGATGACAATGAGGAGATAGTATTTGTTGTTGTGAAGGAGGATCTGACTGATGAGAAGGCTTTGGTGTCTCATATGGATAACAATGATGAATGGATAATAGATAGTGGTTGCTCACACCACATGACCGGTGACAAAAGTAAGTAGCTATCCCTTGAAGAGTTTTATGGAGGTGTTGTAAGATTTGGTAGTAACTCTCCTTGCATGGTTATAGGTAAAGGATCAATTTCATTAAATAGGAAGAGTAATGGAAATGATGTCTTCTGGGTTGAAGGACTAAAACATAACCTCTTGAGTGTTGGACAACTTAATGATAAGGGATATCTACTTGAATTCAAAAGTGGAGTGTGCAGGATTCTTGGAAATAATGGAGAATTGATTGCTACTAGGAAGAAGACTAGAGGTAATTTGTTTCATCTGAATACTAATATAAATGATTGTTTGGTGGCGAAGATTGAAGACAACTGGTTATGGCACAAGAGATTTTGTCATGTCAATTTTGACAATTTGATTAAAGTTAGTAAGTCAAGTATTGTTAGAGGTTTGCCCCATCTTGTAAAACCGGACAATGTGTTATGCAAGGATTGTCAGATGGGTAAGACGACCTCTGTATCCTTACGAGTAAGTCTTTTTCTTCAGAGAATATTCTTGATTTGGTTCATACTGATCTTTGTGGTCCTATGAGGACTAATAGCTATTTTGGTGATAAGTATTTTATGATCTTTACTGATGATTATTCTAAAATGATGTGGGTAACTTTTCTAAGAGAAAAGTCTGAGGCTTTTAGTAAGTTTAAAGAATTTAAAGCTCTTGTTGAGAAAGATATCGAGAAGAATCTAAAATGTTTGAGATCTGACCAGGGAGGTGCATTTACTTCTGATGATTTTGTGAAGTTATGTGATGAACAAGGAATTAAGAGGCAATGTGAGCTCCTAGAACTCCACAACAAAATGAGATAGCAAAGAGAATGAATAGAACAGTACATAAGATGTTTTGGAGAGAAGTAGTCAGCACTGTTGTCTATACTTTGAAGTGGGTACTTTTCAAAAAAGGTAATTACAAAACACCTTATGAATTATGGCATGGAAAGACTCCTAGTGTAAGCTATTTCAAAATCTTTGGGAGTAAATGTTATATTAAGAGAGATGATTACACTGAAAAAATTGTTGCTAAGTGTGATGAAGGCATTTTTCTTGGTTACTCTACAAAGAGTAAGACATTTAAATGTTATGACAAGAGAACTAAGAAGATCATTGAGAGTGTAAATGTGAAGATAGATGAACTCCTTGAGAAATCAGGCGAGTCTAGCAGATCTGAGCCTGAGAAAGATGAAGAAAGACTTGTGTTCATAGAACTGGAAGTGCAGAAGATTGATGAGCAAAATGTTGCAGAAATAGGTGCTCAACCGATAAATGCAGAGGGCGATGAAGAAGATGAAGAACATAAAGAAGGAAGCACTGCACCAGAACTGGTTATTCCAAGGTACGTCAGGTTAAATCACTCAGAAGAACAAATAATTGGAGATAAACATGCTAGAGTACAAACAAGGAGGAAAATCAAAGAAAATTCTTGTTTGATTTCTACTATTGAGCCAAAAACAGTAAGAGAGGCATTAAAGGATGATGAGTGGATTAGTGCAATGAATGAGGAGTTAGATCGGAATGTGATTGGAACCAAATGGGTTTTTAGAAACAAGTTAAATGAAGAAGGAAAGGTTGTGAGAAATAAAGAAAGATTGGTTTGCAAAGGCTATGCACGAGAAGAAGGAGAATATTATGGTGAAACCTTTGCACCTGTGGTGAGATTGGAAGGAGTAAGAATTCTACTTTCTTATGCCACATTTAAAGGATTTAAAGTCTATCAGATGTATGCTAAATCAACTTTTCTCAATGGCATCCTTGAAGAAGAAGTATACATAGAACAACCAGATGGATTTTCTTTGTCCGAAGACAAAGATATGGTTTGCAAGCTACATAAGGCACTATATGGATTGAAGTAAGCATCGAGAGAATGGTTTGAAAGGTTGCATGCACACTTGATAAAGATAGGATTCCAGCATACCGGTGAGGACAGTAACATATATCTAAAGATTGATGGAGAGAAATTATTGATAGCTGAAGTATTTGTGGATGACATTATCTTTGGTGGTAATGATGATTTATGCATAGAGTTTGCTCAGGAGATGAAAAAGGAATTTGAGATGTCTCTTATTGGAGAGATTAAATTTTTTATTGGGTTGCAAGTCCAACATTTGGATGGTTGAATTTTTATCTGCCAGAGTAAGTATGTCAAAGAGGTGTTGAAAACATTTGGCATGGAAGATTATAAACTGGTTGGTACTCCGATGGTGACAGGCTGCAAGTTGTCTAAGCAAGATGACTCACCATCTGTAGATGAGAAAGAATATTGGTCTATGATTGGTAAATTGCATTATGTCATTCATAGCAGACTGAATATTGCACATATTGTTGGATTGGTTGCTATATTTCAAAAGGATCCCAAGGAGACTCACATGGTAGCGGTGAAAAGGATAATCCGGTACCTGAAAGGCACAATAGATTATGGTTTGTGGTATTATTATAAAGGAAATTTCTCTTTGGATGTGTTTACCGATGCAGATTGGGCAGGCAATGTAGATGACCGAAAAAACACTACCGGTGGAGCTTTTCTTCTTGGAGGCAGATTGGTTGCTTGGACAAGTAAGAAGCAAACTTGTGTTTCTCAGTCAACAGCAGAGGCAGAGTATGTTGCAACATCAATGAATTGCACGCAAACAATTTGGATGAGACATGTGCTTGAAGGATTCAGATTTGATATGTCTGAACTGGTAACTATTTCTTGTGATAATACTAGTGCAATCAATATTTTGAAAAATCTTGTGTTACATGCAAGAACAAAGCACATAGAATTGAAATATCATTTTGTAAGGGAAAGAGTACAGGAAAAACAAGTCCGTATGGAGTATGTGACAAGCAAAGAGCAACTAGCAAATATTTTCACAAAACCATTACTGAAGACAACCTTTGAGTATCTCAGAGGTAAATTAGGGGCCAGACCCCTGCTCAGACAAAACTAGAATGCAGGATGCATCAATCCAGTGGGCTTCATGACTATTTTTCACTTTGGATTGATGAGATGAAGACTACTCTGCAGGGGGAGAAGCACAAATGTGTTTGCAGACATGTTGAAGACAACAACTGCAACAGACTCGATGATTTGTGATGCTTATGCATCTTTGGCACTATTGTCAAAGGGGGAGAATAAATATGATTAAGAGAAAACATATGATTAGTTGGAGTAGATATAGTGTAACTGACAAATGAGATGCAACAGAGAAGAGAAGAGTTGCAGAGAAGGTCCAGAATAGAGCAGAACAGTATGAGTTGAGTATGTTGATATTTAGTGTTGCCATCAATGCCAAAGGGGGAGATTGTTGGCATGTTTGGCATAACTGATGAAGATGAGATGATGGTGGATGACTATACCGGTAGAGGAAGATGACATGATCAATTTTTTATATTGTCATTGATGGCAACTAGGTTCAACTAATTTTTAATGATGTTTACAGTTGATTTTTTTTGGTGATTGACTTGTTGGCTAAGTGATTTGGTCTACTAGAGTAAGAGTTTGACAATTTGACAGAGTTTACCAGCAAGTCTGCAAATTAGGACCTTAACTAGTAAAGTATATAAGTTTTGATGGAATCAGGTGATTGGTGATGTTTGGTGACTTGTGGTTTGATACATAAGATTTTATGATGGATTTGAGTATGTAACCAAAACCGCATCCTATGATGGTTATTGGAAGGCATGTTTTGAATTTCTGATGAAGTTTTGCTAAGGTTTAAGAAGGGTTTAAGGACTGGTAAAGAATTCTCTTGACCGGTAATGATTTTTGGTTTGGCGGTGATCTACATCAAGTTTACGTGTTGATGATAACGCGACACAAACCATGTGATGAGTTTGAAAGATGTTTTGATGTGTTTGGAGAACGAATTTCTTAGGAATGTGCAAAGTGCTTAGTGAAATGTGCTAAGGGTTTGACTTTATATTAGATCGACTTGCTGTGACGATTTATGATCATTCAATAACCGATATTGATTTTTAATTGATTGTATTGATCCCTATGATGATCTATGATGAGTTGTAAATATCTGTGATGATCTATGTAGTAAGTCTTAAGGTTTTGATGCCGATCGAGTTGTAAAATTTATTTATGTTGCCAAGGTTGATGTTTTGAAGTGTCGGTGATTTTGTGAAGTGTAAGAAGTTGAACCTGTGTGTGTGTGAGAAGATCTGCCAAAGAGATGCAGACTTAGAACTTATTTGGATCTGTTCAAGTAAGTAGTAGAGTGCTTTACATAGATCATTCACTGTTGTTCTCTAACAATTACAATAGCTAAAATCCCTTAACAGGGTTGGTCCTAACAGGCCTCACATTGTAAAATCCCCTAACAGGGTGACTCAATATCTGAGTTCTAAATCCTCTTGTGAGGTTGATCCTAACAGATCAAAGCTTCTAACAGGGTTGAGGTAAATCCCTTAACCGGGTGACTCCTAATAGGGTCTTCTCCTAACAAGGCATCATTGTAAGCTTCTAATAGGGTTCAGGTAAAACCCTTAACCGGGTGACTCCTAACAACCTAACATGGCATCATTGTAAGCTTCTAACCGGGCTTGGCTCCTGACAGGGCGCATTCTGAAAGAGTAAAAAATATTTTTGGGTACCAATTCCCACTGTGGTTTTTCCCTATTTGGGTTTCCACGTGAAAAAACATGGAGTTCATGTGTGGTATGCTTTTCTTGCAATGTTCATGTTTTATTTCTGATAACTAGTAAAGACAGTTTATGTCTATTTATCAGAGATCTTAAAGTGGTTACCGGTATTGATGATTATATGATTGATGAAGCATTTTGATCAGTTAATAAGTTGTTAACTGTGTTTGTTGATCAGATATTGAATTGATGGCTGATCTGATTAATAAGTTTGCATAAGAGGAAATGATTATCTAGATCTGATAAGGAAATCTGTTATGAAGATATGGTTTAAGTGTTAAATGTTTCTAGATCTGAGATAAGTTTGTTTTGGTGTTGAAAGTTTTAGTTTTTGTTAATACTGATTCACCCCCCTCTCAGTATTAACCGGATCCTCTAGGTTTATCAGGGTAAAAATTTAATGGTGGAAAATTTGAATATTTGTATCAATTCTCATTTAATTTAGGACCCATTTAGAGAAAATCATTACTATAATTATTTATCAACAAATATATTTCTATGATTCAAATTATTTATACACACGTATATAGGCACTCTACACTTTTTCACTCTCCTCTAAAATGCCTTCTAGATGTTCTCCAAGTCCTAACATGTGACTTGATAGTGGTTTGATCCTACTCCCTATCACATTGGAAACAGTTCTTAAGGAATATTTTGTGGCTCTCGCCCTTCTAAAGGCCTGATTTTGGTTCCTCCATCTAGTTGAGAGGTTGCAATGTACTCTGGCAAGGATGATTGTTCTCCTACAAACCCTTTTCCTTAGCAACCATCGACTACTTTGATGCAACACGAGATTACTCCACATCTCAATTTTAGTGAAGCTATTTGCCAAGTTGCCCATGTTCCTTATGTGAAATGGAAACATTGTTAGGTTTCCTTGATTAATTATAGCGAGGAGGTGGGTTCTCAAGTGGCTGGCCATTCCAATATAAATTTACAAGTTCCTTCTTTTGATCGACCTTTTCCTTTGCATGGGAATACCACATTAAAATTCAACAAGGCCTTGCATTGTGATTCCCTAGGGTTGGTTTGGGGTAACAAGCATGTCATCTTTTCTACCCTACCTGAGACTATTCTTTCTAACTCATCCTCTCCTCATGGCAATACCTCCTAAAGCACCCCTTTTGTTGTTTTTCATTCAAGTTTTGCTCTAGATGTTTGTCTAGACAACTTCACTTCTGACATAGAGGAATATTTTTAAGATCACGTGCTTATATGAATATTTATGAAATTATGGCCAAACTTATGTGATTTACTTTATTGGATTAGTTTGAGTTGGGAAGAATATCTAGAAGATGAAATAGGTATTTATCCCTATGCAAAAGGGTTTTTCACATTGGAATTTGAATCTATGGAAGATAAAGAGATGGTGCTCAATGTAACAGCCAAAATACCTTAATAGAAAAATACAACAAACTCAAATAATATTCTACCAAAAACATTTGCAACTATAAATAAAGTTCAACTGAAAAAGAAACAATTACTAACTAACTTTAACTACCAACTAACAAACCATTTCAGTAGAAAGGAAATTAACTATCCTTTAAATTTTATTTTATTTCTATTGAAAGAAAGAGAAGGGTTAAGAGATTACAGAGTAATGAATATCTTGTTGTAATCAAATGCAAACTAGATGAAAACATGGGAGAGGGGGAGCATCATCAAGGGATTTTCCACCCAACCATAGACTTAATGTCTCTCGTGCCAATTCCTACTAGAAGGGCTCGACCCTTCAAGAGGGTAGCAAATTAAGGATAGGAAAAATACCATTAATCCCTCTAAGCCTGGTGTTTAGAACCTACATAGACTAGCTGGTCATACACTATAGGTACCCCCTGAGTAACATGACACTCTGACTAAATCAGTATATCTGATTCTTGTGAACTGATGGTCGCATACTAACTGCAATGCCACCTTGGCCAAGGTCTCGCAACAAGTACTATAGTGTGCAGTCAATGTCCACCACCCTTGCTCGGCATAATGAAGAGTAGAGTTACGCACTTGCAATATAACATTGGAGTCTAACTGACCAAAACAATTGTGGGTTAACCATTCATCAAGGACAAACATATGTATTTAACATTCCTTAAGGATCTGGAAATAAGTGTTTAAATTGTTATAGGGTGTCAAAGTTTAACTATACCCCTTGTCCTAGATCAGATAGATACATGAACGGGTTTCACAAATCATAAAACAAAGCATCACAATTCAAAGGATAGAGTTTTAACCAATAATACACATCAGGTTTTCTTTCTCCAATTTGGCATTAATATAAATGAAATGTATTTACGGTTACACAAGGTTCCCATGATTCCCATAAAGATTAACTCCAAAGAAAAACAGACCTTCGAAATACGAAAGATTACAATCACAACATCAACAGTAAAATTTGTGCTTCAACACATGTTGAATATCAACAGTCAAATCATTCCATTATGAATACCATGTAAATTTCTCGATGACAGCATTTACACAATCCTTATCTCAACTTAGCAAATTAATACATGCAATGACGAAAGCAAAAACAATATGTTCATTGATTTCCTCCATTCATTATTGTCTTAAGTAAATGGTTCATAATAAACTACTAATCATACTAAAAGGAATGAACACATTTATTATCATAATCAAATTGAATAAATACAACTCAAAATAAACTCTTTATAAAGATGGGAATGGATTAAACTCATGTCTAAGAATGTAGATACAGATTGAATATGTCAGTCGAGCTCAACTAGAATCGGCTTTGGATATTGGTTAAGAACTCAAACAATGCTCCAAGCTTGATAGGAAAATGATCTTGGTAGTGACTTAGGATAATCACCTTTCACCACTTTATCACAGGTCAATGAACTTCTAGAAAAGAAAAATGATTTACAGGACATTGTCTCCTCTTGATCACCTTCCTCAAACATAATGATAATTTTCCTATAATGAATCAACAACCCTTGTGTCTGGACAAAGTCTTCTAATTAATACTCTACCCATAGGGTGGCTATTGCTAAAAAGAAAACACGAGCCAAAGAAAATTGACACAACTAGCACAAGGGAGGTAATGCCAAACATAACAACAAGAAAACATAAGCTCTTCAAAGATGATGGCCTTCCCCGACTTGCTTTGTTGGTGATTATTAAATTGGAAACAACCACCAATGCAATATTTTCATTATCATATGTCTCAAGAATAAGTAAAATGGAACATATATACATATTCATGCACGTGCATCCATCTTCGTAAATTTGTAAATATGTATATATTCCACAAGTAATAATAACTAAGCACTCAAAGATAGGAACTCTAATACACACATATATGTATATACATGTATATACATATACATATACATATACATATACATATACATATACATATACATATACATATACATATACATACACACACACACACACACACAAGCACATAAATAAATAAATAAATAAATAAAAACATGAACACTTAACAACAATAAAAAAGTTCAAAACAAGGATGCCTAACCACTCAAACGATGCTAGGGTGACACGGTGAATACTGGTCGATATCAACAAGAAGGATGGAACAAACATTACTCAATCAAGGTCGCGACACTCTAGGAATGCGTCCTATTTCCCCGACTCAAAACTCAATGAAAATTGTTCTTTTCCAAATTATGCGATCCTCTACTTATGATACTCTCCCTCCCTCCTGAGTGTGTTGCGATTCCTACAAACACTTGGGCCATTTCAAAATTGATACAATGGTAACGGATATTATAGCTATTATAATAGTTATAAATAAATAAGATTTACATTTATATTATCAAACTAATAAATTATTTATAAATGTTTTTACTGTGTAATGCCCAAGTTTCTACTAAGCAAAATGCAATAATTTAACAAAAATATTAATGTTTACATTGCTTCCATTCCAATTGGTTTCTTACGCCTTTAGGAGCATATCATAACCATCTATAGTATTATTAAGGCATCCATTGTTATATTTTTAAGATGCTTAAGTTGATGCATAACTGAATATGATGTAAATGAAAATCGCGAAAAGAAACCAAATTGTTCTTTCATTTAAACTCAATCATGAGTCCTTTGAGAGTCATAAAATTTGAAATATATTTTATTACCAAATTGAGTACAAGATAATCATAATATGAATATAGTAAATTTTATTGAATATCATAAATTTTGTTGAATATCACCTTATAATAGTTTATTTATTTAAAGATTATTTTATATTTAATCTTGCAATTTTTAAGATTTTACACTATAATTTTAAGCATGTTGTACTATTCTTATTGTTAACATAAAACTATTTGTTCATTCATCCAATATTAACATCTCTTATTCCTGATTTATTACATATTTAATCACCACCGTCAACTCTATTACGAGGGAAAGCTACTCGTTCGATCCTTAAAAGACCTCAGGTAGAACAACGGGTGGGGTTGGCTTAAAGAGCACACACTAAGGTTTGACTCCTTAGGTGTCTTTGGGGCCCACTCCTCTATCGTTAGTTGGATTCCGTTTCCGTTTCCGTTCTGTTTGTCGCGCTGCACTCATCTGACTGTCAACAGTCACCATCACTGCAACTGCAATTTCTGCCATCACACTCATTCATAATAAAGTCACCATTAAGTTTGAATTTAAATTTTGAATCTAGTCTCCCGCCCAAGCCACTAAAAGCAGCAAAGAAGGATTTCTGGCGCATAAAGATATTTCTATGATGGCAGAAATTTCTATGAGATGTTTGCTCCCAACTCGCATAGCCTGCCGAAACTGAAAGTTGATTTGCTGTAATTTTTCAATGTTGCTGCTTTAGATGGAGGCATACAGATACAGATGTACCGAGGTTCAAAAATAATTTGACAAAAGATGGACAAAAGAAGAAGGCAAAGCTGAGATCTTTAGGCGTCTTGAGAGAGAATAATTCTTCATGGTTTTAGACGTTGTGCTTCCCAACGAAACAAATTGCTTGTTCTGAACACGATTTGAAGTATGTATTCCTAGTCTGCAATAAGAAAGGTCAATTTAATCGCTAAGATCAAATGAGAAAGTGCAGATTTAATGTTTCCCTCATGTGTTTGTGTTTTAATAGTATTCGGTTCAATGCATAAATTAGACATCCTTACCAAAATTGCACACCCTTTGAATAATGAAAAACATGGGTTTGAAGCAAAGATTCCATTTGGATTAATCAAATTTTTGGAATTGTTTAGGGCCTCAAATGCCATTGCGCAACTGAAATTTTGAATGGGTCCACATTGATCGACTTACAACAGCCAGCTATTTCAATCGTCTATCTGTAGCTAGCCTACTTTGCATGGGTTATATACCATCTTATCTACTCTCTCTCAAGAAATAGTATAGTTCATTGTTTCTCATCAAGTGTTCTTTTTAGTCTGCTACTTTGTTAGTTTGTAATGTGAATAGCTTTCTTTGTGAATAGTAGCAAATATGGCAGGATCAATGATGATCAAAATCTTGACCGTGCTTCTTGTTCTAGCTGTTATATTTGCCCTGCAAGTTTCTGCGTGATATAAGCTTAAGACTGATTCAAATAGTAACTATAGAGAAGAAAAATTTAATTTGTTTCAAGTTGTGGACACCTTACAATATGTTTTAATCCAGATCTTAAGTGCCGCAAACAATAAAGCAAGGCTGCATATGGGATTCTATCATTTAGACTCGTAAGTATAGTAACAATAATATACAGGTCTACGACCCAATTCGTATTCTTTTGCTAATGAAACTGAATGCTGTTTTTATTAAATCTTGATCTTGTTTAATCTGTAGTGAAAAAAGAGCAATAAAAAAATATTCCATTCCAATGTCCTTGCTATGTTTCACAGCTTAATGATATGGTGTAAGACTAGGTTTTTGCAAATATATTCTAACTATCCTCGTGAGAGTTTTGCTTGAGAAAATTGTGTTTTTTATACTCAAATAAGTAGATTGATGAAAGTTTGCACATGCAATGCAATGAAGGATGTGAAATACATTTGTATACCCTTTGGCATGTCCTCTTAACCTTTTTATATGGAAAACCCTATGCATAAGAAACTACAACAAAATTAGTTTGATCATATAGGACTATTAGTATTGCCGTTAAAATCATTAACATTTTGTTGGGTTCAAAATGTTTCATCATTCACATATGTAGAAAAACTCTAATTGTGTATAGCTCTTTAAAATGCACTAATATAATTCTTTAAACTTTGAGTGATACTAATAATGGGTGATAAGAGGACATTAAGATTGACAATGGGTGCTTTCTAGAAAAAGTAAAGGTGTGCATAATTTTTTTCCTACAAGGCTTAGTTTAGTTTCTAACTAATGAAAAATTATATTTTATCCCATGCCATCTTTAAATTATGCTAATATCCTTTTTGAAAAGGTAAGGCCTTGGTTGAATAGGTGTATCCGATCTTTCCACTTGAGTACTAGCTAGAGACATATTGCATGAATTCATTCATTACATGGGGGATCTCTTTGACTTAATTTCCCATCATTTCAACTTGGAGCAATATAAATATACCATGTGAGAATCATGTACAATGTATAATCTATCACCTACAACACATGGCCTTTCGAATAATGCTCAAAGGGTCCCACCATATATGTCACACATTTCCGACATAGACACCACATTTTCCCACAGTTGGCCATTTACCAATAGGGAGAAATAGAAAAATGTAATTTATCCATATACACCAAAAATGCCTTAGTCACCTACACTAATAAGCTTAGATAAATGAAGAGAAGCCATATTAGGCATGCATAGACATATCCAAGCTTTCCACTTTAGTACTAGCTAGTGACTTGCATGAATTCTTTCATTGCACATGAGAGGTCTCTTTGACTTAATTTCCAATTAGTCCAACTTGGAGAAAAATAAATATCTCATGTGAGAACCATGCACAATGTATAATCTATCACCTATAACACATGACCCATTAAAGAATGCTCAAAGGGTCCTACCATATATGCCACACCTTAACCAGCACACACCACATTTTACCACAATTGGTCATCTACTAATAGGGAGATAAATAGCATAATATAAGTCATCCATATACACAAAACATGCCCTATTCATCTACACTAATAATCCTAGACCAATGAAGTGAAGCCATAGCAGGCATGCACAAACATATATCCAATATTACCACTTGAGTACTAGCTAGGGACATTGCTTGAATTCATTCATTACACATGAGGGGTCTCTTGGAATTAATTTTTCATTAGTCCAGCTTGGAGCAATATAAATCTCTCATTTGAGAATCATGTATAATGTATAATATATCACCGACAACACATGACCCATTGAAGAATTCTCAAAGGGTCCCACCATATATGTCACACCTTTGCCATGTAGACATCATATTTTCCCACACTTGGGCATCTACTAATAGAGAGATAAATATCATAATGCAAGTCATCCATATACAATAAAAATAACCTAATCACCTACTCTAATAAGCCTAGATTGATAAAGAAGGACTACATTAGGCTTGCATGGACAAAAGTAATCATATATTCACAAACACATAATTAAGTATTAAGATCATCGATAAGATCTAATAATAGGCCCATGCATGGAGGCTATTCTAATCATAAGTTCATAATGACTAAAAATTAGGTTGTGCAATAATTGATTATTAAGATTCAATTATTATGATTGAATATATTGATCTTTGGGAATGTTTACAAGAGTGTTGCTAAAAAAGTCAACTTGAATACATTGTTTTATAATTATTCTCATATCCAATCTTCTCTTCCAAATAACTCTCTAGATCTTCTATAAAGGTTATAACATTGTTAGAATTTCTCTCAATTCTTCGTTGAATGGATATCCTTATGTCTCCCATTAACTTTCTAGATCTTTCCAATTCATACCAAAGCTAAATCTCTATGGTATCTTCATCATTTGTGTTATAACTGTTTCAATATAAGACAATCTCACCTTCTAAGTTAGGTTCATCATAGATAATTTTTGGAGGATTGTACCTAAAGAGTAAATTATCTTATTTTCATCTTCTTCACTTTCTTATTGTGTTATTTTTGGTAGAAACATAGTCCATTATTTTCTCCTTCTCACCTTCATTAATATTTAATTTTTTGAGAATTAGGATCTAATCTTTGTCTTTTTTATCATAGTTATTATCTATTGATATGAATTAATTGGTTAATTACTCTTGTACAATTCTAAGGTTCCATGTGGTGAATGTTAAAGTGCATAGCAATTGTGATGATAGGATTACAAGGGTTTTTGATATATCAACAACATGTCCTAATAAAAATTGAAATTTTGCCTGATTTTAATCATTTTTTGTTGTGTTTAGGTGCATGATAGTGAGAACAAGACATTGATTGCAATGAGATGGATTAATGTTTATGCAAGAGGTTCTTCTGATGAAAATGATGCAACTATGATCAAGCGTTTGTGGTCATACTCATGCTTCAATCCAAGAATTTTTTAAGAAATTAGCATATAAGGATTTCGACCTCTTATTTCTTACTGGTGTGAATATCTAGTGAAGAAATAAGTATAATATCTATATATGTATAGTCATAGTGGTTTTTTTATCAATGTATTAACACTAATACATTTGGGGTTAAATTCCGACGGAGGTTTCCGACGGACAATGAGCATTGTGTGAAAATTTGATTTTTTTATAAAAAAATGCCCGTGTTCGTCGGAATTCCGATGACCTATGCCTGTGTTCATCGAAATTCCGATGACCTCAGGCATTTTATTAAAAAAAAAAAACACAACGCATTTTCATTTTGAAAGCACAAGCGGCGACCATCTTGCCTCCTTGCCCCTCCCGCCGGAGCGATCTCTGCACAAGCAAGGTAAGGTTTTTTTTGAATTAATCCATTTTGTGCATTCCTGCGATCTTGGTAATGTATTTTATCATAGGTTGAAAATGATAGGCTAGGGATTCTTTCAAAATCGTAACCCCTCCAATTTCTTGCTATATTTCGATTGGCCTGCAAAGGTGGAGTTCAAATTGTTTGAGACCATGCCATTATTTACTTCTCCTCACCACAAATTGCCTGGGTAATACTTTTGGTATTCATTCATTTGTTTTGTTTGTTTTCATTTCACAATTCCTGCAAATTGTGACATATATATATATATATATATATATATATATAGTATCGATCTTTTATTGCTTAATTTCTCAATGTTGTCTCTACTCTAAATTAAACCCAACCAAATATGCCATTATTTTCGACTTGCATTAACCTTGATTATTTTTGTTTAGCACCGATCTGGTAAAGTACATGGGCAGGGATCGATTTGGTTTGTTTGAAGGCTTAATCGGTACCCATGATGGTAAATTCGCACCCTCCATATCTCCCTTTTTGAAACCCTACGTCCTGAATCTTGTTGGACAAGAACCAACCTATATTCGAATGCTCTCTCGATTATGCTTTGATGGATGTCCATACCTTGTTCGAAAGCTCCTATTTTGGCACACGCAGGGAGGATGCTGGCAAACGTTTAATTATTTGCTATATGTCTATAAAAAAATTCTTTCGTTGTCAAGGTAAGGTTTATTTATCAACAATAAATATGAGAAAACATTAGTGTAATCTCTGAGACAGTATCCAAAAGAGTAGGGTATAAATGAGGGAGAGATGAATGTCAAGACAAAACAAACACTAGTAATGATGAATTCTTATTAAGACAAATCAAAAGCCATCATCAGAATTCTTGACCAAAGACAATATTTTTGGAATCTTAGAGGGGCTCGTGGAAGTTGCAACTTTGAAAGTTTGTAATAGAAGTTTGTAATGGAAACAAGTGCATGGACCATTAGCTACCATGATAGTTTCTCACACCTATTAAGGAATAGTCTCCACTCTAGAACCAAAGGTTTCACATGGACAGACATCCTAACATGAGGAATTTGTACCATGAAGAGGGCAAATTAGTAGTCCATTGTAAAGAGACATTACTACAAATAAGAGTGCAAAAGTGACAATATGAGAATAAGGATAGTATGTCATATTGTCATGTATTTTTGTGACGGTATAGAGCAAAATCTAACAAGAGCAAAAGAAAAAGCAATTTCCTAGAAGCTTTCAATTAATTGGCATATCAATAGTACGGTCCAAATCTTAATGAGCAAGGATCATGCTAGTGACAATCGTAGACTTTGAGGATGTTCCATAAATGGAGGTCAATAAGCTATAGAAAGACAATAATGATCATCCAAAAACAAGGTTTATAGAGTCCATCAGATAGAGACAACCAAAGACAACCAAACAAAAACAATGACACAAGATTCAATTGAAATCGCCTTTTTTCAAGCAATCACATGATACAGTGCAGCCATCTAAAAACAATGATTAATGACAGCCAAGTTGTTGTAGACAATGAAGATACCTAAAAGATTTTATATCTTGAAGAAAACCTATAGAAAGGACTTACAAGATTAGTCCTATGACTATTGAGATAAGAGCACATCAAGTGACCAAAAGAAAAAAACATATTATTTGTTGAGTCCATTGGCCTTTAGGAAGGCACGAGTCGTAACCGTTCTCAAAACATCACTCATCATTTCAAAAAAAAATCTTTACATTTTCTATTGTAGGAGCAACTATATGTAGTATTTTGCTTTCAGTTTAACATCTTTTCACCTTGTGCCAACCAAATGATAGAGAATACGGAGTGATTGAATCAAAGTTGACATAAAAAAACCCTTCAAAATTGCAAAACACAATTAATTTAAATAAATGACAATGCTAACTCATAATTGTAATGTATCCATCAAATTAAAATGTGTACATTGCATAACAAAAAATAGAAAGACATAAACTTGTTCGCAAAATGAAAGATAGTATAAAACATAGGGTCTTGCCCAATTTCATCAATTTGTGTTTTAACGATACATAAATGTCAATAAGTGTTTTGAAAATAATACATTTCATTTTAATCTTGTTTAAGAGTCAAACCTAGACTGGATCCTACAAAATCTAGACCATCTAGTTGTCTTGCTTCTTCTCTTGAACGAGGTTGTGTAGTTCATAAACAGTAGATTAGATGAAAAATGATTGGCCACACGTTCAATCGAGTCACCATACACTGTAATTGTGGTTCGTCCTTGTGCATGGGTGTATGTAAATGTGCACAACAATTCAATCTATGGAAGAATCATGGGCCGAAAGATCATGGAAAGATGAATGTGCCACAGTTGTCTACTGACACCAACATGTGGCATGAGAAACCAATTCCAACAATCAATTTGAAAGATCGACATAGGGTCCAAAAAGTGTTGTATTTTGACACGGACATTCCACGCATCCCTATTGGGGTCATCAATAATTTTTAGAACAATGGTTCTCATTACATTATCAGGAAGTGCCAAAAGACGTGACAGATTTTCACTACTAGCAATAAGAATTGCCAATAACCTGTAGATGAAGAGAATGAAATACTGTAAGTTTTGTGTTAACTATAGCATTCAAAATATGAAACAAATAAAGGCTTCATCTTGATTATAAATAGGGATAGAAAATCACAAACATTCTCCGCAGCACACATGTAATGTACTTAATTGATGTGTCACTTAGATAATGCAAATCACAAGTGTGACAGACCTGTATAGACATATACATCAGTAGAGTGAATATGAGGTGTATATAGATAAATGTTATATGAATATGAATGAAATATAAACATGGAAAAGGAAAAATAGACATTTGAATATGTGGGACTTTTTTGTTTAAAAGACAAATCAGTGAGGTGCCAAGTAAGCCCAAACCGAACGTAAGTTTGACAGTCCATGTTGGATAAAACATCATGTATCTCATTGCAAGAAATCAAAACATGGGGCATTGTCAAGCATATCTACACTATCATTGCTAATATGAAATAACGAGTATAAATAAATGCATTGTTTAATATAAAAATATAGCAGCGACCGATAATCAGTCATAAACAGATATGCAAAGTGTACTTCATGCCATGTAATGGTCAACAACAATTTTTCTACAATAAGGCACTAGAGAGGACATCTATCTATATACATAGAGAATGCACGTTGCACCAATTGAATACCTTCGAATTACCTTCGATGGCCACAGATTGTCAACCTGCTAACATGGTATTTTATTTTGTCATTTACAGTCAACGACATGTATCTGAGAGAAATCAAAATGTCAACCACTAATAACAGTCCTACATTACTCTTAGAAATCATGTGAATGTTGTTCGCCCATAGCACTATCAAAATCCAAACACCTACCTGGAATTCTTTGGGCAGAGTTCAATGATGACTTCAACACCGAGGGAGCAATTTTTGCACCATTTTCATCAACAACAAAACATAAAACATCTAAAAGGACAAGAATCATTGAATGTTCGAATACCCCTTCACAGTGACAGTTTAGAATTAACTTGTGTAGGATGCAATAGACCCAGAAACATTCACATGAGCTTCCTCTACTTCATCCATTCTCTTCTTCCTCTTCCTCCTCATATAACTTTATGAGGGGATCACAAACAACTCAAAATTAGGGACATCGTATGACATGTCATTACCACTACTCTATCTACATTGTCGCTGAACTTGAGCATGATCCTTTCTTGCATTAAACCATGGCCACATGTGAATAGGGATAGTTTCTGTTGGATTATTATGTGGACTGAAGTTGAATGTTAGAGCATAAAAATACTCAAGATCAAGAAAGAATCTCTTCACATAGAATGCATAAGGATAGGTGGATTTTCCTAAAGATTCACATAAGGATAGGTGGATTTTCCTAAAGATGAAGGGATAAGACTTAACAAAAAGAGGACTTAGGATGATGACAAGGAGGATTCATTTAAGGATATGGCATGTTCACCTAAGGGATAGTGTATTCTCCCAAGAATATGGAAAAATTATTGATTGGTGGAATGACATACTAGATCAAGGAATGATACAAGGGTAGATTCACCTAAATATAGGGTAAATTCAGCTAAAAGGGTACCCATGAGATTGTGGTATTGAGTACCTATCTATGGATGGTGTTTTTGGATACAAGTATGATGAAACCATGCTTGTGTATGATGAAACAAAGTCCAGATCTCTATTATAGGTCCAACATAATCTCTATTATTTGAGACACCATTTTATTAGCATATCCAATTAGGGTAATTTATGGGTTTAATTATGGATCATGTTGTCTATTTCCATGCACTATTGAACTTATTTGGATGTATTGTGATTATTTTAATTTTGAAGTTATAAATAAATTATGTTTGTACCTTAGAAAGGGTAACTCCAATTGATGTTTGGGCAGTTTATTTGAAAACTTATGGTGATTATTGCCCTATGTTATGTAATGGAGTTATTTTTACACTAAGTAATTAACTATAAAAATTAATTTGTATTGTTGTACAAGTATGATGAAACCATGCTTGTGTGTTTACATGTTTGTGCATCCTATTGAGAACCAACCTCGCCGTTGAGGAACTCAATAAATGTGGTGTTAAGTAGAAGAATGGAGAACTCAAGAAGCTATGGTGACATATTGTGGCATTAGTAGGGATTATCTCTATTGACCACACCCTTCAAAGATAGTATCCCCTAGTTCTCCTCATAGAATGGACCATTGGATGGCTCATAGTGGTATCCTATCCTACATTTATCTTGATGGCATTGCCGATAGTTGGTATGTGGTTCTTGGTACGAGTTTCCTCTTACCCTATTATCTTATTTATATCTTTGTTCCAACATGTGGAGATTGATTTTTGTCATGCTATGATGATTTTCATGTTTGCATGTGTTTTGACATTATGCAAATAGATATGATGTCACACCATACTTATGTTTTGATATAGTGTAGGTGATGGTTACATGTTGTTGATGGTAGCGATTTGAGTTCAAAGACACAATTCCACACACACACAAAAATATTTGAAGATGCATTTTATATTATTCCTTCTTAGTGGCGATTAGTGTTGGAAGATTTGCACACATGTAGAGAGGAACTCATGTTAGATACAATAGGTTGTGTTTGATAACATATGAATGTGCCTCATGATGTATACATATAGCTTTGGTGTGTGACATGCATGCACATTTTTCCATAAGACACATTGCTATGTGGCATGTGCCCTATGCATGTCTTCTTTGTGAGGCACGTTGCTATGTGCAATGTGGCCCTAGGTGTGTCTTCTCTATGAGGTGTATTGCCATGATATGTTAGGATTTGTAGTGTGCAGGCCATAAATGAATACATGAGGGACTATTATTATAGTCATGTTTTTTGGGCATGTAGCCTAGGCATGTCTTCTCCATTAGGTACATGGCCATGCCATGTGGGAGTTTTTGTGTTCATGCCACAAATGCACACATGAGGGACTATTATTGGAGTCATGATGAATCTTCACTCTATTTAGCCACAATTTCTAGTCGTATAGTTATGTAATGTGCACTTTTAAGGATTGTGAAGTTTCCTTCAATTATTGATGATCTCTCATCTTTGTTGCATGGGCCAACAATTTTATTTTATCTTGTTTGAATTAGTTTAATCACTATTGTGAGTTTTCTCTATTGTGTAGTTATTGTGGCTATGTTTGATTTGCTATTGGAATTGAACACATTTATTTGACTTATTATTGGTACTATTTTTTCTTTCTTTCAATATTTATGATCTTTGGCAGTTTAGTGAAACTCTTGCTATTTTTAAATGTTGCCTTCTTTGTTGTGATGTGATTCCTCACCAAGATTGACATAGATAACCTTGGATGAGTGTATATAAGGAATCAAACATTGGGAAAATTTGAGGATAGGGGTAAGTGTTTGTTGTATGGGTAGCTACGATCCACTTGTACATTCTTAGTGATTATTGACGACTATGTCTTGGAGGCTAATCCCATTAAACAAACAAGGGGGAAGTCATACATAATCGTATGGATCCTCCCTAGTTGTGTGTGGATTCAAGACCATCATTTCATATGGTTCTTGGTTACTTTGTGAGACCATGGCATCCTCTTAGACCAATATGTGAGCCTTGTATTGTTATCCCTGCAATGTGGATGAATAAGTGTATGTTAAAATAAATGCTTTGCATGCCATATAGTTGCATATGAGTTGTTCACATCATTAGATCATGATTTAGAATATGTGAGTTCTTTTATCCATGTGAAGTCAAATGATTGATTATGAAAATGTGTTATACATTGAAGCATAATCTGTAAGATGTTCTCTTCAAGAAAAAATATTTATGGAAATGTTGACGAAATGGGGTCCTAGTCTAGGAAAGTAAACTACAAACTTATACATTCACCATTTCAAAACATTTTATTGGGGAATAGTCAATTTGGTTCAATTTAATTCCTCTAGGAGAGACCATCAATATGATTAATTGTTCCTTTTTGATGTGATTGGATATGATTAGATATAATTTCATTGAAGATGCAAGAACTAAGTAAAATTATGCAAAATTGACAAGATTAAGCATAAACAGGCAAATAATAAAGCAAAAAGCTAACATAGAGGTACATATTTGGAAATAAGACTCTAAAATGAACCTAATCAGTTACCTATAGGGAAAATGAGGTTAGAGATAATCTACCTATATGGAAAGTGGTTAAACTCTACCTCTAAGTGGCTCATCTTGAGCATTGTCGGTATATGGGCATTGATGGCATATTATATCTGGTTCTATCATTTTTGTGGGTGTAAAATTAACAAGGCAAAATAGTATTAGTGGGATCATGATCTCATCAAAATGGTTTTGGCTTTGCATTTATGATAGCACATTGATCACACCTTACAAAAGGTTCCAATCTCATACATAGCATCCCAAAGTAAGGTCAATAATGATGTAACTTAATGCTTAAACTGGAGTTCTGGGTAGTCATATACCAATCATTTCCAGGATTGATGCTTAAATTGGAGTTCTGGGTAGTCATATACCCATGGCATAGGGTAGGGGTGACCTGCAAACAATGCTAGTTCTAGATGCCTGTTTGCTTGGTGTATAACTTGCCAAAATTAGATCGATTAGCTACAGGTCTGCCATAAAGTTTCCAACTTATCACCAGTGAAAATACAAGAACCAAGGCTTATAATACTCAAAAATGTCTCTCAGAAAGTCTGCAACAGGCAAACTTTTAGTAAGAATTTGCAGACACAATGCTTAGAAATTCACACAATCAGCTACATTAAATACGTTCTCTATTAAGTTCAATGTTTTAAGATGAAAAAGAAGAGTTAAATGGTTTTGGTTCGATTTGCAATTTTTGTGAAGCTTTTGCACTGAAGTTTCCATAGCCTAATTTTTTTGCCTGTGAAGAAAGACCATGTCAGATAATATCAGCGAAGAACAAAATAAGGAGACAATTGCTAGATTGTGGTCTAACTTGAAAATAAAAGGTGATGGGAAATGTTATTGTCCCTGCAAAATTTGTAAGGGATTAAAGACTAGAAGACTTCTAATCAAAACAACTAAGAAACATTGTAGGCAACATGGTCACATTGAAGGGGGACATGATTATCATCCACTGGTAAGTTGTTCATTATATCATTTTAACAATTTATATACATAAGAAATCACTTGATAACGAGATCATGATCAAGGTTTATTTATGTTGATCATTTTTATATAGGTCGAGAACCCCAGGGCACATGATATGTACCAACATAGCTTGAAGAATATGGTTTTCGAAGTGGAGAAACATGGAGGTGTGAATATCGAAGCTGAAGATAATGATCCCATGGAAGATGACGATCATGCACAAGAAAACACAATTGAAGATGATGGTACAAATACATTGATCCATGACACATTTAGTACTGGCACAGCTGATCATGATGATCAGGATGACCTTGATGTTCATGATTTACCTCTTCTTGAGAAGGCATATGAGCCCCTTTACAAAGGCTCCCAAACAACTCTTCTCTCTGCTGCATTGTTGTTGGTGAACTTGAAGATTATGAATGGTTTATCCAACATAACAATCTCACGTATGTTAAGGTGTGTCATACATGTCATTATAGTTAATAAATGGTGAATCATGTACCATTAATATTCTTTATATTAACACCTCAAACTTTTTTTTTTGGCTGTAGATTGATAGGTGAGTTTTTCTTACCACCATCAAATATTCTACCTCGCTCATATCGAGAATTATCTACCATTATGAAAGATATTGGAATGGAGTATCAAACAATAGATGCTTGTCCCAATGATCATATTATATATCATAAACAACATGAATTTGGAATAGAATGCCCTGAATGTCATATCAGTAGATATCGAACAGATCAAATAACAAAAAAGGTACCTCGCAAGGTTCTTCGTTATATTCCCATTATTCCACATATGCAACGATTATTCAGGTGCACTAGCTTGGCACAATTTATGGATTACCATGCATGCAATAGAAGTCGAGATGACATTATTCGAATGCCTGCGGATGGTTCAACATTTATGGACATAGAGGAAAAGTAGCCACACTTTAAAGAAGAACCTCGTAATCTCAGGCTTTCATTGGCAGCGGACGGTGTCAATCCATTTGGAGAGTTGAGATCTGTTTACTTGGTGTGGCCTATTTTTGTTATCAACAATAATATTCCTCCATGGATATCAATAAAGAAGGAGCACATAACGTTGGCAATGATTGTTCCAGGTATTTTATCATTTAATAGTCATCTACATTTAATTATAAATATTGCAGTAAAATGGTCATAATAATTATGTAATGTTTTTGTTCATTCCACTAGGCAAGTACCAAGTTAAAGATATGAATGTATATATTGAGCCTCTTATCGACGAGTTGCTGGAGTTATGGAATGGTGTGACCATGTATGACATCTCTAGACCAATAGGACAAAGACAATTTCAATTCCATGCAATGCTTGTATGGACAATACATGATGCCCCAGGGCTAACACATTTTTGTGGTACGTTATAGTGTTCAAGTTACGCATGATAATTATAATTATAAAAATTAATAGATTTAATAGAATTCTACATTATCTTGTAGGTCTTCAAACAAAGGGAAAATTCGCATGTCCAGTTTGTGGTCCAAAGATGAAATCCCGTCATTCAAAAAGTTTAGGAAAGCAGGTGTTTGATGAGTATAGGCACTTCCTTCACAAAAATCATAAGTATCGGAATACTGAAAAACATCTATTCAATGGGAAAGAAGATACTACATCAAAGCCACAAAGAATGACTCCTCACTTATGGAAGTTGGAATATAATAGAATTAATTGTCAAGGTAATGTCATTCCATCTAATGGTTTATGTTTGGAATTTGAATTTTTCTATCATGTTTTGTTTACTGATGATGTAATTGATGATACTGAAGGTCGTCAAGGCATGGATGGCCACCTTCCAAAAGGACTAAAAAGTTATCCCAGACAATTCAGTAGGTTGCCTTACTACGAGCAGCTACAAATTGTGCATTTGTTTGATACAATGCATATTGGAAAGAATATAATAGAGACATTATGGAAAATATTGGATGGAAGGTGTGACAAAGAAAAAATTATCAAAATTTGTAGTGACATCGTGGAATCCAATCATGCAATGAAAAATGTCATTCAATCAAATAGCAATGGAGATCAGATTAATATAAGTGCCCTTCCTTGGTTATTAACGGAGCAGCAAAGCAATTCTATAAAAGAAGTCATACAAAAGTTTGATTTCCCATAGGATTTGCTGCAAACATAAACAATCTCATATCAAAGAAGAGTGAATTTGGGCCAGGGATGAAAACGCATGATTGGCATACCTTCATTAAGGTAATTCACGTTCTTGTGTATTTACTATATATTTGTATACTGCGCATGTACTTTTCATTGTATTATGTTAGAAAACAATGAAAAGATCATTTTATAATTGTTGTAGTACGTTCTACCTCTATCTCTCCCAGACCACTTCGACAATAATATCAAGCAAGTCATATATGATCTTGGAAAATACATGAGGTAAGTAGTGATGTTTGTTCAATTTGTTGTATAGATATTATATTTGCCATTTGGTTTACTTGTTATGCAATATATTGTATATTATTTTGTAAAGTCTCGTTTATATTTTTTTGCGTCTTCAATCTCTTTTAGGTGGTTGTCATCTAAAGAAATCCACAAGGAAGATATAAAATATTGGAAGAGAAAAATCCCTCATCTAATGTGTGAAATGCAAAAGTGTCTACCTTCAACTTTTTTCAATGCACAATAACACTACCTCATACACCAAGTTGAGGAGATCGAATTGTATGGATCTGTACACACTAGGTCAATGTATATGGTTGAGAGGCACTTGAAATTTTTGAAGGCTTTGGTTCGAAAAAGAGCACATCCTGAGGGTTCTATGGTGGAGGGATATATGGTATACCAAACTATGGTGTACATTACTGAATATCTTCCTAAGTTTGTAGCAAAAATCCACGTAGATCGCATTTGGGATCCCAACCCCATTAATAAATTCGAAGGGGAGCACTTGATGGGGAAAGGTAGATTGAAGAAAGTGAGAGGTAATTATAAGATGTTATTGTAGTAAATTAATTCTTCATCTTCTAAATAAATTAGTTGTAAGTGGTCTATTAATTATTTGTACAGTTGGTCGGGAGTGGGATGCGCTACATTTGTATATTGCAAACAATCTTGATTGGATGACGGTGTGGATTGAACGATGTCAACATTTTGGTCGCACATTAACATGGGATGGTGTCGCTTCATTGGTTAAAGAAGCTCATCGTAATGGAGATTCCAATGTTACACAAAGGGAAATTGATTTAGCATATGGTTTAAGAGATCAACAGGTACATATAATTTTATTAATCGCCTGTATGTTTATCAACTCATGATGCAATAATTTTAATATGTTAGACATATTGCAGGTCAAACACCACAAGGCTATGTGCTGCAATGGTCTTAAATTTCGCATCAAACAGCTGGATGACATGAAGAAAACTTGTGATAACTGCAATCTTTGAGGTGACCAATATTTCATCTAGAAACGACATACATCCTCAAGAGTCTCAACATCGATACTATGGCATTTTGGATGATATACTTGAGTGTGACTTTAATTCCTTCAAATTAGTTCTGTTCATCGTCAAATGGTATAGGCTACGACTGAATAAAAATGATCCTGATAGAACTGTTACCAAACATGATAATGGATTTACAATGGTTAATACAAGGTCATTTGAACGAGTTGGGGATGAGCCCTATGTTCTTCCAAGTCAATGTGAGCAGGTATTTTACTCGGAGGTTCCACATAAACCGGGTTGGTCATTTTTTGTTAGACATGATCCAAGAGGAAGGCCGATAATGTATAATGTGATGGAAGAAGAAGATACCAAAGAAGTAGAAGATGATATAGATGATGATCACGATCGACAGTTAGTCAATGATGTTCCTGACGGAAATGTACATGAAGAAGAAGTTGATGATGATGATGCTGCTGATGCTGATGATGATGGTGATGGTGATGGTGATGGTGATGGTGATGGTGATGGTGATGGTGATGGTGATGGTGATGGTGATGGTGATGATGATGATGATGACGATGATGAACAGAATGACGACGACGATGACGACAACGACGACGACGACGACGATGATGGTCATGATGATGAGTTGGATGAAGAAGAAGATCAATGACATGAATGAAATGTATGAGATGCGATTATTATATTTTCTATTTAATATTGATATCTTGATAGAAATTGATTTGACTTATATGGTTACATAAATAATTCATATGTTTTGAATTCTAATGCCATTACTTAATTAATTCATGATGCACCTCTAGCTATGTGATAGATGGTGATTTAAAATACATATGTGATGGATTACATGCTTATGATGATACATGTGACATTTTTTGAACTTTGTGTTTATTTATGGAATGTGGACTACCTATTAGCTATGTGATGGATGGTGATTTATGATACGTATGTGATGGATTACATGTTTATGATGATACACATGTGATTCTTATGATGCTCAATTACATATATGATGATACATATGTGATGCTTATGATACTGCAGTATTTATTGTTTATCAAATTACAAATGTAATGCTTATGATGCTCAATTGTTGGTGCAGGAACCTGAACCCCTTTGACGAGGATCATGCACAGTCTCATGGATCGATAGGTATAAGTCAATACACGTTATAGAAATAATATATTTTTTAAAAATTACAAGAAAAACAAACTTCCTCAGTTTTTCAAACCTCAACATTAGCAGCAAATCTAATATAGTTATCAACATTTGAGGCCCCAGTTGGACTTACTTAAATTTTAATCTCAACATCAACTTCATGGCCGACTTCTTCATCAATATTACCCTCATTTGTAAAATATCTCTCTTATTACCAACTAACTCTCTCATTTGATGGTGCACAAGTATCACCAAATAGGTATTTGTCAGATGTGTCTTCCTCGAGTGAGGGAAATGCAGGAATAGAAAAGGAAAGTGAGAAATGTAGTAGATCTCAAATAGGGAGATCAACTAGAGGTCAAAAGATTAGAAGAAAATTCAATAAACGCATGGAATTTTTTCTTGCTCAAGGGGGGTCATGTTCTTATGATGATGAGACCAAAGGCGACATTGAGGTGCCCTTGAGGTACAAACATCTACTGAAACAATGTGTACCCAAGGAACTTCCTCCAATAAACACTATTTTTTGTGTTAATGAGAAGATATATCGCATAGCACCTTTGTCGTTACATGGTTTGGGCCTATTTTCCATGGACAGCATAAAGGTCTGTAACAACAAAGTTGCTGAATTGATGGAGTTTGTTGGACCTTGTTACAATTATAATGATTGGATGCAGATTGTCCGATATAAAAAAAGTATGCATAGGTATGCATTGTCAACCAATTATATACAACAAAAAGATAATGATCAAAGTAAACGAGTGGCTGTATACATTGATGGAAGGCCAAAAGCAACAGGGAATATTGCAGGTTTTATAAATAGTACACGACCTGGGTCAACTAATAAGCAACCCAATTGCATATTTGAGGCGCGTGAGGGAAATTGTGTGTTTGTATGTGCGATAAAATCAATAAGTGCAAGGGAAGAGCTGCTAATCGATTACAATTTGAATCGTATAGATACAAACAAAGTTACTATCATGGGGGTGGTAGGTACTATATATATACCATTTAAGCCAACTTCCAATTAATGAATCCAATAAACCATTGTATTATTAAGTTTTTTTGCTAAGTCTATTGGTTTCATTTCGCTAACATTTTTATATTTTTTCTTTGTCACAGGGCCACATGGATCCACCACATAGCACAGATAGGGGTGTAGGTCCCAACACTTCTGTGGAGCAGGTAAACCTCATTGTAATTGTACAAATTAGATAGAAGCAAACTGTTACATTATGATCTTTTCTTGAGTGTTTTGAAGTAATTTTGATAGTGTTAATTATATTCTTGTCACAGACGGATGTTTGGGATAAGGGAAAGGAACCTGCAGTACCTCAGCACCTCCATAGGGATGTGGGGTGCTCGACAGTGTTATGCACTGATGACATTGCACTTAGCGCAAACCCTATACAATTTGTACAAAAGAATATTAGAAAAATTAGGCAAGAGATTGTTGATTTGGCAACCATAAGCCCTCAGACTGATGAGATAACAAAGAGGGTGCAACTATTGTTGTGGACAATGGAAAACTTGCAAGTAAGCAGTAATGAAAGCTTTAATCACAACAAAAGTTCAATAATGGTTTATATTTTTTTCTCTTTTATGTCATTAACTAAAATATGTATGTGTTGTTTTTACAGAAATTTATAGGTCTCATCATCCTGGTGGCGATGATCAGGGTATTGCGGGTAGTTCAGGTGATGACCATGTTCTATATATTAAAACCACTCCTTTGGACTTGTGAACTTGCTTTTTTAATGTTTCACATGTTTAATGTATTACTCTTAGGTGCTGACATGGGTCCGAGGTCGACCCCAACTGTATTGCCGACTGCAATGTCGTCAACACGTAGCATGTAGACATTGTCTGTTGCATCGGCTCGTGTTGACCCACCCACTGGTGGTAGATCCCTCTTTTTCTCTCTCTTTCGTTATGTGTTTATTACCCTTGAAGTGTTCTTTCTTGGAGGCATTTCATAGTGGATTCATTTACTGTGGCAGGAGATGCACATGAGGATGCGCCAAAGGTGAGTACTGGTGATAACATACCATCATTTCCTAGATCTTCCCGTATTGCTAGTACGGGAACATTGCAGGCCACATTGGTGGTGAGCGACGAAGAATTGATTCCCTTGAAGATACAGAAGGTTCCAGGTACTTTAAAATTATTATTATATATAGTCTAATTGTAATTTAATTACTGATCACTCATTTTGGACTAATGATCCCATGTTTTTTTTGCAGGAAATGATATTTTTTATAAAAATCTTAATGACATTACATTGCAGATATTTGGGCCCACCATATGTAAAAGGTGGAACATCATACGTGAACTAACCCTTATCCACTATTTTGATTTCATATCATTGCTAGAATAGTTTTCCTTTTATCCATTTCTTGAACTATATCAAAGGTAGCTTCAGTTTCTTTCTAAATCTAACAGGTTTTTTTTTTCTTTAAAGGTGGAATGACCAAGAAAAAAAGTTAAAAGATGAACTCACAAACCGTATGGTAGGGTTGTTTGGAAATGACACATTCGACAAGACCAAGCTCCTGGAAAAAGCTGGCACATATCTAAAGTATGTGAGGGACCAATACTAGACACATTTAGAGAAGAACGTAAAGTATGAGCGTCCCCCCATGATTCCAGAGAGGGAGTGGAAGGACCTGATTTTGGATGCAAAGGAGAGAATTGAAAGGAAAAAAAGAAATACACCACCAGACGCTAGAAGAAGGTATGTGATACTATTAAGAATGTGAATATGTACTAATTATTCATTATATTTATATAATCTAACATATTTCAAACTTTTCATAGATTGAGTGACACGTCAAAGGCAACCAAGGCAAGACAAGAAAAGCATGGGCAACACAAACTCGGCTCTGGTGGTTATATGAAACTTGCCGCACGAATTGTAAGAATCAGTAAATTAAGTATCACATCAAAATATTTATAAATTGTAAACAATTTTTTTTTGATCAAACAATACAAGCAAAATTCACAATACTAAGCAAAAATGCAGGGCTCTGAATTCAATAGAGCGCCCATGGAAGATGACAAGAGAATTGGCTACCAGCAAGGTTGTATAGCCGTGGCTGAACAACTACGAGAATTGAGTGGGCAAACACGAGATTCTGATGCATCTGTCACAATGGTAAATAAGCTAAATGAAAATTATTTCAAATTGAATACTTAACCAATAATCTATTTGATGTTAAGTTTCAACATAAAGTGACTATATTTTTTTTAAATAAGCAAGCAATGATAACATTGCGCGTGACATTGGAATGCAACATGATAATCGTGGAACAAAACCTGTACATGAAGGTCCGGATGTGCATCCTAGTAGTGGAGGTATTCATTTGCTATTCAATTTTTTTTATGTAATTATTAATACAATTAAACATCTTAAATTGAAAATTAGTGTAGTAATTAATGTAACCTTTATTGTTAATATTTTAGAGCATGTAGTCGGTGGTGACCAAGTGGAGCATGATCCGGGTAGACAACATCAGGAACGTGATGTTCCCCAATCAGGTAAAGAGGACCAGTATTATTCCTTTAAACAAATTTAATTGCAATTGATGTATTGATTAATGTAACGTTTCGTATTTCAACTCCAGAGGATCTAGAGGGTGTTTAGCATGTCAAGGTTGAGGCTAGATAAAATGATGTGGAAGATGATGTGGCCCCATTAGGTAAAGAGTGTAGCGGTTGTGTTCTTTAAATTAATGAAATACTTGTAACAATAATAAAAAAATGTTTTGAATTTAACCCAATTCTTTGTTATTGCAGAGGAACCCCCTTTGGTTCAGCATCCTCGTCCTTTGTATAGGACTAGGCATACATCAAGAGCATGAGAAGAGGGCAGAACATCCGAAGATGGGGGAAATGATGAAGAAACCGATGTTCCACTTAGTCTTTTCATAGCTTCAAAGAAAAAACAAAGAAAGAAATGATTGTAATCTACCTTATTTGATAATGACTGATTTTTATGTGTTAATGAATGTAATTATGTGCTAATGAATGTTCATGAATAATATGTGTTGATGATTATTGATGAATGTTGCATTTTAATGAAAGTTAATGAACGTTATGTGATAATGAATGAATGTTATATTTTAATAATGGATGAAAGATTGAATGAAAGAATGAATGAATGTTAGATGTTAACGGGGAATTTAGAGTGATGTTAGGGGGGGGGGGAGGGGCCAAATGAGCTTCCACCTTCACGTGGTTGGCCCTGTTAAGTAGAGAATATTAAACTATTCTCGAAACAAAGCGAAGCTCAATAAGATAACACACTTTTCAATATTTCATTATGTTGCACAGTTAATCTTATTGAATAATGTACGTATATTGAATCTTAATTGCAGGGTCCAACAGAGCCAACACGAACAACAACATGGTGCGACTACAAAAGTTGTGAATATGCCTCATCATGAATAAAGCTGAATTAGCGCATTATCTGTAAAATCTCAAATGCTCTATACTTTGGAAGTTTTGAAATTTTTATGATCATATCGGTCCCCTGCCTAAAAGCTTTTTTCCTTGATTTGTTTGTGATACACATTGAGAGATTTTTGTTTTCCTTTTATTTATGCATGTCTTAACCATTCTCCACATGCTTCCCATTCTTATTTAGATTGTTGTATTTTTACATATGTTGGAATCTGTAGTTCCACGTACATGTTTTCTATGTTCTTTGCAACTGTATGAAAAGGTGTAAAATGTGGGTATAGTCCAAAATATTGATTAACAACAAGCTATTGTTGTTTAATAGTTCCAGTCTTTGTATTAATTGAAACAGTTTAACCCTTTTAACATGTTTCATAGCAAACCTGCACTTTGTATGCAATCTTATTGTTACAGTTCAATTACTGAGGTGATGTGATTTATCTTGACAATAGAATGTCAGAATTTATCTGAATTTATCTTGACAATAGAATGTCGGAATTTAATACCATAATCCATGATGAAAACTGCCAAAAATGGAAATTTATCTTAGTTCGCAATTACAAAATGCTTTTGTATAGGCCTCTCAAAGATTAAGTACATCAAATTGAGACTTTATAAATTGAGTGTATGTATTAGCAATCTCCCAAATTGTTCAATGGTCTCCAAACCTTGTCAATTTTTTATTTTTATTTTAACTCAAATATGTATGGTATAGGCATATCATTGGTTGTCTGATTTTTTTTTTCCTTAAATGCTTCTACGACCAAAAGAGACAAGTTTTAAATGAAAATGGGGTCTTATGGGCCTTTTTGACACAATGGTAGGTTCTTTAGACCTGAAAATGCCCCAAAAACTAGTTGATTGCCTTAAGTTACAAACAAATCCTTGTTTGTGAGCATGCTTCTTGATCTCCAATTTTGGTGTAATGAAAGATAATATTGAATTTCTCAAGCCTTTTGGATGCTTCGAAACCACCAAAAAAAACCTACTTTGATCATTGAAATGTTGTAGTGACTTGGATAAAAAAAGAAAACTAAGTCTAAACTTTAGAAGTTAGTTTTTTCTTGTCAAATTATTTTCAATTTTCAAATCATCCAAGGATGCAAGAGGAGTATATTTTGTTATGAAAAGATAAAAAAAAACTTAGAATCTTTTGAAACCATTGAAACATGGGGACCCCTTCCCCCCCTCCAAAATCCCTATTTTTCCAGGATGCAATACTTAGGGGAAACATCCCCTTGCTGCACCACTTAGGGACGTCCTAGGGACTCCAAGGAGTCTCTTGACCATCTTGAGGATGCCTATGAGTCTCCCATGGCCCCTAATTAGAAACTCCAATTCTAAACAAAAATGGTGAAATTATTGTGAAAATGTCATCCGTATTAAAGGTTTGGCAATGCCCCCTAACCTTGATGGGGGCTCTGCCCCAAACCCCCCACAAGGGGCACTACCCATTGACCCCAAACTTCTACCCACCATTCTTATTGTTAATGCAATCATTTCCATTTTTTTTATGTTGACTAGTTTAAACACTTAGTATGCCAAAGTTTCATCTGCAATTCTTATACTTATTCTTAGTTTGTTCCCAAAGTTCCAAAACTCTACCACCATTGTTAATGTTCAAATTTCAATGCAATCATTGACATATTTTTAATGTTTATTATAAAATTTACATAGTGTGGCAAAGTTTTATTTACAGTTGTTATACTTATTCTATACACATCCTTTTATAATTAATTTTTTAAGTTGTATATATATTTGCATCCCACCCCACCCCCTTCGTCATCCCCCTGTCGTCCCCAAACTTAAGCCCTTGGTATGTTAAGATATGAAAGCTCACAATAGTTTCATTTGATATGTTAATCGAGGAAAAACCTACAATATATAGCTTCCAAGATTCCAAACCCATGAGGATCATGAAGAAGTAGAAAACCAAAAAAAGAAATTGCTTATCCAAGTTTCCAAATTTGTGACAAGGAAAAAGTAGAATCTCAATCAAAGAAGGAGAATGTGCAACTCATTATCTTATTCTACCTAAGTAAAAATATTACCTAATTAAGCTTTTTAATAGTGGAATATCACACTTATGATAAAACATATCCAAGGTAAATAAAATATTACATTGATAGGCTTCTTTGGTTGCTCTAAAAGTGGTGCCTTATGAATTATGTTCTTGGATACTAAAGTTTCCAAATTCTGGGCACTCTTGATAGCTTCTCGTAGAGATTGTGATTCGAAGGCTTTAACCAAACCTTTCAATGGTTTCTGTTGATGTGTTTTTTATGCACTATTCTATCCTAATTATTCTATCCTCTCTTGAACAAAATCCTCCCAAGTGCTAAACTACGTGATCAAATGGGATGACTCCAAGATTCCAATAGTCAGGTCTTGACTTTATATTGCAGATAGACTCAATGATTGTGATGTGATATCTTCTGGAATCACAAGGGGGACTTACGTTGCTTGGGTCAAGACCTATCCATTCTCATGTTTCATGATTGATTTACACTCCATGATTTAGGTCATCCTTGAGCAACATCTTGACTTAGCCAAATTTTGTTTTTTGTACCCTAATTCTTTAATTTTGACCCCTTACTAGCATTGCCTTAGGTTTTATTGGAATTCTTGCTTCTCTAGCATGGGCACATTTCTAGGGTTCATTCGCACAAATTGCTCTTGATGAGCAAGCTAGTATCATGACCATGACTTAAACAAAATTTTAACTTAGTCAATTTATCTCCTCCAAACTTCTATGAGTTCATCGACTTGATTGTTCATCATTTGGATGTCTTTTGTCATTGGAAGGTAATTCTTGACCACCATACCTCAATCTTGACCTATGCTACCCTAAAACCCTAGAACCTAGTCATGTTTACAATTGAGATCTTGGTGACTTGATCACTTAATACAACTTAATCATGCAGGTCTCATCTAACTCCGACTCCAACACTTAAGCAAATCAACCCTAGCAACCAAGTACTTTGGGAAATATCTTGCAACTTGACAACATGGGTAATGATGGAGGAATGGAAGGTGAGACCTATAGAGGTGAGAGAGAGAGAGGGTGAGAGGAAGAGATAATGACCTGGAGAGGGTAGAGAAAGAGAAGTAGAGAGGGAGAGAAGAAGAGAGGGATGGAGAAAGAGACCTAGAGAGGGGAGAGAGAAGAGAGATAGTAGAGAGGGATAGAGAAGAGAGATAGAAGAGAGATACCAATGTCAATCTTTTTCTATAATTTTTTTTTTCTGAGAACTCAGCCTATCGTCGGAATTCCGACTCCACAGGGTAAAATTCCGACAGAGGAGTGTCGTCGGATGCACAACATCCTTGTCGGAACTACGACGGCCTCTAGGAGAGTTCCGACGAGGATGCTGTGCATCCGACGACACTCCTCTATCAAAATTTTACCCAGTGGAGTCGGAATTCCGACGAGGATGCTGTGCATCTGACGACACTCCTCTATCAGAATTTTACCCTGTGGAGTCGGAGTTTCGACAAGGATGCTGTGCATCCGACGACACTCCTCTGTCGGAATTTTACCCCGTGGAGTTGAAATTCTGATGATAGGCTGAGATCGCGACGGTATTCTTTCTGGGTATGAGCATCCATGGCGGCCGTCGGAAAGGTTGGAGGTGATGTCGGAATTGCGACGACCACAAGGATAGTCGAAACTTCCAACAAAAAGTTTTCAATGACTTTTTTTGTCGGTAGTGCGATGAAATTTCATCGGAATTCCAACGATTTACCGTCGAAATTTTGACCCGAATGTACTAGTGTAATATATCATACATTACTTCTTTAACTTCAAATCCGACCTCCTAATGTGCATACATGTAATCTTGATAGCCGTTTATATAATTAGATGTAAGATCTAAGTTGATAATTAGATTTTTTTTGTTTTAACATCTACATAGTGCTTGAAAAATATGAATAAAAATCATTTAACAATATTTTTTGTATTTTACTTTGAAGGTCAGAGATTAACAATTCAATATTCATATGAACAATAACAACTTTTCTTTAAAACTTCAAATATATTCATATAATATTAGGAAAAAAATTTAAATTATTGATAAAATTATTTTAAATAAATAATTTTTAGTTATTGGTTGTATAAGATATTATCGTGATTTTTAAATATGGGGTTAATTATTTCAAATATGATATTTTTTTTATCCCCTTCCAAATAGATTAAGATGATTATGGTGGAAATTTATTTATATGTAACCCTTATAAAATTAGAGATCCCATTTTTCTTTTGAAATCTATAATTATTATTAAGATTAAATTGTGTATTCAATTCAAAATATAATAAAGTTCATTTATTTTTGAGGTCCTTGTAAATTAAACTAGTTCTTACATATTTAGATCTATATACATTACTTCATTTATATTATTCGTGGAAAAATATATAACCTATAGGTATATATTAAAGCTTTTTAAATTGCAATAATTCTTGTTGTAAAAATTTCTAATAAATATCATAATTCCGAGGAGGGAAATATAAATTATTTTATCCATTTTATGAATATGGTGTACATGTGATAGTATATAAAATCTAGAGAACAAAGAACCATCTAATAACTACCAATGCTACCAACTATAGCATGTCAAAAAGCTGCGAAAAAATGTTAATGCTAACATTCCACCCTTATTATATTATTCATGCAAAATTACCCATGAAATTTTTTCAAGGGATGCCTCCTTAAAGCTTACATCACAAAATTTGTTAATTACAAAAAATGATACCAATTTTTGAGATGACCTCTTTTTGGAGAAACAAATTTGGGATCAAGAAGAGCTTCATCAAGTTGCCTCATGACCCATAGAAGGGTGTATCCTCAAGCCAGATTCTCAAGTTATCACTCTTGAGGGACATTGCATGGATTCAAGTATAGAACCATCTAAGATGGATGATGTTGAGTGGTTCCTCCAAGGGTTCTACTTTTATGTAGCCAACTAATAATCATTTTATCCATACTTAGATATTATAACACAAGGACCCAACCTATTAGGATTGAGCTTAACCTTCAAGTTTCTCAGTCTTAAAGATGCTTTTGGTTTTCTTCGAGGATAAGGTCACCAACATAGAACTTTCTAGGATTCATTTTATTATTGTAGCTTATCTAAAGATGAATTGGGCAAGCTTGTAGATGGTTGAAGAATGTATGAATGCAAACTTGTACTCTTCATCCTTGATGAAATTATTCAAGGAGATACATAATGATGGGTGTTCAACTTTTATTGCCAAGATGAGTTGAGTGCAAAATATAGGGGAGTATGGAGTGTCACTAGTTGGTGTGTAAATTCTAGTGTGATAGGCTCAAAGAGTAGGATTGAGGTGGAGATGTTGATCACAATTGATATAATTGAAAACTTTCTTAAGGTTTTTTAACAAGGTTTAATTAGTTGCATTAAAGCCTAGTTATTACCTTGAGAATAGTATGGGTGAACTAGTGATGCTAAACTTTTGCTTGCAAAGGGTGCAGACTTCGTTATTTTTAAATGGATTATCATTATCAATTATGATGGTGGATGGAATGCCATAGAAAAATTGATATGGTAAAAGATGAATTTGGATATTTTGGTTCCAATGGTGAAGGTGAGGGGGATGGATTCTACCCATTCATAAAATATTGTATGATAGTGATAATAAACTTATGGTCATGGGATGATGAGGGATGGATCTTGCCAACTAGGCTAAGGCCCTATTAGGAAAAACCAAGTGTTTGTGATAGGTCAAATCATTGAGACGGTGAGTGAGTGAGATTACAAATTATGTATTATCGTATTAAACTTGATAAAAATGAATAGCATCAACAAAAACAAATGTTACTACTCTAAAATAAATTGTATGTAGTGACACATCAAGTTTTGGAGCCTTAATATCACCATACACTTGAATCTCCAACCAATAGTCATATAAATGTTTCATGTTAATTAAAATTGGTCAAGTTTATTCTTTGGGATTTATTAATGATGAAATAATTTGATATTTTGGAATCTAGGAAGTACTAATAGGTTGGTTATGTATATTAATTTTTAGCTCCTAGCCATCCTTTGATAAGTATCCCCTATTGAATGAAGAAGTACAAGATACATAAAAATTTAGAGGTCAATGTTAAGATAAATTAGGTAAGGCATGTACTACACTAGGAATAAATATAGACCCTTAGAACTAGTAACATTCTATGTGGATCTATAGGCGAAAAACCATGAACATTAAAATGGATACTCAAGAAAAAATTCTCTTACAAAAATGAAAGGACCTTTTAAGGTATGGCCATGAGGAGAGACAATCAATGAAAAATAATTGGACATTATTATAGGCTAGATGAGAAATGATAGTAGTGTGCTAACATATTATAGTGTGAGTGAGAATCATGTATGTGCAAATGTAAGATGATTCTCAAAGTATAAATAATGTACAAAATTCATAGAACATAGCTAAAATAAAATTAAAAGTCATATATATATATATATATATATATATATCACATAAAAAATGTGTATCTAAGAAGGAACCATACAAAAAAATCATTTAGGAAGCCAATATAGATTAACAAATGTGACATCATCATAAGATAAACTGGATTGATAGTTGGATCATGCATATGACTCCATGATGATGTTCAAATTTGATCTACAAATCTTATAAAATAAAAAATATACAATTCATATGTTTGGAAAGAGAACATATTGTCCTCTTTACCATTTATTGATCCTTAATATATATTATATTATATATTTAAGAATAAGTAAATTTATAATATCATATATATTGTAATATATTTATATAATTTTTTTTTTTGTATTAAGTATCATAGAATCACAAAGCTCATTTTTTGCTCATTCGAGCATCCAACTTAATGGAAGACCAAGAGTAACAACTTAGAATTCTACACAAAGGTGTCCCTCAGGAGTTGAACATGGGTCTCCACATTGAGAACTCAATGCTTTAACCAACTAAGCTCAACCCCTTGGACCTAATTTATATATTTAATCAAATGTACATTATAATTAAGATAATATATTATAAGTATAATTAAATTAAATTAAGTTTAAATCATATATATTTAATTTATTATATTATAGATTCAAATCTCATTTGAATGTTATTGTGTTGTAGATGAGGTCTTTAGTTAATTATTTCTCTTTAAAAAAAAAATAATTAATTAAATTTAATATGATAATATCTATTATACTTGTCCAAAAGAGACTCTAATATTTAAAATATTTAGGAGATAAATTTGTAACATCTTAAATAACATATTTATCATTTAAAGTCAATTAAAGCACCTTATTTTATTTTATATTACTAGTTTTTTATTCATAGTTTAATTTTTATATATAAAAGATTACAAAAGAATATTATAATAAATTAATAAGTAATTATAAATTATTATTTTAAATTTAATTAGTAATTTGATTTTAAATTAATACTTAATTGATAGCTATTATCATATTAAATTTAATTTAATAATATTTATTATTGATTAATAATTGAAATATAATATAATTCAAAATGATTAATAATTACATTAATAACTATATTAACAACTATTTAAATATGATATACAATAATTACTAAATTATTAAATTTCTTAATTTAGAAGTTAAAAAATTGAAAGATTAAAAATGTTAATTAAATTCTCAAATATGAAGCGTGTAAATTCAAAATGCAAGGGAGTAAATTGTTTTACGCAAAGAATATTAAATTCTTTTATCAAAAGAAAATTAAACTATTTTACCCAAAGTAAGGCATGTACGGACGTCAGTGATAAAAAAAAAATGTTTCGCAGAGGCACAGGTGCATCGAACGGAAGCCAAATTTTTTGGGGGTGTCTAACACTTTTTGAGAAATACACCAAACGGAAAACGGGAATAGATGAAAAACAACGGAAAATAGTAGTTGTCAATAGGGCCCACATGATATAGCACACACTAGTCAAAGCTTAGTGTGTGTTGTTTAAGGCTGGCCAGAACAACGTAGGGTCAATGGTGAGGCTGCATATGCAAGATTCCATCAAATAACCTTGGAAATCAAATATCCTTGTTAATTGGCCACAATTATTAATTTGTCCTTTTTTTTTTTTTTTTTTTTTCCAGTTGATACGAATGGTTATTATGGAGTCATTGCCTTAGCTTCTTACGGTCTATCTAAACCCAAGGCCAATTAAATTCAATGATAATCTTGTATATGTATTTACAATCTTCAGCATGGATGCTCTATTCCTGCGGAAGACTAAATGAGACAGAAGTTAAACACACAACTCAAATTATAGCACTTACTAGTTTGTTATGTAATCTAATGGCTAACCTTCAACAACTAATGCTTAAATTGCAAGAGGAGGATCTTCAGGGGCAAGATTTCTGAGTAGATAACAACTGACTTAAGGAAAATGCTATTGTGGGAGTTGGCGATTGAGATAGTTGCCAAAAGCATCAATGATTATGTTGGGTTGTCACATCTTCCTTAGTTCGATGTTTACGACCATGCCAGAGCCTCCATTGGAGGTGAGCTAGTTACGAGATCCATCAAGATCATCCAGATCCAAAAGCTGCAGTGGTGCTTGAATGTCAAGAAATAAATTTCCAGTCAAACTCAGTATTTAATGCACCGTCAAATCACCTGCTCTCTCTTCAACATAACTTGAGGTCACATGATATTATAATCTAGGCTATGATTGGCATAATATTGTCATTATTCTTGCTTTTGTGTCATTGACATACGTTGCAGAGGGGGGCTAGTTTGGTGCCCCAGTCCAAAGTCTACAACTGCGGATCTGACTTAACGACAGTCATAGTTACGTTATTTCATCTTTTCTAATCGATCTCTCTTTCAATGACCACTGTTAGACGTATCCATTTTATTCTTACTTTGTTCTACCTAAGTGTTGGTGGCGATACAATTAGCTAGTGGTTTGGAATAGCACTTAAGGCTATAAAAGTCAGAGAGGGTACTTTAGAGGTGACACTCAGAGGATAAGAGTAGAGTGGAACCTGCTACGTTTGGGACACTATTGCTTGCTACAATGAAAAGAGTGTTCATTATTCGTCAGGGATTTGCAGGCAGATTAAGGGCAAGGTGAAACATATTTAGTACCTCTAAGCGCTTGTATGCACCTGTAACACTATTGATTCTCCTGGGCTCCTCTAGGGAACAAAAGTGTTATGTTTGTTGTAACATCATAAATTGCATTCGGTGCAATTCTACGTTACATAAGTGCCTTTGCTTTAAGTTGATTGAAAACACTCTTCGTCCCCTTGTCTTTTTGTCCACATGGATTGCCTTGTCAGCTTAGAATCTGGCCTCTTCCCAACCATGTTGACCATTTGACTTATGGACACTAGTGTACAACGGAGACGTCTACCCAAGCGCTAGCATCCCGCGAATATGTCAATCTACAGGTCACACCTATACCTAGAAGAATTTGTAACACCACTGTCCACAACTACTGACATTGAGATTCTTCCTGGGGATATATCTCATGCATTTGAGATGATTTTGGGACTTTTGATCACTTGGTACATTTCTCAAGCTCTTGGCAGGTTTTCTACATCTCTCTTACAGGGTTACTATCCAACTTCCACCATTATCACAGTCCCCAGAGGACTCTTGGAACTCAACTCTATTTGTCCGGGTGATAATCTCTTTAAGTCACGAGTACATTTGGAGCGGTTTTCCGACGAGCATTTCCGATGAGCTATGGGATTTCTTTTTCTTTGTCGGATTGATTTGTTTTTTTTTCAAAAATTGCCCTATGTTCATCAGAATTCCGACGTGGTAACATTTCACGTCAGAATTTGGACTAAAAACCGACGAACATTTCCAACTAGCTATGGGATTTCTTTTGCTTTGTTGGATTAAATTTTTTTTTTAAAAGTATACCCCGTGTTCGTCGGACTTCAGACGTCTTGAAATTTCACCTCGACACTCCGACAAACATGGATTTTACCTTTTGATCGGCATATGTTGGTCTGATGATTTTCACAGCGTCTTGATTTTTTCTTACTCATCGGGATAACATAAGCCGATGACCTCTCTTCCTGCTGATTGGTGTGAGTTATCCCGCTAGTCTCATCGGCCATCGGGATAGCTTAAAATATGTTCAGGCGATGGGCATGATTTCCCCAATGTCTTTTCCCTCGGCGTAGCTTCTCCCGATACGTTGTGTCTCCTCAACATAAGCTTTGACCCTATATCATCTTAACCTTTGCTGATGTGTTTTACTTTTGCTAGTGTCCATCAGGAAAAGTCTTCTCGATCGCATCATTAGCTATCGATAATACAAGATTTCACCATTGCCGCTAGTGTGCATTATGTCATTGGACTTCATCAGCGTATTATATCCTGATCACATGCTTCTAGTTGTGTTACCATCAGGTTGACTTTTGTTGATAGTGCAAATTTCGTATTTCACGTCAGAATTCTGACGAACACGTGGTATTTTTTTTAAAAAGAAGTAATTATGTGCCATCATTATACGTGGGCTCAGGGTGTGAAAATTGGGAGGAAGCGAGCACAATTGCTGCAGATAGATGCTCGACATCAATTGTACAAGAGGTTGGTCCTTTCGTTCTTGTCATCAAGATTTTTTTGCAAGTTCCTTTGCTTTCCTTGCATTCTCTTGTTCACTTTGTTAAATGGTATCGACTTTGGAAAAATATGGATCCTCAACCTCCTTAACATCTCCATTTTGCGGCTGCCAGTTATAAAGACAAGCCGCTGGACATACCAATCGCCCCAGTTATGATTCACTATCTTTCTGTCATCAAAATATTTAGTTCTTAAAAATCTATAATATCATCTGAGATTGATCCATCACAAGGAAATCCATACATCCGATAAATTGGCTTTACTATCCATTCCTCAAATTTGATATAATTTGACCTTGTGTAACGAGAATCCCAAACAGAAGTCCATAATTGAACAGGTTGCTCCTCCCCTTGGCTGTTTCTGATGTTAAGCCTCAATTCCTTGAGCCACATACCCCTAAAATGTCCACATAATAAGATTAAATGCATCAATAATGACAAAAACTTAAAATTAGGGCAATTATTAGGGCACAATTGTTCCAAAATAGATGCTCGGCAGTAACTGTACTAGAGGTTGGTCCTTTCATTCTTGTCATCAAGATTTTTTTGCAAGTTCCTTTGCTTTCCTTGCATTCTCTTGTTCACTTTGTTTAATGGTATCCGCTTTGGCAAAATATGGATCCTCAACCTCCTTAACCTCTCTATTCTGCGACTGCCAGTTATAAAGACAAGTCGCTTCATAGCTTCTAGAGGGGTAAACAATTCTCTGTGACTGTAAACCCTTTCAACCCTCAAAATAGCCCTTTGTATGGAAGCAACTTTTCTAGGTCCAAGGCCAACTACAAATTGCAGAGGAGAAAACATCCATTCATGTGATGCTACTAGGTTTATGTCAACACCAACTTGGTTGGTTACTGTAACCATTACCTGTTCGACAATTCTCTGCGACTGTAAACCCTTCCAACCCTCAAAATAGCCCTTTGTATGGAAGCAACTTTTATATGATTATTTAGGACTCTATGCAGTTGGTTGTACAATTTTCCCCACTAAAAGGGTCTCTTCATTTTCTCCAGTTAGCAGATAAAATTCTTCATCCTGGGATGACTCTTTATATCATAGTAGCAAAAATCATTTGGGAAAAAAATCAGCAAACCAAAAGTATAAGATTTTTTGAAAAAATTGGCAAAAAATTGGAAAAAATCAGATTTAAAAAAACATAAAAAAATTGTAGAAAAAGAGAAAAACTATTTTTTTAAGGGCATTTCCATAGCATAGAGATATAAAGAGCAACTAAAAGAGAGTTTAACCCATGAATTGTAGAAAATTAATTTTTGTTGTTTATATTCATATTACTGATTCAATCTTTATGTCAGCAAGAGTTTCCCGCTTTTTATTGGATGTTCGTTGTTCCACACTTCTAGCATATTCATCAATATCAAGGGCCTTTAACACATGGGAATAATTTTTGACACGTTCAACTACCATTTCTTGTGTTTCCTCATCCATATCATCTACATCCTGTCTTGCATCTTCACAGTATACATCCTCAACCATTTTATTGGTTAGTTCATATGACACAAGGTGAAATGAGTCCTAATGGATATTGGTTCTATCATGCATAATCGTTTTGAGTTGGAGGCTTGAAATATGAATAATTTATCTCATTATATTTGTTAGTTGCATATTTTGTTATGGGTTAATAGAAATCTGAGTATTGTAGAGAACTTTAAAAGAAAGTAGAATCTAATCAAACACTATATTTCATTTGATGTTATCAAGAATTTTGACTAGTTTTCTTCATAATATGTATCTTGTATAGTTTATCTTAATATTGTCTTTCTTGTATCCTGTAGCAGTTTTGGAAGAATTATCACAACTTTCATTTGAACCGTTGGATCTTTCTATAATTTGGAGGATAAGTCCGTAACAATGATATCAAGAGACGGACCAGAGCGATTGGCTTCATTTCAAGGTAAGGGCAGCCTTTGTCATGTTTGTCTAGGGTAAATGCACAAAGTTGGGTCCCAATCCCACGGAAGTCCGCAGGTTGGAAAAAGAGCCCGCTAGAAACAAATCGGGCACCCGTTTTGCTTCGGGTGCTTGATCCATTAAAAAACGGGTGCCCGAAGCTAAACGGGCGCCCATTTCTGGAATGTATTTTTTTTTTTAAAACCATTTTCCATCATTTTCATTGTTTCAAAAACGGTTAAACATTTTAGAGGAGCAAGGGTACTCATTTTTTTCATCCTAGCTGACCCCCCAGACCATTTTTTACCTCTTTCCAGGTACGTAGTTTTATTTTTTATATTTTGTTTTATTTATTTTTATTTTTCTTTGAATTTTTTTTTTTATTTAATTTTATTTCATGTTTAAAATAGTTTTTAGTTTTGAAATATTGCAAAAAACATGAATAGTAAAAACCGTAGGAAAAAAACACAAAACAAAAACGTAAACGAACAATAAACATTAGACACAAAAAACAAACAATAAACCCTGAACAGAAAAATGAACACTAAACCCTAGATAGAAAAAAATGAACAATAAACCCTAGAAAATAAACAAACAACAAACCCTAAAAAATTAACAAACAATAAACCCTAGATGAAAATCAACAATAAACCCTCTTCTCTCTCTCACACACATACACGTTACCATCTCTGTCATTACACACACACACACACACTCTCTCTCTCTCTCTCAATCTCTCATTATCCCCTCTCTCTCTCACACACACATTACCCCCCCTCTCTCTCTCTCTCACACACACACACACAAACACATTACCCCCCTCTCTCTCTTTCACACGTTACCCTCTCTCTATCATTACCTACTCTCTATCTCTCAAATTATCTATTCTCTCTCTAACTCATTGTATCTCAAATTACCTACTCTCCCTCTCTCTCTCTATTTTAATCATGCATAAAAGTTTGAATGTTTAAATTTATATTTCTAAATGTTGTATTTAATTATAAGATTCTTTTGTAAAATTTAGATGTTTAATTTATGTTTAAATTGAACTTTAAAATGATAATGAATATGAATGTGTTTTTTTGTGTGTGTGAAAAATAGGGTTCTTAAATTTGATAATACTCTAACTATCACTATTAATCCCCACTACTTCCTAACTTAGCCCAATCTCTAAAGATATACTATATATTTACAAACATGATAACACGTCCTTTTTCTTATTTTTTCTCTTTGCTTTATCCTTTTATCTTCCTCTAATAACCAATGCCTCCTTTTTATAGTAAATACCCTCCTAATAAGAGAGATAAAACAAGAATACAAAACTCCCCATAAAGAAGTAGGTCACGTGCTAATGATGAAAGATTGAAGAAAAAACATGATCCATTACTTGCAAACAACATTTTTTTTCCTTTAGGAAGAAATAAATACATTGGTGATTGGAAACGTCATTATAATAAGTTGGGTAAATACAAAATTCAAATCTAAATAGACTTGTGTCTCTAAAAACTTCGCAAATATTCACATGTTGGAACAAAATGATGATAAAGAATCTTGTGAGGATCGAAGTAGAATGAGCACCAAAGATAATATGATGGGTTGCCAATGATGGCATAGCTATCATGAAAGAGGATATCAATATCCTCAAAATAATATTTAACATATGTAATTCTAAACTCCTCAAACAAGGATAATATATTAAAAAGATATGAATCCCAAGTGGTCATGTTTAGAAGGTGATTAATGTCATGCTAGACTAAATCAATTGGGTTTATGGAATTGGTGATAATAATCTTAAATAATAATAAAATATTTAAGATGGATATTAGGTCTTGATAGGATGAGTACTTGAAGAATGAGACAAGCCTCTAAATTGTCAAAACATGCAAGACCTATGATATAATAAATTTCCTCTTAAGTATCACCATTGAAGGGTATGTGATCTTCATCTACAAAGGGAATGAAACAATCTACAATAGGATCCTCTAGGAATGGAGAGATATGAGGGTCTCTATGGATCTCCTAAAGTCTATTCCAAAGTGTGTGGGGGAAATCAATCTCCAATGCAATACACATAGAATCATGATCTTGATACTAGAGGGGAAATCAATATCCAATGCAATACACATAGAATCATGATCTTGATACTAGATCAAATCACTCCTACATGGTCAATGATGTTACACCAAGATTATATAATTTATTGTGTTTCTAATTTAGGTATGAGTCCATACATAAAAGGAAAATGATTACACCACCTAAAACTTATCAAGATATCATTTTACAAAAGAATCATAGTTATCCCTTTCTAATTTTACCACAAAAGGATGAACAAAGAAACCTATGCTACCTCCTCAAATAAAAAATTAAAAGATCAATAAAATCAATACATATAAAACATATCAAACAAATTCATCTCATGTAAGACGACCATTTTAAAGTGCCAAGATGTCCAAGTAAATGACTAGAATGTGAAATCACAAAAAATAAAATATAAAATACGAGGGAATATTCTAAAAAATAATTGTGTGATCTATGAAGATTTATGAACAACCTTTTCAATGCCACATGAAGCATGAAAAAATATGCTCTCTATCAAAAGTTATGAGGCTTTAAATTTAAATAGCTTGATTTAAGTTAAGAGGACAATAAATCACACTACTGGCAGATTTAATAAAAATAAGAATAAAATATAGATCAATATTGGAATCACATTTTGTGGGTTGCGACTTTGAACAAGAAAATACCAATATATAAAATTGAATATATATATATATATATATGTTTTTAACTCCTCCAAGAGTAGAGAACCTACTATTTATTCAAGCTTCAACTTAGTGTAGTACTACTAGTTGCGATCACTAAATCATCCCATGATTCTAGCAAAGAACACAACAAAGTAGTACATGTATTGAAAAGTTCATAGATATAACTTATGACTTTAATGAATTTAGTTAAAACCAAAAGCGAGTAGTTGAATCGAATCCTATCAAGTTGAAAATATAAAGTGGTAGCCTAATTGACGATAATGGTTAAATATTGCAAGGGTACTAAATTGTAATTCCATGGAAGTTACCTTCTTTGAAAAGATGAACTACACAACGCTACCATTAAAATATGATTAGAAGCCTCTCATGACAAGATGGTCAACTATTATGGGTCCCAAAGTACAACTATCATAGGTATTGTAATCATCCATCTCTCTATAACAAACATACAAATGCACCATGATGGCCCAAAATGCCAACTAAAAAAAAATCTTAATCGAGAATGAGCCCTCAGTGGAGTCTACAGGAGATGATTATTCATTATCTAAATCAGTGGAGTCATTTTATTCATTATCTATTCTCTCTCTCTCTCTCATGATTATTTTTATTTTGATGAAACTTATACTAATGCATCTTTAGATGTTAAAAAGTATTGTTTGAGTTGCATGGGAATTATGATGTTTTATTTTGTAGAATATATCTTATACTTTGATTTAAGTGGATAATATTTCTTAAATGATGCTTATTATTAAAATAGACCCACCTATTAATAATATTATAGATCTATGTGAGTTTCCTTTTTTTTATATTTAAGTTGGTAAATTGTATTTAATTATAAGTTTTTTTGGAAGGTGAAATGTAAATTAAATAGTAATTGTAAATTTTCATGTTTGTATATATATGCAGATTATTTTCACAGAATGGATGAGTTTGAGATAGATGAGCTATTAGGTCTAGCGCCACCTCCACCTCCACCTCCATCTCCACCCGATCAGTTGAGGCAGACCATTAGGACAAATATTGATTCTTTGATTAGAGATATCCATACCATTAGACGCGAGCCTCATCCACCTCTGCAGTTGTTATGCCTTACAAATAGTATGCAAGGGATTGTACAGTTTGTACGGGCTTTAGATAGCGAGTTGGATAGCTATCGTAGTTGGTGGGAGGGATTGCGTGCATTTTACACTGATGGCCTAACATACAAACAAATCAATGAATTAAAAATAACAAAAATAGATTTGAAACAATATTTTGTGAACCCTAAGACGGGTGAAGAGATAGATTTGAAGAAGTCACGGATCTCAATTCAATGGTGTAGGCACCCAGGCATAGCTAGACACTTTTGGGAGCGGTGGTGGATGGTGACCATCCACCACACTCCAATCATGAGGTCCCGATGTATTTTTTGAAGAAATTATGGGCCGAATTTGAATTGGGTAAAAAGCCCAATTACTTTGATATTAGATCATTTCAGCGGGTCGGGAGAGGCATGCCCCAGGATAGGTCGGGAGCCAAATTGAGCAACAAGGTTAGAAAACATGTGCGTGATGATCCATTGGTTCCTCTTCCATCACCAGTTGTTCTAGCACCTGCCCATCATTGAGCAGTGGATTCTGCTCTTGGCTCATTGAGTGTCTTGTCGAGCAATTTGGTATAGTAGTTGCGCGAGGTGAGGGCTGCCCCCAGCTTAGCACATGTTTGCACGAGCTGTGGGGATGTATGTACGGGTCCACAGAGTGAGGCCTCCCCTGGAGGAGATGGTTATTTTGATGATGCTGATGCTGCCCATGGTGGTTATGATGATGCCGAGGAGGCTACACATGCTGATGTTGTCTCTTCATATGTTGATATCCTATGGGAAGACGACGATCAACCTAAAAAGGTACAAATTTATTTATATAATTACAGTGCAATATTAAATTCCTTATATATACACATATGAACCATAACATGAGTCAATTTTTTCTAAACAGAGGATGGATCATACCACGTCATTGAGGAACCAACATCATGTTACCTCGATACTTAGAGATGTTGGTGCCCCATTTATGATATGCACTTTCATCTAGATACATTGTATTGATGTGTACATTTAAAATAAATAATAAATTTTTTAATGTAATGATGTGTATGATATGTTTTTTCAATTTTGTAGGGTGCTTCGTGTAGCACCGAGGTGGGTAGTTCTTCACGTGACCCGTGGACTACTAAGGCTCAGCCTCATATACCACTAGTATATTTTTCATCCATTAATTTGAAGTGTTTATATGCTTACTAATTTATGTACAACTTTGATTCATGTTCGTTATTTTTTACAATTGTAGGCTTCTGGATTGTTTGATGGTGCATCACATGTATGCCTTCGCCCATCAGTTACTTTGCCTGCATCACATGTATGCTTTTCTGTGATAAACTTGTAGTATATATATATAATTTATGTATAAATACAAGTTTGATTCATGCTTTATATATGTTGTTTAGGTCGATACCACTACTAGTATTGGTATGGCTATGGGATTGAGCCATATGCAACCGTCAACATTGTCATTTGTGGTGATGATTAGAAAAATAATTTCTAATTTGTTTATACTGTGTACCTGGCTTTTATAGGGATTATCAAAATTGATGTACAATGTTTTTTTTTGCAGGACTTGACTACAACCACTTTTCTTGTTCATGATAGTGGACCTCCACGTACCAGTGAGGGCATTGTAGAGCACGATCGTATGGTAATTTATTTTAAATTTTTAGTATTTAATTACTTTATAAGTGAATTATGCAAGTAACTTCTTCTCATGTTAAATCTTCTTCTCATGTAAAATCTTTTAATACTGTACAGGAGGGTGGAGACATTGATACTGCACATGAGGGTGGAGACACTAATACTGCATACACACAGGATGGTGCATCTCAAGACCACGTGCAGCAGGATGATTCATCTCAGCCACCTTCACGTGGAGTGAAGTGGACTGCAGATGAGATGCACGCGAGTTCTTAGATTAAATATTTTAGATCATGTCATGTTATTGTATTATGGACCTTTTATGATGACACTTGTTATATTATCTTGGGACTTGTTATTATGTGATTACATATAGGACTTATTGTTATGTGATTATATATAGGACTTTTTATTATGTCATTTCGTTTCTATTATGATATCAGGTTGTGTTATGTGATTTGGCACACTCTAGTGATTATATATGTGATGTTGTTTTGTTATTATGTTATTTGGACTTGTTTTAATGTCATTTCCTTATTATTATTTTTTCAAGACTTGTTATTATGTCATCAGGAATCGTTATGTGATTATATATAGGACTTTTTATTATGTCATTCCATTGCTATTATGATATCAAGTCTTGTTATGTGATTTCACGCCCTCTAGTGATTATATATATGTGATGTTGTTTTGTGATTTGGTGCCCTCTAGTGATTATATATGATCTATTTATGATGTTATATTTTAACATTGTGATTGATCATCTTATAGTGCAATAGTTTATAATTAAATAAAATAATTATCCCAATTTACAATAACATCCTATTCTTAAAATAATAATAAAATCAAGAACTTACAATTGATCTATGAAGAGATTACAATAAAATAAATATATCATAAAAAATTAGAATGATTGTAACACAATTACAATGTGCACAAAATAACATTAAGAAGAAGATAACTAATACAATGTTGTTTATGAAACCAAAATTGTATCAAATGTAGACAAATACAATGTTAAAGGGACAAAAAAAAAACAATTCTCATGATTAAATATAAAAGAGTTCACACAAGTAACACAAACTTACATGCATATAAATTTGATTCAACCTAATGTACCATCTGCAATGCGTCTATGATTGCCTCATGCTCTTCTACTGAAAGTGTCCACAATACCTTATTAGTAGGTCTACCTTTGTATCTTTTTAATTTGATGTTTATTGCCACCACCAAATGAGAATAGTGTATAATCTTCTTTTCTGATTGGTAGTCTTCATAAGCAGGTAAGCCATTCCTTCTTGTTAAGTATTTGTGTAGCCATGTGCCAAGTACCACAATAGACCCAACTGGATACTGAAAACCATCATCATCTACTTGATCACATATCAACTTTTTCTTAGGTTCTACACATCTAGCTAGCCAATACTCAACCTGCTCATCATTATCCTCAGGTGCAACAACAACATACACATGTCCTAGAAAACAAATTTAAGTACATGTAGAAATAAAACTTGTTAGAATTTATAATTCAAATACAATCATAAATTATATGACAATACATAAAAATATATAATTTAAAGTTATAAACAAGAAATTGAATTAAATTACCAGGTTGTATGAGGTCTGAAACACGATCATAATCTTCTGATGCAAATGCATGATCTCGGTCTTCATTTCTTCTAACATCTTGATATTGTGTCTCACTAGGTGTTAAGGATTTGTGTTTCCATTCTTTGACCCATTCAATATTCTCGCATTCTTCCCATTCACCTGCAACACAAAATTGACAAAAACATGCAAGCTCTCTAGTCCATATAGTCCAAGTGTTATAATTAGAACTCTTAAATGAATGCCATCTAGCCAACCCATTGATTGTATCACAATCATATCTTGGAAGGATATTCTCCTCTTTAACTAGCCAGAAGAAACGTCTAATTGTAGAGTTCTTACTTGATCTTGTGGATAAAGTTGCACTACACCAATCCACAATTGCACTTGCATTTTTAAATTTAGCTTTTTCCTCGAATTTGAGTTGCTCTCTGCAAAGGGCTCTCTTAACACATGCACCGGCACCGTCATGTTCTCCTTTCCCATGTCCAGCCTAAAAAAAACTCCACGTGTTCGATATTAGTTTTCTTATTAATCCTACTCAACCATTAAAACATTCTAGCATTCTTGAATTGCCCTGTGCAATTATCAGACCATATTAGATGTTGTGTCATTTGAATTTCTCTCTCCCTCAAATTTTGGAAAAAGGTCTTGAAGCAATACTGGACAAACTTAGATTAGTGTAATTTATTATCACTCATATATAAATGGTACTCTCTCAAAATTTTGCGATCCTCTTCTGTACTATTTGGTGCATGCCTATAGACAATATGGACAAAAATAGATAGTTGCACTGAATTGTAGTATTGTGATTGGACCTCATCTTGTGGTGCAAGCGTGTAGTTCTCTGCAAAGTCAACAATCGAAAGTATACTACCAACAGGAAATGTATCCTTACATATTCAAAACTGACCATTGAGCCATCTAGCATTTTGAGTGTGTTTAACATATTTAGACCTACGATGTTACTCTTAAATTCATTCATAAATGCATGAACACTAACTTTTTCAGTGATTAGATCGCATCGTCTTCCAACCTTTCCATCCTTCAGTGGATACTCAATAGTTTTAAATCTTTTAACATCAACTAATTGTTGTCCAAAATCATTTGAAATATTTTCATGCAAACATTCATCCAACAATGCAAGATTTCCACATATATCACATACACCGGAAACACATGCATTGAAAAGAATTTTTTTTTCTTTTAGTGGGTTGAAAAAAAAACTTGATATAAACTCCTTTATAGTTTCAGGTGGTATATTTATACCGCATTCTTGGAACATTCCATTACTATGCATGGTAACACGTATATATCAAAATACATCATAATGGTAGCGAAATTGAACATGAGCTTTGCAACAACATGGGACTCTTTCCTTGTTAATTCGAACATACCAAGGTTTACACTTTTCAAAAGGCCTTTGACAAATGCTAATAGTCAACACCTTATCATCCAAATTTTTTTTGTACAATTCAGTTTGAGTCATGTCCAATAGGTGTTTTGGATGTGGATCATGGATTTTGACCCAACTCTTAATTTAAGAACATCTCTAACATTAGGTGATACTCTCGTATTATCACGCCATAATTTTTCGATCAAATTTTTGACTTCACCAGTAAGTTTCATATCAGACCTTGGTAGTCTACCACTAAAAGTCCACAATTTGTTTGCCGGATCACTTTCAAAATTAACTCTTCTTTTTACAGCTCTTGACAAAGTTTTACGATGAATATTAAGATATCCACTTATGTTACTCATCATTCTTTTATTAGAAGTTGTTTGGCTTACTAAAGCTGTTGTTATTTCCCGTCGTGCCACATTTTTATCTTTAGAACGACTTTTCTTTCCGATTATATCAAAGATGCTAGCAACAATCGATACAACTTATTTTAAAGACTCGTCCTTCTTCTTGGGTTTGACATAAAAGCCTAACTTCTTCATCACTTTTCACATTTTAGTCATTTTAATTAGTTGTACCATTAATTGACATTGAAACCCAAATTTATTATTATAAAAAAAATGTTTAAACAATCTATTTGCATGTGTCCTAATTTGTCTCCATAAAACCAAGCCAGGAAGGTTGTCTAGTACATCACTTTTAATTTCAAAATTTTCATTCGTTTGATTATCATTCAAACATGTTTCATTTTCAATTGGTGTTTCCATGTCTACATACACATTATTGGTTTTAGTTGCAGGTGGATTTTCAATTTCATTCGGAGTTTCAAATTCGGTTTCAATTTCGATTTTAAGTTGAGATCTAGTTTCATTTGGGGTTTCAATTTGGATTTCAATTTCATTTTCAACTTGAGTTCTAATTTCATTTGGGGTTTGATTTTCAATTGGTGTTTGATTTAATAAGTAACCTGCTTCTACTAAATCACCAATTTCTTTATGAGAAAAACATAGGGCTGTGAAGACATACATGTATCCAATAATGGATTAGAAGATGCACCTGAATTAAATGGTTCTATTGTGTTTCCTTCGTCAGCATTTATGGTCTCATTGATGTTCTCCTCTTCTGAAATGATTGTGGAACTTGAAGCTCCTTGTCTCATTCTTGATCTTCTCTCTCATTGATGTATTGCCTCTTTCTCCCTATTTGTTACAATCTCCTCAGTTGTCAAAACCTTCCTTTGCCTCTTCTTGTGTTGATTTGATCACATGGCTATACCAAAATTTGAATTCGAATCGATCTCCTTACCAAATCGACAATAAGACAAAAAAAGAGAATGATTAATCAAAACATTCTCTTTGCAGTTCGTACTTGTCAGGCAATGATTGAAAAATCATTCAATAATTGGGATTTGTGCTTGTGGGCTAGATTCTGGCCCAACGGATCTTTTCAGAAATGGGTGCCCGTTATTTAATGAAATGGGTGCCCATTTTTAAAAACGAGCACCCGTTTCGCTTTCAACGGTACAAAGCGAAACGGGCACCCGTTTTTTGAATTTAAAAAACAGGCGCTCGTTTGTTAAAATTAGGGGTGGGAAACAAGCCTTAGAATTGTTTTTTTCTTTGGGATAGGCTTGGTACCACCAAGCCTATGCTTGGACCTCCAAAAAAATGACTAAGGTAAAACGACATCAGATTTCTACCTTGGCCTAATTTTTTGAGGGCCTTTCTGATTGAATTTTTTGACGAAACAAAAACCCATTAGAGTTTTCAACGTCTTGATTTCAAAAATGTAAATTTCATAGTGATAAGATTATTTTTACTATTTTTGTATTATTTATTAATCAAAAGTGGAACCTAAACCTAAAATACCAAGTTTCACTAAAACTTTAATAACTTTTTTGTTTTTAGGATTTTAGAAAATTAAATTATATGAAATCGATCTACATACAATTATTTTGAATATTAAAAAAAATAAAATTGAAAAATATGAAATTTTCATCAAATTATGGTGGTCCTACACCTGATGTTTTGAAAATATACTTTATTGTCAGTTAAAAATTAATTAAAAAAATATATTCAATAAAAAAATAAACAAAAATATTCTCATCAATATTTAGTGTCTTAGGTATCATTTCCCAGACGGATTTGCAAAAATTCATTTATTTGCATCAAAAAAGGGTGGTCGTACACGTGTGGTATGATCCTGAAACAGACATTTTTAAAAACTGATTTTTAAACATGCCTACTAAAAAGAGATTTCTAACATATGGGTATTAAAGTAAATTACATATTTGAAAAGTAGATTCCGAGCACTACATTTTCTATTACTGAAGTTTTTTGATATTCAATCTCTAAGTGTATCAAATTTTGACATCAATCGACAAAAAATTTGAAAAACAGAGAAAACACTTCCACTTTTTGCCGAAAAGTGGGACTCAACTTCTTGCAGCCACCCTCTTCCTCAAATTATGGTTGGTGTCTATAAAGTTGTTGTCTTATAAGGGTGTTTTGGAGATTGAGAAGAGAATTTTGATTGGTATTAATTCTATTGTTGTCAAGTATGCTTGATTAGAATTGGATGTTTCCAAGGTTTATGTGCATTAGAGGGCAAATGAATCCTGAGATTGTCACTTCAATTAAATAATTACTGAAAAATTTGAATTGCTTGCTTGTAAATTAATGCTTTAAATAAAAGGTTACTTTATTATAAGTATGATTTCTCAATTGAGATTACTTTGAAAACACCTGATTAAATTATCTTCAAACAATAGTAGACCAGTGCCTTCACCCCTGACATAATGTTGCAGTTAGTCTTATTGAATTTAACTTTGCTCTGAAAGACCAATAAGACAAAATGAAGCTTGACATCCAATCCTTCAAACTGATAATCAAACTGAAACTTAACCCAAACTATAATAACATAGGATATCACATTGAAACAACCTAAATGGATAGATTTATCACAAGGAACTAATTAAACAATCAAAAAGATAAATACCATAAGAGATGAAAAACACTTTATCTTTGTATTGAAATAAACATAAGATAATCAACTGATTACATATAGCACAATGTCTTTTCACCAGTTTGGCATTTCTAGAAAATAAACCCCGAGAGTATTGTATATAATTGCATCTTCGAATATATCTCTCATGGTTGGTTTACGGGTGCCAAATCATAGATGGATGGGAGTTGGTCACCTTCAAGCTCCTTTAAATGTAGCTACTCTTGACTTATTGCTTGGCCTAGTTTGCAAACTCTAGAGAATCCTAGTGATGCAGAGAGGCTATAGGATCCCTCAAATCTTTGTGAACCTTCCTGACCTTATCACTACTTTGATCTTGTTGGTTCCCAAAACCACAGATTGGAAATCACAGAGTATTGCCACTTCTCTTAATGACTTCTCAATCAGTCTTGGCCAAGGAACGAGAATGATCACTAGATCAAATTCCCTTGCACTTCGGGCTTCGCTAAACCAAGGTTAGTGAGCCTATACCTGAAACCTAAATCTATTGTTTAAAAGGCTTTTCTATAGCGAGTATTAAAGAACCATTGACTTTTTCAAGATGGCAATTGTTCTTGAATTCTATCTGGTTATAATTCTTGCTTGCTGAAGACTGTGAAATGCTTACTTATAAATGAATGTTTATAAAGTTGTGCTTATATGAATTAAGAGTATGTTTCCTTAATGAAGATCACTTTGAAAATACCTGATTTAATTATATCAGATCAATAATAGACCAGTGCCTTTATTCCTTACCAATTTCATACCATTTCAATTGAAAAATTCTACGTATAACCTTGCAAACAGTTTTAATAACTTGTTCTTAAAACAAGACCATCACGTCAAAGACATCTATATGAGTTGTAATCAAAATATAATATGCACTTAGTTTTATTGAATTTAACTTTAGTCTGAAATACCAATAAGACAATTTGAAGCTTGCCAACCAATCCTTCAAACTGATATTTAAACTGAAAATTAATCTCGATCACAGTAACATAAGATAGCACATTGAAGCAATCTAATTGAATGGATTTATCACAGGGAACTAATCAATCAATTGAAAAAGTAGATACCATCAAAGATGAAGAACACTTGATCTTCATATTGAAAATAGATAATAAAACCAGTTTATTACAATAAATATTGTCATACACCAATTTGATACTGTCTTTCTTTAAAAACAAACTGCATAAGTACCGCATAAAAGATTGTCTTGACAAAGTAAAAAATATAGATGAGGATTTGGTTCCACAATGAAAGGGCATACCCTTTCATTTGGAATTAAACTTAACTAAGACAAACTAAAGACTAACTACCTAAAAACTGACTCAACAACTTAGACACAATAAACATATTATAAAAGCATAAAAAGACATTTCCTTGAGACCTTTTTACAAATCAAGTCTGATCCCCCAGCATCTTGCCACATTTCTGAATGTGCTCCAGGCATTTTGCCGAGTTGTATGTATTTTCATCATGAATTATGTCCCTGACGATGATCTCCAGTGTGACAAAATTCTCAATCTGTTCTACACTCTCTTTTAATTCAATTCCATCAGCCCGGGCAATATCAAGGGCGACATTGAGAAGACTCTGGCATTCTGAGATCCATTTATCCTTATCTTTAATCTCACCTTTTTGATCAACCAATTCTTGGAAACCATGCTGAGTTATGTTCTTGCACTCATCATACTCAATCTATAACTGTTCATCAAATTTATTGTGTATTGTCAACAACTTCTTTATCTTTTCAATCTCCTCGGTTTCTGCTTTGGCTACTATTTTATCATCCAGTCTAGTCCCCAATCTGTTTTGAATCCTGTTGTGTGAGACTGCATTATCCATGTTCTTCTGAAAAACTGTCGAGAAATATTCCAGAAAGCCTTGCGAAGTCTCAAATCTTTTGGTTAACAATACAGAGGTAGTATCTGTCCTCACACTTTGCATATGTTTAAGCATCTTCTTATTTTCTTGTTGTAATTCCTCACACTTTTTCTTCCACTGTGACTGTAGACACCTAAAATTGTCATGTCTAATTAAATAAATATCTTTATTTATTTAATTATTTTAGCCTAATTCTTCTATTAATTAAATAAATCTTTATTATTTAATTAATTCATTTATCCTCTTCTAGCCTTATTTCTCATTTGAATAAATACATTTATTTATCTAAATTATCCTTTTTTCTAAATTAAATAAATATCTTATTTATTTACTTGATCCCACTTCTTCTATTAATTAAATAAATCTTTATTTATTTAATTAATTCATTAACCTTTTCTACCCATGGCACATGTCATTCATCTCTTAATTCCTACACTACCTACCCTCTTATTATTTTCTTATTTCCTCTACCTACCCTCTAATCATAGCCGACCTCTTTTTACACCTCTCAATCTTATCCCTCCATTTCATATAGTGTCTTCTATATAAGGAGATGCTTCCTTCATTATCAAACCCCAACTGACTAACTCACTATGCATTCAGCCCCGACTACGCTTTCGAACTTGCATATGCAATCAAGCCTACTTGCAACCACATTTCCGTTCTTTGTTGAACTCTTGTGCACATATAAAATCTGAGAGCAAATATATCAAGCAAGATCAATCGAGATAGGAAGAATGGAGATACAAACCCTATTGGACATGTGATGGTATAATCTTTGTGATTTCATTTCATTTGCATTGTTTTAGGTAATCTTCATATGTTATGGTGGATCTTTGTTGTTGTTAGGCTAGGGTTTTGTGGTTGAATTCATTTAGTCTTTCAATATTGTTTTATCCATTTTCACCATAAACATTTTGGCACGCCTGGTGGGACATGGATTTTTGTTAGATCTGTGTTTTTTGCAGGTTTTCCTAACCCTATATTACTGTTTTGTAAAACAATTTGGAGAATAACCTTGTGCAACTAGGGTTTTGGACACAAAATCAAGATCTTGGAGAGATTTGATCTGATCTCACAAACGGCTAAGAATGTTTGCACCAAATTTTGTTTGCAGGTTGAGGACAATATTAACAGCTCTCAATCCAAAATTCAGAATTTTTGGAGCACATTTGCATTTTCCATGATTTTTTTATGATTTTTCATAAAAAATTAATTTTGAGAGCAAATGAGTGAATTTTTTTGGATTTTCTTACATTTTTGGAAATCTCTTATAATTATACACAAGATTTGTTCTTTGTAATTTTAATTTTGATGCAAAATATTTCCCTAAAAATTGGATCTTTAAAAATTACTGTTTTTCCTTATTTTGATCAGATCTCACAAACAACTTTGAATTTTGGCATAAAATGTTTTTTGTAGGTCAAGAAAATTATCAGAAGTGTTCAGTAAAAATTGCAGATTTTTTGGATCAAAGGTTCATTTTATATGAATTGTTTATGATTTTTCATTAAAAAATAATTTTGAGAGTAAATTAGCGAATTTTTCAGATTTTCTTACATTTTTGGAAATATCTCAGAATTATGCATAGGATCTGTTCTTTGTGATTTTAAATTTTATGCAAAATAATTCTTAAAAAATCAGATCTTTGAAAATTAGGGTTTTACATTATTTTACTCATATCTCACAAACTGCTTAAATTTGTTGCAGAATTTTTTTTATGTAGGTTTGGAAGACCATCAAGACTCTCTAGTAAAAATTTCAGATTTTTTGGATTGATTTTGCATTTTATATGAATTTTTTATTATTTTTCATAAAAAAATAATTTTTGGAGCAAATTAGCAAATTTTTTGGATTTTCTTACATTTCTGGAAATCTCTTGAAATTTTACATGTGGCCTTTTTTAATGATGAATCAGATATTTGAATTGGTCAACAAAACACATTGTTGAAGGCCCCTATTTCACAAAGTCTTTTGGATCTAAAATTTACCTAACTTGTGTGTTTGCAGGAAGGGGTGACAATTTGAAACAATCCAAACTACTAACAAATCTTTGTTGCAGGACCTTGACAAGGATTTTCTTTTGATCTTTATTATGTGCCTTGTTTTCATAGATTATCAAACACTTCAATTGGTGCACTAAAATTGAACTAGTGTCCTTTGTGTCTTGGGCAATAGGCTCTTTTTGTCTAATCTTTAGAGGGCCTGTCTCCCCGTGTGGTCATTAGGACTACTAGTGAGGAGAGAACGACCCAAGTGGTATCGAGGAAAACCCACCTCTTCCAAACCACTATAAACAACTGTATTCATGGTGAAAACTATGGATAATGTGTGCTGACTAGTTCATACCGACACTATGTCTCCCCATAAACCCGTTTGATCAAATTTATTTGATCATTTGTAGGGCGTAACCCCTACCAGTTGGGAGCCTTCTATATTTACAGAGCTGAAAGTGCCGCATGTATGGCCACATGAGTGGATGCCCTTACTAGCACCTTTTTGTTTTAGAAGCCAAAATCCTTCTAGTTGTTGGGGCAGGAGGTCGGACCTCTGGTAGCGACCCACACACATACGGTTCTTAGTAGAGATACAAAGTTTTCCATGAGGAGTTTTCATGGGGACTGATACTTGGCTGCCCCGAGAAGTGAGTGCCGAGGGTGGAGCCAGTGGGGTCAAGCATCTAAGTATCCGCTCTGAATAGCGTAGCCTCGGGGGAAACTCCATGTGGGATCAACAACTATTGTCCTGGCCAACTATAAGAATTGTGCTTGACTTATTTTGAACAATCAAACATTCAAGACCAAACATCAAAACATTGTGTCTTTTGTGTCTTCAAGTGTATGCAAAACAATTTTACATCAAACAAAACACTATTCTTGGAGTCATTTTGAGTCTAAACTCTTGCAAACATTGAGTCCTCATCAACATTGTGTCCTCTTGTCATGAAAAACAGTCAAAAAATTCAGATTTGGTCACAACAACAACTTCACAAATTGGAAAAATTTACAGTCCAACAAACAAGACAATCAGTTTCAGAATTCTTGAGCTTCCTAAGCTATCTCTTCAAGTTTTCATCTAGCATTCAACCTATCTTTGGGTCTCAGAAAGTCCATCAGTGCTTTACACCTTACATTACATTCACATTTGTCTAAACTTGAGTCAAAAGGTCACTTGCTTGTCCTCATCATACTTTGTCAACACACTACATACAACAACATTTTGCTAAGTGGTCCCTCATCAAGGTCTATCACCTTTGGGTCTCATTTGGTCTTACTTAGAGTCAAGGTCAACTTACCTCATCAAGAGAAACTATCATCTCTTTGGAAGCCACACCTACTCTACTACATACATACTTGGTCTTACACTTTGGACATTGCAAGTACACCTCAGATTCATTTACATTCCATCCAACTCTTGGTCTTCCATACTCTTTCCATTTTCATCTAGTCTCACACATCTTGGTCAATACCTAGTTCATGGTTGAAACCCATTCCCAAAAATCTAGGAGAGAAACTAAAGAGGCTCAAGAGTCCGCAAACATGAGTTCCTATGAGTATGACAATGATGTCTTTTTCAATTCTAATCATACTACATCACCTGACATGGATGCCTATAGAAACATTCCAAAAGTTGAGAACATGGACACTACAAACAACAATGATACACACAATGACAATATGGACAACTTCTCTGTACATTCAGCAGAAGTGGAAGACTCCATTATGGATTCCCGCTTTAATCGATTGGTTCAGGAAATAATGAGGAGAGATAGACAATACTTCTTACAAGTGATGGCACAAAGTGGAGCCAAGATCCCTCATGATTTTGACATGTCTCAAATAATGGAAAATTGACCTTTGCAACAACCTCACCTCAACATGGATCAAAGGAGGCCTAATATTGGAGGCAATAGAGGACCACATCTTGTCCCTGAATCACCATCATCTTTGTTTCAAAAACTAGAGGTCCCATACACACATGGTCAAGCATATGATACTCACATTCGTATACCATTATGGAAGTCTTATGTAGAAAAATATGCTCAATCACATACCAATGCTAAGGATCAACCACCAAAGCAATTGGATATTCAAAGGCATGCTCAAAATTTGGACACAAGGAAACCCCGTGTCAAATTTGGGGGCAACACACTAGAACAAACTCATGACGTTCCTATAGAGTATGGTATACATGGACAAAATAGATATGCCATTCCTCAACATGACTCTATACCAAGTGGTCCATATACACAACATCATTATAGACCTCCTCCATATGACCATGTATATGATCAATATCATCCATATATGCAACATGCTCCTCCTCCACCCAGTGGTTCAGGAATGGGATATGGTCCAAGAAGTCGGTCTCCACCTAAGAACAATTCGGAACAACAAATCAAGGATTTACAAAAGAAAATGGAGGACATAAATACACCGAAGCCAACTTACACAATGAGAGACATATGTCCTTATCCATTTGACAAAAGCATTCCAATGCCTCCATTTCCTACACACTTTGTGACACCTAAGTTTGATAAGTATAGAGACAAAGGGGATCCTAAGGCACACATAAGATAGTTTTTCACAGCTTGCATTGAGGTAGCAGTAGAAGAGACATATTTGATGAGATTATTCCCACAAAGCTTAGGTGATCAAGCTATGGAATGGTTCTCCCAACTTCCACTTGGTATTAAGTCATGGGGTGATCTAACAGAGGCATTTATCCAACATTTCTCATACAACATAGAGACATACATATCGGTGACTACTTTGTGCAACACCAAGCAAAAGGATGGAGAATCTTTTTCATCATTTTTACAAAGATGGAGGAATTTAGCCAGCACATGCTCTTGTGAAATTCCACAAAAACAAATGGTAGAAATGTTCACTCAGAATGTTAACAAAGACATTGGTTATGACCTAAGAAAAGCTTGTTTGTCCACCTTCAAGGACGTCATTGAAAAAGGCTTAGCAATAGAGAAGGTCCTAATTGAACAAGGAGTCATTAAGATATTCAAGGAAAACAAAGATGACTTTAAAGGAAAAGATAAGCCAAGATTTTGGAATAAAAACAAGAACACAGTCAATGATGGTGTTGTGGATGCCAATATGGTACGAACCAAAATCATTTTTTCCGGATCAAGTTCTACAAACAATCAAGTGAATACTCAAACAACTTCAAAGTCACGAAGGAAGTACACCCCATTGGGAGAACCACTTGAGTCAGTTTTCAAAAAGCTAGTGGAAAACAACATAATCACAATTCCAAATTTTCCTCCATATGAGCCAAAGGTCAAACCAAATTGGTGGAATGATGATGAATATTGCGAATTTCATAAGAGAAAAGGTCATAAAATAGGTAATTGTCATCGACTGAAGAACATCATACAAGATCTTATTGATAGAGGTGACATTGAGATTCAAGGACACTCATCTAACCAAGAGCATGAGATGTTTAAGGAATCATTCCCAAAACATGACAAGGGAAAAGCTAAAGCCATAGATGACCAAACCAACTATACCAGAGCATCTTATAACTATGATTCAACTATCAATCACATTTCGATGGACAATTATGTCTCTACCATTATCATCAAGGACAAAACTCCTGAGAATTCTACCCAAAGACCCAAGATTGTCCTAAAAGGCATTAGATCTTCTTCCGAACCTACCTCTGAATGTAATGTTACAATTCATCGAGGTAAATTCACTTTACAAGGTGCTCCAACCAAAAACGCAACTTCCTCATCAACCAAGCCTAAGTATGACCTTGTAGAACAGTTAGGGAAGACACCTGCGCTTATCTCCATCCTTGAGCTTTTACGCATATCTCCCACACATAAAGCCATTCTTGATAAAATCTTGAGAGACACTGCCATTCCTACTGATTTGAACGTGGACCAGTTTCAAGCCATGGTGGGATACCTTTCCATTTCACACTCCCTTACATTCACAAAAGCTGACGATGCCTCCGTAAGTCAGCCACATAACACACCTTTACACATTGAAGCCTTCATACACAAACATCGAATAAAATGAGTCCTGATAGATGGAGGAGTAGGTCTAAACATTTGTACATTGAGCACTATTAAACAATTGGGATATTCGGATAAAGCTGTGAATTCTACAAACAAAATTACCATCAAGGCAAATGATGACAAAGAGCGCTCATCCAAGGGAACAATCACCTTACCTCTCAGAGTTGGGCCAGTTACAAAAGATGTGGTTTTTCAAGTCCTAGACTTGGATCTCACATACAACATATTGCTAGGACGCCCATGGATTCATGAGATGAGCACAGTCCCATCTACATATCATCGATGTATCAAGTTTCCACACAATGGAGTTGAAGTGACCATCAAAGCTGACCCAAATCCATTCATTTATTGCAACAATCTGCGACCTAGATCAGAAATAACAATACCAGTCAATTGAAAGGCTATTCCATCTTCAGCATATGTGGATCCAAAATCCTTGAAAGCTTTTACATCAAAACAAGCAGAGATCAAAGAAAAGTCAAGATTAAAGACATGGAATGTGGTGAGTATATCTTTCATGTTGATCAACTCCCACTATCTCCTAAGGTATTCAGTCAACAGGAACAATCTATAAACAATTTGCAATATCAAGGAATTTGGTATGAACCACCTAGTGTTGTGGCTAGTAAGTCTAAATGCAAAACTCCTCTAGTGGTGCAAGCACCTCTTGATATCAGTAGTCCTAAGAGTGGTTCCAGCAAAGAATCTATTGAGTGTATCACCAACCCCCTTGAGAACTCACATAGCTTTACCATTTCATCCACTCCTTCCATTTCCACTCCACTTCCAGACTTGGATCAACAAGAATTACAAAAGCCCTTACTCATTGGGGATCAAAAATCAAGCTTTGAAAAGAAAAATCTAAAAGTCAAAAATAAAGAAAAGTCCTTTAGTTCAAATCAAAATCAAAAGCTATTGGACTCTACAAAATTCAAAGTCAAGGATAAAAATCCTATGAACAAAAAAGAACAAGAGTTGATCTCCCCTAATATCAAAATAACTGGGGGCAAAAGTTCTACAATTTTAAATCAAAAAGCATACTTGTTGATCCTAAGTCTCCATCATGCTATCCTAATTTCACTTCTTTTCACAATCATAAGCCTTCATCACTCATCCACTTGTTCCACACGTCCTTTCCCTTCTGGCGATACACCATGGACCTTTAATGGAGCTTCCTCAAAGGACTTTGTTATCAGGGGTACCCAAACTTCTTCAGGTGACATGCATACAGGACTGTGTAGTCCACACACTAGTAATTCTATCCCAGTTCCTTTATCAAGGAAGATAGTCACTCAAGCTACACATCATTCAGTCAAGGAACATCGCAGCTACAATCATAAAGTCAAGCCTCACACATTTGAGGTGGGTGACTTAGTTCTCAGAGAAAATCCTAAAAATCAGCAAGACAGAGAGAAGAAGGGAAAGTTCGAACCAAATTGGCTTGGTCCTTACATCATCACAATAGCATATGGATCTGGTGCATATCAGCTCTCAACTACAGAGGGTGAACCTTTGGAGGATCCTATCAACAACATGCACCTTCGCAGGTTTTACACATAGCTCTTCAGAGTATCCTAATTCAAAAATACAAAAAAAATCATAAAACAAACAAAAAAAATCGTTACTTGGTGAAAACCTGGCGAACAGGCGCCTCGTGACACAAAAAAAATTGAAAAATAAAAAAAGTAAAGAAAAACATTTTCGTCCAACGATGAAAACCACTTCAGTGGCTTCCTGAGCAAGTACCATGGTGAAAACTAGGTCACCAGCGCCATGCGTAGGGACACTGCTCCTTTCTCCTTCAAGATTCATCTTCATCCTTTCACTTTGCACACACTCACAACCTATTAATCCACAATAAAACTTACACATTCCCATCATGGCTTGTCATTGATCTACCCAAGATTGGTTAGCCATTCATAATAAACCTCCCTTTTTCCCCCTCTTTCCATCCATAATAAATCAGCTCCTATCTGTGGCTAAGGCAAATCCTACATCTAGTAATGGGTGTGGAACTGAGAGCATCGCCTGTTCTGAGGAGTATAGTTTCTTCCAATTTTCTCCAGTCTATCCGTGCACAATCTGCAATAAAGAAACACTTGCATCACCAATCCGCAATAAATTTTCATTTTCTCCGCAATAAAGTATCAGTTTCATGGATTCAGTCAGTTTCAGATGAGACACAACAACAACAATGGGCTTTCAACAAATCAAATCTTTCAACAGACTCAGACAACATTATGGTTCAGTGTTATCTATCCTTTTGTGAAAGTAAACATTGTGACCACAATCAAATAAGACTTATACAAGTGAAAAGAGACACTAAACTTGAGGACTACAGTGGATGTTGGTGTTGAGTCTTGGTTTGATTTTGATTTTAGCTTTAGGTGACATATCTTTTAGCTTTTCCAGGATGTCTCTGACTAGGGATTTTATCTCCAGGATGTCTTTGACTAGAAAGGTGAGGATGGGGTATCGTCACCTATTTTCTTTGTCATCTGCGGATTGTCTCTTAGTAATGCTATGACTTATCCAAGGATATGAGGACATTGTGAGTCTAGTATGAACTGGGGCATTTCTTGTTTGCAACCGTCTTATCTCTATGCAAATAGGTACAATGACTTTCTGGGTCGAACATATGCCTCGATTGTCATAGCCTACTTACCATAATAAATCTCAATGATGATAACACACATGAAGCTCTTTCACTTTCATATCTTCTATCTTTCATCCCCATTTCTTGATTGACCTCCATCGTCCTTCTTGAGTCCATGTAGCATGCTATCACATGACTGAGTATAATGACACACCAAAAATATGTGCATTTCATGTAGTTACACCTGCATTACCACATATTAAGCATTTCATACATACATATAGATATCACAATTGCATCACATCCTGCACACAACACATATTAGCACATTTTATATTCTCATCATGTAAATAGTTATTTGCTTTATCATATTCATTTGCATTTCATACATTCATATTTGCATATGCATAACATATTAAACACATAAAAGAACAGAAATATTGCATTTCATCATGTACATATTTGTATTCATATCATAAAATCATCATCATAAAACATATCATAAGCATCACATAGGTACACATGCATATAGATGCCACAAAGATGAATCATCTCATATATATAATCATAAGTGTCATGATACGATGATGTCAAAATACATATGGCTACAAAATCACCCAAATGTGTCATCATACAAAATGGTACAAAAACTGATACATAGGGAGCCCTCTAAGGCTATGATGAACTCCCTCCCTCGGAGCCGACTAGCCTCGATAGAGTCTGAGCCCTGGAAGGACCCGCCCCAAGATCATCTCTCTTGGCCCTTGTGTCCTCTGCAGCCACCCCTGGTGTCATCCTATCCGGACAAAGGAACCCACTGATAACTCTTGCCAACGCTGCTGGTAGTGCTAATCCTGTCCGTGTCATGGTATCCCAAGCCACATGTCTAGCCCTCATCTCCAATCCCGAATCCTGAAACATTCATCTCAGTGCATCCCTGTCTCTGTCTTGATCGTAAGGAACTAACTCCCCATCGATCGGTATCCTCAGTATCCTGTACACATCCTCTAAGATGACTGTCATCTCACCCATCGGTAAATGAAAAGTGCATGTCTCAGAATGCCACCTCTTAGCAAGCACAGTCAACAAACCCATGTTCGCCTGAAACTCAAGCACATACAGAATGTATCTCAGACCCATAACCTCAATGGCAACCCTATCCTCGAATGTCAGCTCTGGTCGTAACCTCTGAGTCGATGGGAATCTCTCCCGATACTCCAGCATAGGCAAGTACTCTTGCAGTCAAGCAAAGCAATCATGTCAGTCAAAGTGACACTCACTGTTCATCACAAAGTGCTGCTTCTATCCTAGCGACACTCATTATTCATCACAAAGTGTTGCTTCTATCCTAGTGACACTCACTGTTCATCACAAAGTGTTGCTTCTATCCTAGTGACACTCACTGTTCATCACAAAGTGTTGCTTTTATCCTAGTGGTACTCCCTGTTCATCACAAAGTGCTTCTCACATTTGCACTCCCTGTTCATCACAAAGTGCTGCTCCTATTTTAGTACTCTCTGTTCATCACAAAGTACTATGTCTTGGTACTCACTGTTCATCACAAAGTGCCTCGATCTATCTTATCCTAGGGCCTTTGCTTGAGTGTATCCTCTTGAGTAGTTTCCTAATTGGCAACGTATGTTCTATTACAGAATTGTCAATCCTATCCCTATCTGCTACCCTAGTCTTCCCTAGAGGACCTGCTTGAGTGTATCCTCTAAGCTACTTATCCAATCGACAGCGTATGTTCATCACAGAACTGTCGATTTGGCCTTGAAGACATATTACCCTACCTAACATGCATTTATGACAACATTTATTGCGACAAAGTACAAGGAGGTTTTGTGGTACTTACCGGCTCTCCTGCATCTGCTGGCCTCTGAAATCAGCGAACGCGATCGAATCTATGCACTAATGCCATCGCTGCTGACTGCTACTACTCTATTCTCTCTCTGCACTCTGATCTCTTGGATGTGTGGATGACAATGAGGATGTATTCTCCTCGTAGTCTATTTTATAGACTGCCCTAGCCCTAGCCCTAACCCTCATCTCCCGAGTCTGTCTTCTTTATCCCGTGACTCTGTCACTCTTTCTGTTCAGTCCATTCTAGCCTTTCTTTCTTATTGAGAGATTGTCTGCGATCTTTCCAAACATTTTCATCCAATCTGTTGAGGGGGCATATCATTCCCATCTTGGGGCAACTTTGTATCAGTTCATATGATCTTGTTTGAAACAACGTGACAAGCCGCATTGTCTCAAAGAGGGGCAAAATGTAGACACCTAAAATTGTCATGTCTAATTAAATAAATATCTTTATTTATTTAATTATTTTAGCCCAATTCTTCTATTAATTAAATAAATCTTTATTTATTTAATTAATTCATTTATCCTCTTCTAGTCTTATTTCTCATTTAATAAATACATTTATTTATTTAAATTATCCTTTTTTCTAAATTAAATAAATATCTTATTTATTTAATTGATCCCACTTCTTCTATTAATTAAATTAAATCTTTATTTATTTAATTAATTCATTAACCTTTTCTACCCATGATACATGTCATTCATCTCTTAATTCCTACACTACCTACCCTCTTATTATTTTCTTATTTCCTCTACCTACCCTCTAATCATGGCCGACCTCTTTTTACACCTCTCAATCTTATCCCTCCATTTCATATAGTGTCTTCTATATAAGGAGATGCTTCCTTCATTATCAAACCCTAACTGACTAACTCACTATGCATTCAGCCCCGACTATGCTTTCGGACTTGCATATGCAATCAAGCCTACTTGCAACCACATTTCCGTTCTTTGTTGAGCTCTTGTGCACATATAAAATCTGAGAGCAAATATATCAAGCAAGATCAATGGAGATAGGAAGAATGGAGATCCAATTCTATTGGACATGTGATGGTTGTTAGGCTAAGGTTTTGTGGTTGAATTCATTTAGTCTTTCAATATTGTTTTATCCATTTTCACCATATACAATGCATTATCAGGATAAAGAACCATCGACACTGGTTGCCCACTTCTTCTCAACATTTCTTCATACAATCCTTTTATTGGTTTCTTTATCTTACTATCTTGACCATTTGTGTATTGTTAAACTTTGAGATATCTACTCCAATATCTGTAGAAACGATGGGATCAATCTCCCCAACTTTAAGCTTCATCATATGGCCAAAGGCCTTATCAACATCAATAATCTTAGGTCTTTTATTTGGAGGATATAAAGCCCATAACAATAAGGATTCCTTATCTTGATCGAACCTTGACCCAATGAACACATCATTTACACCCTGTATATCTAATTTAAACTCCTTATTCTCTTAATATAATAAACTATCAAAAATAAACAAAGCACTAAGATCCCATCCAGGAAATAAGATCACTCCAGACTCTATAAGCAGTTGTTTCCCCTTTTGAGGAGTCATTGTGGCCAATTCAACATCTATTTGTTCTTTTAACTTCCTCAACAGTTCAGCTTCATTTTCTGGCGTAAAGTTGGGAATAGAATCCCTCAACTTCTTTCCTTTGAAATTATACAAAAATGATTTAAATTATTTTGATTGTATAAAGACATCATCTGCAACAAAGGCAGAATATTCCTCCAACTTGGAATCAACATGAACCTCCAATTTTGTCACAATTTTCTCTTGCACATTGGGCTCTTCTTCCCTTTCTGGTACTTGATACCTAGAGATGGTTGCATTTTCATCTGATTCACTTTCCGCTTCCTCCTCCTCAGTTTCCATTTCCTGCAATCTTTGTCTCTTTTCTACCAATTCTCTGTTCAGTCTATCAATTACCTCTTGGGCTTTTGCATCCTCCATATTCCTAAAGATATCTTCAGCCTCCAAACTTGAGTGTAGATAATCTCCCAAGTTTTTCTTTTTCTTGCAAGAATGAATATAACCTTTAGGATCATAATTATTCCTGGCATAGTGCTCAAATAAGTTGTATTCTTCCATCAATTTTTTATCAATTATATCATAATCTTTAGTAGTAACATCACCAAAACTTAGTATTCCAGGCAGGAAGGCTTGTTTGCACAGATCCGCAAAATGTTTAGCATTTGACACACTCAACTGCCTTAAAATCTCTAAGTAGGCTATTATGTTTGGAACTAATTTAGGCAACATATAAGGGCTTCCCTCAAATACATATATTCTGAAACATGTGAAATCTTTGTCTACAAACTAGTCTCCCCAAATGTGGTCAATAATTCGCCTTTCATCACAATCCTTAGGCCTTAAAAATCTCTTAATTCCATCAAAGATAGATCCTTCACATGGAACCCCATATATCTCGTACAATCATTTCACTATAAGTTCTTCAAACTTAATATAATTGGATCTCATATACCGAGAATCCGAAAGAGATGTCTATAATTGTAGAGGTTGTTCTTCACCTTTCCTGTTTGTTGTATTAATTTTAAATCTTCTGACCACAAACCCTTCACATGTCCATAGAACAAAACCAAATGCATTAACAATGAATAAAATTTGAAGGTAAGGTTCCTATTATCTTTAAGGTTTAGAAAACCTTTATGTAACTTCTCTTCCAGATATGCAACATAGTCAAAAGGCCTGGGCTCATACATTTGTATGTCAAAAGCTAAAACCAATGGCCTGATACTCACCAAATCAAGCACCTCGACTCCTCCTACTTGCCCGCATGACATGTATGTATACTGCAAGTAGTGTCTAAATAAATCAATGCTAAATGGTGGCTAATCTTCCTCAGTCAATTTCCCTGGCTGCCTTTTATGAATAGCAATTTTCCAACCAGTGTATGTAGTGTCCATCCTAAGATATTCTTCCTCTAATCCCCCAAAGGACAGGGTTTTGTCGGGGTTGGGATCTAAATTAAAAAATTCATTCACAATACCCACGAAAAACCTAATGAATGCATCACCATTTGGGAATTGAATGTATCTCTTTACGAAATTGTAATTTCTAACCAGAACCTCCAACAACCTTATGTTCACAAAGACATTTGGGACAATTAACTTACCCAAATTCGTCATCCAAGGATTACAAAGTGATATTTCCTTGTTTCTTCTCAGATAATGGAACATGAACAATTTGTGTCCCCTCACCTTAGTCCAAACATCCCAGACCACTTTGTATCTATCTTCCAAATGGTCCCTTCCAAGCAGGTGTTGCTTGGACCTTCTCGACTTCAGGCCGGGTGCTTGCATTTGTTGAATCATGTCTTGATTCAATCTTCTAATAGGAGGCACATCCTCTATCTTAGTCTTCTTTTCCTTAGATTTTGAGCTCTTTGCTACCCTTTTCTTTCCAGTTGAACTTGAAGCACCCATCTCTGTAATCACAATTCTTTGCTCTGGTTTTCAGAACCTCAATGTATTCTCCCTGTGAATTATTTTTCACTTGTGTGACACTCTGATTAGGCAATTTTAGTTTATATGCCTAATGCATCTACATACAAATTTGCATTGATGAGTTTCTCATAAAATTGCCTCATGTGAACCATAGATGTACCTGCTGCAAGCATTAAATAAGAAATCACTATTTAGGTTTTGAATCCAGATATGGAAATAGTTCGATGACAAATGTCTCTCCAATGTATACTTCCTTTTGGCGCCACCTGCAAAACCCTTCTTTTATTTTGGTACTTTACTCTCCTTTATCGGGATATCCTTAGCCAATAACTTATCTTCTGCTGTATTGGTGTAAGTCAACTTGATACTCCCATCGGGCGTCAGGTTAGATCGTTAAATGTCATAGCGATGAGCATTGTTTCCCCGATGACTTTCTCCTTTGGCCCAAATCTTCCTGTTGTAGTCGGTTCCATCGTCATAGGTCTTCCCGATGACATCCTCGTTCCACTTAATCAACCAACTCTTCCATTGGGTATAGGGATAGATTGGAACAAATTACAACAATAGGCAAAGCTTTCCTGATGAAGTATGTTCCATCAGTACATGCTTTACCGATGTCTTTTTCGGGCATTGGGGTAACTCAAAATAACACATCCTCATCCCTTTGGTTATGTCGATGACCTTCTTTTCGTTATAACCTTCACTGATGGATTTTCTTTGTTGCCTTTATTGGTATATGATACCCTCATTGAATGTTGGTCTTTTTTGTTTAAGTGTTCTTATCGGGATAACTTAACTCAATAATTTAATTTTCAATTATTTGCAACTTTTACTTCTTCTTAGGAATACAAATATTAATAATATGCTTAATGGATTCAATATAAACTGAACAAAACCTCTAACATACATAGGAGCTCTGTTTTTTCTCATTATGTTCCCTCAGATGCTTTTGAAATATACATTTTGGCAAGACTTGTCAAAGTGAAAGCTCATCCATGTCAACCATCACATAAAACCCAACAATAACTATTCTTATGATAGAAAGTGTTCAATGTATAAAATCAAAAGAAAAAATATAAGAGAATAGCATTTTTAAGAGCATAATTAATTTAAAAATTATGTGCTAACAAATCTTATCAGAGTGCTTTGACATTGTTGTAATATAGTTGCTACTCTTGTGATCTGTCAATGACTGTTGTTCATGATGTTATTGTGTTGAATGTTCAATGGTTTTGGTTCATTTTGCAATTTTTCTATGTTTAAGTATCTCAATTTGGTATATTATATTGAAACACCATTTCATAACTAACATTTCAAATTCTTTATAACTAGTTCTAAGAAGACTTTTGTACTTGCGACATCGTTTTTCTTAGTTTGTGAAGGTTATAGATCATAGCCCGATTTTTTTGCCTATGAAGAAAGATCATGTCAGATAATATCAGCAAAGAACAAAATAAGGAGACAATTGCTAGATTGTGGTCTAGCTTGAAAAGAAAAGGTGATAGAAAACGTTATTGTCCCTGCAAAAATTATAAGGGCTTAAAGACTAGAAGAATTCTAATCATAACAACAGAGAAACATTGTAGGCAACATGGTCACATTGAAGGGGGGCATGATTATCATCCATTGGTAGGTTGTTCATTATATCGTTTTAACAAATTTTTTTATTTATTTATAATAGGTAATGGGCCAAAGCCAATGAGGTGTACATACCTTACCCCCTTTGGGATTTGAACTTGCGACCTCTCTTTTAAGAACACAAGTTCTTGTTGGCTTGATGATGATTGTAATGTATTCATCACTTGTTGTCATTGATGAAACACTCTCACACACACACACATATGATTATATAGACTACCGGTGTAACTTCAATTGTTTACACTGTTAACCGGTATGTTAGAGGTTTATCTCTAACCGGTACTTTGTGTCAACCGGTATATGCATACGAGACAACCTATTGTTATACTAAGTCGGCATCAAAATGAAGATTCAGATGGAGATCAAGAAAAGACTCTAGGACAACGGTTCATATAATTTATTCAAACCGGTATTAATTGTTCCAATCGGTATTTGTTGATTTTTGTGATGAGTTACCAACACCGACTACTTGGCGGTAATTTTTGTGATGAGTTACCAACACCGACTACTTGGTGGTAATTTTTGTGATGAGTTACCAACACCGACTACTTGGCGGTAATTTTTGTTATGAGTTATGGTCACTTGTCTAGATACATTGCACCTAGGAAATTGTGTTGTGATTTCCTAAGCCGACATGAAATCTGAATGTCTATATATATCGACATCTTAGTAAAAATTCAAGAACTGAAGGTATGCGTGAAGAGTGAAATCTTTTTGAAGAGCAATAGGTGTTAAGATAAAGAGTATGTTGAAGAGCAATGTTGAATGTACTTAGAAGGATCTGATCAAGCAAGTATTGTGCTACTCAGAATAGATCAAATCATTCTTATTGTTTTCTAACCATTAAAATAGAATCAAATCCCTTAAACGGGTAAGCTCTAACAAGATTCAATGTATAAATCCTCTAATAGGGTGATCCATTAGTTTGGATTCTTAAATCCTCCAACAAGGTTACTCCTAATAGGGTACTACTCTTAACAGGGTATAAGCTTCTAATCAAGCTTTGGGATCTCTAACAAGATTCGCTCCTAGTAGAGCAATATGTAGACCTTAACCGACCAGTTATCTATTACTACAAATAGTTAACTTGTGAGTCTCATCTCACTGTGGTTTTTACCTATTTGGATTTTCCACGTATAAACACTTGTGTTATGGTGTATGCTTTAATTTTTGTGGATGCTATTATATCTTTATGGATTGCATGCATTGTATTTAAAAGCTTTGTTAAGTTCAACTACCAGTTAGTGTTTGAAGTACTGTTTTATTTGGTGTCACTAGTTCACCCCCCCTCTCAGTGCTTTTCAAGTTCATCAATTGGTATCAGAGCCAAACTTCTTTGAAGCCTAACCGCTTAGAAGGGAGCCTTGAAACTACCATGGGGGACAAGAGCTACTTTGAGAAGGCTAGAGAGCTAGAAGCTAGCAGAAATGAGCTTGAAAACCTAAGGGTCAAACTGAAAGCTTCTCAAGTAAAAGGGAGAGAGCTAATTGAACAACTATTAGAGATATATGATAATAGTTATTTAGATGAAGCCAATATTGATGCTTTATTAGAGGAAGTTGAAAATTTAAATGGTGAGGAATTGAATTTGAGGAGAGAGCTAGAAGGTCTCACTATCCGCAAGAGTCGGGAACTGGAAGCCAGAAGAGCTGCTGAAGATCTTATTAGGGAAAGAGATCAAGAGATTACAAAGATCAAACAGGAAAAATATAATATGCATGAGAATTTGATTGCTGAAAGAGAAGAAAAGGAGAACCTACAACTAGATCTTGAGCTTGCATCATCTCTGAAAGAGAACCTATCTAAGCATAATGAAGATCTCATCAAACAACTTACTGAAGCCAATGAGAAGTTCGAGAATTTCATCAAAAGTTCTACCATGCCGGAAGAACAAATTCAATCACAAAGAATGAAGGGTGATATCTCTGGACTTGGTTTTCACACAATTGAAAAAGGTGAATCCTCCGGTACAAAGAGAAACAATCCTAAGAACAAATCTGCTCCTAAGATCAATAAGCCTACCGGTAAGAAGGTCTTTAAACCTGTCTTCTTTGTTTGCCATAAACCTGGTCACAATGCAAATGTTTGTAGAAACAAACCTAACAAAAATGCAAACTACAATACTAATACTAGGTATGCGTTCAATAAATTTGAAGGTCATTGCTTCACATGTGGAATGTATGGACATAGATCTGTTAAGTGCAGATATGGAGAAAACAATCTCATTCCACACATGCATACAAGACCAAATGGTAACCGGATAAGGAACTTTGATAACCGGGTAAAACTGAACTGGCAAAGATCCTATGACAACCGATTTAGTCCATTCGAGATGGAAAAGGTAACAAATGTTATTTGCACCTTCTGTAATAACTTTGGTCATGTGGCTATGAACTGCAGAAGAAGAATATGAAGAGGAAATGTAGGACCTTGGAGATCATCTGGTATGGCCTATTATCACTGTAATAAACCAGGGCACTTAGAAAAATTCTGTAGATCTAGAAACAACAAACCGGTCAACTCTTCTAAGGATCAGAAAGGAAAGCATAAAGTTAATGTTGAAGAAACCAAAGAGGAAATGAATTGAACTTGGAAGAAGAAAAGTAACGAGTCACCTAAAGAAGAAATTGTTCCTTCACCCAGTGAAGAGAACCCAACAACGATGACTTAGCCTTTTTAATATGGCTAAGGGGAGCTTAACGATAAAACATCTCTGAACCCCTTGTGAAAAATGAGCGGAAAAGAATTTTGAATCATGAAATTTTGGTAACTTTTTGTCAGACTGTTATACACCGATTTTCCACTTGAGTGATGAAATTAGGGTTTGTATCCCTAATGGGCGAGCATTTATTGCAGTAGGTAAAAAAGATAAAAGCGAGTTTTACTTTGTCTTTTTTACCCTAACTCATTCGAGAAAGAAATTTGAAGCGATTGCAGAGCTAAGTAAGATTGTCTTGTTGTTAATTGTCAAATTGTTTCATGATTTGAGAAATTGAGCAGAATTGAAGGTTACAAAAAGTCGAACTGGTGTGCACTTGGGCATTTCAACTGGTAAACAGGGCAACGTGCGTGAAACAAGGTATTTCTTTGAACATACTATCTCGAATCTTGTTTATCTAGAATGTAATCTACTTCAAAGTCTATAGAGAGGTTGATGATCACTTCTGAGCCTATGGAAGCTGCAAAGGCAGAACAAATTATGTCATATAATGTATTGTCGCAAGTTCCAAGTGGAGTTTTGGTCAAAGGTGATTTGTCCGGTTATATAGACTGCAAGTTAGAAGACTTAGGGTCTCTATACATCTACACACAGTTGAAATCACTTTGTGATGAGGATGGTAAAATTATGACACAATATGCTAGGGATTTCGAAAAGGGTTTTCATAATGCCTCTTATTTTCTTGAAGATTTCGAAGAAGCACATATCAGAATAATTTTGAGTAGAGTTCATGGAGAAAACATGTACTTAGAAAGGACTCACACAATTACAAAGGAAGCCATTTAGGCTGTGACTGACTATTTCTCAACCGGTGAAGTACCTAAGCTAAGGAAAATTCTAAAGGATATTGTCTTCAAATTAACCGGTTCTATATCTGATGGGCATGCTTTTTTCGTCAACAATATTAAGGACCCTACAGTAAAACTAGCAGCAATGGTGATAGGCTGCTGAGTATTTTACTCCAGTAGACTTAATAGTATTCTATCTATAGCAGTTCACACAACTCACATAATGATTGTTGATAATGCAGACTATGATCTCTATGAAGCTATCATAAGACAACTATTTTTGAATTTGCAATCTATCAATAAGGATAGTAGTCTGAAATTCAAGTATGGTCAACTATTAGTCAGTATATTCTTTTACTTTCATAAATTTCTTCCAGGAATTGGAGACATTGAGTTCGTAGGACTCACCAGTCTCTGAACAAATTAAGAACAACATCAAGGCTGTAAAGAATACTTTCCATGCTACCTTGAACATGTATTTTAATGAGTTCTAAAAGAAGATGAGTATGAGAATGAGGCTACCGGAAGATGTGGTAAAACACTTTGAGAAGGACATAATCTTGACTGTTACCATTGACTTTTGCTTAATGCAAGCAATTGAGCCAAGAGAAGAAGAAATGGAAGACATGAGTTATGAGGTTAACCATGACTTACTTGTTGGTTATGCTAATACCCTATTAGCATCACCTATAGACAAGAAGTAGACAAAATTGGACATTTTGGCAATCCAACAGGCACCTGAACAAACCATAACTGCACCTGCTAAAAGTACAAAAGGAAAGAATAAAAATTCTGATGAAGCACCTCCAACAACAAAGAGTACTAGGGTTACCAAGAGTATCCTAACCAAAAAGGAACTGGAACCCAAAGTATATCTTAAGAAAGAGACAAAGAAGAGAGGCAAGAAATTGATTTTGCAACCAGAGTCTGAGGGATCGGATTCTGATGAGGAACCAAAGAAGGTAAAAGAAATCAACAAAACATACAAGAAGGTAAAGGTAGTGCCAAAGGCAACTACACCTATTGATATATCTACTTACAAACCTGACACAGTTTTTGAGAGAACACTAAAGACACTAGGGAGGAATAGGTTTGACAATGTCAAAGAATATTTTGATTCTTTCACTGAAGATGAGCAGAAGAAAGTCGTCCAATAGGTAATCACTTATTTGGGTCATTACAATAGATTTCTGCATGACTTGGAAAAGGATATTTCAATCTCTTTTTATAATATTCTTTTAGTCAAATGGGAGGAAGCTGTTCAATTGGAAAAATAAATTATTGATGAAATATTTTTACAATATTTTCCTAACATATTGACGGATAAAATTAGTACCTTAGTTGATCAGTACAAAGTACATTTTTCTTTTAAAATAAGAAGATTGAAACTTCTTAATGGAAAAAGGGCAAGTATTGAATCCGAGACACATTAGATAGCCTATGCAATCAAAAAGAGGGAAAAACTCCTCCATTCTAAAAAATGAGGCTAATGCTACTGATAATGTTACTCTACCGAATATGGACGAAGAGGAAATTATTCAACCTGATGAGGTCTATCCACTCAAGAAGAAGGATGATTCCATTATTCTTGTTGATGATAATGTTCAGAAAATAGTGGACTTATCTAGAGACAACACTGCACCAGATATGGAGCCCCCAACTATCACAAATGTACAGGTTACACTAGTTGAGCAACCAACTACTCAACTAAAAGTGGTCAATCCACCAACAACAGAACAACTAGAGAAACCCCAATCTCCATCGGTCATTCAAGAAATTCAGAAGGAGACTATTGAAAGTGCTGCCACACAGTTACTTGAAACAACAACGTAGCAAAATACAAAGAAAGCTATCATTAAGGTTGTATCCCCTGAACCAACAAGGTAGAAACAACTTGAAGATGATGATGATGATTCTTTAAGTATTTCAGGACCTATTGATATGAACACTTTGAGCGCACTAGAAATGATGAAGATTGCTAATGTTATGCAATCTAGAGCGCATAAGAAGAGACTGAAAGAGAAAAGGGTTGAGGCAAAAACAATTCAGACTGTAGTAGAAATTTTGTCTGGTTTACTACCGAAAACAACTATAACACATCTTTCTACACCAATTAACAAACTTGTTCAGTTAGTTGTAGATGCATCTGATCACATCAAGTCAATAGAAGATGCTTCTCAATTGTATGCTGAAAAGAATCACAAGAAGAAGTATGGAGAAAAACTGAAAAAGGATATTGATAGTGGGAAAATGGCTCTGTCGCACAATATGGATCTATTGAGAAATGCTATTGAAATAGGAGGAAAGTATCTTGCTTCCACCTCTAATGTTTCTTTCTGTTATTCAGACATTTCGAAAAGACAAACAGAAACAGAGCAAGAGCTAGAAAGGATATGCAAGGCATATGTCCCACTCCAGGACTCTATACTTGCATTTAACAAATTTGTAGATGATTTGCATAACAAACTACATATATATGATAATGAGAAGGCTAAGAGACTCCAGTCTCTAAAGGAACTCAAGAGTCTTCTCACATCACAAGTAGACATATTACAGAGATCCTACTCCAATGCAGAAGCTATTTTAGCAACCCCTGAAACCTGCACCCTAGACTCAATGGAAGAATTCCATTCACAACTATTGTCTACATTCAAGTATATTGAGAATGTGTTGGAGTCATGGACAAACACTTTGTCACAATTGAAAACAAGCTACATTATTATTTTCATGAGAATTGCTTATGCTTGAACTCTGATACAGGTTTTTTTGTTATTGCTGTATATGCTAAACACCGTGTTACGAATTTTCTATATATATATATTTCTTTTTCAATTTGGCATTGTTGTGAAAGGGGGAGTAGAAATATGTATGTGTGTTTTGAAAATTTTGTATTTATGCATACATGAAGGGGGATTATGAGTATATGTGTAAATTTGTTGTATATGCACACTTAGCAGTATTACTGTAAAATTTTCTAAGTGTTGCCATCAATGCCAAAGGGGGAGATTGTTGGCTTGATGATGATTGTAATGTATTCATCACTTGTTGTCATTGATGAAACACTCTCACACACACATATGATTATATTGACTACCGGTGTAACTTCAATTGCTTACACTGTTAATTGGTATATTAGAGGTTTATCTCTAACTGGTACTTTGTGTCAACCGGTATGTGCATAAGAGACAACCTATGGTTATACTAAGTCGGCATCAAAATGAAGATTCAGATGGAGATCAAGCAGAGACTCTAGGACAATGGTTCATATGTTTTATTCAAACTAGTATTTGTTGATTTTTGTGATGAGTTACCAACATCGACTACTTGGCGGTAATTTTTGTGATGAGTTACCAACACCGACTACTTGGCAGTAATTTTTGTGATGAGTTACCAACACTGGCTACTTGGTGGTAATTTTTGTGATGAGTTATGGTCACTTCTCCAGATACATTGCACCTAGGAAATTGTGTTATGATTTCCTAAGCCGACATGAAATTTGAATGTCTATATATATCGACATCTCTGTAAAACTTCAAGAACTGATGGTATGCGTGAAGAGTGAAATATTTTTGAAGAGCAATAGGTCTTAAGATAAAGAGTATGTTGAAGAGAAATGTTGAATGTACTTAGAAGGATTTGATCAAGCAAGTATTGTGCTACTCAGAACATATCAAATCATTCGTACTGTTTTCTAACCATTACAATATAATCAAATCCCTTAACCGGGGAAGCTCTAACAAGCTTCAATGTATAAACCCTCTAACAGGATGATCCATTAGTTTGGATTCTTAAATTCTCTAGCAAGGTTACTCCTAACAAGGTACTACTCTTAACAGGGTATAAGCTTCTAATCAAGCTTTGGGATCTCTAACAAGATTCGCTCCTAGCAGAGCACTATGTAGACCTTAACCGGTCAGTTATCTATTACTCCAGATAGTTAACTTGTGAGTCTCATCTCACCATAGTTTTTACCTATTTGGATTTTCCACGTATAAACACTTGTGTTATGGTGGATGCTTTACTTTTTGTGGATGCTGTTATATCTTTATGGATTGCATGCATTGTGTTTAAAAGATTTGTTAAGTTCATCTACCGGTTAGTGTTTGAAGTAGTATTTTATTTGGTGTCACTGATTCACCCCCCCCTCTTAGTGCTTTCCAAGTCCATCAGTTCTCTACCACTAGGCCAGCTTAGGTTGTACATCATTTTAACGATTTATATACATAAGATATCACTTGATGATGAGATCATGATCATGATCATGGTTTATTTATGTCGATCATTTTTATATAGGTGGAGCCCCCTAGGGCACATGAAATGGACTGCCACAACCCAGAGAATGTGGTTTTCCAAGTGGAGGAACATGGAGGTGTGAATATCGAAGTTGAAGATAATGATCCTATGGAAGAAGATGATCATGTGCTAGAAAACATAATTGAAGATGATGGTGCAAATACATTGATCTACGACACATTTAATACTAGCGCAACTGATCAAGATGACTTTGATGTTATTTATGATGTACCTCTACTTGAGAAGGCATATGAGCCCCTTTACGAAGGCTCCCAAATAGCTCTTCTCTTCATTGTAATGTTGTTGGTGAACTTGAAGGTTATGAATGGTTTATCCAACATAACAATCTCACGTATGTTAAGGTATGTCATATATGTCATATTTTTTCATCTATTTTTGTTGTTATTTCATTATAGTTAATAAAGGGTGAAACATGCACCATTAAGATTCTTTATATTAAAAATATATATTTTTGGTTGTAGATTGATAGGTGAGTTTTTGTTACCACCATCCAATATTCTACCTCGCTTATACCAAGAATTATCTGCCATTATGAAAGATATTGGAATGGAGTATCAAGCAATAGATGCATGTCCCAATGATTATATTATATATCATAAACAACATGAATTTGAAACACAATGCCCTAAATGTCATATGAGTAGATATCAAACAAATCAACTAACAAAAAAGGTGCCTCACAAGGTTGTTCGTTATATTCCCATTATTCCATATTTGCAATGATTATTTAGGTGCGAAAGCTTGGTGCAATTAATGGATTATCATGCACGCAATAGAAGTCGAGATGACATTATTCGAATGCCTGCAGGTGGTTCTGCATTTATGGACATAGATGAAAAGTGGCCACACTTTAAAGAAGAACCTCGTAATCTCAAGCTTTTATTGGCAGCAAACGGTGTCAATCCATTTGGAGAGCTGAGATCTACTTACTCGGTGTGGCCTATTTTTGTTATCAACAATAACATTCCTCCATGGATGTTAGTAAAGAGGGAGCACATAATCTTGGCAATGATTGTTCTAGGTATTTTTTCATTTAATAGTCATCCACATTAAATTATAAATATTGTAGCAAAATGGTTATACTAATTATGTAATGTTTTTGTTCATTCAACTAGGTAAGTACCAAGTTAAAGATATGAATGTATATATTGAGCCTCTTATCGACGAGTTGCTGGAGTTATGGAACGGTGTCACTATGTATGACGTCTCTAGACCAATAGGACAAAGACAATTTCAATTTCATGCAATGCTTGTATGGAAAATTCATGATGCCCTAGGGCTAACACATTTTTGTGATATGTTATGATCAACTTGCGCATAATTATAAATATAAAAACTATCATATTTAATCCAATTATACATGATCTTGTAGGTCTTCAAACAAAGGGAAAATTTGCATGTCCAGTTTGTGGTCTAAAGATGAAATCTCGTCATTCAAATAGTTTAGGAAAGCAAGTGTTTGATGAGTATAGGCACTTTCTTCACAAAAATCAGAAGTATCGAAATACTGAAAAACATCTTTTCAATGGGAAAGAAAAGACAACATCAAAGCCATGAAGAATGCCACCTCGCCTATGGAAGTTGGAATATGATAGAATTAATCATCAAGGTAATGTCATTCCATCTAATGTTTTATGTTTGTAATTTATATTTTTATATTGTGTTTTCTTTACTGATGATGTAATTGATGATGATCGTTGTTGTTAACTTTTTTAACTTATATGCCTCGTGAAGTTCGTCAAGGCATTAATGACCACCTTCCAAAGGGACTAAAGAGTTATCCCAGACAATTTAGTAGGTTGCCCTACTATGAACAACTACAAATTGTGCATTTGTTTGATACTATGCATATTGGAAAGAATATAACAAAGACATTATGGAAAATATTGGATGGAAGGCATGACAAAGAAAAAATTCTCAAAATTTGTAGTGACATTCAGGAATCCAATCATGCAATGAAAAATGTCATTCAATCAAATAACGATGGAGACCATATTAATATAAGCACCCTTCCTTGGCTATTAATGGAGCAACAAAGAAATGATATAAAGAATTCATACAAAAAATTCGATTTCCCACAGGATTTGTTGCGAACATAAATAATCTCATAACAAAGAAAGGTGAATTTGGGTCAAGGATGAAAACGCATGATTGGCATACCTTCATTAAGGTAATTCATGTTCTTGTGTATTTACTATATATTTGGATACTACATCTACTTTTCATTGTATTATGTTAGAAAACAATGAAAAAGATCATTTTATAATTGTTGCAGTACGTTCTACCTCTATCTCTCCCATACCACTTTGATAATAATGTTAAGCAAGTTATATATGATCTTGGAAAATACATGAGGTAAGTAGTGATATTTATTCAATTTGTAGTGATATTATTTGTTATGTAATGTATTGTATATTATTTTGTAAAGTCTCGTTAATATATTTGTGTCTTGAATCTCTTGTAGGTGGTTGTCATCTAAAGAAATCCATAAAGAAGATATAAAATATTGAAATGCAAAAGTGTCTACCTTCAACTTTTTTCAATGCACAAGAACACTACCTCATACACCAAGTTGAGGGGATTGAATTGTGTGGAACTGTACACACAATGTCAATGTGGATGGTTGAGAGGCACTTGAAATTTTTTAAGTCTCTGGTTCGACAAAGAGCGCATCCTGAGGGTTCTATGGTGGAGGGATATATGGTATACCAGACTATGGTGTACATTACTAAATACCTTCCTAAATTCGTGACAAAGATCCATGTAGATTATATTTGGGATCCCAACTCCATTAACAAATTTGAAGGGGAGTACCTGATGTGGAAAGGTAGAATGAGGAAAGTGAGAGGTAATTATTCGATATTACAGTTATTTTTATATATATTGCAATTAATTTATTCGTAATCGTCAATATAATTCAGTTGTAAATTTTTTAGTTATTTTTTGTATAGTTGCTCGAGAGTGGGATGCACTAAATCTCTATGTTGCAAACAATCTTGATTGGATGATGGTATGGATTCAACGATGTCAACAATTTGGTCGTGCATTAACATGGGAAGGTGTGGCTTCATTGGTTAAAGAAGCTCACCATAATGGAGATTCCAGTGTTACACAAAGGGAAATTGATTTAGCATATGGTTTAAGAGATAAACATGTACGTATAAATATATTAATCACCCATATTATTTAATTTTCTTCCAATTGTAATGATGCACATATTATATATGTTTGACATTTTGTAGGTGAAACACCACAAGGCTATGTGGTGCAATGGTTATAAATTTCGTACCAAAAAGCTGGATGACACAAAGAAAACTTGTGATTCTAGAATAAGTACATTATTTCAGGTGACTAATTTTTCTTCTAGAAGCGACATACATCCTCAAGTCTCAGAAAATCGATACTATGGGATTTTGGATGATATACTTGAGTGTGACTTTAGGTCCTTAAAATTAGTTCTTTTTGTCGTCCAATGGTATAGGCTACGATTGAATGAAAATGATCTCAACATAACTGTTATTGAACATGATAATGGATTTACAATGGTTAATACAAGGTCATTTGAGCGAGCTGGAAATCAGCCCTAAGTTCTTCCAAGCCAATGCGAGCAAGTATTTTACTTAGAGGTTCCTCATAAACCAGGTTGGTCATTTGTTGTTAGACACGATCCAAGAGGAAGGCTGATCAAGTATAATGTGATGGAAGAAGAAGATACCAAAGAAGTAGAATATGATGTAGATGATGATCATGATCGACAGTTAGTTAATGATGTTCCTAACAAAAATGTTCATGAAGAAGAACAAGATGATGATGATGATGATGATGATGATGATGATGATGGTGGTGGTGGTGGTGGTGGTGGTGGTGATGATGATGATGATGATGATGATGATGATGATGATGGTGGTCATGATGATGAGTTGGATGATGGTTATTTTGTGTGACATTTTTTGAAGTTTGTGTTTATTTATTGAATGTGGATTGTTTATTAGCTATGTGATAGATGGTGATTTATGATACATATGTGATGGATTGCAACATCTTTATGATGATACATATGTGATTTATGATACATATGTGATGGATTACAACATATATGATGGATTACAACATGTTTATGATGATACATATGTAATTTATGATACATATGTTTCTATTATTACTCATATATTTCATGTATTTATTGTTTATCAAATTGAAAATGTAATGCTTATGATGCTCAACCCTTTTGTTGAGGACCCTGCACTTTCTAGATAAACAAAAGGTAACGAAAAAAAAAACAATGATATTTATGATGTCTTCATATTGTTCATGTTGTCTACTATCTAACTTTTAGTGTATGTATCATGTAATGCTTATGATGCTCAATTGTTGGTGCTGATTATATGTATATATTTTGTCTGATTCTGTCATCCTTGGTGGAAACAAGTAATTGACTACAGACATTGTCAACCCTTTTGTTGAGGACCCTGCACTTTCTAGATAAACGAAAGGTAAGGAAAATAAAAATAAACAATGATATTTATGATGTCTGCATATTGTTCATGTTGTCTACTATGTAATTTTTAGCGTACATATCATGTACTTTTTAGTTAACATAAGATAAATGAATTACATATGCAGGAACCTGAACCCCTTTGATGAGGATCCTGCACAGTGTCATGGAACGACATGTATAATTCAATACACCCTATAGAAACCATTTATTAATTGCTTGCTTTCTCTTTAATAATAAGCCAGGTTTTAGCAACAATATTTTGTCATATCTTTGATTTTTTTTCTCACCGAAACCACATGATATAGCTCATTCCACCTTCTCGGCCCTCCTATATGCAATAAATTTAATACAGTTATCAACACTCGAGGCCCCAATTGGGCTTATTCAAATTTTAATCTCAACATCAACTTTAGGGCCGACTTCTTCATTTGATGGTGCAGGTACCACCAAATAGGTATTTGTTAGATTTGTCTTCCTCGAGCGGGGGAAATTTAGGAAGAGGAGACGAAAGTGAGACATGTAGTGCATCTAAAAGAGGAAGATCAACTAGAGGTCAAAAGATTAGGAGAAAATTCAATAAACACATTTTTTTTTTGCTCAAGGGGGGTCATGTTCTTATGATGATGAGAGCATAGGCGACATCGAGGTGCCCTTGAGGTACAAACATCTACAGAAACAATGGGTACCCAAGGAACTTCCTCCAATAAACACTGATTTTTTGTGTTAACGAGAGGATATATCGCATAGCACTTTCGTCATTACCTGGTTTGGTCCTATTTTCCATGGACGACATAAAGGTCTGTAACAACAAAGCTACTGAATTGATGGAGTATGTCAGACCTTGTTACAATTATAAAAAAATGGATGCAGATTGTTCAATATAAAAAAAGTATGTGTAGGTATGCACTCTTAGTGAATTATATACAATAGAAAGATAATGATCAAAGTAAAATAGTGACTATGTACATTGATGGAAGGCCAAAATCAACAGGGAATATTGTAAGTTTTATAAATAGTACACGACCTGGGTCAACTAATAAGCAACCCAATTGCATATTTGAGGCGCGGGAAGGAAATCATGTATTTGTATGTGCGACAAAATAAATAAGTGCAAGGGAAGAGTTGCTAATCGATTACAATTTGAATCACATAGATACAAACAAAGTTACTATCATGGGGGTGGTACATATTATATACCATTTAAACCAACTGTAGCATCCTAAAATTGCGACACTTGCAATTTCGACTGCATTTCGGTCTTCACGATGGCAATGCAACACGCAACCCGAATGGAGACCCTGAAACTTGCTCACGACACTAAAAACTGCATTTTTCAAGCACCCTGGCCTGAACCTCCTTGCACCCTGCTGTCCCGGGAGGTGGGACCAGAGCGCCCAGCGCCCTGGTCCTTCAGGACCAGGGTGCCCAGCGCCCTGGTCCCCAGGACCATGGCGCCCAGCGCCCTGGTCCCCAGGACCATGGCGCCCAGCGCCCTGGTCCCTGGGTCCTATTTTGGGCCCGGTCTCCTAAGGGGTCTCGGGTCTTTTTGTTTGCAATTTGGAAATTAACTTTCCTGGTCAGCCTAAGGTCGGGAAAATCAGTCTATCAGCCCTAATTGACAAGTATATAAACTACATTTTTATCTCTCATTTGAGAAAGGGAGAGGATATGTGTAAAAGCGTGGAAACTATACTCAAGCATTCAAGCATTCAAGCATTCAAGCATTCCTTCAAGCAATTGATCATTTCAAGTCTCCATTCAAGGCTAAGTGTTGCATTCAAGTCAAGGATTCAACCATTGAAGAGGAGATCACATACTACATGCTACAACATACAACATACAACATCTAAACCTTCGCACATAAGGATACAAACATCCTTAGAACAAGGTATTAGTACTTGTTTTACAGTCATTTACATTTACAGCTCTTGCTCATTTCTTGGTTAATTCCAAAACTGGGGTTTGACCTAAAGGCAAACCCCTAATCCCTAACCCCCCAATCGTCTTCGCTTTTCTGTGTGTAGGTTGTAGGTACGCGGCTGGAATTGAAGATCTGGAATCCTTGTGCAGAGAAGAACAGATCCCCCTTCGTTTCGCGGATTTTTCGGAGGACCGTGGCGTCGGGCGCCATCGTCCCGACAACTTTTGCTCAAATTTGCAGGACAGCGCCGTATCGACATTTTACTGCTAATTCCAGGTCCGCAGCTTCATACTATATTCCTATCTCAGTTTATAAGCGAATCTTTATCACTTTCTCTGCATGCTTAGCTTAATTCTCCTATCAACATTCTTTACGAAAGAGGGTAGCCTTGCTGTCTTAACCCTTGAAACACATTTAGCATCCAATCTTGCATTGCGTGGGATTGGATCTTGTGGGTTTCAACCCCTCTTTTGAATGTAAAGTCTCTCCCCTAAGTGAAAACCATCGAATCCTAGCGAACCTCCCTTCTCTCTCCTCGGAGTTGGAAGAGGGGAGAACAACTAGGGTTCGATCGCGATTTTCCGCTTTACACCAACCTTCAATTAATGACTCCAATATACCATTTTATTATTAAGTTTTTTTGCTAAGTCTATTGGTTTCATTTCGCTAATGTTTTTTTTATATTTAAGCTTTGTCACACGGCGACATTCATTCGACACATAGCACAGATAGGGATGTAACTCCCAACCCTTCTACCCAGCAGGTAAACCTCATTGTAATTGTACAAATTAGATAGAAGCAAAATGTTATATTATTATGTTCTCTTATTTAGGGTTTTCGAGTAATTTTGATAATGTTACTAATATTCTTGTCACAGACGAATGTTCAAGGAAAGGCACCTGCATTACCTGATGACAATACAACGATGGACTCACTATTATGTGATGATGACATCACATATTCCACAAACCCTATCGTAATAATGAGAAAGATCCAAAAAAAATTTAATAGAGAAATTATTGCTCTGGCATACCAAGTCCCACAAACTGATGCAATAAAAGAGAGGTTGAAAGAATTGATGCATAGAGCACAAAAATTGCAAGTAAGCAGTAATGAAATCTTTAATTATAACATTAGTTCAAAAATGGTTTATATTTTATACTCTTTTATGTCAGGAACTAAAATATGTACGTGTTGTTTTACAAGAAATATTGCGTCCCCATCAAGCTGGTGGCCATGATCAAGGTACTCCAGGTAGTTCAGGTGATGACCATGTTCCATACATTAAAACTACCCTCAATTTGGAACTCTCAATCACTCCCAATGGCATTCAACATTCCTCATTTTTCTCTTGGTGCCACTGTGTTATTGCCCATATATTTAATGTATTTTTCTTTAGGTGATTTCCATGTTCCTGTGCAAATGTCGCCTCATTAGATCCCATCATCCCCACCTATATTGCCAACTGCAATATCGGCAACACGCAACATGTAGACATCCAATAGTGCACATCATACTGACCTTGGAGTTGGTAGATCCCTCTTTTTCTCTCTCTTTTGTTATGTGTTTATTTCCCTTGAAGTGTTATTTCTTGGGGGATTTCATAGTGGATTCATTTTTTGCAGCAAGACATGTACATGAGGATGCAAAGGCCACTAGTGGTGATACCATAACAACATTTCTTGGATCTTCCCGTATTGCTAGTACAGGAACGTTGCCCATCATATTTGTGGTGACCGAAGATTTGCTTCCCATAAAGATAGAGAAGGTTCCAGGTAATTTAAAATTATTATGCTATATAGAGTAATTGTAATTTACTTATCGATCACTCATTTTAGACTAATCATCCCATGATTTGTTTGCAGGAAATGATATTTTTTATAAAAATCTTAATGAAATTCCATTGGAGATCTTCGGCCCCACCATACGTAAACAGTGGAATGAGCAAGAAAAAAAGTTAAAAGATGATCTCATAAACCGTTTGGCTGGGTTGTTCGGAAATGACACATTCGATAAAAGCAAGGTCCTTGATGAAGCTGAAAAACATCTAAAGTATATGAGGGACCAATATAGGACACATTTAGAGAAGAACAAAAAGTACGAGCGTCTCCCCATGATTCCAGAGAGGGAGTGGAAGGACCTGATTTTGGATGCAAATGAGAGTTTAAAAGAAAAAAAGAAATACACCACCAGGCAGAAGAAGGTATGTGATACTATTAAGAATGTAATTATGTACTAATTACTCTTTATATTTATATAATCTAACATATTTCAAACTTTTCATAGATTGCTCGACACATCAAAGTCAACTAAGGCAAGACTAGAAAAGAACAGACTACACAAACTCGGCTCTGGTGGTTATATGAAAGTTGTCGCATGATTTGTAAGTATCAATAAATGAAATATTGCATTGAATAATAAATTGTAAATAATTTTTTTAATCATTAAACAATACAAGCAAAATTCATGATATTAAGCAAAAAATGCAGGGCTCTGAATTCAATAGAGTGCCCACAGAAGATGACATGAAAATTGCCTCCTGGGAGGGCTATAGAGTCGTGGTAGAACGTCTAAAAGGATTGAGTGGGCAAACAGAAGAATCCAGTGCATTCATCAATCATGTAAATAAGCTAAATGAAAATTATTTAAAATTGAATACTTGAGCAATAATATATTCGATGTTAATTTCCAACATAATGTAACTATATTTGTTTTAAATAATCAAGTAATCATAACAATACACATGACATTGGAATGCATCCTGCACAAGGTGGAACACAACCTGCACATGATGAAGGTCGTGGTGTGCATCCCAGTATTGGAGGTATTCACATGCTAACAATTTTTTTTATGTAATGATTATTACAACAATTAAACATCTTTAATTGAAATTGGTGAAGTAATTAATGTAACCTTTTTTGTTTTTATTTTAGAGCATGTACACTGTGGTGAGCAAGTTGAGCATGATCCAGGTAGACAACATCAGGAGTGTGATGGTTCCCCACCAGGTAAAGAGGACCATTGTTATTCCTTCAAACGAATTTAATTGCAATTGGTGTATTGATTAATGTAACCTTTTGTGTTTCAACTCTAGAGGATTTAAAGGGTGTTCAGGATGTTGAGGATGAGGCTAGACAAAATGATAAAGAAGATGATGTGGCCCCATCAGGTAAAGAGCACCCCTGTAATTTTCTTTTAATTAATGAAATACTTGCAACAATAATAATAAAACTCATGAATTTAACCCATTTCTTTGTTATTGCAGTGGATCCCTTTGCATGTGCATCCTCATCGTGAGTACAAGACTAGGCATACATTAAATAGATCATGAGTAGAGGGTAGAAGAACTGAAGAGGGGACAAATGATGAAGACAACGATCATCCACTTAGTCTTTACCTCCGAGCTTAAAAAAGAAAGAAAAAAAAAATGATTGTAATCTTATTATATGTTAACAAATGGATTTTATGTGTCAATGAATTTAATTATGTGTTAATGAATGTTAATGAATGATATGTGTTAATGATTGTTGATGAATGTTAATAAATGATATGTGTTAATGAATGTTGATGAATGTTACTTGTTAATGAATGTTATGCGTTAATGAATGTTATGTGATAATGAATGAATGTTACGTTTTATTAATGAATGAAAGAATGTTAGACTTTAACAAGGAATTTAGAGTGATATTAGGGGGGGGAGGGGTTCCAAATGAGCTTCCACTTTCGCTTGGTTGGCTCTATTAAGTAGAGAATATTAAACTATTCTTGAAACTAAGAGAAGCTCAATAAGGTAACACACTTTTCAATATTTCATTATATTCCAATGTTAATGTTATTGATGCTAAGCATCTTGTTTGTAGGTTGTGAACATGCTTCTATGAGACAGTTCCCCATTACAAGTGAATGCATGCATCATTGGTTTTGTGAGTTTAGTTTGTTCTAGAATAGACACACTTTCTCTATTCATTCTTTAACATTTGTTCATTTTATTTTAGAATAGACACACTGCCTCATTTTGTTCATTCATTGTTCATTTTGAGTTTATTTTGGGTCAGATTTGAAAAAAGAGCATGCATAAAAGGAGGTGGAACTGCTAGAAACTGACTATTAAACTAAGTTATTTATTCTTCACTAAAACCCCTGGATCTTGATTCTGATTCTACTTGGGTCTTGGTACAGGCCTAATTCCCCTTGGATTCCTCCAAGGTCCTTCTTAGGTGGCTGGGTCTTCACACAATTATCAACTGATTTTGAACTTTAACTTGCAGGATTACCAACTTACCCTTCAACATTGAGCCCTCTCAAGGGACCAAAACTTGACTTCAAACTTCCCAACTTGGTTTACCACTTCCTAGGGTCTTCTCATACCCCAGACAACATGATTCAACAAAATTAAAACTCCCAAATGACTGGTTTACACCCAAACTCCAAGCTAGGTACCGATTAGGCTTATTTCCCCAATTAGGTCTCCAAATCCTATTTTTTGGACTTTACTTCCAAAATTCCCAAAACACTTGGAAAAAATTCCATATTCAGATACCCTTTTTAAAGTTACACAATGTGTAAAAAATAATCACACTACTCCTTTCGACCAACTGTACAAAATGATGACTTTTACCCCCAAACTAGGCCTAATTAGGCCACTTTTACAAAGAAAGTACCCACAAAAATTACAAACAAGACTCCAAACCAAAAAAAAGTCTTCAGTTACCTTCCAAAACAAAGAATTTTCATGCCTATTCAAAGAGCCATGTTCATTTGTTACCCCAAAACACAAACCCTCCTTTCTAGAAACAAAAACTAGGGCCTTCTCAAAATGAACCCCACAAACACTTCCAAACCAAAACAAAGGTTGTCTCACCTTGAATTAAACATATCTTAACACATTCCATCATAAAAAAATTCCCTCATTAAGGAAAATATTCAGATCAAATACATGGTACCATGCACCCCTACTCACACAACACACAACTTGCTCATTTGGTGATCACCATTCAAACATTCATGCTTCTTCTGCACACATATGGTTAGTATCTATTATTTTAAAATATATTGGACCCATTCCAAAAGACACAGTAGAAACAAAAAGTGGAATGGGTCATTCATCCATAATAAACCCTAAAATCCAATAAAAACTATCAAATAACAACCTTCAGGACAGTCAACGTTTTGGTGCACAAAATGATTGATTAAACCCTCAAAATGAATTTAAATTATTCTCAGAACATCCAAAAAACACTTTCCAATGGGTGTAGATCAATATGAAGAAATAAAACCACAATATGCTTCAGATTTCACTCATGAAATGCAAGGAAAACGTTGAATTTTTATTGCAGCAGTTTGTTTTCACATAGATCAACCTTCAAATCAACATCAGCTTCTCCACATGTGAGAATGAGGGTTTAAAACACTATTATGATTCTTTATGATAAGTATTGTCATGCATTCTTGTAGCTATTTCATCCTTATCTTCTTGATAATGAAGTACCTACTGCGCTTAATCCTTTGTAATAAGCAAAAGTCAACCCAATGGTAACACCGACAAGTAGAAGCATGTGATCGGGATAGCATACACTGTTTAAGTCCATTAGAAAAACACACACTAGTGGCAATGAAGAAATATTGTCTTGTCGATAGCTGATGAGGCTATCAGTAAGACATAATCCGATGGACACTGGCAAAAGGTAAAATGCATCGGCAAAGGTTACATCGATAAAGGGTCATCGGTGTAGACAAAAGTAGTTAGGATTTTTTTTTTTTAAAATGTTGGGGAAGGTCAGAATTCTAATGAACACAACAGTACAACCGATGATGTTGCCATACCTGCGATGACAAAAACGTCGCAGGATGCAGCCTCCTTCGTCATTGTAATTGTCGAAATTCCGACATCTCCTTGAAGATGGTCCATCGGTAGAACACACACTAGCTACAATGGAGAAATCATGTCTTGCCGATAGCCGACGAGGCTATCGGTAAGAATTATCCCGATGGATACTGACAATAGTAAAATGCATCGGCAAATGTTAGGGTGATAAAGGATGCAACGAGGTCAAACAAACAGGCTTGTCGATAGCCAATGAGGCTATCGGTAAGACATCCCGATGTACACTGACAAAGCTAAAATGCATCGGCAAAGGTTACGATGATAAATAAAGGGTCATCGGTAAAGGTTACAGTGATAAAGGATGCAACGAGGTCAGAATTTTGATGTCTCGTCGTAAAAAAAACATGCCGCGGGTGCATAGAAATTTCTGACGTGAATCCCGTCGTCGAAATCACCGCCAAAAAAATAGCGACGAGGATTTTTACCATGAATACGTCTGAATTCTGATGATTAGCTGTTTGAGTTCTGACAAACGCTTATCGAAAAACTGCTCCAAATGTACTAGTGAGTGTTGAAGGGGAGTTTCTCTCTTTCTTTGTTTGTTTGCATATCCATCGTTTCTATCTAGCATATCAATTGTTCTATCCATTTTCTTTCACCTTTATCTATTTTCTTTCACTCGTAGCTATTATCATGACTGTATGTGGAGGTGGGAACACTGAAACAGGGGTTTGACTTAAGCAGACCTCTTTACACAACGCCAACATTTTCCGCTTGTGTGCAAATTTGTGATTGAGGAAAGGAGTTCACCTTGTTGGAGGCTTCAATCGTGGACTGATTGTAAGTTTCCTTTGTCTGTCTTCATCTCATTTTAGTTGTTTGCACTCCATCTTTTTCATTCCATTTAGCATACCATCAATATTTTAGTCATATTGTCACGTTTGTGTTTGTTGTACAATTTTTGTACTATGTCCGTACAGGACATTAGCATGGTGCCCCAGTGTGTTCATCGTGAGAATAAAGACTTAGCAAAGTTTGTTTCAGGGGTCATTGTGATGTTAGTTGTTTAGCTTTGTAGTTTGCAACCCTTGACTCAACTTTAACGCTAGTTTAAGTGAGATAGAGAAAAAATTGATTTGTTTCTTGAAGGTAACAAATCCAGTCCTCTACAGCGGTCTCTTTTTGAATCACAAGCATTATGATTTAATCAGATATAGGCTCATTGCATGGTTAGAAATATGTTTCAGTTTACAGACTTATGTATCCTCTGTGTATTGGTAGATCGTGTGGAACACAATGGATATCCTTGGGCCCAACCCGAAGGCCATGGATCTGAACACCCCAGTCAACAATATTCATACTCCAATATATTTCTAACTAATCCGGTACATCTCCTATTCACACCATTTTTCTTACACCGCTGTAACGTTTACAACCAATATGAAGCGATAACATAACATTCTTAATTTAGGACGCAATTTAGGATGCAACACTCAGCCACCGGAACTATTATATATATATATATATATATATATATATCTATATATATATATATATATATATATGTTTTGATGGATTGTTTGACAATGGTAGATGAAACTGCAAGTACACCTTCACCTTGTAGAATTTTGAACCTGACCTATCCTCTCTAAACCAGCTGATTAGCAAACAATAATAGCAAAAAGAATCAATTGCAAAAAGAAATCGCAATTCAGAATAAAAAACAAAGTGCCTTGTTTTTTGGAATTGCACACACCAATTTCTTTATTGAAGCTTAATTAAAAAATTACATAGAGGTTGTATATATAAAGAATTTGCAGCCTAAAAGAATTCATAATATCTGCAGTTCTAAATATATTCCTAGTATTGCATGGAAAGCTACTAAGGCTCTAAAACTAAAAAAAGCAAACTACTCCCTAAATTAAGAATACAATAAGTGCATGCACAAAATGCTTTATTTACTAACAACAAATTCATGCAAAAAACAAAACTAAAAATAGTCCTAAGGATTAATGCATGTTGGAGTACATGCTTTATTTGCATGAATAAACAAAAAACTATTAACTAAACTAATCTAGTTGCATGCTAGAGCAGCATCAGTTATCAACATACTCCCCCTTGATGCAGAGAGGGCTCACAATCTTATCTCGTAGTGCTATAAACTGAGCTTTCGCAACCCCTTTGGTGAATATATCTGCTAGATGATCCTGGGTGTTGATGTTCTTCAATTCAACATCCTTCTTCTGCACCAAATCTCGTATGAAGTGATATTTCAAATCAAAATGCTTTGTTTTGCTGTGATGAATGAGATTCTTAGCTAACTTGATGGCACTCACATTGTCACAATAAATTACTGTAGGCTGAATTTGTTTTTCTCCAATTTCTTCCAAAACTTTTCTGAGCCAAAGAGCTTGTGTACCTGCTAAGGTAATTGCAACATACTCTGCTTCTGTAGATGAGAGGGAAACAATGCTTTGTTTTTTCGAGCTCCAAGTAATTAATCCAGAACCAAAAGAAAAACAATTTCCAAATGTAGATTTACGGTCATCCATACTACCTCCCCAATCTGAATCAATAAAGCCTACAAGATTGAACTTTTCAGAAGAGTAGTAATGAATACCAAAACTTAAATTCCCTTTCACATACCTCAAAATCCTCTTGGCTGCCTTCATATGTATTTCATATGGATTTGTCATATACCTTGAAACAAGTGAAACTGAATAGGCAATATCAGGCCTCGTGTGGATTAGAAACATCAAACTCCCCACAATACTTCTGTAAGTTGTCTCATCAACTAAATCAACACCATCATCTCTACATAAAAAATCTCCATGAGCGCTTGGAGTGGAGACAATGTTACAATCAATCATATTAAATTTCTTCAGGATATCTTGTGCATAATTTGTTTGACAAATGAAAATCTCATCCTTACTTTGATAGACCTCCATTCCTAGAAAATATTTCATTAGACCAAGATCTTTCATCTCAAATTCTTTCATCATAGCAGCTTTGAATTCATCTTTCATCTTAGAACTACTACCCATATACAAAAGATCATCAACATACAAACTTATGATGAGAATATCAGTACCTTCTTGTTTGTAGTAAAGGGTAGGATCACTCTTACTTCTTTGGAAGCCATTCTCCTGAAAATATCCATCTATCCTGGCATACCATGCTCTTGGTGCTTGCTTGAGGCCATACAAAGCCTTCTTCAACTTGTAGACATAATTATCGTTTCCTTCCACTTCAAAACCTTGTGGCTGCTCCACATATACTTCCTCTTTTAAGTACCCATTCAAGAAGGCACTTTTCATGTCCATATGATGTATGCTCCACTTCTTCTGAGTTGCTAATGAAATCAACATTCTTATGGTTTCTTGTCTTGCTACTAGTGTAAATGTCTCTTCATAGTCAATTCCATACTTCTATGTGAAGCCTTTAGCAACTAATCTTGCCTTGTGTCTTTCAACACTCCCATCACTGTTAAACTTGGTCTTGTAGACCCATTTGGTGCCAATCCTTTTTTTGTCATGTGGAAGTTCTGTTAACTCCCAAGTGTCATTCCTGTGAATGGAATCCATCTCTTCTTCCATGGCTTTCATCCAAACCTCATTAGTACATGCATCTTCAAAACATGATGGTTCAAAATCAGCCTTGGCTAATAAAGCAAAATTCACTGTCTCACATATTGGGTTTTCTTCATGTACTTGATTTCCACTCTTTTGGTAGATATCACTCAATCTCCTTACCTTCCTTGTAGAACTTGGAGAAGAAGCTGGACTTGAACTTGGTACTAAATAAATTGATGAAGGATTGCTTGGTGGAGTTAAACCACTGGATATAGAAACATTAGTTGGCTGCTCATGATCAATATCAGCAATTATATCATCATTCAAAATAGATTTTGGCTTCTCAACATGGCCTTTTAAATGACCATAATCTTCCCCTTCATCAAAAATCACATCTCTTGAGACAATAATCTTGTTAGTGAGGGGATTATACAATCTATAAGCCTTGCTTTTCTCACTATACCCAATAAAAATGCACGACTCACTCTTTGCATCTAACTTCTGTCTATTCTGATCAGGTACATGCACATAATCCAAACAACCAAAAACTTTGAAATGATTAATATTAGGCCTTTTACCATACCAAGCTTCATAAGGAGTCATCTTTTCTAGTGCACTGGTGGGACTACGGTTGAGGATGTACACAGTTGTAGCAACTGCATCTCCCCAATAAGAATTGCTCAATCCCTTGGTTTGTAACATGCACCTTGCCATTTCAACCATAGTACGATTCTTCCTTTCAGCTACTCCATTCTGTTGAGGTGTGTATGCAGTAGTAAGTTGCCTCTTGATGCCATTAAAATCACAATAACTTTGGAAAGCCTTTGAGCAAAATTCTCCTCCATGATCAGTCCTTAAATGCTTGATCTTGCACCCTTTCTCATTTTCCACCAGGGCTTTAAAATTCTTGAATGTATCCAAGGCTTTATCTTTGGCCTTCAAAAAATATACCCAACAATTTTGTGAGTAATCATCAATAAAAGTGATGAAATATGATGACTTACCCAAACTCTTAGTCTGCATAGGACCACATATATCTGAATGAACAAGCTGAAGTGGGTGATGAGCCCTCCATGCATTGCCCTTTGGAAACTTTTCTCTTGCATGCTTTCCTTTAGCACAACCTTCACAAACCTCCTTGTGTTCCTCAACCTTGGGCAAACCAGAAACTAATGCATGTGAGGTTAGAAACTTCAAACTATAAAAATTTAAATGCCCATACCTGAGATGCCATAACCAACTTGAATCCTCATAAGCCATATTTGCCAAATTGTTGTTATGTTCACCAAACCTCAAGGGGAACATCCTATTTCTTGTCATAGGAACAACAGTGATCACCCTATTATCCTTATTCTTATCATAGATAGTACAAGTCTTATTCTCAAAGACTACTTTATAATTTTTCTCACATAGCTGCCCAACACTTAACAAATTGTGCTTCAATTGTGGAGTATAATAAATATCATGAATACTCTTTATACCTTCTTTTGTTTGAACCTCCATAGCTCCTTTGGCAGCAACCTCCAATGATTTATCATCACCAAGCTGGATCTTGGATTTGAAACTTCCATCCTTTGTTGAGAACAACTTCTCATTCCCTGTCATATGGTTAGAGCATCCAGAATCTAGGTACCAAACATCTTTACTAGTATGTTCACCCTTGGTATAAGATAAAAATAAGTGATCAGGAGGATTCTCACTACTTTCTTGAGCATAGTTAGCACTTTTACCTTCTTTTAATCTGCATTCTCTTTCAAAGTGGCCATACCTCTTACAATGGTAACATTGAACATTTCTCTTATCAAATCTGCCTCTACCTCTTCCTCTAAAACAACCACTTCCTCTTGAGCCACCTCTTCCTCTACCTCTTGAAGAATTTTGGCTTTTCCCTTTACCTTGGCCTTGATTCATTTTGGCACTACTGTTGCTTGCATCTTCATTTTTTGTGATTAGCAATTTAGAGGAAAACACTTTCTCTACACCTTCAAAAGAATCTTTCAATCTTTCTTCATGAGACATCAGGGATCCAACCAGTTGATCAAACTGTATTTTTGTCAAATCCTTGCTTTCATCTATGATTATTGCTACATGATTCCATCTGGGTGTCAAAGATCTCAACACCTTTTTAATCAAAACTTCATTGCTTACAATTTCCCCAAGTGTAGCCATTTTATTGACCACATCTTTGACTCTGACACAATAATCACTTATACTTTCAGCTTCTTGCATCTTCAAATTCTTGAACTCTTGCTTCAATGTCTGAAGCTTGACCACTTTAACTTGATCACTACCCTGGTAAGCTTCTTGAAGAGTCTTCCAGGCATCTTTGGCAGTTGTTGCTCCTGATATTCCTGGAAATAAGCTCTTATCAAGAGCTATCTGAATGTGAAACAAAGCTTGAGCATTCTTTTTCCTTGCTTCCTTTCTTGCTATTCTTTCATTGGCTGTAAGGGCATTCCAATCAGCTGGCTCTTCATAACCTGATTCAATAATCTCCCACAAATCTTTTCCAATCAAAAAAGTCAGCATCTTAATGCACCAATAATCATAATCATTCCCATCAAATTCTGGAATGGGCATATTGTTAGAATTCGACATGATTAACTTTGTCGAAATTCCAATAATAAAACTTTAACCCAAAACAATTTTACCTGCTCTGATACCACTTGTAGAATTTTGAACCTGGCCTATCCTCTCTAAACTAGCTGATTAGCAAACAATAATAGCAAAAAGAATCAATTACAAAAAGAAATCATAATTTAGAATAAAAAACAAAGTGCCTTGTTTTTTGGAATTGCACACACCAATTTCTTTATTGAAGTTTAATTAAAAAATTACATAGAGGTTGTATATATAAAGAATTTGCAGCCTAAAAGAATTAATAATATCCACAGTTCTAAATATATTCCTAGTATTGAATGGAAAGCTACTAAGGCTCTCAAACTAAAAAAAGCAAACTACTCCCTAAATTAAGAATACAATAAGTGCATGCACAACATGCTTTATTTACTAAAAACAAATTCATGCAAAAAACAAAACTAAAAATAGTCCTAAGGATTAATGCATGTTGGAGTACATGCTTTATTTTCATGAATAAACAAAAAACTATTAACTAAACTAATCTAGCTGCATGCTAGAGTAATATCAGTTATCAACACACCTCCGGTCTCTTCCGCACCAGCCTCTCGACCAAGATTTGAAAATACTTGTAGTAGCGGCTCTGGCATAGATTTTTTTTTTCTTTTTCCAAAATATTACTGCCTTCACTAGTTTTCAATTTATTTTTTCTTGGAGCGTTTAGATCTGTCCCACGGTGAGGGGGTAGGAGACTTAGGGTCTCAACTCTTTTTCCATTCCTGTGTTTTCATTATTTGAATGTCTAGAATTGTCTTGAGCTTCTGTTCGACTTCTGTAATTTCCATACATTTGTTGTAATGTAGCATTGTCATTCAATTTCCAAATCGTTTTCAATTATTTAATTGATAAGAGAATTCATCTTATAATGATGACGAGGCCACAATGCATCCCATTTTTTTTTGTTGTTTACGAGTGCCCCATTATAAATCCTCTCTTATGATGAAGCACTATAAAATATTCCTAAGAATAGGACATCAAAACCTTTTTATTTGCAACTTAGCCCTAACTATCTTTTCTTTCAATCACAACCTATAAGGAAAGCTTAATCGTATTCTCAACAATGAGCTTGCGTGTTTAATAATCACTTCGTTTTTGAGACATAATACATCCTAGCAAGAATTCAAATGGTATTGTCTCTTAAACTACCATTTCAAGAACAAACATTCTAGAAAATCCCAGGGCTTACTTTTTAACACATAATATAGAATGTTTATCTTTCTTTTGTTTAATCATGAAATCTTATATAGATTGTTCTTATATAATCTCTTGAATCATAGTCAAATATAATGGTTAAACAACATGCAAATTTACAAGAAAAGAACACAAATAGATCTTGCTCTTAATAAATTTCTCAACCAAACACCCTAAGGCACCCTTCAAAGTGCTATTTTAAAAACAACACAAATAATCATCACATGCATCCCAATGGACAAGGACTAATAAAGGCTCACTCTTAACTTTCTTCAAAATGAAATGTCTAACTTGAAAATAAACAAAACTATGACTTGCTCACCTCCCATCCATAATAGCATCATCAGACTTCGAAAGTCGTAGCCACACCCCTGAGCAAGTAAAGACATTCTGCACAATAAAGATCATTGGTGTATGCTCATTCTCCCTATCACATTTATTTAAGAAGCAAAACACTTTTCTAACATTATAGATCGAAACATTTTCATGGAAGAACAAAGCATCAATAAACAATCTACACCAAAGTTAAGCACAAGAAGGGTGGAATGACTTATCTGTCTCTTGATTTCTCCATGTGCTCTCTCTCGTTCTCTCCTCTACCTTCTCTTCTTCTCCTAAAAACACTTGTTCTCCAAAGGAATAAGTGGGTAATGATCTTCTCTTCATTTTTCATAACATATATAAGCATATCAACCCAAAACACTTTCTTCGAAACCCTAACTTGTCACTTTCAAACAAGTGGGCATTTGAAGGGTCCATCTAGCCCAAAGGACAATATCACATATTCTAAAGGTCCCTAACCTCAAGCTATTGATCTTAGGGACCTAATTTTGCACAAAGATCACGAAAATTGACCTAACAACACCCTTTAAAGACCCACACAAATATCCATGTATGGGTTTTGACTTAACCAGGGTTCTCCATACCCTAACCTAACTTACATCACCTTCCTTGCAAACAACTACCCCCTAAACCATATTTAAGGTAGACCAACATTATTTAGAGCCAAATTATCTTAACATGATACTTCTCATCCCCTAGATAGGGATATGATTATAACTCCCCAAGGTGGTATTGGGTTTGGTCTTGATGTCTCTTAATTCCCTTTTTACACACTTCATCTCCTGCACAAGCCAACCATAAACATAATTAGGTCACTATAATCAACCACACCAATTGCTAGTCAAATTCCCGTATGCTTGTGAATAATTAGTGCAACACATCAATTCTATCTTGTACTTATGATAGCATACACCGTATTAAATGATGATTCAGTAAAATTTCATATCTATATGCAAGAGCTATCAATTCCTATGCTAACCATTCATAAAGATTGTTCAATTATCATCCTAGATGAAATTGGATTTTCTTTGAGGCACCTCAAGGGAAAAACAAAATGCACAAGATTTCAACCAATGAAAAAATCACATGACCACTTTTTAAAACCTAAATAGTATATATGTATTTGAAATTTAGGGTTACATTAGTCTTTAATGAGGTGGGGTCTTACATCCCCCTCCCCTTGTCTTTGACTTCCTCACATACGTCACCCAAGCTAGTGGCATAATTCTCCTTTTAAGATCTTACCCAAATCATTGAATCCCTTTTTTATTAATCTTATTGACATGTCAGAAACTCAAATTATAAAACCACATGCACATACATAAATCTATTAGGCACATATATTCATTTTCCTTAACTTTATGATAAATACAACTCAAACAATAATACGTGTTAAAGACATATTTCCTTGTTTTAGGCATGCCACAAATTTAAGAATAAAGCCTTATATAGTGGAACAATTCATTTTTAATATTCACAACATATCTTATGTTTGCATCATTCACATAATTCTTCAATTTGCAATATAATCATGCATAGTAATATCATCCCAAAATATTTATGTTTGAAATAAATTTGCATGAGAGTATACTACTACATGGCTCATTTTGTTCACAAACATAATTCAATTGTACCTCAAACATCACTCATGATGTTGTCACCTCTAAAATTTCAACTTCATTATGTATCAATTCATGATTAAGTTGTATAATATGTGTCAATTTCGTTATGTCATAGTTTGTAGTTATTTCACATTATATTCATCGATAACATCACAATGTTTTTGCCTTAATTCAATACAAGATCACACAATGGTTTTAAAATACACTAACACAACATAGACTCATACAAGGGATGAAGATGTCTAGTACCAAGAATTCTCCTTTGAGAATATATATCACATAAACAATGGCCATCAGGTCCTCCCTCAGGAATCTTGTGCATAGAAATATCACATAGTTCTAGGGGAAATGGTTTGTAACCGTACCATACTGGTCTCATTTACTGCTACATAATAATTCCCCCGACCATCTACTCCTCCCATAAAACCTATCAGGGACCCATCATGAGCATGACAATTTACATATTTCACATCACTACACGCATGCCAATGACAACAAACATTTGACAAAGCCTCAAAACAAGAAATTGTTAAACTGAAATAACATCAATTAATGGAAATACACAAATGAAGATAAAATGTTAATAATGGTAATCAAAAAATATTTTATTTTTTCAAAAGTCACAATAATTAGTCCTTGAGGTAAAAAGGACAATTCCAAATTGTACTTAATCTATAACTTAAAGAGTTTGAATCTACCGACTACATCAATCAATTAGAAATCATATCAAGAATCAAAATATAAGTTCAAAATAACATAAATTGTTTTCACAACATGATCACTTCATGACTTAAATCAAGCCACCTAAAGCGGAGGAGGGGAAATGGTGGTCCCAAACCACATAAAGCTCATAAATATATAATGGTGGTTCTCTAACCACATGATCATAATGGTGGATCTCAATCCACAAAATCAGAATGGTGGTTGTCTAACCACATAATAATAATAGCATGCCATATGAAGGTGATCTCCACCATATGAAATATAAGTAACATCAGTCCCGCACAACCAAGGACATGAACAATAGTGAATCCATAATGCCATGTATCTGAAAATCCAATATAATTGTTCTTAATTGCCATATTATCCAAGTATCACTATCATACTAGGATCCATCCTTAGCCCATGGGTAAACACATAAAGGATTAGGTTTCCACTATGAGAAAACAAGTGTGGTTGTCCATGAGTGGAAGTACTCGTGGACAACACCCTCCAAAGTATTACAACCAATAAATGTTGATAAGACTTTAGTGGTGGTCCCACCTCTCAACCCCTGTGGGAAGAAACCGTTGACAACGTACATTGAAGTCTTACATGACCTGGTATCTGTAGAATTCAATGTAGGTCCTACCTCTCAACTCCCATTTACATAGTGTGTAGCACGTGGCAGATGATGTGTCACCATAATACATCATAGATTCTGTTACTGTTTTGAATGACATATATACATATGTATACATATGCATACATATACATATACATATACATATATATAAATATACATACATACATATATGTATATATATGTGTGTATATATATACATATATACATACATAAATATACATACATAGATATATATATACATACATACATACATACATACATACATACATATATATATATATATACATATATACATACATACATACATATATACATGTTTGTATGTATGTATGTATGTATGTATATATATACATACATACATACATACATACAAACATGTATATATGTATGTATGTATGTATGTATGTATGTATGTATGTATGCATGTATATACATGTATGTTTATATATACATGTATGTTTATATATACATGTATATATATACATATATACATGTATATATGTATATATATGTATATATGTATATATATACATGTATGTATGTATGTATGTATGTATGTATGTATGTATGTACATACATACATACATACATATATCTACACACACACACACACACATATATGTATGTGTACACACCTAAAAATGGTCTGAAGATAATTAATTAAATAAAAAATTATTTAATTAATAATTTAATTGAATTCATTAGCAATTTGATTATATTCTCTCATTCATCTACTTATTTATAAATCTAAGTATTTATTTAATAGGTTCATTTCAATAATCCCCTTTGATTAATTAATCTGAATTAATTAATCCTCCCCCATTTAATTCATTCTTCTAATCCCCTAATTAATTAAAACAAATCAATTAATGAGTTGTTGAAAGTTAATTAGCCTTTTCCTATTATTTGAATTGTTAAATTCAAATTACCCACATGCCTCCTAACTTCTAACCACCTAACCTAACCATCCCCTGACCTAACCCATTCCACCTAATCCTGGGTTTAACTAACCCTATCCTATCTTGCACATCCTAACCTCCTTATCCTAACCTCCTATGGTGTGGATATTCTCCCCTTGAGACACATGAGACTTAGGCCACATGTCTCCTCCCTTGGACACTTGTCACCATAGAGATGACAAGTGTCCCTCCCTCCAACCTCTTCTCCAACCTCCACCAATTTGACCATTGGTTCCTGCCACCTCACCCCTGGCCTTGCAAATCCTATAAATATTCCCCATTTTGGAGCACAAAGGATCCCATCTCATATTATTTTAGGCATTGTTATTATAGGCACATATCATCTCATTGTCATTTAAGCATTTTTATTATAGGCAACTGGATCTTAGATCTAGCTTAATTTGATCATTTTCTAGCATAATTGTTCATCCTATGGCATAATCAATCTCTTATTCTAGCATGATCAATCTCTCATTTAGCTTAATCATGCATCTCATTAGCTTAATTAGCTTCTTGGATCAATCTAGCACAATCATACACTCGTTTAGCTTGCATATCATATCCTTTTAAATCCTCCATCTAGGTGTAGTCAAGTCACTGGGGTTGCTCATCTAGCTCTGAGAGCAAATTCATACTCGCATCTCTTAGGAGGCGACAAGTTGCTTTGTCGTGGTTTATCTTTCGTTTGATTTCAATTTGCTAACCATGCTTGTAATGATCTATCGAGTGTTTGTGTTGCAGCTGTAGGTACCCTACTTCACACAAATGACATTTTAGCACCCACCGTGGGGCCGAAAATCTAATTTCTTGGCCTGTCTCATCATCAAATCTTCAATCTCATGGGTTTCTGGTCGGGCCTGTTTTAGAATCTCATACGAGTACCTTTACATTATCGTACGAGTTTCTTTGTGCACTCATACAGGCATGTGAGAATACTCGTATGATCAGGTGATAATACTTGTACGAATTTCTGCTTCTATGTTTTCAAAACAGTTTTCATTTTAGGGTTTTTGTGCTTGAAATTTGATATCACTAATGCTAACCCTTACCTGATTTTGAGTTTTCTAGCAACCTAACTAGTTTTGTAGGACGATTATCAAAGATTACGCTTGCCAAAGATTCAATTTCTCAAAACAACATGATTACTAACGTATTTATTTTGTAGGTTGCCTAAAGAAAATAAAGAAGACTTTGTGTATTCTTAAGTTTCTTAGGCACACTTATTTTGCTAATGGTTAATGAACATCTTGTTTTCTATGTCTGAGAAGTTGTCTAAAAGGTAGGAGCATATGCTCTTGTCCATTTGGACAATCAAAAATTCTGATCCTTGAAGTGCTTCTATGTTTGAGATTTGAATACCTTTAGTGGGCTTGTCACAGTGGGAAAAAGTAATCACCCTGTGAGAATGACCCAAGTGAGTACAACTAGACCTAAGCTTTCCGACTCACTCTAAAAAATAGGCTTCTTGGGACTAAAGTCTTGGAGGATGGGATTATTTGAGTCTTCTCTTTTGAGATCTCTCATATCTAACATTTAGTAGGGCCTCGCGGTCTCAATCACGCTTGCATGACTACTTCTTGTTTTGGTACCTTGTTGGGATATAGGCCTCAATCGCGCTTGTGCGACTGCAAGGGGTAATTCCAAACATAAATCCTTACTATGAACCCTAAGAAAGAATCTACCCGATTCATCTCTAAAGGGGGATAATCTATGTGCAAGAGAGATAGTAACTCTCCCAAGACACTTGCCATATCGTGCCCCCATTAGCATTTAAGGTCGGATAATACAACGTTGATAATCCATTGCGTGAGACTCAGTGGTCGTATTCGAATTAGCTATTGGGTGTGTACCTAAGTTTGCAAGCAAAGGTTTTCTCTCTCAGCCAACTTCCTTAGGATTTAATGTGTTGTGCTTGAGGTCACTTATCATATCACGTGTTTGTTGTGTTTTCATCCCTGAAATAGAAAATCAGACATCTAAAACTGGAAAACAGAATCAAAACATTAAACATTTTGGTCAAAAATCTATCAAAGTAAAAATTTTGTCTTTGCTCTGTCCTCAGTCGTATGAGCTTTCTAGTTTGTCGTACGAGAAAGCTAGTTTATCGTCTAGTTCTTTGGGAATTGTCATATGCGTCAGATTAGCAGAGACTTATTTGTTATTAGTTCTCATCTGGTTCAATGGGAAGTTTCGTACGAGTTTAGGCCTTTGTCATGCGAGATTTCTAGTTTATCGTATGGGCCTGCCTAAATTGTCGTCTAGGACTATCTAAACTGTCGTACAAATTTATGTCTCTATCAGTTCAGAGCTATCTTCTTGCATGTCTTTTTCAGATCTATCATGTTTGCTTTGTCAATTTACAGTGAGCATATACACATGATATGTGTCATTTTGTGCTTAGATTGTCCTCTTGGTTTGCTCGGTCAAGTTATCTTCTATCAAATCGGATTCTAGAACTAGGCACCCCAAGATTTTCAAGTATTCACCTTCAACAAGTTTAAGATCTAACATCTCAAAGTGCATTATCACCTTCTTTGATAAATTGATCACTCAAAACATAGTTTGTCATCAGGATCTATCATCCTCTATCATGAAACTACAACGTTTGGTCAGGATAACCTTGTCCCATATCATAGGATATATCGTTCCTATTGGACTTGGTCTTATCAAAATCATCATCATTGCACTCCAAACCAAAGATCGAAAAAATTACAAATCTAGAAATACTTAAATTATCTTTTTGTGTCATATTGCTCTATCATATCTACATTGACAGTTGGTCACTTATCAAAACACCTTCTAGACAATTGAATCCTTGCACAATATTCAACACATGTGTATGCCTGTTTTAACTAGAACGCAGAGACGAAAGATCACAAAAACAGAAATTGAAACATTTGAAATAACTGAAGATTATAGGAACATGGAACATGAAAATGAAACACAAGAAGAAGAGGTAACATATAAACATATCAGAGAAATCAAAATGATCCTATAAATTTATGGAGAAAATATTGGAGGGAGAAAAAGAAAAATACTTCCTTATGTTAGCAAAATCTAGTGCTACACTCCCCGAAGATTTTGTTGTGAGAAATTGAGGACAAAAGAGAAGTGACCCTTTCCATGATAACAAACAACATGAGGAGATTTTTGGTCACAAAAAGGATGACGCATCAATTCCTGATAAACTTTTGTTCCCAAAAGGGATGATGTAGAAATTCTCAACAAAGCTAAATCTAATGAGGACACAAGAAAGAGTCAAGATGATACAAGAAGAGATCAAGATCATACTAGAGCATAAACTCATGGTTATACAAGAATAAATAATGTTGATAATCTTATCACAACTCTTACACAACAAATACAAATGTTGCAAACACAGATTCAAGATATGTAGAGAGGAACTGTTAGAAGATACTCGCTCCAAGAAATTTGTCCTTACCCATTCGACAGAAATCTAAACATGATACCATTTCCTACAGGTTGTGAAACTCCTCGATACGATAAATATAATGGAAGCATTGATCCCCAGAAACATATACGAGAATTTTGCATGATGAGTATGGAGTTTGCACATGAGGATACATACCTGATGAGATTATTTCCAAAGAGCTTAAGTGGACTAGCTATGGAATGGTTCTCCAAACTTCCACCTGCAATTAGATCATTCGCAAAATTGGTAAATAAACTAATTTCACAATACTCTTACAACACTCAACATGAGGTCACAATGCTAGACCTATGTAATACTAAACAAAAGAGTGGAGAACCTTTCATGACATTTCTACAGAGATGGAGACAGTTAGCTTCACAATATCCTCGAACGGTACAAGAATACAATAAAATAGACATATTCATCGACAACCTAAACAAACAAATGAGCTATTATCTAAAAATGCAATGCCATCAAAATTTTGAAAAGATGATTGATAATGGAATTAGAATGGAAGAAGATATGGTAAAGAAGGGTGAGTTGAAGCTATACAAAGGAGTTAATCCTCCTAACAACAATACTAGCAACAACAACAATGATAAGCCAAAATTTTGGAATAGAAATCGATATATCGTCAGTGATGGGATAGTGGATAACAACAATGTAAAACCAAAGCAAGCGGTTTTCAATTTATCCAGTCACTCAGCAGTGGCTCAACAAAACAAAAATCACCAAAAATAAACTTTCAACAATTTCTTTCCAAGGAAATTTACAAACATTGGTGAACCACTTGGGTCAGCATTAAAGACGTTTCTCGCAAATAAATTGATTACTTTTCCAGAAGGAAGGAACTTCGAACCTCAAGTGAAACCCTCTTGGTGGAATGCCAACCATTATTGCGATTTTCATCGAAACAAGGGACATCACATGGATAATTGTCAACGATTGAAACATGTCATCCAATATTTGATTGATAATGGAGTAATAACTGTGGATGGACATACGACAAATGAATCTGATACAACTTTCAAAACTCCGCTTCCAAACTATGAGAAGGGTGAACATCAGCATCACATAATGGTAAAGGTTAAGCAAAGGTGAACTATACTCATGCGTATGATAATATGGTAAATGTGATTATGGTTAAAGAGAAATAACATCAAGAACCTGCTCATGCTATCACAAGAAGCAAAGCCAAAGTTGTTTTTATGGGTCCTACAACTAACACATCATCCACTACGAAACAATACAGTCTAGTGGATCAATTATAGAAAATTCCCGTGCAAATATCCATCTTAGAACTTTTAAAGCTTTCACTTGCACACAAATAAATTCTTGAAAGAGCACAAGTAGATACGACTATGTCCAAATATCTTGATATAGATCATTTCCAAACCATGGTGGGAAACCTCACAACCCCTCAATGCTTATAATTCATCGAAGAAGATGACATCTCCTTGCAACATCCCCATAACACTCCCTTGCATATTGAAGCCCTCATTCACAAGATGTGTGTTAAACATGTCCTAATAGATGGGGGAGTTGGCTTAAACATTTGCTTATTGATTCTTGTCTGTGCTCTAGGTTATTCTGAAGAGGCAGTGGATCCCCAGAAAAAGATCATAATCAAAGCATATGATGAAGAAGAGTGTTCCTCTAAAGGAATTGTGATATTACCCATCACAGTGGGACCTTTGTAGAAAGACACAACATGCCAAGTTCTAGACTTGGATCTATCATACAACATACTCTTGGGAAGACCCTGGATACATGACATACAAGGTATTCCATCAACATATCATCAATGCCTAAAATTTCCATACAATGGGCAAGAAATCACGATCTCAATAGATTCAAATCCATTTCAGTACTATAGTAAGTTAAAACCAGCTCAGGAGGTCATTGTTCCTCATAATAGAGAGGCGTCGTCTTCAAAAACACAATCCAAAGAAAAATCATTTGCATCAATTTTGTCAAGTATGGAAAAAAAAATGCAGCTAAGAGATCGAGGGAATGAATAATATTCACTATCACAATTACCACTTTCTCCTAAATCCTATGGAAAACCATCAAACTCTAAACAACAACCAATTGTGAAATATCTTCCAATATTTGATGGAGCATTTGTTAGTGTTGGGACCTTATTAGAAGAAACATAAGACAAAGATGTGCTACAGTGGCTACACAAGGCTGAAGAAGTCCAACAAAAGATCAACAATGTGAGAATACCTACATAAAAGTATGGAAAAGGATTTAACATCCTTCCAAAAATGGGATACACTGGAATAGGTTATGTAGGAAAATGAAACGAAGGTATCTCAGAGCCTATCCAACCTCATACTCAGCAAGCTACAGATAAATTTGGCTTAGCATATGGACAAGTTACTCTACCAAACGACACATCTTCTAGTCAACAACAAGATGAATATGAAAACAGATAAGAACAAATTGCAATTGAAAGGGAAGAAACATCTTCCAAACAATAAGCACAAACAAACATGAAATGGAAAAAGAAGCAAGCTTCTAACCAACAGGAAGAACAAACTAAAGACACCTCCCAAGAAGCTTTAACTCCTAATCAACGCAAACAAGAAGCTGGTATAAATCATGGAGAGATGATAGCAAGGTTGACAGAACTCAATATCAGCCCAGAGGAAGCTGAATATAAGAAGAAAATATATAGCAAGAAAAACAGAAAAAACAAATCAAATGCTATATGAACAAATCTGCAGATTGCAAGCTGCAAGTGAGACAGATTCTAATGAATGAGAATGAGATTCCTATCATTCTGAGCAACCAGCTAAAGAAAATTGTTTTGAGGAAGATGTAGCAGTCGTTGTGGTTCATACGTATGCGTGGAAAATGTTATGAACTAGCCCACTTAAATTAGAATCACATTTGGTTGACTTGGACTTAATCAAGGACAATGAGGAACTACTTGCGAGAGGTCATTCTGATGTGAGTATCATTCTAGACATTGAACAACATATTGAGAACTTTGACATCTCTATCATGACCCTTAATACCCTTGAAGCATCTCAACCTGAGGACTCCTTACCTCTAATCCATCTTGAACTTATTGATTGGGAAAATGAAAGACATACTACCATTGATACCTTTCCTAATGACCATGCCATATCCTTATATCTTAATGCAATCGAACCCATAACAACTTTCACCAGGAATATCAACAATGCATCTTCTAGTCAAGTGGGTGCCAAATCTCCCAGTCGCAAAAGTGAAAATAAAGAAAACAAATATTAGGTCTAATGCTGAAAACCATTTATTGGCAACATTAGACTGAGAAAAAGTAAAAAGAAAGGACGCATCTAACAGTGAAAACCTCCTTGAGGCACTAGAAGATGGGAGATTTAACACTTTACCTGAGTACTATCAAGAAAGGTCATCCATTTTGATTGAACCAACAAAGGCAGTTAACATTGGCACAACAAAGCAACCAGAGATTTTGCATCCAACAACTTCTCTATGAGCACAAGAAATGCAACAATATATGGACTTCTTCAAATGATGACAAATCAAATTCGCCTGGTCATATGCAGACATGCCAAGGTTAGATCTAGATCTAATTATGCATAACTTAAATGTCAGTCCAGAAGCCAAACCAGTTATGCAGAAATTAAGGAAACTACATCCTCATATCGCTCTTCTTGTCAAAGCAGAACTAAAAAATTACTGGATGTAGGATTCACCAGACCTGTAGCATATCCTTAATGGGTATTAAACATTGTTCCTGTTTCAAAACTAGATAAAAGTATCAGAGTATGAACAGACTTTAGAGATCTTAATAATGCATGTCCAAAGGATGAGTTTCCTTTGCCTAAAATTGACATCATTGTGGATTTAACTGCTCAACATTCCATGTTTTCTCTAATGGATGGTTTCTCTGGATACAATCAGATTAAAATAGCACCTCAAGATCAAGAAAAGAAATATTTCACATGTCCATGGGGTACTTTCTACTAGAACGTCATGCCTTTTGGACTAAAGAATGCAGGTGCTACATATCAAAGAGAAATGACAACAATATTCCATGACATGATGCATACATTCATGGAAGACTGTGTGGATGATATATTTGCCAAATCATACAACAAAGAAGAACATATAGTAATACTGGAAAAGATCTTTGACAGGTTAGAGCACTACAAGCTACGGCTCAATCCCAAGAAATGTGCCTTTGGTGTCACTTCAAGCAAGCTATTGGGATACATTGTTTCAGCTAGGGGTATCAAAGTCAATCCATCTAAGGTCAAAGCAATCATGGAAATGGCATCTCCTAGGAATATCAGTCAACTAAAATCACTCCAAGGAATACTACAGTCAATCAGAAGATTTGTTGCTCAGCTAGCAGATAAATGCCAACCATTTACTCATCTATTGTACAAAAATGTTAATTGTCAGTGAGACCATCAATGTGAGGACAAATTCAACAAGATCAAGGCCTATCTCATACAACCACCCATCCTAATGTCACCAATTCCAGGAAAGTCATTGTTACTATATGTATCGACCACAAAAGTATCATTAGGAGTTTTTCTCACACAACAAGATAATGAAGGAAAAGAACGAGTCATCTACTACATCAACAAAACACTAGTGGGATACGAGCTCAACTATTCACCAACTGAAAAAGCATGCTTGGCAGTAGTGTTTTCTTCTCAAAAATTGAGACACTATCTACTATCTCACTCCATCAAGTTGATTGCTAAAATCGATCCATTGAAGTATTTGATCAACAAGGCAACATTGACAAGAAGACTAGAAAAATGGATTATGATCCTAAGCGAGTTTGATATTGAGTTTGTTGACAGAAAAGATATTAAGGGAAAAGTCATTGCTGACCAACTACCAGAGGCACCGCTTCAAGATGATCATCCTTTACATATTGAATTCCCCGATGCTGATATCCTAATGGTCACCAGGGTAAGTGCACCAAGATGGTGAACATAAAAGTGGCCACATGCCAAAAAAAAGCCAAAATTTTCATAACCCATGCAGGTTCTAAAAATTCAAAAATGTGTTAGGCTTGGTAACACCAAGCCTAGAGAAAAACAATTTAAAAAACCAAAAGTTCCTCAAAACCCGTACGGGTTTTGAGGAATATTTTATTTTTTAATAAAAAATTAAAAGTTGGCCATGGGTTTTGGCCATTTTCAACGCCAAAACCTGTGGAACAGCAGCAAGGAAAAGCCAAAAAAAAAATAGAACCCGCACGGGTTTGCAACTATTTTGGATTTTCCCAACATTGAGAGAAATTTTCAACAATGGCACCCCGTCGAACAGGTAAGATTTGATTGGTTTGATTATTTTTGTTTACATTTTAATTGAAGTAGGGGTTTTTAATTGATTTAAGTTTTGTTTTTTATTAATTTGATGTCAAATTCTTCAAACAATCCCCAAAAATGAAATAGACAACAAAGACCTCCTCCGGCACAAGCAACACAAGAAAACCCTATAAACATTGCACAAGAGCAACAAGAAAACCCTCAAAATCCTCAAAATGTTGCTCCTCAACAACCACCGCCACCCCAAAACCCTCCACATCCTCCATTAGATCATGTAGATGCCACACAAGAGGATCTCATCAATCACCTTACACAAAATATTGCCCAAATTTCTATATTGGTGAATAGGTTGAGGTCCTCTAGGCTTGAGCACCACTCAACCCTTGCCAGAACACTAGAAACAATTGCTAATAGTGCAAATGAGGTATCTAGAGAGGTTACGAAATGGAGTTCATGGAGGGATAGATGTCGAACATTTTATGCGGATGGGTTGTCATATGATCAAGTGAAAAAAAAGGGCATAGGTAAAGTTGACACATGTGCTCTTTTCACCGATCCTGTTACTAGTAACAACCTAGAACTAAATATGAATCAGTGTCCTATACATTGGTGTGTTCATGCTAGGCCGAAAGAAGCTTTTTGGAATAGGTGGTATATGGTCTTTGACCAACCACCTTGTAATAATTGGGAGGTGCCCCTATATTTTTGAGAAAGTTGTATTGTGAGTTTATCCTCGGCAAGAAATCAAATTACTTTGACATCCGACAATTTCAGGGTAGAGGGAGAGGCTCTGCACATGATATACCTAGGGCCCATAGGGTGGTAGAGCCACAACATAGGAGGCGTACAACTCCTAAACCCATGGTTCATGTCACTATCCATATATCCTTGAAGGAGTCTATGGAATTACAGACTCTTCAGGTAGTTGCATCATTAACTGATGTCATTGTTCAGCATGGCACATAGTTGGTTGGAGTAGAGGATGTACCAACACCCACGATGCCTCCTTCATCAGCAAAACCTCCTTCATCAATAGCACCTCCTTCGTCAGCGGCACCTCCTTCATCAACAACACCTCCTGCATCATTTGGCACGAGCCAACCCATTCGGCATATGTGCCCCACCTACCGGGGTGTATGTTCTGGTGTAGACACTGATGCAGACGAGGATGGTTTGACATCTCATTCGTGTACATGTTGCGGGAGTAGATGTCATGCTTCCATTGCAGAGGATGTGGCCCTCACCGATGAACTAATCAATATGTTGTACCCTCTCTATCAGACATGGGTGCATTTAATTTTGTTTATGACATGTTATCAATTAAGTGACTAAATCTTATAAAAAGAAATGAAGTTTTATTTTTAGAACAATTTAAAGTGACATATAAATAAAATGCATTGCAGGGTGCAGCAGGTGGTGGGAGTACACTACATACTTTTCAGTTGAATCCACGGTCATGAGTAGTTTCGCCACCAGAGGTAAAGATTTGTAAATTTGTTAAAAATATAATAATACATTGATTTCAAAATATCTTTTGTTAATTATGTGTATCATTACTTGGTATTTTATAGGGCTTATCAGTGGCTGAGATGTCCCAACTTGATGATATCACGCTTTCAGCCATTGACTTTGGCCAAGATAGCTATGCGGTACCATTTAGATTTATATATTTTTGACTTAAGTGATATATTAAATACATGCTCTTTTCCCTTATGTTAATATTTTCCATTAGTTTACCCCACCTGCCTCGAGGACATATCCTATGAGAAATCCATCCTCTAGCACTCTGAGGTAGAAAAAGATATCCTCTCGGACACCCAAACGATAGAAGGTAATTCATTACAATTGAAATTCATTTGTTGAAATGTATTATGATTAAACATGTATATGTAGATATTGATAAATGCACTTAATTTATTTGTTCTATATATAGAAACATATAGGGTTTACAGAATTAATGAATGCACCTGATGTCGATGAGGTTTAGCAAAGGGAAGAGGTGATATCTTCATATTCACTTTGGATTTCATTCTTCCTTGTTTGAAATAACTAAATCCATTTATGTCTATATCATATGTTATCATTTTTCATAAAAAGAAATGGTAATAGCTACATCAGATTCGACTAGGCCTCCTAAGGTTACAAGAAAACTATACAAGCCTTTGGTGTGCATTTATTCTACATATGTTAAAAATATTTGTTTTATCTAGTTTGTCAACAACTTTGGGTTATTAACTTGTATGATTGTCTTTAACCTATTACAGGCCCCTTCCAAACTTCCTACTATTATTCTACCATTCCATTTCAGTAGAAGTCCTACACATATATTATGGGATCCAACACGACAAGGGAAAAGGTATGTCTGTCTTAGATCAACTCCTTTTCACTAAGTGCACAACGGAGTTGAAACCGTCTAGTAACTCCTTTTGGATCACTTACCATGGATATAGGAAATGGTCGTAACTGATTCGTCTGTGACTTTGCCTCCTACGACCACAACACATCCATCTGAGGCTCCGGTATGCTTTAGTTTTTTAGTCTATTCATTTTTAGTTATTATGTGTTATTTGACATATATGTTATTAACATGTATTAATGTTGTTTTACTAGTTACAGCCTCCTTCAGGACATCCCACGGATCCTCGACCTCACCCAATTGCAGAAGACAGAGATGAGGTAATCAACATTTCAACTTCAAACAACTTAGAGTTTAGTATTTAGTTATTTTGATGTTATATTGAGAAAATATATCTGATTCGACATTTGAATTGTTCTTGTGCAACCACCTGCAGAGCCACGTACTGCTTCGAAGAGGCTCGATTTTGATGATTTGCCACAGTCATAGATACCGATAGAGACATATAGTTATAGTTGTGGTCATTGAAGGACCAATTTTTTAATATATTCGACATTTGTATATGTATATATCGACTTTGACAGACATGGTACATGCCACATTTTTGTAACTATTATTGATTTGGCATCTATGCCATTTTTTATATGTACACAATTATTGTTCATTTTGATATATATGAAACTTGATATTCAATCCAATTTGTTCATTGATATATATGAAACTTGATATTCTTGAAACTTAGTTATTTGTTATTGAAATGTGATCAAACTTGTTCATTGTGTATATGTCTTGAAATGTGATCCAATTTGTTCATTACTTGTAACTCATATGGTGTATACTTTTAAACTATCTATTTCTCATATTGTGTATACCCAAGTACCGACACCGGTAATGCTGATATTGTGTATTTTGATTGAGTGAATTTGCTTTGAGTCCTTTGTGCATGAAGAGATTGGAGTGAAGTTATTATTTCATAAACTCATGCTTATGGAGCGAAGTTCATCATTTCAAGAACCAATTGATACAATATTTGAGCGCACAAAGCAGATTTGAAATTTATCTAAGGATGAGTTGGCTTAGGTAAGGTTTTCATTTAAATTTTATTCCATAACAAGTCGACCTTAGGGTAAGAGACATACCTATTCATCTAAAGTGCCTATAAAAGAAGAGTTAAAGAAATTATGGACAATCTATGTGAACCTATGGGTTCGTGTTGTTTCTTCCTAAAAAATCCTCTCTCAGTTTCAAACAACTCGATTCCGTTTTCTTGTGGTGAGATTTTTTATGTCGCATCAAAAACCGTCAGTGAGAGGTGGCAAAATAGTGCATCTTTCATTATGCTCATTGTGGGAATGAACCGTCAGTGCAAGCACATTTGGGTGGCTGGTTTTATGCTAGGTGTACCCTTGTCTCACTCCCCAAGACGTCCGATCATTCTGAGCCACCTCGTAGTGACGTTTTTCCTTGAGCGCTCAAAGTGGAAAAAATGGTCAAAATTTGACGTCACTTAACTCGGATACCATGGCACTTATGGATGATTTGTTTGAACCTATGGGGTTGTGTTGTCATTGCCTAAAAAATCCTCTCTTAGTTTTGGACAACTCGATTCCGTTTTTTTATGGTGAGATTTTTTTTGTTGCATAAAAAACCGTCAAAAAATGGTCAGTGAGGTGGCAAAATAGTGCATCTTTCGTTATGCTCATTGTGGGAACAAATCGTCAGCGCGAGCACGTCTGAGTGGCCAGTTTTACACTAGGTGTTCCCTTGTCTTTCTCCCCAAGACGTCTGATCGTTCCAAGCCACCTCATAGCGATGTTTTCCCTTGAGCGCTCAAAGTGGAAAAAAGGGTCAAACTTTGACGTCGCTTAACTTGGAGACCATGGCACTTATGGACTATCAATTTGAACCTATGGGGTCATGTTGTGCTTCCTAAAAAAGCCTCTCTCAGTTTTGGATAACTCGATTCCGTTTTCTTGTGGTGAGATTTTTTCTATCGCATAAAAAACCGTCAGTGAGAGGTGGCAAAATAGTGCATCTTTCGTTTTGCTCGTCATGGGAATGAACCATTAGCGCGAATGCATCCGGGTGGCTGGGTTTACACTAGGTGTGCCCTTGTCTCTCTCCCCAAGACATCTAATTGTTTCGAGCCACCTCGTAGCGATGTTTTCCCTTGAGTGCTCAAAGTGGAAAAAACAGTCAAACTTTGACATCGTGTAACTCGGAGACCATGGCACTTATGGACAATCCGTTTGAACCTATGGGGTCATGTTGTCACTGCATAAAAAAAGTCTCTCTTGGTTTCAGACTATTCCTACTAGCCCTTCAAATCAAGTAATTCAACAATAACTCAAAACTTTCCCAAAACACTTGGAAAAAAATTTGCATATTCAGATACCCATTTGCAAGTTATTTAACATATGTCAAAATCAGACTCGGTTATTTATAATTAAATAGTAAAAATTTATAATCAAATGGTACAAGTTTATTACAAATGTATTTATAATAAAATGGTACAAATGTGGGCTCTCAAAATTTGCAAATCAGCCCCATGGACACTTTCATATATAAAATTTGGCATCTAATATAAACGATCAAGCTCGTTACTGTTTATATTTACAAAATTTTGAATCTAAATATGCAAATTGCAACTCGTTGTTGTTTTTTTATATAAAAGTTAGCATCTAGATATGCACATTACAACTCATTGTTGTTGTTTTTATACAAAATCTAGCATCTAGATATGCACATTACAACTCATTGATATTTTTATATACAAAATTTGGCATCTACATATGCACATTACAGCTCATATGCATATTACAGCTCATATGCATGTAGAGCACATCCAAAAAAGTGAAGTTACAACGTTTCGCAAAAGATATATACAAAATTGTCAAAATTATTCTACCATATTGTAGAATTATTCTTCTAGATGGCCCAAAATCAATCAAGTGAACCTTTTGGATCAGCTCTAACCCTTAGTGTCTCAAGTATTGCCTCGTGGTCTGATTCACAAACTTTCCACAAATCCATGTTAAGAGGTCTACCATGATATTTAATCAAATGAACATTTGTTGCAACAAGAAGGTTTGAGTAATGAAGAATATGTCTATGTGTCTCAAAGTCCTCAAACAACCAGGCATTAGAATTTTTGATAGGGTACCTGCATTTTATAGAAGGATAAGTTAATGCCAAAATCAATACAATGACTGCTAAATAAATGAGTTTAAGAGGTCTCAATGCAACTCGACACAACAACGGTACCTTATAAGTCATGTCCCTGTCACAACAATGGATCCTATTGGGTACTCAATACCCTCTCCATCGACCACTGTAGAAGTCAAATTCTTTTTGGCCTCAATACAACGAGACAAAAAGTAATTTGTTCCTTCTTCGTTGTTATCATCCACAATAACTGCATATACATGACCTGCATTTAATAGAAGGATATAAGTTAATACCAAAATCAACATAAGTTAATACTAATAAATTAAGCTTAAATTGTAGCAAATTTCAACCCTTTACCTAGTTCAACTATGTCTGATACATGGTCAAAATCCAATGATGCTTCAATCTGGTTCATTTGTAGTTCTCTAGGAAGTTGATATGTATCTAGGGTTTAAAAAGGTCTACAAGACCATTGGTCAACCCACTCTTTTGATTCACATTCATTCGACACAAAATGCATACACGAAGAGCAAAAGCACACAATCTTTCTAGTATAAATAACTAGTGATGTTGTATTTGAACTTCTAAATGAATTCATGTCACTTGATCCAATAAGTGTACAACAATCTAGATAGTTTTCAATGTTAGATTCACGTATTAACCAAAAATATCTAGAAACCATAGACTTACCTGCATTACCTAGTTCCATCATAGAGTTACACCATTGCAAAATTATTTCTGCATCTAGTAACATTGCACCACCTTCGTACTTCAATTCCTCTTTGGTAAGATCTCTTTTCACACATGCTCCCGCACCATCATGCTCTCTCTTTCCATGCCCTACCTCAATGAAATTCCAAAAATGTTGCACACCACTTGTCACATTCATCCTAGTCAACCAGTAGAACATCCTTGCATTCTTGAATTGTGTGGTGCAATTGTTTGACCATATTAAGTATTGGTTGTATCTTATATCTCTTTCCCTTAAACTATCATATAAGATTGTAAAGCATCCTTGCACAAACTCTAAGGAATGAGTACAATCATCACTGATATAGAAGTGATATTCTCTTATAACCTTTATTTCCTCCTCGGTGCTATCATGTGCATGCATGAATGCTACGTGTACAAAAAATGTAACTTGTGTAGAGTGGTAATACATAGATTGTACTTCATTTTGTGGCTTTAGTATATTTCTTAGCAAAATCAACGACAGAGACAATAGTGCCGAGGGGGAAAGTGTCCTTACACAACTTGAATTTCTCATCTAACCACCTAGCTCTATGTGTGTGACCTATGTACTCATACACTAGTTTCTCTTGAAACATCTTCATAAAATCAACTACGCATATATCCCTTTTCACTAACTCACACCTCTTTAATTATTTTCCATCTTTAACACCATATGTGGCTGACTTATATTTTCCAATAGAAACTAGTTCCTTACCAATTTCATGTGTGTTATCCAGATGTAGGTATCTATGCAACTGTTGCAAACCACCACATGTAGGACAAAAACCTCTCAAACACATCATCTTATAGTAAATGCACCCATCATCTCGTTTACATAGTACACTTGAAATAAATTCTCTTAGTGACTTAGGAGGTGCTTGTAGACCAAATTCCTGCAAAACATTGTTACTGTGAAAAGTACAACATATATAGCGATAAATATCATAATGCATGGAAAATTCAACGTGGACCCTACAACAACATTAGTACGTGCATGATTAATCTTAACATAAAATGGTTTTGTCATCTCAAAAAATCTTTGACTAATTTTTATCTGAGGAAAGATTTGAAGAAACCTTTCATAAAATTGTGTTTGAGTGGTATCTAAATAGTGTTTTAGATGTGGCTCAAGATTACTAATTCCAATTCAGCTTCTAACAACATCTCTTTGGTTGGGTGAAACCCTTGTGTTGTCATGCCAATATTTCTCAATTAACGTTCTTAGTGCATCAACAACAACCTTGTCCTTGCGTGGGAGTCTACCCGAGAATGCCCAAAGAGAATTATTGTTAGGATCCTCGATTTTCTCTCGCCTCTCTAAGGCATAGTGTAATGTGGTTCTACTTATCCTTAATGACTTGCTTGTTTTGCTTATTAAATGATATTTTTTCATTTCCTTTCCCATTATGGTTGATGTGAGGACACGATGAGTAAAATTAGCATCTTTAGTGCATGATTTCGAACCAATGGCTTGCTATGCATCAAAAAAATTTCACACAATGGCTCTTTCACTATTATTTTCGGATGTTCTTAACTCCAAAAATTTTATTGTCTCTCTAAATTTCAGATTTTTAATCATTTAACAACTAATTGGCATCTTCCACTTTGATTTAAGTTTTCAAAATAGTTATTCCAAATTCTTCTGACCGTTCTTCTCCAAGTTCTTTCGAAAATTTTATCATGCATTGGCTTCACAATATTTTCATCAATATCTATTAGGAACTTTGGTTTTCTCCGAATTATTCTAAGAGGTGTTAAGATTGGTGCATGCTCTTCATTTTAGTAGGTGCATTATGTGCATTGATCACATGAAATTCAATGGTATATCTTCTTCAATTTCATTAACATGTGCATTCCACCGAATCATTTTCAAATGGTGTATGTTCATTGCATTCATTAGGTGCACTCATCATATGTATTGAATGGTGTATGTTGATCATTTTGATTTGGTGCATTCATCATATGAATTTCAATTGTTGAATGTTCATCACTTTCATTAGGTGCATTAGATGACGTAGCTACACATAATCTCCTCATACGCTCCCTTTGTCTTTCCTTTGCTGCCTCTCTTTGGTCATTTGTTCCTCTCTTGTTCTTTCCCATTGTCCTACACATAGCATCATGATGACAATACACAATCAAATAGCAAAAAAACAACAAATGATCATCATTTTGTTATAATCTAAAGTAACAATAATAAAATAACTTCAAAAAAAACCAAAATACAAGACAAATCAATCATGATCAAAGCAAAAAAAAAACAATATGATTATCATTTTGTTATAATCTAAAGTAACAATGATAAAATAACTTCAAAACCAATCCAATATACGAGACAAATCAATCATTCCAAAGCAAAAAAGTGACAAAATAATATGAAAACCTGACTGTTGCTATCCTAGAAAATCATGTGCAAAAGCAGTGGGGCCTTCAAACAACTTGCATTGCTGGATTTTAGGTCGTTGGGACTAAAATATATTAATATTTTCCCATGACTTGTAATTTTTATGGAAACCTTTTATATATGAGCGTTCACAATTTCTCATAACCCGTATGGGTTATGTAGAACTAGAATTTTGGCCTTAGTTCTACATAACCCGTACGGGTTATGTAGAACTAGGAAAAGGAGAGGGGGAGAGGGGAGAGGGAGAGAGAGGGAGATTGGAGAAAGGAGATGGGGAGAGGGAGAGAGAGAGAGAGAGAGAGAGAGAGAGAGAGAGAGAGAGAGAGAGAGGAGAGAGAGAGAGAGAGAGAGAGAGGAGAGAGACGAGAGAGAGAGAGAGAGAGAGAGAGATTAAGAAAAGGAGAGGGGGGAGAGGGAGATTGGGAAAAGGAGAGAGAGAGAGAGAGAGAGAGAGAGAGAGAGAGAGAGAGAGAGAGAGAGAGAGAGAGAGAGAGAGAGAGAGAGAGAGAGAGAGAGAGAGAGAGAGATGAGAGAGAGAGAGAGAGAGAGAGAGAGAGGGAGATTGGGAAAGAGAGAGAGAGAGAGAGAGAGAGAGAGAGAGAGAGAGAGAGAGAGAGAGAGATTATGAAAAGGAGGAGGGTGAGAGGGAGAGAGAAAGAGGGAGGATGGAGAGAGTTAGAGATAAAGAGAGAAGGGGTTAAGAGGTGGAGGGAGGGGGGAGATTGGGAAAAGGAGAGAGGGAGGGAGATTGGAAAAAGGAGAGGGAGAGAGGGAGATTGGAAAAATGAGAGAGAGAGATGAGAGTAGGTCTGATACATGGTCAAAATCCACTGATGCTTCAATCTAGTTCATTTGTGGTTCTCTAGGAAGTTGATACGTATCCTAGGGTTTACAAAGGTCTACAAGACCATTGGTCAACCCACTCTTTTTAATTCACATTCATCCCACACAAAGCATACCACCCGAAGAGCAAAAGCACACAATCTTTCTAGTATAAATAACTAGTGATGTTGCATTTTGAACTTCTAAATGAATGCATGTCACTTGATCTAGTAAGTGTACAACAATCTAGATAGTTTTCAATGCTAGATTCATGTATTAAACACAAAAATATCTAGAAACCATAGACTTACCTGCATTACCTGGTCCCATCATAAAGTTACACCATTGCACAATTATTTCTGCATCTATTAACATTGCACCACCTTTGTACTTCAATTCCTCTCTGGTAAGATCTCTTTTCACACATTTCTCCCACACCATCATGCTCTCCCTTTCTATTCCTCGCCTCAATGAAAATTCCAAAAATGTTCAACACCACTTGTCACATTCATCCTTGTCAATCAATAGAACATCCTTGCATCCTTGAATTGTGTGGGTACAATAGTTCGACCATATTTAAGTGTTAGTTGTATCTTATATCTCTTTCCCTTAAACTATCATAGAAGACTGTAAAGCATCCTTGCACAAACTCTAAGGAATGAGTACAATCATCGCTGATATAGAAGTGGTATTCTCTTATAACCTTTCTATCCTCCTCGGTGCTATCATGTGCATGCATGAATGCTATGTGTACAAAATTGTAACTTGTGTAGAGTGGTAATACATAGATTGTACTTCATTTTGCGGCTTGAGTATATTTCTCAGCAAAATCAACGACAAAGACAATAGTGCTGAGGGGGAAAGTGGTCCTTACACAACTTGAATTTCTCATCTAACCACTTAGCTCTATGTGTGTGACCTATGTATTCATACACTAGTTTCTCTTGTAACATCTTCATAAAATCAACTACGCATATATCCCTTTTCACTAACTCACACCTCTTTAATTCTTTTCCATCTTTAACACCATATGTGACTGACTTATATTTTCAATAGAAACTAGTTCCTTACCCAATTTCATGTGTGCTATCTAGATGTAGGCATCTATGCAATTGTTGCAAACCGCCACATGTAGGACAAAAACCTCTCAAACACATCATCTTATAGTAAATGCACCCGTCATCTCGTTTACATAGTACACTTGAAATAAATCCTCTCGGTGACTTAGGAGGTGCTTGTAGACCCAAATTCCTGCAAAACATTGTTACTGTGAAAAGTACAACATATATAGCGATAAATATCATAATGCATGGAAAATTCAACATGGACCCTACAACAGCATGTAGTACGTGCTATGATTAATCTTAACATAAAATGGTTTTGTCATCTCAAAAAATCTTTGACTAATTTTGATCTGAGGAAAGATTTTGAAGAAACTTTTCATAAAATTATGTTTGAGTGGTATCTAAATAGTGTTTTAGATGTGGCTCAAGATTACTAATTCCAATTCACCTTCTAACATCTCTTTGGTTGGTGAAAACCCTTGTGTTGTCATGCCAATATTTCTCAATTAACGCTCTTAGTGCATCAACAACAATCTTGTCCCTTGCGTGGGAGTCTACCCGAGAATGCCCAAAGAGAATTATTGTTAGGATCCTCGATTTTCTCTCACCTCTCTAAGGCATAGTGTAATGTGGTTCTACTTATCCTTAATGACTTGCTTGTTTTGCTTATTAACGAGATTTTTTCATTTCCTTTCCAATTATGGTTGATGTGAGGGACACGACGAGTAACATTAGCATCTTTAGTGCATGATTTCAAACCAATGGCTTGGTATGCATCAAAAAGATTTCTCACAATGGTTCTTTCATTATTATTTTCGGATGTTCTTAACCCCAAAAATTTTATTGTCTCTCTAAATTTCAGATATTTAATCATTTCAAAAACTAATTGGCATCTTCCACTTTGATTTAAGTTTTCAAAATAGTTATTCCAAATTCTTCTAACCGTTCTTCTACAAGTTCTCTTCAAACAATTTATCATGCATTGGCTTCACAATATTTTCATCAATATCTATTGGGAACTTTGGTTTTCTACGAATTATTCTAAGAGGTGTTAAGATTGGTGCATGCTCTTCATTTTCATTAGGTGCATTATGTGCATTGATCACATGAAATTCAAATGGTATATCTTCAATTTCATTAACATGTGCATTCACCGAATCATTTTCAAATGGTGTATGTTCATTGCATTCATTAGGTGCACTCATCATATGTATTTGAATTGGTGTATGTTGATCATTTTGATTGGTGCATTCATCATATGAATTTCAATTGTTGAATGTTCATCACTTTCATTAGGTGCATTAGATGGCGTACCTTCACATAATCTCCTCATACGCTCCCTTTGTCTTTCCTTTGTTGCCTCTCTTTGGTCATTTGTTCCTCTCTTGTTCTTTCCCATTGTCCTACACATAACATCATGATGACAATCCACAATCAAATAGAAAAAAAACAACAAATGATCATCATTTTGTTATAATCTAAAGTAACAATAATAAAAATAACTTCAAAAAAACCAAAATACAAGGACAAATCAATCACGATCAAAGCAAAAAAACAACAAATGATTATCATTTTGTTATAATCTAAAGTAACAATGATAAA